>NC_054386.1:67391373-69791373 GCF_017654675.1 Xenopus laevis
TGCAGAATTAATGAGGGAATACTGTACTGTGCTCTTACTAAGTATCTTGACCATTGGTAAGAAACAGAATATCTTAGGGCAATGCAATGATGTTAGGCATGTGAGGGCAAATGCACACAGAGCACAAGTTAATTGTGTGAAGTCTTACAATCCGTCTGAAGTGTTGAAAGTTAATGTTTCCAGCAGAGTTAGAAAAATTGAAAATGGAACTCCTCTGCTTATTTACACTTTATTTTTGCTTATTCTGCATTCAGCACCTTCTATTGCATGCCAGCTGATAAAAAGATACTTAAACTCTCAGTTTTGTTTGCCACCTTTTAAGCAAGAAAATGTATACATAAAGATGTTTTTTTCCTAATAAATAAAGTGGGTTTGTGCATTGTTATGCCATTCTCAGTAGGACTAAAATTCATGAAATATTCTGTAAACAATATTTTGCAAGTCCTGCTTGCCCAATGTTCTCTTTACAATGCCATGTGTTTAGAATTAGTGATTAGTGTTTAGAAGCAGTGATTAGTCACCTGGCATTGCCACAACTAAACAACCATAGACTCCAGACAGAGGATTAAAGATGACAAACATAAAATGGTAGGGGGGAAGAACTGACAGGATACAAGACCACATATTACTGTTAGGAGCAAAACATATACAGTATGTATAAAACAGCTACTGTTTATATATGAAACAATGCTGAACTACTGCCATGCACACAATCCTCAAGGGGCTGGCAAATCAGCAGGTAATATTTATGACACAGCCAAAAAGACAAGAGCATACACTTCAAAAAAGCTGTCAGCTACTACATAAATACTATTATAATATATTATAATGCCAGGCTGGTCAACAGGTGCTATCACAGGGCACCTAAATCCATCTGTTGTGGCCAAAAAAAAAACACACTGCATCAACGTGCATTGAACTACAAGGCACTGTTTTATTACTACAGAGAAAAATGTTAGCCTATGGGGAAGGTCCCCATAGGCTTCCTAACAATTTTCTGATCGAAGGAAAATCCTTCGAATCGTTCGATTTGAAGGATTTAATCGTTCGTTTGAACGATTTTTCCTTCGATCATACGATCGTAGGAAATGCGCTAAATCCTTCGACTTCGAAGGATTTACATTCGGAAGTCGAATAGCGAGGGTTAATTAACCCTCGATATTCGACCCTATGTAAATCTGCCCCGTCATGTATCTGCTCGGAATACAAATTATTGGTTTAACCATATGAAATAATTAATTGTAAAACTGAAATACAAGGTGAGTTTCATCATGCTTTTATCATTGATCACAATTCATTCAAAGTCATAATTATGGCTAATGAGCAAGCTAATACAGTGCTGAATCTCTTTGAAATATCATTTTGAAGTCAATAGGAGACTATTCAATTAAGAAGGAACCACAGAAATCAAAGTAAGCATTTCATGGGTGTCAGTTTAAGAACTGCGAAGATCACCTTGAAATGTGTTTATAATGTATAAACTACAAAAACACACAGTGACAAGTATGTGTTGGTTGGGGAAGTAGAAAGTAATTTTCGTTTTATTTCAATTAGTGGTACATATAATGGATATATGGCCTGGGATGCTTGGGACTTGGTGTTGCTTGGTTAAGGGTTTTTTTTCTTGACTTCTACAGAACACTTAGGGGCAGATTTATCAAGGGTGAAAATTTGAATTTCGAATTTCAAATTTGAGTGAAATTCGACTAGGGAATAGTTAAAACTTGATTCAAGTTTTTTAAAAAATTCAAATTAGATTATCAAAATTTATCATGTACAGTCCCTTTAAGAATTCGACTATTTGTCACCTTAAACCTGCCGGATTGCTGTTTTAGCCTATGGGGGACATCCTTGGATCAATTTGGAGTTGTTTGCAGCCTTCCTAAAAATAGATTTTTTTTTCTTAGAAAAAACTCGAATCGAATTTGATTCAAATTCGGTTCGAGTTTGCAGGTCGATCCCATTCACCCAAGTTTGCAGAATTAGAATTTTTTGATAAATTGCAGTTGGTTGATTTATGGTTGAATTTCGAGTTCATGGGAGTTTATGGGAATTTATGGGAGTTTTTAAAAACTCCCATGAACTTTAAATTATAAATTCTAATTCAAATTTGTCAAATTCGATTAAGGAATTATCCAAACTCAAGTTTCTTTAAAAAATTCTAATTCAATTTCTGAGATTTATCATACTGTGGCCCTTTAAGAATTCTATTCGCCACATAAAACCTGCCATATTCATGTATAAGTCAATGGGAGAGTTCTAGTGAATTTGGAGATGTTTGTTGCCTTCCTGACATTCAAGTTTTTATCGGGGGAAAAAACTAGACTCGAGTTTGGTTGAATTAGAATCTAATTAGATTTGAGTTTTTGGGTCAGCAAAATTTGTCCGAGTTTGACATATTCCATTTTTTTCATAAATAACTCCCCAATCAAATTTTGAGTAAAATCGAATTCATGTGAGTTAAAAAAAAAGCTCACATGAATTCGAAACTCGCCCCTTGATAGATCTGCCTCCCCCACATAGCAGAAACCCAAAATGATTATTTTGTCACTAATACAGATCCATGTAGCTTAGTTAGGACCAAGTACAAGCTACTATTTTATTATTACAAAAAAAAAAGGAAATCAATTTAAAAATTGGACTTTATAAAAGCCTTGTCATAATTTGGAGTTTTCATATAGGAAAAAGTAATTAGCCATTGCTTCCTGTTCCTGTTCTGCACTAAGCATGTGTCTCTTCTCCACACTCTAATTAAACACATGAATACATTTGTGCTGCAATTTAATTGCAATGATTTGATTCAAATCAATTTACAAGTTATTTCATACCTAACTCTAAGGTATGGCCAGTAGAGCGCATGCACTAATTTAGAGCAGGTAATGAATTTTTTATAATGCAAGTTGTAGTTCAGGTGTCTGTTTAATGCTTACAATAAGCTGGTTAAAGTTACAAATTGAAGAAGAAATAGAATGCAAATATGTACATAATAATAACAAACCAATTACACTGAATCTGCATCTTTAGCCATTGATGCATTCATCCAAAAGCTGTATTTTTAGTTGTGTATTTCTTTTGTTCTTCAACTTCACAAAAATATTTCAGTATAAGGATAGGAAATTAAAATAGTTTTTTAATGAAAGAACTAGGGTCTGACTGTAAGGACCCTCTCATATGCATAAAAAGTATATTAAAAGTGCACTGTGCAATAGATCAATACTCTCATTGTGATCAATATCAATACTCTCTGCATTCTACAGCATATTAATAAAGGTTCAAACATGAGGGGCATTCTTACATATACATTGCACATGAAAACTTCTAGTAGGGCCAGAAGCCCTATTGATGCCAGAGGATAGATCAATAAGAATCCTGTCTCCTCTACATTTTTTTGTAATTGTTAAGACTTAAACATCAGTATATTCCCTCTGAAGTTTTATTACAGGGCAATTCTAGGAATCACAAATTGCATAGCTCTCTCATTATGGAAGAGACAAATGAAACAACTACATGCATAGTATACTATGCATACTTCTATGATAAAGTTAGGGATGCTTTCTTTGCAGGGCTAGGGGTTTTCTTTTCTGGGTGATATAGAAGAAGCAACACCACTAGTTATCACAGCCTGTAGGGTTATTTAAATCATTGACAAAGAGAGCAACAAAATCTGCTCTACTTGATTGCATTGCCTCATGCAACTTCCTTGTTGTGCAAGTTTTAAAAAAATGTACATTTTAATTTTATTTAGTATCAATTATTATATTGGCTGTTGTTTTTTCGCTACTGAATGTAAATATCTAACATTCATTTTTTTAATGGCATTCTGCAGAAAGCAGGTATGAAGGCAAAGGTGTATAGATATAATTACTCATTAGGATGATAGCTGCAGGTGTTTCGTTCATCGTCATGTTTGGAAAATTAATTTTCAAATCTGCCAAAATGGAATACAGGCCATTTTCTTACAATATTAATTTTACAGCTAAGCTCATTACTGGATGCTAAAAAAAACCTCATAATCACAGGAAGCATGGCAGTCCCATTGTTATATTTTATTGAGAACCAATAATCGGTTTGTTTGGAGCATCACAACTCTTCATCCTTTAGCTCCAAACTATAACTTACAATCCATTTGCCTGCTGAGAATAGTGATTGTTTGTTGCATCCATCATCATCACTGTCTAATATCAGTAATGACTGGCCAACAAATAATGAAACTAGCTGCTCTGATATTATATCATATATATATATATATATATATATATATATATATATATATATATATATATATATATATATATATATATATATATATATATATACTGTTTATTTGGATGTTGTAGCAAATTCTTAATATAAACAGGTTGCAAGGGTCTAAAGTGTTTTTCAGTATTCACTTTGTCCTATTTGCTTCCAAAAACTTGATATTTTTAGAATTACCTTTCCTTTAATTTTGTTGTTTTTCTGACCCAAGTTACCCACTTAAAGGGCATTTGAAGGCAAATAATAAAATCCCATTTTTACTTTCTTTAATGAAAAAGAAACCTATTTCCAATATACTTTAATTTTAAAAAAATATGTAACATTTTTATAAGAAACCTGACTGTATGCAGTAAAATTCTCCCTTCATTTACTGCTGTGGATACGTCAGACGGTCCCTAACTGTTCTGCAGGGAAACAATCATACTTATGAAAAGCAGAGGGAGCCCCCGCCTTACTTCCCAGCCATGCAGAACTCAAGCAGCTTTGTTTGTTTTCCTGTAGAGCAGTCTTGACTGTGTAGAGATTTGTATTGGATTTTATTTTTGCCTTTACATCCCCTTTACTGTTCCCAACTCCAGCTGCAGGGACAAAGAACATGGAGCCAGATTTAAACAGATAAACTAGGATTCTATTTAGAGGATTATTATATTGCAGCCACTGGTTCTGCAGAGTTGGAGAAAGTTTGTATAAAACAATACAAAAACTATAAAATCCTCATTAGATTAAATGACCACACAGGACCTAGTGCAGTCTGCATATTCTGATTATTAATCAATTAGTCTTGCTGTATCGGCTTCTGACAGATATTATTTTACTTGTGCTGTTTTGATATTTTATGATGATCCCTAACCAGCCCAGACCACACTGAGCATGTGCATAGTCTTGGTCTTGCAAAGATGTTTAACAAAGTTACAAGATGGTGACCCCCTGTGGCCAACTTTGAAAGCATAAATCATTTGTTTGATTAGGGTTGTGGTGCAGTAAGTTCATGTTTATGTTTAGTATACAAAATACAGCATTTCTAGCATTATTCTATTTTAGACTTTACTTCCCTTTAACACAATATCTATATTTAATCGTTGTTTAAAAGCTTCCTTTACAGACCAGAGAAATTATCAAAGCAATGAAAAGAACATTTTCTTTCAAAAGAAAACATTTTTTATGTACGTTAAAAAGAAATAACTAACATGTCAATACTAATGCATCATTTTCTTGTCATTTAAATGAATTTCAAGGTTAACTACTTTTCCAAACAATTTACTGCTACAAGCATTATGCTAAATGCTATTCTCATTGCTGTCAATGAATAAAATTAAGGAAAATGAATTACATTTTGGAAAACATCTCAATGTCTTGAATTAAATACATTAAATCTGAGTTTGTACTGATATTACCAAAGCTTTTATTTGGAAATGTTTAAATGAGTAAATGATAAATGAATGCACACAATCAGAAAATGTTACATACACATGCTTCCAATAGACAGATGACTCTTTATGCACAGTCACAGGCAAATGCTGCAGCTTGCCTCATGAGGAAACTTCATGCGACTTCAAAAAACAAAGCGTCGCGAGTGCCATTGCGCTTGCGATTTTTCATTATAGTGGTCAGGAAGGCAGGGGAAAGCAGTTCGGGGAGATTGCCACCCAGAAGAAGAGTCGATTAGTCGTTGGGCAACTAAATCTCCCCGAATCTCCCCATGTGATCTTACTCTAAAAGAATGGAAATAATTAAATTAGATCTTTCGTCCCCAGCATATAATCATAAATAAAGGACTGCTATAGTGGAAAAGATCAACTTCTTCTAGGCTGCAGTGTGGCCCCCAAATAGCTTTTTCAGTCATTAGAAATTGTCCTCACACATCTGTCAGCTTGCTCTTGCTGTATCATCATAAGTTCCCTGTGGCCAGGACTTCCAGTCTCATCCTTACCTTGGGGGTGCTTACGGCTTTCAGCGCTTAGGAGAAACCAGATTCTCTAATACAATTTCAGCTAAGCCATAGCAATTTGCAAAGTCTGTCAGCAAAGAAGCAAATTGTTTATTTGGGAGAAGACAGATTCCCTTTAATGGGAAAAAAATATTTTCAAGGTCTATTCCTATTATGTAACATACAGTATAAATTATGTAATATAATAACATAACAGAATAAATAGTTATTTAAAAGCTATTTGGACGCAAAGTCATAATTTGTGAAAAGTAAATCCATATTGCTTGTATCCTGTTGCTTTTTGATTTTGCAGTTGCCCATGGTGAGTAACTCCTACTGACAAAGGCTTCCCATAGACATTAACAATAAAAGAATGCACACAAAACACTAACAGATTTCTATCCAATGTCGAATGGCGATGTCTAGAAATTAGAATATAATTTCACTCAGCAGAAAATGACTCCCTTTCTGTATCAATAAAACATGCACACAGGTACATATGTAAGAAACCATGTATGTATGAATGCAGATGTACATTGGTAGCATCTTTGAGTTGGGGGACCCTGATTTCCTGGAGATGCAACACTTTGGGGCATATTTATCAAGGGTCGAATTTCCAATTGAAAAAACTTCGAAATTCTAATTCATAAAGACCAACGGAAATTAAGTCAAAGGTGTTTTTTTTTGGTTGAATAGGTCCATTTTTGATTTAATAGGTCCGTATTTGGCCAAATTCGAATCATACGAATCGAAGGACTATTCCAATTTGTACTATTCCCTAGTCGAAGTACACAAAAAATAGCTCAAAATTCAAATTTTTTCATTTGAAAATTCACCTCGACCTTTGATAAATCTGCCCTTATGTATATGAGCTTGCTCAGTATGAACTACACCTACATTTCGGTTGGTCTTTTTGAACTTAGAAGTTTTTCAAATTTGTATTTCGACACTTGATAAATATGCCCCTAAGACTCCTTTCCGGTTCTAAGTGAGGTGCCTTTATGTCTAGGAAAATTGCTATGCTTTTTGGGTGCAAAATACTACTACTATCATCTGATATACATTTATACACTATCATTAGTAAAACTGTCCATGAATTCTGAGCATCAGTATTATTTGCACATCCATTCAGATCCATTCAGAGCCCACACGTCTGCCTATAACAGCTGTTTTTCACATCTGGAGGAGCCCTTGGCTACTCGTTTGCCGCCAGTAGGAATGGGCGTATTTTTTCGCTTTGTTTCGCTTTGTTTCGCTGCAGAAATGACGCCCATAGACTTGTATAGTGTCGTGCATCAAAAAAAAAAACACGCGTCAAAAAAAATTCATTGTGCGTCCCTATAATTTTTGACGCCCATAGACTATAATGGGTGTCGCCGACATTTCGTCTGCGTCATTTTGCCGGCCTTAAATTTTTGGCAGAACAAAACAGGTCAAATTCGCCCATCCCCAGCCGACAGGTTTCAAAGTGAGAGAACCAAGGTGAGGGTTCTGGGCAGGCAAGGGAACCAGGTCAATAACCAGACAGCGCTGTACAGAATCAGGATCCTGAAGAGTAGTCAGTAAACAGGCAATGGTCGGTAAAGGCAGTGATACAGCAGTGGTCAAGGACAGGCAAGCATCAAGAAGATTAAACCAGACAACGAGTACACCCAGGAACTATGTGGTTCCTAGTAGGATGACCTTAGAGTGTATACTTGAATGCAGCAGATATATCAATGTTAGTTATGAAGCAGTTTTAGCACTTGTGTGTTCAGCATCTTTTGCAGATGTCTTCTTTGCAGGCATCCTGTCTTTGTCAGTAAGATTATTTATATCAGCTTTTAGGTAAATGTCAAATTCTTGAGCAAAATGGCAAAAAATTGCTTCAGAAAACCCCGACCGCAATCTAAAGATGCAAATATATAAGGAATTCTAAAATTTCCTTCAAGGCAGACGTGCTGTGGAACACTTGCCAAAAGAACCTAAGATCTCCTCTTCATACAGAAAGTAAAACAAGTTTCCATCCAAAGGTAGCCATTGTGAATATGCTTTATATCAGATTTTGTAATATTTGTCAGGCACATTATGATCTATGGAGTTCTCAATGGACAGAACTTGACAACTTATCTTGATGGTTCTTGATGCACCTGATATGTGTTCATGAATTTCTCATGAATACAAAGTGGGATACAATATCTCGGAATTGCAAAGATGTTCAAAGAGGTGTCATGGGCAATAAAAGCAACACATTTATCAAAGAAAGCAAGAACACGGAAGCTGCTAGGATACTGTATTGACTATTTTGCTATGTGCAAGCATACAACATAGCATGTTGTGAGCGTATTTAAAGTGGTGCTACTAGAAATAGAGAATGGCTCAGATTACAGTAGTTTTATTGGCGTGGATACAGATGGGAATAAAAGGATAATAGTTATTTCCCAGAACCCACTGCTGGAATCCAATCCACTGAGTCCTGTTTTTTTTTAAATTTTTTAAATTTTGTTATTCTTTGTTATGGCTTAATCTAATAAAAAATAAAACGTGTTTTAGAGGTTGTACTGCTATAAAGTGTGGCACTTTTTTTGTAAATAAGTCTTCATATACACATTGAGTCCCCCTGTTTCTCAGTTCCCTAAATGTATTGCTAGGAGGTCTCCCTTTTTTCAATAGAGTAGGACCATACGTCCATGTTTAAATATGTACTAAACTTCTATAACAGAATGTTGTAAAGGGGAACTATTGCGAAAATGAAAATGTAATATAAACTATAGCATTCTGAGATGAGAGTTTTTTCTAAATAGAATCAACTAAAAATTATGTACCATTTCTGAGATAATAAAGTTTACCTTCACTATTTCTCTCTCAGCATCTGTTTTCTCTTCAATCTCTCTTCATGCAGGAGTTGGGTGTCAGATATTCATTGACAGTTTGATCCAATATATCTTATAGGGGGCTCCTTTTGCCTAGATATTATTATATTATCTCTAGACAAGCTTTAATCAAATTTAGGCACATGTCTTTCTTTCTAATGCCTGCTCCCCACAACTCTTACGGTTCTTTCAGTCCTACTCAACCCCAGTTTTGCCACTGTCAAGCACCCAGGTTATGATGATAAATTGTGATTGTTAACTTATAATACACTGAACAGGTATGGGACCTGTTATCCTGAATGCTCGGGATCTTGGGTTTTCTGGATAATGGATCTTTCCATAATTTGGATCTTCATACCTTAAGTATACTTGAAAATTATGTAAACAGTAAATAAACCCAATAGGCTGGTTTTGCTTAGCGTAAGGATTAATTATATCTTAGTTGGGATGAAATACAAGGTACTGTTTTATTTTTACAGAGAAAAGGGAAATCATTTTTAAAGATTTCAGTTATTTGATTATAATGGAGTCTATGGGAGACAACCTTTCTGTCATTTGGAACTTTCAAAATAACGGGTTTATGGATATTAGATCCCATACCTATACATTTATTATTGTTTGATTCATTTTTATACATTTAATGAAAATTAGTAGAATTGTTTGTTTTTCGAAAGCTTTTTTTTTGGTCTATACTCCATCAAAAATATTGATATAGGCCTGTGACATGCCACTGGCCTGCACATGCACTTTTACGGGGGAATTAGCGTTTGGTAGGCAGGTAGCATAGGATTTTTGAGCTAAGAGACAGGGACACCAAGGCTTCAGACAAAAACACAGGTTTATTATGCACTAGGCATTCCCAACGAAAAGGCAACAGAAAAAATGTTCAGGTTACATTTCAACAACTTCACTGTAGAATATGCAGGGTACAGTTCAGCAAATACATTCAGGGTTGCCCCCATCTGGTCGCTCACCATCAAGGGAAACTCTCACCCTCTTGCACTTTGAAGAATGTGGGCTTCACACTCAGCCCTGCTGGCTTACCCTCCTGGGCCTCAGACTCACTAGCCTCTGCCAGTCTTTTTCTCTTTCTTTCCCCATAAGGGATTTAGGCTCCAAGCTCTGGAACTCTCTTGCTGGCAGCAAAGCTCCTTCTACCCAGCTCTGTCTCTCACAGCACCCACTTCCCTCCACTCTAGGAGGTGTTTGGAGAGCCCCAAGCTGTGCTCACACAGCCCTTTTACATTGCCAGGTAGATCCTCTCTCAGCTGCCACTTAATTACCTGGCTGAGAGGGAATATTAACCCTACCTGAGCCAAATATTCCTTTGCAGCACATACAATGCAGTTTAAATGCACTATTTTATGTGCCTTTTGCTCTAAGACAGTGGTGTTTCCCAAGGCCCTACTGATCGTGCTGTAAAATTATTTATTCCACAAAAATTAAATGAAAACCAGCATTTAATAAATGACAGATGTATAAAGGTGTATTGTTTTATTTTACGCTTTCTGATCAGTGTAGTTAACATAATACTATATGACACAAACTATAGATTTTTAACCCAGAATTTTATCAGGAAAATTTACACAGCTAGATAAATGTGCCTGGTAATGAGATGGTTGATAAATAGGCCCAACGTCTATGCCATGTATATACATGGGACTCGGTCATATACAGGTATGGAAACTGTTATCCAGAATTCTCAGGACCTGGGGTTTTCCAGATAACGGATCTGTAATTTGGATCTTCATACCTTAAGTCTACTAGAAAATCATGTAAACATTAAATAAACCCAATAAGCTGGATCTGCTTCCAATAAGGATTAATTAAATCCTAGTTTGGATCAAGTACAAGGTACTGTTTTATTATAACAGAGTAAAAAAAAATCATTTTAAAAATTTGGTTTGATAGAATGGAGTCTATGAGAGACGGCCTTTCCGTAATTTAGAGCTTTCTGGATAATGGCTTTCCAGGTAATAGATCTGATACATATAACACGGTATAAGGCAAAATAAAAATTAAGCAACGCCAACTTTTCAACTGACTTTCTTGAAGTCCACCTGTTAGACAGAACCTTTGCAGATGCTATTGTCTCTATGATCACTGCTGCATTTTACTGCATAGCACCACAGCCTAGTGCAATCGGTTATAGGAAAGGGCAACAAAGAAAGCACATAAAAAACACTCCTTTAATCCATCCAAGGAGTCTAACTTAACTGCACCACAAAACATCACATTCCTACATTATATGAACTGTATTTCTCAAGCAGGATATTCCTTTATACCAGCCACATATCAGTTAAAATGACTTTTCATACCACCCCAATGACATTCGGATACAATTATTTTTTATAAAAAATATCACCTCAAAAACAAAACCGTTCAGCAAAAAGATTTGATCTATGCCACCAAGTCCAGGCTCAGAAGGAAAATCAGGAATATTTATTGTGCTTGTCTAAAACATTGTATTATCCAGAGGCAAACTTTCCCTTTCTCAGCTAGATTTATATTTAAAATAAAAAAGTAGGACATCATAAAAAAAGATTTTACCCTGTAGCCAACTTGTTATGCTTAATAGGCTAAGCAAGCTTCTTTTGTTTAATTGGAACTGTAATACTGGCGCGAGTTGCACTCTTTGAATACATCATGACAGTTTAGTAAGTATAATATTCTAAATTAAAAGGAAACTGGTCCCATAATAAAATGTAACAGGCACATTACAGATTGGAATGCATTTTTCACAATGCAAGTATTTATAGAAATATACAGGATGAATATATTTAAAATGATATACACCGCACAAAATTGTGCCAGCACATCTTTTTTAATACATTTGGTCTAAAATATTATACTGACAGTGTTGAATCGGAGACCTTTATATATTTAACAATAATTAAAATTGTGGTGCCATATGGACTTACAAACAATTAAAAAAAAAAACACAATGATTTTTATTTTATTAAATTTCACATGCAAACCCTGAGCAAAATCTACGTTAGTACTTTTTTTTTAAAGAGCAGTAATGTGTGAGTATGTCTCCAGAATGGCTGTATTTCACTAACAGAACTCATTGCATATGTTATTTCTCAGGAGAATTTAACGCAGGAACAGTTCAGCACACTAAGAGGCATATTTAACAAGGGTCCAATTTCAAATTTGAAAAACTATGAAATTCGAATTCAAAAAGACCAAGTGAAATTAAGTCAAAGTTGTTTTTGGCCGAATAGGTCTGGTTTCGATCAATTAGGTCCGTATTCAGCCGAATTAGAATCATACCAATCAAAGTATGCACATTCGATCGAATTCGATTCAAAGTTTTTCCAAACAAATTAAGAATTTGTAAAGTTCCCCAATTGACTCCAAATGGGTTCGAAGAGGTCCCCCATAGGTCTGTATTCAGCTGAATTAGAATCATACGAATCGAAGTATGCACATTCGATCGAATTCGATTCAAAGTTTATATAAAAAAATTAAGAATTTTTAAAGTTCCCCAATTGACTCCAAATGGGTTCAAAGAGGTCTCCCATAGGCTAAAACAGCAATTCGGCAGATTTTACATGGCGAATGGTCAAAGTTGAATTTTTAAAGAGACAGTACATGATAAATTTTCGATATTTAAATTTATAAATTTTTTTCAAATTCGAATCGAATTTGGACTATTCCCAAGTAAAAGTACACAAAATTAGCTCGAAATTCTAATTTCTTATTTGAATTTTCACTTCAACCTTAAAGGGCAGATTTACAGTATCAAGGGTCGAATTCAGAGATCATGGGAGTTTGTAAAAAGTCCCATAAACTCCCCCCATGAACTCGAAATTGGAATACAAAACGAGCAAACAGATTTTTTTGTATTCAATTTTGAAATCTGACATGGGGCTAGACATATTGTCAATTTCCCAGCTGCCCCAAGTCATGTGACTTGTGCTCTGATGAACTTCAATCACTCTTTACTGCTGTACTGCAAGTTGTAGTCATATCACCCCCTCCCTTTTCCCCCCCAGCAGCCAAACAAAAGAACAATGGGAAGGTAACCAGATAGCAGCTCCCTAACACAAGATAACAGCTGCCTGGTAGATCTAAGAACAACACTCAATAGTAAAAACCCATGTCCCACTGAGACACATTCAGTTAGAGAAGGAAAAACAGCAGCCTGCCAGAAAGCATTTCTCTCCTAAAGTGCAGGCACAAGTCACATGACTGGGGGCAGCTGGGAAATTGACAAAATATCTAGCCCCATGTCAGATTTCAAAATTGAATATAAAAAAATCTGTTTGCTCTTTTGAGAAATGGATTTCAGTGCAGAATGCTGCTGGAGTAGCGCAATTAACTGATTCGTTTTGAAAAAAACATGTTTTCCCATGACAGGATCCCTTTAATCTTGGTACATTGCAGTTCATCCTACTCATACTTTTCCTTACATTTCTTTCTCTCTAATTACATCATTTCATTCCAACCAACACCTTTCAAGTCTTTCACCTGTTCATTAATCATGTACTCGCTGCTCACCTCAGATCTCCCCTTATAGTTAGCTGTCACTCTACTTGATGCACCAGAAAAACCCACCATTCCTTTCCTAAAGGTCCCATAGGCAGCCAAGGAAAAATACTTATTTATTAAGTGCAGAGCAGGTTGCAGGTTTTCTGCACTTTGCTCCCTGCCCTGCATTCTACCAATTTGCCACAGGTCTCTGCACTCCAAAATGAAGCACAGAGGCCTGCATTGCCCTGATGAACACAGGGCTACCTGCATTTGGTAGGACAGTATTCATGAGGGCATGGGTAAGCAAGTTGTTGTCATGCCCCTTAACTTGTATATCACTAAAATGTTCAAGTTAATGAGTGCCAATGGATACAGGTTATGTTGTATTTGTTCCATTTGCAATGCAATATGGGGTTTAAATCATTTGCAAATCATCATATTCTCTTCTTATTTACATTTTACACAGTGCTCCCACTTTTTGAAAAACAGGGCTTGTACAGGACTTGTTGGGACTTGCCTTTTGCATATCTAAGTATACTTTGCTCTATTTTCTTAATTTTTTTTTTAGAAGTGCTTCTACTGCTCTGTCTTCTTGACTGGAGATAATAATATTATGTAAGTACCCACTAGTGATGTGCAGGTTGACGACTGGTGGGCGGGTTCAGGTTGAACTTTTGCCAACAATTATGGATTAGGGTTGGTTGCTGGTCAGACTGGGGAAGCACACGCCTTTACTGCTCCCAAAGATTCATTTAGAAAAGACGACATGAATACTGTTTGGGCACTGGACCTACAAAGGCAACATCTTGCAGGTTAGGGTCAGGTGCAAGTTAAAGTTTTATGGGCTAGGGTTGGTGTGGGTTGGATTTTTCCTGACCTGCATATGACAAGTACCCTCCTCCTTTTAGGGACAGTATGCCACTCAAAACCTGTCCAGCACAACAGTAGCACAGTGTGTTTCTAACACTTTTAGCCTACAAGCTTTTGCCTCGTAATTCTGTTTGTGCATGTTCAGATTTCTAGATTGCACGTGTCAGTGGAACACTTCTGTTGATTGTAATTGCTGCATTTTTCTATTTGTGGCTCATGCAATACATCTTCTCTGGTGCATCACCTCTGTAACATATTTGCTTGGTCCAAGGTAGTCATAACTTGCAACACTTACTTGATTATCCGGGCCCCCCATCTTTCTGAGAGCTGCTGACTTCGGGAAGGCATGGACGTTTAAGGGGCCCTGGCCACCAATATTTTTTAAGGGGGGGGGCTGGTCAGAATTGTTTTTTTTATGGGGGGCCCTGACCACCAATATCTTTTTATTTTTTATTAACATGTGGGAACTATAGCCACCAATATTTTTTTTTGTTTTTTTACTGTGGGGTGGGGAGGGCGGACCTGTAGGTGGGGCTTGCGGTGGGTGCAGCCCAGGAAATTTTGTCGTACGGGGCCCTGCGATTTCTGAGGCTGGTCCTGCTTGTACACAATTTACCTTTGTAAATAAGGATAGGAGCACCAGCCTGGAGTGTCAGGTAAGTAAATACAATCACTTGGGGACGCCTAACTTTTGGCACCCCAAGTATAAAAAAACTTTCCATCTCCTTTAATATCAAAGACCCCCTACATTTTACACCATGCACGCCATTGCACACAATTCATAGGGGTAGACTGAATGTTTAAAGTTTAGCATTAGTTCTTTGCTAATGCCAAAACACATTGCAATCTTTGGAAACAAAACCTAGCAACATTTCTCTGATTCAATCATTGTGACAGCGCAAACAGTAAATGGTCTGATGCTGCAATATGCAAACTGAAATGGGTCAGGTAACAGCATTTTGACATAAGGCTCCAGTAATTCAGTCTCAATCCAGATCCAGAATGTTTTCACCACACTGCTCCTTTGCTGCGCTGACTGCAGACTTTCCATTTAGAAACCTACATGAATTATACAGCTATTGCCTTTCTACAGGGAAATATATAGATGTCTGTTAAAATATAAAGTGAAGCTTCTGAAGCCCTTTATTCATGTCTGACACGTATGATAAATGTAAAATGTATGTTTTTTTTATTACAATACAATTTGCTGTTCTGCTTCTAAGTATTGTTTGTATAATATCTGTGCTTATATATAAGAAAATAAACATATATACATTGGCCAATATTTATTTATTTCAACAATTTCAAACAAATAGATGGTTACAAGATTGAACTCCCTCCACAAAAAATGTGCAAATGTAATATAAGTATACACTGTGTATCCTAATGTTCTATTGATTTCTAAATCAATAGAACATTGTCTTGCTTGTAAAATACAGGATGGGACCCGTTATTCAGAAGGTGCTCAGCACCCTGGGCTTTTCTGGATAAGGGATCTTCTGTAATTTAAGTCTACTAAAATAACTGAAACATTAAGGGGCAAATTTATCAAGGGTCGAATTTTTGAATTGAAAAAACTTAGAAATTCGAATTCAAAAAGACCAACGGAAATGAAGTCGAAGTTGTTTGGTTGAATAGGTCTGTTTTTGATCGAATAGGTCCGTATTTGGCCGAATTAGAATCGTACGAATCAAAGGAATAGCGCATTTGGTCGAATTTGATTCAAAGTTTTTCCCCAAAAAAACTTGGATTTTTCAAAATCCACCAATTGACTCCAACTAGGTTCTAGGAAGTCCTGCCATAGGCTAAACAGCAATTCGATTGGTTTTAGATGGCGAATGGTCTAAGTCAAATTTTTAATGAGACAGTACATGATAAATTTCGATATTCTAATTTTTTTCAAATTCAAAATAGAATTTGGACTATTCCCTAGTCGATATACAAACAAATAGCTCGAAATTCAAATTTTTTTTTATTTTTATTTGAAAATTTGATACATCAGCCCCTAAGTAAACCTAATATAATTTTTTTGCCTTTAATAAGGGTTAATTACATCTCAGTTAGGATCAAGTACAAGGTACTGTTTTATTATTAGAGAAAAAAGGGAAATAATATTTAAAAATGTTATTTATTTGATTAACATAGAGGCTATTGGAGATGACCTTCCCGAAATTTGGACCTTTCTGGATAACGGTTTTCCAGATAACAGATCCCATACCTGTATATTATAGGATATTGCTGATGTCTATTAAGGTATTCAATAAGTCAAGCAATATGTATATTTTAACTTTAACTCAAATATGTATAGATGTTGTTCAGATGGTCAGATACTTTACTTCACCAGCCAGTTAAGAGAAAATATATATATAAAAAAAAAAAATATATATATATATGAAACGGTACTAATTCAAAGTAACATTTTTCCTATAAGAATAGACAATGGCAATTCATAAACATTTCCTTGTGATGAGTCAATGGTTTATTGATTTGTACTTGGTAAGTATTTGTTCTATTGTACTGATATTCCCATAGCATATCCAGAGAGGTTGTGTCAAAATTAGATAGGAGATTTGCCTGTACAGCACATTTTACACTTTTGCTCTGTTTAACATGTCCTTTATCTCTTGATAGTACAAATATCTAAGTAATGAGCCGATCCCTCATGCTAAGGCTTGACAGATAGAAAAGCACAAATAGTAACATCTGACCAGTGCATGCCTTGTCTGCAGCCACAGGCAAAACTGTGTTTCCCATTCCCTGTAGAAGAGCTAATTTGGCAGGGCAGCCCCATTGCAAAACAGCCTGCGGCTTGCAAATATAATGCTGACTTTTTAACTATAAACTGGATTCTCTAGACACATAAGTGACAAAACCTTACAGACTTAAATGGGTATACAGTAAAATGTCAGCTGGAAATTGTCATAGAAAAAGCATTCTGAAGCTTCTAACTCATCCTCTGCTTTACAGGATGCCTTCACGATGTAACGCAATGCTTTTTTAAAGTCTCTTCTGCTCACAGAAAAGGAATACAATTCATGTCTTTTGAGTCATTTTCCTAAGCATTTTCTGATCATTATTAAAGGGCAAATTTACTAAGGTTCGAGTGAATTTTGGAAGTTATAATAAGTTTGAATTTCGAAGTAATTTTTTGAATACTTCGACCATCGAATAGGATACTAAGACTTCGAATTTACTTTGATTCAAAGTAAAAATCGTTCGAATATTCGAGCATTCGATAATCGAAGTACTATCTCTTTAAAAAAACTTTGACTTCAATACTTCGCCAAATTAAACCTGCCGAAGTGTTTTGTTAGCCTATGGGGACCTTCTACAACTATTTTCTAAGTCTTTGCACATCGAATAAAAATCCTTCGATCAATCTCTAAAATTGTTTGAATCGTTCGATTAGAACGATTTTTATTCGACCGCAGGATTGCCAAATTTGTTGAAAAAATTCAAATTCGATATTCAAATTCAAAGTTTTTTAATTCGATGTTCGAATTTCGAAGTTTTTTGTACTTCGAAATTCGACCCTTGACAGTTTAGAAACTTCTTGATAGGTGAACAGCTTCTCCTTCCTTCTGAATTGTTCTAATCAGGAGTTTTCTGGCATTAGGGGGACAATTTCTAAAAATGAGTCAAGATTTAAATTTGGAACGGGTTTAAAGGAGAACTAAAACTTAAAGGAGTTTTTCACATTCCAAACACTTTTTCCAGTCCAGTTGTTTTCAGATTTGTCTCCATTAATAAACACTTTTATCAATTGCTTTCCATCTTGTATTTTGTACCTTTCTCCCAAAATCCAAGTTTAAATGTTCTTGTCTCTGGGGTTTCAATCTGGCAGCTCAGTAATCCAGGAGCATTGTGAACTGTTACACTTTCCTACATTCCGTTAAAACAATTAAGGAGTCAGTGACACCCCCCCCCCTTCCAATAGCTGATTAAGAAGGTGAAAAATTAAACTTTACACTTCAATATTAGAAAAATGGTCACAAATAGAAAATAGAATGTAATTAGAAAAAGGCATTATTTCTGGTGAACAATCTGAAACTGACTGAACTGAAAACTAACTAAAGACATTAACTAAAGGAGTAGGCTACAAATGTTGTACATTATGTTTTGGGCTTCTGCACCAGCCTAAGGCAACCACATTCCTTTAGCAGGGAAGATCAGTGTCTTTGAAGATGACCCAGTAGCTCCCCATCCTCTTTTCTGCTGATTCACTGCACATGCTCTGTGCTGCTGTCACTTACTCAGCTTAGTGACCTACACACAATTTATTGAATATAGATCATATAGATGTCACAATAGAAGGCTGATTAGTAATTAATACAAATAATTACTACATGGCAACACAGAAACCAGTGCAGCTAGCATCAAAATTAAATAATCAGCATTGTAACAGCAGCTTATATTACAGGCCAACCTCATTTTCTGCTTGATAATTTGAGACAACCCTTTAGCTTCTCAACAGCTGCTCAAAGCCCACTGAGCATGTGAGTGTCGCAGACACTTTCCAAGATGGCGACCCCTCTGTGACACGTTTGAAGTCCTCGATCATTGCTGCTATTGAGAAGCTGAAACTTAAGGCTGGTGCAATAATTTCAGTATATAAAATATGGCATTTTTAGCCACATTC
This sequence comes from Xenopus laevis, assembly GCF_017654675.1. Classification (NCBI taxonomy): domain Eukaryota; kingdom Metazoa; phylum Chordata; class Amphibia; order Anura; family Pipidae; genus Xenopus; species Xenopus laevis. The sequence goes on from NC_054386.1 coordinate 67,410,398, forward strand.
ATTGTAAGTGTTTAGTCTCCTTTACAGGTCATATATTAGGATTTGAAATTAAGGAGAAGATTTATTCATCTTACATACATGTTTGGCCAACCAACTGATGTGTTTCTGTTCTCACTTAGGTTTCAATTGCTCTGGCTCGAATGATGTTTTAAAACTTGCCACCTAAATCCTAATTATCATTTGGCAGCAAGCCAGACCAGATCGATTTCTGAAAAACCAAGTGAGTTCAGAAATTTGTTAATTTTTTCATCAGTTGGTTGTCTGAACATGGATGGAGAAAGATTAAATCTGGTTAGACATGGCTCATTTTCAATCCTGTATCAAAGGAAAAAGTGGTCCTGGATGCGTAGTTGGAAATGGAGGTTTAAAAGTGTAATTTGTATCTCTTTTCCCATAATTTTTTAAATCAGGGTTAAACCATTTGCTTCTGATTTTAAAGAAGTGGCATGTGTGTAGCATGACACATTGGAATAACTGCTGCATTATTAATGTTTTCATGATATATGTTGCACAGTAGAAGGTTTTTTATTTCTAATACACATTCTTTTTGTTAGGTTGTTCTTGAAAGCTCTACCCCTCAAAAGCTGTAATCCAATATTTTTAATTGTTGAGATCAAACAAAACAAAAACAGGTTGACTGCAGGTTTTGGTTTATGGCTCTAAATGTTAAGGTTGTCATTGTGGCCAACTATGCCCGTAATATAAGCATTATGAATTATAAGGCTCACGATGGAAATGTATCCAACTTGTGCAATAATTCTGGCCATTTAGTAGCTCTGCTGGTTGGTGCCCATAATCTCACCCCATTTATCTTAATCACAATTGCCAGGACACATATGATGCACATGTTTCAGCATTAAACGTCTTTTGAACACACTTTAAAGGAAAACTATACCCCCCAAACAATGTAGGTCTCTATTAAAAGATACTAAAACAGCTCATGTGTAAAACCCTGCTTCATGTAAATGAACCATTATCATAATAATATACTTTTTTAGTAGTATGTGCCATTGGGTTATCATAAATAGAAAATTGCCATTTTAAAAAATAAGGGCCGCCCCCTGAGATCGTAAGATTCACTGTGCACACATACAAACCACATGTAAGGTCACATGAGCCAATTAACAGACAGAGTTCTGCCTTTTGCTTCCTCACTTCTTCCTGTTACAGTTAGGGGCTGATTCAGTAACTTCGAGTGAAGGATTCGAAGGTAAAAAACTTTGAATTTCGAAGTTTTTTTTGGGCTACTTCGACCATCGAATGGGCTACTTCGACCTTCGACTACGACTTCGAATCGAAGGATTCAAAGTAAAAATCATTCGACTATTCGACCATTCGATAGTCGAAGTACTGTCTCTTTAAAAAAAACTTCGACCCCCTAGTTCGCCATCTAAAAGCTACCGAAGTCAATGTTAGCCTATGGGGAAGGTCCTCATAGGCTTGCCTAACTTTTTTCGATCGAACTATCTGCGCTAAATCTTTCGACTTCGATATTCGAAGTCGAAGGATTTTAATTCCTAGTCGAATATCGAGGGTTAATTAACCCTCGATATTCGACCCTTAGTGAATCGGCCCCTTAGTGTTGTAGTATTTCTGGTCAGGTGATCTCTGAGGCAGCACAGATAGAGTCACGAAATGGTGGTTCAAGGCAAGAGATGTAAAAGGGCAATATTTATGTAAACATATATTCCAGTTTGGTAAGATTCTTTAATATGTCATTCAATTTGATATAAACTATCTGTTGCTTAAGTATTCATTTTGGGGGTATAGTTTTCCTTTAATTCAATATTTTCGAGTGACCGTAGCTTGGCTTGGGAATGTGCTGTAGGAAGGCCAGATGATAAATGGGAAGTGATTCTGAATCCAGATTTAGCATGCCATTGCCCTTATATTGAGCTAAATGCCCCTTACATTAATCCAAAATTACTGTACAGCTCCAATATGTATATATTGCTGCATGAGTATTAGGAACAGGCAAAAATGGGCAATCTATTTGTCACAGGATTACAACTCTCAGCATTAACTACAACAGCCTTAGATATGGAGGCACATTATCAAGGGTTGAATTTTGAATTCATGTGATTTTTTTAAAACTCCCATACACTCCCATATATTTGAAATCCGACTAGTCAAAATGTTTTAATAAAACAATACTCGGACTAATTTAAATGACCCGAAAACTCGAATAGATTTCTCCAAAAAAACTTGAATGTCGGGAAGGCTGCAAACAGTAAACAGTTGACTTAAACAGTAATTCGGCAGGTTTTAGGTTATGAATAGTCGAATTTGAATTCATAAAGGGCCAGAGTATGATAAATCTCGAAAATGTTATTACATTTTTTTTAAAAAAACTCCCTAGTACAGTTTTGACCATTAAAAAAAAAATTGAATTCAAATTTTCAATTCGACCCTTGATAAATCTGCCCCTAAATGTATATTTGCAAAAGCTGCACCGTTCAGTGTTTCTATCCCTGCATATTGCACGTTACAGAAAATACAGTTTTGGCAATTTATTAAGAATCCATCCAATTTTTGTAATTAACACTATCAGTCTGAATTCATTAATGTTATTGTCATTTAGTGGACATTCCTAACAGGAATACATTTCCTTTATTTTATTTTTGCTACTCATTTAATTTTACTAATAAACACGTGTAGTCTTTGCTACCAACCCCTGTACTTCCTGGTGCTACTAGTATATACTCAAGGATTATAATCTGCGAGACACAAATTGATTTGCATGTAATAACAGAGGCAATAAACTGTCCCTGTTTCATGTCATTTTTCCCATCTGTTAATGGAGTGGAAGTTTCAAATCTAATATTCCCAGAAAGGGACTTACCCAGCTGGACATCTATTACACTTGGCTGGTTCTCCACAGGGAACAATGGCTTGGGAGGCTTGGTAGTGAATAAAGCTGGAAAAGAAAAGAAGAAACTGTAATGGAACTTAAAGACAAATTATAGGACGGGAAGCATTTTATCATGCAAGGCATTTCATTTTGCTACACTTGATACAGTGTAAACATCATCATAAAGTGTCCCTATTCTGGCAGTGGTGCTATCTGCTCTGAATATATTTTTCAGTGTATGTATTTTCAATTTCGATGAATTATTACAGATGGGTGTACACTGACAGGTATATTTTCCAGGTGCTATAAATTCTCATGTGGAAGTGGCTTGGGGAAAAAAGTCACCCTAATAAACCTTGCACAGCACTTTGGTGTGGCTCAACATTTTCTAAAAGGAAGATACACTTTATAATCTGACCATTGGCCAAAACTATCAAGGCAATGTACTGTTATGTTTCAAACCTTAAATTGAGTATTTTTTTCAGTATATACCTACACTAAGCTTTGAACAAAGCAACATAATAATGATAGACATCAAGCAACTACCCATCTATTCTTAGAACATTTTCTTCAAATAGGTACTGTTTTACACTTTACAATAAAGAATGGTTCTAAGAGCAGAAAATATGGATTATGGTCTTAATCATATTTTTTTCCAGGAGAAAATATGCAATTTACAAGTCATTCCTTTAAAGGAGTAGGAAAGGCTAAAACTTAGTAAGCTTAATCAGAAAGGTCTATATAAATATACCAGTAAACCCTCAAAGTAGTGGTGCTCTGAGTCAAAAGAAACACAGCACAGTGTACACATGGGCTTCTGTACCAGACTTCCTGCTATCAGCATAAACCTCCAGGGCTAGGGCATGAGCATGCTCAGTTTGCTCCTCTCTCCTTCTCCCCTCCCCTTTCCCCCTACCTCCTCCCCTCCCTGCTGTAATCTGAGCCCAGCGTGAGCTATGAGTGAGCAGGGAGAGACTTAGACAGGAAGTGATGTCACACCAAGACAATATGGAAGCCACTATCTTAAACAAACAGAGAGAGCTTCTAGAGCTGTTTACTCCGGTATGGTAAAGCATTCTGCAGAATAAATATAGTGTTATAGCTTGCACTATTGTGGCTAATCTATTGGCAATAAACCGCTTTGGTAGCTTTCCTTCTCCATTAAGCCAACAAGTTCCTTTATGTTTTGATGCAATTGAGCTGGTATTTCAAAGGATATTTCAAAGGATCTTTAAATGAACAGTAACACCAAACATTTAAATTGTTTTAAAGTAATGAAAATACCATGTACTGTTGCCCTGCCTTGGTAAAACTGACGTTTTCTTCAGAAAATATACTATAGTTCATATAAACAAGCTGCTGTGTAGCAATGGTGGAAATTGAAAAAAGGTTATATTATATGGCACAGGTTACAGTAAATAGTGAATAAACCATGATGTTCTACAGAGCTTATCTGCTATCTGCTGTGTAACCTGAGCCTTTTCTCCTTTGAATGGCTGCCCCCATTGCTACACAGCAGCTTATTTATATACACAATAGTAGAGTTTCTTAAGCAAGCATAGCAGTTTTACCAGTGCAGGGCAACACTGCATTATATTTTTATTGCTTTAAAACAATTTTATTTTTTGATGTTACTGTTCCTTTAAAAGAAACATTACAGGGTAGTGTTTCCGGAGATTATATACAATGTATATAGATATGATTCAACAGCACAACATATTACTGCTTGAAAATTTTACAAAAAGATCTGTAATGCATGGAAAAATTATAATATATTTTATATAGTATATTTTACTTTTTGTCCTAAACACTTTTTTGTCCTAGCCTTAATTACAAGTAAATTTCTATCCACATGTTTGTCATGTATATGTCATAGCCCTCAGTATTATAGCAATATTACTGTTTTTTTTAATTCAATTTTCTATTCTTAAACTCATAATCTACATTAAGAAGGAGATAAATTGATTAGAAAGATAAGTAATACAGAATGATAAATAGTATTAGTATAAGAAATCTATAGTTTGGTGCAGTGAAGCAAAGCTCTATGGAGCAGACTTATAGGCCCTAACAGGCGGTAAATGCATTTTACCATACGTGGATTACATCTTTCAAAGGATGAGTAACTTTGTCATGTCGAGGATAATAGGTTATTTATTATATACATGATGATGACCATTTTGTAATATATTGCTTACACACTGTGTAACTTAATAAATAGGAATTATTCTGCTTAGCTTCAATTGGGAGAAAAATATGTAGCGTGATTTGAATAGGGATTATTCTGGTAAGTGAACTATGTCTCATTACTGTTACAGCAAAGCTCACTTTTCTAAGTGTCTGTTGAATGTTTCTGTGTTATATTTAGGCTTGGTTACCTGTCAGATAGAATTGTTTCAATGGACATTGGAAGTGTCAGTAGCAACAGCACAGTCTACACCAAAGGCTATACCTGAGGCATTGCTCAGAGTAATAAGTGCCAGATGTCAAGCATAGCAGTATATTCCTAAGCAATGCCATGAGGAGCATAAGGACAATTGTCAAGAAAAGTGAACTGGAATCCAGTTGTGTCTTACACTTAGGGGCAGATTTATCAAGGGTCGAATTTTCGAGGTAATTGGGAGTTTTTTTAAACTCCCATCAACTCAAAATTCAGATAAAAAAAGACCAACTGAAATGTAATAAAAAAAAACGTTTTTTTTTTAACTTCGAGTGAATAGGCTGTATTCGATCGTTCAAATCGGATTCAGATCGTATTCGATTGAGCTAGATTCAAAGTATTTTCAAAAAAAACTTAGATTTTTCAAAGTCCACCACATGACTCCAAATAAGTTCTAGGAGGTCCCCCATAGGCTAAAACAGCAACTCTGCAGAATTTTTAAAGCGACACACATGATAAATTTAGATTTTTTTCAAATTCAAATTGAATTTGGACTATTTCCTTGTTGAAGTACACTAAAATTAGCTCAAAATTCGAATTAAAAAAAATAGATTTTTCAATTCGAACCCTTGATAAATCAGCCCCTTAGATTCTTGTCTAATATCAGTTGTTTGTCATGCTTGTGCGACCATGCTATCAGACTGGTAATTTTCCTGTACATTGCAATGCCCTATTTACAAAAAGGTTCATGGCATGGTAAATAAGAATATTTTTCAGTTTCAATTTGCTCTCCTCTTACTTCTTTGTGAATGAGCTTCCCTTGTGGCTCATAATTGGAATACAGAAACTCTTACCTTTATTAAGAATACTTGCTGCTGTTTTGAACACCACCCGATGCCCTGCAACATCATATCGTAACTGTTCTGAGAGTTTAAGCTATACATTTCTATAGCTTTTAAAGCTATAAAAGGAACCTGTTTCTCTAGAACAAACTTGTCTTCATGACACTGTCTCTCTACAAAGTCCTAAGTTTGTTCTACCACTTAGCCAGCTTATATTTTGGTGACTGTTTTAGGACAAGTATAGTACAAGAAAAGTCAAAGTTTGCATATAATTTTTGGAGACATGTTGTCAAAACAATAAGAAGCTTATGTTTCTCTTATAAAACAAACTGACAGAAAGAGAATATAGATATTGGGGCACCGCCATGGGAACGAGATTCGCCCCCAGCTATGCAAATCTGTTCCTGGGACACTGGGAGCAGTATAAAGTAACACCTAAGCTGGGGGGTGATCTCATCCTATGGCGACGCTTCATAGATGACATAGTATTTTTGTGGCAAGGGTCGGAAGAAGAAATGCTAAAATTTGTTAATGACATAAACAAAAATGATCAAATATTAGAATTCACCTTAATCTATAGTCAAGAAACAATAAATTTCTTAGATCTAGAAATAAGGAAGAACAAAAACAATGATTTCCTGGATTTTAAAACCTATTTCAAAAAGGTAGATGTCTGCAACTATGTATTAAGTACTAGTAATCACAATCCCATATGGCTCCAAAACATCCCGTATGGACAATTCTGTCGTCTAAAGAAAAACTGCTCTAACCCGATAGAGTTAGAAAATCAACTGAATTATGTGTCAGTTCAAACAGAGGGGGTACAAAAATAAACTCATCCAAAAACCGAGAAAACAACTAAGAGGAATAGACAGAGCAGATCTATTAAAAGAAAAAAAGAAAAAGGAATTAATTAATGAACAACTAAGTTTATCGTTTATTACTTCATACACCCCGGGGGCACAAGAAATAAAAAGGATCCTAAATCGACATTGGAACATCCTGGAGGGAGATGAACTCCTAAAAGGAAAAATTCCCCAAAAGCCAAAGGTCATATACAAAAGAGCGAACAACCTAAGTCAAATGATAGTGCGCAATTTCATCCCTACAGAGAGAACACAAATTAAAAAACCGCAGGGTGAATGGAAAGGCTTCTTTCCTTGCGCACTCTGCAAAGCTTGTAGGTATGGAAAGAAAGGGACACAATTTATATCAAATGTGACAAAAAGAGAATATACTATTGATCAATGTATCAAATGTACAACACAAAATGTGATATATTGTCTAGAATGCCCCTGTGGCCTTCAATACATTGGCAAAACCAATAGAAAATTAAGAGAAAGGATCAACGAACATGTAAGAAACATAGAGAAGGGAGTCATGAACCATAGTGTGTCAAAGCATTTTAAAGAGTGTCATAATCAGAAAGCCAAAGATTTGAAATTTTGGGGTGTAAGCACAGTACAAAAAGATTGGAGAGGGGGAGATTTAATAAGGAAAACATTACAAGAAGAAAGCAAATGGATTTACAAGATGCACACTTTTATACCACAAGGGTTAAATGTAGATATAAACTTAAGAGCTTTTTTATGAAAAATATTGAACATAAAAACCAATAAAAAATCCAGGAATATGGGAAAAACACATAATCAAAATATGAGAAAGATTCACTATGGGTTAATCATAAGATAAGCTTTTTGTCTAAGAGAAGAAAGATATAAATGTAAACAAGAAATAGAGGAGTAAAATAATAATATAAGGTGAATATATGTATGGGAGATTAATGAAAAAATGTATGAAATGAAAGTTTTGAAATTTGAAAAAAACAGGAAAAACTACATTTCCCATGATTCCCTTTAATTGTTGCTCTTATATGCTGTTAAAAAGTATGTATTCTTGTATATATATATGTATGAAAAGAAAGTCTGTTGATTTAAAAAAACAGGGAGAACTACATTTCCCATGATCCCCTCTGATCGTTATTCTTATATGCTGCTAAAAAACATGCATTTTGTATATACACTTAGAACTGGTCTATTGGACTGTAAACTGATGAATAAATAAGGTATTAAATCAAAAAAGCGACATAGAGGAAGCGTGGGAGAGAAAAGATGTTGCCTTCGGTACAATGTGGAGAAGACTGAGAATTGTATGCGCCAAAGAGGAAGTGAGGATGCTGGAACGCACCAGTTGGAACGCACAAACCGGAAGTGAAGGCGGAAACCAAACGGACACGCTGAAATGGGCTTTAAAAGGAAGGACACAAACAAACATGGCAGAAACGCCTCTGAGGAAGCTGGTAACACCCAGCGAAACACGTTAGGCATAGTTTGGGGGACACAACAACCTAGAAGCAATGCACCTGGAGTGAGCTGGCAGGAGTTCGGAGTGAGCTGACAGGATTGCCCCTGGGAACCCCAGAAAAACTGTTTATTGGACTCAATGCGCAAAAACCCGTAAGGGTAAATGTGAGTGTGAATTTTTAATTGTTTTTAATTAGTTTTTAAATAAACGGTATTACACTATTATCGGTTTTATTCCTGACTGGGGACTTGGAAGGAGTGGTGAACTCTGAAGGAAGGACCAGAAAGGGCTTCATGTTAAATGCACCATACCACGGCAGTGGTTTGTAAGTAGGCATTTTATACAGAAGGTGGAGGCACTTCATCCCTGGAATACATTTTGTTTCACCCTCATTAACAGTCATTTGAAGGAGAAGGGGAGAACACATCTATTTAACATCAAGTGCACGCACGGGGTGATATCTTATATTGTGAACATATTGCGCTATGCTTGTTTTTTATTTCTGTTGCCACAGGCGCTGATCGCTTCTTATACATATCCCTTCTGGGGGTATATATATGCTCGATTTTGAATTCATATACAGTTGAGAGACTGTGAAGGGGTCGGCAAGAAATATTCTAAGAGACTGACATTTTTTATTTGGCTGCATTTTGTAAGCTATATATTGTTTTTTCTGACAGAAAGAGAAGTATTATTCTTGCTGTAAAACTTTGCCCTAAAGGAAGGAAGGGGTAAAAAGAAAAGGGAAAGATCACCATGTTAGAGACCTATGTGCATGAGGTATGATGGTACATAAAGCTACAGGAAGAGTGACACATAACATATTCCAGTGAATTTGATTGACAGAAAACGTTAGATTTGTGCCTTTTTGTGCATCAGCATGTGTGCATATCTTGCATCTAGTTTCCTTAATGTGTACATTTCCCATTTCAGAAACAAAAAACGTGGAGTCTGATTTACACAGATAAGATTGGAGGATTCTCTTGCACTTATTGGTCACTGACCATGGCGCTGTGGAAAAAGGTTTGTAATTTTGTTTTAAGAATACATCCCTGAAGATTTATGACTATACCTCTAAAGCATGCTTTAAAGGGGACCCATCACCCAAAACAATTATTCAAAATCATATTTTATCACATTAGTCAAGCAAAATGAACTTTAATTACACTATATACATTATTTGAATCTTGTTTCCTTCAGTCTTGGAATTCATATTTATAGCAAGCAGGCAGGAGCCATTTTGTGGACACTCTTATTAAAGTGATACTGACACTAAAAAATGTATTTTCAAAATATTAATCTACATTAAAAGTTACATATAGGTCACGTTGATCGTTTTTTGCTGATAGTTTTGCTTTTGTAACTAATTATTACTTGAATTTTACTTGAAACCTGACTATTTTGGCAACCTGACTGTCCCATCTCAGTCTGTCAGTTAGAGTTTCTAATGCTAACCGACTCCTGCTGTACAAATATGGCAGCCCCCTCATAGAGGAACATGGTGGTAAGAAAGGTAATGTAAAAGCATGAGGCAAATACTTTTATGGCAAAATTATAAATAGCATTCAAAGATAATGTTATGATTGATATAAAAGAGAGTTATTTTATGGTGTCTGTAACTCTTTAAGGCAAGCCTTGCATCATCTCAAAATCTTGTTTGTGCACCAGAAAGGGGGACCTGATGTCCATCCCCATGCCCTGTCTACACAAATAAATGGTAAAGAGAGAGGGGGACTGTGAGGAGTTCAGTGACATCTAGGAATTGCTGAGTGGAAAGTGAAAGTAATATTTGATTGACAGCTGAGATTTTTAAATGAGCTTACAACAGCTATGAATGGATTTCGAGTTTCATTTGAAATGGATGTTCGAGTTTAATTTGAAAAGTACTTTTATTATACAGTTTTTTGTGTCTAGGTGACTGGTCCACTTTAACCTTTGATAATTTGTTCGAGTAAGCTGGAATTTGCAGTCCAGAAAGTAAAGTATGGTGGAGAAACAAGATGGATTGCCACCAATCCTACCAAAATTATTAGACTGTCATTGACTTGAATTTTGATAGACATGTAACTTAAAGTCTACTAGCCAATGGAGGGAGTGTTTGTCTTGACAAATATATGTGCTGTATATCAAGAACAAGTGATTGAGGGTGCAAGATAAATGCAGCCCAGAAAGAGAGAAGTACAGCTATTTGTTAAGGCAAGTGCTTCCAACTATTGACTAAAAGAGTTGAAGTTACATTTCTATAAATTTTTCAAGTCTGCAAAGAACTTGATTCTATACTAATGTGGTACAGGTTTGGTCCTTTTAAAAAAACTATTGTCTCCAGGTTCCTTTAAATTTTATGATGATATCACTTCTTTGTTTCAGGATGGCTTAAAAAGTGAGGGTAAAACTGTTGTGGGTTGGGATCGAACAGGTAAAAATGCAAGGTTGAGGGTTTGGGTGTGGGGTTCAGTTCAATAGCTCCATGGATGTCTCTAATAGGAACTTAGGCTGCCCTTTAAAATGACACAAGCATAGGCATGTACTATTATACAGACCAAGGTGTCTCCAATCCACTGAGCAACCATATATGTCTGTATAGGTTTAACTGAAAGGACTGCTTAGTGGGGGGGGATTTATTTAGAAGTAGCCCTTTAACGATTTGACATCCGAAACATTTTCATGAACTCTGATGTGAGTGCATTCTTTAGATATTCATGAGTATTTTAGTAAGGACTTGCTTCCTAATGCTCTTAGTACAGAGACAGAAAGCACAAGACAGAAACATATTAACCCTGGGTGAAAGAAACAGAGTTTATTCAAAGACCCAATACATATTAGTAAATATAAATGATATCTATATATTTACATTCTGCTAATCTTATAATCTTTTATTATATGTTTTATCTTATGCTTGGTGCTGGGTGAAATAGCACTATTATCCAGCAAAGGTCAGCCAAATGGTAAAAAGATAAAGGTAAAGTTTTTACTTGCGGTTTATTGTATACCATTTGAGTTTTATATACATGCCAAAAGCAAAATTTTGCCTCACAGACACCGGTGTAAGGTACCTCTTTCTTTCAACGATTAGACCAGTGGCAAACTTTGCTCCTTTTATTACATTTGCCTGTGTGCTAACCTGAGCTATAGTGGCAACATAGTCTATTTTCAACTCAACCAATATTTGAACTTTAGAAGGCAAAAAAGATAATTAATAAATGGGATTCCTATTTAATGCACTTAATAGCACAGTATAATCAGGGCCACCATCAGGGGGGCATGGAGTGACTGTTGTCCTGGGCCTGAGCGATTTCGGGTTCTAAGGGGGGCAGAAGACGTTCCGTAAGAGAACGAAGAAGCCATGACAAAGAAGAACAAAGAAGACCGCAAGGGAAAAGAACGAAGGAGGATGAATGCAACGTGCTGAAATGTAAAGGGAAGTTTCACTGAACACCAAGGTTCTTATTTTTTTGTTTTGTTAACTTGTGCAGGGGTGGGGGCTGGCCATCAATGTTTTTTAACTTGTAGTGGCCCTGGCCACTAATGTTTTTTAACTTGTGTGTGTGGGCCCTGGAAACCAATTTTTTTTAACTTGTAGGGGCCCCAGCCACCTATGTTTTTTTAATTTGTAGAGGCAATGGCCACCAATATTTTTTAAATTGTGTGGGAGGAGGGCCTGACCACCAATGTTTTTTTTATAACTTGTAAGGGGGGGCCTGGCCACCAATGCATGCATTCATTTAAATGTAAAGCATCCCTATAAATAGATTGAGCTGTTCTATTAATGTCTATTTAAATGCCAGAAAACAGCAGTGGTCAAAACACCCCTCTCTGCATTTCACCACTTACACAGTGTTGCCAGACCTCCATCAGGCTAGTGCGCAAGCAAACAAAAGCCTCAAAAATGAAATAAATGCATAAACTAATATTAGAAAAAGAAAAGATTACCAGTTTTTCATTTCACCAATATGAAGAAAATATTTACAAAGATGGCTAGAGAAAGGGAGTATAACAAAATGATGACAAGTCTGGCCCAGTCTATCACACTCTACACTGAGGGGCAGATTTATCAAGGGTCACATTTAGAAAAAAAAGACCAATTGAAATCAATTAAAAATTTGAAATAATTTATATCAGAGTGAATAGGACTGACCTGTAAACTCGAATCTAATTTGAAGCAAAATCGATTTGAGGTTAATCACCAAAAAATTACCACCAAACAACTGATTGTAGGAGGTCCACCATAGGCCAAAACACCAATGCGGCAGGTTTTAGAATAGTCAAATTTGAATACTTAATGGGACAGTACATGATAAATTCTAATTTAGAATTTTTTTTAAACTCAAATCGAATTTGAACTACTCCCTAGTCGATTACACTAAAATGAGCTCGAAATTCAAATTTAAAAATAAGAATTTTCAATTTGACCCTTGAAAAATCTGTCCCTGTGTGTAGTGGAAGTTACACCCCCACCAGATTCACTCCACAGCCTTTCACTTTGAGTCCTACATTTTTTGTTTGTGCATTTATAGATTAGCCAAGGCTGGTTCAACTCATATAATCAATGTGATTGAATGCCTACATGCAATAATTATAAATCATATTTTTTATGTTATACTTTATACACGGCACATACCCCTACTGAAACCCACACACACTTTTCACAAAAACGGTATATGAAGTTGTAATGTCTCACATTACCCTTCAGTTTTCAAGGATACCTACAGTAGGCGTTTTATGACATTTTTATCTTTCTGCCTTCTTAAAGGAAAACTATACCCCCAAAATGAATTCTTAAGCAACAGATATTTTATATCAAATTGAATGACATATTAAAGAATCTTACCAAACTGGAATATATATTTACATAAATATTGCCCTTTTACATCTCTTGCCTTGAACCACCATTTCGTGACTCTATCTGTGCTGCCTCAGAGATCACCTGACCAGAAATACTACAACACTAACTGTAACAGGAAGAAGTGAGGAAGCAAAAGGCAGAACTCTGTCTGTTAATTGGCTCATGTGACCTTACATGTGGTTTGTATGTGTGCACAGTGAATCTTACGATCTCAGGGGGCGGCCCTTGTTTTTTAAAATGGCAATTTTCTATTTATGATTACCCAATGGCACATGCTACTAAAAAAGTATATTATTATGATAATGGTTCATTTACATGAAGCAGGGTTTTACACATGAGCTGTTTTACTCAGCATCTTTTAATGGAGACCTACATTGTTTGGGGGGTATAGTTTTCCTTTAATTTTTTTTTCTTTTGATCTTCTGAAAAAGTAAAGAAGTGGTGACAGATGAACCTGGATTCCATCATCCATCTTAAATAGACAGCTAGAGCTTTAGCATGCAAATGAAAGCTATCAGTCTTGTCAACCTAAAGCCACAGCACTAAAGTCTGGATTCCACAGCCAATTAATATTCCATGACCAATCAGCCCACTCATGCATGGTGCACTTCTATGGTGCAGTGCAATCTTCCTGACAAGAATGATTAGCTAGAGTAGCTCTATGTTTTAATATACCCCACACAAGAGAAAGTATAGCTTACTAAATTTACTGTACAACACAGGACTGCTATGTTAATGTGCACACTAGAGTTCAAAGACAATTGATAAGAGTTTAGTTGGCTACCATCAGGCTGGTGCACCTTTCTATAAAGATTGTTGCTAAGTAACAAATGCATGGAGGTCTTCTGTAGTTTTAACTAGAGAGATGGTGAGTCACAAGTTTGTTTCAGCTTGGCAGTAATGTGTTGCTTGTAGCAAGGATACCACAAACTAATGTGACTAGATAATGGATTATACCAGTGCTTATTTATTTAATATCCAATATGGCGTATAGACATTTATTTAGGGGCAGATTTATCAAGGGTCAATGTGAAAATTCAAGGTAAAACAAATTAGAATTTTGAGCTATTTTTGTGTACTTCGACTAAGGAATAGTCCAAATTCAATTTGAAAAAAATTTGAATATCCAAATTTAAAACTTCGACCATTCGTCATTGAAAACCTGCCGAATTGCTGGAGTCAATTGGTGGACTTTGAAAAATCAAAGTTTTTCTGAAAATACTTCTAATCGAATGTGATTGAATTCTTCGATTCAAACGATCGAATACAGCCTATTCACCCGCAAAATAACTTTGATTTTATAATAAGTTTTGGTTGGTCTTTTTTTAATCACATTTCGAAGTTTTGGGAGTTCAAAAAAACTCCCATTACTTCAGAATTCGACCCTTGATAAATCTGCCCCTTAATGTTACCTTCTTTTGGTCTACAGTATTTTAGAGAATTCATTTTCTACCTTGTTTTGTTCAACAGGGCCCTACATGTATGCAAACATCACTGTAATGTTTATTATTCCACTGCACATGAAAAGTTGTATTAGATCCATTCCTTCTTCATCAGAAACATTGTTCTATATGGAAATTATACTGGATCCCTAAATCTACATCCAATGTTTTAAAATAAACATCATATGCAAAACAAAGTGCTTAGGATAAGTTATTTAAATAAAGACTTTTCAAGATATTTCACTCTCCATATTGTGCTTCCCAATCTTTAGCCGGTTAGGCTTCCTCTTGGTCAAGGGTTCATCCCCCACCAAAAAAAAGAGAATGGGGACCACCAAGCTTAAACACAAGCCTTTTGACAGTTGTCAATGACTATTAGAGTCTATGGCTTCAAGTGTAGGCCATAAAACAAACACAAATGCAGGTGACTGAGTTAACTTCAGAAATCCTGGGACTAATTAAACTTTTTTGAAATGTGTAAACTATGCTTCTTGTGGAAATTTAAATGGTTCAGTTATCAGAAAACTTCATGCAGCTACAACAAAGTCAAAAGCCATAAACCTAATTGTCCAGGGGCTGCTTTTCTTTCAGTTACTGTAATTCGAATAAACAACCCAAAAGGCCATCTGCCTTGAAATGCGGCTGAGTGTTCTCCAAGTCTGACAGAAAAAATGTTGACCTTGGAGGATAATCATGAAAACAAATCTTCTGCCCAAGAATATATCAGCAAATAATATTGTAATGCACAAATGTACAGAAACAGAACACAACCTAGAACTAATCAAGGGTGTTACCTTCTCTTACAGTATATAACCTTAGAGTCAGTAGAGGAATGTATTGTCTGATTGGCACATATCAATTTTCTAAATATTTAGCAATAAAATAGAAATTCTACTTGCTATTTGTAATATTTCTGTACAGGACTTAAAAAGATAAAGGAAAAGTTTTTGGAGTTATGACCCTTGTAAGCTGCAGACATGATAAGGACATTTCTCAAAAAACACAATGTTAATGCTGTGATTTGCAGCATTTTCCACCAATCTCAATTTTATGCTAGTCCCACAAGATACCTGTTTAACTAGCAAGACTGCTGAATATTTTACATGTTAAAATAGCTTTCTTAGCCATGTAAGTAATGGCTTATAACAAAGCAACTATAAAAGAGAAAATGTGCCCTCTTTATCCACTGGCATTTCTAAAGTCAGAACTGTGGAGCTGGTAATCATGAACAGGTATTAGTGCAGGCAGAGAAATACATATACGAGTTTATGCAGATGAGAAAAATATCAAAACTGGTACAGTGTCAATCAGTAAAGCATTGTCAGTGTTAATCGTATTCTTCATTCAAAATGTTTTAATAAAGTACTTGATAGGTTGTTTTCTCTATACGTTTGTGATGCTGTTGAAGTGGCTTGGAGGTGAATCCTGCAGTTGCTTATAAATAGTGGCAACTATTTGACCAGCACAGTGCAGACTATAAGGGCCTATTTATCAAACCTAGAATTTTTCTGATCAAGTTTATAAATGAGAAAAACTTGAAATTTTAGAGGGAAAAATATTTTGAGATTTATTGTGCTCTGAAGCCTCTAAAACCTGTTGAAATCATGTAAAAGTCAATGGCAGATGGCCCCTTTAACAGCCGGGGTTTATTTTGTTTTTAGCTTCAGGATTTTCAATAGTTTTGGGCTGTTTAATGCTGGTTTTTGTTCGACAATTTGATAAAGTCAAGTTTTGGGGGGACAATTTGAATTGATGCACAATTTTGTCACAACTTTTTCTTGCACCATTCTTTTTGAAAAGATTTGTAATTTAGGGGATACAGGTCTGAGAGTTTGGATATTTTTTTTTATTATTATAGTGAGAAAAAATTGAGTTTTAGTAAATACCCCCCTAAGTGTCAGTGTTTCAAATCTCTACTGACATAGCCAAGCCTCTACAGGTTTCAGATTAACTTCAGAGTCATTGCTGAAAGCTGAATCCAACAGGCATGTCAATGGGGCTGGGATACAAGAATGCCCAGTGAGTATAGTGAACAGCTGAGACCTTTGAGAACAGTGATGGAGCGGGCAGTATGTCTTTGTATGGCCTAAATGCAATTAGTTATTAATACCATAATTAACCAATATTCTCCTAAGCAATGCAAATAAGCCCTATTTCTTAGACACGGCGCACGGAGGTCCTATTAAAATTGAAAAATCGAAAAGATTACCAACATAGATAGCAACACTGCAGGGGTGCACCTCCCAACCAATCAGCCTGTATTAGGCTGTATTCACTAGGGCATTCCTCTAGGGCATTCCATCTCCTTAATAACCTTATCCTTGACCTGCAACACTTTGACAGTAATGTATACTATAGACAATGGTTACTGTATGTCTAACAGTTAACTTTTCAACAACATATATTTTCAATACAGTGGATACTAGATTTAGGTTTAGCATATTGCTGTCATAGCATTGAATATTATTCTAAAGTATAATAATACTGCTTATATATGTCAAATCAAGCATGCAATATGTGTATATATTATGTGCTATTTGTAAAGCTCTCTGCACTATGTTAAATCACATCCTCATCTTAACATAGTAAAATCAGATTTTCATAGGCCAAACAAGCAGGAAAACAAGAATATTACATTTTTGTTCATATATTTTTCCTCAGCAATATTATGTAGAGAAATATTGTGATCAAGATGATTTGTCATTCTGATATTTGAGTCTATAAATAGGTGTTGATCTCACCACTTATTCTAGAGTTTAAAGGGGGGCTAAAAGCTTGTAAAAATATGCAGAAATATATTTCTTCTTGATATAATTGAACCAAATAATATCATTTAATTGAAAATAATGTTCCTTGCTGCCTCTTGGTTATATTTAAAGCAAAATTTACTGATGTACTGAAATGTTGACCTTTTTTCTTTTTCTCCTGGGAAAACACAGTATCCACTGTAATCTGTGAAAAATGTTACCCATAGGGAAAAGAAAGTGAAACAATATCAAGCAACGTGTTCCTATAGACAGCCACTAAAAATATTTACAAACCTGAATTGTGTTTTTGATGAGGTGCTTGAAACTTGCTACAGTTTGGAGATAGATCATTAAGTTTTTTGCAAGCTCAGAGCTGTCAAAAACTTTAATGTAAGCAAAAACAAATGTTGTGGATAGGTTTTAGGGGATAGTTTATTACATGAAAAAACATGGAAAAAGTCACTCAAAGGAATTCAAAATTTCACAGGAAAAAAATGAAACTTAATGAAACCAAAATTCCCAGACAACAGCATTTCAAATGTTAGATCATTGCCCTAGATTGAGAAGCCAACTTTAAAGGGATACTGTCAAAATGCATCAGTTGGCAGTGCTGCTCCAGCTGACTTCTGCACTGAAATCAATTTTTCAAAAGACCAAACAGTTTTTATTATATTTCATTTTCACATGGGGCTAGATTTGTTGTCAGTTTCTCAGGTGCCCTCAGCCATGTGCCTTGTGCTCTGATAAACTTCAGCCACTCTTTACTGCTGTACTGCAAGCTGGAGTCATATCACCCCCTCCCTTTTCCTCCCAGCAACCTATCAACAGAACAATGGAAAGGTAATCAGGTAACAGCTCCCTGACACAAGATAACAGCTCCCTGTAGATATAAGAACAACACTCTGTAGTAAAAATCCAAGTCCCACTGCAACGCTTCAGTTACATTGAGTAAGAGAAACAATAACCTGTCTGAAAGCAGTTCCATTATAAAGTACTGCATCTTTCTGAAAGCCCATAACCAGGCAAAATTACCTGAAATGGCTGCCTACACAAAAATATTTTAACTAAAAAAAGAACACTTCTTGGTTCAGGAATGAAATTTTATATTTTAGACTGAATTACTTATTAGTATAAACAGTGTAATTTATAAATAAAAAAACTACACCATAAAAATCATGACAGACTCCCTTTAATTTGTCACTTTTTGTATGTGTCTTTAGTCAGCTGCTTTGCTAATCTGCATTTGTAAAGAATGTACTGTCATTTGAAATGCTGTTCAAATGCTTTGATTCTCTACTGCACACTACAGTTTCTTGTTATTGTAACTTGTTATTAAGTATCCTAATAGGAACCAGCTAGCCCATTCAATTCCAAACTAGATTGCTGTAGAACAAAATTTGAATGGTTCAAAAACTACCAAAAATCAAAATAAAGTCATTCTATATTTATTCTGTAGAATACTTTCCCATACCTGAGTAAACAGAACTAGCTCTTTATTTATTTAGGATAGCAGCTGCCATATTAGCTTGGTGTTACATACTGTAACTTCCTGCATGAGTGTTTCCATGCTGGCTCATAGCCCTGGGCTCAGATTGCAGCAGGGACAGGAGGAGGGAGAAGGGAGGGGGAGAGGAAAATGGCCAAACTGAGCATGCTCAAGCCCGTGCTCTGGAGGTTTAAAATGAAAGACTGAAGTTTGATACAGAAGCTGATATGTACACAATAGAAGGAAAGAAATGCAATTTTTCTTTAGACAGAGGACTCAGAGCAGCATTTTGGGTTTACTGGTGTATTTATATAGACCTTTCTGATAAAGATTACTTAGTTTTAATATTTTCTTCTCTTTTAAGCTTATCCTATGATTTTTTTTCTGAAATTGCCCTATTTTCAACACTTCCGTCACCTCTCCAACACAGTACCAAAAACTGAACGTTCAGTATGAAATCTGCAACATTACAGAGTGCTTGTATTGCTCACCGACTATAGCAGGGCATTGAGGTTATATCATAACCTTTGTGATAATGTCAACTCCACAACAGGTTGCTTGAACGCTAACATTATATAGAAAGAGTATGACAAGATGGTCATTAAAAAAGCTATTCAGCTGTCAGATGGATATTGGAAATTCTAACTCAAGAACAGCTAGTGTCCTACAGGCTGGACATCCATGGCTCAAACTGAAAATAATCCAGCAATTAATGTGTACATATATAAAAAAAAAAAGTTCATCTGTGCTTTTTCTGATGACTAGAAAAGAGTAAATGCTTAAGCAAGTTTTGGAGTTATATAAAAGTTTATGGTTAACACCTGTCAAACATTACAAATGTAATGTAATTTGCATTATGCACAATGCTTCTCACAGTGCCAAAATATAGCAAATTATGTCATGGGCAGATTTATTAAAGATTTGTAGTGGGGAATCCTGAAGGAGTTTTTAAACACGTTTATTGACATGTCATGAACCTTTGTATGTGAGTGAGTAAAATTAGACATGGCTTTTAGGGAAAATTGTGTTTCAATTAACCCTGGATAAACAGGTCAAAGCAATAACATGCAGCCTCTCTGCTGTCTATTCCTATAAAATCATAGGTCATTTTAGTTAAATTAAACTCTTCCAGATTATTTAAAGTTCTTGATCTACTTTTTATTTCAACTGCAATAAACCAACAACCCTGCTTTTATTGACTGACCTTTTGAGGAAAGCAGCAGCAACCACCTTTTTGCTATTAGTGATTAAATAACTTTCCTCCCCACGGCCCAGCTTTGAAGAACTGCCTAACTGTAAATAAAATTCACCGGTTTGTAGTAGCGCATAACCTGACCACCTCCTCTCTCCTAATGGTTTTTAGCTCATGATGAAACACCACAAATTATTAGGATCCTATTGGTGCGTGCCAACAGCATCCCAAAAAATGGTGGCAGTACTTATCTAACCCTACACTCACATGTGTTATACAGTATTAGTGCTGCTTGCTGAAAATGGCATAACATGAATAAACTTTCTGTTGTTTTGTTAGGACTTTTGTTAATATTAATGGGCTTCCAACAGCCATGCATATTTGTGGTGGAGAAGAAGCTTTATCTGCCTCTATGAAAGTGCAAGGTCCAGGCCTGGCCTGGAACAACTTGTCTGAACTTTACCTAAATGGTTTAGTGCCTCTTGTGATCTTGAAATGCCACAATTAAAGGACGATGTGTTTTTTCTTTATAAAGTGTGTCCAGAAGTCTTATTATATTAAAACATCTAACACTGTACAACACTGTAGCATATTACTCAGGATTACTAAGAGCAGATGACAGCAAGAGAAAATGCAATGTGAGATTATTATGTTTGTGGAGTAACTCACCAGTGATTTATGACTCTAAAAGATTAGGAAATTAATGTTGCAAAAATATGAAGCATTAAATATTATCAGCATTTGCCAAGAGAAGAGAAAATTATTATAACCCTTAGGTTAAGCATTAATCTCATTATGAACTGTCCTTGAATTTCCTTCTTAATTAAATTAGTTTTAGAGATCCAGTTTTCAACATACTCTCTTAAAGTATTTCACTTTCAGGGCGATATTACCCAGGGTGATTTAAGGCATTTTGTTGTAGAGTTATTTTCAGCACAGCAGGGGCACAATTAAAGGTTCAGAATGGTCCCCAATGGGAATTACCTGACCTCACATGCACACTTGCAAATAATGTAACTGTTGCTTAAAGGATAACTAAAGCTTAACTAAAGAAGTAGGGAAGAATACCAACCCAAGGCAACCACTCCCCTTTAGCAGTAAAGATGCCACAGTGTTTCCTCATCTTCTTTTCTGCTTATTCACCGCACATGCTCTGTGTTGCTGTCACTTACTGAGCTCAGGGACCAAATGCTCAATATACTGAATATATATTATATATAATATAAATGTCTATCTAATATAAGTAATTCTAAAACAACTGGACTTGCTGAGTAATCACTGAAGACCAGTGTTGGACACAGACAACAGGGGCCCACCCAAAAACCTTAGATCAGGAGCCCACCCAAAAAACCTTAGACCAGGGGCCCACTTTCAGTACTATTGTTCTTCCTCTCCTCACTCAACCTCTTTTCTCCTAGTACTTTTCTTTACATACTATAACCTATTATTCCATCTATTTAGACTCTTTGTTCTAATAGAAATAGGGAATAGCCATGAAATAAGCCAAATGTTTAGCAGCATGAGGGCCCACCGGGAGTTTTCCTGGTATCCCTGTGAGCCAGTCCGACACTGTTGAAGAGTATTCTCTCCAAAATGAATGGCAATATGACTATAAGGGTTTCATTCATCCAGGTCATCATATATCTAATATAAGTGTAACGCTGATAGTTTACCCTGGTGGTCCAGTGGCTCTCCCTGGTGGTCTAGTGGCCGTCAGGGGCACCCGCCGCGCCTCCGGCAGGGACACCCGTGCACTTCTGGGTTTATGCACCAATGACGTCATCGCGCAATGGCGCGAAATTCAAACAATATATAAAGAGATTTTAGTGTTTTGTACATTGCCCGTTGTTAGGTTCAATTTAGCTTGTTCCTGGCTGTATATTCCTAGTGAATCTTGCTGATCTACTGGTTATTGACCCTTGACCTGCCTGACTATTCTGAACTCTGTATCCAGACCCTTTACTGCCTGTTTTTTCTGAACTCTTTCTATTGCTTGCCTGATTATTCTGAGCTCTCCAAGCTGAATCTTGCCTGACTACTCTACACTCTCCAATCCTTATTCCATCCAGAACCTTTAGCTTTGCTCCTCTCTTAGTAAGACCTGGCGGCATCCAATTAGCTGAGGGCTCCTCCCATGGAGGTGAAAGGCGGCTGTTAAAGGCAGAAGCAAGAGCCGAGACCAGGGAGCTTAGCATTGGTTCTGGAGTAAGGGTGCCAATAAGTAATTCTAAAACAACTGGACTTGCTGAGTAATCATTGAAGACGTTTCACTCAGCAAGTCCAGTTGTTTTAGAATTACTTATATTAGATATTCCATGACCTGGATAATTGAAAATCTTTGTAATCAATATAAATGCCATTATACAAGGCTGATTAGTAATTAATTCAGATTATTAGTACGTGGCAGCTCAGTGGAATTAGCGCGATAATTTAACATTCCGCCCATAGCATCAGCTTATATAGCAGGCGGAACTTCACTATTAACTTCACTCTTTGATAAATATACCCCTTAGTGTAAGTAAAGATTATTTTTCTCAATTTATATGATAGAAATTAATTTCAAATTATTTCTTAGGGTGACAGGTCCCCTTTAAGGTATTCAGTTACTCAGACAATTGAAGAGGGGCAGACTCATGTATTTAGTACAAGAGACTGAGTGAAGCATGTACCAAAATATACTTGGAAAATAATCTCTTTATCAGAATACTCTGCTAGTGACCCAAGGAGAGACAATTTCTTATTCCCCAACTGGAGCTATTACTACCTTTTTATAAGAGCTAAATGTAACTACTGCATGTACATACTGTATATGAATTATAAATCATCATCATCATCATCATCATTTATTTATATAGCGCTGTCAAGATACGCAGTGCTTTATATATAAATGTATCTTTACTGGTTAAAGTAACTAATATGTTCATGTGGCAGCTTAGTTCAAATCATGGCAACAAATATAATGTATTAAAAAAATGACACAACATTGTAAGAACTGAAAAAAGGAAAAATTTACTGAATTAACCATTAACCATTTGAGAGTGAGCAAATATACTGTCAATATATCAAAAGTAATAAGTAAAAGAAACATAATGAATGTTGTACCAATACACCAAAGCACCTGCATCTGTGAATCATGATCTTCATTAAATTCAAAAGCATATTTCTGAGTTACCGAGGCCCATAGCCCATTTCAGTACCATTTGTGTAAATTGTATTTTATGTACAGAGAGATTGCAAAATATATAGCAACTATGCCAAAGTCTGTAACCGTTAATATAGTTAAAAAATGCCATTGTTTCTATGGGAAAACTAGCAAGTGTCTAAAATACTGGCATCTATCAAAACAAATTCGCTAAATATACAATTTAAATAGCAATACCAAGAAAAATATATATATCATCTGTCACAGCATCAAGCATTTCATATTTCAACAGCAGCAATAGCTCAAAATTCTGAAGATGTCTACAGCGCAGATGAATCATAAGTGACTTCCTATTCCACTGGGATAACCCGTCGGTGTGTGCCTATTTCATGACAAATGGCAGTCAACATGAATGCTATAAAACCTACACAAAATTCTAAAATAAACAGAACAAGTGACACTGAGTAAATTAAAGAGGCAGCAACATACTGGGAAGTCAGAAACATATGAGTTTTTTGGTCTGGTGTTCACAGTGTTACTCAATAATGGAGTGTCCTAGAAGTTTAATAAATCAATAAATATGAATGAAATATAGTTCTATCATAAGTTAAACCATTTGTATCATCAAAGGTTTAGCAATACCAACACAGAAGACTGCAACATGGTAAATATGGCACAGTGGAAACCATTGCTGTCTTGCAATGCTGGGTTCCAGTCAGGGCTCTATCTGTAGAGAGTTTGTGTGTTCTCCTCATACTTGTGTTGTTTTTTTCCTACATTCTAAAAACATACAGGAAGGTTGTGGCTCTTGTTGACATTGACTATAGTTTGTGTGTGTTTTAGATTGTAAGCTTCACTGGGGCAGGGACTGTATGGAAATACATGGCTTTCTGGTGTATCAAAGATAACCAATAGTACAAGGTAGTGCAGGATTCATTGTTGTGTTGTGGCCAATTCTTGTGTAAAACAAAAGCTGGCTCTCGCACACCCAGTGTAAGATGCGATGTCTGGTGCTCAATGGTAGAGGTTCGGCCACCTCACAATTCAATCAATTAAGAAAATATCCACGGCACACAGGCTGCTGCAAGCAAGGAACCCCTTGCACGTTTATTGCGGAAGTGAGGAACGTTTCAGGGTCACGCCCCTTTGTCAATTCTTGTATGACATAAACCTGTAAGCAGGCTGTGTGCTGTGTGCTGATGAAAATAAAGACAAGGAATTTATCCAACCCCTCCAAAACATCTGTATAAGATGAACTAAAAATCCATTAATGGGTCATGGGATACTCAAATATTCTTGCAAGATAAAATTATATTTAGTACAAGGAAATACCTAGTCTAATGTAAATATATGAAAAGTGAGGGTTATCCCTCTCCTAGTGATATCCATTTATAGGCGGTTTAGCTAACCACTACCAACAACATGTCACGATCGGCACCTTAAATCCAGAACCAGTGCTAGGCTCCCTGGACTCGGCTCTTGTTTCTGCCTTTAGCAGCCGCCTTTCACTTCAGGAGCTAATTGTATGCCGCCAGGTCTTAAAAAGTCTTTGGACGGAAGGTACAGTTCAGGATAAGACAAGTAGAGTAGTCAAACAGGCCAGGTCGGTGCAGGCAGAGTTCAAGTAAGGTCAGACAGGTTGGGTCGGTGTGGGCAGAGTTCAAGCAAAGTCAGACAGGCAAAGGTCAAAACCTGAAGATCTTCAGAATGGTCAGATTACAGAAGGGTCAGGATTACAGAATTCAGAATAGTCAGGCAGGTAGAAGTCAAAACAGGAATCAGAATAATACAAAATCGCACCCAGGAAGCTACAAGTAGAATCTAACAATGGGCAATGAGTTTTCATTCAAAGCCCCTTTAAATACTTTGAATTCCGCACCATAACGTGATGACATCATGACGCCGGTGACGTAAAACCCAGAAGTGTGCGCCGCCCCACTAGACCACCAGGGTGAGTGTCCTTTACACATCACAGCCCCTTAGGCTAATTGCCCATACCTTTTTCTAGCTTCTTCTTTAAGTGATATAACACAATGCCATGGATATGTCGATAGGACAAATACAATGGGGGGGGGTCAAAAAGTATTGCAATTTTAATTAATAATCACAAAAGCTTATTCTTAGTATTTATTTTTATTTATTTATGTTTAAGCCTTTGTATTGGGACTTAACAACTTGGCATTTTTGAAATCACTAAATGATTTTTCTTTAAACTCTTTAACTTTCTGAGGCAGTGATAACCATACTCTCCATCAAATATAAGAAATGCATTACATCAGTGCTGAGCTTTCCTATAAACCTGAAAGCTGCCTAAATTATAGTACTGCTATGGTCTGAAAAGCATAAACAGTGATCCCCAGAAAAAGCCATTAAGAATATATGCAATAATGCGTTTATGGACTTGTTTTTGGTGTTGCTCATTTTTCTAAATGGTTTTATTTTTATCTTATTTATATGCTGCATGATTTATGGTTATGGTAAGCTCTCCTGAGAAGAAATGTTGTAAAAATGCTGGCTCAATGCCTTTTTTAGTATTCTCATTTGATTTTATAAATCAGTCCAGAAGTAAAGAAAACACCATGCAGAGGCTGAATTCATCCTGTTAAGAAACCCTGAATGATTCCTTTAAGCAGTGAAAACCCTCTACTGTCACATTTCTAACTCTTTACCAAGGTGTCTTATTAATAGGTATAAATCAGTTTCCTGCAATGTGGTCATTATAAAGAAAGCTTTTTTTAATATTTAAATAAAGCACCAGAAAAAATAGAGGCTCTGTGTGAATGCAAATAATACAGTGGTATAATGTTAGAAATGCTTGTCTTCAAACCTGCCCTTTTCATGTCAGTCCCTGAATCTTATGTTCAAATGTATATGCAAAAACATAAAAAAATCACATACAGGTATGGGACCTGTTATCCAGAATGCTTGGGACCTGGGGTTTTCCCGATAAGGGATCTTTTCGTAATTTGGATCTTCATACCTTAAATCTACTAGAAAACTATGTAAACATTAAATAAAGCCAATAAACTGGTTCAGCTTCCAATAATGATTAATTATATCTTAATTATGATCAATTACAAGCTACTGTTTTATTATTACAGAGAAAAATGAAATCATTTTTTAAAATTTGGATTCATTTATTATAATGGAGTCTATGGGAGAGGCCTTTCCATTATTCTGAACTTTCTGGATAACGGATCCCATACCTGTACTATAAAAATCTAAATCCATTTTCACTGCTATACCTTTGGCAGGTTGCGATCAAAAGCCTTCTATAAACTATAGAGAATTCGGGTATGGTAACCCATAGCAATCAATCAGATGTTTGACAACTACACTGGAGGGGGTTGTGTTTTTGCTACTGAATAACCACTTCAACCAAAGAATAATAACGTGTCCAAGTTTAAGTTGCCAAACCGAGTCCAGGACATCCACTTCGTACTATGACTGTATTAGCGAGGTCCTTCCTCTGTCATAGATGGTTCTCAAATTGACAAATGACTGCTAGAAAAGATTCTCTGCATGAATGTGCTATAATAAAAACAGAACTTCAACCTTCATATGGGCTTGGAATCAATTCAATGAAACCTTAATTTGCATCCCTTGATTTTAAGTTTCCCCTCATTTTACACCATTTTATGTTCCAAATAATTTCAAATGCATAATGAAATTCCCATATTTTACATCATTTCTTTCTAGTCCCCTGAAAAATATAAAATGTTTTATGTCTACTGCAACTTGTTTTCATATAAAAATTAGTGCAAAAGAATTTTGTGCAACATTTTTTGAAACCTACATTTCTCTGCTTATTTGCCAACCACATTGATTTAGGAAGCTCCAAAATTAGATGTTTAGAATTTATAGAGTTGTTTCTTTAACGGGATATTGACACCAAAAAACTGCTATTCAAAATTATCAATGGTTTCTCATTATTTTAATAATGACCACTTTGACCAAACTCCCATCCACATTTTTACCTTATTTATCAATAAATTAACTCAAAAAAATCTGCTGCTGGTAATGCTCGTGATAAAATTGTGAAAAAATCTGCATTGTATGACTTTTTCAGATGATCAACTGAAAACCACAAATTCTTCGGATTATTGAACGATATCTTGATCATGATATCTTCCAAATGTAAACAGAACATGTGCCATTGACTTCTACATGATCTCGGCAGGTTTGAAATGGATTACTTTTGTATTATTTTTTTTAGCAGCCTGGGATTTAATAAATCATAAAAAAAATTTTTTTTGCATAAAAATCAGACTTTAATAAATACCCCCTAAATGTTAACTTTAGGTCAAATACGTCATATAGTAATTGTTACTTTAAGTTACTTGATTGTTTTGCTAACCTGATATCCCTTCTCAAACTCTCAGAGTTCCTAATGCTAAGGACTGCAAAATTATGGCAGCCCCTCATCGAGGAAATGGGGGGGATCAGACAGATAATGTAAAAACATTAGGCAATCACTTTTACCTAAATTATAAATAGCATACAAAGACTGTTATGATAGATGTTTCAAGTGAAGATAATGCTAAAGGGCAGATTTATCAAAAATGTAAGATTAGAGCTCACCATAGAGACAATCAGATTCTTTCTATTCATTCCTATGGACTTTTTAAAAAAGTGTACATTTTTACACTACTAAAATCTCCATAGGAATAAATAGAAAGTGGTGAGTTTTTCTACACTGAGCTCTAATCTCACATTTGAATAAATCTGCCCCTAAATATTGTTATTCCTCACTTTGCTTGAGGTTCAAGATCCTCCATGACAATAAACAACTCATAGCATGCCCAAGAAAATCCTGATCCATTTAGGTTGTCAGCACAATTTTCATGGAAAAGTAGGTAGTCGGCCAAATCCAAAACTGTATTAGAAAAAAAAGATGGAGAGTAAGGATGAATGGAAGTAGTAGTATAGGAAAGAAAGTAGGCAGAATGAAAAATATTCCTCTTGTTCCTAATATTTAACTTTACTCAGAGGAACATTATAACATGCTGCCTTACAAAATGTCTTTAATGTAATTTGACAGATTGAAATAGTCTTGTTTTTTTCCAATTTAACAGTATCCCAAGTATGAGCTTTATTGTTAATACCATAAAATATGTACCTGAGATAATGTGATACTAAAACACTTGCAATTTGCCCTTAAGTAAGTTGCTTTTCTTCATAAAACATCTATTCAAATATTATCCATTAAAACAAATATATTGCAGGCTTCATTTCTTTCCTAAACCTAACACTACAAACTGTATCTTTCCAACCCTGGAAAGGAACCACTTTCTACGCCTACATTTTTCTATTTAAATGCAGATTGTTACTTTCTGCTAAGTAAGACTTAGAAATTTTTCTATTAAAATGCTAATGGAAATGTTAACTTTAACGGGGGACACTGATTCAGAGAGGAAACAGAGATTGGATCCTATATTGCACCTGGAGGTTATTTCTCAATGAGAAAACATTTAACCTAGTTGGCTTTGTCAATGGAAACTATAGTTTAGATCCCCTGGCTTAGAGGATATTTCTAACCGATTATCATTTGTTTATATTTACTTTCCTTTGATTATTAGCCAAGGCATATGCTCATGTTGAAATTTTTATCTCAAGAGCAAAGCAAATATATTACAAATATTTAAATGGCTGCATGTAGTATAAATGCCTGATATAATTTATTAAGCATCTCCATCCACTAGAGTTGCATTCAGTGGCGTAACTAGATGTTGCTGGGCCCCACAGCAAATTAATTCTAGTGGCCTCCAACATATCCAGTGTCCTGTTTTACCAATATATGTTCAAATTGCTCATCAATGAGAGCCTCATGGGGCCCCCTGTACCTCCTGGGCCCCCCTGCAGCCGCAGGGTCTGCTTCCTCTGTAGTTACGCCCCTGGTTGCATTTAAATTTTGTTTCCAACATACATCTAGATTGCTACAGGAAGGCAGAGTTTTCCAAAACCCAGCTCCATTCTTTTACTTTCATTATCTATCTTAAACCATTAACTCATTTTTAACTTGTGGGTGTTACTTTTTTTCTGTTCATGTTGTTTTTTTCAGTGCCAGTGTTGTTACCAAGTCTTTAGTTTTGCCTATTCCTCATTTTTCCCTTTTCATTCCATTCCAGGCAATTTTTCCTAGATGACTTGTGTGTATTAGCTTTCTCTGTAATTTTACATTGTTTACAATGTGTTTTGCCCCATTTGGTTTCTAGAAAAAAATGTTTTCTTACAACACCCATCAGTTAATAGCACTCCTTCAGCAGAATCCTGCATTGAAATGTATTTTTCAAAAGAGCAAATGTTTTAATATTTAATTTTGAAATCTACATGGGACTAGACATGTTGCTACTTTCCCAGGTACCCTCAGTTATGTGACTTGTGCTCTGAAAAACGTCAGTCACTTTTTACTGCTTCATTGTAAGTTTGAGTGATATCACCCACCCCCCAGAACCAGATAGCAGTTCCCTGACACCTGCATTGCTAAAAATGCTCATAGTGTTATATATGAGAACAGCACTCAAAAGTAAAAATAAAATTACAGCTAACCCAAGTTGTGAATCATTCAGTTTAGTAAGAGAAACAAAAGTCTATCTGAAAGTAGTTCCATTGTGAAGTGCAGGCTCTTTCCAAAAGCACACGGCCAGGCAAAATGATCTGCGATGGCTGACTACACACAAATATTACAACAACAAAAATAAAGAATTATATAAAGAATAATATTTGAAATGGTAGTATAATTACTTGAATATACCCAGTGCAATTTAGTAATAAAAACAATACCATAAAAATCATGACAGAACCATGACAAAAACACCAGGCATACTGCAATTACAATACCGTTATTGTAGAAGAATTTACAATGCCTTAATCTTTTTTTATGTCTTAAAATACTAAGAAGTCCTTAATTTAGTTTTGAGTTTGTGCTTGCCTAAAATACCAGCTTCCAGTCTACTATAGTTCCACATACTGAAGAAATGCACAGATGGAGCAGTAATTGACATAAATAGCTATTTGTTTCTGCTGTATTAACTTCATGTCAATGCACCAGCAGTACTTGTAATTTACATTGAAATCAGTGGGTGGGAGTGAAGCAAAAATTCAGAGGCTCCATATTCCCAAGAAGAAATGTGTGTATTGTGCTGAATGAGGCAGAAAAGTTTGATCTTTCTGAAATAAACATACACATTTCCTATTTAAACTTATACACCAACACAACCAACAGATCTGTTCCCACGGCAACAGTAGTGCCATTTGCAATGTTAATACATTTTGCAAAATCCCTAACCCTATAGTATGTATGTACTATAATAATAGATTAGCCATACTGGACTACAATAAAGGGTTCACATTATAAAACCACCTGTAAAGTTTGGCTCAGTTCTATTTATTTGCTGGCAAGGGGTCAGAGAGTTAAAATTTTGCATTTTTACAGTATGGAGTACATTAAATGCTGTATGAAAAAGCTTACTCTCTTCAATATCAAGTTCAAGGCCCTTTCTTTTCTGTAAACTAAACATTAATGCTTGGCACGCCCCATAAGAATTAATCCCTAGAACACAATGATAATTGTAGCAACCAATTGTAGCACCCATTCACTTAAGGGTACAATTATACAATTGTGCACATGAATGTATGTAAGTACTGTAGCCATACACGTTGATACTATAGATACAACCTTCAGGATAAAAAATGGAGGCTGGGATAAAAATTATTTATTCTGCACACATTAGCAAAAGAGATTCATGAAAAGGACACCATCAGTATGTACATTAAGAAATAATTTGCATTAAACTCTAAAAGACATGAATTTGCATCTGTAAAGCCAGAGCAAGTCTTTGTTACTGTTTTCCCTTTAAGCATCCACTCTCATATCAAGCACTTAATAAGTACATTAATATTCACTAAGTACATTCTGGCTATAAAGGAGAATACTTTGGGGATTTACATTTAATCCATACGAAAGCTGAAAGTGCTGATGTGTTAATTAAAAACAGTAAGGTGTTTTGGTCTTTAGTTTTCATGTCATTGCCTTTCGATCTTCAGCTTCAGATTGGAGGCAATTGTATCATAAACGTGGCGATACACTGCTGGGCAGTCATTTAGTAATGAGGTTCTGTTGTAAACAAGTGATTTATATAATACACATCTCCTTGTAATGAGCAGGGAACATGTATCTGCATTACATTTATAACCACTTAATGCTAACAACTTGTTAAGGGAGGCAGAGAGATGTAAAGGATATTAAAGGATTAAACCTAACACTCAACTGTTTTACACAAGTAGAATTAATACTCATGTAATACAAGGGTTTCTCATAAGTGTATTTTTTTTTAGAACTACCACATTTTGTAATTTATTAGAGGGAAACAATTCATATTAAATCCACTTGACAGAATCAACAGCAGAATGATATATATATATATACACACACACACACACACACACACACACACACACACACACACACACACACACACACACACACACACACACACACACACACACACACACACACACACACACACACACACACACACACACACACACACACACACACACACACACACACACACACACACACTGATGTGCACACCATAAGTCCAAGAATAAATCTTGGGTACTGGTCCAAAAAAAGGATTATTATAGACAACAACTGACAGTACTCCAAGGAACATACCAACCAAATAAATCAATGAAATCTAAGGTGTATTATGTGCAACGTTTCAGTTCCTTACAAGAACTTTTGTCAGGGAAACCGAACAGTGCAAATGGGCAAATGCCCCTAACTTGTTACTTACCCTTCTGCTCAGGTCTAGTCCAGGGAGTTCACAGATAACATCTTCTTCCACGCGATCTTCTTCCTGCTGTGAACGGCGCATGCGCAGTAGGATAATTTTGCCGGTACGATCTACTGCGCATGCGCGTGACTTTTGGCGCATGCGCAGTAGATCCGTACCGGCGAAATGATTCTTCTGCGCATGCGCCAAAACGCCGTTCACAGCAGGAAGAAGATCGCGTGGAAGAAGATGTCGTCTGTGAACTCCCTGGACTGGACCTGCGCAGAAGAGTAAGTAACAAGTTAGGGGCTTTTGCCCAGCGGGACGGGTAGGCCAGGGGGGAGGAGGGAGGGTAGGCAACAAACGGGTGGGGGGGGTGGGGGGTTTGCGCCAACTAGGTTTCCTTCCCCTTTAAATCCAACCCCTGGCACCAAATCTAGTTGCTGGGCAACCACATTTGTGTATAGTGCTAAAGATCCAAAATAGTAAAGCATAACCCAATGCATAGAAAGAACCCCGATCTACTCACCAGAACCGGGAAGCAGAAAAACTACAACCTGGGAGGATTGATGTGTCCAACAGACCTTTGCCAAGCTAAGCCTAATAGAGCATCATCAACCTCAGAGAAATCAGGTCCTATATAAGGCAATTAACAAAGAATAGACACACCCAGTAGAAATCCTGTCACTCCAGCTCTTAAAGATTACATTTTTGGCTAACAAACTATATTGAAAACATTTTTGTATTTTGCAGCAGTTTTTGCATTGAACAATTCCTTTTAGGAATTCCTTTAAGACACTTAGGGGCCGATTCATCAATAGTCGAATATCGAGGGTTAATTAACCCTCGATATTCGACTGGGAACTAAAATCGTTCGACTTCGAATATCGAAGTCGAACGATTTACCGCTAATCCTGCGTTCGATCGATCGAAGGATTTTTCGTTCGATCGAACGATTAAATCCTTCGAATCTAACGATTCGAACGATTTTTAATCCAACGATCGAAGGAAAATCCTTCGATCAAAAAAAGGTTAGCAAGCCTATGGGGACCTTCCCCATAGGCTAACATTGACTTCGGTAGCTTTTAGCTGCCGAAGTAGGGGGTCGAAGTTTTTTTTAAAGGGAAAGTACTTTGACTATCGAATGGTCGAATAGTCAAACGATTTTTACTTCGAATCGTTCGATTTAGTTCGAATTCGAACGAATTTAACCAATTTCGATGGTCGAAGTACCCAAAAAATACTTCGAAATTCGAATTTTTTTCATTCGAATCCTTCACTCGAGCTTAGTGAATCGGCCCCTTACATTCAGACATGCTCTTTCAAATTTCCAAATGTTTTCCAATGCATTTATCCTTGGATAAATAGTGCGGCTACACTATTGGGGCTGACGAATACTGGGCACCACTTTGAATATGTACTTCAGAAGTGACATAATTTTCAAAATCAAAGAAGTGGCTTGTTCCTGATTTGTATAAAAACGCAAGTGAAGTTGCATCAGTTTGACAAATTGGGTGTAGTTGTGGCAGACAGAACTCAGAGCATGGCTGTAATTATGCTCAAACTATGCAAAACAACACTCCATTATGGGTATAAAACATTCAGATTTGTGGAGTGCGCAAATTTCTCTGGATTAAATATATATATATATATATATATATATATATATATATATATATATATATATATATATATATATACTGTATATATATATATATATATATATATATATATATATATACTGTATATATATATATATATATACTGTATATATATATATATATATATATATATATATATATATTATATATATATATATATATATATATATATATATATATATATATATATATATATATATATATATATATATATATATATATATATATATATATATATATATATATATAGCAAGCAGAATGGAATGCACTCCCATAATAGTGAAAAAAACCAGGGTGCTAGTCCATAGGTCAAAAATACAAAATGCAATAGTTGACAGCACCCCAAGGAAAATCTATACACAATACTTAAATCGTCAAATAGTGGAGGTTTTATTGATATCCAACGTTTTCGGCTCCACACAGGAGCCTTCGTCAGGGAACAAACACACAGTGCACAAAACAGTGTTTAATTGAAGCCAAAATAGCGCCAAAACAGCAGGCATGGAGCGCCTGTCAATCACCAGTAAGGGGTTAAAAACAAAGAACCTACTGCCATTTGTATATGTACCTTATGTGTGAGGCCATTGTATGCAGGAGACCATGGGTGCGTCCTTCTAACCCCACCGAATAACCGAATGCCGTTATTCTACTTGAGAGAACCCGTCCTTCATGCTGGAGCGGTGGACCGGAACCACTGTGTTCCGTCAGGCTGCTGAGAGTAGACGCTTTGCGTCGTTGCTAGGCAACCCAGAGCACGTGACCGTAGCGGTGTGCCTTAGCCCCTAGCAACACAACTTGTCCGACACACGGACTCTTTGCTTGCCAGGTGAGGTACAAGTTTGTCAGAGGCCACTGATGGGGACAAGCGGGGCGGAACGGAATAACCAATACCACAATGGCTTGGGTTTTGCCGGACCTTAACCCCAGTCCCTCTAGCTGCACTCTGGTTAAACTATCATGTAGACACGGCGCTCTATTGCTCAGGTGCCAGCGTAGTGAACGCTACGAATCTGCCATTCTCTTAAAGGAAAACTATACCCCCCAAACAATGTAGGTCTCTATTAAAAGATACTGAGTAAAACAGCTCATGTGTAAAACCCTGCTTCATGTAAATGAACCATTATCATAATAATATATTTTTTTAGTAGTATGTGCAATTGGGTAATCATAAATAGAAAATTGCCATTTTAAAAAATAAGGGCCGCCCCCTGAGATCGTAAGAGTCACTGTGCACACATACAAACCACATGGAAGGTCACATGAGCCAATTAACAGACAGAGTTCTGCCTTTTGCTTCCTCACTTCTTCCTGTTACAGTTAGTGTTGTAGTATTTCTGGTCAGGTGATCTCTGAGGCAGCACAGATAGAGTCACGAAATGGTGGTTCAAGGCAAGAGATGTAAAAGGGCAATATTTATGTAAATATATATTCCAGCTTGGTAAGATTCTTTAATATGTCATTCAATTTGATATAAACTATCCGTTGCTTAAGTATTCATTTTGGGGGTATAGTTTTCCTTTAAGACAGTTGGACATTTATTGCTTATTAAATTGGTTGGGTCACACGTCAATATGTGCCCATAACATCTTAGGGTTAGATACCTTACCAGTACACTTGTTAACCCCTGCCATACTCCTTCTTGATGTACTCCTTATGTTGGCCAATCGGATGAGTAGGATGACCCTACCCTATGACCAGGTGGTGCAAGTAATAGTAAGCAATCCCCGCAGGCACAAATGGCACAACAGTACCTGTCAGAACCCAATGCTGCATGTGGATAAAGCATAAGAACTGAGATTTTCAGCTTCCTTGTTTGTGTGACAAAAAGTCACATGATTTTTTTGGATTCGGTTCAGCCATGTCCTTTTATTCAGCCAAATCCCAATGCCACTGAAAGGGCAAATCCTTGCCAAATCTTGAATCAAATCCTGGATTTGGGGTATCCCTCAAACATACAGTATATTAAACTTGAAAAAAGATTTTGAAGTTAACAAAGGAACAAAGAGAAGAAATGATCCCACTTTCCATTAATATGACCCTTGGGAAAAATGCAATTTGCAATAAAAACTGCACAAAACAATTCAACCTATAGTAAATCTTTTTCTATGTATACTAGTGTATGAACTGGCACATCAGCTTTCAGTAAATCTGAATCAGTTATAGTGGACTCATTTAAGTTTTCTAAATCCACTAGAGAAGATCATGATGGAACTTTTACAGGATTTGCTGGAGTCCTAGTCTTATAAACCTGACAGGCAATCTATAGTACATAATCAAGGTTGCTAATTATTTCTTGAGTAGTGATCTCCTTTTCATGCATTACAAGCAACCTGAATGTAAGCAACACTGACCTTTGTGTGACTGTTCAGCGGACACATGCCAAAATTACCTTGAGCTAAAATATGTTCATTTAATTCAAGCAACACAGCAGAAAAAGCACAATATAACTTTCTGTGGCATGCTGCCTTATGGCTGAGAGCAGGATTTCATGTCACAGGCAAGCCTATGAAAAATACTAATAATAATAGCTTGCTTGGCTTCAGGTAGACTTCACAGGTCATTATTACATTTTGGAAATCTTTCAATTTAAAGGAAGAAAACAGGTGAGCTATGGAGCATATCATAAACACTGTCAAATTAATTAGCATTTATCCTTGGATTAAATAGAAGCTTGACTCAGCAGGGACTGACAGTCCATATTAAACATCATGTTTTATTCATAGCTTACTAACTTCTGGCAATGCCAGGAAATGGTAATAATGCATCCACAAGTTTAGTTTAATGTGAAGTTGGGGACAAGTGATGATGAGTTCTTTTTATTATTATTCCCAGCTACCTTTTCAATTTTCCTTCCCTGTCTTTTTCTATTGCTCAGTAACAGAGATGAATAATCTAATTTGGAGATGCAGCAAATACCATTTAGTTCTATATGAACTCCATTTCCGCTATCAAAATTACATGTTTTAAACTCCTGCTTAGTAACTGATGGCAGTGTGTGAATGCAGACCCTTAAGAAAACGTGTGTTGTTTAATTTTATCTTTTAGCGAAGCCATTTACATTGCTAAGTGCTGAAATCTGTATGTAATTGACTCTTTTATGGAAGATTTGCCACTTTTATAAGACAATTCAAACGTAACAAATGAATGCAGAGGCATCGTTTTGGCTTAAAAAGATATGTAAATACAGTTTTATATTTATTATACCTGAATGGGATTAGAGATACTAATTGCCATGGTGCACCAGTAAAAGCTGTTATGGAGAACAATCTAGAAAGCAAAAACTGTGCAATCTGTGCATGTACTTAAGTTAAACTATAAGGGGCAGATCACCTTTAATTCTACTTTAATATGTTATTGAATATCCTATTCTTAACAATTTGGTATTCATTTATTACTTTTCATAGTTTTTTTCTTTTGACTCTTTCAAATGAGGGTCATTGATAGTGATGAGCGAATTTCATCCGTTTCGCCAAAAAACTCACGAATTTCCAGCAAAATTTGCGAAACAGCGAAAAATTAGCGAAACGCAAATTTTTATGCCGGCGGCAAAATATATTTATTATCAAATATATTTTGACACCAGATAAATTTAGTCAGCGTCTTTTTGCGGCAATTTCGCAAATTTATTCGGCGGCGGCGGCAAAATAAGGAAATTCGGGCCTTGCGAATAAATTCGCCCATCACTAGTCATTGACCCTGGCAGCCAAAAAGTATTGCTAGGCAAAGCTACAATTTTATTGTTATCTCTTATCTTTGTATTCAGCCCCTATTCATGTCCCAGTACTGTATCTCATTCAAACAACTGCCTGGTTGCTAGGGTGAATTGAACCCCAATAATTAGATGGCGTTCTGAATAATAAATAGCAGTACATCTTTCCTTTTTATTGCTGATCCCATGAGTAATAAAAGGCACAATGTTTGTCCAGGTGCAGTAACTCATGGCAACCAATAAATGTTTGTAAACAAGTGACCAGCAAAGGTCAGCTGACTGGTTACTTTAGACGACTAGACCTGTAGCAGTATTTCCATTTATTGCATAACACCCTTTGTGCAACATTAGGATCTCATAAGGCTCTATCGAAAATCTATACTCTAGATAAGTGTATCCCAAACTAGAAGTCCCTTCCTTCCCAGGAAAAACCAAGTAGCAACAGCTGAGGGGCCAGTGAAATAATTGATGACTAGATTTAGGAAAAATATGTGTGGCAGTACCAACTTCAGCTGGCAGAGGGCAATATATATTTGTTCCACAGGTTCCACTGGTCATTTTTTTGTAGGTTGTGCTTGTTATCTTACATCTACATCAAACATCTATATATAATTATAGTTACACACAATGAAGCTTCATTAAAAATACAAAATGTACAGTTAACATATAAATGAACTGATCCACGCCCAAAAGAATTGATAAAAACTCAAAGCAGTATATTTTTTATTTGCAAATGTAACATGGAATCGGCATATTCACTTCCCAAAATTATTCCAATTTTGCACAGAGTTTCACATTTACAATCAAAACCTTCCATTGTCTCAAAACCAAAAAATGAGAGAATATGTGGAATCATGTGGACGGGTTTATGCAAAATCACAAACACATAGCCAAACCTGCAAATAGCTTGCCTCGATCTTGTTAGATTACAGAATATATGAAGACGGCTTCTAAAGTTCAGTTAAATATCTATCTTAAAATCTCATTGTTTACATCGTTTACATTGTTTACATTGATATATACAGTCGCTGTTGTGAGTCCTGTTGCTAATGATGGACATATGCAAAGAGTCATAAAAAAAAGATACAAACATATACAGCATCATCAAGGAGAAGCAAACAAATGTCTACATTAAAGATAAATTAGCCTAAAGATAAATGTCTACATTAAAGATAAATTAGCCTATGGGGGACCTCCTAGGACATATCTGAGGCTTTTGGGCAAGTTTTGAGAAGTCAAAGTTTTTTTTATGAAAAATACTTCGAATCATTCGATTCCAAGGGTTAAAATTCTATCGTACGTTATTACTTCAATCGAATACACCCATTTTCGACTGGAAAAAATACTTTGACTACCAAAGTACTTAAATTCGATGGTCTAATTTAGAAGTTTTTTTTACTTCGAAATTCGATCCTTGATAAATATGCCCCCAAAAGTCTTTCGGTTAATTTCACTAAATGTGTGCTGTGCTTACAAGATTTAAAAAGCTGCTTCCACCAGAAGTAAGGAATGGCTATATGCATAGACATATACTTTGCAGCCATGTTGGATTAAGCCTTTGGTAGTCCTGGTGTCAAAGCTAGGGGCAACCACTGCCATACAGCCCAAGATTTAGCAAGTGCAAGCTGAGGATGATGTTCTCCTTGGCTTTGAGGAATTATTTTTGGAACAGTACAGGTTTGTGTAAGTTAGGCAGAAAAAACAAGAATGATATACTACAGTGGGTTAATGAAGCATGGAGATCTCCTTCAGGTTATACATGAATGGCTTCATATGATCTATTAGAATTTACAGGTCATTGTAGATATGAAAAAAAAGGAATGGTCCTTAAAGACAATAAAAAGCGTTTATCAGTAAGTCTTCAGTCGCTCTAGAACATACAGACTAGGATTCTGATTCTTAGCTTTGCTGTGCTGGGGTCCTGAGTTTAAGTCTTGGGCATCTGCAAAGAGATTGTATTTTATCCTCATGCTTGTGTGGGTTTTATCCAGGTAACATGATTTCCCCCCACCCTTCAAAAAACACAGGCAGGTTAATTGGCTTCTAATAGAACTGACCCTGCTGAGTGTCAGTTTCAGTGCTGTGTGAAAGTGTTATTGCTTTATAACTAATGTATAATAATAATAATAATACTAAATGTATTTAATGTCTCTTTTTTAATAGTCAAATCACAAATCCAAATGTCCATACCCATGTTTAATTTATATTTGAAACCGTTTTAGCACCTGAGGTTGCCCTATGAAGTTAGACAGTTTGACAGTTCAGCCAAACAGTTCTAGCCCAGTGCATATCTAGAGTCACAATTGCACACACAGTTTCACATGTTTACCATATGCAAATAACATTTTTAAGGTATTGTGGTTTTCACTGTTTGTTATTATCCAAAAAAAAAAAAAAAAAAAGGTAATGATAGAGATTAAAATGTAGATTGAAAATTATCAGGTTAAAAAAACATGTGAAACATGTTGGGGAAAATTTACGCACATCGCAACACTTCGGCAGGAGTAAATTCACCTGGACATCGCTAATTCACAAAGATCCGAAGTTGCGTACAGGTTACTGAACGCTTGCGAACTTGCGACAGCAAAAATACGATCAGCAGTTGGAATTTACGCTAGCGTTGGCTAATTTTTATACGGAATGCAATTAAAGTACAATGGGCGTATATGCTGCAGCAAATACATTACACTACACAAGGCCATGGAACCTTAATAATATAATATAATTATATAGAGTTGTTATAATGCCCTACACATGTGCCCACAGTATGGTTCAGATGCCATATGTTATCAAATGTAGGGGGGAAGGAGGGTACCCCAATTTTTTTTTTATCTTATCACTCTGTAAAAAGGAAAGGGCGCCAGCATTTTTTGGGACTTAGAAAAGTTTTCAACAAAAGTAAGTCCTATCTACTCCATTGCACTCTCCTGGTCTGAGGTGGCGAAGGCAAGTCTGGCAATAGAGGTAACGGTCAGTAAAATCAAAAACGTAGTGAATTTGCGTAGTAACGGTCTTTCGCCAGAGTGAAAATTCTCCTGACGTTAGAGTGCGAAGTTGCGCTAGAGTCTATCTCCTTCGCTAGCGAAATTACGCCACTTCGCCCTTTAGTAAATTTGTCCCATTGTATTTTTGATGGGCTATCAATAACTTTGTACATTGCTTTTCTGCTGGGGCATGGGGGGCATTTGTCCTTTAATATGTAGCTAGTATTATTTTTAAGATCTTACCACATCACAGCAGAACTAATGCTATGGTTTTTACACTTTGGCCTCTGTGCCAGAGCTTTGCCAAAAACCTGCTACATCTTATGCTGACCATCATTCATTTCCTTTTCAAGGTTATGCAAGACTTGGCAATGCCCTTTACAACTAATTCAGTCTGAGAAGAAGTGCCCTACATTCCTCACAGCAGGGGAAGAGCATATTACTATACTTTTTTAATACTAATTTATTTAAGTACAAGTTACTGATTTCCTAACAGCCTGTATTTGTATTAAAATGCATTTTTAAAATTGCTGCGGTTTAAAGAGATCATCACAGTTGTTCTATGCACCACTATACTACTGTAAGTGCTACTTATTCTGTCAGAAGTCATCTACTACATTCAATCTTTTAAATTCTACTCTTTATCTAGACAAATCCTCAAGGGACAGACAGGCGCATATAATCATGAATACATTCTGAAGAAGGACAGTTTTGGCTCCTGCTTTTTTTTAGAGTTTGATACAAAGTTCATTAATATTTCAACCCATGTCATCGTTTCTGGTCCTCCTTTATAGTGTTCAGATCCTTCAACACATTGAACTGAACAAATCCCTTTTGTCAGCTATGCTACATTTGCAGGATCCTCACCAACTCCTTTGGGATTATTATATGGGCTGAAAAGGTATTTCTTTTATCCAGCTGACAACCAATAAAATTAAATCTACATTTATGCCACACTTTACACAAAATGTTTCAGGCTTGGTAAGCTACCTCCAAATAGAATTTTTCATCTTATATTTGATGTTTGATCTACAGTAACCATTTGCCATCTAAACCTGTCGAATCGCTGTTTTAACCTATGGGGGACCTCTTAAAACCTATTTGGAGTCAATTGGTGGACTTTGAAAACCCATAGTTTTTTTTGGGAAAAACTTTGATTCAAAATCGATCGAATGCGATATTACTTCAATTCATATGATTCGAATATGGACCTATTTGATCGAAAACTGACCTATTTGGCCAAAAAAACCTTTGACTTAATTTCAGTTGGTCTTTTTAATTTCAAAGTTTTTCAAATTCGAAATTCAACCCTTGATATGCCCCATAGAGACACAGTACCTGTATCTTAATTTGCCTCTCACCAGTTTTTACATTCCAGTTTAATTTGTTTTTTATAATAATAAATATGTTTAGCATCATTTCCCATTACTTAGGATCTTGCCTTTTGAACGACATTGCAATTTCAAAACAAATGTGGTCTGATTTTTTTTTTTACATTGCTAAATTTCTCTAACTTCCCAAGAAATGGGAATAAAGCTGCTGTTTAAAACAGATCTAGTAACAACTTTGAAATAATTATATTGTATAAAAATAGGTGATATCTCAACCATAAAGGTCAGCACCATATGCCTGCTGTTGTTTGGAAAAAGTAAATCTGTAATTACCAGGAAAATACATTTTAATTTCGAGCACAAAGATGACTATTACTTTTGTATTAACTTAAGCATCTTTCCTATATTTCTATATATTTTCCATATATTTCGATATATGTTCATGGGTATAGTTTTTCTTATTTTCAAATTAAACAAGCATGATTTTAACAAAAGATCAAAGCTGTACAATGAGGCACACCAATACAACTTGTTTTGGCTGAATGCCTAAAAGAAAAATAAAATATCGATTTGAATCTTTAATTGGTGATGCCACCTGAACTGTTCAACATGGTAAAACAAATTAATTAAAACATATAGTTTTTCTTACAGATTAGCCCATAGGTCAAACATAAAGATAGTAATATATATTATCCTGCAGAGACAGAAAATACCAGGATGCACAGCGTACACATCTAACAAGCACATGTCTTGTAATTGTGTTTCAAGTACAGGTATTATGTTTTAATTGTGTTTTTAATCATTTTCTACTTGTATGTGTCTCTGGATTCTTCTAGGGAAGAAGGAAGAGGATGTTCTTTAAAGATTGTTTGATATATTTAAATCACATAGTTGTCATGACTATTTTGACAACATCCTAGACATCACATACATTACAATCTGCAAATGTGAAATTCTCTATATTGAAGGAATGCCTGCTACAATGTTACTTACCACTCTATTTACATTTTGGATAGTTTCAGATTAAAGATGGCCATAAATGGAAATATCTGCTTGTTTGGTTAGGTCACCACAGAAGCAGATCTTTACCAATCTAGTCATACAGGTGATCTGACTGGTCTCCAGGTCAATAATTGGATCATAATAGTGGCCTGTATAGTTCTGGATAATCTGGATGCCCAACTGAAATCAGAAAAAGTCTTAGTTCCCCAGCAAAAACAGGTCTGTTAATTTGCTTGTCTTGTCTTGCATTGTTTCAAAAGTCTAAACCACCAGAACAGAGAATAGAAAGGGACAAAGAAATTTAAAACCACAGAAAATGTTAATATGTATATAGTAGAAACCCCATTTTACATCCCCTGATTTTAAGTTTTCCCTCATTTTACATTGTTGTTTTGCGGTCCCAACTATATATTATGCATAATACATTTCCCTGATTTTACACCTTTTTTAGGTCCCCTGAAAAACGTATTGCAAACTTGCTTAGCATTATGTTTCTTTTATTAGGTAAAAAATTACGTTTTTGGTTGACATTTCCTCAGTGACAGATTTTAGCCATGAACAGCATGAATTAGAAAAAGATCATCTCTCTTTGACCACTATCATTATTTATTGTTTTTTACATCATATATACGAAGTGGAGTTCACTGATCTGAAAGTGTCCTGTTTTTAGTCCTATTCAAATGTAACAAAAACATATCTTCACAAAATTCAGATGAAAAGGGTCGGCAGAATGCAGACTGGATATATAGAAACAAAAAGTCAGGAGCTACAGATCTTTTTTTTTTTCCCCTGCATGGACACATAATAAACACCGGCCTGATATTAAGGTAACAAAACAAAACTCTTTCAATGATGTTAGCAACTGAGTTATTGCTGGTTATAAAAAGGGCCATCCTATATGGTCAATAAACAGCATAAACTAGGGACAATTTGGCCAGACAAATGAAGGCTCTAAATAGGGTGACAAATATTCCAGTGTATTCAATAAACATTTCAAATTTCAGTGAGAATTAGTCAAAAAATAATCTTTGGCTTAGTAACAACTATTGCCAGTTTAATTCTCTGTAACACATGCCATAGGTATCAAGACATCTTTCTGAAGTATGATGGAATATTTGTTCCAAAGTAACTGGTTTAAATGCCATAAAACCCTTCTAAATCTGGGCTTATCTTAATAAAGAATCAGTTTATGGAGCAACAGTAATAAAAAAAATCAATGTGGGCTGTGGTTTGTCAAAAATATTTTCTGATTTTACTTAAGTGATCTTCTCTCCTTTGCAGGGAATGTAGATAAAATTGAAGGTTTTCTTACAAATGCCTCTCATTTCTCTATGAAACAAATGAAACATTCAAGCTCTATTTCTCAACTTCCTTTATGCAATTTCCACAGCTGTTATGGAAAGAAAAGAAACAGAAATTATATTCCCACAAAAAGATCATTAAAATAATATTCAGTATTTCTTCAAGTTTCTACAAAGCTATATCTGATAAAACTCAATGAAGTACTTGCAGGCTGCAAAACTCTCACTTAGGTGACTCATACAAAGAGAGTTATTGTTGCATTTTAGCAACAGAATTCTTTTATGTTATTACATTTGTTTTCTATTTGCACAGCAGAAACTCTATGAAAAATGGGCAAGTGCTTACTAATGACATTATATAAGTGCACTGGAGGTATCTGACCAATATCTCATTTCTGACTTATTGAACTTTCAGGATGTTTCAACACTGAACAGAACTTGTTGTGGATTTGATAGATGCCATAGGCATTAAGTACCCTATGATGGAATTATGCGGAAACCATTAG
Organism: Xenopus laevis; assembly: GCF_017654675.1. NCBI lineage: Eukaryota > Metazoa > Chordata > Amphibia > Anura > Pipidae > Xenopus > Xenopus laevis. The sequence continues at coordinate 67,454,898 of NC_054386.1, forward strand.
CCAGAATGTTCTGAAATGTGGCAAGCTATTCCCCATGTTATCTTATTTAAACAGCTAATTCTTTTTTGACTGATTTGCTTTGTTTCTGTAATAATAAAGCAGTACTTTGTAGTTGATGTTGACTAAGATAGAATAAATCTAAGTTTATTGCAAAAGTCAAAGACCTGCAAATACTGAATTGTTTGTTTGCCAAAGCAGATGCTGATGTTGTTTAAAGATGAATCTCCAATTTCTAAAATGTGTTGGACTGGTTAATAGTTTCAGTGTATATGGTAGAATTTCCAGCTTCCAAAAACCACAAATATAGTATATATAAATGTGGGTTACGGTTCATCTGTTAATGGTCAACTGAAAACCAAACCTTTTAATTGCAAATGTCAGCTTCTTAACATCTTAATAGCCAGTAATACTTATAGTCAGTAATAATAATAGATGATCCAGTAACACATATCATATAAAAACTGGAATGAATATAAAAAATAGGGGTTTGGTTAGTGGATAATTTAAGCATTCTGCACATACAGGGGGTTATTTACTAAAATCCAAACAGTTCTCATTATTTTCTTTAAACCACTTCAACCAAACTACTGTGCACATTTTTACCATATCAATATCAATAAATTAACTTGAAAAAACCTGGTGCCGAAAAAGACTTGATAAAATCGTGAAAAAAATCCAAATTTTTGACCAAAAAATTGTTAGAAAGCCTATGGGGACTTTCCCATAGGCTAACATTGCACCTCGGTAGGTTTTAGGTGGCGAAGTATGGGGTTGAAGTTTTTTTTAAAGTTTTTTTAATTCTATTCCTTCACTCGAGCAAAGTAAATGTGCCCCTTAGTGTTATCTCTCAAAAACCACAAATTATTCCGATTATTGTGCGAAACCCAGCGCAGACCATGATATCTTCCAATTGTAAACAGGACATCTGCCATTGACTTCTACATTACCTTGTCAGGTTTGACATGGAGTACTTTATTATTCAGACTTTTAGCAGCCTCTGGGTTTAATAAATCATGAAAAAATTTAGGTTTTTTTCCTCAAAAAATAGTTTTCCCTTTTAAAACTCCGACCACCCCACAGTATGTGATTTTTATACTTTGAACCCATCACATGGATTAATTAGTAATCTGTCACCCTATGTGGCTTACTATAGTAAAGAAAAGAAGTAAAGAAGAGAAAGGAATTCAAACTACAAGTCTGTGGGGACAGAAGCTGCATTTAATGAATATAAACACTATAATAAATGTTGTAAAACAGCATTCCAGAAGGCGCAGAAAGGAAATGAGGAGTGCATTGCGGCTGAGGCTAACACTAACCCCAAATAGTTTTTTTTAAGTATTAATAAAAAGATGTGGGTTGCAAGTGTTGCTCCTTTAAATAATGGTACCAGTATGGTTGTAACAGATACAGAAAAGGCAAATGTGCTAAATCAGTTCTTTTCTTCAGTGTATACAATAGAGGAGTCAGAGTTCCCAGCTCACTTCATAGCTTCACTGGCAGTGGCTCAGCACAATCTAGTCAGTGGCTGACTCAGAATATGATTTATAAAGCTTTAATAAAAATTAATGTAAACAAGGCACCAGGGCCTGATGGCATACACCCCCAGAGCTTAGTTCAGTTTTAGACCGGCCCCTATTTCTGATTTTCTCATATTCACTTTCATCTGGTATGATGAATCCTGGTATGGATTGGAGAGAAGCTATGTCGATTCAATATTTGAAAAAGGGGTTGCGATCACAGTCTGGTAATTATAGGCCAGTAAGTTTGACATCTGTGGTGGGCAAGTTATTTGAAGGCTTTTTAAGGGATCACATTCAAAATTTGTGAATGGCATTATGAGCAGAAATCAGCATGGCTTTATAAACGATAGGTCATGTCAGACAAATTTATGATGAAGTAAGTAAGACACCGGACAGTGGGGGAGCAGTAGATGTGATCTATTTGGATTTTGCCAAAGCATTTGATACCGTGCCCCCACAAACAGCTGCTTTCTGAACTAAGGTCTGTTGGGCTTAATGAAGTCGTTTGCACATGGATAGGAAACTGGCTACAGGATTGGTCACAGAGGGCAGTTGTTAATGGTACATTCTCTACTTGGAGTAAGGGTCATAGTGGGGTCCCTCATGGCTCGGTAAGGTCTTGAGCTGTATTAAAAGGGGTATTGATTCTCGAGAGGAAGGGGGTCATTCTTCCACTGAGCACTGGTAAGTCCCCATCTAGAATATGCCGTACAGTTTCCAGTGCTCAAACAGAACATTATTGAATTAGAGAGGGTACAGAGAAGGGCAACTAAGCTGATAAAAGGTATGGAAAATCTTAGCTATGAGAAAAGACTGGCCAAATTAGTGATGTTTACTCTGGAGAAGAGGCACTTGCGGGGTGATAACTATGTATAAATATATAAGGGATCATATAATAATCTCTCTAATGCTTTATTTACCAGTAGGTCTTTCCATCTGATGCAAGGTCACCCATTCCAATTAGAAGAAAGGAGATTCTGCCTAAATATTCGAAAGGGGGTTTTTACAGTGAGAGCTGTAAAGATGTGGAATTCTCTCCCTGAATAAGTCGTACAGGCTGATACATTAGTTAGCTTTAAAAAGGGATTGGATGGCTTTTCAGCAAATGAGGGAATACAAGGTTATGGAAGATAGCTCATAGTATAAGTTGATCCAGGACTAGTCCGATTGCCGAGTCAGGAAGTAATTTTTTTCCCCCTCTGAGGCAAATTGGAGAAGTTTCAAATGTTTTTTTTTTTTGCCTTCCTCTGGATCAACTAGTAGTTAAAATAGAGGTAAAAGTTTGAACTTGATGGACGTGTTTCTTTTTTCAACCTAACTTACTATGTTACTATGTGTTCTGATGGCCATCTTTTACTTAATCTTATTGAAATTGATTTTCCATGTCTTGGCAGATAAAGATACAATGTACCCATTGATTCAGTGAAAGCCTACTGTGTACAAAACTACTGTTGGGTTTAAAAACAATACACTGTACTTTTCTTTGACTCCCTCAGAGGAGAACCACTTGGGATCTCCTTTGTTATTTTCAAACTTTCATTTTTGTAGTTGCATTATTTTGTTCTAAAATTAGACATCTTTTTTAATGGATTTTAAGGATTGCTATCTAACAACCAATCTGGAGGATGCTATTAACAAGTTGGTAAACCACAAATTAGGAAAATCCTCAAGAGAATGAGCACAATTTTCTAAGATCAGTATTTTTAATACCATCCCAAATATTTTTTTTTTAAATATGTATGTGTAAATATAGATCTTGCACAGCTCTGCTTTTTAACATATTTATTTTTTTAATAAAAAGACCACAATATAAATTACATTAAACAAGAATATGCTAGTTTGCTTGAACATGGTGTATATTGTTGAGTACCTTGGTTTGATTTTTATTGACTATATTGTAGTCATGTGGCTGCACCCTTTTTGCAAGCATTATATAGTAAAAAAAATACTCTATTTAAGCATATGTTTAATACAGGCAACTGCCTCATTATAGTATGCTACTGCAGTTTTGGTCAGAGAATCCCAATTATATTTATCTATACATTGTTACTTGGAATCATTTTAGAAACTTTTATCTAAATCAAAATTATTGTAGTATTTCAACACTGCTGTGAGCAACATTACATAGACTATTACACTTTTTTTTTCTAGTGGCTTTACAGTGTTTGTTAGAAAGAGTATGATAAGTAGCACATTTCTCAGAAAACATATGCACGATTTGCCCTCCAAAGAAACCTTCTTTTTACCTGGGGGGCAAAGAAGATTAGCTTCTTTCATGGCCAATGGTATAACCAGTTGTATACCTAAGCAACAAATAGTTGAATATGAAACCTATACACAAATACAGTCATTGTGGCTATATATATATTTAACTTCACAAGAAGGGGACCGCTCCAAGTTCACACTCCCTATTCGCTGCCCCAGTCGGGTGCTCAGTCCGCAGCGTCCCCACTGCTAGAATTCACTCAGACGTCTGTTTGGTCCAAGATGTATGCCTATGATTAAGGGAGTGATTCCCGAAACGCGTAGGGCGTTGGATCCTTGTATGTATCTGGAATAAAAAGCATATTCCACGTATCGGAGTGCCGTCCTCCCTTTTATTAGTGAAATCTATGCTCCATGTAAACTGAGAAAGCTTTTGTGTGCATTAAACTTCTTCAGTATGAAATGATAGCTTTTGGGACTTGTCAAATTGTTACTGTAGCAACCTCATTTGGTATGGGGAATGTACAATTCTTCTTTTGGAAGCATCAAAACCTACAGCAATGCAGTAAAACTGCCTTACTTCAACTACAGGTATGGGACCTGTTATCTAGAATGCTTTGGACTTGGGGTTTTCCAGATAATGGATCTTTCCATAATTTGGATCTTCATACCTTAAGTCTACTGAAAATCATATAACCATTAAATAAACCCAGTAGGCTGGTTTTGCTCCCAATAAGGATTAATTACATTTTAGTTTGGCTCAAGTACAAAGTACTGTTTTATTATTATAGAGAAAGAGGAAATCATTTTTAAATATTTGGATTATTGGAATATTATCTATAGGAGATAGTTTTCTGTAATTTGGAGCTTTCTGGATAACAGGTTTCGGCATAATGGATCCCATACCTGTACAATTCAAATACCAATTACAGTGGGAACATAATTTATTGAGTAGATGTGCTAAAGATGAACAAGCTATAAACCCTATTTATCACAATACATTATGTTCTGGTGTCTACATCAACACACTGGTTTATTTATAACACGTCAATCTCACAACAAGCCTGATCACTGGGGTAGGCAAAAGCAGCACCTGCCTAGGGCGCAATTATTGGGGGGGGGGGTACTGTGCAGGTACCTCTTGAATAGCCCCCTGCCTACCCCTAGTCTAGGATTTCTTGCTGCTGCTAGCTCTCCTCAACTCTGCTTACTCCCCCTGCTAATGTCACTATTTGTATGCGCGCCTCGGCACCTTGTCTGCTTGACCCGGCCCTGGACACACAAACTCTATATTTATATACTGTTTGTGCAAATTAGAATTTGAAATATTGGCTATTTGGACAGATCCAGCATAAATGGTGAATCTGTGCCCCCGTAAATTTCCTGTGTGGCTTAAACATTAGTAACTACTGTAGTTACATGACGCTGCAAATTGCAGGACAAATTTTTGCCAAGCAAAACATGTTTTCACACATGTTTGTAGTATTTATAGTGACAATTTATTGAACAATTTGGTTAGACAAATTATCTAGTTCCTTTAAAGTTGGCCAAATGATTTAATGAAAAAAAAGAAAAAAATTAAAATATATGTTGAAATTGGTGCATTATTCAGGGTAAGGATAAGGATGTGTAGCACAGTGCACTAAGCAAATAGGATTTCACCACTCCCACAAAAAATGCTGTCTTCGCCATCTCAACTTCGCAAAAAATTATTGATGCAATTTTACACAACTGATTCAGTGGAAATGTAATTAGCATGTTTTTTTAACATCTTCATTTAACAGTGCTATTGTTTGGCAGTGCATTTATATTTAATGAGGGCCTGTCAACATCTTTTTGAAGACACATAATTTATGATAACATTAAATAATAAATTGCCAATTTTTGTTGTGATTTCTGCTCTGCCTCTTCTAATTATAACACTTCCTGAACCCACATTAAGTTAACTGTTATCTCTGAACTGGAAAATATTGTTTTGCATCAATTTTACATGCATAATAGATCTGTGTTTTGAACTCTTTATTAGTGTTTTCCAGAAAAGCGTTTTTGCAGTTTAAATACTGTAGAAGACCCTGAAGTGTTACAGGGTCAATTCATGCTGAATAGCAGAGCACAATGCTAATGGCTCCATTTATATAAAAAAAGACATGTTATACCAGTAAAATTACTCCTTTGGTCAAGTGCATCAGTTTTGCTTCAAATACTTTTCAGGACATATATTTTCAGAACAAAAGACCCTGGGATTATATATTGCCAGCACTGAAATGATTTAATCCCTTGTAAAATCATAGCTCTAGCATGCCATGTCAAATGTATTCTATTTAAATGTACAGGTATAGGATCTGTTATCTGGAATGCTTGGGACCTTCCATGATTTGGCTCTCCATAACTTAAGTCTACTAGAAATCATTTATGCAGCTTAGTTACCATGAAAAAAAAAAAAATATTTTGCGTAAAATGGAGCTGATGTTCCTGTAACTTTCCCTGCCTTTTCAAATTAGGAATTCCATGCTATATTATAACCAGGATATATATACATTAAATACTTTATATAATAAACTAACATAGAGAATGCACTTAAGAACCACACTAGTGCATAACTGTGCGAAGTACAATGAGTGTGTTTGGATACAAGTACCTTCTGTGAGGAGTCACTCTGGCACACAACGCCGGTGTCAATGTGCACCACTGTAGCGTCAAATTGAAACTTAAATAGTCGGAAAAGTGCTAAACTTACTGCCCGTGAATAGGCTCTACTTTGTACATGCCTGGGTGTGCATTTCTTTATCTGTGGACTGATTCTTGATCCTGACTTTTGGCTTTTCCCCTGACTACGAAACTCTGCTGCATGTACTGACCCTCTGCCAGGATACAACCAAGAACTTGTATAACCCTTCCGATACCCTGCTTGGATCCAGTTACCCTTTGGCTCCCCCCTTGGTCCCTACTTTAACATCGGACACCTTCAAGCAAAGGTGTTAATTCATGAAACGACTGACTATTTTTGTGTGACCACAACTGCGGATGTGTTACAAATAACTTCTTTTAAGTTGCTTTGGCGCTGCCACACTTTCAATAAGGTGTGCATCTGCATAACATTGTACAACCCATCATCTATCAGAAATTTTGTTTAATAATAATTTATTTTTTTATTCCAATAAAATAAGTGTTACATAGGAACACAAGCTTGCTGCTAATATTATTCTGTTCTTTTTATTTAATGCTAAGGTTACATTTGGCCCTATGAGAATTTTATTCCAACTTGGACCAATTAGGCTACCACAACTGCAATAAAGATGCTTAAGTTCTACAAGGAAATGCATTGATTTAAAAGATACTGATCAGCTAGTGCCTGTCCAAGGGGACATCACTATTGACATGGCAGGTATCTTCCTACCAGCTGGTTGTGGCAAATTGATTGTCTTACTGCTATCCTCTACTCCTGCAAGACTCCTTGGAAAGTAGATGTCAGAGGGAAGTTCACAATTTGGTAACAAAATATCTACTTAAAAGTTATTTTAAGACACAAAATACTGATATACAGTATAAAGAAAGTAGCAGATTCAGGTCGAGTATAAAAACTCCTTGCTAGTCTTACAGTATGCATAGTTCTTTCTTTATGGCCTTTTTTTCATTTTAAAAGAACAGACCGAAAGGGATGGAGGAAATTACTCAACAATTCAGGGCTAAAACTAAACACACAAACTTTAATGTATTTATCGAATTCGGTTGTCTAAAAATTGTAATGTGTAATGAGCAGCTTGAACAATCAAGTACTAAAGCGACTTGGCCAAATGACCACCATCAGTATGTGTACTTGGTTACTGATTGTTCAGCAACAGGAGAGCCACACTTGACAACATTAGTGTGACAATCAGTACTGCAATGACAGTTGCTAAGTTACACCTGCAATACCTTTAAATGAAAGTGATGAAAAAAGTCAATATTTGAAAATATTTCAGAGTGCAGAGATTTGTAAATGTAATGATTTTTGCTCAATTTCCTGAGACTAATATTTTTTATACTGTAGTTGTTCAGTGTTTTAAGAAATCCATTTATTTTTAGGACTTGAGAATTCTGCAGCTGAGCTGAATTAATTTGAAATATTTTGAATATTTAGAATTTTTGACAATATCATGCACCATTTGCAGTTACACCCATCTGATCAGCAATCTTCCCAATGTGGTTTTTGCCACCCATAGCAATCTATCGGCAGGAAACATTTAATGGCTACCTGTTTAAAAACACTAACACCTTAGTGGTTTACTTACTGCACCTGATCAAACTTTTTTTTTTTTTTTAAAGGTAATGCTTTATTCATTTAAACACTTAAAACATTCACAACATTAAACAGTGTTAAACATTTCTGTGTCAACACAATTACAATATCATGCTTGGTACATGCTAGTTCTCTCTTTGCATAACAACTTACTATGCAGTCCATATGAATCATCTGAGGGGCATCCTAATCCGTAGTCCAGTTACTCCTTGACTGCAGACCTGGGCCCGACTGCCACCAGGGGCTCCATATTTTATCAAATGTACTTGCTGTACTTCTAGTTACATGCGTAAGCTTAATCAAGGGAATGGCCTCGTCCACTAATTTTATCCAGGAGCCCGTGGTGGGAGGGTTGGGTCCCATCCAATGCATAATAACACATTTCTTAGCATAGTATAGCAAGGCTCGAAACCTAGCTCTTACATGAGCAATGGGTACTAATTGTTCCACTATCCCCAGTAGACACACTTGGGGTGAGTTCACCTGAGGAAAATCTAGGGTATTTGCTAGGACAGCCATTACCTGGGACCAATATGCGTTTATCATGGGGCACGCCCAGATCATGTGGAGAAAGTTCGCAGCCATTTCACCACATCTAGGGCAGCTGTCATCGTTTCTTTTACCCATGGCCTTGAGTTTTAACGGGGTGGTATATATTTGATGGAATGTTTTGTATTGAATCAGTTTATCTCTCACGGATATCAAGTTGGTATACATTGACTCGGTGGCTTCCTCCCAGTCGTCCTGAGTTAGCTCAGGTACAAGTAGTTGCCATTTAGTTTGTGCTGTGTGGAATGGAGGGGGGACACTCGCTAATAAGTTGTGGTATAATTTAGATATTAACTTTTGGGGCTGCTCCATTGCCAGGGACTCTTCCATCGCCAGTGTAGTCAACTCTGGTGAGAGAGTGCCAAATTGTGCCCTGAATAGTTGACGAATTTGAAAATATCTAAACATGGGTACGCTAAGCGGAGCACACTTGGTTTGGAGCTCCTGGAACGAGAGGAATGTGTTATTTATTAGTAGGTCTCCAAGAAATTTGATTCCCCTTCGTGGCCAGTAAAGAAAGTCATCTAGGTTACGAAAATGTGGAAGATTGGCATTGCCCCATAGTGGGAGGGAGGAGATTAGTCTCAGGGGTTTTTTTTTAAGCCGTTTCAACCCTTGACACCACGCTCTATGGGGAGTGACGATGGTGGAAGGTAAGGTCCCCATATCTGTAAGTGTGCGATACGGTAGATTCTTGAGACTTTCTAATGACCCTGCTATGTTGGCTTGCAGAGCCATATTGGGGTTGTATGGGTCCGGGTGAAGCCACCAGTGTAGGTAGTAGATCTGGGATGCTAGATAGTATAAATGGAAATTGGGCAGGGCTAGACCTCCCTCTCCTGTATCAGCTGTCAACTTTTCCCAGGCCAATCGTGGTACTCTTTGGTTCCATATGAAGGGGAGAATAAGATGATTAATTTTTTTAAACACCGAGCTAGGGATATGTGTAGGAGCGTTGTGTAGGTGGTATAGGATTTTAGGGAGGTAAATCATCTTGATAAGGTTGATTCTCCCCCACAGCGTAAGAGGGAGGTTAGCCCAGTGTCGGAGGTCTGCCTCGAGTTTAGTAAGTATTGGAGTGAGATTGATCTGTATGAAGGTGGACAAGTCCACTTGTATATTTAGACCCAAGTACTTAAATTCCTGTGCCCACATAAGCTGTGCATCGGGGGGGAGAGGGGGAGTAGGTTGTTGGTCGATGGGAAAAAGGATGGATTTGTTCCAATTAACCTTAAGACCTGAGAATACACCAAATTGTCCTACCACCGTGAGAAGGGCAGTGAGGGAGTCCTGAGTGTCGGCAAGATATATGAGCATGTCGTCTGCATATAGGGACATTTTTTCCGTGATTGGGCCAAGAGTTAAGCCAGCGATTTGAGGAGACTCCCGGATGGCTATAGCCAGGGGTTCAATGGCTAAAGCAAATAAAAATGGCGACAAGGGGCAGCCCTGCCTAGTACCTCGATGTAATTGAAATGGGGCAGATATGAGACCATTGACCCTCACCCTAGCCGTCGGTCGTTGGTATAGTAATTGAATCCATCTAATGAATTGGTCACCCAAATTAAATCTGCGTAAAGTTTCCCAAAGATAGGACCACTCAATGGAATCAAATGCTTTGGCCGAATCAAGGGAGGCTACAGCTCTTGTACCCGTCTTGTCGTGCATTACCTCGACATTGGTATATAGACGTCTCAAGTTGATGTTAGTGGATCTACCTGGCATAAACCCTGATTGGTCTGGATGAATGAGGTCTATGATGTACCGTTGAAGTCTCTTAGCAAGGATTTTTGCAAGGATTTTAGCATCTGTATTTATAAGGGAAATGGGTCGGTACGAGCTGCATTGCGAGGGGTCTTTGCCGGGTTTGGGGATCACTACAATGAGGGCTTCACTGAATGAGGGGGGTAGTGAGCCTGTCACGAAGGAGGCCTGCAGGGTGTTGAGTAAGTGGGGAGCTAATTGCTCCTGTAGAGACTTGTACCAAGACGAGGGGAGGCCGTCAGTGCCTGGGGTTTTGTGAGGTGGGAGAGAGGCAATAGCATCTCTAACCTCTTCTATTGTTATAGGTTGATTCAGTACTGTCTTGTCTTCCGGGCAGAGGGATGGGATGGAAATGCTGTCCAAGAAGGGTGTATGAAGGTCATTAGAGTGGGTCAATGTTGTGTCGTATAGGTCATGGTAATATGAAGCAAACACTTCTACTATTAGTTTCGGGTCCGTGACCGTTGCATTACCCGCTCCCGCTATGACTGGTATTGCTGTTGAGGGGTTCATTGTTTTGGCAAAGTATGCTAACAATTTCCCGTTTTTGTCACCCATCTCAAAGTATCGTTGTGATTGATATAGGAGAGCTTTCTTTGTTACCAGTGTGTACTGTCGCTCTAGGGCGTTGCGTTTGTCTACTAATAGTGCATATGACTCCGGTGAAGAGTTAGAAACGTGATTTGTCTCAGCCTGCAAGACCTCTGCTTCCGCCTGCTCCACACTATTTTGCGCCTGGTTGCGGGCTTGCCGTATCGCCCTGGCTAGAACCCCCCGCATCACTGCCTTGGAGGCGTCCCACAAGACCTCCTGGGAGGCCGTTTCAGCATTGGTTTCCCAGTAGGTAACATAACCCTCGGAGTTAGCTATTTGGACCGTATTGTTATTTAACCAGAGAGGACTTAGTCTCCATAACCTAGAGTTCGTTGGGGATATCCATCTCAAGGATAAAAGGAATGGGGAGTGATCAGAGAGTATTCTAGGGAGAAATTGAACTTTATCAATGAGGGGGAGTATATCAGTAGTAACTAGTGCCAAATCGATCCTAGAGAAGGACTGATAAGTAGTTGAGTGGCAGGAATACTCCTTAAGATCGGGGTGTTTCCATCTCCAAGCATCTAGCAAATGAAATGCACTTGCCCATTGAGCAAGTTTGGTAGGACCTACGTCGTGAGACTTAAGACGGTCTAGTTGAGGGTCCATTGTGGAGTTGAAGTCTCCTATTATGCACATAGGGCCGGGGGGTAAATTTGTGCGATGTGATCTAACAGTGCCCCAGAATACGGTGGGGGCATGTATAAGTTGATCAATGTAAGGGGCTTGTTGTCAAGCGTACAGTTCAGAATAATATAACGGCCGTAGTGGTCCGTAATAATCTGTGAAAATGAAAATGCTATGGATTTCCTAACCAGAATGGAGACACCTCTTGCATGGGTAGAAAATGTGGAGTGATAGGACCATCCCACCCAGGGTCTTTTCAAGGAGAGGACTTTTTGTCCGGTTAGGTGTGTTTCTTGTAGCAGTAGGATAGAAGGGGAATGCTTTTTAATAAAGTTATGCATGAGACTGCGTTTAAACTTAGAGTTAAGCCCCCTGATATTCCATGAGATAATATTATAGATTGACATAGTGAGCTTTGTATAGATGACTGAACAAAATTGGTTGCGGAACCTGTACCTTGAGAGAACGCATTGACACAGTATTTGCTGAGAGAGTATTAATAGACACATACAGTAGACACCCCAACATTTCCCACTTTCCCTCCCTACCCACCTCCCCAACATGGGTGGGTCTAATACCCATAACTGAAGACACTTAATTGGTCAGTGACTGTGGGCGTGGCCCTTTATCACCCAACCAGTAACTTTTAGAAATATAAACAGATAAAGTTCCCTTCCATTCCAGAAGTGCCATGGGGCTATTAGTCTGTTTGTAAGTATGGGCAGTCCACGTATACAGATACGTCCCCTTTGACGTGGGGGATTACCTGGTTATCCCAAAGCACCGTCCTCAATCCTTGCCATAGTCACAGAAGACACTATTTGTAGCAGGGGGACAGCAGCGAGGGAAGCCGGGTGGACCAGGGAACATGGGCCAAACTCTGATAAGAACCAGTATGGTTGTCGGCAAGCACCTATGTAAATAGCCGACAATGCGGCATGAAGTTAACTCAGAGAGTGGGTAGAGTTTCAACATGTACCACTACAGCACCCGTGGCATGGGGGGGCAACCCGAAAATCCCAAAGTACTGACATCCTTACCACAGTCCCAGCAGACAATGACAGGAGGACAGCCGTAAGGTAGGTCGAGTGGACCAGGAATCGTGGACCAAACTGTATTAGAAGAAAGAACAAGGGTCAGCAGACTTCATATGTAGATAGAAGACAACTCGGCAATAAAGCAACTCGAAGAGTAGTAAAGGCGTTAATCCCGTCTAGGACTAGCATGTGCCGCCGGTCTTAGTGGGCCCTTTGCATCAAGCCAAGCTGCAACATCTGCGGGTGCTGTGAAGTAATGTGATTGGCCACCTTCAATAATCTGTAGCTTGGCAGGAAACAGCATGCTGTATTGTAGTTGTGCGTCCCGCAGCCGTCTTTTAACGCCCTGGAAGCTCGCTCTTTGTTTCTGTATGGTGACAGAAAAGTCCGGGTAGAATGAGATCCTGTTGCCATTGTATTGTAATTCCCCCTGCCGCCTTGCAGCCCTGAGGATAGCATCCCGGTCCCGGTAGTTGAGAAGTTTGCACAGAAATGGCCGTGGTGGCGCCCCCGGAGGGGGGGTCCTGCTCGGAACCCTGTGAGCCCTTTCTATGACAAAATTGGAGGAGAAAGTGTCAGCCCCGAATAAGTCTCGTAGCCAGGTTTCAGTAAATTGCTCAGGCTGTTGACCTTCAGCTTTCTCTAGGAGACCGACAATTCGGACATTGTTACGCCTGTGTCTGTTTTCAAGGTCATCAATTTTCTCCCAGGCTGACTGGAGTTGTTGTTGAACGGTTTGTAGGGAGTTTTGCATTGGAGGCACTTGGTCCTCAAGCATGGAGACTCTGTTTTCTACTTCGGTCGTCCTTTCCCTCACATTCTGTAGATCCTGTCTTAGCAGAGATATATCAATTTTAAGGGCCTCAAGTTGAGCAGTAGCAGAAGTGCGATTTTCCAGTATCGCGCTCATGAGTGCAGTCAGGGATGGTTCAGGGGGAGCCATGACTGGTTGTGCTGTAGGTAGTGGAGGCTCCTGGCTACTGTCCGTGTCTGTTGCCTGTTGCGAGCTGTGGGCGTAGCGTTCCAGACGGGCGGCGGCCTCTGTCTTCGGTTTTGGGCCGTATTTACCCATTGGTGCAGAGAGTCACTCACAGGCACAGTTACGTGCAAAGTTAAAAGTTGGTGCTGAGTGTCAGTGGCCGTGGGACTTGCAGAACTGTATGACTGTATATGCACTCTGGAATGGGTTGCAGGGAGATGAGAGAGGTTATGAAATCATTTCTGGATGGCCTATCCGGATGGCCTGCGGTCTTGGTGGGTGATGGCAGCCAGGGCTCGGATCAGACCAGCAATGGGGTCTCCCAGCCAGTCAGATGGTATTGTTGCCTCTGACAAGATGTACAGCATTAGCCAAGGTGCAGACAGTGTTGTGTTAGCGAGGGTTGCGGTGTGTCTCCCAAACGTAAGGAGTAAAGGGAGGTACTCCCTCCCACGTGTCCACCCCACCACCAGGCACGAGACAGTGCAGGCCTTTGTCCCTTAGATAGTATTAGGAGGGCGCCCCCGGGGTTTATCGCTCACTCACCCCCTTATGCAGAGTAGACCTTTCCCCCGATGGACGTATAGGGGGTGGTAGGGTCCGTTACAGCGCTCCGGCACTTCGTAGGCGGCCCCTGTGGCAGACCTGTCGCCTACGCGAGTCCGCGGTCTGTCTCGCGGCAGTAGGCCGCAGGGTAATCTTGGCTGCGGGAGCTCCGAATCAGCGCCCTGCTTCCAGGAGCCGGGGCCGACGTCTAGCGGAGACGGTCCGGGTAGGAACCCTGCTAAATGTGCGGTCGCCTAGTGGGGATCAAGGCTGAATTGTGGAGGACAACCCGGGAGCGCCGAGGAGCACGTCCGGTACGTTGGGCTGTTGGCCACGACCCCCGCACCTGATCAAACTTTTTTACTGCACCTGAAACTTTTTATTTCTACTTATATATGGGGGTAGATGCATCTTATGTATCTACATATATGACTATATATGGACCTACGATGTTATTCTCTGCTGGTGGGAACAGTTTTTCTCTTTAGTAACATCACAATGCTGTTCTTACAAAAGAGTGTGCATGTCTGCTTGATAAACTAAACATCTAGACAAGATGGGCCCCAGAAACAGCTGCCTCCCTAATAAGAGGACATTTTATCTTCCTTAAGAAAATGGATCAAGTATTAGAAAGTTTAAAACAAACCAAAAGACCTAATATTATTTTGTTTTGTAACAAGAGGGTTGTCTTCACAAATTATAATAAGATTTACAATATGATTACTTACGTTTTCACAAACAAGGATATCATTAGCTTGGATGAATGAAATTAAAGATAAAAAAAACATTGGCTTACAGGAATCCACAAATAAAAAACAGGTAATGAATATAAAAGACAACCATATAAGCTCAATACTCCAGTGAAATTTGTTTTGCATTATGCATATCATTTAACATAGGGAAGCTTTGTATTTCTCATGATGGAGAAACTTAATCTATAATATCATCTTTGGCTTGGCTTTTGTTTCATAATTGTTGCTCTGAGCTGTTACTCTGAAATGAATGCAATTGTGTGAAGTGTAGTATAAACAGTAAGCATTTATGAGTTCTCTGCATTTTCCAACAAATAGTGACTTCTTTAACTACTCTGATTATTTTCTAAAACAGAACGATACAATGAAAGTTGTTCATTTCACACTTTAAGTAAAAGCATTGCTCTCTGGTAGAGATGATAATAAGAATGTCTGATACAACCTCAAGTAATCTTTAATGTGGCTCTTTTTAAACCATTGCATATATCCAGTGTCGGACTGGGATGCCAGGGGCCCTCCAAAAAACCTTAGACAATGGGCCCACCAGAAAACCTTAGACTGCGGGCCCACCGGAAATTATTCCTCCTCTCCTCTCTCAACCTCCTATTCTTCTAGTCTTTTATATCTACTTACTATATTTCTCCATTATTAAGCATTTTTCCCCATAAAGGAATAGGTAAGGATCATGAAATAGGCTAAATGCTTAGAAGCAAGAGGGCCCACTGACACCTGGCCCCACTGGGAGTTTTCCTGGTATCCCGGTGGGCCAGTCCGACACTGCATATATCCTTAAAACTACCTTTAAACTGTGCTAGAAGCAGCTGAGGATGAGTTATGGCAAGTAAGATAGAGTTAGGCAGTGTGTGCTTTTCATTGATTTTGATACATATTTATTATTATGTTTTGTGTTATGTGTAAAATTAAAAGTTCAGTTAGACATTGGTTTTAGAGTAATACATTCATATTGGATGTACATGAGGAAGGACTGGTAATCCATATACTCAATTTAGTGCTTACTCATAAATATAAAAGAAGCTGTCCATTTATTGCAGAGTATTTTTTACCCCTTGAATTTAATTTTATAGCTAAATGTTAGTGTATTTTAGGCTGACTGCAGACACGTTTAACCCTGCCTGAACTCCAGATATATGTTTTTCTTTACTTTTAGAAGACTACTTGCATATTAATGTCATCTATTGTATTTTGTGGGGAAAATAACTGTCAAGAACCTAACCTCACCGCAGTTATTTGAGAAATTGTGTTAAAAAAAAAATAATTATCTGATTCTACTGCACCGGTAGGTAGGTGGTTGGGACCTGTTTGGGGCAATGTTTTGATATTTATTTGTTGGTTTACTTCCGGTGGTAAGTGGGTAGGGACAAGACAGTTAGGAGGAGGGCCTAGAGACGCCCAACATAAAAATGTGTCCCTATAAGATTTCTGTGCTTTAGGGTCATTAACATATACATTTATAGCAAACATTGCTACATTTTCTCCACTAGAGTTGCTTTTGGCAATCAACCACATAGAGCTAGAGAATGCAAAAATGTGAGTGCCACAGATCAAATGACATATTTAACTAATTTTGCAATTGAAAAGTAGTAACAACTATGGGGCCTTAATAGTCTCTAGGAGCTGTCACCAGTTGACAACCAGAGCACTTCATTTCTGGCACCCAAAACTTGGGCTATCACTCAATAATCATGGACTTCTATGATCTGAGATGATTGGGGCCTGGGGTTTTCTGCTTATTGGATCCTTCTGTAATTATGAGAACCACACAAGGCTATTAGAACAAACAGTTTAATGAAAAAAAAACCCATAGGATTGTTTTGCAATCCACATAGATTTATGCCTCTTAGTTATATCAAGTACAAGGTAGTTATGTCTGTATGTTTCTGATGTGTCTAAATAGCACACGTAGGGAAATGTCATTCCACCTTCTAAGTATTGAGATATTGGGCATCCCGTACCTGTATTATTTATAGAGCAAAAGCATAAATCCTTATAACTACTAACAGTCTTAGGCTCATAGCACAGCAGGCATAAGCTTAACTGGCAAAAATACACTGTGAAAGGCCTGTAACCACTTCTACTGCCCGACACTAGAACCACAAACATTGTATACAATGCTATGTGTGCCATTGGTCTTAAGGATATGAGAAAAATGTCATATAAGGTTTTTAGGACATACGTGTTAATTATGGTACTGTGTAAAAACCAGACTGTATTGTATTTTATAAGGTGTAATAGCAGGTAATAGTGATGGGCGAATTTGGGGCGTGAATTTGTGAATTTCCCGCGAAGTTCGCGAAACGGCGAAAAATTTGTGAAATGTCGCTGGCATCTCATTTCTGATGTTTTTTTGGACGCTGGCGCAATTTTGTCCAACAAAATGAACGCCAACGAATCGCGAGAATTTGGCGCAAATTCGCCCATCACTAGCAGGTAATCATTTTGCAGGTTAACACAAAAAATGTAAACACTGAAGGCATTGGAGAAGCTTACAGCACTGAAGAAAGCTTACAGCTTAGCATTAAGATGTGAAATGGTAAGAGATATCTAGAAAGAATCGGCATTCTTAAAGGGGACCCGTCACCCAAACAAATTATTCAAAAATCCTTTTTTATCACATTAGTCAAGCAAAATGAACTTTAATTACACAATATAAATTATTTGAATCTTGTTTCCTTCAGCCTGGGAATTCATAATTATAGCAATCAGGCAGGAGCCATTTTTTGGACACTGTTATTAAGGCAAGCCTTTCATCATCTTAGAATCTTGTTTGTGGACCAGAATGGGGGACCTGATGTCCATCCCCATGCACTGGCTACACAATTAAATGGTTAAGAGAACTGGGGGGAATGGGGGGAGAGCAGTGACATGTAGAAAGTGCTGAATGGAAAGTGAAAGTAATTGTCTGCCCCACCTCTATACCTAAGGCATAGAGGAGGGGCAGACAATATTTGATTGACAGCTGAGATTTTTAAATGAGCTTACAACAACAGCTATGAATGCTTTAATAAAAAATAGAAATTTGATTTCATGTTTAATTTGAAAAGTACTTTTAATATACAGCTTTTTTTATCTGGGTGGCAGGTCAACTTTAAGAACAATGAATATTGCAAGAATACATTTATTTGGTTGGGAATAAGTAGCTTGATAAAGCAATTATAGTAAGGCAACTCAGTTGTGGATAAGTATGATGGGTATGATAGGTTGATATGCCTTTGCACCAGTATATAGAATCAAGGAGAATGTTTCAGTAGTCCAATTGGCCTTAATTAGGGAATTAATACACATTTGGCTATTTCTGTAAGGAGAATTTGATGAACCCTTGCTGGAAACGTTAACCAGTGTTTGAATTGTAAACAAAAATTGGCATTCCATGGTATTATTGAGTATATAACAGAGAAACCAAACTAAAATAATTTGTCTTGCAATTATACATATGTTTTGTTGCAATGCAATTTTTCAAAAACTGGGCGCTGCTGGTACTTACTTGCAGTAAAATAATAACTATCATTAGCTGTGTTTTTCTAGAATACCTGAATGGACTTTACCTCAATGACAGTGTCATCTGCAGTGTTCTTTCTTACACCCTTCTCTCAACCATCCCACATGAATTTGTTTTAAATAAACTCCCTATTTCGTTATTTTACCTTAAGATCAATTGATCAGTTTGTAGAGTGTTTTGGAAAGACTGAATTTGATTAACATTTATATTGACAGATACCCAATCCCCACATTATCAACGATAAACACTGCAGTAGTTTTGGAATCTGGAGAAAACATGGACTGGCCTGGGTGCAATAAGCCCAAAGTTTAGGTATAAAAATGAAGAAGCTTGCACTCTCAGGTCTTATCAAACCATATAAAGGTGTTTATTTAGAAAACAAAAACGTGTAACGTTTCGGCTAACACTCAAGCCTTTCTCAAAGGCTTGAGTGTTAGCCGAAACATTCGTCGTTTTTGTTTTCTAAATAAACACCTTTATATGGTTTGATAAGACCTGAGAGTGCAAGCTTCTTCATATATATATATATATATATATATATATATATATATATATATATATATATATATATATATATATATATATATATACTGTAGTCAATATGGAATATGAAAAAATGAAGCTATGAAAATAAAAAATAAACATAAATAACATAGGGCTATAAACCTATGGGTTGGAACCTAAAACTAGATCACCATACTGTTTAGGCTGGTGCCTATGATCCCCTACAAATGGAATTTAAATGAGGCACATACAGAAGCCACATGTAACTGGTTCTGAACAAATTTTTGATTCTCATAGCTTATTCCCCCTTTTTAATTGGGTCCCCTAAAAAAAAGGTTAAGAAAACCTAACATAGCATTCAAAATAAATTAGGAATAGTGGGGACATTTGAGGAAAAATAGCAATGTCCATTGCTACAAGTTATAAAGTGCTGTAGAACTGGAAATAATTCAACTGCTCATCTACATCGTTATGATAGCATATAAATACTTCCAAGGCATCTCTTATTCAAGTAGAGTAGGTCATAATATCTCACTAATGGATGATCAGAGAAACATCTGCCATTGACAGATGCCTTTTTCATGTTCTGCATTTGGTAAGATTCTACCAGGACCAAAATCATCAAGAATATTACCATTCCTAAACTGCCTCAGTATCCTTTGCTCAGTACTATTTACTTAAACGGTTTTGATAATAGATCTTTCCTGCATATTTATTACATTAGATATCCCCCCATATTATTTATTTGCAGGGAAATAAAGTATTTCATGTATAGATAACAAAATCGCTGTGATTATCACATAAATCGTATAAAACTATAATCAAAACAAACTACCATGTTAAACTTCAACTTCTACTCAAATAGCATCGTGCAGTTGTGTTCAGAATAATCGCAGTCCAGCATCACTAACCTGATCTATTCATATCTATGGGATTTTGAAAGGCATATTGATCAAAGGGTGAATTTTCACATTCACCAAATGATAAATACTTTTTTAAAAATCCCATAGAAATAGAGAGTGGCAGAATTTCACTCTAGTGGACTGCAGCCATCGCTAATATCACTCTTTTATAAATATACCCCATTGACTGGCTTAAAAAAAATGGAGCAACATTTTGTGGACTGATGAAAGCAAGATTGTTCTTTTTATGTCTAGGGACCTGTGAAGACAGTGAAACATGGTGGCACAAGCATCATGATATGGGGATGTTTCTTATACTATAGTGTTAGGCCTATTTATCACATACCAGGGATCATATATCCGTTTCAATACATCAAAATACTTGATGAGGTCAAGTTACCTTATGCCCAAGAAGAAATTACTTTGGAATAGGTGTTTCAACAAGACAATGAACCCAAACACACCAGTAAACACTCAACATCTTGGTTCCAGCCCAATCCCTGGACCTTAATCCAATATAAAACTTGTGGAGTGACATCAAAAATGCTGTTTCTGAGGCAAAACCAAGAAATGCAGAAGAATTGTGGAAAGTAAAATACATCTGTCCCTGAATGTTTGAGTTTGTAAAGAAGAATGCAGACACTGCTATTCATAGGAACAGACTAATATTTCCTTTTCTTCAATTTCTGCAAAGGAATAACATAAATCTGATAAATTTTTTCTTCGTTTTTTGATTTGGAATAGAATGTGCAGGGTTCCCAATGCATTTGGGTGTATGGAGATGATTAGCTATTATGAGGATTTTCAGCTTTATTCACTTAAAAAAAACACTGCTATTATTCTGAACACAACTGTATATTCCACACTGGAGGTTATTTATAAACCCTGGGCAAATTTGCACCTGGGCATTAACATATGGCAACCAGTCAGATGATTGCTTTCAGTGTTCAACCTACAGTTGGCTGAAAAAAGCTAATCACTGATTGG
This sequence comes from Xenopus laevis, assembly GCF_017654675.1. Lineage (NCBI taxonomy): Eukaryota > Metazoa > Chordata > Amphibia > Anura > Pipidae > Xenopus > Xenopus laevis. Next base: position 67,475,660 of record NC_054386.1, read on the forward strand.
TTTCTTTTGGTTACTGCCCAGGTGCAAATTTGCCCATTTTTTATAAATTAGGCCCAATGTGTGTGCAGGCATGCAATGCCTTTATATGTGTTCATTTATCAGTGTTCATTATACCCACAGTGATTCTTTTTTAATTATTTTAATTTTGTTTTCGAAAAATGTAGTATTTACTCATTTGTGGCTATTCACCAGATGTGTTTCTCTATTATAAGCAGGTGAAGTCTGGCACCCTTCCATTCTAATACTAAAGCAACGAACACACATCTGGCTATTTTTTGTATTATTATTATTTTATAATATTTGTGATATAAACTCAAATGACTGATCCCAAATTTGCTGGACAGCTGGACAGAACCGCCAACAGGTGGTAACGCTTGGTGGGGTAGAATATTTAAGAGAATTGCACAACGCCATGTATGTTGCAGGTGGGGCGCTTACCCCTTTTATTTAAAGTGACCACCTGTGCATTAACGTTTCGGGGGGGAGTAACCTTCCCTTCGTCAGGGAGGGTTAATCCCCCCCCGAAACGTTGATGCACAGATGGTCACTTTAAATAAAAGGGATAAGCTCCCCACCTGCAACATACATGTTGTGCAATTCTCTTAAATATTCCACATAGTACTGATGAGTGTCGACCGTCTAGAGAGATCTGCACCACCAGGGCAGGAAACATCGTGGGAAGGGTGAGAGGGGCGGTTCATCTACACACAGAACGCTTGGTGGGGCCCATTTACAGATTAGAACTGGCTTGATTATCACACTATCGGTGTTGCTTGATTATCACATTTCCTTAATATTTTATATGTTTCAGTGAATATTTCTGCCCATTGTTCTTGTAAAAGGAGTATTGTCTGTGAGATTCTTCCATTCTAGCATTTGTTTAGTTTTGTCTCTGGCACTAAATTTCTCTAAATTCAAAGTATTTGAATTTAGAAAATTAGTATACAAACAAATGTAATGCCTTGCAATTCTTAAACTGTGCCATTCCTCCAAAATTTTGCTTTGATTTCATTTTACTAAAATCTGCTAAGTGTTGCATTGGAATTATGAATTTATCTAAACTTTAATACAATTAGTTCCTTTTAAAAAATATTCATTCCTAGATGGAAATGTATCAAAGCTCAATACCATACACTCCTATTGGAATTACACAAACATATGTACTGTATATACTTCCATTTCTTTTTCTGAAAACATGAACACACCAACATAAACATTTGTTTGCTCTAACATCTTACCTGTTACCTTTAACTGAATTGTCCGTCTGATTAATCTGCCTTCATATTTAAGTTCACAAGTATAGTTTCCCCCATCTTCTTTTTGAACGTCTTGTATCAATAGACTATTTCCCTTCTGAATAATCAAGCTTCGCCACTTCTTTGGCTTACATTCCTGCATAGGAAGCACAATTACACAGGGCATTCAGTCCATTGAAATGCATGAGTTCCTTTTCTTATCTGTCCTTTTTTGTTTTGTTTGTCCAAATAAACCTAGATCATGGATTCACAAAACAGTGAGGCATAAATATCTAATGCCTCAAAGAAACACACTCAAAATAACTAAAAAATAAAAACAAAGGAAATATTTAATTACAGCAGAAATTGTTTCGGAAATGTAGTTTAAACATCACTTTGAAATGTCTTTCAGGCAATACAGAGGATAATAAAAATGAACCCAGTAGAATAGGGGCTTAATTTCATGAGCATTAAATTAGCCATCCTGATTCTACCAATTCAAGCACTCTTTTATTCATATTGACTCGGTGTGGAGTACTCAGCAAATTCTAGCTAATTTGTGACCCTTTTAAGTGTTATTTCTTTATAATCATCTATTTTATAGCTGCATCTAATTCCAGCCAATACATATGTAAATGTGCATTCACATCTTAAATGCATTTATTTAGACAACCAACACATTTACTGTTTAAGATGATTTTTTTTCTTTTTTTATGGAAATGCTCATTAGCAGGAATACATTCAGAATTTCATTTTCCATATACAGTATTTCATAATACTGACATAGGATTTATATATGGAGATCATTTTGACATAGTAGGTAAGGCCAAAAAAAGCACACATTCATTAAGATACAGTAGTTATATGATTTTTGATCTTTAAAAATAAATCATATTATCTGGTTCCCTTCTTACTAACATAAAACCAAGTACATAAATATACACATTTATTCAGACATATTATTATATGTTTTTAATGTATTCACTATATTAATACAATGACTGATTTTCCTATGACTGAGCAATTATTATGCATCACTTTTCTAAATGGCCTTTCTAAAATTGCCATTCTCTCAGTTACTAGTAAGTAACATACAAATAAACACAGAAATCTCTCCCAAACTCTAATGGGAGAGGTGTACAACACTTTATGCCTCCCATTAAAAGATTGTATAGTGGGTGTGCTTTAGAAGAAGGACAGAAGAGTTTTCACCTTCTAGAATAGGTGTGTTTTAGAAAGCAGAGTCAAGACACACATTTTGCAGGATGTTACAGTAGGTACAATTTTATCAAGCAAAACCTCCAGCTGGCAGTTGAGGGATCTGCAGTAAATGTAACACTAGGGGGGCCATGCCCATTTACTATCAATCAAAATCTACAAAAAGTTGTGGTTTTCCTATATTTATAAAAAGCTCTAAAAATTTGAGATGTATTAATTGAAAAAAAACACGAAAACCTTTAATACCAAACTTTGGAAAGTAAAAGTTGCTGAGGTGCTATAGACGTTAGTGAAGCTGCACTGATCTTATTGGACTGCTTTTAATCCAACCGGACATTAAGGGGCAGATTTATCATGGGTCGAATTTCGAAGTGGAAAATACTTCGAAATTCGACCATCGAATAGAATCCTCCTACGTTCGAATTCGAAGTCGGAGGATTTTATTCATCATACGATCGTATTCCGATCGTAGTACGATCATACTTCAAATCGTACAATTCGAACGATTTTATCGTACGATTTTCCTTCGAATGCCAAAAACTTAGAAAATTGCTCTGGAAGATCCCCATAGGCTAACATAGCACTTCGGCAGGTTTAAGTTGGCGAAGTATTGAAGTCAAGCTTTTTTTAAAGGGATAGTACTTTGATTATCGAATGGTCTAATAGTCGAACGATTTTTACTTTGAATCATTTGAATCTAAGTCAAAGTCGAAGGTCGTAGTAGCCTATTCGATGGTCGAAGTACCCAAAAAATTCGAACTTTTTTAACTTCAAAAATGCACTCGAGCTTAGTAAATCTGCCCCTAGGGGGTTATCTATCAAAGTCCGAATTTATACTCCGATCAAATACGTTCGGGTTTTTTACGCTTATTTATTAATACATTTTCCCGAAAATTTGCTTTGTGGGAAAAAATCGGATTTTCACAATTTTTTCGGACGTTTTCATCAGATTTTCACTATTTTTTCGTAATTTTCACCCGAAAACTCTGAAACCCAGCACACATCAAAAAATCATTGGAACTTCTCCCATTGACTTATATGCAATCTCGACAGGTCTAAGATGGCGGATTTTCAGATAAAGACTTTTACATTTTCGGGGTTTAATAAATTCCGAAAAATTTGTGATTTTTTAAAAGTCTGATTTTATATAAAAAAATCTAAATGATTTTTTCATGATTTTTGCATTCAGAGTTGAGTAAATAACCCCCTTACAGATTTTGGATTTGTTTTTGCTAGGAATTGTCCACAAAATTCGAATTTTTAGAGGTTTTTTTCAAGGTATTCATATTTTTTATCTCATCGTTCAGGATATTTTAATAAATCCAATGACAATCATGGTTTTAGTGTTTGAGAGTTTAGTTATGGTTTCTAAAACCTCTAAAACCACTAAAATTCAATCTTCAATAAATAAGCCTCCACGAGGTCTATTTATTTACATTCAAATTAATTTTTTTCATGAATCTCTAAAAAAGTGTGTTTTTTCTGTATCTCTTTTTAAATTCAAAAACTAAATTTATTAAGAGGCCAATTTACTAAAATTCTGATTTCTATTGTTTCACAAAACTAATTTTTTCTCTAAAAATTCATGTTTTTAAATTTCTGTAAAACTCTAAAAATTATTTTTTTATGTTACTGGTCTTTTAATATGACACATTGCCAGAGTCTGCGAAAGCAATGAAGAATGATTTATCTATTAGGATAACCATTGTTTAGGCCTGAATGGCAGAGCCTGAGGTGAAAATTTATATTGTTTTTCTGATATTTTCTCATTTATTTCTCTTACTTAATGGCACAAGTGCCCATTTACAGATGTATTGCACTTTACTGTAAAATACATTTCTATTTGCTAGACACAGATTATGCATAACTTGAATTTAGAGTTGTTTCAGCTAGACAGATATTTTGCCAAGTTTTCTCATTTGTTTTCATAAAAAGACTAAGGAATCCTTGTGCAGCTGTTTGTGTGTGTTTTTTTTTTTACATTGACACTTAATAAGACATATGTAGCTTATGTAGTTATTTATCAAAATCCTAAAAGTTCTCACTATTTTCCGCACTGACTTTCCCCCCTATTTATCAATAAATTTTTCCAAAATTTCTTGTGCTGGAAAAAAACTTGCTAAAATTGTGAAAAAATCCGAAACGTACACATTTTTCGGGTTTGTCGCTGAAAACTGCAACTTTTTTGGATATGGCGCCTGAAAACCACAAAATCTTCAGATTATTAAACGAAACCCAGCTCAGATAAGGATATTAGCGTGAGATCTGCCATTGATTTCTACATGAACTTGGCAGGTCTGAGTTGGAGTACTTGAAGTCCAAACAGAAAAATTGTAGTTTAATAAATAACCCTGAAGTATAACTTTAGCCATAAGTTTCAGGGTATCCCCTTCTTTTTTGCCTGTATACAATATACTGACCAATTATGGGTTTACAATACAATATATGATCTTCAAAACTGTTCCCGTTGATCAAAACACAGATATTCACTGTTAAAAATGCTGTATACAAAAGAATGCTATAGGCATATTTAACCATGTTTTGAGACAATGTGGCCATCTAACAGAACACTAGAATCTGTTAATAACATTTTACCTATATACTGTGAAAAGTATTCCTACTCCCACTTACATAAATGCATATAAATATGCAGATGAATATGTTTCCCTTCAGATGAGAAGTATTTAATACTCCCAAATTGCAGTGCTTAATATAAACCATTCTACAAGACTAAGTGACAGATTTATTAAAAATACTGTGTTCTTTTCTGTTTTGTCATTAAACAGATGTTCAATACACATTTTTATTGCACCTCTGAAAGCCTAAAATTATGGTATGAAAATCTATAATTTGCATATATACATTTTTTAGATTCACACAGAAATATCCATAGTTGAACTGAGCGCTTTCTGTATGATTTGATTTAATAGTTACTTTAAAGGGAAAATATTAACTAGTAAGGGTGCAGTGCATATTGTTTACACCAGCACATTTACTTTAAAGGAATACTGTCATGGGAAATGTTTTTTTTTTTCAAAATGCATCAGTTAATAGTGCTGCTCCAGCAGACTTCTGCACTGAATGGTGTTTTTCAAAGGAACAGATTTTTTTTCATATTTATTTTTGAAATCTGACAAGAGACTAGACATATTGTTAGTTTACCAGGTGCCCCCAGTCATGTGACTTGTGCTCTGATAAACTTCAGTCACTCTTTACTTCTGCACTGCAATTTGGAGTGACATAACTAATGATGAGAGAATCTATCACCGAAAAATTAGTGAAACTGTGAAAAAATCGGAGAAACGCATTGAAGTCAATGGGCGTCAAAAATTTTTTTATGCAAGCAAGAAATTTTTCTCACTCCAAATGCATTAAATGGCAGTTATCTTGTGGCGACTTTTTTTGGCTCAGCGACTTTTTTGTGTCTGTGACAATTTTGTCTTGTCGACTTTTTTTGGGTTTTTTCCCACTACTGTTTTTTGCTGTAGTTTAGCAAAATAATTCACAGATTGCAAAGTGAAGAAATTTCTAGATAATCATGCTCATCATTAGATATCACCCCCTCCCCCCCCCCCCCCAGCAGCCCATCAGCAGAACAACGGGAAGGTAACCAGATAACAGATCTGATAAGCTCTGATACACTTCAGCTGCTCTTTACTGCTGTACTACAATCTGAAGTGATATCTCCCCACTCCCTTTTCCTCCCAGCAACCTATCAACAGAACAATGGGAAGGTAATACGATAACACCATCCTGACACAAGATAACAGCTCCATGGTAGATCTAACAACAGCACTCAATAAAAATCATGTCCCACTGTGACTCCTTCATTTACATAGAGTAGGAGAAACAATAGCCTGCCAGAAAGAAGTTCCATAGTGCAGCACTAGCTCTTTTTGCAAGCACATGACCAGGCAAAATGACCTAAGATGGTTGCCTACACACCAATATTACAACTAAAAAAAATACACTTGTTGGGTTAGGAATTCAATTTTACATGGTAGAGTGAATTATCTGCAGTGTAAACATTGTAATTTAGAAATAAAAACTACACCATAAATATCATGAGTCCCTTTAACTTAAGATGGCCATAAACATTTTTTTTCTTGTCTGACGTAGTTCAGATTTGAATCACCCATTTTAATGTAACAATCTTAAACTAGCCATTCATATTTAAATTGTAGGATTAAAGTAGGAAAACTTTACAAATTGGATGATGTTCTGGTCGTTAATTGACAGTCAGCAATTGTACAAAAGTTATGTTATGTCACCCATGGATATCGTCAGGCAATACATGCAAGATTTTACTGTTTTCTCACCTGTTCGATCAACTAAACAACTGATCGCCATGGTAAGTCCATAGACAGTACGAAAATCATACAAAACTACTATATATACAGTATATACATCAATGGCAACTTTAGTTGTGTACCAATTGCCTTCTAAGGGTTCTCTGAGTACCAGTAAGGCCACTTAAAAAATACTGCATTTGTATGAGTGAGTGGCATATTATGGGACATTCATGCTGAAAAGGAAATTATGCAGAGGACCTTTCCTCATGTTAGCTATGGAATTAGTAGTGGCTTTTAATGTTTAGAATGGTGGAAATGGTTGGATCCCATTGTAGCCTCCACAGAACATTTTATTAAGACTGTAATTATCTAATATGAAGCAGCAGACACTAAATTTATAAACGGTTTGTTTAATAACACAAGAATCGGCAGCTTTCATTCATTTGCTTGCTTGGGTCTTACCCAAGTTTCAGTAGACTTCTGTAATGGAAAGTGAAGAACTTACCCCACGGGACGTCCAAGATGGCGACCTCCTGCTCCACCATGCGGTTCTTCCTGGTCGTAATATGACTGCGTCAGAAACGTGTCGCCCCAGGATTGGTCGCCGGCGATGGAATGGACGCCGGCGTCAGAATGTGCGTCGGCGTCAGGACGCCAACGTGAGGACGCCGGCGTCAGCGTCATGACGTCACCGCGTCAAGTTTTGGCGTCAACCTTGGACTATTTAATCCCAATTTCCCTTTCAGTCTTTGCCAAATTATAGGTCTATCTTGTATAGTTCCTGGGTGTGATTTCTTGCTATTCTGATTATCCGTGTACCGACTTCTTGCCTGTTTTACTGTTTTACTGTTTTTCTGATCCTTGCTGCCTGTATTTGACCATTTGCCTGCTTACGACTATTCTCCTGATAAATCCTTTTGTACCGCGAACTTGGTGTTGTTGTCTCCTCCTTGGTCCACACTACAACAGAGCCTTCGGGCCCTGACAGTATAATTGGGCCATGGACCCCTCTGAGGAGCCTCAAGTTCCAACTGATGTCGGCAGAGCCGTTCGTGGATTGGCTTCTCGCATGCACACCTATGAAGCCCAGCAAACCCACTTCGGCCAGGCACTTGAAGCAATCCTGGAGAAATTGTCTGCTTTATCTCCTGTGGCTCCAGTCCCTATGCTGGTTCCTGCAACTCCGCTCCAGGTTTCCGAACCTCGCATCCCTGCACCTCCTCTGTATAGCGGTGATCCGGAATCATGCCGTGGTTTCATCAACCAGTGTGAGATCCAATTCACCCTGCTTCCAGGTCAGTTTGTCTCGGAGCGAGCAAATGGGCTATATTATCACCCGCCTGCAAGGGAAAGCTCTGGAGTGGGCTTCTCCTCTTTGGGAGAAGGAGGATCCGGTAATCGACGATGCCAAGGCCTTCATCCGGGACCTTCGCACTGTGTTCGATGCTCCAGGTCGGGCTACTTCTGCCTCGGCTCGTTTATTCCAGCTGCAGCAGGGGACTCGCTCTGTTCCTGAATACGCCATTGAATTCCGAACTCTCGTGGCAGAAACTTCGTGGAATAATGATGGATACCATGCTGCCTTCTATAATGGCCTGGTGATGCGCATCAAGAATGATCTAGTATCTCGTGAGATTCCTTCTCGATGGGAGGACCTTGTTGCGTTGGCTGTGAAGGTTGACACCCGACAGAGGGAGTTCCAAGTCGAACTTGACAGGGAACGTGCTAGGAAGTTTCCCAGGTTCCAACCCACCCTGGCTCCACGCTTCCAAAGGCCCTTACTCCCCAGTCCGGCTTCCAACCTTTTTCCTCCTCCTCCTGCGGCACCTGCTACTTCTTCTTTACCACCTGAAGAACCAATGCAGATCGGACGGGCACGCCTTTCCGAACAGGAGAAGCTCCGAAGAAGGGCTGCTGGGTTATGCCTCTACTGTGGGGGAAAAGCCCACTTCGCCCAGGAATGCCCAGTGAAGCCGGGAAACTCCAAAACCTAGGTAAGCTTGGGGAGACTTACCTGGGTGGAATTTGTTCTCCTCCCCATTCCTCTGCTCAACGTTTTCTTCTTCCTGTTCAAATCCAGTTCGGCTCCAAAAAGATCTCTTCTCAGGCCTTCCTCGATTCTGGTGCTGCAGGCAACTTCATGGATCGTGCCTTTGCTGATGACCATGCCATTCCGCTTCAACCCTTGGCAACCCCTCTTCGAGTCCTGGCGATTGATGATCGTCCTCTTTCTTCCGCCCTCATCTCGCAGTCTACGCAGGAACTTTCCTTCAAGGTGGGCACTATGCATTTGGAAAGACTGTCTTTTCTTCTTATCGATTGCCCTTCAACTCCCGTTGTCCTGGGACTGCCTTGGCTGTGTGTTCATAATCCGGTCATTGACTGGTCCTTCTCACAAATTTCCCGTTGGAGTCCATTTTGTGTACTGTTCCTGTTGTCAAAGTTTCTTCAGTGTCTTCAAGTTCTTCTCTCCCTCCTGTGTACCAAGCCTTTTCCGATGTCTTTGATAAGAAGTCCGCTGAGACTCTCCCTCCTCATCGTCCCTATGATTGTCCTATCGAACTTTTACCCGGCTCAATGCCTCCCCGAAGCCACACTTATCCGCTTTCTCCCTCCGAAACTTCTGCTATGAAGTCTTATATCCAGGAGAATCTTCAAAGAGGTTTTATTCGTCCTTCTACCTCCCCTGCTGGAGCAGGGTTCTTCTTTGTTGAAAAGAAAGACGGTAGTTTGCGGCCCTGCATTGACTACAGGGGATTAAATAAGATCACCGTAAAGAACAGATATCCTCTTCCTCTCATCTCTGAACTTTTTGATCAACTCAAGGGGGCTAGTTTCTTTACCAAGCTGGATCTACGTGGGGCCTACAATCTTATTCGGATCCGTGAGGGAGATGAATGGAAGACCGCTTTCAATACTCGTGATGGCCATTACGAGTATCTCGTCATGCCATTCGGTCTTTGCAATGCTCCAGCGGTCTTCCAAGAATTAGTCAATGACATTTTTCGTGATCTTTTGGGACAGTGTGTGGTCGTGTACTTAGACGACATTCTTATTTTTTCCAAAAACCTTTTTGATCATCGTTGCCAAGTGCGTGAAGTTCTTTCCAGGTTGAGGAAAAACAATCTTTTTGCCAAATTGGAAAAATGCACCTTCGAAGTTTCTTCCATTCCTTTTCTTGGCTACATCATTTCTCCTCAAGGTTTTAAGATGGATCCCGCCAAAGTTTCTGCAATTTTGGATTGGCCCCTTCCTACCAGCGTCAAGGCAGTGCAGAGGTTTATTGGCTTCGCCAACTATTATAGACAATTTATCAAAAACTTTTCTTCCAAGATCCATCCAATTCTTGCCCTGATCCGTAAAGGGAGTAAACCTCAACTCTGGCCCCCTCTAGCTCTCGAAGCCTTCAAGACCCTCAAGGAAGCCTTTTCTTCTGCTCCAATTCTTAGACACCCTGAACCCCTACAACCCTTCTTCATTGAAGTCGATGCCTCTGATGTAGGAGCTGGAGCAGTTCTGTCTCAAAGATCTTCTTCTGATGGTAAACTCCACCCTTGTGCTTTTTTCTCCAAAAAATTGGAGCTTTTTGGGCAATCGGGAGCTACTTGCCGTTAAGTTGGCCTTGGAAGAATGGAGACATTTGCTTGAAGGTTCATCTATTCCGGTGACAATCTTTACCGACCACAAGAACCTTGAATTTATTCAATCCCTCAAGCGCCTCAATCCCCGGCAAGCCAGGTGGGCACTTTTCTTTTCTCGTTTTAATTTTATTATCACCTTTCGTCCTGGCTCCAGAAACAGGAAGGCTGACGCTCTGTCCAGAAGCTTTGCTCCTGAAGATTCCTGCCCCGAAGATCCGGTACCCATTGTGCCCTCTACCAAGATTATTGCTGCCTTGTTTCCCTGCTGTGCCTCTCAGTTACTTTCTGCTCAGTCTTCGGCTCCTGTTGAGACTCCTCTTGGTGTTGCCTTTGTCCCTCCGGAATTTCGTCATGCCATTTTATCCCAATCTCACAGTTCCAAACAGGCTGGTCATCCTGGGATTAAGAAGACAACCAAGCTCTTGTCTCGTTTGGTCTGGTGGCCGACCCTAAGGAAAGATGTCAAAGACTTTGTTTTGTCCTGTTCCACTTGTGCTGTTTCCAAGTCCGGACATTCCCCCCCCAAGGGTTTACTCTTGCCACTTCCCATTCCATCTCGACCTTGGACTCACTTGGCGATGGATTTCATTGTCGATCTTCCTGTTTCGTCTGGTCACACTGTCATCTGGGTGGTGATCGACAGATTCAGCAAAATGGCTCACTTCACGCCTCTTCGGAAACTGCCTTCTGCTCCCGAACTCTCTGAACTTTTCATCAAACATATATTTCGTCTCCATGGTTTTCCTGCCGAGATTGTGTCTGATCGGGGGTCCCAGTTTATTTCCACGTTTTGGAGATCTCTTTGCAAAGCTCTTAACATTTCCCTTCAATTTTCTTCTGCCTACCACCCACAGTCTAATGGAGCCGCAGAACGGGTCAATCAGGCCTTGGAACAGTTTCTTCGTTGTCATGTGTCCTTGTGCCAGGATGATTGGTCGGATCTTCTTCCCTGGGCTGAATTTGCCCACAACAATGCTCTGCATTCTTCTTCCCAGAAGTCTCCTTTCTTCTGTGTTTATGGTCTCAATCCTTTGGCTTTTTCCCAGGACCTTCTTCTTACCAATGTGCCTGCGGCCAATGACCAAGCTGCTCACATGTTGGCTATTTGGCATGCTACTGCGGCAAACTTAGAGAAGAGTTCCCTGGTGCAGAAAAAGTTTACTGATAGAAGAAGGATTTCTTCCCCTCCATATATTCCTGGTGATAAAGTTTGTCCAGAGGAGTGTTCTTGGGTGAGAAGCTCTGACGTACATGCACCTGTCCTGGTTCGTAAGTTCCACAGACTTTTTCCTTCTTCCCCTAGCCTCGGTGGTCCTGAGGCCCCCCCTAAGGAGGGGGGTACTGTAATGGAAAGTGAAGAACTTACCCCACGGGACGTCCAAGATGGCGACCTCCTGCTCCACCATGCGGTTCTTCCTGGTCGTAATATGACTGCGTCAGAAACGTGTCGCCCCAGGATTGGTCGCCGGCGACGGAATGGACGCCGGCGTCAGAATGTGCGTCGGTGTCAGGACGCCAACGTGAGGACGCCGGCGTCGGCGTCATGACATCACCGCGTCAAGTTTTGGCGCCAACCTTGGACTATTTAATCCCAATTTCCCTTTCAGTCTTTGCCCAATTATAGGTCTATCTTGTATAGTTCCTGGGTGTGATTTCTTGCTATTCTGATTATCCGTGTACCGACTTCTTGCCTGTTTTACGATTCTGATCCTTGCTGCCTGTATTTGACCATTTGCCTGCTTACGACTATTCTCCTGATAACTCCTTTTGTACCGCGAACTTGGTGTTGTTGTCTCCTCCTTGGTCCACACTACAACAGAGCCTTCGGCCCTGACAACTTCCATGCTTATTATATTCCGCTTCCTTATTTAATTGTACTTCTACAGCTATAGCAAGGTTTGCTCATTAGTTTAGCCTCTTAACCATTGCATTATGAGTTGTGCATGTCACCTTTTTGCCAATTAAAGAAGGCACATGTTGAGTTATACTGTACAGCTAAAAGCTCTACAAGTCAGTATTCAGACCTTAAGTGAACAATACACCTTGTTTGTTTAATAAGATTGAGATGGTGATCTAGGAAGAAGTAAATCAAATGTTGGTTAGTATTGTTATTGTTATATATAGTTTATATATGTTAGCATATACTTATGTATATATATGTGCACAGGAGATCATATGGAGAACTTGATGGCTTTTTATAACTAAACTTAATTATGCAACTATGTAAGGTAATATTTATCCTGCTGGCAATATATCTTCTGATACTATAAAAACAAATATGCAGTGGCCTTTGCCTACTATTCTTAAATTCCCATCACCGCAGCATTATTATTTTGTATAATGTGCCATTGTGTTCCTTTGGCACTTACTGAGTATAAAGATTCAGACACAAGGATCCACATACAAACAGGAATGTTTCGCTGGAGTAGATGCACATTATCATTTGACATATTTAGTGACATAATCATCAACCATTTTACTAACCTTGTACCATGCCACCTCTAGGTCTTCATTTGGTGTTCTATAATCATCTATATCTGGACATATTAGTTGTTTCTTTTTTGTAACTTCTGCTTTCTCCAAATATCGGATTATGCTGTTGTAACAAAAACCCATCTCCTTTTCCGCCACTGTTAAGGACATTGACACTTTCATGCAGTAAGTGGCGTTTCTGAAGAGTAAAATAAAAGAAAGGGGGAAGTCATTAACAGTTTGTTTAACCATATAAAGTCATATTTTGAACATTTAATATAATTATTTATTTTATATAATACATGTACAAATGCTCCTGAACTATTTCCCAGACAGAAGTACATTCTATTTGACCCTACAAATAAGATGTCTGACTTGTGATCACTTGATTGGCCACATCACTTCTACTCCTGTAATAGACTTCTTTGAACAGCTTTCAGTTTTGACTCATTTAGTAAATGCAATAGACATACTAGGTGGAATGCTTTTAAAATGGTGCTTTAATTATTGTTTTGGTTAAGCGCAACTTATTTAAAGTTTATACAGTAGGTGTCATGCTACATTCAAAAAGAGCAAGTAATACTGCAAATGATTGTGCATAATTATCAGGATGTAGTACCAGATCCAGTTACTTCTCCACTGTCCAAAACTATTGGTCAACTGCTGCAATCTATCAAGGCCTGTGAAAAAAGGGCCAAAAACGATGGAATATAGCCCCCAGCTCAAAATGGCACTCAAGTCAAATCCAGAAAAATATATTCCAAGTCATTCTCTCAAAGTTAAAAAATTACTCTTTATTCAGCATAAATATTAAAAAGTAGGCATACAGACCAATTGATGCTCCGCCTTACGCGTTTCGTGCCCACAGGCACTTATTCATAGGCATAAGTGCCTGTGGGCACGAAACACGTAAGGCAGAGCATCAATTGGTCTGTATGCCTACTTTTCAATATTAATGCTGAATAAAGAGTAATTTTTTAACTTTGAGAGAACTTCTCCACAGTAGCCAATGACATGTCATTATTTGCAACTTGCACATGTACCTAAGGAAGGGGGTTGTATCCCCCTCAAATACTGTGTCTTTTGTAATGTCTGAAAAAAGTTATTAATAATTTCAGTAGAAAATGTGTGCTTCTGGATAAAAAGATGTGCCATTATATCAGTCAGGGTAATGTAATAAATTGTTTAAAGGGGATCCCAGTGCTACGCAATATGTTGGAGCTATATACAGTACATACATGTTAATAATAATGTTAATAATAATCTAAAAACCAAAAAACGAATACATGTAAACTTACTAAGAGCGTTTCCCTGAGCACTTTTGCAATTTACAGTCATTTTCTATTTTAACTGTTTCTGAGATGTTTGCAGGTTGCAGGTTCTTATACTAGGCTTTTGGCTCAGGTAAGAGTTAGCAACCCTAGCTGCTGAATACAATTAGTACAGTACATTGTAAATGCATGAGTTATAGTGACCTATAGCAACCTGGTAGCATTTACCGCTCAGCTGTTTGACAACAAACATTTCATTGGTTGCAATGGGTTTCTAGATATGGGCAAACGTCACACTATTAATTACATTATTTATTACATTATCCGTGTACCTATAAAGCTGTAACAATATGCAAAAATCATACTAAGGTAGGTTACTGGAATTACATATATCGTAGATAATCACAATTAATCTGCATAGATGTTAGCAATGATACCAGGGTATACATTCATGACTCCGTCGTACCTGAAATTGTACCTGAATTACATTACTGTGGAAGTTGTTGTTACCATAATTCAGTTTCAACATGGAGTAATGCATAGCAATTGTGCACAATGCACTGTTGGACATATATGCTAAGCTTCAGTGGCTATACAGGTACATACAGAAATAACGTCTAATATGCAATTTGCTGGAAGGGTTGCACTGATGGCTTGATAACCTTCAGCTGCCTGCATGATTAATTCTGGCTATTTTAGTTTAGTTAACGGAAGCTTAAAATATAATTTGAGATGTGGGAGCAAGAGGTCCATATGCCCATTTAAAGCTAATTATATTCCCAACTGAAGAGCTACATTTTTACAGTATAATAAGCTTCCATAAAAGCTTCAAGTCTCTAGCTGTGTCCACACAAAATGTATATTTATAGACAGCTATATACAGGATGGGAAAAGTGCTTTGCAGAGGACATGTTAATATATAAGTCACAGTATATATGAAATCAGCCTTGAGGGCATCATCAATGGATAACTAGTCATGCGGAAATGCGTTCCAACTACAGAGAGCTTACAGTGTAATTAAGGCAGGAGAAACACACATTGAATGAAAGACTGGCTTTTGTAGACTAAATGCGCTAAAATGATTTGCTTGTGTGAACTGTGAAATAAAGAAAAAAATAAAATGACCTGTGATTGGTAGAAAGTGATGAATTATGCTGTGTGTCCAGGTGTCATAACATGTGCAGTAGAGCAGAGGCAACATTGCTGGCCATTGTAGACTACTCAGAAGTTTGAAAGGCATTGCACATAGAATTATAAAATAGCTACTGGTATGTTCTCCAAGAAAGCTTAAAATGATGTTTAATTCATATAATTCTCTGTGTACAAAATATATGCCATAATATCTAAATGCAAACATAAAATACATGTTTTTAGAAATGCTTTAGACAAATTATTATTTTATAGTTTTGCTATAAGAACAGCAAGTAACAAAACAAGCCACAGAAGAGTATTCCGTTAGCTACACTCATTGTGTGTATACATGAAAGTATTACAATTTCTTGAATATATTTCTGTATATGTCATTGAATTAGCATAATATTTTCAGGGTTAACTCAACAAAATGCATTAAAATTCTGCATATGTTGATAGCAAGTTCAATTATATATATTATTTAGCAATTGTGCCATTTAAATGTGTTCTAAAAAAAGCCCTGTGTTGAATGAAAAGGCATCTATTTCCCTTGTTTAACATTCTCATTAAGCTAAAGATACACAGTGACATTCCTTAGAGACATATTAACCTCAAGGTATCATAATTTAGACTTTACGTAATAATTATAAGAATTCCCAGCTGGTTTAAAATATGAACCTATATTTATACATTTTAGAAATTTTCTAAATCTGGGCACTGAAAAACATCCACATTTGTGCTAACAGCTACATAAAAGAGGACATTTTTCTAGAGAAAGAACCATACTGACAGCACAGAAGGTTGTGCATCTGGAAGTATAGCACTGCAAGATGTAGCCTGTGAAATATAAATATTCATATATATCATCATTGTATTCAACTTTGTTGCATACAAGACTAAACATATAACAAATATAATAACTGGCGATTGTGTTGGAAATGTGGCAAAAGTTTTAATTGGAAAAGTTTTTGTTATTCATTGACCCTTTTAAATACAAAAGTAAATCACTTATGGCTCAGATTTCAGGTCTACTGTATCTTTTTACAAGCAGTAATAACCGATACTGCTTGTAGAAAAACACAGATAGGTTAAAATTTACAAATGCTCAGGAGCAGATCAGGAGTAGGCAAAGAACAGTGCAGGACAGGAGAGATTGGGTCTTAGAGAGCAGGACTGGACTGGACTGGAAGGACCAGGACAGGACAGAGTGGGTGTAGAGAGCAGGAACGAACAGGACTGGAGAGCAGGAAATGAACAGGACTGGAGAACAGGATCGGAACAGGACTAAGGCAAGGCTAGGGAAAGAGCAAGGTCAGGCAAGGCAAGGTTCTGGCAAGGCAAGGTAAGGTAAGGAGCCAGAGAAGGGAAAAGAGCTAGGGGCAGTGCCACAGTGCTCAGAAAGGACAATACTCAGGCACTGGTGGTGAGGAGGGCTGGCTTTATATAGGGCAGGGTCAGCTCTGATTGGCTGACCCTGGCCTACCAGTAAGGATGCTGGAGTAAATTAGCTAATCCTGAGACCCAGTGAAGAGTAAACATGAACTTGCTGGCTTCTATCCTCACCCGGTGGTTAAGGCGAGCAGCCAGTAACTAGGAGGTCCCAGGATCAAACCCTGAGCCTGAGGTTTTAGATTTACAATTCTCATTTTGTTTCAGGGACTTGCCAAATCGACTATCCATAGGTCAGTAATGACCCTCAGCTATTACCACCAACAGAAAAGAATTGAAGTTGACAGCTTTAACCCATTACAGAAAAATTGGTTAATTTAATAAAATGCTAATTCTCTGACGAATGCCCCCCTTCATTCATGGATTTGTATAAGCCCTGTTGGTATAACTCATAGTTGAATATTTAACAAAGTTGGATCTTTAGTAACAATGACCAGCAACAGGGAGAACAGTATTGACATTTCTGGTTTGTGTTATTTCACACTGAAGTACTCCTTTGCATTCATGTACATTTGTTTTACTTACTGAATATGAAACGCAAATTCTTTTTTTATTAAAACACCCATTACTGCTATAAACGTGTTTAAAAGTGTCAGCAGTCAATCATATATTGCCTGTTCCTCTTCTATAGAGGTGGAGCAAGCAATTACTTTCACTTTCCATTTTGCACTTCCTAGATGTCAATCCACTTCTCTCATTCCCTCTCCCTCCTCACAGCCGAATTGATAAATCAGTGCATGGGCATCAGGTGCCCCATTCTGGCACATAAACAAGATTTTGGCATGATACAAAGCTTTCCTTAATAACACTGTCCACAAAATGGCACCTGCTTGACTTGATTGTGAAGTCCAAGACTAAACAAAACAAAATTTAAATAATGTATATAGTGTAAATGTAGTTTATTTTGCTTAACTAACATCATAAAATATGATTTGGCATTATTTATTGGGGTGACAGGCCCCTTTTGGCAACAGTTTACATCATAGTAAGTGTCATATGTAAGAATCCTACCAAACTATTAATTGATTATTGCCCTTTTCATTTTTTTTTCTTGAGCCCCATTTTGTGATGGTCTGTGTGCTGCCTCAGAGATCACCTGACCAGAAATACTGCAACTCTAACTGTAACAGGAAGAAGTGTGGAAGCAAAAGACAAAAACTTTGTTTGTTAATTGGCTTATGTGACCTAACATGTATAGTTTATTTGGTTTGCTTCTGTGCACTGTGAATCATAGGCCCACAGGGGGTGGCCCTTATATCTTAAAATGGCAGTTTTCTATTTAGGATTACCCTATGGCACATACTACTAAAAAAATATATTATTAGGAAAATGGTTCATTTACATAAAGCATGGTCTTAAAAAAATACATAAATGGAGACCAATACAAAGTTGCTAGGAATAGGATATTCTATAACAAATTAAAAGTTAACATTGTTGCACCCTTAGCTTCCCTCATAAAAGTATGCTGTGCTAAGTAACACTTTCCAGGGTCCTGTTTCCATTTCTTGAATTTTCTATAAACCATTTCTTATTCTGAAAGGCTTATAATGCTATTAAGACAAGTACTGGTCTACGACTCAAGAGAAGATTGCAGTTTAAAGCTCACCGGTACATCTTTCCAAGTAGGCCAATTAAGATGTGCAGAGTAACAACACAATTGATTGGTTGCAATTGTTATATCTGATTATTTGGCATAATGTGATGAGCCGGCCCAGTTTTGCACCTTAATATCATCTTCTAAAACAACATTTAAAATGATAACTAATATATGGAAAACATTGTAATTATTCATAATAATAACATAAGAAGATTATGTGCTGTTTTTATAAAAATGAGCACTATGTCATTCCATTTCTTTTAAACTTGTAAGGCACAGTTTGATCACCGTAATTTAATTTTCTAAAATATAAGGATAAGTGCTTATATCTATTTTGACTCCTAACTTTTAAATAAGCATAATTAAAACCAATTAAATAAAGAAACTAAAATTAATTAAAATTCATAGACCAATTTATTAGAATAATCAAGCTCATAAAATTATATTGAGAAACAATATATCAAATTAACATAACATTATTGAGTGGCATTGAGGTAGAGGGAACTGCATAAATCCTGGTCAGGATGAGTTATTTCTTTTGAAGCGGGTTGTGTCTTATGTTGGGAATTGACCTTTTTATATGTAGGCACTTTCCAGCTACACAGATCATTTGAACATTTAGTTGTGCACTGCCATTCTCCTCCTTTGTTTTTAATGCAGAAAGTTTTACCAATTTATAGACTGATTTACACCTATTTATATAAGGTCCTGATATATTTGATACTTTTGATGAGGCTGATTAAAGGAGAAAAAAACCTTTTTTAGGTTACTATGTATAAATGATAATTTGCTTTTTCACCTCTGTGTATGTTAATTTGATATTATATTTTATCTCTATAGGGATTTTTGGAGCTTGATTATTCTAATAAATTGGTCTATGAATTTTAATAATTTGTAGTTTATTTTTTAGCTGATCCTTGTATTTTATATTATTTATCATCGCTACTATCCCATTTTTCATTGATTTAAGGTCCTTAACAGCTTTAAGTATTAATTAATTGCACATTCTCCACTTGCACGTATTAGTGCATTGTACTAGTGTATTATACCGTAATTCAATGTGACTGGGAAAATAAACCCAATGCTGGTATCATGAAGTAAAGAGTTTAAATTATTTGTGTTAAGAAGTTAAAGGAAACAGGCCGAGTCTAAATCCAGAGGTCAAAATGGCAAATACAGGAACAGGAGCAAGGGTTCAGGAACAAGGCTGAACAGGAACAAGGGGCAAGATAACCAGATTGAACCAGATGATTCAGCCCCAGGAGGCAGGAGGAGACTGGCTTTAATTGGCCCATAATGACCAGATTAAAGACACTTGGTCTTAATGAGAGTGAAGATTGAAACAGCGAAATAGCAGAGGTAGCAGGTGTCTATATGGACAGTTGTGAGTAGCAAACTCCAAATTCTTCAAGTGGCTCAGCAGGACATGACAGTAGCTGAATACAATGCAGACCAGGGTTTGAATCCCCAATAGTCCTCACAAATACCATGTGATTGACCTTAAGATTTAATAAAATCTTACTGGAGGAAAAATGCTCCTATTGGGTTTATTCAATGGTTAAATTACTTTGTATATGTAAAGGATGAAGATTCTTTTTCTCGAAAAACACCATGTCCAGAATATCCCGGATAATAGGCCCTATATCTGTACTAAAGAAGAATGCAGTTTAGACAAAAAAAAAACAATAATTAAAGGAAAATTAAACACTATCACCCAATAAGTATGGACCTCTAAATATAAAGAAATGTAAAAATCAGATGCAGAAATACAAATCATACAACAACAGATACTGCTCTATATGCAAGTATTAAATCAGATCAACTAGACTTTTCCTCTTAGCAATGTTAGACAACTCGTTGCCTCTTAGCACTGTTCATTACTACTAAAAGGGCTAGTATATTAGCCCCTTGATACTAAAAGGGCTAATATACTGTACCTCAGATACTATATATTGGCAATAATATTTACTTTTAATGACACCACCTTCGCAGAATGGACTGTGGGACAACCAGAATAGGTATCAAATAATTATGTTGACTGTTCTCTTGCGGAAAGAGGTTGATGGCAGGAATGATGAGAAGTATCTAACACTCAGGTGCATAAAAATAGAAATATTTATTTCAGCATGGCCAGATGAGAGACTTTTATGTATATAAGTATGTAATGTGAAGGAGTTTGCCTGACCCCAGTAATTTCAAAACCCTCCATTAATTTAATAAACAGTATACCCTTGTCTGTAAGAAGGCTAAACCATTCTTGACAGGTTAAACATAGTTCACATTGTCCTCTTTATATACTAGTCATTAACCTTCAGCAAAATAATTTGATGATAAACTAAATAGGATAAATTCTTCCAATCATCTAACAAAACAACAAAAGACACAGGGGAATATGGATGGATTGGCACAAATATTATTTCAGTAATGTGATTGTACCCTCTGTCAGCAAGTTATTTGAGGATGATGAGGCAATTGATGCTTAGATTAAATACTGTAGGTCTGAATTCCAATGAGCAGGTCTTTATCCAAATGTGCTGGACGGAACTGAGAGATTTTATTATGGCTTGTGCTGTTGACTTGAGAAATACAACAAACACTTGATATTTTCAAAGGCTTTATGATTTAATGACTGCCAAAGAGACTTGCAACATATTGTAGAGCAGGTGCTTCTTTTTAATAATTCTGAAAAGTCAGAAGTTATCATAGGGAAAATTGCATTTTAATGATACAGACACTTTATCGCCATAGTGGAAACCTGTACATGTTGCTATACGTACAAACTCAGCTTGCTTTTCCTCTTAGAGCTGTAATTATGAAATCTGGGTAAAATTAGGAAAACTGTTCTTCGTTGCCAGAAATCTGGTCTATTAGTTGCAAATACATATACACAACTATTAAAATGATAATGGGTCTGTTCAGCTTTTGACTGCAATGTATAAAATGTTATGAAATCAACAAAAAGGAAAAGTCCATGAAAGAAAATCAGTAAAAGGACAGGTTTAATGTTAGAAGTCTTCTAATTAGTTGGGGAACTAATATATGGGAACTAATAATATGGGAACAAACTTATCCTACATAATTATTATAAAATGTTAGGTATGAACGCAGAAGCAAAGAAACATGTTGTATCTACTCAATATGAAGGGCAATTGTGTGGTATTATTTAAATGTGATTTGTAAGCATGATTTCTGTGCAGCTAATTGTGTCTGTCCATTCACTTCCTTTCCTTGTTTATAGCAGTGCCTGTGATATAGTTCACTTGATTTTCTTTAGGGCTTAATAAAGGACATGAGCGAGCATATGATTGTTATTACTCATTTAAAGGTTAACTCCACTTTTACCTTGAAGTAGAGGTGTTGCAATTTTAACTAAGTTGAACTACTGTAATTATTGAAATTTATTACATACTGTAATATCTTTCCACTGAAACTGTAAATAACATGCAGCGTTGCACCTTTGCCTTGATGCAAAATGGGCAATGACATGCAATGTTCCATATTGAATCTGGCTGGTTGTGTGCTAGTAATTAGTAATACGTGTGATCAGAACATTAGTCTCTTCCAACTACTAGATTTAATTAAATTTTCCTTTGTTGAGACTTATTTGCAGACTTCTGGTTAAACCACCTGCACAAATGAGGGGTTTGGGGGGCAGCCTATGTGGTATCAGCTTCCTGTATCTATACCAGTTTTATATGGATTGAACGCAGCATCTCCTTTTTGTTTATGTGTTTGTGACCATCTTGTATCTGGAAAATGTAGGTTTTTGTGCTTCTGGTATAGGCTTTAAGATGTTATCAAAACCAGTTTTTATATATACGCTACACCATTGTTTGTTCAGCTTATTTATTACTGGGGTGACCTTATTCTTATCTATTTACTCTCTATTTAGTAAGTTGTTAGAAAGAATCTTTTTTCTATTAGTGTGCCTCTGACATTATCAGTTGCTAGCAGCGCCATGGCTTGTCTCATTACCTATGTTATGTTTTGTAGACTTTTTCTTTTATCTTTTTTATATTCTGTTAGATCATTGCCTGCAGCTTTTGCAGACCTACTGTTTCCTCTACCCCCACCCACTATGCTCTTCCTTTACAGGATTTCCACCCACTGATAATGTTGATATTCCAGCAACATTTCTCTGCCTCGTCTCTACTTATAACAACAGGAGGCTATTCCTACTACTTCAGTATTGTTAAGTGGTTGAATTACAAATTAGATAATTGTCTACAGTGATATGAGAAAGCAGGTATACCCTGAAAAGACTTGACATTTTTTTATGGATGCTAGATATTAGATACTTAGTTAGAACTTATATAAATTAACCTGATCTAACAGATGAGATAAAAAAGCTACTTTACAATTATATATTGAAAATAAAAAAAAAAAGAAATGGAATTATCTTGGTGGAAAAAGTTCACCGTACATATTTCTTGTGATATGCCTTATGTGATGTGTGGTTTCCTGGCAATGGGACATTTTTTTGCACTTTGCCCACTGCACGAGGCATGGTGCAAATAGTAGTAGGGACTCCATTTCCGTCCAAAGAGACCTGCGCATAGAATCAAGTGTGGCCTGTGTTTGGCCATGCTCAATTCTAAAGGGTGGGTGTCCTCCCCTGCCATCCCCCCACTCACCCCTACCTTCCAGGTTTTTTGAGAGCTGATCTAGTACTCTGTTGATCTAGTGCAGAGCACTTTGTAGAAGATCGAGTTAAATTGAACATTAAGTTCTAAGTGTTAAAAGGTGCAAGAGGAAGGACATTGCTACCCCATAGAGCTTAC
The DNA here is from genome assembly GCF_017654675.1 of Xenopus laevis. NCBI lineage: Eukaryota > Metazoa > Chordata > Amphibia > Anura > Pipidae > Xenopus > Xenopus laevis. The sequence continues at coordinate 67,498,747 of NC_054386.1, forward strand.
AAGACAATCTTTAATATAAAACAGCACAAGAATCACACAAGTTACATCTATAGGGGTAATATTATTATGACCCCTGATTTATCTGAAAAACAAACATGGTGGATTGCACCAATTTGAGTTTTGCCCTCACTTGTGAATGAGGCCTGCTGTTATCATTATACCTTTGAGTTGTTTCGCATTATGTTTCCACTTACAGTTCATGTATGTTTAAGCCAAAACAAGATCAGAATCCTCAGCATGTATATGGCCTGGAAGTCAACTTTGCAACCTCAGAATTTATTTAGAATTTTTATTTTAAGGGGCTCTAGGAGACCCTGGAAGCAGGATGAGGAACCACTTTTGGGTCATGACCCTTTAAGAATTAATGTGCTGCTGAAAGCAATATTTCTCTATCCCTTGCTATTCTCTGAATTGCTGGTTATGACTACTGAAACTTTATAACAGAAGCCAGCTGCTTAACAGACCTGTAAAAAATAATTCAAGTCATTGTGGGAATTTGAGTCTTGGTTAGAGGTGAGACACCTTCGACTACATTGCACATTGTCCTTTTGGAGGTTGCATAAACACTGTCTGGGATTACAGTACAAAAGTGTTGTTCTGGAAATAATATAGCCATCCACTATTATAATATTATTGGTCTGTTCCATCACTCAAAATGTATGTATTGTTAGTCTGGGATGTTTGCACAAGCAGCAGTTAGGGAATAATAAAAAGTTTCTAACAGCATCCATGTGTGTCCTGATATCTTGGGAATGAGAGTTAAATCTCCAGCTGAGACTCATTTACAGACAGCAGACAGCTTGTATCGACAGAAAAAGACAGCAACCAAATTTCTAGTACTGTTGTCTGGAGGAAAGGCAATACAAAGAAAGTTCTACAATACATAACGAATAAAGCATTTGGGAAGGTCCATCTGGCTTTACTCTGGTGTTAAAGGATTATCCAATAAGAACATCATAAAAAAATGTACACATATTTTCCTGTATTGTAATGCAGAGCGAGACAAAATCTCTTTCCAAATATGAGCTAAGCCCTGCTTACAGGAGGTTACTCAGTTCATCTTTTCCATTTATCAAAGCTGTGGCAAATCATTAACGTTATCTAAAGAACATATATTTCTGCTTACAAAAGCTGCATAAGCTCCCGTTTCCTTCCTTATGTCAGACTAAATTGCAGGCCTTCCTTTTGTGGTACAACTATATGATTTTACACTCTGAATTCAAAGAAGAAGATACATTTTGATAGTTTACCAACAACATATACCTTTTATTATTTTTTGTAAAACAACAAGCCCATCAAGCAATCACAGTCACATTATAGTTTATTTAACATGTGATTAATGCAGCAGTTTTGTTTTATACAGTGCCACACTCAAGGCACTTTGCCTGCATCTGAATTTGTTAAGTCTAAAGTTGAGATGTCATTTGAGCATTGTGATGAAGTGACGCTAAACATAGGTGTTGGCTTCACATTGCAAGATGGGTTGTGAGATACTGTATGGTTTAAAGTGTGATACGAGACACTGAAGAAATTATAGATACAGAAACTATAACAGATAAACCCCATATAATACAAAAAGAATCTGATTAGTGTCTCCAGTTATATTTCAATGTATAATATGAAAGCTTTGTAATCAATACAGCTAAAAGCACACAGGCTGAAATTGTGTATATTTTAACTTTCATCTGTCACTGCAAGAATGTATAAAATGAGGTGTTTAACCTGTTTAAATGTGATCCACAATTCAGAAACAGAGACACATATGTGCTACAAAATCATCTTTTTCTTTACACACCACCATCCTCCAGGTATTAAACTGGTAGCAATATTGTTTCTATCACATTCTTACCTCAGGACACAGGTGTAGAGTCCACTGTCTTGCACTTCTGCTGTATGAACCCATATGGAATCATCATCCTTGCTCATTCTCACAACAGAAAATATGATTGGTTCTTCCAGATCTCCTTTGGTTTTATACCACATAAGCCTGAGTCCAGCACTTTGAGCCATGCTATAATTAGTCCTGATATAACTGTAGAAGAGGGCACATTTCACTCTCACGGGTTCACCTGCCAATGCCATGTATTTCTTTAAGTCCACTGACCAGTCAATGCAACCGTCCACTAAAAGCATAAAAACACATGAAAGGAAAATGTAATATATAGAAAGGATGAGCTGTCACAAAACATTTATTTTTTAAGTAGAAGAGCAAATTATAATTTTATTTCATATTTCTCATTCACTACATCTCAGTCTGCAAAACATGGTAAAGCATATAAACCAAAGATGATTTAGACATGTATGGAAAAGTTGCCCCCTATATTCTCAACATCAAGGTTACCAGGCCACTTCAAACAAATGCTGGTTTCTGGGCAACACATTGCAAACTGATTTCATTTAAATACAGTGGAGCCATTATATCACAGATTTTTTACATGATCTGCTAAACCTATTTAACACACATTTTATTTGCTCCAAAACTTTCAAAAATCCATATTTAACATAAAACCTTATTCATGCAAAATTCCATAAACTTCAATTAAATTCAATCAAGATTTTTTTTTCCAAAGACTAATATAGTTACAAAAAAACCATTGATTTGGAAAAACTAGATTGAATTAATTCTCTGCATAAATCAGCAGATGGTAACTGCATTTTGAAAATACATTTTTCACAAGTTGAAATTCAACTCCCATTGACTTCTATAAACGTTCAACAGGTTTTGGCCCAAATATTCCATTTGAGTTTTTGTGACTTTTTTAATTGAGAGCATGTTTTTTCATTCCAATTTTCAGGAAAAAGAGTGATCTTGGATTGTAATAAGTGAGCATCTTCGTATATCATGAACGAGCATCTCCGTACAATGCACTACACAGAAACAACTATGTGTGGTATAATATTTCTTGTGCTTACAGTACAATAACATGACCTATGCTTTCTTCTTTTTTGGAACGCAGGATATATGCATGACATATCTCAGGATTTTAGACAACTCATGTAAATAATTGGCCAACTCCAGAATGTAAGTTTGTCCAAGCGCTGTACAAAATAGCAGCGGGTCAATGCGGGTTAACATGGGTTAGACTGAGTGCTCAAGATTTCTCTTTGTTTTATGCATATATTGTAGTTGAATATTGCTTCTAGCTGCCTCCCAGTCTATAGGAGCAGGAAACAGGAGCAGGGATCTACAGGGGCTGAATTTGAGCAGTGGAAGTTTTTTTTCCCTCTTTTGAATGTAAATCATTGGGTTTGTAAACACTGGTGACATCAGAAGAGCATGTGTACATGAATATACATGGCATAATTTTGCATTTTGTCACTAAACAATCTTCACCACACATTATGAACTAGTGACACATGGTTATTATTGTATTATATTAATTACTCTATGTTTTATTTAGAGTCTCTGTGTGTTTATTATCATCCAGATGATCTGTGGCATCCATATGTGCTCAAGAAAAATCTTATCTAATAGGAGATTGAGTGATTCTATTTCAGACAATCAACAACGCCACAAGATAAGCATCCAGTTACAGGAATCTAACAGAAAGTGCCTCTTGATAAAATTCTGCACATGAACTCCTAATAGCCTATAAAGTATCAAGCATTAGATTCCTAAAATAAATTACAAGTCCACCTCAGAGGGTTTTTTTAAGGCGAACATTTAAAAAAAGCACCCTGTACTGGCAAAGGCCATTTCTTAGTAATGTTTTAAAGCCATTCCAAGATAACAACAAAGGATAATTCTGTAGACCACAAGCTGGAAGAAGATAATCAAGGCTTGACTTACATCTAATTTTATTACTTTATTATTTACATTTAAACCTGTTCTTTATTGTCAATGTGATATTTTTGACTTTTTGTTTTTTATTCTTTCTTAGACTGTCTGGCCACTGTAGTAGTATCTTTCCCTTTCCCTGGTAAGAAATTCATTATAGTATTAAATTAATGTTTGCTCACCTTTAAAATTTATATTAATCACTCTATGTTTACTTTAGAGTCTCTGTGTGTTTGTTATCAATCAGATGATCTGTGGCATCCATGTGTGCACATGAAAAACCTTATCTAATAGAAGATTCAGTGATTCTATTTCAGACAATCAACAAAGCCACAAGATAAGCATCCAGTTACAGGAATCAAACAGAAAGTGCCTCTTGATAAAATGCTGCACAAAAACTCCTAATAGCCTATAAAGTATCAAGCATTAGATTCCTAAAATAAATTACATGTCCACCTAAGAGGATTTTTTAAGGTGAACATTTAAGAAAAGCACCCTGTACTGGCAAAGGCCATTTCTTAGTAATGTTCTAAAGCCCTTCCAAGATAACAGCAAAGGATTATTCAGTAGACCACAAACTAGAAGAAGATAATCCAGGCTTGACTTTCATCTAATTTTATTACTTTATTATTTACATTTAAACCTGTTATTTATTGTCAATGTGATATTTTTATGGACTTATTTTTTATACTTTCTTAGACTGTCTGGCCACTGTAGTAGTATCTTTCCCTTTCCCTTTCCCTAAGAAATTCATTATAGTATTAAATTAATGTTTGCTCACCTTTAAACTTAATTTAAGAGACACTCCTGCTAATGGCAAATAAGCATGTATGTGTGCAAGCTGCCACTCTGTTTTACACTGTAGTAAAATAAATTTGATTTATTAACATTATCTTTCAAAATAATTGGATGCTTGCTTCATTTTAAAGGAAGACATTTTACAATAAAACAGGACTGGGAAAGTTCTATGTGTTCTGTGATTAATAGGGGTGTTTAGAATAAAAAGGGGTTTAGCCAAGTTAAGAGTTTTGGTTTTCCCCTTGATTCTGGCATGTGTAACGCAAGCTACACCTGAGAACTAAGAATTATCACTCACAGGAGTACAAATGTGGAATAAAATCAAGTTTCGACCATTGAGCTCAGATGTGTTTAAATACTAGTATTCCAATTGGTCTTGGATTTTTGTTATCTTTCAAAATAATTGCTTCAGTTTAAAGGAAGACATTTTACAATTAAATAGGACTGGGAAAGTTCTATGTGTTCTGTGATTAATAGGGGTGTTTAGAATAAAAAGGGGTTTAGCCAAGTTATGAGTTTTGGTTTTCCCCTTGATTCTGTCATTGAAGCCTAGAAAATGTGTAACACAAACTACACCTTAGAACTAAGAATTATCACTCACAGGAGTACAAATGTGGAACAAAATGAAATTTTGACCATTGAGCTCAGATGTGTTGAAATACTAGTATTCAAATTTGTCTTAGATTTTTTTTGATTATTTGGCCGAATTCATTGCAAAGCATTTGACATCATGGATTTTCTGCATGTCTAGTAATACAAAAACAGCAAGGGGTTTTAACAAATTTGATTTCACCCTCTCTAGCATGCTTAAATGAATATTATTTGACATCAAAAAAAGGGCTGGCCATTAAAATCTACCAACAATTACATGCCAACCATTAATCATATAAATGGCAGCATTATAGATCAAAATTTAAAAATATAAGTTTCTGATTGGCTTTTGGAGTTTTAAATAAGAATCCTTTATACATACATATTCTAAAATGTATCTTTTATAGGTCCAAATAACCTAAGTTCATATTGTACATACTGAGTGCATACTGTATAATGAGCTAAAACTGTAAAATAAGATATGAACATAATTTTGCTGTTGCATGCAAAACTGATGTATATTGCAAATTCTAAAATGTAGACCTCAGGGATTATGCCAGAGACTGACATTGTTGCTAAGGTAGGAATATCCAGAGGCAACCCAAAGATTTCCAGAGGGGGGTTAAAAAATAAACATGCTTTAGGGTATACAGTATTCTATAGACCGCTATAGTTACAAACACAATTTTGCACCCAAAAGGCATATCATTTGCCTGTGCATATATATATTTTTGTCATTCATTAAGTTGAAAGGCAAGACAGATGTGCAGAGCTAAGGGAGGCAACTCTCTATTCCTTTAATACAGATCCAAAAGCAGATCATTTCAGACACAGCATCCATCTACTGCTCATTAGTCACCATGCTTAATGGAAACCTCTTCTTTGCCAGATATTCTTATAACCAGTCCTTGGAAGAATCCTCCATTAGTTTATGCTATCATGATAGTATCACTGGATCACATTTGGATTAACTACATGTAACAGAAGCAGCTGTACTGAAACACTGTAATGCTAATTGGTTGTACAACTAAAGATCTTCTTTATTTCTCATGAAGTTTTCATTAAGTCTCATAAACTAGAACATACAAACACCCTTCCAATTTGGTTATCTCATATTTTGTCTGACATGACCTGTGTATTTTATTAGTGGAAACACTAATGTGATAATACTAACAGGATTAATTGTCAGAGTGACTGATATGCTCCATCCCACTCCTGACTGCAAGACATCTCTTGGGATTCTGCCTGTCTCTGGAACTCTGCCATCAGACTCTCCCCTTATTTCCAAATTTCTAAATGCTCCCTAAAGACCCATCTATTTAGAGAATTCATCTTAACTGATCAGAATTCAACTGCTTTCATATTCATTATGTTTCAAATGGAACCTAACCCTTTAGATTGGGACTAGGGCCCCTGGATCCATTTTTTTACAGTTACTCTTGTTTGTTGAATTAATTCATTAATATAAAACACTGTGTAACTTGGTGGTGCTACCAAAATAAATGATAAGCAAAGCTATTGCTCTATACATATATATATATATATATATATATATATATATATATATATATATATATATATATATATATATATATATATATATATATATATATGTTATACAGTACATATATATGTTAAATATATAAAACATATATTTTATTTATAGTGCATAAAGTTTCCTGCAGTAATGTCATGTAACTCATGGTCCTTTGCTTGAAATACTGCATAGTGCTTGTCATGGCAAAGGTAAATATAAGATGATGAAGGTAATAACATATCATATATGCATGGTCCAATTAGCTTAGGTTTAAAAATCCTTTAATTTAGACACAAAATACTTGTTCATACACTTTATCGAGAGAACGTCAGTTACCTCTGTTTGGGCAGAGACACATGCTGCAACTTTGAGGGATTTTGCAAAACAAAGCTTTCCGAGCACCATCCTGCCTGCGATTTACATTCTAGCTGGTGGGAAGGCAGTTCAGGGAGATTATTTGCCCGAAGAAGAAGAATCGATTTGTTGCTGGGCGACTAATCTCCCGAAATAGCAGCGTGTGTCTCTGCCCTTTCATTGTAGACTTTAACCTGCATGACAGTTCAAACCTACAAGTCATAACAATTCCTTGTACGATGGGAAGACAAGTAGTCATGATTATAAGAAACTGACATGAGGGGCCAGTGCTCCTTAGATTCTAAATTACCACAATTCCTGTGAAATGTATCAACTTTGTCAAAAACACTTCTTGAGACAAATACACTCAACATTAAATGTTACTTTGCTTTCTTTGACCTTGAGTGGAGCAAGTTGATTTATAATTCATATGTCCTTTAGGCTACAGGAAGGCAGAGATCCTTGATAAAGAGACATGGAATCCTGATCTCATCCATCAACCTTTAATGACCTTGTGGGCTTAAAAAGGTTGATCCAGATATCAAATAATATTAAACGGCATTGTTTAGTACAGCTGAACTGTATAAAAAAAGTGAATTAATACACTTACCAAATGCTACACAATTTACATGGAGGATTCCATTATGAACTACATGCAAACCACACTCAGCAGTCCTTTTGAGGAAAACAAATATGGGGAAATAATTTTTTCAAATGTATTTGTTTTTTTATTAGCCAAAGATGGATTATTTAGAATCAGAACAGGTGTTTTACTCTCTCTAGTATTAGTCAAACAGTTGTATATATTATATGGGAAGGGGCCATTTAAATTTCTTTTTTAAAAATGTGACTATTAAATGATTTACATTTCTGTCCCCCTATATACTAGTGACTATGAATAAAGTGGAGCCAAAACTGCTTGTATAAGCCTGATCTCAACTCTCTTGGTGTTTTCCGTTTAACACCATTCTTTAAGTAGACTGTAAACCCCATAATCTGTTTTATGAACTCTGCCCTCTTTGTCATAACATCCACAGACAGTGTACGCATATACAAAATTTGAATCAGGGCTGAATAAGCAATCTATAGTCTTAACTGGTCTACTGGTCTATCTAAAATTCTCAAAGAATTCTTCAAAGTCTTTAAGTAAAGAGTTCCAAACAAGATTGTGTGATAACTCACCCTGGTGGTATAGTGGGCCAGAGGGGATATGCACCGCGCCTCCACATGGTGCTGCTTCTTCTTTGTTGCCTGTTTATCCTATGGCATGCATGGCGTGCATTTCCAGGTTTTATGCGTCGCGAACGTCATGACGTCATTGCGTTTTGGCGCGAACTTTGATTATTTAAAGGGGCTTTAGGCTGAAGATCATTGCCCGTTGTTAGGTCTAACATGCTTAGTATCTTGGTGCAATTTCTGTCTGTTTGATTGCAGTTTTGACCCTTGCCTGCTTGACTATTCTGAACTCTACCAATCCTGACCCTTGCCTGCCTGACTATTCTTTGAACTCCGCCTGTATCAACCCCGGCCTGCCTGACTACGCTTTTCGTCTATTCCCTGAATTGTGCCTTCTGTACAAAATCTTGGAAAAGCACATGCCCCTTTACTCGTTCAGAACATCTACTTTGCTCCTCTCAAGTTAAAACCTTGCGGCATCTGAGTAGCTGAGGGCTCCTCCCAAGGCCAAAGGCAGCTGCTACATGACTGGGGGCAGCTGGGAAATTGACAATATGTCTAGCCCCATGTCAGATTTCAAAATTGAATATAACAAAATCTGTTTGCTCTTTTGAAAAATGGATTTCAGTGAAGAATTCTGCTGGAGCAGCACTATTAACTAATGCATTTTGAAAAAAACATGTTTTCCCATGACAGTATCCCTTTACATAGGCTAATACAGAGTGCAGTCTCTGATTAGGCAAGTTGCTTGATTTTACCTGGACCTATAACAATATTCTTGCAGTGGGGATGTAGCAGCACATCTTGAAGTGTAAGCATTATTAAAATTAAATGGTTCTTGGGTGCTAGGTCCAACTTCTGCTGCTCTGTTACTATAGTAAGTGTGGGGGCAAGAGAGACAGCTAGACAAGAATAGCAGTGGAATTATATCTCAGGTAGTGTAATGATGTCATTATTTACATTATTCATAGATAAGACTATACAAATTGTTTAAAGCAACTATATAACGCAATAATGTCAGATTTGAATAAATCGAGGATGTAATGGCACATTTGCAATACTGTTTAACTGTTAATCTCCTGGTATGATTTTGCTAGCCACTTAACTTTACTCCCTCAGGCTGTGCCTTAGAAAGCAGGTCCCTCTTACATGATTTTGCACTTAAGTAATGGGGCTGATTCTGCTGATGATACAACGTTCACATCAGGGTACCATGTTCGGTCTTTCGACAGAAAATAAACACATTTAGCCTTTTGTCGCTTAATTTGCCATTAACTGTTGCAAGTATTACCCACATTTTGCCATTACTTCTTCTTAAATTCATAGTAGGGCATATTGTTAAGGATAAAATAATAACATTACATATTTACCTATGGAGATGTTAGCCCGACTGAATGAATGATTTCCAGGAACAAGAACTCCATGCAGCTCACTACTAAGGCTATTCCCAGAATGTTATTACTCACAATGCTCAGCTTGACAGCAGTTTACCAGGAATGCATAGTCTGTTTACTAAAGTACATTTCCTCAGTGTTCCAAGGGTTAAGCTACCCTCACCTGTGATATCACATGATAAAGAGAGAGCCATCCCATGATACTCTGCTTTGTATTTCCATTTACTTGAATACATGGGGTCATCCTGCTTAGTTAACTGTGCATTGGGTGTCTCAGCACTCTTTCAGAATGTACTGCCCTACAAATACAGTGTAGCCTTTTTAACAGTAGATCAGATAATCCTATACTACCAATCATACAGCTAGTATGAACCCTCTTAATAAAACATTCCAAATATTATGAGAACGGATGGCTCCAGATGGCCCTGCCTTACCCCAATACAATACAGTGAAACCTTAATTTTACATGCCCTGATTTTAACTTTTCTGCATTTTACACTATTTTTCTGTACATTCACCAGTTTAAAATGGATACTACATTTCCCTGATTTTACATTTTCCCAGAATTTACACCATTTTTCTGGGTCCCCTATAAAATATTAAACGGGGATTCTACTGTATTCTGAATCAATACTGAATTAACAGAATAATACTGAATACAGAATCAATTTGGTTGCTGAACCTGGAGGATTTTGGCAAACTATTATTGTGCAATGTATTTTAAGAATGATTTCTTCGTCTGCCTCTTTCTTTTTAGTTGCTAGAATAAATAGAACCCTAGCAACCAGATATCTGCTGAAAATCCTATATATATATATATATATATATATATATATATATATATATATATATATATATATATACACTGGTATGGAACCTGTTATGCAGAATGTGTGGGACCAGGGTTTTCCAGAAACCTGATCTTTCTGTAATTTGGATCTTCATGCCTTAAAGCAGGGGTCCCCAAACTTCTTTACCCAGGAGCAACATTCAGATGTCAAATACCCTAATGGTCTGTTGTAATTAATCAATTCCCAACTTTAACAATCAATTTTCAATATACTCATTAAATTAATCTATATTCCAACCACTGTATTTATACTGCTCAATTAAAGCTGATTTCATTAAATTAGAACTATTAATTACATTCCATAGTTGTAGTTTGTAACTTCTAGTGCAAATTCATTAATTATGAGAAATGAATTCAATTCTAATTGATCAACTGAACACCTTTAAATAATTTACCATAAATCAAAGTAAAAGTGATGAACTCCCTAGTGCTTTAGTGTTAGATTAGAATAAATTGATTAAAAATACATAAGTGCTAGTGATGGGCGAATTTATTCGCCAGGCGCGAATTCGCGGCGAATTTGCGCGATTCGCCGCCAGCGAATAAATTAGCGAAACTCCCGCGAAAATCCGCGGAAAAAATTCGCCGGCGTCAAAAATTTTTTTTTGAAAAACGGACGCCGGCGTAAAAAACGGGCGCCGGCGTCGGAAAAACGGGCGCCGGCGTCAAAAACGGGCGCTGGCGTCAAAAACGAGACGCCGGCGCCGTTTCGCGAATTTTTCGCCGTTTTTCGAAATTCGCGAATTTTTCGGCGAAGCGAAACGGCGCAAATTCGCCCATCACTAATAAGTGCAAGTGCATTTGTCCACCGTCCAGGACTATCAGCCTACAAAAAGGTCAGTTTGCCAATACAGCTGGTTATTATGCAACTAAAGCTTTCCTTCAAACAAAGAATTGAAAAATAAGCACCTGCTTTGAGGCCACTGGGAGCAACATCTAAGGGGTTGGTAGCAACATGTTGCTCACGAGCCACTGGTTGGGGATCATTGCCTTAAAGTGATAGTGATACATCTAGTTTTGTTCTGAAATCTCTACTTTGATGGCAATAATAACTATTAATCAAAAAATTACTGATATAAACTCTTAAATTAGTAAAATATATTGTTTTAAAAACAGCTTTTTTTGAAGATGGGTGCTGTCCCTCTCTCTCTCTCTCTCTCTCTCTCTCTCTCTCTCTCTCTCTCTCTCTCTATATATATACATATACTTTTTTATTTATTTTATGGTGTCAGCTGCACATGGGGCAAAGGGTTGGTCACATGAGTTTGCATAAATTGATTTATTTTTATATTCACTGACCACAAAGTTTGTGCCAGAGGCTTGCTGTGACAAAAGGTTAGAATTTACAGGTGCTGTATTGATTCAGCTTCCCATTCAGAGATGGGCCAGTGGTTTAATCACAACATCTATAAAGTTGAGCAGACATTCTGTTCTATCAGCTGACTGGCTCCATCCTGGGACCTTCCATATTGTCACTGAAGCTATTCATGCACCACATCTGCATCTGGAGTCCAACCATAAGAGACTGGAAAATATGTTTGCAATATAAAACTAATCATATTGGGGCCCCCCAGGCTAAATAAACCTGTCCTGTCTTTAAAAAAAATGCAAGCATTTAAGGCTTTATGTAATAATAGTTCTTCAAGAAATTCCTCTGGCTGTTTAGTATTGAAAAATAAGCCTGCTCTGACTAATAAAACAAAAGAAACTGCATGTGCTCAAGTTGGAAACTTACTCTTTGCATGCATTTAGCATTTTAAAGGGGAACTATCATGAAAATCTAATATAAACTTCATCATACTGAAATAACTTTGTAAATACAATTAATTAAATATTATGCATTGTTTCTGAAATAATCAAGTTTATGTTCACTTTCTCTCTCTCAGAATCTGTTTCTCTTCATTCTGTCTTCTTGCAGCAGTTGGGTGTCATTGACAGTTCAATATATCTTATAGGGGGGCTTCCTTTCCTAGCAGGTGTATTAGAGCTCACTCAAATAACAGATTCCAGTACAAACAAAATCTAATAAAATAACTTGCCTTTTGCACAAATCCGGCGTGTAGAGAGACACGATGTCTGGTGATTTCAATAGAGTGAAATAATTGTCAATGATTATCTGACACCCAACTCCTGCATGAAGACAGATTGAAGGGAAACATGGTGAGATAAACTTGATTATATCAGAAAAGTACAGAATTTTTAATTGATTGTATTTAGAAAGTTTCTTATTTCAGCATGCTGAAGTTTACATTACATTTTCATTTTTGCGATAGTTCCCCTTTAAGGGGTAAAGGCTTTCATTTGAACACTAATAAATGACTTATTAAAGGGGACTCAAAGCTGAACTATGTCTCACACACACATATTTTAACAATAATTCCAAGGTGCCAATGGTTCTTACAACTAAATGAAGAATAAACATAGTGATACCACTACCATAGTTTTTCTTAGGTATTATATGCCCAAGCCTCACACACCCTATACTATGTTTTAAACTCCAAATATTTGTGCACCTGTCTTCCTACAGGACTATGGCACCCAAAGCTTCTGGACAGCACAAATTGCTTTCTCGCTAACAGGAGATATTTCTGAGCATTTTCAGAATGGGAATGCAGTTTACCATACAACTAAAGGAATCCATTGGTTCTTGATCAATGCTACTTGTTATACTTTTAGTAGCAATCAAAAGGGTTTGTATTTTATCAACATACAGAAAGAGGAGTGATTAGCGCACACGTATTTTACTGGTTATGTGTGATTTTTAAGTGTTTACATGCTAAATCTCTGAATGAATTACTGCTAAAAAATAGGACAGGGAATTTGCATTGATTGAAAATGTATGCACTGGCAAAGAAAAATTACTAATAAAAACATGCATTAGCACTTTTAGTGCCAAAGGCTCTTTGCACTGGTGAGTATTGCCATGTAAAAATTGCCATAGCATGCATTAAAGAGCAAGAATTACACATCTACTGTATAATTATGTCTGTTGTGCCTGGACTTTCTTCTGATGATGACTATATATCTCTAAGGCTCCACAAGAACACTTAATAGAGTTGTTAACCTTTAAATTTATAAGTAATATTCTGAGAGAATTTGCAATTGGTTTTCATTTTTTCTTATTTGCGCTTTTTGAATTATTTATCTTTTTATTCAGCAGCTCTCCAGTTCGCAGTTTTATCAATCCTCTTGTTAGGGTCCAAATTATCCAAGCATCCATGCACTGATTTGATGGAGAGACTGGAATGTGCATAGAAGAGGGCCTGAACAGGAAAATGAGTAATATAAAGTAACAATAACAGTGCATTGTAGCCTTACAGAGCATTTGTATTTAGATGGGGTCAATGATGCCCATTTGAAAGCTGGAAAGAGTAAGAAGAAGGCAAATAATTCAAAAACTATAAAAAAGAAAAAAGGGAAGGCCAATTGAAAAGGTATTTAGAATTAGCCATTCTATAACATACTAGGGGTGGTTCACAAATTAACTTAAAGGCGAACCACCCCTTTAAACAAGCAAAGAAAGTCAGACCCTTTACATTTTCAGAAGCTACGCAAAGGCTATTGTTATACTGCAGTCACTAAAAAAGCAATATGTAAAGTAATGCGTGAAACTAAGTGCACAAATTAAACAATTGCTTGGCAGGATTTTGTTGTCTTGACATATACCACACTAGAAATTGTTATGATTGTAGTACAGCTTATCTGGAATATATGAGTAGATGATTGTTAATGAGTCACATGAGATAAACAGAAATATGCTGTTACAGGACATAGCAAATACAATCTGCACTAAAAGACCGCTACAGTTGCACTAACCCCTAATATCAACACCTAGTAGCTTTAGACAGAACAAAGAATTGAAGTCCTATCGCAGAAAGCACTTTCTTTACTTGCTATGGCAAAACAAAATCCCAGAGAGACAAACAAGCTGTCATGATATAATTAAAGAGATCCTGAGCACTCTAAAGACTTTTGGGGTTTTGCACACATCTGTTAATGCTAAAGTATAATCTTTCATTAAAGCACTGCCACTTTTTAAGAATAATTAGTCCTTAAGAGGATAGCAATGGGGAAATAAAGTGACAAATAACAGTTTTTGCTTATATGTTTGATCTGTTCACTCCCAACTGTTCTGTTTAAACACTTGTGTATTTTATTAATCCCTTTTTCTACCTATGTTTAAATGTCATCTCTGTTATATCTTTCAGTCGTTACTATCCGATAATGAGGTATAGTGGTAAGAGTTGCAAAGTTTGCATCAGGTCTAGTAGCCCATTCTATTTTATAACTCAAAATCTTTTTTAATGAATCTAGTGCAGGCATTGATGGCACAATAGAAACTACACTAAGGACCATGGCGAAACATCTACATTGTTACTCGGCTTGCTGATCACTAATCATAGTTTATACTTCTTAAAAATCATCTCAAAATAACTATGACATGGGACTTTTACCAAGCTCTTACTCATGATTCACTGTAATATTGACCAGATGATACACTATGCTGTTGTGTGACCCTTCCTTTTCGATTGTCATAGCAATGCTTGATTCTGTTTGCTCCTGGCATTGCAGTTAAAGCATCTACAATGACATTACTGATGATGGAGTTAATCAATCAAGATGAAAGCTGTTCACAACACTCGTGTAACCTGTCATTAAACATGTTGAAAGATTTCATGTATGCATAGGTGTGCCCGCACAGACACACATAAGTTCCTTTGACGTCAAGCCTGGCAAACCAGGATATAGTTTCTCTAATCCAACCCTATATTGTACAGTATTCCGCTGTTCTGTGAAAAATAAATGCAACAATCTGTTTTATGTGAAGACAGAGACATCGAGAAGGAAAAAAACGAAAGAAGAAAAAGGGCATCTTAGTTTTCATGGAATGGTAAGCAGTACAAAATAAATAGATGACACAAATAACTGGAGGAAAAGGCCGCAACCTGATTTATTTGTTTTAGTCTTTACGAATCCATGAACATTTATGTCTCCACCAGCCAGCCTGGTACCTTGTTCCAAGGCCACTTAACAATTATTTAAATCTTCCTGCCCTGTCACCAGCCAGAAGCAGTTTACAAATCATACATAAATCTCTTTTTCAGACTTCCTCAGGTTGCAACAGTAATTTTTTTTTTGGTAATATCAATTTAGGGAAGGGGGCCGGGTTGATACCTTTCAGCCGCCGCTGCCATAATGTTCGCCATCCTCCAAGTCCTTCAGGGACGTCTCAAGACCTGATTCCCTCTGGTAAGTCTCCAGCCCCTAGGGACCTGCTTATATAGGGGCTCCTTACTGCCACCTGACCTATCCTTTCCGCTTTTGTCCAATCACCTCTTAACTGTTTCATTCCCCATGCCTGTTTGTAACCACTAAAACACTAAAACATCTGTGCATTAAATGCCACCCTCCCATGTCCTTCAGGGACGTCTCAAGACCTGATTCCGTCTGGTAAGTCTCCAGCCCCCAGGGACCTGCTTATATAGGGGCTCCTTACTGCCACCTGACCTATTCTTTCCCCTTTTGTCCAATCAACTCTTACCTGTTTCATTCCCCATGCCTGTTTGTAACCACTAAAACACTAAAACACATGTGCATTAAATGCCACCCTCCCATTTATGTCTATGAGCCTATTTGGCTCACAGTTGTCATTCACAATGTAAAGAAGAATACAAAATTACAGTCAATAAAAGTGCCATCAGCTAAAGAAAAAGATGCTGTTCTCATTTTGCTTCTAAGCAGCCTATTGTATATGAAGTTAAACAGTTGCTTTTCCAGCAATGGATGCATGTATCTGCTGCAAAGGTTAAAACCCTGATCTAATTTTATACTGATTATAAACTAATTTGGTAAAAAATCCTCAGACTGAAAATAACTTTGACCAACATTTGTCAAAAGAACATTGTTTAAATTGACAATTATGCAAATGTGACATTTCCATGTCCCATTGTAGTTCTTTTATAGCACTTAGAAATGAACATACAAATTCCTGCTAATCGTTTCAATTTGGCCATGTCACTAATTACCCAAAATTTATCATGCTGAGCTTTCTGGATTATAGAAAAACACTGATAAACTGAAGCATAACATACAGCTTCCAGTTTATTTAAATTACAACTAAATATGGCAGAAAAAACACAATACACATTTTCTGAAGACTACGGGAAACCATTTAAGATCTCTTCTTCCAACCTTATACATTATTTTTATTATTAAAGTTTAAACATGAGGTTAACGTTATGTAGGTACAAGTGCCTTTGTGAATAGTATCTCATCTTGCATATGTTTGTGTTTATTCTAGTGCTTTGCACTTGTATTCATAAATTACCTCTATAATGCAGAACTAAGTAATATTGTTTCATATTGTTCATTGCTCATTGCGTCTTAAGTAATTGTTCTGCATTGTCAATAACCCCACATAACTCCCTTGCCTGTTTCTTATTAACTCCCCAATGCAGATTCTTTGATTCTTTATATTATTTATACAAATCTTTAGTTGAACCTCTAATAACTTTTACAAGCTTAGTAGCATATTTTGCTTTGCCCATCTAATCTTTACTATTTTTGAATTCTCCTTGTTGCATATTGCAGATTGGACATTAGAACATAACATTTTAAACTAGTCTATATCCCAAAATTATGGAAAAGAGCAAAATACACCAATACCATCATCTTTAATAGAAAACTGGGTTTGAATATCCTTTACTACAATATGTTATATAAATGTAATCAGCAAATGCATACTTACAGAAGCAAGCAAAGAAATGAATGTATGAATTATACAATCAATAATCCCAGTTATCCGCTTGTAGACAGTTTTATAATAATAAGGTATTCATGAAATTAAATAATTTATACACTCTTTCAACTTTTCTTGAATCCTTAAACATTTAGTATTGCCATTCTCTTGTAGTGCTCTCATACTGAGGAAGCAGGGAAAATAGGAGGCTGATTTGATCAATAATTCACCATTCAGTCATATTTACAGACTCCTCTAAATATATACTGCAAGTCTGCTAAATTACCTTTGCTGTGCTGGGCAAGGAGCCAAATGTTCCCATATTGCAAATGGTGTTCAAGAAATTTATTTTCAATTTGTAAAAAAAGAAAGTAAAAAAAGTCAATAGAATGTGTCACAATGTCCCATTACAGCATAGAAACCAAATTCATCTAGTCATCTGTCTTTACTGCTCAGTACCGACAGGAATATAAAAGGATTAATTGTTTCTTTACAAATTCCCTGTACATCTCAGCACTTTTGCATTTGTTCCTCAATCAAGCAATCCTTTGTTCCCATGTATTTACACCTTAGTAAGAACACAAATGTCTTCCTGCTTATTAGAGAGACTGATTTCATTGTAAGACTCTTCTGTAATTACAAATGTTCTCAAGCAAGTTGTGGCTTGCTGTGCTATGTCAAGCACAAGTGACATATTTGTAACATTCCGCGTTTCATCCGCAAGCGAACTAATTTGTGAAACTGTGGCGGCCATACGCCGGAGAAAAATCTGACGCGTCCGAAAAAAATTGTCGTGCATCAAAATTATTCAGACACTTTAATGCATGTGGACCAAATAAGCATGCATATAAAAAATGATATTGATGCCCATTGCCACCACTAGTCATCAAGGGGGCTATTTACTAAAATCCAAATGTTTCTGATTAATTATCAGACTAAACTAGAATCCACAATTTACCCTTATTTAAAATTAAAAAAACATGAAGAAATCTGATCGCCAAAAAACGCAAATTTTTCAGATTGTCGCACGAAAACTGCAACTTTCTTGGATTGTTGCATGAAAAATCTGATTTTTTTTTGATTTGACACATGAAAAGTCAAAATTCTTGGTGAAATGTTTGGATTATAGTACAAAACCCAGCGCAGACAAATTGACGATATCTTCAAATTGCAAATAGGACCATTGACTTAAACAGGACCTCGACAGGTTGAAGATGGAGTATTTTCATATTCTGACTTTTTACAGCCTCGGTGTATAATAAATCTTGGAAAATTAAACTTTTTTTCACAAAAAATACAGATTCTATACAAAAAAAAATTTACTTTTTGAGTTTTTACCATTCGAACTTTAATAAATAACCCCTAAATATTTAGGGCAAAGTATCTATCTATCTATCTATCTATCTATCTCTATCCATCTATATATCACAAATAACCTTCATAATAATTCATAAAGTAAAATAACTAGCTTGCACATCCCTTAACACGTGTTTTAACAATCTCAAGCTGCTGCCTTTTCCAGTAATTTATTATGTTGTTCTATTTGACATTTCATTTGCTATTCACAGCCAAAGTGACAGTCCTTGACATACTTTACTTAAACCTTAATGCTTTTTGAGATTTATAAGCTGCCAAAACAGTGATAAATTTTTGGTATTTTATTTATAGTTCAATGTATTCTATACTTTAACAATTGAGTTATACTTAGGGGCAGATGTATGAAGGGTCGAATATCGAGGGTTAATTAACCCTTCGATCAATATCCTTCGATCAAAAAATCTCAGGCAAGCCTATGGGGACCTTCCCCATAGGCTAACATTGACTTCGGTAGCTTTTAGCTGCCGAAGTAGGGGGTCGAAGTTTTTCTTAAAGAGACAGTTCTTCGACTATCGAATGGTCGAATAGTCGAACGATTTTTAGTTTGAATCGTTCGATTCGAAGTCGAAGTAGTAGTCGAAGGTCGAAGTAGCCCATTCGATGGTCGAAGTAGCCCAAAAAACACTTCGAAATTCGAAGTTTTTTTAATTGGAATCCTTCACTCGAGCTTCATGAATCGGCCCCTTACAAGCAATATTTGAATCTGGCCTATACTGCAACAGTTCATAAATCAATTCATTTAGATATGGCAATTTTATTGGTTCTTGCTGAGGGATTTGTATTTAGCTCTTGCCCTTTAATGAAAACCAAGTAGCTTTGGCCAAACTTTAATATTCTTTTTTTTTAATTTTGTTTCAACCTATCTAAAATAGTGGTAAAAGTATAAATCCATGCTAAAATGGTACTTGTGAAATGCAATGTATGTCTTTTTACATGTTTATTTGGTGTAAGTCTAATGCAGCTATCTAGGAATTGCACACCTTGTACAGGCATCTGGTGGAAGGTAAAAAATATAGTACAGGTATTCTTTGCCCCACTGGGGATATTTGACATCCGGAGATGCATGGCCCCATATTAATGGCAGCACTAGGCTGGTGTTAGGTACAGGGTGTCTGTGCCACCTTGCTAAAATATTGAGGAGTCTTTATATTGCTTACCCTGCCCATGTGTTTTTTCCTTAAACTTAATCTTTGTCTAGATGCAAGAATTCTAGGGAATTATTATAATGACGGACTCCTGCCAGCCTAAAGCTGACTCCATTTCTCTGTGTTTTTAATATAAAGAGATTCTTAGCTCATTTGCCCAGTTTACGATAAGCATACTCACACCAAATCTGTGAGCAAAAGAACTCACCCTGGTGGTCTAGGGGTGCGGCGGGGATGCCCGCCGCGCCACTCTTCTTCCTGCACCGCTGTTACTCCTTAAGGCACGCGCGCCCGCGTCTCGTCTTCCTTATAGACGCGGATGCGCTGGCTGCGCCGCCAATGTCATGAAATTCGAACGGTACAAAAGGGATTTTACCTTGCAGATCATTGCCCGTTTGTTCCTGGTACTTTCTGAGCTTTTACTAACCTGTTTTGAACCTGTTTGATTCCTGTTGTGACCCCTGTCTGGCTTTTGACTATTCTGACCTCTGGATCCTGACCCTTGCCTGAATACCGAATACCTCTTCTGCTTAACCCTTCTGATTGACTTCCTGGTTTGACCCTTGCCTGCCTGACTACGTTTATTCTCTGCCTGCCCCGACCCGGCCTGATCTGACTACTCTATTGCTTAACGTCTTGTACCGCGACCTTCGGCCTAAAAGACTCTTGCTAACAGTCATGCCCCTTTGCCTATCCAGAATCTCTCGTTTAAGTCCTGGTGACATCCAAGTAGCTGAGGGCTCCTCCCAAGGCCAAAGGCGGTCACACTGCAGGTGAAGCACGAGCCGAGACCAGGGTGCTTGGCATTTGTTCTGGTGTTGGGTGCTGACCATGACAAAATCAGTGTATTAAACATACCCATAAAATGCTGTTCTAACATCTGTACCCCGGCGGTTTCAGAACACTTCACACATCCATTCATGAAACTCTCACAAGTAACACCTCTTTCTAGGAGTTGCATGACACATTGGATAATCCTAAATAACTAAACAGAATCAACACCTCTGTGAATTTCTTCAGATGTTTATATGCCGAGAATTTCCCACACCAGTCAGTTGAACAGAAGAAGCTGCTCGGATGAGTCGTGAAACGTCTTCATTGATTACTCAGCAAGTCCAGTTGTTTTTAGATTTAGCTATATTAGATATTCCAAGGATAATATGTTTAACCACAGAACCATATACAATAGCTCAATGAAATCCAGATCTAAAAGGCATCAGGTTGTTTCTAATTGGAAAGCAAATGCCCCAATCAGAATTTCCTTATTCTCTCTGGTCTGTTTGAGTGCCGGTCGGCCCTGCTTTTTCTTTATATTCCTTGTCGTACCGCTCCCTAAAGCTGGGGGTCTGGGGCTGGTGCACCCAGACCACGTTTTCTACTCGTGAATCACTTACAATTTATTCTGGAGCACAGTGTTTTTCCCTGCATCTCGACTTATAACGACAAAATATGCACTGGAAAACAACTGAACAACATTTATGTGAAGCTCATTCTGAACAAAGCTGCAATGGTTCTCGTTGTACTTCTTAAAAATAAATCTGCCTGTGTAATGGAAACTAAATGAATTAACCAGTTCATCTCTGTAATGCCAAGAGGGGTTAAATGAGCACAATTCAAGGAAAATGCATATTCCACTCTTGCTAAAATCTGCATAAGCAATTGCTCTGTTTGAACATGCTCGTTAATAGAATGAATCATTTTAAGGTCAGCTGTCATTCCTTTAAAATTAGTCCCTAAACAGATCACACAGCAGATGGAAAAGGCCAATCTGACATGACTCTTTGGCTTAATTATAGCAATACTAAGCCAACATATGGACTTTGCAAGAGCTGCCAAACAGTACTCTATGAGTAGAGTCTCATGCAATATCACAGCTTTGTATCTTTTGTCTTCACACTCCGTTTTTAGTTATTGAGCATTTTATCTCAAAACACCGCATCTTTTCATGCAAATACATCTACAATTTCAGGAACTGTAGTTGACAAGATAGTTAGCAATCTTTAGCAGGAAGACATTGATCTATTTTTTTTAAGCACTAAATAAGTATTTAAGCAGAAGTAGGAGACTTAATTACTTCACACTGTTTTATTAATGTGTTATTACTGAAGGCTGTGTGTCTAAATTGACCTTTAAATAGCAGATTGATAAATTACTAAATTGCATTTAAATAATCAAACACAAAAATCTAACGGCTGGATAGCCCATTTCTAATGGTTTTTTTGTAATGATAAAGAGAGAGATGGCTGTAAAATAAAAAAAAATTAGCTTCTGTTTCATGGGCTATGATAGATTTGAATTCTAAAGCTAAAATTATATTGTAGCGGATTTTGGCAGAGCTGTAGTTTTCTTGGTACACGCATGGGATCTCTTATCCAAAAAATCAATATCCAGTAAGTTTATCCATATTTACCATAGTAAATCCTCCCTAACTTAGTTAATCTAAAGGAATCAGAAGCTGTTTCCAATTTACGCCAGTCTGAGGAAATTACTCCTTCTTCTAAAAGGGCATTTATATGTTAAAGGCGAACTATCACAAAAATAAAAATGTAATATACGCTTTAGCATACTGAAATAAGAAACTTTGTAAATGTAGAGACCCTGAGATTTGGGTGTATTTATCTCAGGCAGTTTCCCCTTGGTAATAGGACACCTAAGGGTCCTTTAGTTAACTCAGGCAGCTATGTCCCTTGCTGGGTCTACATTAGTTCACGGAGATTGTCCACTAGGTGGCACTGTTTAATAATATAAAGGGGGTTAGCACCATGTGCTTAGGGTCTTTCCCCTGGGACCGTGCCTCCCAGTGAGATGTTACAGGACCAGGGCTCTGGTTGCTTGAAAGTTAAGTTTAGACAACCGTAGTAGTCACTGTGATAGTCGCTCTAGGAGTGAAAGAAAGCTCAGAATAGCTAGAGAGCAACTTTGTCTCCAACGAGGAGAAATAGAGGGGTTATGACCTTTTTGCTACTGGCTATTTGTATTGCATATTGTCTATGCTCTGGAGCCTACGTTATCCTCCTGGAGGGAATATTACAGTATTCTACTGCTCTGTTCAGTTCAATAAACACCGCCTTAATACACAGCAAAAGTACACTCACGGGTGTGCTACATAAATACAATCAATTAAATATGCTGCATCTTTTCTGAAATAATCAAGTTTATGTTCACTATCCCTCACTGGGCATCTATTCCTCTTCATTCTGTCTTCTTGCAGCAGTTTGGTATAAGATATTCATCTGACAGTTAGATCCAAATTAATCCTATAGGGGGCTTCCTTTCCTAGCAGATGTATTAAAGCACATTCAAATAACTGATTCCAGTACAAACAAAATCTAACAAAATAACTGCCTTTTGCACAAATCCTGCATGTAGAGAGACATGATGTATGGGGATTTTAACAGAGTGAGCTCTAATACATCGTCTAGGCAAAAGGAGCCCCCTTATAAGATATATTGGACCTATCTGTCAATGATTGTCTGACACCCAACTCCTGAATGAAGAGAGAATGAAGGAATAGTGAATAGTGATGGGCGAATTTGCGCCGTTTCGCTTCGCCGAAAAATTCGCGAAATTCGCGAAACGGCGAAAAATTCGCGAAACGGCGCTGGCGTCTCGTTTTTGACACCGGCGCCCGTTTTTTCGACGCCGGCGCCCGTTTTTGACGTTTTTTCGGCGAATTTTCGCGGCCGTTTTGCGAATTTATTCGCCTGCCGCGAATCGCGCAAATTCGCCGCGAATTCGCGCCTGGCGAATAAATTCGCCCATCACTAATAGTGAAGATAAACTTGATTATTTTAGAAATAGTACAGAATGTTTGATTGTATTTAAAAAGTTTCTTATTTCAGTATGCTTAAGTTTATATTACATCAATCGTTTTAATTTTTTCATATTATATTTTAGTAAAGCCATATGCATGGATCTTTAAGTTTTAATATGTTCATTCTCTGAGTAAATATGATGCTCCAGGATCCATCATAAAAAAAAATGTTTGTTTGGCATGATAGGCCAACTCAGACTGATTTGAATCAATTTATCATAGTAGGAAGCAAATTACATTTGAATTATGACCACCTCCATCTATTGGTAGCAGTTTATTTTTCCTTTCTAATACAAAAGCATCCATTGATGAAACTATACGTTAACAGTGGGAACTAGTGATATGCCAAGTTTGGCTGCAAAAATTACGCTTATAGACTCTAATGGGTGCAAAAATTTGTTGCACAATTGTCTCGAGTAAAAAAATGTGCAGTTTCGCAAGTTTTCGGTGAAGCGAACCGGGTCAAATTCTCCCATCATTAATGGGGACGTTTGGCAAAAAAATGTATTTAGATTTTTTCCCATGGCTAATATACACCTATATTTACACCAATTTGGAACAACATTATCTTGCATGATATTAATTAGTATTAATTAGTAGTTGCAAATGTAAAAACTACATTTGGATAAGAATAAAATATGAGAACTCATGATATAACAAGTATAGGTATAGAATCTGTTATCCGGTAACTTGTTATCCAGAAAGCTCCTAATTGTGGAAAGTCCATCTCCCATAGACTCCATTTTATCCAAATAATAAAAAATTTTTAAAATGATTTCCTTTTTCTCTATGATAATAAAACAGTAGCTTGTACTTGATCCAGACTAAGATATATTAAATCCTTATTGGAAGCAAAACCAGCCTTCTGGGTCTATTTAATGTTTACATGATTTCCTAGTAGACTTAAGGTATCAAGATCCAAATTACAGAAAGATCTGTTATCCAGAAAGCCCCAGGTCCTGAACATTCTGGATAACAGGTCCCATACCTGTATACAACAATATTTATAACACATAGCAAAGCACATGCATTACTAGTATTTAAATTGTAAAATAAGTTTTAAGTTGTAAAATATGGCAGTTCATCCTGTTATATAGCAAAACAAATTATTATTGACAATACATCTTCAAAACATACGCAAGAGTTTTTTATTTTAGGATCCATTCATTAAACATATGTATGTATAGGCTACATAACTGAACGTGTCTGTAAAAAACTGGAAAGACCGTTTTTCTATTTTATGCCTAGACCCTACCAAATACAGCATTCCTAAAACAAAATAAGTTTTCTGCCACAAAAAAGTCACTGTATTCTTCCAAATACTATATATTTATCAACAGTTTTTATTTATCATTTTAAAAAATGACAAGGCTTTAAATGTATTTGTTTTATTTAGATTTATTTGGTACTTTATTCTACAAATTTTAAGACAATTTAAAAAAAACCCAAGAATCTTATTAATACATGGTAAAAAAAACTTTGCTTGAGTGTTCAGAGTATAGGACACAAATGATACCAGCTAAACAGATTGTCAATGACATTTGATCATATGGCTAATCCAATCTCAAGGAATTCTATAATTTCCACAGTCCACTACAAACAGTAGTATGTTTCTTATAGTGTTTCTACTATTGTGGTCTAAATATGTAACACCAATGTGATTCAATATTATTATATGTTTGTATATTACACATATTAACTAAAATTCATTCCTGTTCTAAATATTGATTAAATGTCATCTTTGAAAAAAGTATGTTTTCCTGCTGAAAATACTTTTAAAATTTGATTTGTGTGTGTGTAGAATGGCTTGGATGATTTTTTGGACAGACATAATATCAAAGGCTATTGTGATACTAAACTCTATAGTTAATATAGGTATGGGTATATAGAATTTAATTAAAAGTAGGGAGGGGTGTGTGTATGGATGCTGGGTTTTCATTTGGAGGGGTTGAACTTGATGGACTTTGTCTTTTTTCAACCCAATTTAATTTAACTATGTAACATTCACAAGTATGAGGAATCACATTTAGCCAGCAACATTCTGGAATTCTCTTGGAATTCAATTCAACAAATTGAAAACTGTTTACATGCAAAAGCAATTTACTTTTGTTACCTCATGGCATAAAAACTCTGCTGCCAATGTTAAATAAGAATTGCAAAGCCAGCAACTCCATATCAGCTATGACTCAAATTGTACGTGAAAAGTACTCTGATGTTGACATGTTAATAACTACAATGAAAAGTTTATTCTTAGCCCTTTGAACTTGATGAATTTATAAACCTTTACAACAAGCAGTTGACAAATAAGTTATTCTATTTGGTGAAGTCTTAAACAGTAAAACCGCTGTGGATTTATACTGAGTCAAATAAAAATCGGAAAGAAATAGAATTTTATTTTTTTGGTTGTGCAGTCAAGAAAAACAACAGCAGAAAAAGCTCCTTGAACCATGTACAAGAAAATTGATAATTAAATGAGTACTTCTGAGCAGACACACACACTTCCTTCTGTAGCAATGAAGGAGGTATTTTTTAAGAATTGGAGCAGCCCTATAACTAAGGAACAGTAATAATGTTTACAATAAAGGTCCAAGATTCAGTTTATGGTCAGTTGGAGAGTATAGCAGGTGACTGGAATAGAATTAAATAATTCTGGCTAAGCACTAAGAAACACTGTGTATCTTGTCGGCGCTATATGAATAAATGATGATGATGAATGATGAACTCCGAATGCAAAAATCCAAAAAAACTCATGATTTTCTTTTATAAAATCTGACTTTTAAAAATCACAAATTTTTCGGAATTTATTAAACCCTGAGGATGGAAATGTCTGAATCTGAAAATCTGGCATCTCAGACCTGTCGAGGTTGCATATAAGTCAATGGGAGAGGTCCCAAAGATTTTTGCATGTGCGCTGGGTTTCGTGCAATACCCTGAAGTTTTCTGAGTTTTTAGGTGAGAATTCCGAAAAAAACGTGAAAAAAGGATGGAAAAATCCGGAAAGATTGAAATCTGATTTTTTTCCTGCAAAGCAAATTTTCAGGAAAATGTAATAATACATAAGCATAAAAAACCTGAGCAGATTTGATCAGAGTTTGTAGCAGAAAATATTGAAATAAATTCGGACTTTGATAAATAGCCCCCTAAATTTCTGCCTACCAAATCTGCTATCTCCCCTTCTCATCATCACAGAGCTAGCCCCTCTCTTGATAGGAATGTGAAATTATCTCAAAAAGAAGATTTAGGGGCAAATTTACTAAGATCCGAAGTTGCGCCAGTGACAGCTTCGCCGCACTTCACCAGGCGTAGTTTCGCCAGCGCTATGCAAATTCACTAAAATGCGAAGTTGCGCTCAGGGAGGCGAACGGTAGCGAAGTTGCGCTAACGTTACTTCGTCAGGCAAATCTAAGTTACACTAGCGATGCCTAATTTGCATACGGTGCGAAGTTAAAATATAATGGATGTATATGCTGCAGCAACTACACAAGCCCAGGAAACTTTTAAAAAATAAATTAAAGGTGTTCTATTGCCCTTAACATGTGCCCACTGTATCATTGAGTTGCCATATGTTAGGAAATGTAGGGGGGAAGAAGGGTACCCCCCCAAAAAAAATAACGCTATTTTTCATACTATCACCCTTAAAAAAGTAAGACGCCAGCGTTTTTTGGGACTTAGAAAAAATTTCAACTATTTTTGGACAAACTCCTAACTATTGTATCGAACTTTGCCTGGTCTGACCTGGCGAAGTAAAGTCTGGCGCAAGAGGTAACATTCAGTAAAATGCAAAAGTTAGTGAATTAGCGTAGTTACGTCCCTTCGCCATAGCGCAGCTTCGTCTGGTGTAAGGGTGCGAAGTAGCGCTAGAGTAGGTCCACTTCGCTAGCGAATTTACGCCAGCACCCGTTATTAAGGAGGAATAACATGAAACTATAAGGGTAACTGGTATTGTATTTCCTATTTATTAGCATCCATTACTTCTTCTGATAACTAATTATTGGCTGAATTAACTGAACTCTACAGACTACAATATAATTTCAATATATTCCTGCTACTGACATCTTAATTTAATCTAATGACTGGTATTGAGGGAAATGTGGGTAGCATGTATTTTCCCCTTATACTGTATAGGTATTTTAGGTTATTACATTTATATGACCTGTATGAGGACCTGTATGAGGACCTGTATATAGGGATGTAGCGAACGTCGGAAAAAAAGTTCGCGAACATATTCGCGAACTTGCGCAAAAACGCGAGCGGTTCGCGAACGGTTCGCGAACCCCATAGACTTCAATGGGAAGGCGAACTTTAACATCTAGAAAAGACATTTCTGGCCAGAAAAATGATTTTAAAGTTGTTTAAAGGGTGCAACGACCTGGACAGTGGCATGCCAGAGGGGGATCAAGGGCAAAAATGTATCTGAAAAATCTGCCTGTGTGTGCTTGGAAGAGATAGTGTAGGGGGAGAGCTGTTAGTGATTTCAGGGACAGATGATAGTAAGTTTGCTGGCTAGTAATCTGCTTGATACTGCTCTGTATTGGAGGGACAGAAGTCTGCAGGGATTTGAGGGACATTTTAGCTTAGGTAGCTTTGCTGGCTAGTAATCTACTGTTCTCTTTAAACAACTGCCATACGTTGACCTTGTAGGCATTGTTTGCCCAGTTTTTTTGGACGCAGCCACTGAAGCACAGTTGCCAGAAAAAATATGCCATATAAATGCTGAAATAGTCATTTTTTGCCATACGTTGACCTTGTAGACATTGTTTGCCCAGTTTTTTTGGTTGCAGCCACTGAAGCACAGTTGCCAGAAAAAATATGCCATATAAATGCTGAAATAGTCATTTTTTGCCATACGTTGACCTTGTAGGCATTGTTTGCCCAGTTTTTTTGGTCGCAGCCACTGAAGCACAGTTGCCAGAAAAAATATGCCATATAAATGCTGAAAATAGTCATTTTTTGCCATATACGTTGAGTCAACGTATGGCAAAAAATGACTATTTTCAGCATTTATATGGCATATTTTTTCTGGCCTCTGTGCTTCAGTGGCTGCGGCCAAAAAAACTGGGCAAACAATGCCTACAAGGTCAACGTCGTTGACCTTGTAGGCATTGTTTGCCCAGTTTTTTTGGCCGCAGCCACTGAAGCACAGAGGCCAGAAAAAATATGCCATATAAATGCTGAAAATAGTCATTTTTTTGGTCGCAGCCACTGAAGCACAGTTGCCAGAAAAATTATGCCATATAAATGCTGAAAATATGCATTTTTTTGGTTGCAGCCACTGAAGCACAGAGGCCAGAAAAATTATGCCATATAAATGCTGAAAATATAAATTTTTTGGTTGCAGCCACTGAAGCACAGAGGCCAGAAAAATTATGCCATATAAATGCTGAAAATATGCATTTTTTTGGTTGCAGCCACTGAAGCACAGAGGCCAGAAAAATTATGCCATATAAATGCAGAAAATATGCATTTTTTTGGACGCAGCCACTGAAGCACAGTTGCCAGAAAAAATATGCCATATAAATGCTGAAAATAGTCATTTTTTGCCATACGTTGACCTTGTAGACATTGTTTGCCCAGTTTTTTTGGTTGCAGCCACTGAAGCACAGAGGCCAGAAAAAATTAAACCAGTAGGGTTTGCACCCTAGTTTGTAACGGTGGCGGAGGGAGGAGGAGGACGCTAAAGGACAGCTGTGTGTGGAGTCATGAGGCTTGAAGAGAAGGACAGCTGCATAGAAGTCAGAACAAGTCTTCCGGCGTGCAGTAACCCTCCGAGATCCACCCCTCATTCATTTTAATAAAGGTCAGGTAATCGACACTTTTGTGACCTAGGCGAGTTCTCTTCTCAGTTACAATCCCTCCTGCTGCACTGAAGGTCCTTTCTGAGAGCACACTTGAGGCTGGGCAAGACAAGAGGTTCATGGCAAATTGTGACAGCTCTGGCCACAGATCAAGCCTGCGCACCCAGTAGTCCAGGGGTTCATCGCTCCTCAGAGTGTCGATATCTGCAGTTAATGCCAGGTAGTCCGCTACCTGCCGGTCGAGGCGTTCTTTGAGGGTGGATCCAGAAGGGTTGTGGCGCTGCCTTGGACAGAAAAACATTTGCATGTCTGACGTTACAGACTGGCCAAAGGGCTTTGTCCTTGCAGGTGTGCTCGTGGCAGGATTACTGGCACCTCTGCCCCTGGAATGTTGATGAGTTCCTGAAGTGACATCACCCTTAAAAGCATTGTACAACATGTTTTGCAGGCTGGTTTGTAAATGCCGCATCTTTTCGGACTTGTGGTATGTTGGTAACATTTCTGACACTTTATGCTTGTACCGAGGGTCTAGTAGCGTTGCGACCCAGTACAGGTCCTTCTCCTTAAGCCTCTTGATACGGGGGTCCTTCAACAGGCATGACAGCATGAAAGACCCCATTCTCACAAGGTTGGATGCAGAGCTATCCATCTCCGCTTCCTCATTATCAAGGACTGCATCATCCACGGTCTCCTCCCCCCAGCCACGTACAAGACCAGGGGTCCCCAAAAGGTCACCACTAGCCCCCTGGGAAGCCTGCTCCTGTTGGTCCTCCTCCTCCTCCTCCACAAAGCCACCTTCCTCCTCTGACTCCACTTCTGGCACCTCTCCCTGCGTTGCAGCAGGTGCCTGGGTTCGTTCTGGTGATTCCGACCAGAAATCGTGCGCTTCCAGCTCCTCGTCACGCTGGTCTACAGCCTCATCTGTCACTCGTCGCACGGCACGCTCCAGGAAGAAAGCGAAGGGTATTAGGTCGCTGATGGTGCCTTCGGTGCGACTGACCATATTTGTCACCTCTTCAAAATGTCGCATGAGCCTGCAGGCATCGCGCATAAGCACCCAGTAACGGGGGAAAAAAATCCCCAGCTGTGCAGATCCAGTCCTACCACCCAGTTCAAAAAGGTACTCGTTGACGGCCCTTTGTTGTTGCAGCAGACGTTCCAACATAAGGAGCGTTGAATTCCAGCGAGTCTGGCTGTCAGAAATCAAACGCCTGACTGGCATGTTGTAGCGCTGCTGAATGTCAGCAAGGCGTGCCATGGCTGTGTAGGAACGTCTGAAATGGGCCGACACCTTTCTGGACTGGGTGAGAACGTCCTGGAATCCTGGGTACTTGGAGACAAAACGTTGGACTATTAAATTTAACACATGTGCCATGCAGGGCACATGTGTTAAATTGCCTAGTCTCAACGCTGCCAACAGATTGCTTCCATTGTCACACACCACTTTTCCGATCTGCAGTTGGTGTGGGGTCAGCCACCGATCGGCCTGTGACTGCAGAGATGACAGGAGTACAGATCCGGTATGGTTTTTGCTTTCCAGGCACGTCATCCCCAAGACAGCGTGACAACGGCGTACCTGGCACGTCGAATAGCCTAGGGGGAGCTGGGGGTGCACAGGTGTGGAGGAGGAGAAGGAGGACCCAGCAGCAGAGTAAGAAGAAGAAGAAGACGAGGTAGAGAGCGATGGAGGAGTAGAGGTGGTGGCAGAACCGCGTGCAATCCGTGGCGGTGACACCAACTCCACTGTTGTTGTTGAGCTACCCATTCCCTGCTTCCCAGCCATTACCAAGTTCACCCAGTGGGCAGTGTAGGTGACATACCTGCCCTGACCATGCTTGGAGGACCATGCGTCAGTAGTCATATGGACCTTTGGCCCAACACTAAGTGACAGAGATGCGGTAACTTGGCTCTGCACATGTTGGTACAGGTGTGGTATTCCCTTTTTAGAAAAAAAATTGCGGCTGGGTACCTTCCACTGCGGTGTCCCAATTGCTACAAATTTGCGGAAGGCCTCAGAGTCCACCAGCTGGTATGGTAAAAGCTGGCGGGCTAAGAGTGCAGACAAGCCAGCTGTCAGACGCCGGGCAAGGGGGTGACAGTCAGACATTGGCTTCTTACGCTCAAACATGGCCTTCACAGAAACTTGGCTGGTGGCAGATGACTGGGAATGGGAACAGGTGGTCAAGGTGGAAGGCGGAGTGGAGGGTGGTTCAGACGGGTCAAGGAGAGCAGAGGTAGAGCAGTAAGATGCTGGACCAGAAGGAGTGTGGCTTTTAGTTTGCCTGTTGCCTTTGAGGTGTTGCTCCCAAAGTGCTTTGTGCCTTCGCATAGAAGTTGTACCTATGTGGCTGTTGGGCTTACCAAGGCTCAGTTTCTGACTGCACTCATTGCAAATTACAATGCTTTTGTCAGAGGCACACACATTAAAAAAATCCCACACTGCTGACTTTTTGGAAGTGTGCGATCTGGCGGTAACAGTAGAAGTTGGCGGCATTGGCGGCAATGGCGGGTGCGTTGGCCGGCTGAACACAGGTGCCGATACATGTTGTTGCCCTACTGATCCCTGCGGGCTGTCCTCCCTGCTTCTTCTAAGTCTTATTCTCCTACTGCCTCTCTGACTCTCCGTCTCTCCATCTGAACTACCCTCCTCTTGCTCTCTTCTACTAGGCACCCACAAAACATCAATCTCCTCATCATCATTCTCCTCAGATGCATCAATTTCTTCTGACACATCACAGAAGGAAGCAGCAGCGGGGACCTCCTCCTCATCACTCATTATGTCCATCTCTATCGTGTTCTCTGCCAGAATTAAATCTGGTGTAAGGTCCTCATCTCCTTCATCTTCTTCTGGCAATAATGGTTGCGCATTACTCAGTTCAAGAAACTCATGGGAAAATAACTCCTCTGACCCCAGTGAAGAAGGGGCACCGGTGGTGGAGGAAGTGTTACGTGGGGTGGCCATAGCAGTGGAGGATGAGGAGGATGTTGTGGTAAAGTTAGAAACGGTAGAGGATGGGGTGTGCTGTGTAAGCCAGTCAACTACCTCTTCAGCATTTTGGGAGTTCAGGGTCATTGGCTTTTTAAAACTGGGCAATTTGCTAGGGCCACAGGATTGCATAGCAGCACGGCCCCTAGCACGGCCTCTGTGTGGCGGCCTGCCTTTGCCTGGCATTATTTTTAAAAAAACAACAACAACAACAAAAACTCAGTTGGTTTTTCTGGAAACGATAATACACACAGCTAGATGGCGGGTTGAAGAAAACAGTGTGCAAATAATGCCTACAAGGTCAACGTATACACTACTACAGCGGTGGATACGGATTACGTAAAATATATGAATGCTGCTTGAAAAAAGTAACTCAAGTGGTTTTTCTAGAGACGATAATATTATCAATATTTAGACAAAATGTGAACAAGCTCACACAGCTAGATGGCGGGTTGAAGAAAACAGTGTGCAAATAATGCCTACAAGGTCAACGTATACACTACTACAGCGGTGGATACGGATTACGTAAAATATATGAATGCTGCTTGAAAAAAAGTAACTCAAGTGGTTTTTCTAGAGACGATAATATTATCAATATTTAGACAAAATGTGAACAAGCTCACACAGCTAGATGGCGGGTTGAAGAAAACAGTGTGCAAATAATGCCTACAAGGTCAACGTATACACTACTACAGCGGTGGATACGGATTACGTAAAATATATGAATGCTGCTTGAAAAAAAGTAACTCAAGTGGTTTTTCTAGAGACGATAATATTATCAATATTTAGACAAAATGTGAACAAGCTCACACAGCTAGATGGCGGGTTGAAGAAAACAGTGTGCAAATAATGCCTACAAGGTCAACGTATACACTACTACAGCGGTGGATACGGATTACGTAAAATATATTATGGCTGCTTGAAAAAAGTCACTCCGGTGTTTTTTCTGGAGACGGTAATATTATGGATATTTAGACAGAATGTGAACAAGGTCACACAGCTAGATGGCGGGTTGAAGAAAACAGTGTGCAAATAATGCCTACAAGGTCAACGTATACACTACTACAGCGGTGGATACGGATTACGTAAAATATATTATGGCTGCTTGAAAAAAGTCACTCCGGTGTTTTTTCTGGAGACGGTAATATTATGGATATTTAGACAGAATGTGAACAAGGTCACACAGCTAGATGGCGGGTTGAAGAAAACAGTGTGCAAATAATGCCTACAGGGCAAATAATGCCTAAAAGGTCAACTTATACACTACTACAGCGGTAGTAAAATAAAAAAAAGTAAAATAAAAAAAAAATGAATATTAAAAAAAAAAAATTAAAGTTGGTGCTGCTGAACTACTAGGAGCAGCAGATTAGCACACCAGTCCCACTCCCCAACACTGCTAGACTAATAGCACTGGGCTCTTATAGTAGTAGTAGTAGTAGTAGTAAAACAACAAAAAAATAAATAAAAGCAGTCCTTACAAGGACTACTGTTATTGCAGCAGTCAGCAGATGAGATCAGAAGCAGGACAGCTGCCCACTGCAGCTACATACAGAGCACTGCAGTAGAAGGTAGATTACTAGCCAGCAAAGCTACCTAAGCTTAAATGTCCCTCAAACCCCTGCAGACTTCTGTCCCTCCAATAACAGAGCAGTATCAAAACGATTACTAGCCAGCAAACTTTCAACTGTCCCTGAAATCACTAACAGGCAGCAGCTCTCTCCCTACACTATCTCTTCAGCACACACAGGCAGAGTGAAAAAACGCTGCAGGGCTTCGGTTTTTATAGGGAAGGGGAGTGGTCCAGGGGAGAGCTTCCTGATTGGCTGCCATGTACCTGCTGGTCTGGGGTGAGAGGGCAAAAAAAAGCGCCAACAATGGCGAACCCAAAATGGCGAACGTCGCGCGACGTTCGCGAACTTCCGGCGAGCGCGAACACCCGATGTTCGCGCGAACAAGTTCGCCGGCGAACAGTTCGCGACATCTCTACCTGTATAGTATATCTCAAAAGTCCAAGAAAAGTCTATGAAGTTGGGGTAATTAAACATTATCTATAATATATACTCTGCCATTTATTATTGGTGAGATAAAATAATATGGAAGTTAGAAATAGATTATCTTCATATTAAAAGGTTATTCACATTGGAAAAAACTACCATTAATTTAAAACAACACATAGACACATTGGCAATTTCCATATAATTATAGTTCTCCTGTCTACTGGAAGTTCATTGAATTTGAAATCCGGTCTAATAATTTCTAGGAGCATCTCTAATAAATCCACTTGGAATACTCCATTAAAATATCACACCATGTGTCATTTTTGGCATTAGCTCCTGTTTTAAAATGTGCATTCAACTTCTAAATCATTATTATCTTGTAGTAGGAACTGCTTATTACAAGGTTTAAACTGATGCAATGACAAGGCCATTGAGGCATTTCTTCTACCACTAATCAATGGGGAAGCTAATTGCTACAGATGAGACCAAGGACACAATTCTTAACTGTCATCGATGACATGCTAAAGTTGATACTTGATATTTAAGCTGCTGTATGCTTAGGCTTGCACAAACACAAACTAGTATACAAAGCAGGTTGCATACATTATAACATTAACAGTCCAATCAGCATTAGAAAAAAAGTGGCAGAAAGGGATGTGCATTAATGGGGTAATGTCAAAGCAGTTACAACATCTGCTATAAGGTTTTAGAGGTTAATATTTGCTTTTAAAATAATAAATGCCACATACTGATTAGTTGCAATACGTTACAAACCTTTAAATTATTATAGCATTAACCCTCCGAGGACAATTCAATTCATTTGCATTAAGACACTTCATAAATCTCAGTATTATTTAAAATTTTCATCCTTAAATAAGACACTTCATAAATCTCAGTATTATTTAAAATTTTCATCCTTAAAACACGTAAAACTAAATTTCTTATCAAGCAACTAGTGTAAAAAGTAGAATACCCAGGATAAAGCCCAAGGATAATTTACATTCATAAAAATACTAGACTATAGCTCTTCTTAAGTGAAGTATTAAAGTATTTCATGCTGGGATCTCTTCTTTTTCAATTGAAAATTAAATTAGATGAAGCATTAAGATCAAACTTTTATCGGCCCCACTAGTAAAATGTGAGTCTACCTGCGCATTCTATCTTAATTAAGGTTGTGTTCTGCAACAACCCATGTGGGATTGATGAGTTAATTTATTAAATGAGTCATTCAATTGAATCGATCTTTGAAACCACTTTAAGGGGCACATTTACTATGGGTCGAATATCGAGGGTTAATTAACCCTCAATATTCGACTATCGAAGTAAAATCCGCATTTAGTTCGATCGAACGATCGAAGGAAAAATCATTTGATCGAACTATTAAATCCTTCGAATCGAATGATTCGAAGAATTTTAATCCATAGATCGAACGATTTTCCTTCCATCAGAAATAGGTTAGAAAGCTAATGGGGAAGGTCCCTATAGGCTAACATTGATGCTCGGTAGGTTTTAGTTGGTGAAGTAGGTAGTCAAAGTTTTAAAGAGACAGTACTTCGACTATCAAATAGTCTAATAGTTGAACGATTATTAGTTTGAATCGTTCGATTCAAAGTCGAAGTCGTAGTCGAAGTTCAAAGTAGCCAATTCGATGGTCAAAGTAGCCAAAAAAAAAACTTCGAAATTCAAAGTTTTTTTCTTTCGAATCCTTCACTCAAGCTTAGTAAATGTGCCCCTAAGACTGTGTTGTACTTGCATTAAAGGGCCGAGGGTTAACACTGAATTAAACAGCTTGTTTGAACAGGAACACCTAGAAACAGGAACACCTTAAAATCCTTCGAAGGATTTAATCGTTTGATCGAACGATTTTTCCTTCGATCGTTCGATCGAACTAAATGCGGTAAATCCTTCGACTTCGATATTCAAAGGATTCAAAGGATTTTACTTTGATGGTCGAATATCGAGGGTTAATTAACTATAATAAATATTCGTAACATAATAAATAACCCGCATAGTGTACACCATAAAAATGCAAAAATCCCTTTTGATTGTTAATATAGTTTCTAGAATGAAATATGTAATCTCACTCACACTTTTTCATCCTGAATGTTAGAATTTCTGTATCCAGATCAGCACTGGCAAACTCAATTCTTCAACCCTTTAGCTTCATCAGATAAATATACCTGGTATCTATTACAGGTATGGTCATTAGAGATTCAGTCCTTTTGACATATTCACCCATTCTAACTAAAACTAACAAAAATGTTCTTGATTAGAACAGTGGGACATCCAGACTAAACAATTTTGTAGCAGTTCTCAGTAAAGCGCAAACAGAATGGATGGTTGCTATTGCTACTTGGGGATTGATATATTATCATTTGTATAGTTATCTTTTCCGCAAATCCAGACTTTTTTGACCGTTTATATAATGGGGTTTTTTTACATTTATTAAACAAAAAAGCACAAAAAACACTAAACATTAAAAAAACTGAATCTAAAGGTTGACTTGGACATGTAAAACTCTACAAATATACAAATACAACTGGCCTTTGTGATAACTGACTGCCTTTATGTGGTTGCACCCCAAATAAGCCACTAGACTTCTTTTAAGAGAATTCTGGAAAGAGTATAATCAGAACAACAGGGGAACCTTGGATGGAGATATGGAGATTTGTGGGGAAAAGGGCAAACAGCAAGATAGAGTCTATATTCAACAATAACTTTATGAAGTTTGGTAACCACTACTGTATATCTTAGTTTGGATCAAGTACAAAGTACTGTTTTATTATTACAGAGAAAACTGAAATAATTTTGAAAAAATTGGATTACTTTATAATGGAGCCAATGGGAAACTGCCTTTTCATAATTTGGAGCTTTCTGGAAAACAGGTTTCTGGATAACGGATCCAATACCTGTACAAGGCTTTTGGTATCCTCAGCTGATAGCCCACATATTAGAAATAGCAGGTGAATAATATTCTTTGAGGTTAGTTCTATTATTGGAGAAAAAGTATGATGGAAGAAATTATCACTGCAAACCAGGCTATGGGAGCTTTAACACAGTAATACGCAGATCTGAGAGTTCTCAAATTTTCTCCCCTTCCTAGGAAGATTTTCAATATAGTTAATATTAATCAAAATAAAAGAACAAAGTATTATTGAAATATAGACAAGCATTCAAATTAAATGTGACTCAAACTCAAATCAGGAGTGGTAGAAACTGTAATTCATTCTGTCACTCTAATTAATTATTACACAGATTGCTTATTGATTTCTTTGTATGCACTCGGCTGCATTATGAAACTTGGCTATCCAAGTACAATGTACTGATAGTCAGAGAAGCGCTGGCAGCTCCACAAATAGATTAACACACAGAACAGTATTTAAGCATTTTCTTTTTATTTATCTGCAGTTACAGTAAATATTTCATCGTGTTCATTGTTCAGATAGAATAAAACTAAGGGCTTTCACACCAATTCTTCATCAAGCATGATTTTAAGAATTTTTGATAATTTTTTTTTTACCCGTGTTTACCTGATTTAAGTTGGTACAAAACATTATAGCAAAATTGAAGGAATATCTCACAGAACTTTTATTTTAATATTGATTTAAATAGTTGCTGAACATATTGAACTTGGGAATGCTTTGGGATGCCCATCCGTTCAATATTTTTCCCATTTATGAAAACTTTGCCCCCTGACAGGTACATTTTCCTGACTATCTGGAATTGAAATTTATCGAATTTAATGCCCATATCAATTCATCAGAATTGGGAGATAATTGTGCATAGTAGTCTCCCATCTGAATCTTATAATAATACATTCCAGTGTGAAAAACAACAAAACTTTAAACAAAAGTTTAAAGTTAAATGTTTTACTCAGCAATATATATATATATATATATATATATATATATATATATATATATATATATATATATATATATATATATATATATATATATATAGAGAGAGCCCAAATTAAACAGCCCAAGTATTGGATAATTATTTTTCCTACTGTGCTCCTTGTGGTGCCAGCATTCTAGATGGGATTGCACACATAGTAACCATCCATGACATACATGAAATCAGGGTAATGACCTATGTCTAAATGTAGACATGTGCCCAGGTGACTCTGAAAGACACAGAATATATGGGTGGTGGGACAGAGGAGTAAGAGGAGTGATACAGAATGAGCGAGAGGCAGGCAGTGAAGTGACTCAAACAGGATAAAGAGTACCACAGGGATTTGAAAAAAATAATTATACAGTGAAATAAAGACAGAGAGAAAGATAGAGCAGATTTGACAGGGAGAATCATGAGAGAAGAGTTATAAAGAGACAAAAATAAACCAGGTCATAAATGAGAGGGTAGAATATGGAAACTAGGAAACAAAAAGTACAATCGAAAGAGCAAAATAAAGAGTTATGTATGGCAATTTGTCCTTAACGACTCTATAACAAACTTCAGTTGAAGGCAGAAAGTATAGCCAAGTTCTTTAGCTGTATCAAGTGAAACACGAAGGAGCATAGAATAAAATGTCACCTAAACTTGAACTCTCAGTATGGTGTAGACAGTAGTATTCTTAGACACATTGTAACTGGTCTTTAGTTTTTGTAGTATTTAAATAGTTAAAATGTTTTCCTGTGCAGTGCTCCAGTAAAAATGTACCCTAAAAACCAAGCAATAGTTTGGAAGTATGGAACCTCAGGGGTAATTGGTTCAGTGCTCCAGTGTTGTTACTTGGTTTTTACATGTGGCGTGACATTGCATGTAACCCCTAAATTATTTGTTTGTATGAGTACAATTCTATGCAATTCAAAGCTCAATTGAACATTGACAAATCAGAACAGCACCAAAAAGTAGATAGCATTTACTTACCATCTTAGTGGCTGCCATAGGCAGTGCACACTTTGAAACTTTTATTGCATTACCCCTGTAGTTTCTTAGCATAGTCTCAAGTCACAGTTCTACCGCAATGAACATAATATTTTATAATTTTTCTTTGATGGTTAAAACCCTTCAGTGAAACACACATTTGTGTTCGAACTTAATGCAGACGTACTGACCCTATGGTCCATTGAACTCTGGAGGACCCCAAGGCTCATACAGATGGCTCATTAAACAGAAGGTAAAATTACATTTTCCATATGTCATTTATAATGTATTTCTATTTTTGTATTATCACCCACACAGAAAACCAAGTTAGTGTTAAGTTTATATAGATATTTTATATCTGGTTCTGGTTATTTTTATATCTGGCTGGTTCTGTGTTCCTTAACTTTGTATATCATATTCATTCCTACCTAATGTTATTGCCACCTTTTTCCTCTATAGAGTGATTTAAACAATAAAAAATTCTTGTGCTATTTAGAAAAAGGATAACTTATTTTGACATTTTTCATTTTAGATATTAAGAATGATGGTATTTGGGGACAGGGCATACATACTATATTATTAAATAATGCTAACAGGCTTCAACAACAGGCAGGAAAATATTATCTACTAATGTTTCTGTAATTGAGGTACAACTTTTATTAATGTGAGAGCTTCTCATACTTCCAGTGTAACATGGAGGTTTATGCCATTAAAAACCCTTTTATATAATTAAACTTACTTTTTTTGTGGAAGAGGGACTCA
The DNA here is from genome assembly GCF_017654675.1 of Xenopus laevis. NCBI lineage: Eukaryota > Metazoa > Chordata > Amphibia > Anura > Pipidae > Xenopus > Xenopus laevis. The sequence goes on from NC_054386.1 coordinate 67,538,712, forward strand.
CAGAACCATTTTATTTTACACAACATGTATATTCTGCAGATACAATTTACTTTCTGAACTTACTCAGACAGTTGAGAGGTTTAGCAGTACTATGACAGTATTGATCCAAGTATAAACTATTTACAGGAGTTCACTATCTTGCATTTTTATAGGCACCTGTGTTTAATGTATAACATTATAGCCTAATTCTTTGTTAAGCTTTTGTTGTTAAGTAGTTTTACCAGGGTGGTAGTGGACTTTTTTGGCCATCCCATTGCTAACTTAAAACTGGACTTTGTCGAGCAGAATATGTTGTGGTTGTCTTCTTGCATCCCCTTCAAACACCACTTTGAAACATCACCCCACATGCAAACAACCCCTCTTGAACTGCAATTTGTCATAATGCTTAAATATTTTTATGTTTAAAGTTTCCCTTTAATCTTGCCAGTATTATCGTATTTCGTACAGCAAATAATAAAACGTTTATGGAAAAAGATTTTTACAAAAGCCCTTTCTTTTTCTGGCTTGAAGGCATTTGTTATCTTAAAGGGGACCTGTCACTGAAAAAAAATATTCCAAATCCTATTTCATCACATTAGTCAAGCAAAGTAAACTTTAATTACACTATATAAGTTATTTGAATCTTGTTTCCTTCCGTCTGGGAATGCATCATTATAGCAAGCAGGCAGGAGCCATTTTGTACACGCTGTTATTAAGGCAACCCTAACATCATCTCAAAGTCTTATTTGTGCACCAGAATGGGGGACCTGATATCAATCCCCATGCACTAGTTACACAATTAAATGGTAAATAGATAGGGGGAATGTGGGGAGCGCACTGACATCTAGTAAGCGCTGAATGGAAAGTGAAAATAGTTGCCTGCTCCGCCTCTATGCCTAAGGCACAGCTGCTAGAATACCCTTCTCTCTCTCTTTATATTTATAGGTACCATTAGGGTTAACAATCCCCTATGGCTTTAAATGCCTACACTTCCTTGTACTCTGGTTGCTGGGCAAAAGCCCATGTATCTATTGTTTGTTTGCTTACAGCATAATGTGTACAGTTTATCATTGGCCCAGAGGCTGATGATAAGTTCATGCCACACTTAGTATAGTGCTGGGCAGAGGGTGGGGCTTCCCCTTCCCCTGCCACTCCAGGAGGGAGTGGTTGGTAATAGGAGCCTGGAGTATAGACTCCAGTAAAGAGAAGGCTTGGTGAAGTTGTTCTCTCTAACAGCACTTTCTAATAAAGTGAGGCAGATATAGCTAGTTTAGCGAGAGCAGCCTGGCTCCAACTAGGAGGGACAGCAAGGGGGCAAGACTGGCCTGTAGTGTAGAGATCACAGCCTGATAGGGATTAGAGATGTCGCGAACTGTTCGCCGGCGAACTTGTTCGCGCGAACATCGGGTGTTCGCGCTCGCCGGAAGTTCGCGAACGTCGCGCGACGTTCGCCATTTTGGGTTCGCCATTGTTGGCGCTTTTTTTTGCCCTCTCACCCCAGACCAGCAGGTACATGGCAGCCAATCAGGAAGCTCTCCCCTGGACCACTCCCCTTCCCTATAAAAACCGAAGCCCTGCAGCGTTTTTTCACTCTGCCTGTGTGTGCTGAAGAGATAGTGTAGGGAGAGAGCTGCTGCCTGTTAGTGATTTCAGGGACAGTTGAAAGTTTGCTGGCTAGTAATCGTTTTGATACTGCTCTGTTATTGGAGGGACAGAAGTCTGCAGGGGTTTGAGGGACATTTAAGCTTAGGTAGCTTTGCTGGCTAGTAATCTACCTTCTACTGCAGTGCTCTGTATGTAGCTGCAGTGGGCAGCTGTCCTGCTTCTGATCTCATCTGCTGACTGCTGCAATAACAGTAGTCCTTGTAAGGACTGCTTTTATTTATTTTTTTGTTGTTTTACTACTACTACTACTACTACTATATAAGAGCCCAGTGCTATTAGTCTAGCAGTGTTGGGGAGTGGGACTGGTGTGCTAATCTGCTGCTCCTAGTAGTTCAGCAGCACCAACTTTAATTTTTTTTTTTTAATATTCATTTTTTTTTTTATTTTACTTTTTTTTATTTTACTACCGCTGTAGTAGTGTATAAGTTGACCTTTTAGGCATTATTTGCCCTGTAGGCATTATTTGCACACTGTTTTCTTCAACCCGCCATCGAGCTGTGTGACCTTGTTCACATTCTGTCTAAATATCCATAATATTACCGTCTCCAGAAAAAAACACCGGAGTCACTTTTTTCAAGCAGCCATAATATATTTTACGTAATCCGTATCCACCGCTGTAGTAGTGTATACGTTGGCCTTGTAGGCATTATTTGCACACTGTTTTCTTCAACCCGCCATCGAGCTGTGTGACCTTGTTCCCATTCTGTCTAAATATCCATAATATTACCGTCTCCAGAAAAAACACACCGGAGTCACTTTTTTCAAGCAGCATTCATATTTTACGTAATCCGTATCCACCGCTGTAGTAGTGTATACGTTGGCCTTGTAGGCATTATTTGCACACTGTTTTCTTCAACCCGCCATCGAGCTGTGTGACCTTGTTCCCATTCTGTCTAAATATCCATAATATTACCGTCTCCAGAAAAAACACCGGAGTCACTTTTTTCAAGCAGCATTCATATATTTTACGTAATCCGTATCCACCGCTGTAGTAGTGTATACGTTGGCCTTGTAGGCATTATTTGCACACTGTTTTCTTCAACCCGCCATCGAGCTGTGTGACCTTGTTCCCATTCTTTCTAAATATCCATAATATTACCGTCTCCAGAAAAAACACCGGAGTCACTTTTTTCAAGCAGCATTCATATATTTTACGTAATCCGTATCCACCGCTGTAGTAGTGTATACGTTGGCCTTGTAGGCATTATTTGCACAGTGTTTTCTTCAACCCGCCATCGAGCTGTGTGAGCTTGTTCACATTTTGTCTAAATATTGATAATATTATCGTCTCTAGAAAAACCACTTGAGTTACTTTTTTTCAAGCAGCATTCATATATTTTACGTAATCCGTATCCACCGCTGTAGTAGTGTATACGTTGACCTTGTAGGCATTATTTGCACACTGTTTTCTTCAACCCGCCATCGAGCTGTGTGACCTTGTTCACATTTTGTCTAAATATTGATAATATTATCGTCTCTAGAAAAACCACTTGAGTTACTTTTTTTCAAGCAGCATTCATATATTTTACGTAATCCGTATCCACCGCTGTAGTAGTGTATACGTTGACCTTGTAGGCATTATTTGCACACTGTTTTCTTCAACCCGCCATCGAGCTGTGTGACCTTGTTCCCATTCTGTCTAAATATCCATAATATTACCGTCTCCAGAAAAAACACCGGAGTCACTTTTTTCAAGCAGCATTCATATATTTTACGTAATCCGTATCCACCGCTGTAGTAGTGTATACGTTGGCCTTGTAGGCATTATTTGCACACTGTTTTCTTCAACCCGCCATCGAGCTGTGTGACCTTGTTCCCATTCTGTCTAAATATCCATAATATTACCGTCTCCAGAAAAAACACCGGAGTCACTTTTTTCAAGCAGCATTCATATATTTTACGTAATCCGTATCCACCGCTGTAGTAGTGTATACGTTGGCCTTGTAGGCATTATTTGCACACTGTTTTCTTCAACCCGCCATCGAGCTGTGTGAGCTTGTTCACATTTTGTCTAAATATTGATAATATTATCGTCTCTAGAAAAACCACTTGAGTTACTTTTTTTCAAGCAGCATTCATATATTTTACGTAATCCGTATCCACCGCTGTAGTAGTGTATACGTTGACCTTGTAGGCATTATTTGCACACTGTTTTCTTCAACCCGCCATCGAGCTGTGTGACCTTGTTCACATTTTGTCTAAATATTGATAATATTATCGTCTCTAGAAAAACCACTTGAGTTACTTTTTTTCAAGCAGCATTCATATATTTTACGTAATCCGTATCCACCGCTGTAGTAGTGTATACGTTGACCTTGTAGGCATTATTTGCACACTGTTTTCTTCAACCCGCCATCGAGCTGTGTGACCTTGTTCACATTTTGTCTAAATATTGATAATATTATCGTCTCTAGAAAAACCACTTGAGTTACTTTTTTTCAAGCAGCATTCATATATTTTACGTAATCCGTATCCACCGCTGTAGTAGTGTATACGTTGACCTTGTAGGCATTATTTGCACAGTGTTTTCTTCAACCCGCCATCGAGCTGTGTGAGCTTGTTCACATTTTGTCTAAATATTGATAATATTATCGTCTCTAGAAAAACCACTTGAGTTACTTTTTTTCAAGCAGCATTCATATATTTTACGTAATCCGTATCCACCGCTGTAGTAGTGTATACGTTGACCTTGTAGGCATTATTTGCACACTGTTTTCTTCAACCCGCCATCGAGCTGTGTGACCTTGTTCACATTTTGTCTAAATATTGATAATATTATCGTCTCTAGAAAAACCACTTGAGTTACTTTTTTTCAAGCAGCATTCATATATTTTACGTAATCCGTATCCACCGCTGTAGTAGTGTATACGTTGACCTTGTAGGCATTATTTGCACACTGTTTTCTTCAACCCGCCATCGAGCTGTGTGTATTATCGTTTCCAGAAAAACCAACTGAGTTTTTGTTGTTGTTGTTGTTTTTTTAAAAATAATGCCAGGCAAAGGCAGGCCGCCACGCAGAGGCCGTGCTAGGGGCCGTGCTGCTATGCAATCCTGTGGCCCTAGCAAATTGCCCAGTTTTAAAAAGCCAATGACCCTGAACTCCCAAAATGCTGAAGAGGTAGTTGACTGGCTTACACAGCACACCCCATCCTCTACCGTTTCTAACTTTACCACAACATCCTCCTCATCCTCCACTGCTATGGCCACCCCACGTAACACTTCCTCCACCACCGGTGCCCCTTCTTCACTGGGTCAGAGGAGTTATTTTCCAATGAGTTTCTTGAACTGAGTAATGCGCAACCATTATTGCCAGAAGAAGATGAAGGAGATGAGGACCTTACACCAGATTTAATTCTGGCAGAGAACACGATAGAGATGGACATAATGAGTGATGAGGAGGAGGTCCCCGCTGCTGCTTCCTTCTGTGATGTGTCAGAAGAAATTGATGCATCTGAGGAGAATGATGATGAGGAGATTGATGTTTTGTGGGTGCCTAGTAGAAGAGAGCAAGAGGAGGGTAGTTCAGATGGAGAGACGGAGAGTCAGAGAGGCAGTAGGAGAATAAGACTTAGAAGAAGCAGGGAGGACAGCCCGCAGGGATCAGCAGGGCAACAACATGTATCGGCACCTGTGTTCAGCCGGCCAACGCACCCGCCATTGCCGCCAATACCGCCAACTCCGCCAACTTCTACTGTTACCGCCAGATCGCACACTTCCAAAAAGTCAGCAGTGTGGGATTTTTTTAATGTGTGTGCCTCTGACAAAAGCATTGTAATTTGCAATGAGTGCAGTCAGAAACTGAGCCTTGGTAAGCCCAACAGCCACATAGGTACAACTTCTATGCGAAGGCACATGAGCGGCAAGCACAAAGCACTTTGGGAGCAACACCTCAAAGGCAACAGGCAAACTAAAAGCCACACTCCTTCTGGTCCAGCATCTTACTGCTCTACCTCTGCTCTCCTTGACCCGTCTGAACCACCCTCCACTCCGCCTTCCACCTTGACCACCTGTTCCCATTCCCAGTCATCTGCCACCAGCCAAGTTTCTGTGAAGGCCATGTTTGAGCGTAAGAAGCCAATGTCTGACTGTCACCCCCTTGCCCGGCGTCTGACAGCTGGCTTGTCTGCACTCTTAGCCCGCCAGCTTTTACCATACCAGCTGGTGGACTCTGAGGCCTTCCGCAAATTTGTAGCAATTGGGACACCGCAGTGGAAGGTACCCAGCCGCAATTTTTTTTCTAAAAAGGGAATACCACACCTGTACCAACATGTGCAGAGCCAAGTTACCGCATCTCTGTCACTTAGTGTTGGGCCAAAGGTCCATATGACTACTGACGCATGGTCCTCCAAGCATGGTCAGGGCAGGTATGTCACCTACACTGCCCACTGGGTGAACTTGGTAATGGCTGGGAAGCAGGGAATGGGTAGCTCAACAACAACAGTGGAGTTGGTGTCACCGCCACGGATTGCACGCGGTTCTGCCACCACCTCTACTCCTCCATCGCTCTCTACCTCGTCTTCTTCTTCTTCTTACTCTGCTGCTGGGTCCTCCTTCTCCTCCTCCACACCTGTGCACCCCCAGCTCCCCCTAGGCTATTCGACGTGCCAGGTACGCCGTTGTCACGCTGTCTTGGGGATGACGTGCCTGGAAAGCAAAAACCATACCGGATCTGTACTCCTGTCATCTCTGCAGTCACAGGCCGATCGGTGGCTGACCCCACACCAACTGCAGATCGGAAAAGTGGTGTGTGACAATGGAAGCAATCTGTTGGCAGCGTTGAGACTAGGCAATTTAACACATGTGCCCTGCATGGCACATGTGTTAAATTTAATAGTCCAACGTTTTGTCTCCAAGTACCCAGGATTCCAGGACGTTCTCACCCAGTCCAGAAAGGTGTCGGCCCATTTCAGACGTTCCTACACAGCCATGGCACGCCTTGCTGACATTCAGCAGCGCTACAACATGCCAGTCAGGCGTTTGATTTCTGACAGCCAGACTCGCTGGAATTCAACGCTCCTTATGTTGGAACGTCTGCTGCAACAACAAAGGGCCGTCAACGAGTACCTTTTTGAACTGGGTGGTAGGACTGGATCTGCACAGCTGGGGATTTTTTTCCCCCGTTACTGGGTGCTTATGCGCGATGCCTGCAGGCTCATGCGACCTTTTGAAGAGGTGACAAATATGGTCAGTCGCACCGAAGGCACCATCAGCGACCTAATACCCTTCGCTTTCTTCCTGGAGCGTGCCGTGCGACGAGTGACAGATGAGGCTGTAGACCAGCGTGACGAGGAGCTGGAAGCGCACGATTTCTGGTCGGAATCACCAGAACGAACCCAGGCACCTGCTGCAACGCAGGGAGAGGTGCCAGAAGTGGAGTCAGAGGAGGAAGGTGGCTTTGTGGAGGAGGAGGAGGAGGACCAACAGGAGCAGGCTTCCCAGGGGGCTAGTGGTGACCTTTTGGGGACCCCTGGTCTTGTACGTGGCTGGGGGGAGGAGACCGTGGATGATGCAGTCCTTGATAATGAGGAAGCGGAGATGGATAGCTCTGCATCCAACCTTGTGAGAATGGGGTCTTTCATGCTGTCATGCCTGTTGAAGGACCCCCGTATCAAGAGGCTTAAGGAGAAGGACCTGTACTGGGTCGCAACGCTACTAGACCCTCGGTACAAGCATAAAGTGTCAGAAATGTTACCAACATACCACAAGTCCGAAAAGATGCGGCATTTACAAACCAGCCTGCAAAACATGTTGTACAATGCTTTTAAGGGTGATGTCACTTCAGGAACTCATCAACATTCCAGGGGCAGAGGTGCCAGTAATCCTGCCACGAGCACACCTGCAAGGACAAAGCCCTTTGGCCAGTCTGTAACGTCAGACATGCAAATGTTTTTCTGTCCAAGGCAGCGCCACAACCCTTCTGGATCCACCCTCAAAGAACGCCTCGACCGGCAGGTAGCGGACTACCTGGCATTAACTGCAGATATCGACACTCTGAGGAGCGATGAACCCCTGGACTACTGGGTGCGCAGGCTTGATCTGTGGCCAGAGCTGTCACAATTTGCCATGAACCTCTTGTCTTGCCCAGCCTCAAGTGTGCTCTCAGAAAGGACCTTCAGTGCAGCAGGAGGGATTGTAACTGAGAAGAGAACTCGCCTAGGTCACAAAAGTGTCGATTACCTGACCTTTATTAAAATGAATGAGGGGTGGATCTCGGAGGGTTACTGCACGCCGGAAGACTTGTTCTGACTTCTATGCAGCTGTCCTTCTCTTCAAGCCTCATGACTCCACACACAGCTGTCCTTTAGCGTCCTCCTCCTCCCTCCGCCACCGTTACAAACTAGGGTGCAAACCCTACTGGTTTAATTTTTTCTGGCCTCTGTGCTTCAGTGGCTGCAACCAAAAAAACTGGGCAAACAATGTCTACAAGGTCAACGTATGGCAAAAAATGACTATTTTCAGCATTTATATGGCATATTTTTTCTGGCAACTGTGCTTCAGTGGCTGCATCCAAAAAAATGCATATTTTCTGCATTTATATGGCATAATTTTTCTGGCCTCTGTGCTTCAGTGGCTGCAACCAAAAAAATGCATATTTTCTGCATTTATATGGCATAATTTTTCTGGCCTCTGTGCTTCAGTGGCTGCAACCAAAAAAATTTATATTTTCAGCATTTATATGGCATAATTTTTCTGGCAACTGTGCTTCAGTGGCTGCGACCAAAAAAATGACTATTTTCAGCATTTATATGGCATATTTTTTCTGGCCTCTGTGCTTCAGTGGCTGCGGCCAAAAAAACTGGGCAAACAATGCCTACAAGGTCAACGACGTTGACCTTGTAGGCATTGTTTGCCCAGTTTTTTTGGCCGCAGCCACTGAAGCACAGAGGCCAGAAAAAATATACCATATAAATGCTGAAAATAGTCATTTTTTGCCATACGTTGACTCAACGTATATGGCAAAAAATGACTATTTTCAGCATTTATATGGCATATTTTTTCTGGCAACTGTGCTTCAGTGGCTGCGACCAAAAAAATGCATATTTTCTGCATTTATATGGCATAATTTTTCTGGCCTCTGTGCTTCAGTGGCTGCAACCAAAAAAATTTATATTTTCAGCATTTATATGGCATAATTTTTCTGTCAACTGTGCTTCAGTGGCTGCGACCAAAAAAATGCATGTTTTCTGCATTTATATGGCATAATTTTTCTGGCCTCTGTGCTTCAGTGGCTGCAACCAAAAAAGTTTATATTTTCAGCATTTATATGGCATAATTTTTCTGTCAACTGTGCTTCAGTGGCTGCGACCAAAAAAATGCATATTTTCTGCATTTATATGGCATAATTTTTCTGGCCTCTGTGCTTCAGTGGCTGCAACCAAAAAAATTTATATTTTCAGCATTTATATGGCATAATTTTTCTGGCAACTGTGCTTCAGTGGCTGCGTCCAAAAAAACTGGGCAAACAATGTCTACAAGGTCAACGTATGGCGAAAAATGACTATTTTCAGCATTTATATGGCATATTTTTTCTGGCAACTGTGCTTCAGTGGCTGCGTCCAAAAAAACTGGGCAAACAATGCCTACAAGGTCAACGTATGGCAGTTGTTTAAAGAGAACAGTAGATTACTAGCCAGCAAAGCTACCTAAGCTAAAATGTCCCTCAAATCCCTGCAGACTTCTGTCCCTCCAATACAGAGCAGTATCAAGCAGATTACTAGCCAGCAAACTTACTATCATCTGTCCCTGAAATCACTAACAGCTCTCCCCCTACACTATCTCTTCCAAGCACACACAGGCAGATTTTTCAGATACATTTTTGCCCTTGATCCCCCTCTGGCATGCCACTGTCCAGGTCGTTGCACCCTTTAAACAACTTTAAAATCATTTTTCTGGCCAGAAATGTCTTTTCTAGATGTTAAAGTTCGCCTTCCCATTGAAGTCTATGGGGTTCGCGAACCGTTCGCGAACCGCTCGCGTTTTTGCGCAAGTTCGCGAATATGTTCGCGAACTTTTTTTCCGACGTTCGCTACATCCCTAATAGGGATTCAGGGAGAGCAGAGCACATGCAGGCAGAATAGGGCACACGCAGGCAGAGTATGGCACACACAGACAGAGTATGACACACACAGACAGAGTATGACACACACACACACAGAGTATGACACACACAGGCAGAGCAGGACACACACATGGAGTATATGGAAGGCAAAACAGAGCAGGAGACAGGGAAACTTATCAGAACCACTCTAAAATGTACTACATACTTTTAGGTGTGAAAAGTACAGGGGTTTAGGGGTGTGAACAATATAGGTGTCACAAGTCTGAACAATAAAGGGGATTAGTCTGAATTTGAGGTTTAATCAATGCAGGGACCAGTTAATCTCTGTAGTGATGCTATTTAAAGTTTACACATGGTAAGCAGACACATCAGGTAGGCGGGGGGCCACAGAAGGGGGGGCCGCCAGTTGGACAGTCTGCACTAGATAATGATAATGTGAAGCTCTCAGCAGTTTACCAGAGGTTGTTAGATAATATTTAGGCAAACAAGAACAAAGAGAAATGTATCACTTCAGTGAAGAAAGGGCATGTTGTTTGCATAATGTTGAGCTAAATGCACAATTGAAGCCAACTCCATCTGTATTATGCCTAAACTGTAAAAGCTATAATCCATATTTTTATGAAAAACCCACCCTCACAGATCTGCCAAGTTTAATTGTTCAAATGCAGAAGGATTAATTATCATGCTGTGTAAAACACATACAGTGAGACATCAAGCAGATTTATAATACACAAAAGCCATGAATATCCTGTAAATTATATCCTTATAAACGGTGAGTTCTGATGTCATCAGTTATAAACGGTGAGTTCTGATGTCATTTCTGTCACATGACTCACTTAAACTTGTGTATTATAATAAATAAAGTACCCCCAGTTGCAAAATATGAGGATATTAGAAGTTACCTCGGAGTTTCATGACCTGTATAAAAACACTCGGCCTTCGGCCTCGTGTTTTTATATGGTCATGAAACTCCTCGGTAACTTATAATATCCTTATATTTTACAAGAGGGGGTACTTTATTCACTATATAATCCACCGTTTCCCATTTTTATTTTAGAAATGCCTTGCTTATACTATCTACAGCAATACAAATGATGTAAAGCATGTTTATATTATAAAAATGTAAACACTGCAATTAATCATAGACTAAGTAATTTGTCCTGACAGTAAGGAATTTCTGTTAGGACCAAATTTTAATTAAAACAGTTAGCCTATCTGCATAATGCACCTTCTGTGTACACCTTCATATTAATAACATTTCTTTCTGGCTTATGGACATTTTTACTCTTAAATTAATACAACAATAGTATATCAGCATTTGACATCCTGTAAAATAATCCTTATGAAGAAAAAAGGGAAGCAGATACAAGCCATTCTGACTCTTTCAAATGCAAGCAATGCACATGGCAAGCTTGTTAACAGTATCCCCATGATCATCTCCTGTTGCTTTGTTTTTATTTTGCTTGCATACCCACAGGGTAGGGGGAGACTCTTGAACTCATTATATGTCTTCTGGCACATTTAAATGGGGATCCAAACATTTTTTATCATGTTTAACCAAGATGTTGATGAACTCTAGTTCTATATTACTACAACATTATCAAGGGTTTAGCATGCTAAAAGCTGTAGTCCAGCAGGATTTCTTGAAATGTGCACATATATCATTGTGCATTATAAGATAAGAGCATGGTTACTGACAAGTCAGCAGGGTTTTTATTGCTGAATATTTGTACATCTGTAATTAAAGAGTCAAGGCTTACTTAAAAAGTAGGGCAGAACAGTTGTACATTATGTTTTGGGCTTTTATTCCAGCCTTATGCACCCACAGGCCTTTAGCATGGAAGATCTGTGCCTCCAAAGATGCCCCAGTAGCTCCCCATTTTCTTTTCAGCGGATTCACTGCACATGCTCTGTGCTGCTGTCACTTACTGAGCTTAGGGACAGACTCACAGTATACTGTACACATATAAATGTCACAATATAAACATAATTATTGGTATATAATATTGTACCAATTTATAATTGTATAATAATGTTATGATAGCTGATTCTGTTAATGCCTTTAAGAGTGGCTTGGATGATTTCTTGGACAGACATAATATCAAAGGCTATTGTGATACTAAACTCTATAGTTAGTATAGATATTGGTATATAGAATTTATTTGTAAAAAGTATGGAGGGGTGTGTGTATGGATGCTGGGTTTTCATTTAAATGTGTTGAACATGATGGACTTTGTTTTCAACCCGATTTAACTATTTAACTATGTAACATGTAACAATATGGAGCTGGTCACTGCTCCTGTATAAACTATAACAAACATGGGAAAGTTGTGCTCATCAATAATATTTAAACCATTAAGCGGGGGTGCATTGGGGTTGTGACCAAAAAAATTCATACAGACAAATACAAGAAGTCTTCTGCACTCAACCCAGTATCAATACATTTAAGACATTGAGACATTTTTGGGGCAATGGAATGGAATGGTAATGGAAAATGGAAAAAATATTCGTAATTCGAGAAGTTATGTCTTTGTACGAACAAAATTTCCTTTGTGCAAATTCAATATACTGTAACCTTTGCGAACCCAGAAATTGTTTAGAAACCTCTTCCCACAGTGGAATAAAGAGTGCAAATTTTATAGTTTGTGCCAGTGCGCAGTGAATGTAATAAAACTTCTTACTGAAAAAAATGTTTGCTTCAAAAGGTTATGATGCCTTCAATCACTTAAAGGCTTAAAAGTGAGCAAATTAATGACCCTGACATTCAAACCCATTCATAGCACTGCTCCACCCTTGATCACTGAATTTATGTCTAAATATTCACCAATCCCCTTGTTATGCTCTTCAACCAAAGTGCTGCTCAACACCATACTCATTACCTCTTTAGATATACATATTCAAGATTTGGCTAGAGAGGCCTCCCTTCTCTGCAAATACCTTCAACATTCTGCCTATGTTTCTCCCTAATCTTCAGTTTCTTTACAAAATGTTATCCTCCTCTAGCATCCCTTCAGTATACATTATATGCCACTGCCACTTCCTCTATACTTCATAATGCAATGCTGTGTCATAGTGCAATCCTGTGTCTCATACCCTCTTATTTTTACCCAAACTGACCAGATCCCTCTTTACTTTTTGTATTGGTACATATTTGTATGTAATCTCTGTGTTTGACATATAAACCCATTGTAATAGCAACTCAAAAATGTGGGTGCATTATCATGGACTAATAATTGCAACCAAGACAAGCCGTCCAACCCTAACTAAATACCCATAATAACAGTCATATTAAACTAATGGAATCGTCATTTCTAAATATAATCAATTAACAATTTTGTACGTAAAAAAATCTTCACTATCCCTATCTTATAAACCTGCCTCTCCCAAATCTGCCTTTATTTTGTGTTCATATAGGTGAACACAGCAATGATTGAAACTACATGGGGGCAAATTCACTAAGCGACAAAAATGCGCTAGCGCCGCCTTCGCCAGGCGAAGTTTCGCCAGGGTGTCGCTAATTCACTAAAATCCGAAGTTGCACTCAGGGAGGCGAAAGGTAGTGAAGTTGCGCTAGCGTTACTTCATCAAGCAAAGTTACGCTATCGAAGCCTAATTTGTATATGGCGCCAAGTTAAAGTACAATGGATATATACGTAGCAGCAAATACATTACACTACACAAGCCTAGGAAAGCTTCATAAAATAAAATAGAGGTGTTATTTTGCCCTATAACATGTGCCGAATGTATAGTTTAGGTGCCATATGTTAGAAAATGTAGGGGGGAAGGAGAGTACCCCTAAAAAATTTACAATCTTTTTCAGCCTATCACCCTTAAAAAAGTAAAAGACACCAGCGGGTTTTTTTTGGAAAAAAATTCAACTTTTTTTGAAGCAAGTCCTATCTACTCTATTGCCCTTCGCCTGGTCTGAAGTGGCAAAGGCAAGTCTGGCGCAAGAGGTAACGTTCACTAAAATCTGCAAGTTAGTGAATTAGCATAGTTACGTCCCTTCGCCATAGCGCAACTTCATCTGGCGTAAGGGTGCAAAGTAGCGCTAGAGTAGATCCACTTCCCTAGCGAATTTACGCCAGCACCCGTTAGTAAATTGGCGAAGTGGCAAAATGACGTTGCGCTGGTGAATTTTCACTAGCGTTAGCCACTTCGCCCTTTAGTAAATTTGCCCCATAGAACCATGGCCACTACATAGACATATTCTTATGTCCATCTCCAGAGCAACTTATCATGAAATAATGGTGGGCACAGACAAGATACTTGGAATGCACCAAATACCAGATTCGTATTTAGCCAATTCTTGTCCAACTGGATCTAAAACTACCCTCCTAAACTGACAACAGTATTTCCTACCGGTAAATTGTGTTTAAAGTAGAACTAACACCCTCCCCCCCACACACACACACACAAAGCCAAAAGCCAGCTGTTGTAAATGATACTGTAGTTCCTTGTTCATTCACTAAATGGTTTGGGATACTGGGAGCTGCATTAGATGGAAGAGCCATAGGCTTGACACTTGGAGGAGGTATACAGTATTCAAAAATGAATATAGGTTTTCATAAAAACTCAAAATACTTAGGTACAGATTAGCAGAAAAAGTTTATCAAACCAAGAATACACTGTGCATTTTTACAATGTAAGGTTAATTTTAGGCTCAACGATGAAGGAAGCAGCAGTGCCATCTGTCATGATATTTTAATAGACTGTTTTGATGCTCACAGCATGGTCAAGTTTTACCATGACACAAAATTGATTGAAGGTCAACCTGATAATGATATCGTACAGTGATGGATGATGCTGACAAATACTTTAGCGGCCCGTACAAATGCTCAGCTGCTTTTCGCATTACCGCACAATGGGCAAGATCTTTGCTTGGAACAGAGTTCCCATATGCAATTTCCTTTTTTTACCATTTTTAATTACAATTTTGCTATTTCACATAAATAGACTTGACATTACTTTTTCCTTAATCACTGAGCAACTTTTGTGCATTAAGCGCAAATATCAATTTTGTTAATTTACAGGTGATCTGACTTTATCTTAATGAGACAAATTTTAAACTGGACTACTGCATCAAAGAGAATAAATTAAAAACATAAATAATGACGTCTGCTTGCTGTCTGCCACAGCCAGTCTTCCAGGATAATTTTAGCTATAGATGATACTTTTACTGGGATACGTTCTGCACAAAATTTTGAGATGGGTTAGAGAAATTCGCCTGTAGTGTTAACTATTCCATGTTCAGTTCTATCATCATCCTCAGGAGAGACAACTGTGTAGGGTAGATTTAATAACACAGGTGCACAGGTGTCCTTGGCAACCACAAATATATTTGCTTTCATTACATGAATCATAGTAAACTGTTCAAAACTTATACATAGATGCTGATTGTTTGCTATGGCCAACTGCATTTGTGCAGTTTAGCAATTATGCTTGCTTCTAAATGAGCCCAGTTGTCTTATGGTTCAAGGAAGTGTTTTCTTTAAACACAACCTCTATCATTACACAATGCAGAAGACTGTATAACCTGCCCAACTGACCTTTATAGGAGAATCAACATTGAAATTAACTTTTGTATGGTACAGAGCTCTTCTAAAATGTTTCAACTGAAAATTCAATGTAATTTTGTATGTTATGTAAATTATTAAATATGAGGATATTGCTCCCCAAAACCAAAGAACATTGACTGTGAAGTTTCAGTCTTATACTGTAGTTAGTTGTATTTGTATGGTTTACCTTTTAATTTAGACACTCTCTTATTTCCTATTCCAATCTGAATTCCAAATTGGTGTTTGGTTGCTAGTGTAGTTAAGACAACAAAAAAAGAAAGACTTATAGCAAGCTCTCATAGAATAACACTGTCCACAGAATTGTGGTGCAATATAATAAGCATAGGACCATGTGTAAATCTAAAGTATCTATGGATTTAACAACTTACAGATTTACATGATGTTAATACAAAATGATCTGGCAATTTATATATGGGATAATAAGTCAATCATGCTTTACCATTTCTATTTCTCAGACAAAAAGCCCCTAGACCTAAAGCATATACCTATAACCTCCTGTCCAAAAGTCATTCTTGGACAAGGCTTCAGAAAACTGTGTGTGGGAGGAGAATATGTATGTGCTTAAGATAACATACCACTCCCTAACTATATTGAAAGCTGTATGATTCCTTTGGTTTATAACCCTGTCTCAATTTTTTACTTCCTTTCAAAATATATCCCATTAAACCCAATATCTGGGTAATAAAATACTTCTCATAAGCACTACCAAGCATTCCTCTATCTTCTACACTACTGCAGAAGATTGTCTGTAAAGAAATAAATCAATAAAAATAAAATGTATGAGATATTACTGAATGGCCCAATCCATGATAAATGTGTGAGCATTCTTATCTAGTTGCCTTTATAATTAATTTTTTCCCTGAAAGTATCTACATTATAAATCAATAATTATTTTTTTATCATTTTCCTTGGGGAAAGAAGCATGACAGTTCAACAGGTTGAGCATGGAAATATGGAACATAAAAATAGCTCAGTATAACTTCTGCACTGTTGTAATTGTCTACATCAGTCCTTGTGGGGCCAATGAATTTTAACTCTTTAAGATGGCATTTGCCTCTTCACAACTTGCTATATATGTGTATAATGTTGGGTAATTAACAGCTGTAAATATGTTCTTGTAGATCAGCACTATGCCTTAATAAATATATGTCCTTTGATCCTGCAACTTAGCTGCTGGGATTTCTCTGGACAGAGATTACTATAGTGCCACCCAGTGAACAAGCACAGGTGCAGCAAACTCTTTCACAAGATGTTAAAGGGATCCTGTCACCGGAAAACATGTTTTTTTTCCAAAACGCATCAGTTAATAGTGCTGCTCCAGCAGAATTCTGCACTGAAATCCATTTCTCAAAAGAGCAAACAGATTTTTTTATATTCAATTTTGAAATCTGACATGGGGCTAGACATATTGTCAATTTCCCAGCTGCCCCTCGTCATGTGACTTTTGCCTGCACTTTTGGAGAGAAATGCTTTCTGGCAGGCTGCTGTTTTTCCTTCTCAATGTAACTGAATGTGTCTCAGTGAGACATGTGTTTTTACCATTGAGTGTTGTTCTTACATCTACCAGGCAGCTGTTATCTTGTGTTAGGGAGCTGCTATCTGGTTACCTTCCCATTGTTCTTTTGCTAGGCTGCTGGAGGGGGGGGGGTGATATCAGTCCAACTTGCAGTACAGCAGTAGAGTGATTGAAGTTTATCACAGCACAAGTCACATGACTTGGACAGCTGGGAAATTGACAATATGTCTAGCCCCATGTCAGATTTCAAAATTGAATATAAAAAAATCTGTTTGCTCTTTTGAGAAATGGATGTCAGTGCAGAATTCTGCGGGAGCAGCACTATTAACAGATTCATTTTGAAAAAAAAATTTTTCCCATGACAATATCCCTTTAAACACAAGAATCCAGAGGATTTAGATCACTTTGTGTAAAGCACTGTATATCTTGTCGGCGCTATATAAATAAATGATGATGATAATGATGACTTTGTAAGGCTTTTCTTTCTGAGTCACTGTGGTAGGACTATTTTTAGTCTGTATGGCTTTATGGCTGTAAATCATCAAGAAGCTTTTCCTTGGCAAAGCAAGATCTGACTTGTTCTTGTAGTAAGAGAACATATTAATCATTATTACACACACAGCATGCTGTTCATATCAAATGTTTTTACGGCAGCAGTGGATTCAAACATAGAGAACTATACATGTTGCACATTGGCCTTAACATATATGTCTACATGTCAACATCTACTGTATGTCTTGACTACACAAACTAATCTCTACAAAACTACTACCATACGCACTGCTTCATTAATATATATATACAATATATATATATATATATATATATATATATATATATATATATATATATATATATAGGTAAGATCTTGCGTGGGGCAAATGTCCAACTTTTACCCATTTATTAGCTCCTCATAGGGACTATGCAACACGCACGCACTATTAAATAGTTTTCAAACATGTTTATACATGGTTAAAACATATACGCTTTATTAACCATAGTATAAGCCTTCATGTGACTATTGGGTGCTTGTTAAAAGAGTCAATTGCAAGATATTTACACCATGAACATGAATATAAATTGAGGGTTGACACCATGAAAAATAAAAGTGTGAATTGCAGGCATCTCAAGGAATGAAGAGCCTGGAAATATACTTTCAAATAACGGGGGTCATTTTGTAACACTGAGCAAATTTGCTCATGTGCGGTTACATATGGTAACCAATCAAATTGTTGCATTCGTTGTTCTACCTGCAACTAGCTGAAAAAAGCCAATCACTGATTTTTTTCTATAGGTTACTGCCCAGGGGCAAATTTTCCCATTGTTGATAAATGTGCTCCCAAGTGTTTTGCTCTGCTAAGTAGGCAGTATATGCAATGTTATGGACCAACAGAAAGTGGGTCTGCTCAGCTTAGGGAATAGATATTTAGCACCAATTAAGTACTGTTATTCAGTGTTTTTTTAAACTATAAACTATTTTTACTTGGGTAAGTATAGAATGGCACATTTATTAAAGGTTGAATTGTTCTGGTTGGGTTTTTTTTGCCAAAAATCTGTATGAATCATGGAAAAAAAACATGACTATTTCAGGATTTATTATGTGACAAACTGAGGCAAAGCCAAAGGTACTCCAGCTAAAACCAGTCAAAGCCATGTAGAAGTCAATGGCAGAGGTCCCTTTTACAATTGAAAGATGTTTTTTTGCTTTCCTGAGTTTGGTTAGATTTTTCAGATGAGAAGAATATTAGTTTTAAATAAATATCCCCTAAATAAAAAAAATGAACAATGCTAATATGCCTTTTATTATCTGCAACTTATGAATAATCGTTATAGTATTCTTTCTAAGAACAGAGTACAGTAGAATCACAGGAAGATAAAATGTTCCTGGTTGCTGCATAAACCTGCGATAGAAAGGTCAAGTTGAATTATCAATGGTTGGGACCAAGGGAGTTGTAATACATAAAGTAAGCACAGGGGCTGGAAGGCTTAGAGAGGAATGAAGCAGTAGCAGGTAATGTATGCATCCTTAAGGTTTTTTTCCATAAATTGCAGAAAACTGCAAAAGTTTTTAATATTTATTTGTTGCCTTTGTTCAAGAATGATTTCTAGGTTAGGCTTTAACATAAAGCATTTATTCATTAAACACTGGTACCTAAAAAGGGGAATATACAGTAGTTTATGTATGTTGGTAATCTTTTCTCTTGGGTTTGTTCTGTTTTGCTATTGGTTGTATTTATCTTTGTAATGCATTACCTCTGCCTACCTCATCTATCTATCTATCTATCTATCTATCTATCTATCTATCTATCTATCTATCTAATCTGCTAGAGCCATTTACAGTATCTATCTGAACACATGTTTGGTATGCAGACTCTGTCAGAACATTTTAACATCAAATGCTTAAAAAAAAGTGCCTGGAATTTTTAAGGTGCCATCGAGCCAATGCTTTAAATCCAAACCTACTGGTGCTCTCTTAGTCCTTCATTCAGTCATTTGAAGCAGTTAAGTCAGCTGGAAGCCATTTACTTTTCTAATTAGAATAAAACAATAAATCAATAGGCATGGCGCTGCAAATACTGAGATATATAAATCACTTCTGAGCTCCCATAAAGAAACTCACTAAAGAAGATGCATCAATGTCACTTGTGCTACAGGTCAAAATGTTAACTACTTTAGTGATCATTTCTGAAGACTGGTTTGCAGTGTCATACAGGGAAACTGCAGTTAATAGGGAGGCGGAATGCAATGTGACAGGCTCTTGACACCCTATCCAAGCCTAAATTGCCTGGTGAGGTCTATTAATTTGATACAGCCTAGTAAAATAATGAGTTAAGGTAAGGCATATAACTATAAGAAATATTTTGCGGTCTTATCCTCTGTACTGATTCCTTACTGCAATTTTAGCATCTAAAATACTAATGTTAAATAAATTTGAAAGCATTTGTGTGTACAAAATCACCAACTTTATTATGTGAGAAATATCATTGAATGGTAATTTGAGTTTTACTGGTGAGCGAAATCTATTTTTAAAAAGACAGGCAGAAAGGATTGTGACATGACAATGTCCAAGGGGTTGAATATATTTTATAAGCACTGTACCAACACAACTATTAGCACAAGGGAGCAGTTCTCTAAAGAGAAAGAGCCACATGGAGAAAAGTGACAATTTGAAGGATTTTCTAGCTTTCAGATACTTTGTCATCCTCAGTCAATGGGTAGGAGGTGTCATGCCAACAAGGACTTTTCTGTTGTGTTATGTTAGCCAGAGACTAGATAATTTCCTAATGCTCTCTAATTGAGATACTTTTTTTCTAGCTGAAGGTGAACTTTTCCTTTCTTTAGTCCTCAGAGATTACTTTTTGTTCTTTCTGTTTACTTGTGCATATATAGATCATCGGGTTATTCGTTGAACTGACCTTTAATTTTTCATATCGTTTTATGCAGTTATCATATCCACTTATAAGCCCCTTTTTTCCAGTGATGAAAACTTTATTTTGACAATTTTTCCCTAACTAGAAAATCTCTTCTACTTATAAATTCAACAGCTTCCCTCTGATCTTTCTCCTATTCTGTCACTTATTTGTGTTAACACCTGCTTAATATTGCACTGCATATTCAAGTAAGGGCTTACCAATGTCAGGACCAAGATTCAAGGTTCTTAATTTCCAGCAGATCTTCTATAGGGAATGTTCTTTTAGATATAACTCCCTGTAGATAAAAATTGTACTTACATTCAAGTATTATGCCTCTTAATTACTCAGTAGCCTCTCCTGTTACATAGTGCATGTTATATCATGAAGAAGCCTCTCGGTTATGTAAACCTTCAGCTCTACATTAGGCTATTTTCATCAAACTGTGTACAGTCTTTTTAATTCTTCTTTTTACTTCTGATCTGGTCTTCATGGCTGGGGAGGCTGTTTTCTAACAAAAGAAGCATCTGCCCAGTTGTTTTACAATTGTACAGTACAACCCTGTGTGAAGGTCACAGTGTAGAACACTGTAGACAAGTGCATTTACTTTTTTAAAAAGAGTCTCAGGCAGATGAAGTTATCATTTTTGAGTCCCTTACAGTGGCGTGACCCTGAAACATTGCACTCTGCATTAAACATGCAAGGCAATCTTGCATGCATTAAATCCTGTGTGCCTTTGGATTCCTTTTTATGGACCATCATACGTGAGGCAACCGAACCTCTACCTCTGTGCAACAGGTTTCTTTACTTTAATTTAAGTTAGGGTGTGCACGAGACGATTTTGTTGCACCGTGATACTAGAGCCACAGTGTCACATTTGGCCACAGGTGAGTGGCAGGTTGGAGCCTTTATGTGCTGTGTAACCTGTTGAATACATATATTTAACTTGGTGATAGGCTGAGAACATGTTATGAATAAAAAGGTGATTTATTACGGATGAAAACAAGGTAACAGCACAGCAGATATACTGCACAGTGAACAGTGTACTCAAATACTTGAGTCCATATACCAGGCTAGTGGTCAGATGCAGGCAGCTAACAAGGAGAGTTCAATAAACTGGCAGAAAGGTCTGGGCAGGAAGCTGACAAGGAGAGTCCAAAAGGCAGGTATGGGGCAGGCTGAAGACAAAGGGTAGTCTAGAAAAAAGGCCAAGGTCAGTACGAGGAGGTCAACTGTAAACTAGTAAGGATCAACAAGGGCACAGGAACAGGGCCAAGACTAGGAGCTCAGGAACCAAGAACAAGAATCAAGGTAGGGGTCAAGCAGGAGCAAAAATGTAGCAGGTTGAATCAGGATTGGGAACTTCAAAGAGTGAACACCTTCACCTTGAAAGTAACTGGCTTATAAATTGCCTTAATTGAACAATTAGGAATGTTGTAACAAGGTGGGTGAAGGAAGAGAGCACCAGGGAAAGGTAACATGACATCTAGATAACTGGCCCACATTAGCTCCCAGTGGATTAATGCAGGTATGGTTCAAGACATGATACAGAGTTCATTTCTAGATCATACCTGACAAACAGATTTAAAGGGTAAATAAAGACTTCAACAATGTTTAGGAATTCCTAAAATAAACCATTTCTTAATATTAACCATTACTTTATATTTTAAATATATAGTACTCTATATATAGATATGTATATGCCAAATATAGCATATATAAATTGTAGATGTGTTCTTTTTCCACACACCATCCCTCAATTGTCATGAGTTTGCTAGCCCTAGAAACCCAGATGTTTGCTGTGATGTATTCTGCAGTGATTTCTTGCCAACTTAGTTACTATAATTATGCCTCAGGCACACTTCACTCCAACTCCAACTAAAGCACAGATAATGCAATTGCATGCTAACTACCTTCTTAAGAAAATATCCTAAATCCAGCTCAGAATTAATGTCGGAATTACAGGTAGAGGTACTGAGATATTTTTATTCAGCAATTTCAGCATTTTTCTTGATTATATTCCAGCTACACTAAAACAGTAGGCATGTCCATCTGTGATTTATTGTTTCTCCATTCTACTGTTTGTTGGTATAGCTCTCAAACTGTATATGTCTCAAGCAGACGAAAATATACACAATTATAGTATGTTATTTATTTAGCACGGTATGGTAAATTGTAATAATATAGCCCAAGAAAAGTGAGCATGCATTATATGGAGAAAATGAACTGGCATTGCTCATTTCTGCTGGTAGCCTGCTAACACAATGTAATGTAATAATACACACTTATATTTCTCCCCTCAGTACATGCATAACCAATAATCATGGGAAACAAATTAGTTGTGAGACCGTCTTCTGCCTATTGGCTTTTTTGTCATTGCCACTCAATCTGAATGCTAGATAGTTATGAGAAACCACGAATGGAGTGAAGGTGGCTCTTAGTGATGGGCGAATTTATTCGCCAGGCGCGAATTCGCGGCGAATTTGCGCGATTCGCCACCAGCGAATAAATTCGCAAAACTCCCGCGAAAATTCGCGGAAAAAATTCGCCGGCGTCAAAATTTTTTTTTCGAAAAACGGACGCCGTCGCCGTTTCGCGAATTTCGCGCGAAATTCGCGAATTTTTCGGCGAAGCGAAACGGCGCAAATTCGCCCATCACTAGTGGCTCTGTTAGTTTTATAAAAAAGACATCTTATGTACCATGATTAAAGACTGTAACCTTGGTAATCAGAGCGCTGCTGCCAAATAATTAATTTTGAATTTTCTTAGAAATAAATGCCTTCATTACTACTGAGAAGAAAAATTTCATATTTCATGCATTTTAATACATTTTGAAAAAAAGAAAATTCTTCATATCAAGCATCTTTACAATACATGAAAACGTCTTCTGCATAAAGAGACATCTTAGTGTAAGTTGTAGAATGGGAAATTTAATCAAAGCACTCATCAAAGCACATATTTAAGCTGTCACTCATTTAGTTCAGGTTCTCAAGTCTAAAGCGGTGGCTTCTTGTTATTTTCTATGTGAAAAAGATCCCCTGCTATCTATCTATAATGTCCTATAATGCACTTAGTAAGTAATCATGTCCCCTCGCAAGCACCTATTCTCCAGAGAAAATAACCCCAATCGTGAGTGTTCCATTCCTTTTATCATTCAAGTTACATGCTTCGGCACTCTCTACTCATTAGTATCCTTCTTAAGCACTGGAGCCCAAAATTGCACGCTACATACTCAAGATGAAGCCATGCCAGCGAATTATAAAGAGTTAAAAGCATGCTTTCATCTTTTATGTTAATGCCCTCTTTTATTTAAGACAATACTTTGTTTGCTTTTGCAGCCACTGCCTTGAGTCACATAGCTTTTTATCCACAAAAATCCCCAGATCATACTCAATTTAGAATATCTCCAATTCCAACGATTTAGAGTATAACTAGTATTTACAGTATGTGATTTCCATCAAAGTGCATAACCTTGCACTTACAGTATCAATATCACACCTCATGTGCAAATCTTTCCACAAAGTGGCAAAATCTAAGCAGATCACAGCCACTCCCAACCGAATATGTAGGCTTCTGTTCACCTCATAATAGAAGGCAATTACAAATACAGTATCTGGCAACATCAACTGCACATAAAACCATTCTCGCACAAGCTCATACTTACCAGGAAGTTGTTTCAGTGACAGACTAGTTAGATCAGTGGTCCCCAACCATTTACTCAGACAAGCTTTAGTTGCATGAAAACAATATGTACTGCCAAAACAAGCCTACTGTAGGTTGCACATGGGGTCTACCAGTACATATTTGACACCCCCTGGAACTTTTTGCATGTTTATGTTGCTCTCCAAATTCTGGACACCTAGACTAGATGATAAATAGTTGATGACTTGAATAAAAAGATAAGTAATCATAGGTAAAAACATTAATAATATTTTAGCCTCATACATCAATACTTATTTGGCTGCCAGCCACTGTGACTTCCATATGAAAGCTGGAAAGAGGCCAAAAAGAAGAGAAAATATTCTAAAACTGTTAAAAATAAAAAACAAACACCAACTGAAAATCTGCTAAGAATAGAACCTGAATAGGTAGCTGACTCATGGTCATCCAGTTGCCCCAGCAAAACCTGAGCTTACAGTGAAATGTATCTAACCATCTGAAATCTATTATGACTTTCAAACAAGTTAAAACGAATAAAAACATTTTACTCAGCTTAATCATTTGTGACCCTGGAATGATCCACACAACTGTAAATGCTGGTCAACAGGACTTAAGCCTATGATGTTTCCCCATGACTTGGTCTATAATCAATAACTTTCTATTACAAGCATGATCAACAAGTGATATAAATGAATTGCAAACTTCTTGCTCAGCCACATCTGCTCTGTCCTTTTAAACCAAGATCATTAACAGTGTTGAAAGTGCTGACTTGGTTCCAACGAATGCAGCCACCAATTCTGCATCCGTCACATTTGCAGTGGAACTTTAACCTCAAAGATTTGCTATCTACAAAGGCATATTTTTCTTCCAAGAAAAGACAACTTGGTGAAATAATGTCATTTTCAATATTTGGATTTATAACTCTCCAAAGTGCAACTCCTTCCCATATAAAAAGTGCATAAAAAAACAACCTGAAATACTGTCTTGAACTCAAAAGTTTTTTGTTTATAGTTTGTTTTTTGAAACAGTTATAATCACTTCACTGCAAAACATGCAGTATTTGTTACTTTGGAGTATAGTATCTGCTACTATCTTAAAGTAAAGGATAGTATGTAGTGTAATATATCATTAGCAAATTAAATATATATTTATATGTGTAACACGTGAGGCTTGGAAAATTAGTAAAATATGGAACAACCAAACTGAATCCTAATTTGCATATGCAAATGAGGGGTGGGAAGGGGAAAAAAATGTCTTCCTTGTTTTGTGACAAAAATTCACGCAATTTCCCTCCCGCCGCTAATTTGCATATGCAAATTAGGCTTCGGATTTGGTTCGGCCGGGCAGAACGATTCTGCCGAATCTGAAATCTGCTGAAAAACGCCGAATCCTGGCTGAATCCCGAACCGAATCCTGGATTCGGTGCATCCCTATTAATGAAGTACCACAACAAAGTAATAGAGGCAAAAACAAGGATGGTACTAAAATCTTTTCAGCACATGATAGGATTATATTTTAATGTTAAAGGAGAAGGAAAGATTAAAACTAAGTAAGCCTTATCAGAAAGGTCCATCTAAATATACCAGTAAACCCCCAAAGTAATGTTGCTCCGTGTCCCCTGTCAAAAGAAACACTGCATTTCTTTCCTTCTATTGTGTACACATGGGCTTCTGTATCAGACTTCCTGCCTTCAGCTTAAACCTCATTGCCCTGGGCAAGAGCATGCTCAGTTTGCTCCTCTTCCCTCCCCCCTCCCTTCTCTACTGTAATCTGAGCCCAGAGCAGGGAGAGACTCATGCAGGAAGTGATGTCACACCATGTTAGTACTGCAGCTCCTATCTTAAACAAACAGAGAGTTTCTAAGGATTTTTACTCAGGTATGGTAAAACATTCTACAGAATAAATATAGCATTCTTGCTTGCACTATTGCAGCTAATCTATTGGCAATAAAATGCCTCCGTAGCTTTCCTTCTCCTTTAACATACAGATATAGCTGATCTTACTGATTCATCTAATGCCTCTTGCACACAATACCCAATACATTTCCATAAAAAAAGGGTGTGACCATGTGTGTTCACTGTTCAGTAAGCTCTCCTGCATCTTTGCTCAAGTTCATTTTGAGGTTATAACTGTTATAGACCTTTGTTTAAACTGCATCCATGATTATGCTCCTGGAGTAACAAGACACATTTAGTTAGCTATCAGTGTGTTAGCGATCAGTGCTAGTGTGTTTAGCCATCTGTTGTCTGAGCAAAGCTCCAAATGGTGTATTACAGGAGTGCCCATACTTTACTAGTGCAAGGTCTACTTTTAGTGATGTTGTCCCATTATGATCTACATCCATAAAATCATTGTTACCATTATGTTCCATGGAAAATGTTACTTAAATATTGAGAAAATGTATATTGCTATATTTAACCAGCAATTCTTGAGATCTCCTCATCACCAAGGTCTACTGGTAGATTCCGATCTACCTTTTGGACACCCTTGGTGTATTGTGTTTAATGGAACTTAAAACAGTGAATGTGTATGACCTGCACCCAATAGCCCTGCCAAAAGAAAATACAGATGATATTATTATCCAGAATGCTCAGGACCTAAGGTTTCCAGAAATGGTCTCTTTCCATAATATCAGTCACCATACCTTAACTCTAGTAAAAGAATTGAAACTTAAATTAAATAAATAGGATTGTTTTGTCTCCAATAAGGATTAATTCTATTTTGATTAGAATCAAGTACAAGGTACTGTTGTATTATTAAAGAGAAAGCATTTCTAATTTTTTTTTTTTTTTTTTAAAAAACTTGATTTATTTGATTAAAATGGACTCTGTGGGAAATGGCCTTCCTGTAATTCGGACCTTTCTGCATAATGGGTTTCCGGGTTAACTGATCCCAAACATTACACCATTTTTGAAACTGCTAAGTTAACAAGAAGTTCAGTTCACTGTACATTCAGGTAGTAGTGTATAAATGACTGTATATGCTACAAAGAGCCATTTTTCATATGAGACACATTAATTATTCTTTAGCTAATGCAGCTTACTTTACTGTAGCAAGGAAGGAAACATATTAAAAGTAATTAACAGTGACTGTCTGTAGCAGCTTGCATTTATTTATTTAGGTTTGACAGGTCTACTCTTCACGCTAGCAGCTTTTCAGTGTCGTGTTACCCTACAGGCTAGAAATGCAACTATTATTCAACTCTCAAGTCTCTGTGAGATAATTGGATTTAGACCTTAGATATCACTTGCAACCCTCCTTTGGAGCACACAGCTCAGCCACTTGGGGATTGTGGTGATCCAGACAGCACCAAAACCCCATTCCCTGTCTATGTGAAAAATTACTTATTTACAGTTGATGACTAGAGCCTTTAGAAAGGCGCCATTGAGGAAAGATACAATTAATCACAATGAAACCCCACCGGTTGTATGATGGTGTACAGCCTTGGCAAGCAGACAAAGCAATAGTGAAATCAAACAGCTTTAACTAACTCAATGATCTCAGAAACTACTAATGTTATACAGGAAACACTAATTACAGTACTTACACTTTTTTTTGTTTTTTTCCAACTACATATAAAGGCTAGAAGTGATACAAATGAAGTATAAATTAGTATGAATTACAATAGCATTGGGATATTTAACAGAAACCATTGGAAGTCCCTCATGATTGCCAAACTACTTCAAAGCAGAACTCAAAATCAGTGTGCTGTACCAATAGCTACAGTAGTTGGTGGCAGTACGTTGGCTTACACACAGTCAGCAAGTACTATAGGAGGAGCAACATTTTAATTTCTGGTCATTAAAACAGATGGAACTGATAAAACATGGTATGAATTAAAGAGTGGTTTGTATCAAAGAATGTGCGAAATAGTCACATTGAAAAAAGATTTTATCTAAATTAGCCTTGTCAAAAGAAATGTTTTAGAAAGGATGGCACAATAGTGTAAAATAAATGCCAACTCAGATACTCCATGAAATTGGAACACGTCTATAGAGAGCTCTATCGATGGCCACCCCCCCCCCCCACAGACACACACAAGCCTAAAACCTAAAATTAAACCTTAAAGTCATTTATAAATCCTAAATCCTTATTAGATATGGCAGAACTATGGACTTGACTGATTTAAAGAAACAAGAGAAGCATCTGGTGTCACCTATCTTCTATGAATGCAGGACCACATGATACATAACTGGAACAAGAATACCCAAGCAGGCTTAAACTGCAGCTGAGCAGGCAATATTTTCAGACCAGGTGGAAATAATATATTCTCTTAGTCCAAAAAAATACACACATATGGAACTGCATGGAGGGGGTGAAATGTAAGATGTCTTCTTCTAAAGTTTTAGCAGAAGACATTTGAGTTCTTAAGCTCTGGGATAGAAAAACAAAAGTTTAGAAATCAATAACCAAAATGTAACAATAATTACAAATCTGAAAGGAACTCTTATGTGCTATAATTAGTTAGGCAATGTTCCCTGTCATAATTGGATAATATATACCTCCTCCATGTTAGTTGAAAGTTTGTGTTTATGCAAACAGATTTGCAGGGTGCCAATGATAGGAACGTTGTCCTGGACCAACAAGAGCTTTAAAAACGTCCTAAAGGTTGGGTGTTGCAATATACTGTAGACTGCTTTCTGATCTTGTTAAGATCAGCTAAATACAGAATATTGTAAATTATCTGTTAAATATCTCACTACTTTTCTGCAATACAATCTTAAACTTAACACATAACACTCTTTAAGGTCACTAAGGTATATTCTAAATGCCAGTTTTCCACTATCAGAAGAGCTACCCATTTTCCCAACTTATTTATCAAGTGCTAGTGAGCAAAGGATTGTCATACATTTAGTATATTTCATATCCCTGGTGCAGTACAAAGCACATTTTCCATTTCTGCCTTTTGTTCCTTTTCTTGTAGTATAGTAAGTAAGTGAAGACAGCAAATGAACACAATAGTTCCCTGTGCCTAATGCCTGCCTTGAATATATGTTTATTTATGTATATTTGTATGGGGTACTCACTCTGGTGGTCCAGTGGGCTAGCGGGGATGCCCGCCACGTGGTGCTTCTTTGTTAGCCTGCCGCAGTACTCTGCCATAGGGCACGCAAGGCACATACTTCCGGATTTATGTGTGCATTGACGCTGGCGTGCTTACGTCTGTGCGCAATGGCATGAAATTTGAATAGTATTTAAAGGGACTTTGGTCCTGAAATCATTGCACATTGTTTGGTTCCATTTAGTGAGTTCCTGGGTGCATTTCCTGTGTATTTCGATATTCTGATTCCTGGTTGACCCTTGCCTGCCTGACTTTCCTGACTTCTGTGATCCTGACCCGTGCCTGTCTGACCATTCTGATTGATCCTCCCATTTTGATCCTTGCCTGTCCGACCTCGATTGTACTCAGCCTGAACCAACCTCTGCCTGTCTGAGCACGCTTTTGGCTACCCCTTGAACCGTGACCTTCTGCCCAAAGATTTTGCTATACGATCGTGCCCCTCTGCTCATCCAGAACCCTCGCTTGGCTCCTCTCCTGACTCCTGGGGACATCCAATTAGCCGAGGGCTCCTCCCGAGGTGAAAAGCGGCTGTTAAAGGCAGAAACAAGAGCCGAGACCAGGGAACCTAGCATTGGTTCTGGATTCTGGGTGCCGTTCGTGACAATATTTAAAGGGATACGGTCATGGGAAAAACATTTTTTTCAAAATGAATCAGTAAATAGTGCTGCTCCAGCAGAATTCTGCACTGAAATCCATTTCTCAAAAGAGCAAACAGATTTTTTTATATTCAATTTTGAAATCTGACATGGGGCTAGACATTTTGTCAATTTCCCAGCTGCCCCTGGTCATGTGATTTGTGCCTGCACTTTAGGAGAGAAATGCTTTCTGGCAGGCTGCTGTTTTTCCTTCTCAATGTAACTGAATGTGTCTCAGTGGGACATGGGTTTTTACTATTGAGTGCTGTTCTTAGATCTACCAGGCAGCTGTTATCTTGTGTTAGGGAGCTGCTATCTGGTTACCTTCCCATTGTTCTTTTGTTTGGCTGCTGGGGGGAAAAAGGGAGGGGGTGATATCACTCCAACTTGCAGTACAGCAGTAAAGAGTGATTGAAGTTTATCAGAGCACAAGTCACATGACTTGGGGCAGCTGGGAAATTGACAATATGTTTAGCCCCATGTCAGATTTCAAAATTGAATATAAAAAAACCTGTTTGCTCTTTTGAGAAATGGATTTCAGTGCAGAATTCTGCTGGAGCAGCACTATTAACTGATTCATTTTGAAAAAAAATGTTTTTCCCATGACAGTATCCCTTTAAGTATAAATAAATGATCTGTTATAAAACAGAGCACATACCACACACAAATTGAACACACAGGTTGTACCACAGGTTGTAGAATATACAGAGAGACAACTCAAGTTGCAGAATGCCAGCACTGTATATTTCATGCTTTAGGGTTTCTCTTTTTTAAAGTAGTCTGAACCATTCTGTGGGAATTGTCTGGCACAAAGAGAGGTCATTTTTTTTTTTTCAAAATAAAATTTTTTATTGGTTACACACACTCCACAGTACAGATTAAAAGACATAATGCAAGCAACAGGTCACAGCAGTACATAAGAGAACATAGTAGCATGTCTACAGTCAAACCAGTTTCCGAGCTACCACAATGACGTGACAACAGCTAGAGCAAATGGAGAATGAGCTCGGAGTGGTCGACACAATGCTATCTAAGACAATCCTAAATTCAACAATCGACTCTCCAAACGAGAAACGTCTGGGTAATATCAAATGAGTACATATGTGACAGTGTAGACAGAAGTCAGTGGGGTGGAAACCAATATGTATTTTTGTATATCAAAAGCTATTGTA
Organism: Xenopus laevis; assembly: GCF_017654675.1. Taxonomy (NCBI): domain Eukaryota; kingdom Metazoa; phylum Chordata; class Amphibia; order Anura; family Pipidae; genus Xenopus; species Xenopus laevis. The sequence goes on from NC_054386.1 coordinate 67,569,449, forward strand.
GCAAAAAAAAACAAACAAGTAAAACGGAAAGGATAGAAGAAGTCAAGAAAAGAGAAAAAGATCAGAAGGGAAAGAATGGGAAAGGGGAAAAGAGAAAGAGAATTGTCCAGGATTATTCACGGAAAAATCAGTAAATGTCCCTTAGCAACAACAAGACCATTACCTGAGTCAGCGCAGCCGAAGCCCGGGGGAAAACGCTAGTGAGAGAAATCCCATATAAATAAAAGTAAACATTCAACGGCCCGAAAAAGTCACCTTAGCCTACTCTGACTTCAGGTTTGGAAAAGCCGCAGGTACTGGTCAGAATGTACGAATTGGGTCCAATAAAACCATTTTTTCGTGAAATTCCTCGTTTCTCTTTCCGAGGTAGGTCTCAGCAGCTCAAATCTATAGACTTCCATCACCTTGTTACACCAGTCTCTTATAACTGGAGGGTCAGTCCGTTTCCAGTGTAGTGGAATTAGCGCCTTGGCGGAATCTAGTAATATTGGTGTCAAAGATTTTTTGTAAGTAGACCAGGAAAGATGTGTATTGTGTAGTAAAGCTACGAGGGGATCGTCCTCAATGTCAGTCCCGGTAATCTCTAAAATGGCATTCCTCACGGCTATCCAGAATGGCTTCAGAACGGGGCAGCTCCAAAATATATGCAATAAAGAGCCCTGATTGACCTTGCACCTCCAGCAGAGAGGCGAGGCTGTCCCATAAATCAAAGCCAACTTAGTAGGGTATTTGTACCATTTAGTATATATCTTATAATTAAGTTCCTGCAGTTTCGTACAGGTAGAGGAGGTGTGCATTAGCTGAGTAATTTTGTCCCAAGAGTCCATAGGTATCTCAAGGGCCAGGTCAGATTCCCATTTAGATTTAAAGTAAAGAGCCGGGCGCCGGGATAATTCAGACATAATCTGATAGAAAAAGGAAATCGCTTTCGGAGGGGCCTTGTCTTTCACCCAGGCAAGTTCTATTGCAGTAGGCTCGGGACGTGGAATGTGCAAAGGAAATATCGAAGTAATAAAGTGCCTAATCTGGCGGTACTTGAACCTATCCAAATCAGAAATATCTTGAGTAGGAATGAGTTCTTCTATATGTTTCAATCGATTCCCGACATAAAAAAAGCTGGCCCCCGAATGCAATTGTCGCTTCCAGCCTTTATAATAATCTAGATCTAGACCAGGGGCGAATGCAGAGTTACCAAAAACTGGGGTATGTAAAGGGGGGGTATTAATCCATTTACCAGTCTTGACCAGGCCGTCCCAGGTGTCCAGAGTGTACCTTAGCTTTAGATCGGTTTTATCTCTGAATACTCTTTGAGAGTGTGGCATCCATAGGCTAGCCCACAAGGGTGTGACCATGGAATCTTGCTCAATTCTAGTCCACAATTTGGACTGTCTATGAAAGGACCAATCCAGACATCTGGTTAAGACAGCAGCCTTATGATAGTTAACCCAATTGGGGAGACCCAGTCCTCCCTGTTTTTTGCTCGCTGAGAGCTTTTGACGGGCGATTCTAGGGTTCTTGTTCGCCCAGACAAATTTACTAGTGATGCTATTCAAATTCCGAAACAGCAATTTGGGGGGGGGGTATGGAATTGTTTGGGATAGGTACAAAAAACGCGGGAGGACATTCATCTTCAGTACGTTTATTCTACCTATCCAAGAGAAAAGTGGCTTGGACCAGTTCTGAAGGTCGCGAGAGATAGCTTGTAGCAAGTCCTTATAATTGTGTTCAGTAGTTTGCTTAGGGTCTGAGAATATTTTAAGTCCTAAATAAACAAAGTGAGAATAAGCAGGTTTTATCGGGAAGTTTTGTAAGATAGCCGCGAAATCAGCAGGAGGATAGGAGATATTGAAAGCCACTGATTTCGACAAGTTTATCTTAAAATTGCTAAATTTGTTATAGGTTTGAAGCTCCAGTAGCAAGTTAGGCAAAGAAATTCGTGGTGTCCTGACAAAAAATAAAAGATCGTCTGCATAGGCTGCTATTTTATGCTCCCTAAGGCCCACTCGAACACCGTTAATATCTGGGTTGGCCCGAACTCTATTAAGAAAACTTTCTAAGGCAAGGATGAAGAGCAAGGGTGAGAGCGGGCAACCCTGGCGCGTACCGTTCCTAATAGCAAAAGCATCCGATAAATCACCATTAATCTTCAATTTGGCTGTCGGGAGAGTATACAGATCAGAGATCCACTTTATCATATTAGGGCCTAGGTTAAATTCCAGTAGTGTGGCGCGAAGGAAATCCCAATCAACCCTATCAAACGCCTTTTCAGCGTCCGTGGATAACATTACTAGAGGGTAGCCAGCAATCTTGGAATGATGCAATATACTAAACAATTTGTTGGTGTTGTCTCTGGCCTCACGACCAGGGACAAAACCAACCTGTTCTGAGTGAACCAAAAGGGAGAGAATTTGATTGAGCCTCATGGCGAACACTTTGGCATATAATTTAATATCGGTGTTCAGTAGGGAAATAGGACGAAAGTTGCCTGGGTCTAAGGGGTCTTTGCCTTTTTTATGTATCAGTGTGATGTGAGCCTCAAGGGCTTCTTGTGGAATGGAGGCTCCAGTGGATACGGAATTGAACGCAGCGAGTAAATAGGGAGTCAGATAGCTTTCCATTTCCTTGTAGTAGGAGATGGTAAAGCCGTCGGGTCCCGGAGCTTTGCCAGATTTAGTGGTTTTCAGGGCTAAAGCGATTTCCTCCTTAGATAACGGCGAGTCTAAAAACTCACGGGTCTCATTGTCTATCACAGGAACATTGGAGCCGCGGATATAATTCCTGCAAGCTTGTAGCCTTTCAGTAAGGGTAGGGCCAAGTGTTCGGGTTTGAGGTAATTGATACAAATTGATATAGAATTGTCTAAATACTTCAGCTATTTCAGCCGTAGTGGTAGCTAAGCGGCCCTGCGGGGATCTAATCTGTGTGATATGATTGCGAAGCTGTTTTTTCTTGAGCATAGCTGCCAACAGTCTTCCGCATTTATTACCATGCTCAAAAAAAAAATTTTTGTTGAACTCAATGGCTTTGTTGGAATAAAGGGAGTAATTGTCCCGGAGTTCCTTTCTCGCTTGGGTAAGGGCTTCAAAAATGTGGGCAAGTTTAGATTGCTTATGTTGCGCTTCGAGAGCATGGACTTTGGCTATTAAGTTAGTGAGTGCAGCACGATGCTCTGCCTTTTTCCTGGCACCAATTTTAATTAGCTCCCCCCTGATCACGCATTTGTGTGCCATCCATAAAGTCCAGGGACTAATCCCTTCGGTATTGTTTTCAGCAAAGTAGAGTTTCAGGGATTGGCCTATGTCAAGTTTAATCTGTGGATCGCGTAAAAGGGTATCGTTGAGTCGCCACGTGGAGGATTTACGTATAGGCAATGAGTGCAGGAGAGTACAAGTAATCGGGGCATGGTCGGACCAGGAGATGACATCTATCGTAGCATCTTTAAGGAGTGTAACGTCAGAGTGACGAATGAAAATATGATCTAGCCTAGAATAGACATTGTGCACTGGAGAATAAAACGAGTAATCCCTAGTTGTAGGATTGATGAGGCGCCATGTATCTATTAGGGTGTGGGCTCTGAGTTGTTTTTTAAAGGTTTCAATTTTTTTATGTGAGATGCAGGAATGCCCTGAGGAGGTATCCACTAGCGGTTCCAGGGCCACATTAAAGTCCCCTCCGAATATAAGTGTACCCTGTTCAAATTCTGTAAGGGCCTGCAGCGTATCTGCTAAAGCTTTGTGTTGTTCCGTGGGTGGAAGGTAGGCGGAAGCGAAAGTGTAAGTAGCATTATTAATCAACCCTTTTACCATATTAAATCTACCCAAAGGGTCAGCTCTCGTGTCTGTAAGGGAGAAGTTTAGGGAATCAGCAAATAATATCATAGTGCCCCTAGACTTGGATGTATATGGGGAACTGGTGAAAACAGCCGAGAAGCCTCGAAATTTAAGAGCTGGGACCTTAAATTTTTTAAAATGAGTTTCCTGTACCAGCATGACCTGTACCTGGAGCCTTCGCATGTCCCTGAGCAGATTCTGGCGTTTAAAAGGTGAGTTTAATCCCTTAGCGTTGAGGGATCCAATGCGGAGTTCATCCTTCATCAGTAAAGTATCGTATGGAACGCCGCATCCCCCGGGCTTCGGCTACCCTGAAGCCTGCAAGGGAGTAAGAGAGAAAATTATACAAAGTCAAACAATCCCGGACAGAGGAGAAAGAAAGAGAGAAGGAAGAAAAGGATTTCTTGTAACATCCAAAAAGAGAAAACATCAACCATACTGCAGACGTGATGTGCCCCAGTGTCACGTCTGAGATAAACCCCATGGTATACCCTCGAGGGGGCATGAGTGTGGTTGCCAGAGGTACAGGAAGTCCTGTCTCCGACCCAAGCATCATGTAACTGAAAAAACACAGGGCCCAACTTAATGTGGGGCCTAGTAGCATAACTAAACATCACAAAAACTCAAAACCGGTAGTGATATCAGAGAAGTTACCCAGAGGTGTCCCTGTGGAACCTCTAATCAATGATTTACGAGCTTTTAGGAGAAAAGAAAGAGAAAAAAAAAAAAAAAAAAAAAAAAAAAAAAGGGAGGGAAGGAGCAGAGACAGGAGCTAAAATACATTCAGCAGACAGAAAACATGAATAAACAGTTCAATAATCAGCATGTCCAAGCAAATTGAATAAACAAAAAGCAATAAGGCAGCAGAAAAAAAAAAAAAAAGAAAAAAAAAAAAAAAAAAAAAAAAAAAAAAAACCCCTATCAGGAACAGAAGCAGGCTGCCAACTATGAGCATGACCAAAAAAAAAAAAAAAAAAAAAAAAAAACTGAGTGAAAAACCAAGACAGTGCATACAAAAATAACATAGTCTCACATATGTAAGTCCAAATAGCGAGAGAGATATGCATGGAACCCAGGGCTTAGAGAAATGCGTCCATATGAAGACAGGAGCAAAGGGTCCATAGAATAGCCGAGGTGAAAGTAGGTGATGTTCCGTCATCGAAAAGCAGTTCCACACTGAGATTAGCGGTCGAAGTGCCCAGTATCAGAAGGGTCAATGCAGCAGGCTCGCTAAGAGAGGGGGGAAAAAAAAAAAAAAAAAAAAGGGAGGGGGGGGGAAGGAAAGCAGGAAATCAGCAATAGTGGCTCCAGGGAGGACAAGTATCCTCCGAATCTTCTCAACTGGCGACTGATTTGCGACAAGTAAGGCTCCAACTCAAAATCAAAGTATCATCGGAATGTAAAGTGACCCAATTGTAGATGGAGGATCAATCCAGGCCCAAGCGTATGGGCAGCGTACAGTCAGCTCTATCCGGAGTGCTCGCAGGGGTATGCCTCTGCCGTTTAGCAGATTTCTGCCAGTGAGCTATATCCAGTAAATCCAAAGAATCCCCGCAGTAGGCCAGGTCTCTCCATTCCTTAAGATCCAGTAATGGCAGGCCAATGCGTTCACAGAAAGCCTCCAAGTCATCAGGTTCTTTAAGGCTAAATACCCTCTCATTCTTCCTTACAATCAAGGCAAAGGGAAAACCCCATCTGTATACAATACCCTTGTTGCGTAGGGCTGTAGTAAGGGGTCGAAGTGCCCTCCTCTGTTGGATAGTGAGCCATGCTAAATCCTGAAATATGGAGACGTCATAATCTTGAAATTTAAAGCTTTCAGTATTGCGCGTTTTGCGCACAATGTCCTCTTTCAATGTGAATTTGTGAATACAGCAGATCACATCTCTAGGTTTTTCAACTCCCAATCTAGGGGTGCCCAGGGATCGATGAACTCGGTCAAGCTCAATAGGGGTAGTTATGTCCCTGTCTAGAATGGTATTAAAGAGCGAACATACCGTTTGGCCCAGTTCAGCATTGGGTACAGTTTCTGGGATGCCGCGTATTCTCAAATTGTTGCGGCGCCCGCGATTGTCCAAATCCTCCATGTGTTTGCGAAGCATGTATATGAATTTGTGATGGTCATTCACCCGTTGCGTCGTGTTGTTATGGGCCTGTTCCACCACTTCCAGCCGGGCCTCTATTTTACCGGTCGCCTCTCCTATGGCACGTAGTTCGGCTTTAATGTCTGCCATATCAGCCCTCTGCGATTCCCGTAACGTCTTTGCCATGGCGCGCAGGTCTTCCTTAGTTGGGAGGGAGGATAAGATCGCCCGCAAGTCAGAAGGGGCTGAAGACGAGCTGAACCCGGAGCAGGCCGAGCCAGTGGGACTGGGGCTTCTGGTAGTTGCACGCGCCATCTTGGGATCACGTGTTCCAGTACGGGCGCTAGATCTCCTACCCAGAAAGGGAGACATTGTGCTTTGAGCGCTATGCGTACTAGTTTGGGAAGATTGCTCACCCTTCTTATGGTGTTTCCCCATGTCTTCAGAAACGTCCGGAAAAGAAAAAGGGCTCTGTATTAAGCTTTATAGAAGGCTTGGGTCGGGAGCTCAGACAAAGTGCGTCCTCTCAGCACGCCATTACGCCACGCCCCCGTAGTTTTCATTTTTAAATGACACTGTTTACACTGCAAATAATTAATGTGAAAGTTAATTCCTGAACCAGCAAGTGTATTTTTGTGCGTAGGCAGCCATTTCAGGTCATTTTACCTGGTCATGTGCTTTCGGAAAGAGCCAGCACTTTAGGATGGAACTGCTTTCTGGCAGGCTGTTGTTTCTCCTACTCAATGTAACTGAATGTGTCACAGTGGGATCTGGATTTTACCAATGAGTGCTGTTATTAGATCTACCAAGGAACTGTTATCTTGTGTTATCAGAGCACAAGTCACATGACTGGGAGCAGCTGGGAAACTGACAATCAGAGCACAAGTCACATGACTGGCAGCAGCTGGGAAACTGACAATATGTCTAGCTCCATGTCAGATTTCAAAATTAAATATAAAAAAATCTGTTTGTTCTTTTGAGAAATGGATTTCAGTGCAGTATTCTGTTGGAGCAGCACTATTAATTGATGTATTTTGAATTTTTTTTTTTTCCGATGACAGTATCCCTTTTCATCATCACTGTTGAGGTTCTGCTACATGGCCATCAAGCTTTGGTTATAGCAGGCAAACTTTTCAGAATCCAAATCACCCCAGTTGCAATAACAGCTGGCAGCAACTGTCAATAGATTACAGATCATTGGACTTTCCAGAAGCCTACAAGACCTCATTTCTAAAATACCACCAGAACAATCATTGTTTTCTTGAAGCAACAACAGCATATGAGCTTTCCTCTTCTTGAATACATTGCAGCTGTGCTTAAGCCCCTCGTCTCTACCATCACCTTCCTTTTAATATAGAGACTCCTGAACTTTAATAACCACATAATGCTATCAATAAATATATAGTTCACACATTTGAAGAATTGCTTTTCTTAAGGTTACAGATTCAAACAGCCTCTTAGGTTTTACATACATAGAAGGTTGGCAAGGATAAATCATTTAGTAAATCTGTCTAATGATGAGAGATAAAGAATGAACACAGTCAGAATACATGGAGTTAAAAACAGTGGATTTAATAATCTGAATGATAATTCAATTTACATCAGTTGCTTGCCGGGTTGTAAGGCCCAAGGGATATTCACTGTAAATATGGTACACGTTCATTGTAGCAACTGCAATTAGTAAGTAACATTGAACATTCTGCGATCAAATCAAGTGTTTGATCATTTCCTCAGCAGAAAATGAACACCCAGCATTTCCAAGAGGTTATTTGGCAGTGAAGAGAATACACAGACAAATGGTATTAAGGAGAATAATGTACACAGACACACTCTATGAGATCATTGTTAGCCATTAGACTACTGTATAACGCATGCTTGGGAAAGGAATATAGATGTAATTGACAATTAAATTGCTTATACGTTAACAGCACTCAAGTTACTCAAGATCTGATGTTACAGGAGCATTGGAGATCTAACAAATATCTGAATCATGTGGGGTGGGAAAAGCTGTAATAATTTGTAGTAAGGGAAGCCATATTGTATCCCATAGGGTGCCATTATCTTATCATGTGTGACTAAGTAAAGTATGAAGAACACTGTACACATTGTGCTGGTTAACCAGGGGTTAAATATAGGGATTTAGATTACCATTTATTAACATGTGCTCCTTGCAAAGGCCTTGTGTATGATGTGCAAGTTAGGCATCCAATGGGAAATTCACATCCCACCCATGTCCCCCCTAAGGGCAGGACTAGATGATGCGTTTTGAACCAAAACGTCGCAATGTCACTAAATGCATGCGACATGTTTTAGTGAAAACGGAAGCTGCGTTTTCATCCGACAGTCGGATCAATGTAGTTGTTTACGTGCGATTCTCCTTCACTTCCGTTTTCACGAAACCATCCGACACGTCGCATGTGTCGGGTCAAAACGCAATATCTAGTCCTGCCTTTACATGATGGTTGCAAATTGCATTCTCTGATTTTGGGGCAAGAACCTTGCAGGAAAAAATGCACTCAGTTTCTGCACCCCATTCATAAAAAGCCCTAGTAAATCAAACAACTTTTACTATTATAAGCACATGTTAAAGAAAATGACCACAAGCATGTAACTTTCACTTACCCAAATTAGCCCTTAAAAAGCCTATTTTGGTCTGACAACTCCTGAAGAAGTGGTGGGTTGCTGCATGGCTGGCTCTCCCAAGGTTAATTCCCTATTTAGGTTTCTTTTTCCATCAGAAGCCTTTCTGTATAGTTTGCACTGCCACCCTATGCTGGCACGGGGCAGCTGTTAAAGCTCTGTGCTGGGCTAGGGAATACTTGTCTACTCCAAATCCCAGCACAGTGACAAAAGATCTGGGGATGGATGGAACCCCACATAGACAAGTTGGGCACAAACAGATGTATGTTGTAAGTGCAAACAAGACAAGAGCTATACAAACATGGGATCTCAAAAAATACTTTATATATTAATCACCATTAATCACCATGGGTAGCAGCTCAAGGTAAAAAAAAAAAAAAAATACTCTTTGTACAAAGTAAGTTACATTTGTCCCAATCAGTGAACTGCGTATTAACTCAACTAAATGTAAACAATTATTGAAGTCTGTCTTGTAAATACACACAGAAAAATATATGTAAACAAAACTGTGCCCACTTATTTCATATCTTTCTAAAAAAAAACCATTCAAACAGAAAACACATGAGGTAGCATTTTCTAGTATTCTTTTCCTTTCAAATAAGTGAACACTGAGGATAAACTTAAAAACAGCCATCCATCAACAAAAACATACTCCTCATCAAATAAATACTTTATACAACAGGTCATTTTGGCACAAAGAATCAAGTACAATTATGAAATGCAATTATTTCTGCTATAGGTTTCCGACCGTGGATTATATGCTCCCGTTCCCTCATACTGATTTTTACATAAACGTGGGTGGTGATTGCAAAAGATGATCTGTCTTACCTGGTGGGAGTTGTATGCCAATCAGTAATATATGAAGAGGTTAAACTGAGGGTTTTGTCAGACTATTGTAATTAGGTGATATAAATATACTTGTAACTCGTTGTAAAACTTTTCTTTCATTTCACCTGATTGTTATCTTTTTCTTGTTATCTCATTTTCAAAAATATTTCCAACAAATGTAAAAACATTAACGTAAAAACAATGCCCTATTTCGAAGAAGGGTTAAATGCAAACAATTCTTTTATAAAGAGCCAGTAAAGGACATTGGCATAGGTTATTTTGCTCAATGAGCCAGTCAATGCAACATTCATTCAGTCCACCAAATGGACCCTTGGGGTCTGACATCATTGACTCTAGAGAAAAGTCACTTAGGACACAAGTACAACATAATGGTATTGTCCCACCTTACTCCTCAGTCTATCAAAAGGGTGGTTCACTAGGGGGTTATTTATCAAAGTCTGACTTTATCTCAATATTTTCTGCTACAAACTCCAATCAAATCTGCTCGGGTTTTTTACACTTACTACATTTTTCCGAAAATTTGCTTTGCGGGAAAAAAAACTGATTTTCAAAATAAATTAAATTAAAAGTCAGATTTTATAAAAAAACAAAATCACAAATTTTTCGTGATTTTTGCATTCGGAGTTTAGTAAATAACCCCCTTAGTATGTTATAGAATGACTAATTCAAAGCAACTTTTCAGTTTACCTTCATTTTTCTTTTTTTTTATAGTTTTTGAATTATTTGCCTTCTTCTACTGACTCTTTCCGGTTTTTCAATGGGGGTCACTGACCCCATCAAAAGAACAAATACTCTTTAAGGCTACAAATGTATTGTTATTGCTAATTTTTTATTGCTCATCTTTCTATTCAGACCTTCTCCTATTCACATGCCAGTCTCCTATTCAAATGAATGGATGGTTGCTGTGGTAATTTGGACCCTAGCAACAAGACTGCTGAATTTACATACTAGAGAGCTACTGAATAAAGAGCTAAATAACTCAAAACACAAATAATAAAAAATGAAAACCAATTGCAAATTGTCTCAGAATTTCTCTTTCTACATCATAATAAATGTTACTTTAAAGATGGACAACCCCTTTAAAACATATCGGCAGACCTTCGTACTGTGTCAGACAAATCTGACATTGGTTCTTAGCAGATTATTATATAACATTTAACAGTGAAAGTGAAATGTATATATACATTTTGGTAAGCATTCCAGATAACCTTAAATACCTCATTTTACACATAAATTTGCTACTAGAGTGATCAAATTGCTCATCTCTACTTACCTCTGAGATAGAAGTCAAGGTAGTATCACATTGTAAGCATTTACTATATAGCTTCGGCACAATGCTTCTTTGAATGTCCCTTTCACCCCTTTCAAAGGGATTCTGTCATGGGAAAACATTTTTTTTTCCAAAATGCATCAGTTAATAGAGCTCCTCAAGCAGAATCCCCCTTTGAAATATGTTATTCAAAAGAGCAAACCTTTTTTTTTCAGGACAATCATTACAGGATTCCTTTAATCTTTTTACCAACCAATGGTGCTAACACATGAACATTGGTTACTTCTGTTTGCACACTGTCTCACTAACTACATCTAACTTTGTTTTCAATTGCTTCAGACCTTCTAATTTTTGATTCAATTATTTTTGAAAGGCACATTGGCCTTAGTTATTATGGCAGCAAAAAACACAGTAGCACCTCACCTAATGAGGAAACAATGAACAGTGTGCATAAGAGAATAATTATAATGTAGCTCGTTAGCATTTGCTAATTGCTAGGCACAATACCCCAAATGCTTCATTTGCTGTAAAAAATGTTCATTATAAACATAGACGATTAAATCTCTGTTCATGTATATTTTACCCTAAATAAACAAAACCTGTAATTAGTAACATGATTTTCCTCTGTTTTATTAGCCGGCCTTATGATTATTCACCATCTCAACAAATGTACCATTTCAAAAGTGGCAAGATTATATTATCATAGTATAAAAAACTTGAAAGTCAAAGAACCTAAAGAATGCATAGGAACTCATTGCAAAATGAACGTTACTGGGAACTCTCCAAAACAGCTAAAGACGTGAGGATATAAAGAACAAAGGCTGATTTAGGATTGCCATTTCATGGCATATTACCAGGTAACATTTGCTACTTAGAATATAATCTCCCTTTACTCAGGGTGACAGTTTGATCGGAGCAGCACCTATAAAAGAGAACACCGTTAGTCTGTTCAGATAACGGATCTTTCAATAATTTGGATCTTTATTAAAATTAAAATCATTTAAATACTAAATAAATCAAACAGGCTGGTTTTGCCTCCAAAAATGATTAATTATATCTTAGTTTGGAACAAGTACAAGGTACTGTTATTATGGAGAAAAGGGAAATCATTTTTTAAAATTTGGATAATTTGGATATAATCGAGTCTATGGGAGACAACATTTCAGTAATTCTGAGCTTTCTGGATAACGGGTTTCCGGATAATGGGTCCCATACCTGTACAATGTTGTCTCATCTGCCTCATCATCCCCTGCCTTCTTTACTCCTTAAAGGGGAAGTAAAGTCTAAAATAGAAAAATGCTAGGAATGCTGTATTTTGTATACTAAACATAATAACATGAACTTACTGCACCAGAAGCCTAATTAAACAAATAATTTATGCTTTCAAAGTTGGCCACAGGGGGTGACCATCTTGTAACTTTGTTAAACATCTTTGCAAGACCAAGACTATGCACATGCTCAGTGTGGTCTGGGCTGCTTAGGGATTGTGATAAATTATCAAAACACCACAAGTCAAATAATATCTGCCAGAAGTCTATACAGCAAGACTGATTAATATGTAGATTGCACTTGGTCCTGTGTTGTCATGTAATCTAATGAGGATTTTATAGTTTTTGTATTGTTTAATACAAACGTTCTCCAACTCTGCAGAACCAGTGGCTGTAGCAAAATAATCTTTTAATGAGAATACCATTTTATCTGTTTAAATCGGGCTCCATGATCTTTGTCTTTGCCAGTGGAGTTGGAAACATTAAAGGGGATGTAAAGGCAAAAATAAAATAATCTCTACACAGTCGCAGACTGCTCTACAGGGAAACAAACAAAGCTGCTTGAGTTCTGCATGGCTGGGAAGTGTGGTGGGAGGGGCTCCCCTGCTGTTTAAAAGTATGATCATTTCCCTGCAGAGCAGTTAGGGACCATCTGACTTTTCCTATCCACAGCAGTCAGAGCAAGTAAATTAAGGGAAAATTTCACTGCATACAGTTAGGTTTCTTATAAAAACGGTAGACATTTTTTAATTAAAGTATATTTTTTTTCATTAAAGAAAGTAAAAATGGGCTTTTCATTTTTTTTGCCTTTACATCTCCTTTAACATTTACTTTTCTTCTTTGTTATTCTCTTTCACAACAATACATATTTCCTTCTAAACCTAAATTTCTTAATTCTTTTGAAAAATGGCAGAATGTCTTCCACGTAATACATCTAACAATCAAATCTCATTCCCTAAACAATATAATTTTTTTTGGCTGATACTGTAAGCAGAAAGTCACAACTGGGTGGCCAAGCACTTCAAACTCCTGTACTAGTGCTATATGGGTTTACATTTCCTACAAGAGCTTCATGTATCAACTTCTCATTCCATCCATTTTGTCTGGTTTAATTGGTGTTTTATGATTTCACCTTAATGGACTACCAAGTCTATCTCAATAAGCAAATACTTTGCAATATTCCAATAAATTTTTACCACCACTGAATGTACTGTATACTCTATGGGGCAGATTCATTAAGGGTCGAATTTCGAAGTTAAAAATACTTCGAAATTCGACCCTCGAATTGAAAGTCGAAGGTCGAAGGATTTAGCGCTAATCCTTCGATCGATCGATCGAAGGATTTTTCGTTCGATCGAACGATTAAATCCTTCGAATCGTTCGATTCGAAGGATTTTAATCCAACGATCGAAGGAAAATCCTTCGATCAAAAAAAGGTTAGCAAACCTATGGGGACCTTCCCCATAGGCTAACATTGACTTCGGTAGGTTTTAGCTGCCGAAGTAGGGGGTCGAAGTTTTTTTTAAAGGGAAAGTACTTCGACTATCGAATGGTCGAATAGTCGAACGATTTTTACTTCGATTCGTTCGATTTCGTTCGAATTCGAACGAATTTAACCAATTCGATGGTCGAAGTACCAAAAAAATACTTCGAAATTCGAAGTATTTTTCATTCGAATCCTTCACTCGAGCTTAGTGAATCTGCCCCTATATGTTCTGCCATCCTAAGAAATAAAGAGGCATAACTGCTCTTTAAATTAATTCTCAAGAGTGAGGATAGAAATATTGAGCACTGCTCCTGATTGCTTGATTGCTGCAAGCAGCTTTAGAAATGGGTCCTGTGAAAGCATTCTGTCGAAATCCTCAAGTAAATCAGGAGCTAAAAGGTCAGTGAAACAGACAGTGGAACATTAATGTTCCACAGAAGGTAGAAAATTAGCTAAAACCTGTAAATGTATGCATGTTTTTTATTATTTGGAGGATAACGATGCACTGCCCTTTGTAAGATGTCATGTTATACCACACTGGCAAACTTACAGAAAGTTTAGTACAAGTTCATATCCAACTTGCATAAATAAACCCTAATTTACATCAAGTACTAGGTTTTCCATTTGATTCTAGTCACATCACTTGATGTGCAAACAAAGGGGGTTGTGGGAGCACTCCAAGGCTCAGTAAAAATATATAAATACAAATGGAAGTGCTACTGAGCTGGTCAAGTTAACTACCAACATACAAAAAAGAGAGGGGTGATTGATCAATGCACATTCTCTGGTCCCCTGTCTCATAAGTCATTTAGTATCTATGCAAATGCATGTATTTACAAAAACAGGGCTTTTTAGATACAAAATTATGGGGACCAGTGAATGTTACACTAAACCAATGCCTAGTCAGGAGACACCTATACCAAGAAATGCTTGCATGCAGGGAGGTGCCAGTCTTTGAATACTATGAACAGGGAATCTCCCCTCTTAATTTGTATTCTTGTCCCTGTCTACTCAACTTTAACATGCAAAGAACCCCTCAGACATAGTAGAAGTAGGCTATATTCCACAAAAAGTTTCTTCACTTTTTAGGGTGCTTGGGAGCCAGCAATGTAGGAGATACATTGACAGTACGGAATGTAAACCTGACTCTCCAATATGACAATTATTCACACTTTATTTTAAAGAACAGCTTTCATCAAAAATGATTTCCAAAGAAATCCCATTATAATGCCATCAATTATGATTTCTTCTTTCAAATGCCTATCATTTACTTGGTCATTACATTGTACAGCATAGTACACTGCCTGCTTAATAAAAGATGATGGGGAATGATGTTCAATTAATACCTAATGTGACTGAAGATATTAAATCAGGAAATCATCTTGGGAGGGGGGGTTCTCTGCTCCCATGAATATTTATCATGATCAGTGCCTTAGAAATACTGATGACTGAAGCATCTGTCCACTTTCTATAGGTAGCTTGGAATTTAATCAAAGATTTAAATAGCGGCTGGAAGACTGAGGATGGACTGAGCAGTTGAAATCTTGAAATTGTACAATTTGTTGACAGAAACTTTAAGTTTCAATTTCAGTCAACTGTCAAATATTATTGTGTCGATCAAAGCCTATGCTTATAATGCCTACCATTATATTTGTGACTCATACCCATCAGAGAGAGGGCTGCATCAGACTTTTGTTGGAGGCAGAATAAAAATTATATATCCCCACAAGTTGAGGATTTTGCATAAATATAAGGACCGGAACTAGGTGTAGGCCGAAGAGACACGTGCCTAGGAAATTAATTTCCAAGAGCATAATGTAAGTGAGTAGAAATTCCTTATCAATATGTAGTAACTTAGGGTGTTGAAATGATAGTTCTGGCCCTATCATATACAGTGATTATTCAGCTGGTCTGTATATAAACCTTTCATTATAGTTTGTCTGATATAGCTAAGAATGTATACATGTGCAAAGAGCTACAAAACTAAATGATACAGAATGTCCCTTTAGAAAGATAGAGTTGTTTCGATGTTTGTCCTGAGCACAATAGAGCAACATGTACAGGTAGTGAAACCATACAGTATGTTAATTGGATATATTACATCAAGAAAAAAGCTGAAGAATTGGAAAATATATACCTTATGTTATTGTTTAGTCCAGTGCTATTTGGACCAACAATGACTCTGCTATAAACATGCAAATCGAAATGAACAAGTTTTACTCCCTGTATATCAGTAAGGGGTGATTTCCTTCAGTTCCCAACAAAAATGTTATTTCCCCTGAAAATAAATTATTGACAGTTTTTTTTCTAGCAGCTTCCAAGAAAGCTTTATTTAATTCTTGGTTACTAAAAGAACCCCCTTCGTTAACAGACGTTATTTCTTTTATGAACCAGCTTAGTTGGCAAGAAGCCTTATTAACCAAAACCAAAGGAAATAATTCCATTGACTCTTTTAAACTGATTTGGTCTCCCTTTTTTGAAGCTTGTTATTCTAATAAAGGTGATCAAATAGGACGGTTTCTCAATTTATAAGATGCGCTTTCAGACATTCCAGTCAATGAATGGACATTTTTCTTTATTTCTTTCAATATGTTTACATCCACTGGCTTTGTTAATTTTAGTTAGTTGTTGTCAGTCTCATTAAATGGTATTTCGTTTTTAATAATTTTATGCCATTGTATCGATTATAACTTGTCTTTCATCTGCATAAAATTTGCTGGCATACTGTTATTATTTGTTTATCATGAAAATCAAATAAAATATTTTCAAAATAAAATAAAGTAAGGGGTGATTGTAAATACCAGGTCACTGAGTGATTTATGGAATCCCTACAGATATGTATCATGGGGTATAAAAATCAGGCAGGGTCAACAGTTCAGATATACCATTCAAATAAAAGAAATTCCAAAGAACGCCCCTAATAGAGACTCTCGATACTCGAGCTTCTGCTCATTCTGCTTTTTTACCATACATTTATTGAGCAATGTGCTTGTTTTGTCAGGAACATGACAGCAAATGAATATAAATTAGAGAGAGCAAAATGGGAAATAAATCAAATCAGCTTTATTACAGGAGCAAATCTTAAATAAACTAATATTTTATCTCCATCTTTAAAAATGTCATTTTCTATAATAGACTACCACAATGTTTTTTAACCCTACTATACACAAGAGAATAGTCTAGCAAGTCCTACTTACTGATCATTTTCTGCTTTTTTTGGGCATTCCTCAGCAGTCAGATGTCAATGGAAAAAAACATGCTAAATAGTTTGCCTGTTTCCTTGTCTCCTGCTGTATTCTGCCTTCCCTATGCTCCCTGTGCGTGTGCCATACTCTGCCTGACCTATGCTCCTTGTGTGTGCCATAGTCTGCCTGACCTATGCTCCTTGTGTGTGCCATAGTCTGCCTGACCTATGCTCCTTGTGTGTGCCATAGTCTGCCTGACCTATACTCCTTGTGAGTGCCATAGTCTGCCTGCCTTATGCTGTGTGTGTGTCATACTCTGCCTGCCCTATGCTCCCTGTGTGTGCCATAGTCTGCCCGACCTATGCTCCTTGTGTGTGCCATACTCTGCCAGCCCTATGCTCCTTGTGTGTGCCATAGTCTGCCTGCCTTATGCTGTGTGTGCCATACTCTGCCTGCCCTATGCTCCCTGTGAGTGCCATAGTCTGCCAGACCTATGCTCCTTGTGTGTGCCATAGTCTGCCTGCCCTATGCTGTGTGTGTGCCATACTCTGCCTTCCCTATGCTCCCTGTGTGTGTGCCATACTCTACCTGACCTATGCTCCTTGTGTGTGCCATCGTCTGCCTTCCCTATGCTCTGTGTATGTGCCTGTGCCATACTCTGCCTGACGGGAGCCTGATAGGGTTTGTTAGCATTTGGAAATTGTTGGGAAGGTGTTTAATCATGTGCTGGTGGGGTGCAGTGCTATCCACAGGGGAGGAAAAGGCATATGGATTTAAGGATATGTTTTTATATGACTTACATTTTTCACATATGAGCAATATCGCTGCAGTGAGCACCAACCGTTTGTTTTTTTGGTGTGTTACTACCATTAATGTGGGCATGGTCTTAAAAGTTCTTGTGGTAACATGGGTGTGGTTTAGAGTGGGTGTGGTGTAAAAACAGGGAGTGGACAACACTGGCTTCCATTATTGGCCCTCCACCACCTATGCCCTCAGTATCACAGAAGTTGGACAGAACTGGAAAGGGATTCTTCTATTCTTTACCACCAGCATGTATTCATGCAGATAAGTAACCATCAAGTACAATGTTTGGTTTTTTTATTACTGCCTCCTGGCTATCTCAAATTGGATGAGCCAGCACCACCTCAAACTCAACCTAACAAAACTGAACTTATCATCTTTCCACCTAAGCCTGGTCCTACTCCCCTATTTACCATCTTTTTGGCATGCTCATTGATCCTGTCAAATCAGCTCGCTGTCTGGGGGTAATCTTTGACTCCTCTCTCTCCTTCTCTGATCATATTAACTCCACTGTCAAAACCTGTCACTTTTTCTTACGCAATATTGCCAAAATCCGTCCCTTCCTTTCACCTGATACATCCAAGACGCTCATGCATGCTCTCATCCTATCCAGACTAGATCACTGTAACCTTCTATTAACTGGCCTCCCTAACTCCCATCTCTCCTATCTCTCCCCTCTACAGTCTGTTTAAACACTGCTGCCTAAAGAGTACAGGCCCCTCGGCTGCTGAAGTCCTTATCATGGCTTCCTATAAAACAAAGAATAACTTATAAACTCCTCCTCATAGCCTTCAAAGCCCTTCATTCTTCTGCACCTAACTACATCTCATCTCTTGTTTCTCTATATGTTCCTGCCCGAAACCTCCGCTCCTCTCAGAGCAACCGCTTGGTTGTACCCCCCACTACTACTGCTGTTTCCCATATCCAACCTTTCTCTCTTGCAACTCCTTATATTTGGAATGCCATTCCTGAATCTCTCAGGAGAGAATCCTCCTTCAGAGTTTTTAAAACAAAACTCAAAGCCTACCTCTGGGAGCACCTGGATAACAACTGAACTGGCACTTATAGAACAGTGTAACAAACTGTAACCCACAGCACCTTAATACCCCTCTGAATTGTGTCTGTATGTTACCCTCCCATTTAGACTGTAAGCCCTACGGGGTAGGGTCTTCTAGCCTTTTGTTTCCTTGACACCGAGCACTTAATCTGTATTGTCATTATATTTTTTAGATTTATGTGAATTGTATTTCTAATAATGCACTTATTGTTACTTTTTATTCTAATGACCCCTTGTTTGTTATTACTAATTTATTGTTTTGCTGTACAGTGCTTTGCCCTCGAGGAGCACTTTACAAATAAATAAATAAAATATACATACATTACAGAGAAAAAAGGAAATAATTTTAAATTTTGCTTCAAATACATACGGTTAGGTCCATAAATATGACAGGGACAACTTTTTTTTCTAATTTTGGTTCTGTACATTACCACAATGAATTTTAAATGAAACATCTCAGATGCAGTTGAACTTTCAGCTTTAATTCAGTGGGTTGAACAAAAAGATTGCATAAAATGTGATATATATAAAAATAAACAAGGGAAAGTTGTGCTCAACACTAATTTTTAAAACCATTAGGTGAGGGTGCAATGAGGCTGTGACCACAAAATACATATAGACAAATACAAGAGTCCTCTGCACTCAACCCATTATCAATATATTTAAGACAGAGACATGTTGTGCATACTGCTACTGAAAAATGCCTTACCTTTTAAACAAAATGCAAAAATGTCTCTGTCTTAAATATATTGATAATGGGTTGATAATGTATTTTGTATATATATATATATATATATATATATGTGTGTATTTGTTTATAGTGCAAGTAGCATTTATGCCAATACAAGCCTATTAAAGCCTATTTGCAAGCAGCGACAGATCTCTCCATGTGACACTAGAATGTGATGCAGATTATGTATGCATAGCAAGTGTTCTAACAAGTTATGCTATGTTTTGCATATTTACTGGTGACTGACGTAACACACATTATCATCTAAGTGCTATTTGTTGTTCTTGTAACGGCTGACCTATTTTCTGCATCTGACCTGTTAAGGGTGATTGAAGATAAGAGTTACCTCCAGTGTCAAAATGACAAGAAAGGATTCTTTCATTTAGTAATCCTGTCTCTGCAGAAGTTATACTGTACCTTTGCATCTCTGAAGATTACTAACACATACTCTCAGGCTCTGAATGTAAAAGCATTACGACAAGAAATGTACCCAATATCCAGCATATGCAATGTATCCTTTTTATACATAACTATTCCATTATTTTTTCCCCTGTATTTGTTGCTTTACATAAATAACACACTACAAACCTGTAAGTTCATTATTTTAACATAGAGTAAATATGTGACATCAGTTATTGCACAGAATAAAATTGCTGCTATTTCCTAAATAGGGCCTTTCCCACTGACATCCAATTTTCCCTTTTTTCCAGATGCTCAATATATTCTTTTCTCCATCTTAAGGTTTTTCTGATTTCATATAATTCTGTTAATAAAAATGAGTGCACATTTATCTAAACCTTTTTCCATATGATTTACATTTTTCCAGCTGACCTTTCATGCAACAATTGCATTTATTCTCTTGCCCCCTAATACTGTAAAATATAAAATGGAAGGATCATGTGTGAACACAGCATTAATACCATGCTATACATTAATCATCAGTTGATGAATAAGTCATGTACATTTTAGCCCACCTTTAAATCACAAACCATTCATTAAGGAGTTAGTTTCAGCCTGAGAAGCAGCAAATTGACCTTTTGGCTTTTGTGCTTTGCAGCCATATCAAGTCAACAACACATGGAATTATAGTATAAACTAAGGGGCAGATTTATCAAGGGTCGAAGTGAATTTGAGGGAAAATAGTTCGAATATTCGACCATTCGATAATAGAAATACTGTCTCTTTAAAAAAACTTTGAATTCAATACTTCGCCAAATTAAACATGCCGAAGTGCTATGTTAGCCTATGGGGACCTTCAGCAGTTTTCTACGTTTTTTTAAGTCGAATAAAAATCGTTCGATTCGAAGGATTTAATCGTTCGATAAAATGATTTTACTTCGACCGCAGGATGCCCAAATTCGATGAAAAAAACTTTGATATTCGAAGTTGAAGTATTTCAATTCGATGGTCGAATTTCGAATTATTTTCATCTTCGAAATTCGACCCTTGATAAATCTGCCCCTAAGTGTAATATTAGCTAGGAACTCTGGCTCAAATCCCAGTGTTGGCTGCTTGTGTATTGGGTACGTCACATGCATTTCCAATATCCCAGCATGCTTAGGACACAAAACTTGCCTCCCATGCAAATAAATGTTTAAGTTCTCATTCCACTATAGAACATTTCTTTACAAATATTTAGATAAACAGACACAATTAAAAAAAAAAAACTATAATTTTGTTTTGAAGCCAAAGAGGAAGTCTTTATATTTATAGTATACAGTGCACTTAATATTCATGATAAGGAGAGTTGTCCGAAGTCATGGAATTCCAAAAATATGTCTCATGTATTATACTTAAAGCATTAACTATTTACATTTTTATAGTATGTTGCTTAAATGGTTACGTAAGGCATGATATTAATGTACAATCTAGTTGCTAAAATTTTACAATATTCACTACTTAACTGTATAGCCTGGGGATTTAAAAACAAATTTGCAACTATTATATTTTTTATCTTGCTTTCTAGTCATCTGACATTAAAGTGATTTCCACATAAATTTTAAAACTTCCTCCCAATAACTCACTTTAATCCTGCTGGTTCTGTATTAAATTTTTAATTAACATTTCAGTTTATAGCCTTTTCAGTTTATTTATATATGGGCTGCTTTAGAATCATTTGCTTGAAAAGAGATTAGATCGCAAAGTAGTAAATATATTACTGAAAGTTTTAACAGCTTTTAGTTATAATTCATAAGCAAATCAAAGCATAAAGGGAATAGCGTGCTTATATATTTAAAAAAAACTATAAAACTAACAACAAAGACAAACCAATATGGAGATTATCTATGGTTATACTGGAAGCACTTTACAGAGCATCAGAACCATTGCTGGACCTCTTCTATACTATACTATTGTCAGGGACTGTTAAATTAGTCTCCCTGTATAATTTAGCAGGCAATTCCTTAGTGTTATAGATGCCTAACTGGGTCCTAAAATACAGTTAGGAGGGGGACTTGTTTCTTTCTCCTGCTTAAAGCTATCACCCTTGGGATTCACAGTAGTGACCAGTAGATGGCACTGTGTCTTAAGTTTTGGGCAACCATGCGCTCAGGGTCCATTTTGTGTCAGCCCTGGCCTGAGCAGGCAGGCATGTTATCCTGTGGAACCTAGACAGGTCAGGTCTAGTAAGGACAGGCTACTCACTTGTATAGGTCACTCTAGGAGTGACAGACAGATAAGCTATTTAGCTGAGCAGTTTGTGGCTCCTCCAAGGATTGTGAGTGGCATTATGATCCCGGGTACTGATTGCCCAGAAGTAGGGACTAAGTGTACAGATTACACAAATTACAGTCACACTACACCCTGCCTCAACACCGTTGCGAGGGCTTACTCCTTGAGAATTACAGTCTCATCCAGAGCACAGTATTGGGAGTGGAGTGTATAGTTAGAGAATGATGCATTTACATTACTATAGCGCTACACTATGGCAATACAATAGTTTTTGAATCTGGAACATCTAAAAAGATACATTTGTGGCTGGGAGAGTGGTAGTAATAGTGATGCTTCCTACAGGAAAAGCATCTTACCACCATGCATCTCCCATTTATACTTTCATAAACATGTCATTAGCATCTTTAGTGGCTTATAAAATCTTCTTTTCTCTGAAAATTTCAATGGACAATTCACAAATGAAAAAAAAACAAACAGGACATGACCAGGGCAGAGTAGAAGCAAATTGTGTCTTTGCAGATGTATATACTTAAACCAATAGCACTACATTTCAAACTCATAACTTTAGTTATGGGCGGATATGATTTTGGCCAATGTGAACTGGGTTTGTAGAGGGTCCAGTGGTAAAACTATATACAATAATTTATAAAACATTATTTAAAAATCAACCTTATTCATTTTGATGAATTTAGGAAACTCAGCAGTGAACCAATAGTAAAATACAGAGAGCAAACTTTATCTAGACATTCGGTTCTGATGATTTACCATGTTCTAGCGCATTCACAGTAAATGTGTTAGGACATAGTCATAATGCCTGAAAACCCTTTGCACATAAGTGATGCATAAGTGCATCAAAGACCACATGCTCTGTGGGTTTGGGACATAAAATAGGTCACTGGGTCAGGTGTAGGCAGATATAGAAGCAAGTATTGCTGGCCCTTCCACCTACAGCTGAGCCTTTAGCCTGTGGCCCCTACCTGTCTTTGATGTCAGCTGTAGGCTCTGGTTACAGTTAGAAGGAGAGGCTTCTGTAGATGTGTGTTTTTAAAGGGTAAGTTAGAGTCAAGTTCATTCATCTTTTTTTAACCTCTGGACTGATACAGACAGTCACTGAATCCTTACACACCCATAACCCGTCATCTTTCTTATTTTTAAAGCTAGACCCAAAATACCACATTATTTCAACAGTTTCTGCCTACTGTCAAACAATAGGCTACCAAAACAGCAAAATAATAATCAAACACAATATTACCAAACAACAATGATAAAAGGGGTTTATTCTGTTTACCTGCAACTAGTGAAGCTGTATCAAACAGAGCAATGATTCTTGGGAAGGTTAAACTGAATAAGCACTTAAAACAAAATTATAGTCAAGCATTTTGTCTTCTCTCCGGGGTCTTATATACTTGAAGGAAAACATCTTCCAATTATCATAAAAAGCCATCTCCAATTTTCACAGTTCAGCTATAGCAGACTGACTGAAGATATAAAATGTATGGCTTAGGAATTTATGTATATAATCCTCTGTAACCATTTCCTCTTGAGTAATAGCCAGTAGTTGGAACAGCAATAGTAAGCGATTTACATTCAGATTGCTTGGTATTAATAATCGTATTCCCAGCAGGCACAAGCAATCAAATATTTTGAACAAACAAACGTGTTCCTCTTAATATTCATATCACTTTCTCATACTGAACAAGATGAAACCCTTTGTTACATTTCACGCTTTTTTTTTTTCCCCAAACAAAACTTTATGTCTAGCTCGAAAGCAATGTACCAATATAAATAAAATTCTTGCATTTTCTACAAGGTCTTAGAGGACCTCACTAGGAGTTAAATGATTTCTGCTCTTCACTACCTAGCAGTCATTTGCACCAGAGTAGAAAGAGGAGAATCCTTTAGGCAATAAAGTTGCTGTTGTCCTTTCTTGACACTATGATCATTACAAAGATTACACTTGTCTTCTTAAGCAGCACTGTGGCACTTCCCTGCTGGCATTGGACAATATATCCAGAAAATTAGCTCCCTTGGCTATAAAGAATATATAAACACCAAACACAAAAACTAGTATAGAGCTGTTCGGTAAATTTACACCACCAATGTGTCCAAGCCATGAAACAAAACTTCAAGGGGAACTATCACGAAAATGAAAATTTAATACAAGCTTCCTTATAAATACCGAATTAAGAAACTTTCTAAATACAATCAATTAAAAATTCTGCATTGTTTCAAGTTTATCTTCAATATTCCTCTCTCAGCATCTGTTTCTCTCCAGTCTGTCTTCATGCAGCAGTGTTAGATGAATGATCCAATATATCTTATAGGGGGGGGGGCTCCCTTTCCTAGCAGATGTATTAGAGCTCACTCAAATAACTGATTCCAGTCAGGGCAGCCATCAGGGGGGGACAGAGGCTAAGGGGGCCCGGCCATGCCACACTTACTTGATTAGCCGGGCCCCCATCTTTCTGAGAGCTGCTGACTTCGGGAAGGCATGGACATTTAAGGGGCCCTGGCCACCAATTTTCTCATAATGTGGGGGGGGCCTGGCCACCAATTTTTTTTTCTCATGTGGGGTCCTAGCCACCAATATTTTTTAATGGGGGGGCCCTGGTCACAAATGTTTTTTTATGGGGGGCCCTGACCACCAATATCTTTTTATAAACATGTGGGAATCATAGCCACCAATATTTTTATTATTATTTTTGTTTTTTTACTGTGGGGTGGGTAGGGAGGGCAGACCTGTAGGTGGGGCTTGCGGTGGGTGCAGCCCAGGGGGCCCAGAAAATGTTGTTGTATGGGGCCCTGCGATTTCTGATGGCGGTCCTGATTCCAGTACAAAAAAATAAAATAACTGCCTTTTGCATAAATTCTGCATGTAGAGAGACACATGATGTCTGATGATTTTAATAGAGTAAGCTCTAATACATCTTCTAGGCAAAAGGAGCCCCCCCCCAGGGTCGGGCCATGCAACCCAGCCAGCCATGGCGCCCCTTCCACCGTGCGCAGGAAGCACGCACGCATGCACGCTGACTGACCGGTCACCCCCTTCTGGTATGCTCTCCTCCTCCCCTCCTGTACGCACACACATGAGCATACGCACAAACAGTATGCAGGACTGCAGAGGAGAGGAGCGCACTCAGCCAGACTAGGGGTAGGAAGTGGAGAAAGGAATGTGCCTGTCGCCCTCCAAGCTTTGCGCCCTAGGCACGTGCCTACTCTGCCTACCCCTAGTTCAGGGCCTGCCCCCCCCCAATAAGATATATTGGATGATTCATCTGATACCCAACTCCTGAATGAAGACAAACTAGGAAGTGCCGAGACGTCAACCATATCATGAGGGAGATAATGATCCACTACTGGCTTTTTTCAGATGCTATTTCATGTTATTATTTATTGTAATTCAGGCCACTGGATCACTATCGCCTTCATGCCATGGGGTTGGACCAGAGGCACCATCTATAGTGTAAAACAATGTATTATTCAAGAGAATATAAAAGTGTTGCACTAACAGTCTCAAAAATAGGCACTTCAAATAGTCACTTGGTTTATGCAGAGCATTAATAGTTTGTGTTTCCTACTCTTGAGTATCCACTTGTATTCCTCTGGAATTGGCACATTTTACTCCATTCAGCTTCCTTAGAGGCCAGTGGACAAAGCTGAAAAAAAACTGGCCTCCTTAAACACCAGTGGATAAACCAACAGTACAAACTTAACATACTAGGATCATACCTCTTCACTAACCCCTAGTGTATATGTAATAAAAGGCAATAAGTTTGCCCAGGAGCAGTAACCCATTGAAAACAATAAGATATTTACTTTTAAACAGGTGACCAGTAAATGCTGCCTGCTGAGTGTTTGCTATGGGTCACTGCCCCGGGCAAACTTAGTGCCATTTATTACATAACCCCCTAAAAGTGTTCCCTAAAAACTTTAATAACATACTTCTATCATTAAACATATCTAAAGCTCTCAATTATTTTACTAGGTAGTGGTGCCTCCCAGTTAGCTTGTCTTTCATTTATATACTACCACTTTATTATACATCCTGTTGTAAATATTTAGGTAGAAAAGTGCTGATAGCAAAAAATAATAGTGGCTTACCTGAAGGATATGGCAGACAGGAAGATGTCTGGATGCCATGACCAATGGATGGAGTGTCCAGAGTGTACATGCCCACTTTTTTTTGTTATTGTTATTCCGCTTTCTTAGACTACATTTCAGTTGAGCTTCAGATTCATATTCATAAACCCAAGCCTGAAAACCCCTTTAAAGGGTTTTGAGATACTCTTAACCATTGTGGGTGCTGAGAATCACTGCAGGTGGAACAATCAATTTGCATAACCACATGAAAATGTACATATTTTTGCAAGATTATTACCTGCAGCAATTCTCAGCACATGTTGTTTCACCGAAGAAAACAGTGTAAAAAGCTGTGTATAATAAATGGCGAATTAATCAAGGTTTGTTTTATTTTACCCCATGCCAACACCATATTTGCTGCCTTTATTTTACACAGCTTCAGACCTTTGTAAGTAAATTATGGCAGAAGTTGCTCAAAGAAAAGGCAAATAAATAGTGATGGGCGAATTTATTCGCCAGGCACGAATTTGCGGCGAATTTCCGCGTTTCGCCGCCAGCGAATAAATTCGCGAAACTCCAGCGAAAATTCGCGGCAAAAATTCGGATTCAGTTTGCCCGGACAGAAGGATTCGGCCGTATCCTGCGGAAAAAGGCCGAATCCCGAACAGAATCCTGGATTCAGTGCCTCCCTAGTATCAATGGAATATATACTACTACAGGTATGGGACCTGTTATCCAGAATGCTCGTGACCTGGGGTTTTTACGGATAATGTATCTTTCCGTAATTTGGGTCTTCATGCCTTATGTCTACTAGAAATTCATTTAAACATTAAATAAACCCAATAGGCTGATTTTGCTTCCAATAAGGATTAATTATATCTTAGTTGGGATCAAGTACAAGCTACGGTTTTATTATTACAGAGAAAAAGGAAATCATTTTTAAAAATTTGGATTATTTGGATAAAATGGAGTCTATGGGAGACAGCCATTCCATAATTCGGAGCTTTCTGGATATCGGGTTTCCGGATAAGGGATCCTATACCTGTACTACTACAATAAAAAAGTAATGAAGATGAAGATGAGCATTTTTACTTTTTAAAAGTATGCCTCACTTATCATGAAAGTTTTTATGGAGCACAATGTAATAGTTTCTACATTTTATGCAGGGGTTTCATTTTAGAAATACAGTCCAAGATTTTATTGCAGAATCCAAGGTTTCCTCCATCAGCAGAGAATTCTGCTGGTGTCTTCATTCATCAAACATCTGATTCATTTCCTCCTCTACAAAACACTTGCGGTTGTGGGACCTGAAATGCTTTCATGTAAATGGCCTCAATTAATTGTGCAAACCATCCGAAGGTAATGTAATTAGCAGGAATGCAGAAAACTGTTTACAGATTATGACTATAATCTCTTTTTTTTCCAAGGAATGTTACGGTGGTCAAATGCTGGAAACGGGATTTTTATACTTTAGAAATGATTTCACACTAGGCAACTTTCCAGCTGTGACTAAACACAGGCAGAAGTTCAAAGGAGTGCAGCAACTGATTCCCTAACTGTCAGCCGCAGCACTCACTTGTGAACACAGTTGGACTTTAGTGACATTTCTGTGCCATCTGTAATTGCCATTCAGTACAACATAGTTTGTAACTTTTGGGTTTAAAAGCCATACTGCGATTGTAGAAGATTAGTTGCTGAGGACGCACCACCTGGATGGCTAAATGTGGTTAAGTCATGTCTGCCAAGTAGAGGGACTTGTACACCCATCAACCAGGGATATCAAACACACAGCTACAGGGTTACAGATGATAGTATGAACATTTACAGAAGGAACTTTGCCATTGTATTATATAAGTACAGGTATGGGACCTGTTATCCAGAATGCTCGGGACCTGGGGTTTTGTAGATAATGAATCTTTCTGTAATTTGGATCTTCATACATTAGGGGGCAGATTTATCAAAGGTTTTACGTGAAAATTCAAATAAATAAAAAAATTGAATTTCGAGCTAATATAGGTAATAGTCCAAATTCGAATTTTTTTTTAGAAAATTTGAATATCGAAATTTATCATGTACTGTTAAAAATTCTACTTCGACCATTCACCATCTAAATTGCTGTTTTAAACTATGTGGGACCTCTTAGAACCTATTTAGAGGCAATTGGTGGACTTTGAAAAACTTTGATTCGAATTAGATCAAATGCGCTATTACTTTGATTTGCACGATGCTAATTCAGCCTAATTCGAAGACAGACTATTCACATGCACTTCGATTTTTTTAATAAATTTCGGTTGGTCTTTTTTAATCCGAATTTCGACGTTTTTTTAAATTCGAAATTCGACCCTTGATAAATCTGCCCCTAGGTCTACTAGAAAATCATGTAAAGATTAGATAAATCCAATAGGCTGGTTTTGCTTCAAATAAGGATTAATTATATCTTAGTTGGGACCAAGTACAATGTATTTTTTATTATTACAGAGAAAAAGGAAATCATTTTCAAATATTTGGATTATTTAGATAAAATGGAGTCTATGGGAGAAGGTCTTGTCGTAATTCAGAGCTTTCTGGATAACGGGTCCTCAAATAGGACATCACAATGACCAAGTGCTTATCCTCTGCAAAACCCTTTTTGGGATCAGGTGCTGGACAAAAAGTGTCTCTGAGGAAGTAGCCACAAAACATATAAGTGCTGATCCTTATGTGGATTTATGCCTTGGTATGGTGTTATGGTGTTAATGTGCAATATAAAAAAAATAGACTGCTTTTAACATTACAGCATAACCACTTGTGCTCCGTTAATTGGCTGCTTATGGGACCATCCTTTCAAGGGTCTATCATATGCAGAATCCAGGGAACCACATCCCTTTAGCAGGGAAGATATGTGCCTCCAAAAATGCCCCAGTAGCTCCCCATCTTCTTTTCTACTTACTCACTGCACACACTTTGTACTCCTGTCACTTTGGGGCAGATTTACTAAGCTTGAGTGAATTTTCGTTAAAAAAGTTTGAATTTCGAAGTAATTTTTTGGATACTTCGACCATCGAATAGGATACTACGACTTCAAATTTACTTCGATTCGAAGTAAAAATCGTTCGAATATTCGACCATTCCATAATCGAAGTACTGTCTCTTTAAAAAAAACTTTGACTTCATACTTCGCCAAATTAAAGCTACCGAAGAGCAATGTTAGCCTATGGAGACACTTTTCTAAGTTTTATTTGATCAAATAGAAATCTTTCAATCGATCGCTAAAAATCGATTCGATTCGAACTATTTAATTTTTAATGGATCGTTCGAATACGCTAAAAATCGTTTGACTTCAATATTCAATTCGAGGGTCAAATTTCAAAGGTTTTTTTTTTTTTTCAACCCTTAGTAAATCTACCCCTTACTGAGCTTAGGGGCTGACTCGCAATCTCTTCTGTATATATAGTATATAATAGTATTCACAATAATAATGCCACAATATAAGGCTGAATAATAAATAGAGCAGCTATAAAAGTTTTTGTGCTTTGAGCAGGGCTGTATTTACATCCAGTGCAACCCTAGGTCTCAGACTAGCCCTACCCTTGCCAATCAGTGCATGCCCTGTTAAAAAGGTTAAACGGGAATGTACAGTTAATTATGCTGTCGTTATGCTAAACCAGAGGGAAGTGTAGGAATAATATAATTTGTTATGTAAGTATTGTTGGTGGCGTTGTTGGCTAAGGGAAATTTCTCAAGGAGAAGTTATATAAGGGAAAGGTCAAAAGATAACTTCTTCTTGGGCTGATAAGAAGATCAAGGGAATAACTTTGGAGAGCCTAAGGTCTGCCACCTCTGAGATATACTAGAGAGAATCATTAGAAAGGTCATTCACAGTAGTTTGGTGGACCTTGTTATAGTCAGCAATAGTCTGGTGTGTATTGTATCACTGAGCAGCTGAGCTCCAATGAGGAGAGACAGAAGGTCCAGTGTCCTGGCAGTATGTTGTTAACAATATTAATTATTGGTACTTGGTAGTTAAGAAACCAATGCAATTTGTGTCAGAATGTAATAATTAGCCCTGAAGCATCATCGGCTTATATTACAGGCTAACCTCCTTTTATCTTGATGATTTGAGACAACCCTTAAACTTGGCTTCTTTACAGCTGCTCAAAGCACACTGAGCATGTGCCATGTCTCAGACACTTCTAACAAAATACAAAATGGAAATCTCCTGTGAGAACTTTAAAGCTTTACATCATTACTACTATGGAGTTGCTGAATCTTAAGGCTAGTTCAAAAAGTTCAGTATATAAAATATAGCATTTCTAGCCATATTCAATATTAGGGTTTAGTTCTCATTTAAAGTGACTTTATTGGCTCCAAAATATGAGCCACATGGTTTCCACAAATTCTTTGAAAAAGACAGTTATAATGCAGTTTATACTGCGATTTGATATTTTGAAGTTAACATTCCCTTTCACAAACAGCCTGACAAGAAGCTGGTTGAATAATTATAAAATTATTTGAGTAAAAGGTTGTGAAACTATTTCCATTACAAATGTGATAAAGCAAAAATCTTTCTTGCAACATTTCTAGTACGTTTTTATTTTTCAAAATGCGTGGATTTTGCCTAATGACTTCACAACAACAGAATAAAGGACTCTGTGTGTATGTGTGTGTGCTTGCAGTATAGTTTTGCATGTTAATGGATTGTTATCGTCTTCAACCAATCCCCTGTGAAACCAAACTCTCTTCTTTGGTGTATTCACATACACAAGGGAATGGTGGCTGTCATGAAATGAACAAACAAGCTCTATGTTCTGAAACATTAAAGAAATAATGCCATTGAAATAAAAATGAATTATTTGTGCCTGTCATGTTTAAATCAAAAAACAAAGGTTTTATTTGTGCCTAAAATAAATATTATGATGTTTAATTTATATAGCACACAAGCATTTCCATAGCCTCTATCATAGAGCAGCTATAAAAGTGTTTGTGCTTTGAGCAGGGCTGTATTTACATCCAGTGCAACCCTAGGTCTCAGACTAGCCCTACCCTTGCCAATCAGTGCATGCCCTGTTAAAAAGGTTAAACGGAATGTACAGTTAATTAACCCCAAGGCTGTGGTTATGCTAAACCAGGGGGAAGTGTAGGAATAATATAATTTGTTATGTAAGTATTGTTGGTGGCGTTGGTGGCTAAGGGAAATTTCTCAAGGAGAAGTTATATAAGGGAAAGGTCAGAAGATAACTTCTTCTTGGGCTGATAAGAAGATCAAGGGAATAACTTTGGAGAGCCTAAGGTCTGCCACCTCTGAGATATACTAGAGAGAATCATTAGAAAGGTCATTGACAGTAGTTTGGTGGACCTTGTTATAGTCAGCAATAGTCTGGTGTGTGTTGTATCACTGAGCAGCTGAGCTCCAATGAGGAGAGACAGAAGGTCCAGTGTCCTGGCAGTATGTTGTCCAGATTAGGGATCCTGTGGATAGGTGACTAGTAGAGTAGATAGGTCATAGTACCTCAAGACAACATGGACAGAGTGGTGACAGCCTGTTAAAATGTACAGCATCCCTGAGTCATAGAGGAGACAGGGAAGGTAGGCAGCTGGTAGATCTGGTGGACCTTGAACCCAGAGTTCTGGTTATGATATATTTGGGGAGGATCGTGCGTGGTAAGTATCACTGTATAAACTGTGCTGGTGACAAATAAAGAGAAGCCCCTGAGTTAAACCATTAATCATGTGGATCCTTCAGTTTATTGCTTCTAAGTGTTATTACAATCACCTAGGGAGTAACAGTGGTGTTAGGGAAGGTCAAACAAGTTATACAGTGAGTGACTAAACACTACGTTCCCTAATACCCCCTAAGGTCCACCAACCAATTTAGCCACAAGTATACAATGCCATTTTTTCCTTACATGCTTCCCTCCTAAAGCTGCTAGCCTACACACCAGCCATCAGGTGCATACAGAGAAAATACAGCTCCACATTATAGAGTGTATTTGCTGGTAGTTTTTTTTCACAAATTACTCTGTGATTGCACCATTAAACATTCTAATTGCTGCAGTTAACTACTAGTTATGTGTAAAATAATGTAATTTACCCTTAAATTGAATAAGCGAGCCAGCAAAAAGCACTGTAAAGAAGTTAAACAAGTTAAAATGTACCTTTCCATTGGACACAATGATTGGAACCTCACCTTCCACAGTGTCCCTTCATTTCTCTTTGAGAGGAGAATTAATTCAATCACTGTTATGAAAATGGAGCACGCCTTGCATAAGCAGATAAATTATTAGAAAGGGTATAAATCATTGGCATGTAATGTGATGCCAACCAGATTCAATGCAATTTACAGATAAATATGAGAAATGACTGTAGGTTTTTACTGAATTAAAAGTGGCTAAAGTTTTCAGAAGATAAATGATTAGCTGTGACTGCAGATTCATTTGCAAACTAAAAAGGTGACTAAAAGTATTAGATGGAAGAATATAGGGCCAATTGTATTTCCCTCCAGTTTTAAGAAAAAAAGAATTTGATTTAAGAAGCAAGTCTAGCACTTTTGGTGCAAAAATACTTATAAAACATATTTTTACTGAAACAGTTCTGCAGACAAACTAACAACACAGATTATAGAGATGCTTGACAAACTGTATGTGGCTAGACAAATTATAGCTCCTCCTTTTGTAAACAGGTTTGTTAATTTCCCAGCCGAAATAGGCTATTACCCATTTACCTGTGTAATAAGGTGTAAATGGATTTTACTTTTATTGACTGTAGATAATTAACAGCATTATTTTGGTTAATCGTTAGGACCACTACGCGATAATTCCTTTTTCTTTTGGATATTAAGACTTTGCATTAAATGAGAACTATAAATATTAATACTGTCAAAGTACAGAAAGCATCCAACCCAATCTAATTACACAGATTTTTATCACAAATGACCAGATAAAACAAATATGCAGCAAACTGCAGTGAATCAAAGGAAAGTTACAAGATTCAAATTTAATCTGCTGTTAGAAACTACAGATCGCAGAAGGGATCTATACAAAAGTTATATTGAACACCCTCCAGCAGCTAAACTAAAGGAACACTCGAAACACAAGGTCTATTTTCTTATGTTACCAATGAGGAGACATACTGTAAGTGGATATACTGTACTTCCTAACAAAGCAAATGAAAGGCCAGGAACTTAGCAGTAATAGAGTTGCCACTCCTTGTCTAAAGCCAGAAATCTAAAAAAAACAATATTTTGTAGAAAAAAATCCATGAATCCACAAATCCAAAGATCCACAAATCCATCTCTTATTCACAATATATACTGTATATTATGCAGCCTTTACATTTATTCTGTGGCTCTCTAGCTCACTTTAAGCTACAGATGTTTCTGTCCCATAATGCAAATTGCAGTCTTTACACACTATGTGCAGTCAAGCATAAGACAGAGGTACAAGGAAAAAACATTAGTTTGCTTACAATCCAAAGAAGCAACAGAACACAAGTCTAGATACTGTAGATAAATAGAAGAATTCATCCAATAGAACAGATGCCTTTGATGAATAAATGGATGAACAGATCTCACATTATGATGGAGTAAATGTAGATGCAGGACATCAAACAAACAAAACAGTTCCAGATGCAGACAGGGTAGAATATTTAAACAAAGTACAGGACATTCCATATCATGGGCTGCCACATAAAACAAAATAACAAACTGATAGAAGCAATATAGTGATTAGTAGGGAACCTTGTTGTCTTCTGTGAGGGCTGTGAATATTCAGAGGTTACATCTGAATTAACTTTCCGAGTGCAGCAGGATTTTCTCTAAATTGTGATGTGCACAGAATACTATAATGTGCACCAACAACATGGGAATACTTCCCACAAAATATTAAAATACATTACAATCTGCAATGTGCAATTAGTTATTTAGCTTTTTGTTCAGCAGCTTGTTCTCCAGTTTGATATGTCAGCGGCTATCTGGTTGCTGGGGTCTTATTTTCTATAGCAACTGGGCAGTGGTTTAAGTGAGAGACTGGAATAAGAATAGGAAGGAGACTTAATAGGAAGATAAGCAATACAAAGTAACAATTGTTACAACTTTTTCGTGTTTGATGCCCGAAAACCACAGAAAATGTGTCAAAACCCGAAAACTTTAAAACATCTTTAAATGGTTAAGAGGCAATTTGCCATTGACTTTTACGTGAATTCGGCAGGTTTTAGATGGAGTGTTTTTGGATTCGGACTTGGAACAGATTCGGGGCATAAAAAATATCATCTTTTTTTTTTTTTTGCCTTAGAAACTATTATTCTTTAAGACTGGACACATCTTACATATAAGAAGAAGTGCCTCTACCTAGGGCAGCAGCTTTTGTGGGGCGGGTGCCTATATTTTTGAAAAAAAAATTCAAAATGAAATTAAGAAAATCACTCCCCAGTCTCCACGAAGATTTACTGTTTAAATCCCAGGTCCAGCTGGGGGGGGGGTGACAGGTACATAGTCCACTGTGGAGATGCTGGAAATTACGTTTTAGTGGAAGTGATGTCACACACACCATGTCCGTGACATCATTCTGCACATTGTGGGGGTGTAAGGTCCGGTGCCTACGGTGGCCTGGACCTCTGTACAGCCCTGATAATAACCCAGAACATATTACAGAATTCCATGTAAAATACCTCCCTGGACACTTTTCAGGATAAATAGTGTCTGTTTCAATACTCCAGAAAACATGGCAAAAGATGTTGCATGTAACCCTGTAGAGAGTCATGCAATAAAAAATGCTGCGTATGCAACAAGTCCTATTAATTCCATGTTATTAGCGTTTCTATGTGTGCCTTCTTAAAAAACCCTGTTGCATATTTCTGTGACAGATAATCCTTCTGGGTCACAGCAGATGCAGTTAGCTCCATCTCTGTTAACACTATCACTGCCAGTCTTCCTAATGTGTTTTTATTTGTACAGTATTTTCAAAAAGGAAAATCTAACTTGATGCCAACATGTATAAGGTCCTGAAAAGAAATTAAAGAATGTTGTTTTACCTCATTTTCTTTAATCCAAAGCAAGTGTGCATTTGTCTTAAAAGATTTTTAGAGAGGATAGAGAGAATGAAAGTAAACAGAGCAAGTACAAATGATGGAAAAAGCATGTAGCAGAATTACATGGGTTACTTGAGGGGAGAAAAGCACAGGATAAAGAGGCAGGTTCTATGACCCCAATTAGGCAGAGGAATGGAACAGGCCTGGAAGCAGGGTTTCAACCTCAGTCAGACAGAGTAATTGCACAGAACTCAAGGCAAGAACTCTAACCCCATCTGGCAGGGGCAATGCACAAGACTTGCGGCAGGGTCTAAATTTCCAGGCAGGCAGGGCAATCTCAGAAAACTTCACAAAGGTTCAAGGTTCACGGCTTCCTTTATACAGTGTGCAGTTCCTTGCTCCTCTGTAAAGCAAAGCACCTGCATATCTACATACCGACTCATCAACTGCACCTAACTCCCCTAAAGGGTCCTCAATACTTTCCTTCCTTATAGACCCATCAATTGTATGTTTGATTTTCCTTTGCAGCACTTTGCTCTTTTATGAAAACAACACGTTGAACAGAAATAGGATCTGGATGGCCTCTTTACATTAGTCTGTACTGCTTTCCTGAGGGAAGTCAAGAAAGATGGAATGACTTTAACCAAAGGCAGCTAAATGAAAAACATCCTGCAGGATATGAAGTTAAAACCTACATGTTTTCTTCCCGACCTAGGCTTTACACCATCTTTTATTGCTGGCACAGCTGCAGCTAAGAAGAGAGTCGCTGCAGTGAATAATAATTGCTATTTCAGCAGGCCCGCAGAGCTAGTTTCAGCAAGTTAAAGTCTCACAATTTAATCCCTCATCAGTACTATGAGTTAAATGACATGCTCCCTTTCTTCTTGCAATACATATTTTCCTTTGTGCTCTTACAATAGCCCAAAGAATACATTTAATGCAATGTTTCTACATTGGTGGCTTTAGGGAAATGTTCTCCAAACCACAAGTTGTTAATATCTGACAAGGCACTTTGCAACCTGTGTAATTGTGAATGTCCACTTACCTCATGACCTCGCTGGGCTTAAAATACAGATATTGCCTATTGATGTTTTTCTTGCAGGAAGAATGTTTTACTTGCAGGAAGAATCTGGGTGAATTGCTTTGCAGTTCTGTACAGTCTGAAGAATATTTAGCTGTGTCATAGGCAGAGGGTGATTGTTTTTTTTGGGTAGGCTACGTTTAATGTTACATCAACATTTTTTTCACCAGCAATTTTCCACTGGCAGAGAAATAGTGATTCAGTCCCATATAAGCATTGGAAAAAGTGTAATTCACCTGTCTGAGCACACATGGTTCATTTTTGTCTAAAAATCTGAAATTTGTCTCATACATGGGCTGAAATAAAAACTACTTACTGATGGGTCTTCAGGCTGCATGGTTAAGTACTAAGTAATTGTTTACTTGACATGGGTGAAGCCCATAATATGCATAGCACTCTCTTATTATCAAAAGTTTGTTCAAATGAAGGCAGCACTCCTGTGAGAAGGAATGGCATATTTATTTGGTAGACAGCTGAGGATACAAGGCATTTAACCCCTTAAGGAAAAGGTCACGAATATACGATCACAATGGTTCCATTTAACTATACAGATAGCTAAAACACACAGGTGTGAAAATGCGATCCGATTCATGCTTTTTTTAAAGTTTCAGCGAACACCTACCTGAATAGTTCAATAGAAATACAATTGGCAATGGTATTTATGTTTTGTACCAATAACTCCTTCCAAAAACCATCTATCATATACCAGACAGACAAGCAGGTAAAGGATGAGCAGCTGCTTTGTCTCTTGGCCCTGATCGCCAGCACAAACAACCATCACGGGTCAAACCGTACTCATACCCACAGGGTCAGGTGGGTTTGGGACAATTCCAACACAATGGGGTATATTTATCAAAGAGTGAAGAGTGAAGTTAGAGATAACCACAGTCCGCTAGAGTGAAAAACTGCCTCTCTCCATTCATTGCTATTGGGATTTTTAAAGGTGTATTTATCAAAGGGTAAAGTGAAAGTTCATGAAGTGAATGTCCCTTAATATTAGAATTCTGGTCTTACAACTGGTTTAATATCCAAAACAATTTTCACACTAGGCTGTCACTTATGGTAACCTGATTTATGCTGATAAAAAATTAGAATAAAGTGTTATAGTTGGTAGGTGAAATAATTAAGAATGTCCCCCTATCTAGAAAAATACTATAAAGTCAAACTAGAAACTGAACATGGCTGCATTAGAATATTGGATTTGCCTGCAGGGAAGGAGGCCAATCCTGCACATTTCAGTTGAGGCAGGCCTTTAATGGCTATGGGTCTACAATATAATCGGACATGCCACATTGCACACTCTGGAGAAAAGTACTGACGTGAACTCTGTTGCTAGAGAATGCTAGGAGTACAAGGGTAATAGGTATAATGTCAACTGGCATTAGACATGCAGTTTAAGCATTTTATTTCCACAGGCAATGTGAGTCCCAGACTTGAATTACTGACCATTTCAGACACACAGCATAAAGTAATTCCATTAACTTGGCAATGTCCCCAGCACCAAGCTGTGGTCACGTCACCACTGCACATCGAACATTTCCCTTACTGCTTAACAATAGCAATATTTTTAACTGGATAGAGCAGCTTAGATATATCAGGCATTTGTTGGTCTGTGTTCTCTGTAACACTGAATCTGCAACACTCATATAAGCTACTTTTGAATTTATTAGAAAATCTTTTTTGGCTTTAATATGGGTTGTCCATATCTGATGCAAGCTTATGATTGCTGCAAAATATTTATGAACTGTGCTTGGGAGTAAAGGAAAGCTAAAAAAAAAGGCCAATAGAAGCAAATGGCTTTTAATTAAATACAAGGGTAAGCATGTATCACCCCCTGCCAGGATTATTTCATAATAACATGACTCTTTCTAAAAGTTAAACTATTTGCCTACGCAGCAGGGAACACCATATTGTGCACTTAATCGGTCAGCTCTGAGTAGCACTCCATAGTACAGCTTATGTGTATCCTGTATAGGAGCTCACTGAAAGGAAACCAGTTGCAAAAAGCATATAAAACAAGAAACAGCCTATAAAAGTTATCCTTATAAATATTGTATATAGATTTACAGTTAGTACATAGTTTTAATGGGTGCTGTGTGAAGTCACTTGTGTTGCAAGTCACTGAAATTTAAATAAAAAGAAAAATGTACTCCTGGTTGATGGAGGATATTTAATGAAAGGATGTCATGAAAGGATGTATAAAGGATGCGTATGTACATAGCAGTTCAAGATTGCTTCTATTATAAGGTGTACATTATACTCTTCCATTTTTTTCACTTTGTGAGTGATGAAAATCCGTGCAAAAGATTTGCCATGTTTTGCAAAGAAAAAAATTGCTATTTTTCATATCCATTTTCACAACACCCATTGGCTTAAATGCATTTGGCACAATAAAAATGCACACGGAGTCTAATTGGTGAGAGAAAAAAGGTGGAAAAAACACAGATTGATAACAATGTAACAATGGCAAACATAGAGGTTTCACAAATTTTTCCACGGTTTTGTAAAGTTTTCAGAAAAGGGAAACAGAGCAGTTTCACTCATCACTGCTTCGCAACTCAGCCTGGCATAAAGAAATAAAAATATAGCAACAGAAGCCAAAATGTTTTTTTTTTCTGATATCCTTTTTTGTTTCCCCTGTTTATTTGTATCTGCTTCTTTTGCTTTTAGATCATAAGCTCTTTAGACCAGGACCTTATCCCATCCATGTAGTGAAATTCCTAGCACCCATGTTTGTTTTCTTAAGTCTTTATTTTTATTTTCAAGGGAAGGGGAAAGCAAACAAAACATGGTTCCCAAGCAGTAATGAACCACTAACATGTGGCATCTCCAATATCCGGTTCAGAGAGAAACCTACAGAGTAATAAACAGCAAAACAATCTTACACATCACATTATATTCATACAATAGAAAGATCAGTCTAACAAGAGAATATTAATATTAAGAGCCTGGAAACTCTATCAGGTGAACATCAAGCCATGGATTCCATATCCTTTCAATTCTTTCAGGGCATCATCTTTCAAATAAGTGAACTTGATGGAGGGAAGGGCGTTGTTAATTAAAGGAAAACTATACCCCCCAAACAATGTAGGTCTCTATAAAAAGATATTGCATAAAACAGCTCATATGTAAAATCCTGCTTCATGTTAATAAACCATTTTCATAATAATATACTTTTCTAATAGTATGTGCCATTGGGTAATCATAAATAGAAAATTGCCATTTTAAAAAATGAGGGCCACCCCCTGAGATCGTAGGATTCACTGTACTCACAAACATACCAACAAACCATACATGTTAGGTCACATGAGCCAATTAACAGACAGAGTTGTGTCTTTTGCTTCCACACTTCTTCCTGTTACAGTTAGAGTTGAAGTATTTCTGGTCAGGTGATCTCTGAGGCAGCACACAGACCATCACGAAATGGTGGCTCAAGGCAAGAGATGTAAAAGGGCAATATTTGCTTAAATATATTTTCCAGTTTGGTAAGATTCTTTAATATGCCACTTAATATGATATGAACTATCTGTTGCTTAAGTGTTCATTTTGAGGGTATAGTTTTCCTTTAAGTTGACCCATTGAGTAACCATAGGGGTGTTATTACCCATCAAGTACATGACGAGTTTCATGGCATAGTACAGGGTTGTCCTCATGAGTGATTTGGCAGGGTTAAGGGTTAATAAATCCTCAACTAACCCTAGTAAACAGGTCTCAGGGGAACATACATGTGGATATGACAAGTTGTCAGCTAAGTACTTTATTACCTCCCCAAAAAACTCAGGGGAAAATGCCAAGCTAGGTGCATAAAGGATGCCTCTGATTCTTGGCATCTGGGGCACCCAGCTCCAGATTGCATGCCCATTTTTTAAAGCTTTATGGGGTTAATATTTAGCTGATGAATACATTTGTAGCACCCATGTTTTCAATTATTTTTGTAAGCTTAATTTATATTCACTATTTACATATATACTGTATATACTGTATAACACATACAAAATCCCTATAGGATACACCTTGATTGCTCGCTTTCTAAATAAACGCTATTCTTATTAATCGCATTAAGGTCTTCATGGGACATGATGATGATGATGATGAGAACCCTAGTTGTTACTTTCTTTTCTGTGTTAAGCACTAGCTAGTCAAACATCTAGCTGTTGGTATCCATTATGCAACTTTGAATCTGGCTTCATATTAACGTTTGGGGGGAAATAGAGAGATTGGAATGCAATGTGTGTAAATGCCCATAAGGTTACCATGCACCTATTAAGCCTACTCGCTTCATGCCAAACAGTTTCAGCCTGGTTAATTTGAAATCTGTGCAGTCTGTAGCAAGAACAAAACAGTAGTCATATTTACAACAAGTGAATTTCATAGGTGTTTAAATCTGGAGTAGGTGGCAATCCTAGAAGAGAAAAACTGATGGAAAAAATAATAGCACAGATAATAAGGAATTGCCATATGTCAAGGAATTGCATGGGACAAATATAAGGAGGGTGTTGTAAATCGACACTGTATAAAAAAGATTAAAAACACCCAAATAAATACTCAACTTGTCTGAAAAAGCATGAAATTGCTACGATCACAGTTTTTACTCCAATAGTTGATAAATGTGCTTCTAAGTAACTCCATACACATAGGAAGCATACAGTTGTGGGATTCTCATTCGCACTGGCTAAAAATCATATCGAGGCTTCACAAAAATGTAAGGAAGTTCTGAAAACAAAACATAAATATATATTTCTATATATTTATTTCTCGCATACATTGTGGGTGGGGTTGTAGATCTAACAGGAAAACAACACTGAAGATTGATGACATAACTCCAATATATTATATTTTTCCTGAAAAGCTATTTTCCTACTGAGGGTACAAGAAATCTTATCATATTATTATCTTAAAGGATAATCCCCTTAAGCAATACTTAACCAAAGGCACAAGAAATGTGAACCCATATTTTCAGCTAGGTTTGTTCATGCTTCAAATAAA
The DNA here is from genome assembly GCF_017654675.1 of Xenopus laevis. Taxonomy (NCBI): domain Eukaryota; kingdom Metazoa; phylum Chordata; class Amphibia; order Anura; family Pipidae; genus Xenopus; species Xenopus laevis. The sequence continues at coordinate 67,610,469 of NC_054386.1, forward strand.
GTAACCCAATAACCTGGCTGAACATAATATGCTACACAACATAGATACACATCACATAACAGCTAAAACAGGAGGCAAACCCAGTCAATGCATAAAAAAAACTCACCTAGTTATATACCATTTGTAAAGCTTGGCAAGACTCTGACCTCTGCTCTGTGATCCACTATGCGCTGTTCTTACAGAAAGTAATTCCATACAAGGCAACAGAAACTGAAAAATGAGATGCATAATATAAAGTGACATCCACTCAGTGCATGGAATTTATAAAAGAAAATATCCCCTTTACTTTCAAATGTATAGAATCCTGTTAAAGTGCAAAAATCTGCAATACCTATATCTAAAGTTATTAAAAACATAGAATGCACAGTGTTGTCTTTCTATCTATCATGCATCATGTCTAGCTATCATTACCTATCTATCTATCTATCTATCTTTCTATCTACCATCCTATTTTTTAATAAAATGTATTTCCAAAGGGAAGGAGTATAAAGTCACTGGCTTTTCCAACATACAGTATTTGTTCTGCAACCAGAAGATAGGCTCAGCCCCTCACTGTGAAACGTTTGGTGTATCCACTCATTTGTATTCATTACAAAATTATACTTTGAATGCTGCCATTTCTTGTTGTGTTTCCATCTGTGATAAAGTACCACGTCCAAACATGTTATTAGTGACAGTCCTTGGTCCTGACAGCTTGACTTAATTAATCTATTTAAGTTATTGGTCAAATTCATGGCTGGGGAACATTCAAATAAAATTGCATTTCTATCATCTGCTCTGACTAAATTTAGTTTGATTCTGACAAGTTCTTTATCTTAAACTTACTTGAATTCAAACTACAGTCTATGAAACTACAGTACAAATGTATTCATACCCTGACCTTTCAGTTCTCAAGTACTATATTGCCAAATAATATTACAATGACCTTGGTTGGAGCAAGTTAGATATGAGCCTGAAGGTCTCATCCCATATCCTGACCAGTACATCGCGTGATCAGTAACAGTGCAGATAATCTGCCAGGTTTATGCATTTCCTAAAACATTCAGTCAAAGCTACATCTAAATATTGTCTGGTTAATGGAACCTCTTATAGAACATCTTTCATCAGGTCATTCAATTACGTTTTAGCCACTTTGCCACCCCCCCCCCCACAAAAAAAAGATCCAATGGCTTTATTTTCTTTGGTGTAAGTGAGCATGCCATAGGGGTTGGAGAACCTTTTTAAAGTATATAGCATATATAGTTTAATCTGTCACACTTATCCATTTTATAATGTTCTTTCAGACTTTGCCATTCACTTGACATGTTTGGTCCAAGCAAAAGACAACCATCTCTAATATGCCAAAGGACTTAACATGGTGGAACAATTTTTGAACTGGGTTTTGCTGTAAATACTTAACTATCCTTGGGGAAAGTATCCACTATGAATCTCAATTAAGCAAAGCTTGTTTTACCAGTTGTGTAATATTATTTTCTTAGCATATGTATTTATACAGCAGTTATTTATTTGTGATAAAAAATATCCTTCAATTCATATAAGGCTTCTTCTGTTTTAGACTTAATCAAATCTATTTACTGATAGTAAATGTGCATGTTTGGATATATGTGAATAAGCACATGTGTACAATTTTTCAATAAGATGATTTAAGGACCCAGAGAAGATACTAAATGTGAACTATAATCTTGATTTGTGCTCTGTCGTGTATGTTAAATAGCTATTATAGTGATAACAGTCTAGTAAATATGATTTTATTTGAAAGTATATTTATCATAGTTGCAGGAGCTTTAACAGTAATATAAAATTCATAGTATTTATAATGTATACTGACAGAAGGCATAATTTTAAATCTAGCCACTATTAATGATAATTTAGAATGTTACATCAGTTACAAACTTAAAAAGACTTCATCCAGTATGGGCTCTTTGAGGAAGAAATTGGCTGGTTATTGAAATGATCATAAAAAGCAATTATTGATTTGAGGTTGGTGGGGTGAGCTTAGTTCACACAGTTTTAGGAGTGTCACTAAGAGCTCACATTTATTTTTAAAATCTACAATATGTACAGTAATATGTACAGCATTTATATCATATTGGAACAAATACAGAGACATTATTTACCTAGACAGAGCAAGAACAATGATACATTTTTATAAGATCGACTTTTTTATTTTTGGTAAATTATATGTGACCATGAGTGGCTTTGGATTATGAAGATTCCAGATTTCTCTTAAGAAAAAGGTAAGATCGGATACAGGTTGGAAGGATAAGAAACAGAGAGAGGAGGAGGCAGAGAAAGAAGAGAAGGGGAGAGTATGGAGTACAGAGTGCTCCATGGTTCTCATAGAGAAGAGGAGAAGAGAGAAGGCAACTATTACAGGAAAATGAAATAGGGGATGAAGATGAAGAAAAGTAGGGAAAAGTTTGATTCCTATGCAAGCCTTAGCCAGAGACAGATAATAGCCTATACTGGTTTGTGATTCAGTATGTTACATTGTTTTGAACCCTGAAGGGCATGGGGCCCACTGTTTGTTAACTATACTGAGGTTGCTGTTGGCAGGGCAAAGAACCTTTCATAGACTGCATTGTTTAATAGAAAAGGCAAATGCTGTTTTCCATCTTTTGTGAATGGGCAGTTTGGCTGCTATGAGGATACGGAAAACAATACATGTATAATCCAAACTGGAGAACAGCATTTCTAATGGATATACAGTATGTAGATATATATTGGCAATGCCTGTTCATCTATATGAATACAAACAGTTCCTGAAAGAGCAGCACTTGCAGGACTCTTACGTACAGTATTTTATCATAGATGTGATCAATATTTCAGTCAGTTTGCTGACATTGGTGCAAACTGAAAGTTGGAAAAATCAACATTTTGCTGTCTGTTTTGTATGTACTGTCCATCTGCCTTTGAATTTGTATTACGTATATTTTCATAATATAAATAAAAGTATAGGATCTGTTATCTGGAATGTCTGGGATATGGGGATTTCTGGATAATAGATCTTTACATTATTTGAATCCCTAGACCTTAAGTCTGCTTAAAATATTTAAACATTAAATAAACCCAATAGGATTTGTTGCCACTACTATGGATGCATGCAGCTTGCCATCAAGTACAAAGTACACCTGTACTGTAATATTTTAAAAATGAATTAAATTATTTGCTTCAAATTGCGTCTATGGGAAATGGCCTTCCTGTAATAATTCAAGCTTTGTATAGATGATGATAGGTAGATAGATGATAAATAGATAGATGGCTAGATAGATAGATACTGTAGATAGATAGATAGATAGATGATAGATAGATGATAGATAGATAGATAGATAGATAGATAGATAGATAGATAGATAGATAGATAGATAGATAGATGATAGATAGATAGATTTTGCCAATGATAATGTAAGTGCATCTTCACTCAAGTTCCTAAATGAAGCACAAATTTAATGAAACTGTATAGTTCACAGAACAAGTAACTTCAGCTATTATATGTCTCTGACCACTTAAACACATACAAATCAAGGCTATATTTCCAGGCTGATATCATACTTCCATAACTGAAGCTCTCTGGAGGTTGGGCAGAAGCTTCAGTCATCATAATTCTTGGAATGCAAAAAAAAATGGATGGAATTAGGTTGGGAAAGAATGCCAGCAGTGTCACCTGGTGTGTCGCTGATGAGCCATGGCTGCTGGTCCAACAGGTGTAGCAGTCCACACTGATTGGTGGGCTGGACTGTGAGCTGAAGAGAGTTGAAGCCAAGGCGGGAAAATACAGTATCCTCTCAGAGCGCAGCACGCAGAGGTGAAAGCACCTGTAAAATTTGCAGCTCATGAACTGCTACATTATGGAGAGTTTACTGACACAGGTAAAAGAAGCTATTGCTAAAAACGGCAGTGAATGGCTAACACAGCTGCTTGCAGAGGCAGACACACCAGAAAACACTGCAGGAAATAGAAAAAACAGCGCTCCTACCAAGAGGAGCAGAAGAACGCAGCCTCCAGAGCGCTTAAGCCCAAGTCCCACGGGAGCCACAAGAAGCGGTAGATATGCTCGACGAGGACGACGAGAATCTCCCAGCATGTCTGCGGGGCGCAACCGAGACAGCGCAACAGCCAAGGGTTCCCCACAGCGCCAGCGCCGCCGCACCTCGAATGGAAAATGCCAGGAGCGGGACCCCATTCCATCCACTTCAGGACAAAGCAAACAGACGACTGACAGGTTGGATTTGTGCACCGAACGGTCACCCGAGCCTAACACAAGTACAGCCAGGAGTCAGAGGCGACATATTTCGCCTGCAGCATCAACCAGGGACAATGCCATTTCACCCATTCAGCAGGTTAACCTGCCACAAAACACCCATTCTGTTACATCGCAAATGAGACCCTCTACAAGTAGGGGTGAGTATAATGCAGCAGGGGTATGGGGGGATAGTACTACTCATACTCAGGATTCAAACGCTGAGATACTCAGAATCCTTAATTTGGTATCTGAAAGGTTGTCAGGAGAGGGTCCTGTACTCAGTAGACCAGCTACTCCTATGTCTTTTCCAAATATAGAACAGCCCATACAAATTGATTTAACTGAGGGCAGAACTAACTTTAGTACTGCTCCTTTATGTGAGGCTGCTCCTTTGGGTCTTCACCTGGATATTAGTACAAAAGAAAAAATTTGGTCTGGTGAATTTGTAGATGTTTTTAACCTATTACATCTAGACAAGGATTCTGTGGATAAACCCATGCGCAGAACAGGTGATGCGGATGATAAAATTAAACTAATGCCACGAACCATTAATAATTGGATACACGGTTTTAGCACCTATGCCAGTGTTTTAAGCGAAAAATTCCCAGAAAAAGGAGCTTCGCTATTTTGTTATTTAGAAATGATTTGGGGTGCATATAAAACATATGGTGGTATTTGTTGGTTAAAATATGATGAACAATTCCGACGCCGAATGGCAGCTAGGGCTCAGATGAGATGGGATTGCCAAGATATGAGCCTATGGCTTTTATTAATGACACCCAACAGACCAAGTTATGGACAACAACATAACTTTCAGAGTGGGGCCGGTGTTCCAACAAGTGGGACATCGGCCGCAACTTCAAGAAAAGGAGTCTGCTGGATGTATAATGAAAGTCATTGCAGATGGTACAGCAACTGCAGATACAAGCATGAGTGTACCTTCTGTGGGGGAGCACACCCAGTCTTACGCTGCTTTAAAAAAGCAAAATTGGCTACTCAAAAACCGGGAACCACCCTTGCAAAACCCGAGGACACCAGTGAAAAAGGAAAAGATGCTACCTTGGTTAAAAATTTACCCCAATGAACGAGAAGCATTAATTATAGAGAGAGGTTTTTGTGACGGTTTTTGGATCTCATTTGTACCCAGTGATTTACCTACATGGTCTGAGAACTTAAAATCTGTTAATAAAAACACGAACATAGTCAGGGAAAAATTAAACAAAGAAATATCATTAGGTAGAATGGCCGGCCCTTTTGTTTCCCCTCCAGTACATAATTTGCGAATTTCCCCTTTGGGTTTAGTTCCAAAAAAAGGAACCTGGAAAATATAGACTTATTCATCATTTATCTTACCCAAAGGGGGAATCTGTAAATGATGGTATTGATTAGGAGGAATCAAAGGTGGAATATGCATCTTTCGATAAGGCTTTAGAGCTGGTGAGAAATGCTGGCAAAGGTGCATTAATGGCGAAATCTGATATTGAATCTGCTTTTCGTTTGTTACCTATACACCCTGAGTGCTACCATCTTTTGGGGTGTTATTTCGAAGGTGAGTATTTTATGGATATGTGTCTCCCTATGGGATGTTCAATTTCATGCTATTATTTTGAAGTTTTTAGCACCTTCCTCGAATGGACAACAAAGCAAAAAGCTGGTTGTAATTCTATGTTACACTACCTAGATGATTTTTTATTTGTAGGCCCAGCAAAATCTGCAGTCTGCTCACACCTTTTAAAAATGTTCCTTTTAAACATGTCACAATTTGGAGTACCAGTGGCTCATGAAAAAACGGAAGGCCCCACTACCAGGTTAATTTTCTTGGGAATAGAAATTGACACTAACAATATGATATTTTGTTTACCACAAGACAAAATGGAAACACTATCATTATTAGTCAGCAGGGTTAAGACTGCAAAAAAGGTTACTTTGCAACAGTTGCAATCTTTAATTGGACATTTAGTTTTTGCCTGTCGAGTAATACCTATGGGCAGAGTTTTCTGCAGGAGATTAACTTTGGCTACAAAAGGTATTACACAACCACACCATTATGTCAGGATCAATAAAGGTCTAAGAGATGATTTAGGAATCTGGCAACGTTTCTTAGTCGAATATAATGGCCAATCTTGCTGGCAGGAAGCTAATATATCTAATACAGAATTACAATTTTTCACGGACGCCTCAGGCAGCATAGGTATGGGAGGTTTTCATCAAGATCAATGGTTTGCTGAACCTTGGCCACAAAAATTGAAAGGTACTGCCTTAGTTAAAAACTTGACATTATTAGAATTATTGCCAATCCTAGCAGCTGTTATGTTATGGGGTAATAGATTGCAGAACAAAAGTATTACATTTTGGTGTGATAACCAGAGTGTAGTAAATGTGGTTAATAAGCAAACAGCCACTTCTGTACCAGTTCTAAATGTTCTGAGGGAACTTATACTGCAATGCCTCCGATTTAATATTTGGTTTAGGGCAAAGCATGTACCAGGAGTGGAAAATAATATAGCTGATGCCCTTTCTCGATTACAGCTAGACAAATTTCGACACCTGGTCCCAAAGGCAGAGGAAAAAGGTTTATCAATACCTTCTGGCTTATGGAGAATCGTTTTCGACAATTAATTGTGCTCATGGCTGATTCATTGTCGCATACCACTTTAAAAATTTACAGCAGAGTATGGGCGGAGTGGATTGCTAATACAGATGCAGAAAAAGGGTTAAAAGACCATCAAAGCCGTATACTAGCTACATTTTCATATCTGTTAAAACTAAAAAAGACAGGGATTTGTGGTTCCACTGTTCAGAAGAACATGGCCGCGCTGTCATTTTTGTTTAACCTATTTAGTTGGAAAGATGTCACTAAGGAATTTTTAATAAAAAGAATAGTAAAAGGGTGGAAAATAAAAACTGCAGCCCCTGATAAAAGAAAACCAGTATCTTTTGAAACACTGAACAAGTTATTGAAGGTAGTTCCAAATGTATGCAGAGACAAGTATGAAACTATATTATTCAAAACAGCATTTTCTTTAGCATTTTTCGGGGCCTTTAGAATTGGAGAATTAGTGTCACCCTCCAGAACAAAACCAGGGGGTTTAAACATCCGAGATGTAAAAATATTAGGCCAATCGGTTTCTTTAAACATCCGTTACTCCAAAACTGATAAATCTACCAAGGGAAAACATAGCTTACTAACAGCAATTGGGGGAAATTGTTGCCCAGTAAAGTTAACAACACAATACCTGTATATAAGAAAAAACAACCAGGGCCCATTCCTTATCCACGAGGATGGCAGCTATGTTTCCCGTTACCAATTTCTAGTTATATTTAGAGCCTGTTTAAAAGCAATTTCTTTATGCCCAGAGTCTTTTTGTACACATTCTTTCAGAATTGGGGCCGCAACAGAAGCCAGCCAATTGGGATTCCACGAGGATAGAATAAAGAGATTAGGGCGATGGTCTTCTAACTGTTTTAAGAGTTACATACGACCACATTTGTCAACCAGTTCAACAATTGTGTAATGTTTACAAATGCCCAGAGAAAAGGTAATCTCTGTTTAAAAATCAAAAACAAACCTTCAACGATTCTGAGATTGTGCAAAGATGTTGTTACAAAGGAAAGTTTCATCTTCTAGATACAGTTACCTGCCAAGGTTTCTACACAGGGGTAAACATTTAAAATAGCCCTTAAAAGATCAGTAACATCAATTTTTTTTAAAAGAATTTCGTTAGAAAACATCACAAAAAAAACACTAAGACAAATGAAACTTTCAAATCGCAAAGCCTTTATTAAGAAATAACTCAGTGAAACTTCGCTTGCGCTCCTCTTCAGAAAGCGATCAGGCGAACTATCGTGCGGCGCTCGATTTCTCCTCCCTGCCTTCCTTATAGGAGATAGCCGTGGAGGAGAAATCAAACGCTGCATGATGAATCGTCACCATGTTTTGGAGTTTTGGTAAGTTATTTCTTATTAAAGACTTTGCAATTTGAAAGTTTAATTTGTCTTCGGGTTTTTTCGTTTCGATGTATTCTAACAATTTTTTTTTTTTTAAAAAATTGATGTTACTAGTCCTTTAAGGAGATTCTTCTTGATTTCCACTAACCACAGCCTAAAGGTGGCCATATACTGGTCTAACTAACTGGCACACTGATCAAATTGATTTCTAAAGTATGTCTAATAAACTGGATATATAGCATCTGCCATCACAGGGATTTGCTCTCCACCCTCCGGGTGACATCCATGAGCAAATTTAGATTAAAATCACCAAAATGCCCAACCAAATAAATAATAATTTGCATGCATCTTTTGAAACAGGAATTCAGCACTGACAGGGTGACTCTGGACTGAATGGAGAAAAAAAGTGCAAAATTTGGTGTATGCAGAATTCCCCTTGCTTTCTGTGTACCAGTTGCACCCCAGTTTTTGTTTTCAAGCTGCTCTGGTGATTGACCCACACCCCAGCCTTGAGAATTTAATCTCCTGGTTAGAAATAGTAGGTTCTTATCTACTCCCTTTTAGTCCCTGGACTGCTTGAACCTTCCTTTCCCGAGAAAAGACTATATAAACTCTTTTGACTCTTTTGTGAGTTCAGAATCCACAGAGCTTGTGTCAAATAAACTGTGTCTATATTTTACCACCAGTGGTCTCCGGTAACTGAATTTCCCTGACACTGACATTATTCCTAGAAATCTACCAAGTCAGCCAAATTTGGTTGGTAATCATTACACATGGAATAAAATTGCAAACATTTCAGAAAAGTAAGGGCTCTCAAAGTTATCTGTACCAAACAATTAAATATGTACCAGTAAATTCATGGCTCCAATAAAACTCTCAAGCAATTCCAGTGCTGTCTCTGGCACTCTGAATCTGGTGATGTGTTGTCACATCACCAGATTCAGAGAGTCTCCACAATGCAAGTCTATTCATTCTGTCCCTCACCATGTCAGCCTTTTCATTCTGCCCCTCACCATTCCAGCCTTTTCATTCTGACCCTCGCCTTGCCAGCTTTTTCATTCAGACCATCACAATGCCAGCCTTTTTAGACCATCACAATGCCAGCCTTTTCATTCAGACCATCACAATGCCAGCCTTTTCATTCTGTCCCTCACCATGCCACCCTTTTCATTCTGACTCTCGCCATGCCAGCCTTTTCAATCCCTCACCATGCAAGCGTTTTACTGTAGTCCCCATTTATGACACTCGCACAAAGTTTGGCCACAACATTTATTCGATCTGTTCAAAGACACAGAACATCTATGGCCATTAATGACCTGTAAGCGTTAGGCAAGGGTCTGGGGTAGAGCCAGGGCTGGCATATTGTAGAGGGAAGTGCAGAATTTTAAGTATACAGTATAACCTTTTTTTGACAAAAAAAGAACATAATGAGCAATAAACTATGCAACTAAAGCTATATTAATTACAAACATATTCATTAAAAAAGCATACCTATCATGTTGCCATCAAATGTTAATATTAAGTAACAGTTCAATGGGATAAATATACTTTAAAAGATTTAGCTTAAGTAAAGAATTGTGATCTAATGCTTGTTAAATGCAGTTTATCCACTGCACATCCGTTTATTCACATACTGCACTGGTGGTGCAGACTATCCATTGGCCTGGCCAGGACCTGGTACTAATGCAGAATATATACAGAACCACACACACTCATCTATATGCAGTTGGGGAACTTATACCATTTATTATTCCATGTTTCAGGGGGTGCACCCCTCCCTTAGTCAGGGCAGTAAGCGCCCCAATTACATACAGTGTAAGTGAGTGTGTGCAGCTCCGTATAAATTGTGCATTGTGATGTAATGCTGTCAGCTGATGTGAAATACATCTTAATATCTTAAATAAAGTCCTGATGATGGTCCCTGGTGGATTGAAATGCGTTGATGTCTTTGGTAATTCAATTAATTGTTTTTTTCTATACACAGTGAGTGTAATTATGGTGAGACTGACAGCATAACGGGACACCTCAAAAAACTTGCATCCAACATAACAGTTTAACCATTTTACCTTTGCCTTAAAACTGACATTAAATGAAATGTAACCAGAGTACAAATATATGCAAATGAATTAGCATTTAATCTAATTATTGGTGGTCGGTACAAGATGGCCAAGCAAGTTAGCCTACAAAGGTTGATTATATATGATATTCATCAGTGGAAAGAAGAAGAAAAGAACTTTCATTTGAAGCAACGTAGGGGGTTCTTCACAGTCAGGACAGTGAGGTTGTGAAATGCACTGCCGGGTTATGTTGTGATTCTGTTAATGCCTTTAAGAGTGGCTTGGATGATTTTTTGCAATGTAATTCTCCTACCGCACACCTGTAGTTCACCAATCCTGCAAGCTGGTGGTGCGTTCCTTCCGTTGACCCGGCCGGGTCCCTTAGCAACCAATGTGTAAAAGAAACGGATCCGCACACACCGATTAGTGCAGTCGGGGATTATCCCCTTTTATTCAGCCACCAAACATCAACGTTTCGGGGGGGAACACCCTTCCTGATGAAGGGTGGGTGTTCCCCCCCGAAACTTTGATGTTTGGTGGCTGAATAAAAGGGGATAATCCCCGACTGCACTAATCGGTGTGTGTGCGGATCCGTTTCTTTTACACATTGGATGATTTTTTGGACAGACATAATATATAAGGCTACTGTGATACTATAGTTAGTATAGATACAGGTATATATAATTTATGTGAAAGTATGGAGGTTTGTGTGTATGGATGCTGGGTTTTCATTTGGAGGGGTTGAACTTGATGGACTTTGTCTTTTTTCAACCCGATTTAACTATGTTACTATGTATGTCAGTTTAAGCCAATATTTTGCATGGGTAATACTGAAAAGGCAAAGTTTGATTACAAATGATATCATTCTAATTGCAATGATTCAAGTACAGATGGCAGTTTATTATCAGGGCTACATTAAATGATGCCTGAGTTGCATTTTCATTTTCTATAAGAAAAGCTGATCTCTAAGATTATTTTGTATTTAGTTTTTTTTAATATTACTGCATTGCCCATGGGGCTTTATGAAGCTGACCAGGCAGTATTTGATTCCTTCACTGCAAAATGAACATTCTCACCAAATTGCAAACATATTTCCTTTCCTACTGCTCTCTGTGTGACAGAGTAAAGACAGTGTGGATAAGTTGTACTTTATCTTGCTTTTATTTAAAGTCACACTGTCACTTTTTACGTTCAAGTCACACTAAATGCAAATAATTCAGTATTGATGATTCATTTAGCATATATTGGTTATTACATGTTACATTTTATTATTGTGCAGCGTTAATGAGAAATTAGCTCATAATTGTCCTTGAATGAATGCATTTGTACATATGTTCCATGAATAATGAGCTTTTTAGCAGCTCATTGCCTTCATGTTTTGTGTAATTTCTTCTTCTGTTTCTCTTCCTCCTCCATCTAATAATCATTTATCACTTCTTGTATCCTAAATATCACCTATTTTGCCACCTGATACTTTTTCTCCCACTAGTAATATTACGAAGGGATTTCTTTTGTACTGTCAATGCATTATTGGTTTCATTTCAAATTTTGTGCTAATTTTGTGCTAATTGAAAATCCGAAGAATCGAATTGAATTGAAATCCGTAGAATCAGCAACAAGTAGCAAAACTATTGACAAAAAAGTAAACGAAAGGCAATCTAACAATTTTAGGTAAGGGCATACGTTCTCTTTTGCACATTTTTGCACACTCCTACAATAGCTCTTGTAATAATAATGGCAATAGAACTGTATTGGTATAATATTGGAATTGCACTAATACATTATAAGACACATTTATTCAGAATAGGTGCACAAGCAGCCCTCGTGGGACTAGGAGAGCAATGTAAGAAAAGATTAGGCAGGTTGAATTCTTAGAACTCTCTATATTTGTACAGTATTTGTATTAGTGGTATCATATATGGTGTTGTATTTGTATTTTATTGGCATCATATTGGTATTTTTAGTATCATATTGGTATCACATTGATATTATTGGTATACTATTAGTATTTTATATATAGCACCACAGGGGCATGCAATATTTTACAAGGCTTGAACACAATTGGGATTCAGTCCATATGAATTAAACAATGAAAATACATATGAGTGCTGAGAGCTTCAGTACACATTGAAATTATATCAATGCCCCAAGCAGCTTACAATCCTTGTAATAATTGACAATACCCTGAAAAAGGTTCGTGTGTCTTAGCAACAGTTGCGAATTAATGACATGAGGGGTCCCCCTAGGCTACATCCACACAGGCCCCACTTCTAGGCTACTGCTGGGTTTGGATGCATGCTGATCCAGGAATGTGTGCACCCAAACACTCTACCCTAGTCGGGTTGGCGTGCACCAATGATCACTGGATCTGAACCCATCAGGACACATATACCCAAATATGTTTTGTCTGCTTTCATCTCCCAGCAGTTGCACTTGACTGGAACCCAATAAAAAAATAAATATAAATATTAACAGAAAATAGAAATAAAAGTTGAAAAAAAGCTAAATGTGCCCCTAATCAAACTGACTCCCTCGGCTATAACCTAGAGGAGCCTGTGCATTAATCTGCCCCTGTTTAACAACTTGAGGGTCTGATGGACCAGGGGTGTGGCCTTCTTTAAATACCTGAAAATGACAGGGGGCCGAATAACAAAAAAATTAACGCAAGCTGAGTGTTCACATCCTGTATTTGCAGAGAATATAAAAATATGATATACTATCATAAAAATTATATATTGCATTTTGCTGTGCTAGGCAAAATCTAGCAATTAAAAGTTAATATCAGTCTAAATGTTGATTGTATCTTTTATCCATAATGCCCATCTCATGTTATTAGACAACACTTGTTAACAATTTTTTTTCCACCAGATGTGAATTCACTGCGAATTTCTGCATTTAGCCATCTGCAAATCTTTTTTGTGAAACAGCAACAAAATTTGCCATGAAAAATTTTGCTGAGATCAAATTGTCACCACAAGAAAAACACCCATAGGGGCAAATTCACTAAAAAGCGAATTGTCGCCAGCAAACAATTTGACCCACTTCGCCAGGCAAAAATTAGTTACCTCAATGCTAATTCACTAAAATGCAAAGTTGCGTTGCGCCAAGTGCTGGTGACTTTTCGCTAGCGTTACTTCGGCAGTGGGAGCATTTCAAAGCAAAATTACACTAGCAATCACTTCTGCCTAGCGAAACTTTTAGTCCTATTGCGCTTAGGTCAATTTGTATAGGGCGGGCACATTAAAGTCGTATGGACGTCTTTATTAGAGATGGTGGTGCAAGTGCTTGAAGTGGCCACTTTTTATTACAAATGTCCAAGGAACCTGAATAAAGACAAAAGAGATCCTCTAATGCCCTACACATGAGCCCACCCTAAAACGAATGTTCCCTGCCCCTCATATGTCTGGGGAAAAATGTTAACACAAAAAAATTCAATAGTTAGGTCTTTTGAAGGCAATCCCACTTGAAAAAAGTACAAGTCGCCAGCATTTTTTTTTTGTACAACTTTAATGCATTTCTGGCACACAGGATATGATGTAAGTGACATAAGATTGAAGAAGATCTAGCTTCATTATGGCAGTTCGCCTGGTCTGAGGTGTCGAAGTAGACTCTGGTGAAAGAGGTAGCATTCAGTAAAATTCGCACTTTACTGAATTTGCGGAATAACGACCGGTCGCCAGATTGAAAAGTCGCCTGGCGATAGACTGCGAACAAACGCTAGCGACGGGCTTGTTCGCTACCGAATTGTTCTCTACGCCTGTTAGTGAATTGTCGATGTCCCTGCGGATGGGATTTCTGGCGAATTGACGCTAGCGTTGGCCACTTCGCCAACCCCACAGACTTTAATGCATTTCTACAAAAAAAAAAGTCATAGAGATAAAAAAAGTCTCCAGAAGAAAAATACCCAATTACTACGCTGCGTTTGGAGTGAGTAAAAATTGTTGTGAGCATAGAAATTGTTTTTGAAGCCCATTGACTTCAATGTATTGCAATTTTTTTCGTGTTTCATGAATTTTTCCACAGTTTCACAAAATTTTAAGCGAAACGGGAGAGATTCACTATTAGCTGGCCTAATCTCTAATTTACACGATAAAATAAATATTTTGCTAAATTTATGAGAGAGAGAGAGAGAGAGAGAGAGAGAGAGAGAGACATCCAACAAGTCAATTACACACTTGGCTAATTAATGTCTACATTCAATATTCACCTTATTGATTGGAAAGGTGTAGGATCATTAAACTCCAGCCATTCTGTCCATTAGATCAGAACACATATACAACAAGATTGTGTAGCTGTGAATATGACAATGCCTCATGTACTACTACATTGGCTAACTTGAACCTAAACATCATAAAAATAAATCCACAGAGACAATATAAATTAGACTAAACACAGAAAAAATATATTTTAAAGGATAAGTAAACCTTTAAAATAAGTGAATGTAAAATTGATGAGGGGGCTATTCTAAGCACTTTTGTCATTTACACTCATTATTTATTTTGTTTTGATTCCAAGATATTAAGGGATACATGTGCTGTTAATATGAATGAATTTTGTTCCAACAGCGCCACCTGCTGGTCAGTTTCCCACCAGTCTGACCAGCAAGTAGTCAAGGAAGTTGTCTGGAGAAAGAAAGAGGCTGATGTTCTTCTGCTTAGGAATAAAATTAGAAACCTTTCTCACATCTTTCCTAAGCAGAAGAACATCAGACTCTTTCTTTCTCCTGACAACTTCCTTGACTACTTGCTGGTCAGACTGGTGGGAAAATGACCAGCAGGTGGCGCTGTTGTAACAAAATTCATTCATATTAACAGCACATGTATCCCTTAATATCTTGGAATCAAAACAAAATAAATAATGAGTGTAAATGACAAAAGTGCTTAGAATAGCCCCCTCATCAATTTTACATTCATTTATTTTAAAGGTTTACTTATCCTTTAAAGATGGACAACAGGCCTGTAGTTACAATTTACTTTACACACTTTGTTCAGTGATTTTTAAAAGCAATGGAAAGACTTTTACAAACATATTTAACTTTCTAGATCAAAGTCACTGTAGGTAGATATATTGACAAATAATATTTTATAAGATTTAAAATGAACACTGCAATATGCAGTACGTCAAGGGAGTTATTCAGTGCGCAGACAAATCCCACAGCATGTCCTATGCACATTGTAAAGAAAGCAAATGGCTTTTATAGATTTTTCCCTTTGAACTGGGGCATGCAACGACCCATAAATGGGAAGCAAACAGCTCACACTGTTTAAGAGTTACATCCAAAGAAAACTGTAGCACACCGATCAAACTTGTCTTGTGAAGAAAAGTGTTTTTATTGGCTCACGGCAGACATAAAGTTTGGCAACGTTTCGGGCCACGCAGGGCCCTTTATCAAGCCTAAACTTACATTCAAAGTACTGTGTTAAATACCAAAGAAAAAGAGGGAGGAGTGGAGAAACAATGGTAGTGATCCTTCACGGATTGGTTAAGATTCAATGCTAATATACATAATTAATTGATAAATTTGAATAATGGAGTGACACATGTGAATAATTTAGTGAATCCTCAGAGATAGGTTAAAATTCAAACCCTGCATACATAATTAGTGCAATAATCACAGACCATTATGTTTGATTGGAAATTTTTTGTGCACCCATATAATAAAATATCCATAAAAAGTCCATAAATAGCAAAAACAAAAAAATAGTATGAACATTATGACACAAGTGTAAAAAAGTTACATATGAAAATATTATCACCTTAAAGTGCATATATGTATAAAAATTAATTTGTAATTCCCAATCAGGGAGAATATGAATGAATAAACTGAGGCGCAATCACGGTACTTTAACTGCATACTCAGTCCATTTTTCTCCCCAATAATCTTGGGTTATGCAGATGATGGTACCCGCACTCAGAAGGTTCATTCAAGGACCTTAAAAAGACAAAAATTGTTCGTTAGAATACATATGTATACACATAGTAGATATTTCAAAAAACCAGCACTGGTAAAAAGTCTGCCTACCTACTGATAAATAAACATAGATGGGGTATAGTCTTTATTCAGGCCCCTCGGCCACACTGTGTCCAACCTATGGATCCACTGCATTTCTAATTTTTGTAATGCTAGCAGTCTATTGCCCCCTCTCCTCTGAACTGGAACAGAATCAATTATTTGAAATTTTAATTGACTAATTGCATGTCCTGCGGATCGAAAATGTGCCGGTACAGGTAGAGAAGTTTGTCCTGTGCGAATAGTGGATTTGTGTTTAGAGATACGATCTCTAATCCTCTGGGTTGTTTCCCCTATATATAGCAAACCGCACGGGCATTTCAATAAATAAACAACATATGTAGATTCACATGTGTAGTACTGTTTAATTTTATACTGCTTACCAGAATGGGGATGATTGAAAGTATTTCCTTTAATTATTGAATTGCATTGACAGCAATGTAGACAAGGAAAAGTTCCAAATTTAGGCCTTTGTAAAAATAAGCATTTCTGCGATTTTAGGCTGCCAACATCAGCTTTGACTAAACGATCTTTCAAATTCCTTGCCCTTTTGTAGGCCAACATTGGTGGTAATTGAAAACTTGGGACTTCTGTCAGACAGGATTGTAACAGATGCCAATGTTTACGTATGATGTTCCCAATTTGTTTACTTGCCGTATTATACCGGCTTACAAAGGCTATCCTGTTATTATCCTTATGCTTTGGCACATTGGCAATTAACAATTCCTGTCTGGTTTGCTGGTGCACCTTCTCTAAATTGTTCTTTAAAATCTGTTTAGAGTAGCCTCTAGCACCAAACCGATCCACCATTTCTTTTAAATAAAAGTCACAGTCCTTTGAATCACTTACAATTCGCTTCACCCTCATAAATTGCGAGTAAGGAAGAGAATTTTTTAAAGCATCAGGATGGAAACTGGCAAAATGCAATAAATTGTTTTTATCAGTCACCTTCCTATATAGTTCAGTTTTAAGTATGTTTCCATCCTTGACCACTTTTACATCCAAAAAATTGATGGAAGTTGGATTAAAATCCATTGTAAATTTTAAAGTCTCTTCTATACCATTAAGAAAATGATGAAAGGCATTTAGGCTCTCTAAGTCACCATCCCAGATCAGCAAAAGATCATCAATGTACCGCAGATACAACGTACAATGAGATCTAAATAGGGAATTTTTATATATTACCTCCTCCTCAATGTGGGCCATATACAGATTTGCATAAGAGGGAGCTACGTTGCTACCCATAGCGGTACCCCTCTGTTGTATGTAGAAATTGTCCCCAAATAGAAAATAATTTTGATGCAACACTATTTGCAATAAATCCACTAAAAAAGACTTTTGTTCCTCAGTATATTCAGTGGTATTTAAAAAATGAGTCACAGCTGATATTCCTGTGTCATGATTTATAGATGTGTAAAGGCTTGACACATCAAGACTGACTAATAGAACATTATTGTTGGTTAATGTGGTCCGATCCAATATATTCAGTAGATGTGTGGTATCTTTCACAAAAGAATTAGTATTCTGCACTAGAGGCTGTAATATCTTATCTAGAAATACAGCCAATGGTGATAAGACTGAATCAGTACCAGCGACAATGGGGCGACCTGGTGGATTCTCCAAGTTTTTGTGAATTTTAGGTAATGTGTACAATATTGGCGTAATAGGATTGTCTTTAATCAGGAATTTTTTTAGATCGTCATCCACAATGCCAGCCTCCATTGCATCAAGCACACAATTTGCAATGCACTGTTGTATGGATGCTAGTGGATCCGAATCGACTTTCTTGTACACATTACCATCTGCCAATTGTAGATAAATTTCATCCATATATTTTTGTTTATTCATTACCACCAGGGCACCCCCCTTGTCAGCTGGTTTTATGATTAAATTGTCATTATTAATAAGATCTTGTAAACATCGCCCCTCCTTGTACGTTAAATTGGACCTCTGTCCCATCAATGGTCTTCGCTTAATTTTTTGTTTTAAAACATCCACATCCGTTTGTACCAATTTAATGTAAGCCTCCACTACATTATCTGTCATGGGAGGCACAAACATACTTTTGTTCCGGAGACCCACCCGTTTAAGGGATAGTTGCG
Source organism: Xenopus laevis (assembly GCF_017654675.1). Classification (NCBI taxonomy): domain Eukaryota; kingdom Metazoa; phylum Chordata; class Amphibia; order Anura; family Pipidae; genus Xenopus; species Xenopus laevis. The sequence goes on from NC_054386.1 coordinate 67,628,829, forward strand.
AATGACCTGCCCCCACATTACTATATACAACTTCACTAGGGGGTGGGATTTTAGAGAAATGGCGTTTAAGACGCAAATTACGAAAAAATCTCTGTAGATCGACATCCAATTCAAAAGTGTCACATTTACTAGTGGGACTAAAAGATAAGCCCTTTTGCAATAAAGTCAATTGTTCAGATGTTAATAATTCGTCAGATATATTGTATACTAACGTTTCTGTGAGTTCCTCACTGTCCTGGGTGGTTGTTGTCGCGTCTCTGTTGCAAACGTTTTCTGATGTTTCGTGCCCCCTGCGCCTTTTTTGCCCTCGACGTGTCTTGGGGGGCTGTAATCTAAAAAACAAGAAGAAGAGGAACTCTCTGTGGCCGTATCTGGAGTACGTTCATCTGGAGTCTTCCAGCGCTGCTGCTTCTTTCCTTGCTGTTGCTTCCCTTGTATGTGATCCATGTGATCACGTGGTGCGTCCCGACGTCTATTGCGCTGCGTTCCACCAGTTGACGCTGCGTTCCATTGATATATATTGCCGGTTCTGTAATCTTCGGCATCTCTGTGGAATTTGGTTCTCTTTCGCTCCTCCACCAATCTCCGATGTTTAGCGATGGCCTCATCAGTTCTGGTAAGCATTTCCTTGTATTCATCAGATCGCAAAGCATTTTTCAATTGCAGCTCTATTGCCTTAATGCGGGACATCACTTCAGGAATAGCATTCTGTAAATATTCAATGTTCAAAAGTAATATGTCAAACGAACATTTATTCACTATTTGTTCATAGCGTTTAGCAAAGTCAGTATTGTCGTTGAATATAGTGGGTCTTAAATTAACCCTTAGGCCACGTGGGATGCGTCTAAGTTTGTAATATTCTTTCAGCGTAATGGAATGCAGTTCCAAACCTGTCAGACGTCTTTTCTCCTTTTCCAGTTCACGTGTGAGGTTATCACCAGTAGGTTCAGTCAGGAAGGAGTGGTTGCTCTGTTCCTCACCTAAAATCCTAATTGCATCTGCTTCTGTGTAAGCAAATGTTGTAGCATCTTGAGAATATGAGCCTAGTTGAGACATCATGTTAAGTAGTACAGGGAGCTTCTCTTGGCAGGAAAAGCAATTCCACACAGAATTAGAGTGCTCACCTGAACGTAATTACCCTCTCGGGTGCCGGGTGCTAAACAGTCCACAGGACCTCCTGCTCAAGGTCCAAATAACTCGAACATCCAAAGAAAACTGTAGCACACCGATCAAACTTGTCTTGTGAAGAAAAGTGTTTTTATTGGCTCACGGCAGACATAAAGTTTGGCAACGTTTCGGGCCACGCAGGGCCCTTTATCAAGCCTAAACTTACATTCAAAGTACTGTGTTAAATACCAAAGAAAAAGAGGGAGGAGTGGAGAAACAATGGTAGTGATCCTTCACGGATTGGTTAAGATTCAATGCTAATATACATAATTAATTGATAAATTTGAATAATGGAGTGACACATGTGAATAATTTAGTGAATCCTCAGAGATAGGTTAAAATTCAAACCCTGCATACATAATTAGTGCAATAATCACAGACCATTATGTTTGATTGGAAATTTTTTGTGCACCCATATAATAAAATATCCATAAAAAGTCCATAAATAGCAAAAACAAAAAAATAGTATGAACATTATGACACAAGTGTAAAAAAGTTACATATGAAAATATTATCACCTTAAAGTGCATATATGTATAAAAATTAATTTGTAATTCCCAATCAGGGAGAATATGAATGAATAAACTGAGGCGCAATCACGGTACTTTAACTGCATACTCAGTCCATTTTTCTCCCCAATAATCTTGGGTTATGCAGATGATGGTACCCGCACTCAGAAGGTTCATTCAAGGACCTTAAAAAGAGGTCTTTTTAAGGTCCTTGAATGAACCTTCTGAGTGCGGGTACCATCATCTGCATAACCCAAGATTATTGGGGAGAAAAATGGACTGAGTATGCAGTTAAAGTACCGTGATTGCGCCTCAGTTTATTCATTCATATTCTCCCTGATTGGGAATTACAAATTAATTTTTATACATATATGCACTTTAAGGTGATAATATTTTCATATGTAACTTTTTTACACTTGTGTCATAATGTTCATACTATTTTTTTGTTTTTGCTATTTATGGACTTTTTATGGATATTTTATTATATGGGTGCACAAAAAATTTCCAATCAAACATAATGGTCTGTGATTATTGCACTAATTATGTATGCAGGGTTTGAATTTTAACCTATCTCTGAGGATTCACTAAATTATTCACATGTGTCACTCCATTATTCAAATTTATCAATTAATTATGTATATTAGCATTGAATCTTAACCAATCCGTGAAGGATCACTACCATTGTTTCTCCACTCCTCCCTCTTTTTCTTTGGTATTTAACACAGTACTTTGAATGTAAGTTTAGGCTTGATAAAGGGCCCTGCGTGGCCCGAAACGTTGCCAAACTTTATGTCTGCCGTGAGCCAATAAAAACACTTTTCTTCACAAGACAAGTTTGATCGGTGTGCTACAGTTTTCTTTGGATGTTCGAGTTATTTGGACCTTGAGCAGGAGGTCCTGTGGACTGTTTAGCACCCGGCACCCGAGAGGGTAATTACGTTCAGGTGAGCACTCTAATTCTGTGTGGAACTGTTTAAGAGTTAGTCACATTTGGTGGTAACATTTTCATCAATAGATATTTAAACAATATTTTAGAGTAATCACCAGCTTCATTAAAATAAATCCTGTCACAAGCCGCAGCAGCAGCAAAGTATGTTGAGATCTAATTGTTACTGTGATATAAATACTAGAAAAAAACCGTTAATGATTAGCAATAATTAAAGTGAGCAGTAGGCTTCCTACCTGAGCATTTGTGAAAGAATTTGTTCTATTAGTATGCAATGTAGGTTGTATTAGTTGCAGGGGTACATGCAGTTTAGTGCATAATGCCATCATAAACAGAAGGATAAGGGAGAGCTGGACATACCTATTGCAGTATACAAATAATAAACAATGTATTCTCAAAGTCCAAGGGCAAGGTGCCATTGGATTGTAGAAGATCATTGATTATTATGTATTCCTGACCAAATGTGTTGTTAGTTTTTTTAATAGTCTGTTAAAATCCATAATATATAGGCTGAAATTAAAAAATAGTCTTGCATCTCAAAAAGAGGAAAGAAACATTTTCAGCGATAATGGCTTTTATTTTTAAAATAAAATAGGAACGTTGTACAAACTGGTTGTGATATAAGTGGCTTCCAACTGCTGTGGAACTGCAAACCCCAACTTTTTTTTTTTTAAACAGAAACAGCACCTTTGTTGCCTAAATGTGAGGTATATTGCACCACATACCTATTTCCACCACAAAATCCATGTAAAGGGTATATTGTACAACATAATGGAATAATAATCACTGTTAGCCATAGCTGCCCATCAGCCAATAGAATTTACTGCTCTGAAAGCAACCCTCTGTTTTGTTGCTATATTGTCATTATTCTGGCAATGGTTGCCAGACCAAAACTTAGCCTGCTGTCTGGTAACATATACTTTACTAAACATATTCATCATATATCTGTGGCACTGCTTTCTGTGAATTTGCAGCGCTAAAGCATATTGCTTGGTGATTAGAAATGACAAATGAGCATACTGTTAGTCCATGCTTGTGCTCTGATCCATATGGTTCAATAACATTTTTAGCTAATGAACACTTTTTTTTCTTATAATTACTTTACCCTGACCTGCTGACCATGGGATCGGCCTACATAAAAGGGAAAATGGAAATGACATACACAAAAAATGTATACATGTATCTATTGATGCATTCATCTTTGCAATAAAAAAAATTTTGGTTGTCCATGTTATTCCTTTTATTTCTTCCCCCCATAAAAGTCACTGGGGCAGATTTACTAAAGGGCAAAGTGGCCGTCGCTAGCGAAAATTCACCAGAAATCCTATCCGCAGGGACATCACCAATTAACTAACAGGCATAGCGGACAATTTTCTAGTGAAAGAGACTGTCGGTAGAGTAGTTCCACAGTCTATCAGCAGGCGAATTTTCGCTCAGGCGAACAATGGTTACTCAAATTTACTAACCTGCAAATTTTACAGAACCACTTTCAACAGAGTTTTCTTCGCCACCTTAGACCTGGGGAATTGATAAGATGAAGCTACATCCTCCTCAATCTTAAGTCAGTGACATCATATCCTGTATGCCGAAAAGTCATTCAAGTTTTAAAAAACCTTGGTGTTTTTTCATATTTTAAAGATTTTTGTGTTAACCATTTTTTTAACCAATTTGAGGGGCATGCCACATTTGTTTTAGGGTAGGCTCATGTCTAGGGCATTAGAGAATCTCTTTTGTCTTTATTTTGCTTCCTTGGACATTTGTAATAATAAGTGGCCACTTTAAGTATTTGCACCAACATCTCTATTAAAGACGAGCAAATACGACCTATATGTACCAGCCCTATTCAAATTGACCTAAGCATCAGATTACTAACAGAATTTTGTTAGGGAGTATTGAACGCTAGCAAAAGATCACTATGAAATGTTCGCGCTGACAAATTAACACAACCAAAACGTTCCCAACTTTTCATTTTAGCGTAGTGGTAACGAATTTGTGCCTGACGAAATAGTGGAAGTGTGCCTGATCTTTAGTGAATTTGCCCCTTTGAGTGGGGTATTCTGCCCTTTAGTACCTGATATTCATTGTCTTTTGCCCCACCATTTTAAATGGTCATTTTATAGTCATCAATTGGATAATCAGCAAACATCATCCAAGTGGGGATGAAACCTGTAACAATACAATGCAACTTAAATTTCTGAACTCCTTTACTTTTTCCTAACAGTCTTTAAATCTATAACTGAGCCATTTTCATATGCTTACTTTTTAATACTCCTTTTAATATGAACTAAGTTTTATAACATTAATGAATATTATGCTAACAGCGTTGATTGTATAAACATGTGAATCTGTGCTCACAATTGTCAGCTACAAAGTTACATCAGGCAAGCTGACATTCTCCTCTTGCCTTGCAAAGTGTGAATATATTGGATAATACTTCACACCTTTTCTGCCAGAAAATTTGGAAAGCTTTAAGCTCCTGACAGCATGAAGTCATGTAGTGAATTATACTCTGTTGTGATGTTAAAATTAAACAGAAAAACAAATTTTACCATGAGTGTACATCTGCATAAAATATAAAGCTTTGCTTAAATAAAAACAAGACACAAAGAAAGTGTCTTGAAAGAAAATGTATCCATAAAACTAAAAAGTTTAAGAATTTTAAAATACTTTCACAAACACTAGGCAAATGTATGCCTGGACAGTAACTAATAGCAACCAATGACTGATTAGCTGTTTAAGCTGGAGGAAGAATCATTAAAAAGGATAGAGTGCTACCTGGGACAAAATGGTTTATAAGGAAAGAGCCAGAGGAAGGGACAAGAATAAGAGGAAAGCATACCTCCCAACATTTAAAAAACAGAAAGAGGGACAAAAAGTTAAGCCGTGAGTAGCTCAATAAATTTTTTGACCACACCCACTTAATGGAACCCCTAATTACCATGTCCATTTTATGAAATTTGGCAGGTTATGGAAATTTGAACACATTTCTGGAAATTTTAGTGCTGTGGACACAATAAAAAAGGTTTATTGTGTCCACAGCCTTACGCATTTTGTGTACAAAAAACTTAGTATTTCAATAAGAAAGCAGGGAATGCGGGCTGAGCTGTCAAAATCAGGACTGTTCAGCAGAAAACGGGACAGTTGGGAGGCATGGGAAAGTGTGACATACTGTAAATCACTTGGGCCCTTTTATTGTATTGTGGAAGAGACTACTGTGAGTATATTCTACTTGGAACATACTGATTGACGCTAATTACCAATTTGTTTATAGGGGAAACATCACTGGTGAAAATTAGTATTAATGTAAGACAGACCTACTTTTTGTTGTTTATTTAGGGGAAGGGCAATGGCACATTCAGTCAAAATGCCCTTCACTGCATCAATTACTCTTCTCCTGAATGGATTATGAGTGTCACTGGCAATATCAGTGAGCTCAACCAGAATGCACCGTAGTAGTCAAAACACCTATGGTGCTATTGTTTGTAATATTGTTTTCATATTTAGTACTGAGTTTAGCAAGGATTACAACAGTACATGCCTATGTAATTTAACATATTACCCCCTTTAGACCAATTTTTGTAAATCCCAAATTTAAAACAACTGTTTTAAATATGATTGTGCAGAAATGCGAAAGGCCTCTTGCATAGATTATCTACATGCATCACCAAGATTGCATTGGACCATGTTTATTGCTTTCGGAACAATTTTCAGGCAAATTATAAGCTACTTACCTATAATACAAAAATCAAATGGGCTGTTTTTCCAAAACTTAGGAGTCAAACAGTTAAACATACACAGTAGAACTGGTATATTATGTTTTTCAGAGGACCAAAAAGATTGTGTACAATCATGGAAAATGTCAGGGAAATACATAATACACTTAATATTTTGGCATCACAAAAATGGTAAAATGTGGAAAAACTTAAAATCAGGGGATGTAAAATTAAAGTTTACTTGCCACCAAAATTGGTCTAGTATTGGCTTGAATTTCTCCAAAGACTGCAAACTCTTAAGCTTAATCCAGGTTTCTGATATAAATTATGAAACAGAAATGAAAGCCCCCACTATCTCCTTTCATTCTTCTCCAATTTTCAGGTGTGAACTGCCTATACCCTACCCTAACACTCATAACCCTGCCCTCTTGAACTATAAAACCTGTCCTCCTTTTACATATTGGACAACAACACCTTCTTGGACTCAGTAACCCACCAATGATCTCAGGTAAGATCCACAAGGACAGCTGTCATATCAATAACATGATACATCAATATTGCTGCTTCAAGGCTAAAATATTTCTATGCCCAAAGGATTCAGTGCTATAAATGCTAACTTGTCAACTGATAGATGAATTTGTATAATAACTGTGCCCTAAAATGGCAAACTATATATAACTTCATATGTGTATTTTACTTCCTTTGTCCTTTAGTTCTGGTTAAACAGTATGAGAAGGTTGAATGTTTCTTTCTTCCCACCTACACACATGTCAAAACATGACAAACATGACAAACACTGTTGGCAATGCCCTCTGGGACTTGCATAGTATCTACACCCTTCATAGCATGGGACAAACCTGTACAACGATGTCCTTTAATATAAACATTGCATTAGTAAAATATTCACTGTATTAGAATTATTTACCAGCTTAGTCTTAGAGACTAGACTAGATTGATTATGCAGATGAAGGGGCCAGTAAAACTTCACTATAAATGGTACTTTAGAACCATGGTAATAAAAAGTCTGGCACAGGAGCTACAAAGTATATATTTAAGAAATCACATTTTTGTTCTCTACATGAAATAACTGCTTACATTTTCTTGAAACGTAAAAATCATTAAAAAATGCAAAGCATCCCTTGTGTTATTAAAAATAAAATCTTCTATCTATCTGTTCTTCCTTAAACCAATTTACCTTTAAAGAGAAAAGTCCTTTTGATCAGAACAGAAGGGGGGTCTAAAAAGAGTGTCAAGAATCTGTCTTTTCAGATATTAGACATGGTTTGTTCAGACTAAATAAAGTACCTCCGGAACATTTCAGAATCTCTGTGCCTTTAGCAGTTAGAAGGAAAAGAGATCAAAATCAGATTACACACAAAACCTCAAATATTAAAAGAATTTCTGATGTTACAAATGTTACTAGGGATAATTAAATTCTTTCGTTTTAGCAGTTTCAGATATTAACAAATTATTCAATTTATAACTGTCACATTTTACTATATATGTTCCTATCATATTTACACAACAATGTTGTGTAAATGTTTTTGGAGTGTGGGAGGAAACACACAAAGGCATGGAGAACTATATCTCCTTTTAGATGATGTAGACTCCTGCAGTAGGTTTGGTGTCCTCCGAATCGGTCAGGCCCCATGATGCCCCGTCTGTGTGGGCGTTATGAGGGCAGACTGCATGGGGAGTCAGGAAAGAGGCTCAAAACATTTTGTTTAAAGAAATTACATTTTTAAGTTAACTGGCATGCACCTAAGCATTCTGTGCCTGCTGCTGTAGATTTGTCACTTTTATACTGTGCATGAAGGAGAGGAACATAAAACCATGGAGTAGAAAATAAACAGGACCCTTCTAGGGTGTATGACCAGTGCACCTCAACTACTGGAAATTGATTTTAAAGGGGGGGGGGGGGTCCTGCAATGTAATCAGTAAAACATATTATGGTCCAGCCCCCTATAAAGAATTTTAACAGCATGCTGCCTCTATAATTGTGACAAATTATTGAGAATTCATGATGGCACGCATTACGGTTTAAGTTTTCAACATAACTACTACATAAAAGTTGTAAATCTGTAGGCTGCGTTTGTAATACAGTTAAATGCAGGCAATACTAAATCTGTATCCAGTTGTTTTACTAAGCCAGCAACTAAGCCAGACACAGTAGGCTGTGGTTAACAAGTGATAATCTTTCCCTTGGAGGCTGATGAAAAAGAAGGCTTATCACAGTGTTTTCAAATCGACATTTAAGATGATTATCACAATACATACAAATTCCCTGCAGTGATCTGATTGCAATTAAACAAAAGCTTCTTTGTGCACAAAAATGTGTGCTCTGTAGATTAAAACCAGAGGAGGGTCAAAAAAGTAGAAAACTTCAAGAAGGAAAAATGTGCATTATGAATCAGTATAAAGCATTTCACATTCCCAAACCAGCATTCCACATGCAGACTGGTAGATCTACTTCATTCCACGCACTAAACATCATGTAATAGGTGCAAGGGAGGTCTACTTGGTCCAGCATGGAACATCCTATTTCATTTATTTGCAAGTTGATTTATGGTAATGTTCCCTTTATTTGCTTTATTGTTAGAATTATGTGAAAAAGTTGTTTTTTTAATGAGGCAATAGTATGCTGCAGGAAGATTTAATGTAATGCATACAACCGAGAAAAGAGGAGACGTTATCAAGATGGGGAGTGAGTCCTCGTAGGTAATCCGCCCACCGGTGAGGTAACATAATCCGCTCTAGCTGTGGTGAAGTAATCATCCAAAATGAGGCAGTAGTGTGGCTCAACCGGATCCAAGTAAAGTGCGGGTGCGAACCATTCGATTAAAACATATGCGGCTTTATTGAAAAATGCTTAAAAGTAGCAAAGTAGCGGCAGGGGAAACAGCTCGATGCGTTTTGTGACGTGTCACTTCATCATGCATAGTTTGCTTGATTCTAGTGACCAATAACAACCAATCAGAATTTCCGGGGGATCAACTAAAGTAAGTTACAAGTCCCCAAGCATACTTTGTCTGGTAACCCAACTTTATAAAAAAAATCACATTCCTTGAAGAAAAACAAGTTAAAAAAAAAACTTACAGTTCTACAGGTTTTTAGTATTAAAGTCACCCTTTAAACAAGCTGATGTCACCTATATCTTACCAGCCTTCTTGTAAAAGAAATTGATTTCCAGTGGTCACTTAACTTAACTTAACAGTTATTTAAATTACTTTAATGTCATCTCACTTTATTTTTTCCTCCTAGGCAATTTTCTGTTCTATTCCCCAGAGCACTGTGTGTACAATAAGAGCCATCACACAGTATGCAAGTGCTTACTTAGAAAGACTTTTGTGGGCCAGACTCATAGGGCATCTGGGTTTATTTTAATACTGCCATCTGTTCTTGGCATTAATGGACAGTGTTTTAAAATCATTTATCAGCATTTCAAAGTCTTGTTCATTCTCTCGCCATCTTAACTCTTTCACTACATGTTTGTCTAGTCCAATCTTAGAGCTGAGATATTTCCCTTAATTTGTAGAATGTACGCTATAGCTCTTTTCAGAAACATGTTTTGTCTTCCCTTATATACGTATTAATAACAGGTCCAGATTCACAGCAGATAATATGATTACAAGTAGGAAATCCCACTTGCAACAGTCAGAGGGGCACAGAAATATGAATAAAAGCAGTGACTTGAAACATTTGAGTGGGTAGGGGTTTACTCTGTGAATCTAAAGCAATTAGGGATTAAAGCAGCACCCTCCTAAAACCCTCCAACAAACTCCAAATGGAGAGGAAGTGTATTTTGCTTTAGGTAGAAATATCCCCAGATCAAACTGTATACGATGTAGAACTAAAACATTGTATCTATGGAGTTTGAAGCTCAGCTCAATGATGGTAAATAATATGTCCTTGAGGAGCCTTAGCATTTGTATCAAAGGAGCCTAAAAGGCCTTGAAACTTGACCCATCTGGGGCTTAAAGCATGCCTATCAAGTGCAGAATCGCAACCTATTTATAGATTCTGGCTTTGCCATTATTACAATAAATTGATTGAGGTTAAGATTTATGACTAGTAAATGTGAAACCATTAGGAACTATTGAAACTGAATCACTTATACTTAGCAAAAAAACAATCCATTGCCTTATGGGTTGGAACTGGCCTAAATGGCAACTATAAAAATTGTATAAAAATGTTGAAACATAACTCCTGATAGTTCTGCTTTTTAAAACGATTCCAAATCTGCAGGAAAAGAATTCCAGTAACACATATTATGCTTAATGTGTTGTAATTAGCCTGTAAAGTTACTATTTGTGATAGAAAGTGCCTACATGTCCAGTTAATTTCTGCCATAAACTGCAGATCCCTGATTCAACCAGTTGTAGTGTATGCTGGTCATGTGTAAGAAAAGTATCTCCTATACATATTTATGTTTGAGCCCTTCTACAGCAAACTAGTGTCTCTGGGTGGGCAGGATTATTCACACAGCTAACCTCCGCTCCGTTATTCAAACAGCAGTGCACTGTAACAGAACTTAATAAGTGAGAGAAAGTATTTTCCTGCATCACTGGGCAAGTCTGACCCAATAATGTTGGAGACATTGCTCAGCAGGGTGACCATACAAGCACAGCATGTATCATTCACTGAAAAACTAGCAGGATTTCAATGGAAAACAAATGTTTAAAAAGATTATAACTGTCAGTAATATTGCTTGGTCTTAGATTATTATACCTACTAATTTGGCATGCAATAATAGCTTATAAGATGGATACACATATTCCTGTTGAGAAACTCTCTCTATTACACAGACTCACAGCAAAAACAAATAGTATATAATTAGGTTCCTTGATTGTCACAATTTTAAGCTCTTAGGGGTGGCAAGAAAGCAACATCTATCGATTATTTCCCTTAAAACATTTAACTTACTGCACAACTGACTAAGAAGCACACCGAACGGGTTACATAAAAGGGGCTGTAGTCAATTCTTTGGGTAAGCAATTGAAAATTAAGGATATCACAATGCAGAACAAAATGCTATCATGGTTCCTTGCAGCTAATGGATAATACTGTATAGCAAATTTGCTCTAAAACAAAATAGCACTGAATATTTATGACAATATTTAAGCAATTAACAGAAGGCATGGATTCAGTATTTTACAGGAATATATTCATTTTCTGGAGCCTATATAATATGTCTAAATCAAATGTTATACTGAGATGTTCCTTTTAATATGAAGCATAATATGAAGCAGCAACTTTTCTACTCACAGATTCATAGATTTTCTATGTGCCTTTTAGGGTCCAGTAGAAGAGAGAAGAGTTAGATGGGCAGATATGTATGATGGGAGTATGAACACAAGCAATGGCTTGACCAAGGTTTTGGTCCAATAGATTTCAAGGCTGCTGCTTGGCGGTAGATGTGCAATGATCAAAGGAAAGTGAAGGAAGCCCAAGCACGTACTCAGCATTCACTCACAGAGTTGAGAGAGGACAGTGGACTTTAAATGGGAGCTGTATTGATGATTTATGCACTTATAGCCTATATCTAAGCAGTTCTTTCTTCATTTCATTCTTTATGTGGCACAGTGCAGCTCAGCTGTCTGCAGACTCTCTTTATCTACTGCAGAAGCCCAACAAAAAGACTGTGAAATGATGATACTTTCTAGAACAAATTCTGAAAGCTCAGACTAAGTTAAAATTCTGTGTATAGGCACACAGAGCATTTCTCATTTTCTACGATTGTGGGCCTCTAATGTGCTGGATTAACACTGACATGTGCACAGATCCAAGAAATAATTTTAAGAAAATGTGGTAACTATATGTAAATAGATAACATATATGTGTACTAGACGGTGTCATTTAAATATTTTGCTAGTTAGTCTTATGGTAATGTCAGATGAGGAAGACAGCGCTTACCGCTCCGACTCACTGCTGAGAATTGCAGATTAGGCCGGTGGTCACATCACACAGTGTTGAGGTGTGGCTTATTCCCTTAGTGTCCCAAATCGCATCAAATTACCAAAAGTGAAGTAGCTAGGCTGACCTGATAGGGAACTTAAGCTTGTCTTTGCCTGTGTGACAGCAGGGCTGTGTTTGGCTATTCCCCTTCTACTGTGCTACTGGCAGGGACTGTTAGGACATGCCCACCCCTCATTTAAAACACAAACAAGGACTGTTACAGATCTATAGGGATCTCCAATAAAGGGGGCATTTTTAAAGATAGTGTTCATTTTTTGCATAGTGTAAAAGCAGCACAATGTATTATTCATAATTACTTACAAAATTAGGGTTTTTTCATTTATTCTATATGTCTCCTTTAATCATAGGCATATGCATGTGATTAAGGGTGGCAGTGCCTAAAATGCAAATGGTCCTGTGGCGTACCTTTAATATGCTGAAATACAGATTCAAGCTTTTAATAAAGGTCCGGTGCTGCAGTGTCCCCTTTTAGGTTTGTACTGTACAAAGAAAATGTTGTTGCTTTTAGGCTTTAATAATAAGATGACATATGAACTGGCTGAATCATTGCCACTGTACCTTTCCATTAGGCTTAGCTTTAAGCTAATGTCACTCTGGGCGATTAAACAAATGAGTGAATTATCCAACAACTAGTTGCTCCTAACCAGTAACACTAATTAACACCTCTAACTGGGTGCCCATTTGTAAAGACAAATGGGCACAATGGAAACTGCAGCCTGTGTATTTCAAGCCAAATTGTCGTATGAGAAAATTAGTTGATGAGAATGTTAGCAGAAAGCCAAACAAAATAAAAATAAAAGAGGTTAGTAGTAATGTAAGTAATATCCCGGGGCTTACCAACAGTCTGAAAACAAAGTGTTCACTATAGATACACAATTTAAAAAGTGTTATAGAGTCAATTGACTGTTTTTTATACAATGAATATAAATTGGCATATGTGAGATATGCTGGCACTAATATATAAAAACTTAAATATAGTAATATATTCCAAAACACTTTCTGTATAGGGAAATACAGGTATGGGAACTGTTATCCAGAATGCTTGGACTTTGAGTTTTCCAGATAAGGGGTCTGAATCACCATACTATAAGTTTATTAAAATATCATTTATGCATTAATTAAACTCAATAAGATTGCTTTGCCTCCAATTATATCTTAGCTGAGATCAAGTACAAGGTCCTTGATCGAGGAATAGCCAAAACAGCATTTTAGTATTCACCAAAAGCTTCACAATAACTGACCTTTGGGACAACAAAAACTTTTTTGTGCTTCCCTGCTTTGTGGCAGGCATCCAGTTTGGGAACCGCAGCTGTAAGGTGGCAAGCACCTAAGGCTATTGGTCGGGGGGGGGAGTAATCTCTCGGGGAAAAAAGCAAAATTGCAAATTCTGACAGACACAGTTTTTCTGAAATACAAGCTAAATACTAGGGTTCTTGGAAAAAAAAATGTTTTTATAAATAATACTATGTGATATGGAAACACTTCTCCTTGTTAATCCTAAAATCAATGCAAACTTGTAATTCCTAGAGCATGAAATCGGAGTTAAAGGTTTCTCAGATAAGGAAGATATAAATAATCACACAGTCTACACTCTGACAACTTCAGCTGTTCCTATTTCATTAGAATGACCAGTAAGAGCTCCTGTTAAGCATGAACTAACTCCTTCCAGCCTTTTATCAACCACAAAAAGAGGTCAAATGGATGATTGGAAATCCAAGGTTCTGCTGACAAACGCTAGTGCCACTACTGAGTCCCAGAGAAGCAAACAGTTCAAAAGCAAACATGCCCTCAATTTCCATGAGAGTTAAGAGATATTGAGCCTTTGTTGCTACCAAAGCTATACAGAAGCCTCTTTGAAAAAAAAAAATAAAGCCACAGGAGAGTTAACTACAAAGTCCAAGCATCCATTAGTCATTGCACATGTTAATGCAGAAATATTGTACAACTGAAGTTCAGGAAGGAATGTGTTCTGTTATTTCTTCAAGGGGATCTCTGAGATAATTATAATATTAAAACATGGTGTGAAAAACAGTGTCTGTCTTTTTATGCAAAGTCAAATAGAGGGAGGGCAGTAGTAATGTCCCAGGGTGTACATAGAAACTGAAACCACATTTGTATGGATAATTTAAAGGAAAACTATAAACCTGAATAATGAAGGTCTCACTAAAAATATACAGGTATTGCAACATATGTTAAATCCTGCTTCATGTAAACAAACCATTATCATAAAAATATACTTTTTAGTAGTATGTGCCATTGGGTAATCCCAAATAGTATATTGCTATTTTAGGAACCAATGGCTGCCCCCTGGGATCCTAGGATTCACAGTGCACACAAACATACTAAACAAACAATACATGTTAGGTCACATGAGCCAAATAACCGACAAAGTTCTATCTCTTTGTGTTAACTTGCATTGTTTTACCAATGGTAGTTCTGCAACTAACTTGAGAGGGATAGGGGTGGGTTTGTGTGTGTCAGGTGTATCAATCGGTCCTGTGCCCTTTGCAGGTGAAAGTTATTATACTGCTAATAACTCCAGCACATATTGAAACATATTAAAGGCTGTGTTCCTTTCGTTCAATAAAATGACAACTATGCTAACAAGAATTTTGCATGTAGAATATTTGCATCTTAAATATTATGTATGTAGGGATACATAGGGTTAATTTCCCCTATGGTCTGAAATCCCACATGGTGGGAAATCCCCTGCCCAGTGCAGTGTTTTCTGGAAGATACCGGATTTGTCCAGAAGGTGTCACTGCTGTGTAACTGCTTCATATACCTAGAGCCATGTGTTCAGGCTCAGAGTTAGTTCACAGAGTGAGTTGTGCCTGAGGGAGGGTAGTGAACGGATGCAGCGTGTCCCCTGTTTGAGAAACCGGCTTCATTTGTATGCCTGCTACGTGGGAACAGCTACTTCTGTCCATCTGGAGAGGTATTTGGTCAGGTAGCACTACCTGGGGAAAGTTTAAGAGCTCTTGGGGAAAAAGGGACTGTGACCGTCTTTGTCCACCAGGTGTGGAATGTCGGACTTTGCCTGGTAAGAACTGTACCAGGGTTGGACTGCAAAATGTTCCCCAGGGTAGTAGGGCAGTGATATGTAACTTGCATATTTACTCTGCACTTGTTATATAAAGTTTATTTGTTTTATAGCACTTGGTGTGGTTAATTATTTGTTCCTAGTGGGGCCACCTGTAGGTGTATTCTGGATCCCACTAGGTGGAGGCACTGCCATGAGAGGTAAATTCCAAGTACACTTTCACTTAGCAAAGGGAATTCAGGATCTGTATATGGTAAGACATTGGTGATCTATATCATATATTAAAGGAAGGGATTAAAATAGGGTTTAACACTTAGCAGGAATCTTAAATGTAACTGTGCTATGTATTTATTAAATTTATTATTGTATTGACCCCTGTTTTCACTAAAGAAATTAAAATATACACATACATAATATATCTGGCTCCAAGAGTTGTAGTAAACTGAATAACTGTCCCTCTATATGGAAACAGGTGGACAGCATTGATATTAATTTCTTAAGGGAAATAGGAAATATTTTTCTCCCCAGCAGAGGAGTGATCAATGCGTTCCTTGATCCTGTGTCACATACTAGGTCACTCGATCTTTTGGTGCATGCACATGCCCTAACATGGCTACCTGCACCAGGATCTCCCTCCTGCAGTGAGATGCATAGATCTTGCAAAGGGAGTTTTCTTGCAAAAATAATATTGTTTCCCCCATCAACAGCTCCATTAAACCACACCTCCAGTGGGGGAAACAATTTTTCTATAATAGTTGCCCTTTAATATTCCACTTAATGGCACTGAACAACACAGTAGTGGAATCCATACCCCGCCCCAGACGAGGCGGCGATAGAGTGAAAAAACTCTTAAAAAGGGAGGCATATTGGATCCGCCGCCTAGAGACCTTAACCCCTAAAGGCCTAAATAAAGAGTACGATTTGCAGACAATATATTAGAGTCTAATGTTAATTGCAATTTTAATATTTATATTTTACAGATTTATGTACACACAATAAGGCGAACAATTCGGATTACTTGGACAGATAAGTGCCAGTGGCAACAGAATATATTGTTTACCGTTACATTGTATAACTTTGGAAACTTTGTGTGTATTGTTTTAAAATGACCATGTTTTGTATCTATTTTACCACACCAGAGGGCGCTATCTGGAGTGCTTTAAAAGGAAGTCTGATAAATGTATCAGTTAGTTTGACAAAGAGCCAGGACTTGGCTCGAAATGTTACTGTATCGTTGGTCGTAGCCATGCAACAATAAAGGCTTTTTATCTATGAAAAGGTGCTGTCCGTTACTAAGATTTTTACTGAACAACACAGATCCATAAAGATGTGAATTAGGACAAAATATACAGTTTTCATTTTAAACAGGTCTGTATTTTTTTCATTCTACACAATATTATAATAATATAAGAAGAAAGAATAATTCATTAAAAAACTGTTAAAATTCCCTTCACTGTGTATGCTTGCAATCAATTAGAGTACATTAATAAAACAGAAATGTTCTAATTGCTAATAATACTATTTCTGTCCTACTGTCATATCACCGAGTCTGAGACATGCAATTGCAATAGATCATATAAGAAGCAATACATAATCACTAAAAGTAAGTGTAGCATATGCCAGACCAGTTTGAGCTGGGTTTTGAAGTTAAAATTGACCACATGCAAAACTGTCAAGGGGGTGGTCAAATTAAATGGAGTCTTTCCTTTTTGAAGAAATTTGTACAACACAGCCTACCTCCAAACTCACTATTCTGCTTATGACACTCTTGCCCTTTACCTGACTGCTCAATGCTAGATGTTTCTCTGCTCATACAACAGCCACTTACTATAATCTGCCAACTTGTCACATTTACAGAGTCCCATGTCATGTGCTGACCAATTATTGCTCACATAAATCAATATTATCTTAGATATGGCAACTCTCTGGTATAATGTTGCAACATCATGAAAAATCAGGGACGCTTTACTGAGTGTATTATTGTCTGTTTAGGATCATAACATTAAATTTCTCAAATCTGTTCATTCTGAAGTTGGTTATCTGGCCTTAAAAAAATTTTCAGGGCTTACCAGAAAGTGGGCACAGTTGGGGTATTGCTGGGTGTACCTGCAGGCTTTGTATCCAGAATAGTATCAAGGCATATACTGCAGCTACACAAAAACCGTTCTAATATATTTGGCATATTCCTTATATATATATATTCCATATATCTATACAGTATCTACTAAGGTCACAATACTGCACATTTTGTTATATTTCTGGGGGTTTGTGGGTTTGCAGGCTGTTAATGCATTACGCAGTGATGGCTACTCTAGTTGAATGCCGATAGCAAAATTTATTTTAGAGAAATAAAATTTCTGCTTAAAAGCTACAGCTTGCAACACTTCTTAACATATCACAAGTAATAAGGATGCATTCCTAAAATCAGATAAGGGAAAAGCGACACAGCAAGATGGAACTGCTGAGCTGAAAAGAATGCAAACAGTGTGCAGTCGTTGGCATTCAGGGTGAAGTAGCTGCAGGGATAAACTGTGAAGAAGCAGTGTCTGGAACCAGTACAAAAGGGAAAAAATAAGGTCAGGTTGGGTAGGTGTTGAAAGAAATGCAGAAAAATATTGTGTGAAGGCTATTCTGTTCTAAACTAAAAATGTTGTATTACGCTGGGATACTTTACATGTAATATGGGTTACTGTGTGGATGGAACTGAGATTGAAATGGATGTTTTAGACAAACCCCTGTATTACTGCTAACTAAACATTGACCGATATAGAAAAAAGGCAGATAGGATTAGAAGAAGAATGATATAAACCTGGTTGTGTTCCACCCTAGCTCTTTAAAGTAGGCACTCAAAGAGACTCAAAAAGAGTTTCCAATAAAAATCATCCCAACTAGCACTTGACTGTGTAGGTTTGACACACATACTAGATTCAACTAGGGATGCATGAACCCAGTTTTGGCAAACCCCTGAAACTTGGGGAATGGATTTGCCCAAAGAATGAACTGAATCTGAACCCTTGGCGACTACAGAAATTCCTGGTGTGTAAAAGGGAAATGCTGATGTGTGTGCAGTAAATTTATAACCATTGTAAAGGGTTCAAATTTGTTTTGGTTCATCCCAAGCCTTCCCCAGTAAGTAATTTATCCTTAAATATAACATTCCCTTATGCAGTATGTACATATGACACTGTTTATGAGCAGAAAAATATAGTAAATAGGCATGTGGTACAAGGTAGAGAGAAAGAACAGTCCTTGTGTGGCCATCTGGGCTTATGTACTCCAGCCCCAACATAAAGGTTTTTAAAGATCTGCCTGAATATGGCATAGTTTTTTTGTCACAAAATAAATGTATTACTGTAGACTAGCCTAAATTCAAAATATTTTTTTCAAAGCAGTGGATAAGATGCTAAATACATTTGTGGATTTATAAATCTTTAAATGAACCGTTCATTAAAACAAAACCCGGAAAACTGTATGCACTGTGCATATTTTTCTTCTAAAGACTTTAATTGCATTCTCTCTTATATATCAACGTTACTCTTACAGTCTGCTAATGCATTTAGCCATACTGTGGCTTTTCTAATAGATTTTTATAATGCAGCACTGCACATATAAATTGTCAGGAAAATATGAAAGAGTCATTCCCTTTATTCGCTAAAACAAATGTTGCAAGTAACTCAATTTTAGAACTGAGATGTTCCATTTTCACTGAGCATCTACCAACATATGATCCTTCTGAGGACAACAACCCTGTTATTAACTGGAAATAAAAAGCAATAGGTTTGGATTTACAATCTGAGTTTAATGCAGAAATGTCTTTATCACTTAGCTAGCAGAATTTAATTTGCACCCAGAAGGGCCTGTGTTCTCCACTAAATTCCTCTGGACATTTCATATTGGATATTACTACTCTGTGTCTTACGACTTGAACATTAAGATATGCATTTGGTGTTTAATAAGTAATGACTACATCTGCTAGCTTCTTGAAAACCTGTTTCTGAAAAGGAAAAAAATAAGAGCTCAAAAACTGAGAGTGAATTTTGCATTTGTCAGTAAGCAATATCCAAGTGTGTTTTCAATAACATTTTGCTATATAGACAACTATTTAGAATATCTTTGTTAGCTTAGCAGAGCAAGGTTGGATGTTTCAAACTGATTTCTTATATCAAGGTTGTTTCTGCAAAGTTTGGCATATTCCTGATGGTCGAGGGTCTGTGCCAGGTGATAAAGGCAGTGAAATTCATGGCCCTGTAGCTAGTTTAGCACAAAGGAAACAACTTTCCACACGTCAGATTGGGATTCTTCAGGGTCAGCAGTCTCCCTTGACATAAATACAAGGAAAGTTAAAATGGATAGTTCAAGCACAATAATGACAAATTTGAAATTGTATAAAAAGCCTTTAAATGTCTGGTTACAACTTATTATCAAGTTTCTTTGTGAATATTGTTGTTTATCGTACCCATCATACAATGACATTACAGTGCAGGTATAATATGAGTTCCCAAATACTGTCTACGGCTATGAAAAAATGTTTTTAGCTCTACAAGCCCCACTGCAGCCATAGGAGACATCACAGTCTTGGTTTAAACAGTCTCTATGAAATGGCTGTTTCACTAACATTGTGAACATAACTTTTAATCACCATCTCTGAGAAACCCATAAATTCCTGTCATTTAAATCAACAGTTATGAGAATCAAATTAGGTGCATTCTAAGGGGCAAATTTACTAAAGGGTGAAGTGACATCATTAGGGAACTTCGCCATTTATGAACGGGCGCAGGCATAACTTCACTAGCAAAAGCGACTGACGCTGGCGGTCATTCACACTCAATCGCCAGACGAAGTTGCGCTCTGGTGAAGGGACGTAACTGCGCAAATTCCCTAAGATGTGGATTTTACTGAACATTACCTCTTGCGCCAGACTTGCCTTCGCCACCTCAGACCAGTCAAAGTGCAATAGAGTAGATAGGAGTTTTAAGAGTAGATAGGAGTTTTAAGTCCAAAAAACGCTGGCGTCTTTTCTTTTTTTCAGGGTGATAGGCTGCAAAAGAGCGTAAATTTTTTTTTTGGTAACCCGCTTCCTCCCTACATTTCCTAACATATGGCACATAAACTATACACTAGGCTCATGTGTAGGGCATTATAACAACTCTATTTTCTTTTATTAAGCTTCCCTGGGCTTGTGTAATGTAATGTATTTGCTGCAACATATACATCCATTCAACTTTAACTTCCCGCCATATGCAAATTAGCTAACGCTAGCGCAACTTCGCTCTGCTTGCTGAATTAATGCTAGCACAACTTCACCAGCGGTCTCCCCCTGGACTCAAATTCGCATATTAGAAGTTTCGCCCCTTAGTAAATTTGCCCCCAAGGCAGGTGCTATAAAAAGACATTTGGATGAATTCTTCTCTTCAGAGGTTCATTCATCCTTTAGATATTTGAAAGCGATTCGAAAACAATTGCAACACAGAGAGACATCACAATGTAGCTCCTCTGACTTTGGCTTTATTGCAAGGCACTGAGATCCAGCCACTGGCAAGCACTAGTTAGTCGCACTAGTTAGACCCTTACACTTTATCATTATAGGTAAGATGTATGACAAAAGAAAGAGTATCTTTGCATATTTTACAACTCTTGTATATGTAAGAAAATGTAACTGTACTTGTATAAGTAGCAATCTGGGCCTCCACAAGACACTGAACAATTGTAGAGGCTGAAGCTGGTCGGCAAAGGTAAGATAACAACAATTATTAAAACACTTTATAGAAGACACATGTTCACTAAGTATCTGAAAGCTCATTTTTAATTATGGCAGCATGAATACAGCCCTGCTGTGTCTCATCTCGTGGAGGTTTATTTTTTAGAGGTCGGATTTTAGTGGTTTTAGACGTTTTGGAAACCAGGACTAAACTCACAAACACTAAAACCACGATCATCATTAAATTTATTAAAAGATCCGATTTATAAAAAGTGCAAACCAAAAAAAGCGCTGAAAGATGTGGTAAAAAATACAAATACCTCAAAAACATCGAAACATTTACCGCTTTTTTTGTTTTGCACTTTTCATAAATCGGATCTTTTAATAAATTTAATGATGATCGTGGTTTTAGTGTTTGTGAGTTTAGTCGTGGTTTCCAAAACGTCTAAAACCACTAAAATCCGACCTCTAATAAATACACCTCCACGAGATGAGACACTGATTTAAATTGTACAGTCCTGCTTTTTGGACCAAAAGCGGTAGGTCTTACGAGGAGATGGCAGAGTTTGGGGTAGAAGGTAGGTATCTCTTGGTGGGTAGGTACTTTATAGGGAACGTTGGAAGGTGTGACAATATAAACAAGATAATTATACCATTGACTGTTTCAGTTTACAGTTAATGAACTTTATTTTGCACACATAGTACAGGTATGGGATCTGTTATCCGGAAACCCATTTTCAAGAAAGCTCTGAATTACGGGATGTCTATCTCCCATAGACTCCATTTAATCCAAATAATAATTTTTTTTTTCTATAATAATAAAACAGTACCGTGTAATTGATACAAACTAAGATGTAATTAATCCTTACTGGAAGCAAAATCAACCTATTGGGTTTATTTAATGTTTACATGATTTTCTAGTAGACTTAAAGGGGCAGATTTACATAGGGTCAAATATCGAGGGTTAATTAACCCACGATATTTAACTGCCAAATGTAAATCCTAATTTGAATATGCAAATGAGGGGCAGGGAGGGAAATTAAGTGACTTTTTGTCAAAAAACAAGGAAGTAAAAAATGTTTTCCCCTTCCCACCCCTAATTTGAATATGCAAATTAGGATTCAGATTCAGTTTGGTATTCGGCTGAATCTTTCACTAAAGATTCGGGGGTTCTGCCGAATCCAGAATAGTGGATTTGGTGCATCCCTAGTTGCCACAGTGACAAAAAGCCTTACTATGCATAACTATGAGAAATAATATTCGCAGAAAATGTATATAGTATCAGAAAAAGTATTTTTCCCATGCAGACTAAAGTAAATGCAGTAAATACTATAAATACAATCTACAGCCCTTTAAAAAGTTTACTTCAAGTAATGTGGCTTACCAAGCCAGAAATCCCATTTCTAATTTTTATAAGAGCATTAGCTACAGTAGAGGCAGGATTTTATGCTTTCATAACTCACATTTAAGCCCAGTAAGCCTTGACTCACTGTCATTGTGCACTGACCTATTTCAACCAAATCTTTCATTATTATTTTACCTGGAGAATCATTCCTAATTATCAGTAAAAGATATGTCACTTAGAAGCCTTAAGTATTGTCACTTCACATAAATGTGCTCTTTATTCCATTACTTAATTGTTCTCATAATTCAGTTTTCATCTGTGTTCTTTTCTTTTTTCTTAAACTAATTTGTAATATTCACAGACTAATGGGGAGATGATAATTTGACCACTTCCCTGCTGGAGCAGACTTTAGCACATGGCTCTTTCCCTGAGTTCAAGAAAGTTGTTAGCATAGAGAAAGCTTACAAGAAGGCAATATTTGTGATGGATGAAAAGAGAACTTTAGGCTAAGATTACATTTTGCAAGATAAGCAAAATGGTTCTAAAAGGGTAACATTTTTTCTGAGAAGCACATGGGCAGATAATTTTGAAAGTCTTTAGCAATTTCTGCCTACTCTTCATTAGTGTGCATTTATCTGCTAAGATCTCTCCTTTGCTGTACATTACCTTAAGGCTAAGCAAATGTTGCTTAATGTATTGCCACAGGAACCAAACTAGCTGTATTCATTATTCCCTTTTGTGTGGCTGTGCATGGCAATAAACCTATGATCTATACAAAAACAGGTAAGTACCGTACTGATGCTTTTTCATCCAATTTCAGCCAATTTCATCACATTTGAGAAGAACATTTCTCTTTCTATTCAGTTTTAATGGGCCTTATGCCGATCAGTTATGGATTAGGAATACATAACTTTTGCAGGTGTATTTTCTGTTTATTAAAATATCACTTTCCAGTTATAACAATGGATATTAAAGCAAGTATTCAAATAAAAATTTTAAATAAAAATTTGGCCACCAGGGGTGCCAATTGTCATGAGTGGCAGACAGAGCTGCATACAAAATGGCAGCGGCCATGGGGTGGCACCTGGTTGTGCCAGTAGCGTTGCCACCTGTCCAGAAGGGTTGTTCAAGTGAAACTACCTGTCCAGATTTCTAAATAAGGAAATCCAGACAGGACTCTGAAGTAAATGACTTGTTGATCAGCCAATCACCAATTCCATGTCCATGTTCCACTGTCCAACCACAAATAGTCATTGACCATCCCTGATGTCCCTGGGCTATCCCTCAAAATATCACTGGACCCACCTGGATTGCATAACCTTAAGGTGACAATCCTATGTATGACATGCCAGCACAAGACATAATTGTGCCTTGGTTTGGTGACAAATTTAAAATAAAAAAGCTGTGGACACAATCAATACCTGATTATAGGACTCTGCTTGTGTGTTCCTGGATGCACTCTAAATCACTATCATTGACTGATCTTCTGGTTTCTCATCCTCCAGCAAGATGTTGACTACTCTGATTAGATGTTGACTACTCTGATTGCTGCCTGTCCTGACCTGTATCTAAAATTTAGCTAGACCCTTAACCCCTTGGGTCCTAAATCAGCTTCCTGAACCTTTCCTGAACTGCTTCTGAAGCAATCCCTGAACTGTTTCTACCTTGGCCCCACTTAAAACCTATTTTAGCATGAGTGGCCTTGACACTGTTTTAATGAACCTGTAAGACAAACCAAGTCTGTATTGGTGGTAAGGCCACAATTTAGGGGCATGCCACAAAGCTGCATTCTCTGTACATGTGTTTCCCTAGCACAGCTCAACTCTATACTCATAAGTGACTGGCACATTCAGGTGTGCAGTCCCGTGGGGGGGGGGGAATCGTGTGAAGGCGGGCGGGTGTTAGGACCATGCAAAAAAAAAGTGAGTTAGTAACACCTACTTATTAATAGCATAAATTATCACTTTACTAAAGTCTGAAAAATGTGCATATAAATTTACCATTCACCATGACATGTAGATGACCATAGTCATTTATTCTTAATGTGTGAATAGAGAAATTGACCACATTCTACAGACCTCTCAATTTATATAAAAATTGTTGTCTCTTTTTCAATGATATTTAACAATGACATGCTTATAACACAAAATTCAAGAGCTAAGTAACACAATATAAAATGATGCCTTGGTTGAAGAAAACATTACATTTAATAACATTTCTGGAGAGTCCATTACAAACTCAAACAGTTATCATTTGAAAATAACTTTAAGAATGTCTTTGACATTCAGAAAAAGCAGATTGTAGGATGATGAAACCAGAAAAAAAGAAATTTGGATATAAAGAGAGTAAAACATCCAAGACTATATTTTAAGATGTACTGATATTTTTTTATTTCAGAAAATAAGGAAGGAATGGGGGTATCAAGGGAAATTGCTTTCTCCAAACTGCCGATGAACATCACAGACAATCTCAGGTGCCTTCACTTCTATTGAGATAGGAAATCTATCACCTGTGAATTTTACAACAGGTCCTTATATACTATATAAATGCTGGCAGTTTTAAACCTTTCTGCCTCTTGAATTAAAGCAGCTCTTGAAATAGCATTAGCAAGAGAGCAAGATTGCAGCCGAAGGTCACATATTCCTGACTTGTTGTTAAGTGTTGTAAATTTTAAAACTCAAGTTTTAAAGAAAAACTACTGTTTGAGAAAATATAAATAACCTAGGTATATGGATATGAAAGACAGTTGCAGGCAGATGAATCTCAGTTAATGCTGCATTTGCAAACATAAAGTATATGTATGGTAATTCATATTTTTATATATGAATTTTTATAGGACAGTTATTAATAAATGTAAAAATATATCACAATTCTAGTCAGATTAAGAGTAAATAGGTCCCAAGGTAGGGTAGTGCTTTGGGGACCCTGACTTTATAAAAAAGCACACTGAATTCCAAAATTACATTCCACAGTGAAGCACATGGTTATTTCATCTTCTTCTTTTTGCTTCTTTGTGCAGGCCCTGGTGTGATTGCCCCCCCCCCCGCATTCCCAGTAGTTCCGACCACTGTTTTTTATGGGGGGAATATTTAAATTCATATGGAGATGTAAAGAGGTAAGAGGGTGACATGTGGGAAGGGAGAACTTTTGTGCTCATCTGGGGAATAACACAATGGAAAGGTACAGGATGAACATGTGGGGGAGTGTGCTATTAGGAGATGCATTATGGTAGCAGGGTGTGTAAACTTATTTTATTAAAATTACATTTTATGTGTGGCATGAAAGGCACGGAAACAAGAAAAGACCAGGTAGACACAGTATATTGTATGAGAATATAGATGGCACCTACTGTATATTGTATATATTTTTAAATTGTTCTCATTTCAATCCCCAATGATTTTTTTTTTTTTCATTTCAATACCCTACCTTTCAGATCCCAACTAGTTGTAACTCCTCCAAAAGATTACAAGATTGGTCATATGACGTAAGTGAGGACATTAAAACTAGAAGTAAAATATCATAAATATATCATAAGTATATCCACGTAATGAGTCAAGGACATATCTTCCTATGCAAGCAGCAGTACAGCAAGTGATCATTGCTCACACACTGTGGTCTTGTCATTCCACCCGATTAGCATGAAAGCTATGCTTTCTAGAACTGTCCAAATATGTTTATACAGAGTGGGCAGAGGTTTTCTGAACAGGTTACCTGTCACCAACCCAATCAGTCAAATAATTATTAAATAAACTGACCAAAAAACTTGTCTATTAGGAACTTTAAAGAAGAAGCAAGCCCACTCTCAACTCTGCAGATTTATTGCAGGTCAGCAGACAGGAAGACGTGTGAGCAGAATAGCTTGTGTGGATGGTGGTGAAGGAGAGTATGAGTATGGGTAGGGTTTTGTTCTCCTTTAAAACTGCAAAACTTACTGTATCTGAATTTCATCTGTCTCCCCCTGACCCTGCAGATCAAGTATTTAGGACAATGTAATACTTGAGAAAGGAAGGAGTGAAGTTCTTGTACAGTCAACTCACAAAATGTCAAAGTATTTAACTTCAGGGATATCAGATTTGATCAGCTGTTTATGCTGTCACCAAGATAAATGAAAATGTGCCCAGACCTGTAACTCATAGAAGCCAATTAGTTATTTGCTTTCATTATTACATCATCATGAGATAAAATCTAACTGCTATTTAACTGCTATGGGTTACTGGACAAATGCAAATTTGCATTTATGAGAATGGGTGCTGCCATCCTAAGCGAAAAAGCGATAAACACTGCATTCATGTCCAATAAGGGGTTGAGATTTGCATCATAAATTAACCCATATCAATCAGTCATTAGTAAGAGCTGATTGTCATGGAACCCTAGTATTTCCTGAGAAAATATTCTGCTGTGAAATTGCAAGTAGATTGTGTACAGTGCAGTGTTGACTTATTGGCCATATTGTTCCTCTCACACCAAGATTATATTGCTTTTATTTTATCCTTCAGTGGACCAGTTCTTGATGTGTGTGCTGAGAAAGTTTTATAAAGAAACAATGCAAGGTCAAATACTGTGCAATCTGAGCTGGAATATCTTTGATTTTAACTGTTTTGGCTAGAATGCTTCTTTGTTAAAAAAAAACTATTTTACTAAATAACATTTTCCCCAAAATAATTTTTGTAGAAACTGAAGCCTGAGTTTTATATGTTGCTCAGCAACAAGGCATCCCAGACCTCAGCTAAGCTTTTTTTAAATTAAAACCGCAGCCAAGAGACACATATTACAGTGCATTCAGATTCATATGTTTTTTCAGCAGCTGTTTCTATTCCAAGCAGACTCTCCGAGGGAGTAACGAAGTTATTTAGCAGCAAATTAGGAATATATTTGCAAGCAGGAGCTTTACATTAAAAGGGGAATTATTCCATTTGTATCATATAAGAGTACAGAATATGCAACATTGTATATTTTATTTGATTTTTAGACTAACCTCTGGTGTCTGGAATTAAATTAAAGTAAAAAGTACTTCCCCAGAATAGCACTTTGCTTTCCTCGAGGACATTACTTTTACCTTCGTTTTAAGCCTCAACTAAAATATAGGATATTTTTCACAAGGTCCCTATATCATTTAAAACAACCCTGTTAAATCTGAAAGTAATATTTATATTGAGTTTAGAAGGAATAAGAATAATTAATGCAAATTAAGTGAGCACTGAGAAAATGATCCCATATATTTAAGACAGTATGCTAGTATAAAGTGAACATCACTGATATGTCTTAGCTTAAATGGATATTTAATTTCCTTTTATTTATGTGTGTCCAATGAAAATATTAGGATATTAAAGCGGAACTAAGGTCTAAACATAAACATGAACTTACTGCACCAGAAGCCTAATTAAACAAATGATTTATAATATAATGCTTTTAAAGTTGGCCACAGGGGGTCACCATCTTGTAATGTTGTTATACATCGCTGCAAGACTAAGACTGTGCACATGCTCAGTGTGGTCTGAGCTGCTTAGGGATCAAAACAGCACAAGTCAAATATTATCTCCCAGAAGCCAATACAGCAAGATTGATTTATAATTAGAATATGCAGCCTGCGCTGGGTCCTGTGTTGTCATGTGATCTCCAACTCTGCAGTGGCTGCAGCAAAATAATCCTTCAATGAGAGTCCCAGTGTATCTGTTTATCTGTCCCTGCCACTGGAGTTGGAAACATTAAAGGGGATATAAAGGCAAAAATAAAATCCAATATGAATCTCTACACAGTCACGACTGCTCTACAGGGAAACAATCAAAGCTGCTTGAGTTCTGCATGGCTGGGAAGTAAGGTGGGGAGTTGCCCCTGCTGTTCATAAGTATGATAATTTCCCTGCAGAGCAGTTAGGGACCATCTGAAGTTTCCTATCCACAGCAGTCAGAGCAAGTAAATGAAGGGAGAATTGCACTGCATATTCAGGTTTCTTATAAAACCGGTACATATTTTGTAATTTAAGTATATTGAAGATAGGTTTCTTTTTCATTAAAGAAAGTAAAAATTGGATTTAATTTTTTTTGCCTTTACATCCCATTTAATAACTCGGCTAACAGTTTCAGCCTTGCAAAGGGCACTACTGTTAAATCCTCTCTGGTCAGAAACTTGCATATCTTTTTCTATAAATGTAGGGCCCTATAGGGATACAGGCCCTATAGTCTTTTCACCATTTCCTTGGGTTATTGGGTAGAATCCCTGTTACAAAATAACCTTTACAGTGATAGGCTGAGAGATTTGATGACACTGCTCTGACACACTCCTATATAGTGTGTACAGGGAGTGGCCACTTCCTCTTTTAGATAAAGAAAAAATTGAGTGGAGACTGCGCTGTTAACACAAAGTTCCTATGGGGAGAGCAGCACCAAAAACAGTGGAACCACAATTCCACTCTCAGTAGAAATAGTCAGCAAAAAAAAAGGTGCGCTAATATTCTTATTGCGCCTTATACATACACCTGAAAGGAAAGAAAAACTATATATGGAGTAGTACGTTCAGCACTTATTAAAAATAACTCAGATGTTAGAACTACTCACAATAAGGATCGTCAAACAGAAGCGTGTAAAATGCTTTCCCGTAGCAGGATATATACGATGTAAATAAGCAACAAAAGACAGGTTTAGATATTAAATCGGAGCTCACCCTTCCTGTGCAGCGTCTCTACCTTCAGTCGCAGCTCTCGCGGGATCCTCCTCACCTCGTTGAGGAGGTAACTTCAATACACAGATTTACCCCGTTTCACGGCGCAGAACGAAGGAATCACGGGAGACGGTATTGCTCAAATATCTTGCGGCTTTATTTGGCACATCGAGTGGGATTCTAGCAGTGGGTTGGTGTGGAAAAACCTACGCGTTTCGTGCCCTCTTCCCAGGCACTTCGTCAGGGTCTAATGTGAGTCACGTGTTCAGGGCTTTAAATAGGCTAATAATTAAGTGTCAATCAATAACATTGAGTACTCCATATAAAAAAAATTAATGATAAACTGTGAATTAACGTTACAATTGTTCATAAAACGTGATAAAACATAGTGCAATATTTTGTATACATTTAAATAATCTTACAAAAATGACTTAAAAGGTAATTATGAACATTATAACCTTGCATATAGTGATTACAAAAAGTGATTTGTGACACTCCTTAGTTAAAATACATCTGTTCTTAATCGTTTCAATAAGTGTATCCAACGGTTAGTTCGATAGGGTTCATTTATTTCACTCATTGAAAAATAATAACCATTGGATAACTGAATGTTTTAGTAAAAACAAATAAATATATGTATATAATGATACACCATCTATAATTTACATTCATTTAGATTTTTTTATATATTTTTCTTCTATTTTTCTTTCTTTACTCTCAAGGTGTTATTTGATTATATACCATATATATTTTGTATATTGAACAGTGTATAAAAAATATATCCCTGATATCATTTACTTCTCCTTGTATAGGGAACTTTACTCTTATTCATTCATGCTTTGGTACTATTCCATCATGTTTTTAAACTGTTACTATTTTTTACAGGGCTAATTATAATCTATAAATTCTCTCTGTACAATTATTCGTATTCTAAAGTGCTTGTAAAGGTTGGATTATTTTGCTACTGGGGAGTCAGTTAGTGTTTCAATCTATAACTGATTTTACATCACATTCTCTGTTGAGTCCCTTTGGTGACACTGTGTCCAATAAAAGTATCCATCTTATAATAATTGTACAGAGAGAATTTATAGATTATAATTAGCCCTGTAAAAAATAGTAACAGTTTAAAAACATGATGGAATAGTACCAAAGCATGAATGAATAAGAGTAAAGTTCCCTATACAAGGAGAAGTAAATGATATCAGGGATATATTTTTTATACACTGTTCAATATACAAAATATATATGGTATATAATCAAATAACACCTTGAGAGTAAAGAAAGAAAAATAGAAGAAAAATATATAAAAAAATCTAAATGAATGTAAATTATAGATGGTGTATCATTATATACATATATTTATTTGTTTTTACTAAAACATTCAGTTATCCAATGGTTATTATTTTTCAATGAGTGAAATAAATGAACCCTATCGAACTAACCGTTGGATACACGTATTGAAACGATTAAGAACAGATGTATTTTAACTAAGGAGTGTCACAAATCACTTTTTGTAATCACTATATGCAAGGTTATAATGTTCATAATTACCTTTTAAGTCATTTTTGTAAGATTATTTAAATGTATACAAAATATTGCACTATGTTTTATCACGTTTTATGAACAATTGTAACGTTAATTCACAGTTTATCATTAATTTTTTTTATATGGAGTACTCAATGTTATTGATTGACACTTAATTATTAGCCTATTTAAAGCCCTGAACACGTGACTCACATTAGACCCTGACGAAGTGCCTGGGAAAAGGGCACGAAACGCGTAGGTTTTTCCACACCAACCCACTGCTAGAATCCCACTCGATGTGCCAAATAAAGCCGCAAGATATTTGAGCAATACCGTCTCCCGTGATTCCTTCGCTCTGCGCCGTGAAACGGGGTAAATCTGTGTATATACGATGTAAAGCTGTGCGGTAGTTCGAACGGCAGCAGGGTGAAGCATTGAAAGCACCGCAAAGGAGCCGCTCGATGTTAGCGTGTTCTCTTAGACGCTGTTAAACACCGGTCTTTAAGTAAATGCAGCCTTGCTGATGTGATCCACGTCCTCGATCGGTACCGTATCCCTTTCTTTCTCTCACAGTTAGTCAGGTCGCCTCCGGTGCAGTATAAAGTTTAGATAAGTAATTCAAGGGGAGAGTAATTCTATATCAAACTTTTATTTCAGTAATATACATGGCCCAACGCGTTTCATATCCTACGATACTTCCTCAGGGGCATCACACGTGTAACTTCACGTCATGGATTAAATAGAGCATGTCCTTGATTCATTAGCCTAATTGGTAATTGGCCACAAAATTTCGTTTTCAAAACTTACAATTTCGTTT
The DNA here is from genome assembly GCF_017654675.1 of Xenopus laevis. Lineage (NCBI taxonomy): Eukaryota > Metazoa > Chordata > Amphibia > Anura > Pipidae > Xenopus > Xenopus laevis. The sequence goes on from NC_054386.1 coordinate 67,660,224, forward strand.
AAAAAAGCGTCAATTATAATAAATTACAATAAAAGGGTCATTATAAACACACATAAATAAGCATAAAACAGTGTTAATATTAGATTAAAAAACATTTCAAATCAATTTCTATATTTAAGCCTTTAGGTGCGAGTGTTTTAAGTTTATGTATCCAGTATGTTTCTTCACATGACGTGAAGTTACACGTGTGATGCCCCTGAGGAAGTATCGTAGGATATGAAACGCGTTGGGCCATGTATATTACTGAAATAAAAGTTTGATATAGAATTACTCTCCCCTTGAATTACTTATCTAAACTTTATACTGCACCGGAGGCGACCTGACTAACTGTGAGAGAAAGAAAGGGATACGGTACCGATCGAGGACGTGGATCACATCAGCAAGGCTGCATTTACTTAAAGACCGGTGTTTAACAGCGTCTAAGAGAACACGCTAACATCGAGCGGCTCCTTTGCGGTGCTTTCAATGCTTCACCCTGCTGCCGTTCGAACTACCGCACAGCTTTACATCGTATATATCCTGCTACGGGAAAGCATTTTACACGCTTCTGTTTGACGATCCTTATTGTGAGTAGTTCTAACATCTGAGTTATTTTTAATAAGTGCTGAACGTACTACTCCATATATAGTTTTTCTTTCCTTTCAGGTGTATGTATAAGGCGCAATAAGAATATTAGCGCACCTTTTTTTTTTTTGCTGACCACTTCCTCTTTTGCCTCTGGATGTGATTCCAGCTGGATGCGCTCAGGGGGACTGAGTGCAATAGGCCCAGAAGAAGGCATGTGTCCAAGTCGGGGACCAGGCAACCCCGTGAATGAGGAACAGATATACTAGGGCAGACTTGTCATAGTCTCTCTAGGAGAGAAAGGCAGATAGGATAGAAAGAAAGAGCAGCTGAGCTCCAACAAGGATTTGCAGAAAGGGAGTAGCTTCCCAGAGGCTCTGTGTGTTGCCTCGAGTCAGGGACCTCAGTGAAGAGGGACTGTAGGGTAGAAGCTGCTTTCCTGACAACTTCCAGGAGGGAAAGGTTGTACTGCATTTGCCTGTGTACTCTCTGTGTGAGCCTGCCTTTGATCTGTGTGAACTCTCAATATGCTGTTTTCCTCAAGCTCCTGTGTGAGTATTAAATCTGTGGTCACTTGCCTCGTGCATAGTAAATAAACCATTCCTGATTGTTAAGAACCTCCTGGCGCCCAAGTTGTTTTTGTGTGCACAGTAGCCTGGGGGGGATGTAGTTGCACTACACCATAGAGGGAACACTTCCACTTAGTGAAGGCCCTGCCCTGGGTGTAAGTCGCGTGTAACCCATGCTCTAGTATTCTAGCTGGTGAATTAACCCCGAGTGGCCCAAATAGGTGTTACATAAACTTCCTATAGTGTGAGAAATAAGCAAGGTACATGAACGTATAACTATAGGAGGTGCTAAAAGAAATCCCTAAGTGTAGGACCTTGCAGAACAGCAGCAACACATTATTATGTAAATTGCAAAACTGCTCAGCAATGCAATTTGATAAATTGTAGCTTGTTATATGGAGGGTGTATGCTCCCTTTAATTTTTACAATAACTTAAAGAAATGTTTACTGGTTATCTACATTACTAAAATATGTGGTTCTATAAAGGGTTCATCTGACAGTAGCAACAAAACAGATGTGCAGAATTGGATTGTGGTGTCCAGGGCCTGCCAGGCTGCGACCTAAAGAGCCCCGTGCATCTCTTTTACCTTCTGTCTCCGTATCTGTGATCGGACGAGGAGGCGGGAATGGTTTCCAGAGCCCAGGGGGAGCTGGCTTGGGTAAGCAGGGCCCATGAGATCTAGAACCCAACAGGTTTTTTTAAAGGTGTCCCGTCGGCCCAGTCCAACCCTGAACAAATGTGTTGCAGAAGATTTCAAATAAACTCATCAGAGCGATCAATGCGATCCTTTTAAGCAACACAAATATGCTGATATTTTAGGCTAAAAGCACAATAGCCAATGCTGTACTGCTGTTTAGAACACCAACGGGAAAATAAAGTGAATGTAAAGACAACTTACAAAAAGAGTGAGAACATTTGTTAATTATCAAAAATACATATGTGAAAGTTAAGAAGTAGGCAAAGTTATGTGCCAGCAATATTATACAGTACAAACATAGCACAGGCGGAGGAGCTCCCCCTTCTCATGAAGGATGCAGAATTCTGCAAGGACACGCTTAAAGTCAATGTGCAAACTACTTCCCCCACCTCAAGCATGTGTGATCTAAGTGAGATCTTTCATCCACATGATATGACATACATGACCTAATTGTTCAAAAGCAGTGTAACTCCTAGAACTCCTAGAAGCAATGTTTTCGATGAATATGCTTGTAGTCTGCTTAAGAGGCTAAAGGAGGCAAAGGGACTTCTATTTTAATGGGGACAAGATGGATTCACAGTACTGCTGTGCCCCTTTAAATTACACAAACAAGTTTTTAAATACTGTGGTCGAACAGGCCTTGTTTGCAGTTATATATATATATATCTACTGCTTGCACTTAAGAAAGTGGTAATTATGCCATTTGTGTCCAGTGCTCAATAGTCCCTCTCTTAATAATCCAAAAACACCAAAATCTTTGTGACTGCTGAAATTTTTGGATTAGAATACAAAAAGTCTATTGACTGTAGTTCTAATTATGATTGCATGAAAGTTCCTAAATAAAAAGCTTTAAATGTAATGGTCAACCCCATTTTTAAGGTGCAAACATCAGCATAAAAAATGTAGGGCACCAGCAGCATTACAAGTCGACACAGGGCCCCCAGGCCCCTTACAGACAATTTTACCTCAATCCCCTGTACAGCCACACTTGCCCAGCCAATGTCCTCTGCTCCCTGCCCACCAGGATTTCTTTACTATATTCTTTAATTTCTTGTATATATAGGAAGCAGACCCAATGGTCCAGGCCTGCCCTCAACTGTGGGGTCTGCTTCCTCTACAGTTACACCAGTGAAGAGCACTGAGGGAACCCTGGAGGTACCACCTGGTCTAGAGGCAGCAGTCGCTCCAGGGTTCCCCTGCGTTGATTCAAGAGACAGCATAAAGCAGTACTATACAGAAGTGCAAAGAGTGCATTTTAAAACAAGTACTACCACAACTTGTCATAAACATCACAAATGACCCCTAATGTGTATTGTCTAAAAATTGGTAGATTTTTTTAATATGTTTATCAAAGATAATTGATGGTGGGTGAATACAGAGGAGCCTTAAGAAATAATACACTTACCAAATTACACTACAGTTATACAAGTCCTAGACCCTCAACTAGAGGAGAGGAAATATGTTACAACACAAAAAGGTTGAGGGCACTCAAGGAATTCACAAAGGCCACATGAACAAAGAATTCTGCATTTATTCGAGAATCTCCCATACAGCATTGTGTTTCGCACCAAAGAGCAGTCATAGGCCATGCCTAGGATGGCCCTTTTGCATGAAACGCATAAGGCTGTGTAAGAGATGCTCTTTTACCTAATAAAAGCAGTCTCCATTACATTATTTGCATGGCCTTGGCAGATTCCTTGAGTGCCCCAACCTTTTTGTTTTGTAACATATTTATCGAGGACTCTGTGTTTCTTCCAGTGACCTTCTGTACTTAGTCAGCCTACTGCATCCTCATTGACATTTGGAATACAGCAATTTCCAATGTGACTGGAAAATGTGAGCTGGCCACAGATAGGATATTACATCTCAGTATGCTATCTTTTTTTTATTAATCTCAGACTAAATTAGTTATTGGCTTTCTTCCATGTTATGTATAGCCATCATTACTGGTAGAATTAAGCTAGGAGAGATAAATAAGCGATACAAGAGTTTTTAAATATTGACTTACTACCCAACACTTTTTATTTTAATCCAATATTTTCACCTGTTAATACTTGTTAACCCTTAATGACCAGAGAACACCAAACTCGCCTTACATTTAGTATTCCTGATAAGGATCCAAATTACAATTCAGCTAGTGTATTTGGATCAAATATCAGAAATTCATCTGTCACAGGGTCAGGAACAGTAAAGGGAATTAGCAATAACCTATCTTGGACTTTTACCTGTGTGCCTAGGGATGGAACGTTTTTTATTCTTTTTTTTGTTGCTATTTCCGTGACAGGGAAGTCCTTTTTAGTGGAGGATCACTGGGACAAGTTTCGTAGTGCAGTGTGGAAACTATCGCACCACATCAAATTAAATACACAGCATGCCTGCGTTTACATTAGCTCATAACCCATAGTATTCTTGTTAGCACACTGGCACTAAATCCAGGGCCATTGAGTTGGTACTTACATTCTTTGACTGCAACTCTGACTCCTCAGTTTATGATAACTCATACTCCAGTTCTTGCATTTTCCATGTTGATTAAAAGAAGTTCCAAACACAACATATTAGGCAAAGCTCAGCAATTTTAAAGCTAAATTAAGATAATGTCTGCTTTTGGGAACTAACAAAAGAACTACTGTCTAGGAAGTTGACACACTACGCTCTTGGTGACTCAGGCCTGTATTTATACAGGTATGGGACCCTTTATCCAAAATGCTCACGACCTGGGGTTTTCAGGATAACGGATCTTTCCGTAATTTGGATTTTCGTCTTCGAGAAAATCATTTAAACATTAAATAAACCCAATGGGCTGGTTTTGCTTCCAGTAAGGATTAATTATATCTTAGTTTGAATCAAGTACAAGGTACTGTTTTATTATTACAGTGAAAAAGGAAATCACTTTTTAAAATTTGGATTATGTAGATAAAATGGAGTCTATGGGAGGAGTAATTCGGAGCTTTCTGGATAACGGGTTTCTGGATAACGGATCCCATAACTGTACTTTAGTTATTTTTCAGTACAATATAAATTTATTACAAGTTGGAGTCAGAGTCTGTAAATTTTAGTTGACTCCAACTCCAGGTACCCAAAGTTCCTTCCAACTCTGACACAGTTCGGACTTAATCCCCACTTCTCTTCTATAACCTCCAATCCACTTGCACTAACAATAGCACATAAACCCTAGTATACCTGTAGATAAACTAGGACTGTCCCTGTTACTTCTACAATTATACTAGCACACAACCCTCCACTATTTATGCAGCCACAACTCTTGGTGTGTGTTGAGAAATCCACTTGCCCTCTTACCATGAGCTGGACTGTAGATTTTAGGGATACAGCGAGGGTCTCTTGACATGACTCCCATTGTCCTGCACACCCAAGCTCCTGCTTAAGCCTCACCTTAGAAGTAACTGATCGTAAGCCACAGCTGTTAGATATGTTCCTATGGGTGACAGAATGTGACCCACTGCTTTGATACTAGTGCTGGGTGACCTGGTACAAGATTATTTAGCTGTCCTGCCAGGTCCAATGAGCAGTTGATGTGAGGCTTGCTATTGTGAGGAATCTAAATCATCTTGTGTAAGGGCACTGTGACCCCAACAACCACATCATAGCATCTGACAATTCACTGGAACCAAGATTTCACAAAGTCTAACCAAACAAATATATTGCCCTGAGCATTGAGTCCATTTTGCTACATTAAAACATGGGGACCCAGTGTAGACTACCCTACTTACCATATATTTACTGTTTCAGTATTTGTTCTGTTAGAAGGCTTGATGCACATTGTTACATAATTGCCTCATGACTATGGATATTCAAAGTCACAATTGCTTCAGCTACAGCATTAATCTCTTTCGCGCAGCATGCATTTTCATACAATGACAAGAGAAAGAGCATCATGTCCATCTGCTGTCCCACATTATATCAGCATTTCCAAATAGGTTATTGATTATGCAAAACATATGTCATAGTGGCAAAATGGAACGTTTATAATAGTGTATAAGAAAACCATGTTCCGAGTCCATTAAGCATTCTCATTATACTGAGATGACTCTCAGTGTCAGATTCCAGAGTCCTATCTGCTGAACTGAAAAATACAATTGAGCAGGCACTCAGATACAGGCAATCTGTAAAAAAAGATTTATTGTGTCCACAGCCTTGCGCGTTTCGTGTTCCAAACATTTAGTTCTATCTGCTGAACCCCTATATTCCCAATATTTCACTTTCAGAGTTCCTCACAAGGGCGTACGAGTGAACATTAAACCAAAGTCACACTGCAGATATATACCTCAGTGCAGCATTTAGAGAAGAAGCAGATGGCGAGAAAACCCTTACCGAGAAGGCTGTAATGATTTCCAAAGGAAAAACAGCAAGTGGTTTGTATGCATAAATGATGGCCCCCGTATGGTAAGCTTGATTGAATATTTGAGACCAAAATCTAATTGTTGCAGCATGACCAAATCCAATTAAAAGTGTAGTGGCATTCTTAAAAATGACAGTGGATTTTTACGTAAGGTTTCTATAATGTCAAACATATTGCTCTAACCAGACATAAATGTTAATCTCTTGAAATGTGCTTAAATCCAGTCACAACATTAATAAAATGAGTCAGGCGGATTCCAGTTTAAAACACATAAAAAGCTGTTTAAAATCAGCAATGTCTGCGTTCTTACAGCTTTTAGCTTCCCTGCTAAAAAGATTATCTGTATTAAAAGTTGATTTAAATGTATAAATGTAAATATGTTAAATATGAGAAGACAGTTAATATAATTTGAATAGAGTATCAAAGGAGCATTCTGCAGACTGTATTTGTTTTTAAGTAGGTATATAACTGAACTGTGTAAAAATTAGCCATCCATTCAGCATGTGCAATTTTGATGCGGTCAGTGCCTAAAAGTACCTATTTGTTTTCCTCTGACCTGTTTTTTTGCTAACAAGTCATATGGTATCTCCCATTTAACTCTGGCAGACAATCCTCATTTAGCGAAGGTTTAACAACTCTCCTCAAGGGACGGCCAGAAAAGCAATATCACTGTAATTATGAAACATTTTTAAAAAAAATTCCAATTTTGTCTTTACAAAAAAATACCATTTTCAGAAACGCATGAAGAAATTCATTACTATAGCTGTGTACGCAGTATCTTTTTCTTTTCACTTTATAGTCTGAAAAATGCAAACAAAGTTGTTTCTTTCTGAGGAATGATGATTCATTGATCTTCAGAGAATTTGTTTTTATTGTACTACAAACATCAGCAAATCAAACTTGCAGCTGATTTGAGTTAACTCAAACTCAATTATGTTGAATATGCTCGTTTTTAATAAGGATAATTCATATTATTATATGCATAACAACAACATCTCCCTCTGGCATGCATTTAATAACAATAGATAGAAGTTACGAGACAATAGGCCGAGCTATGAAACAATCGACTGAAAGCCTTGCTCATGAGATCTTACAATCTAATTGGGAAAGAAAGTAAGGGTAATCAATGTGGTTGTAGAAGTCGATAAGTATAATGAAAAATAAGCAGTTAGTATGTTTAGGGGAGGTAGAAAGGTGGTCAAGTTGCTGAGGGCTTAGTTTATAAGCTTGAATTAAAAGGTGGGTTTAATGTGATTGTTTGAAGGCCCGAATCTTCAGGGTGTGTCTACTGGGAAGGGATTTACAGAGGATGGGTGCAGCATATGAACAATACTGGATGAGAGGAGAGAAGGAGGTCATGTGCAGACCAAAGGTTATTCCTGGTAGTTGGAGAGGTGGTGTATCATTGCTGAGCATTTTGTAAGAGAGTGCAAAAACCTTGAAGTGAATTCTGTATACTGTATGACAGGAAGCCAGTGCAGGGACAGCACTTATGGAGCATCAGCAGAGGTGTATGAGTCTAGCAGCAGTGTTCATGATGGCTTGGAGTGAGGTCAGTCCCAACCCCTAATCCCCAAACCACCCTTTGCTGCTAGAAAACCCAACATATTACCTAATTAAAAAACAGCTCTATATGACCGATAATTCTTTGCCCGTCTATAATTCTCAAGCTGATGCTGCACACAACTTGTTTACTCCCATGCACTCTTTGCTTTTACTTTGCTGTAGATAAAGCAATGCAGAAGAACATCTCAGTACTGAGTTATTACCAATGAAGCCCTTCGATTTCAATGGCACTTCTTGGTAATGGCTTTTCTAGTTCTTCCTCTTCTGTAATGCAAGACAATAATGTATTCCTGGCCTTGGAGTCATTTATTTATCTCCACCTGAATACAATAAATAGTGCCAGCAGAAAGTATTGACCGACATATGCATGATTATAAAACATTATTCCCAGGTTTCATATATGCAGGTCTGCTCACTTGACATACAGTATACATGATTCAAATGGACATTAATTTTATTCCTAGGACTAAGATATGCAGTCCCGTTCACTTGAAGGAGAGCTTGGGTGAAAAGAAGAGACTAGGAGAAAGGTAGAAAAAGTAGAATATTCATTGCGTTTTATGTTTTTTTAACAGAGCTGATAATAAATGTAATAAATTTTACAGTCTGATATGCCTATCCAAATTTAAAAGAGTTAGGCTATGGATCACCATATAGTGAGATGTGAAATTTATAATCCCAGTATTCTTACAAACATCACATTATTCTTTGCAAACATGATGCATGTGTATCAGCTGGGATACCTGCGGGTGATGGGTATGATAAACATGCTACAGCCATTGCTAAGGCCAACTGTATGCACCAATGTTGTAGTGTAAAATACGTAGCCCCTGCATGGGCATTAGCCTCCTATTCTGCCTACATCAGGAACCATAATGTCAGTTTGAGTGCAGGCTAGTAATGTGCGAGAAGGCCCGAACCCTCCGGGTTGCAGACGGGTTCTTCCCACCTGTGACTTTCCTGTTCTGGCTTCTTCTTTTGGCAACCTCTTCTTATAGGCACACACCTGCCCCGTCCTGCACCCTTTCATGATGTCAAAGATAAGGTTTTTGTTGACCCACACATCACTAGTGCAGGCACACTTGGCTGATTTTGTGTGAGAATGTAAACTCTTGTGTTTCTTTGCCGAAATCAGCCAAGTTTGCCTGCAGCCAAGCCAACACAAGGGTTGTTCGGGGTAGATAGGAGAGTAGGCTAATGCCTGCGTGAGGGGATGATTTACAGCCCGCCTATTTCAGCCCCCATGAGGCATTAGCCATACAATGTTTAATACATAGCTAATATCCTTAATAAATGGCTAATATCCTTACTGCTGTTGCTCCATTGTGGAGTGCCCCATTATGTTAAGTTAATGTTGGCATATAGTTATCAGTTGTACTTAAATATACAAAGTAATTCTGATTTCTCTGCAAATGTGCAAGATACATAATATACACATTCAAAAAACACATACAAAATACAATGAAATGGTACCCGAAACACTTCTGACACAAGTGGTTACATGGATGACATTTATATCCTTTTGCTGTTTAATACTAAAAAGGCTTGAACACACTGGTTTAACTACATTCAGGTTACAAAGAGGCAAGGTGTTCTTAAGCTGGCAATTCAATAAAGTGGAGTTTACAGAATAGTTATAGTCCTGCATTCTTGCTTTCCTTGCATTATTGGACATGTAAATTTAGTTGTAAAGCTTGCAATTTACTCTTGTACTGAAAAGAAACTTCTGATGAAGAGCCAAATAATATTCATTCAATCCTAAGGTTAGAGTCAAAAGGATGCCAAGAAAAAAAAGGCAAAGGAACTCAATGTATTCAGTAAATAATGCAGTCTGGAATCTTGCACAAAGGTAAATGAAGGACTGGATACCAGCTTTGTTATAAGACACAATACAATATTATGAGGGCCAAGGTCAGTAACATGATTCTAAATAAAAAGAAGGCCACAGACAGCTTTATAACTTTGTTATGTGAGTTGGCAGAACACTATGGCACTTCAACACCTTATGATGAAATGACTGGTGACAGAAATTTAGCAGGCCTACACTTAAAGATTCAAACCTCAGTTTGTCACTATACTGATCCTAAAGCAACACATGAAAAAGAAACTATTAGCTCCAATACTCTGTACTCTCACTTCTCTCAAAGGTCACATAATAAGAAAATATGAAAAGGACTAACATACATTTTAACTTAATATGTTCCTTGTTTAGATTTACAAAGATTTTCTATTTTACTTCAGTATTTAGGATTCCTTTTATTCTGTACATTGCTAAGCAATTACAAACTATTGTTCACCTTTCAATCTCACGGAGGGCTTAAATAATTTTGTGATCATGTTGAGAAGTATATATAAAAAAACAAAATTACTTAGATTTAGAGGTCATTTACTGCATTTCATTTCACTGGATGGAGATCACCTTGCTTTGGTCATATAAAGGCCCTCATTTACTAAATTAGAGCAAAATGCAAAAAAAAACCCACCAATACATTTAACAAGTCAGCATTTATTCAAGTGATGGCTTCTGTAGATATCAGAGTTTTAGATTTAAGCTGTACGAATTGACAGCTTCATCTCCCCAAGACAAATTCTTCACCCCCCCCCCACCCACTGAAAGCAGGCCTAGGCTAGTGAAGTCAATTTAAGATTATTAAGGTCAGATCCAAAATAGGATGTCAACAGTGTTTATATTTAGTGCAAAGTGAAAAAATAAAGGTTTGTCTAAGTACAGGTATGGGATGTCTTATCCAGAAAGCTCCCATGGAAAGTCCCATGTCCATTTTAAGCAAACACTTCTCTCAAATATTGATTTCCTTTTTCTCTGTGATATTAAAAACTTACCTTTTATGTGATCCTATTGATCCTAACTAGGCTGCAATAAATTCATACTGGTGGCAAATTGGTGTTTAAATCATTTTTAGAAGACACAAGGTATGGTGATCCAAAGTATAGTTATGGAACCTGTTATCCAGAATGCTCAGGACCTGGGGCTTTGTAGATAATCATTGTGAAGAAAAATGAGTTTGCACACCTTTAATACTCACTGCTCCTATTTTGTAAAAAAGATACTACTTGACAGAAGTAAGCTAAAACAAATCAATAACATATTAAAGGGTATCATAGCAGAATATTATTAAATGTCCTGCATCACATGACCATAGAGGCTATGCTTCAGGGCTTCTCAGGGCCATTTGCTGGCAGGAAGAACACAAATGAGCTTAAATAATAAAATAAGCAGAGGAGATGGGCCAGTTGGTTCTTTCCAGTGGTCATTATCTATGCTTCCATAGTTGATGATGAGCTATGAAACACCAAACAGCACACATCCACCTCTCTGTAGTAATGAAATGGTTTAGGGTTCCCTGAATCATTATTTAAGACTTAGAAGACTTGACTGGCCTTCTCATAACTTTTGCTGCTCTGCAATTGATTTTATAATGGTATACTTTCTAGTGCCTAATAGCTCTATTCATTACTGTTTAATATATCAGAGTCAAGTGCTTAAATACAAGTCTCTGGAATCACCCTGACTGAGTTGTTGAAAAGCACATTCTATTAACTCTTATCCACTAACACACTTCATTTTCTACATGAACTCTCAAGTGGAACAGCAATTTTATTTTAAACATGGATTTAACGGCCTAGGCTTAAATGGGATTTCCTATCTTAACATACTGAATATACCAGCTGTTAGAAATTATAGAAAAATGAAAGTGAGGTAAGTAACTAGGATATTGTTTCTTATGTTCTCCTACTTTTGTGTATTGTGTTCAATATATGCATCAGTAAAGGCTGCTCCATCTGTATGCAGAAATGTGAATCATTAAACAGTGTCAAGTTGATACAGGAAAATATTCTTGTCAACTAGGAAGTAAGGATGATATCTTCATTTACATCTCCTATTACATGGCACCCTTACTGATATTGCCAGTCCAGTTTTCTGAAGTCAGAACTTATAATACATACCTAGCAATTGCAGAATTAATTCTTCAGCCTCCAGTTTTCTACATTTAGAAACACATTGTCAGCCAATCAATATTTTTTCTTGTGGACTAATGCTCAGCCCAAAGCCCACGGTTCTCCATTTTACAGGCCACTGAACCTGAAATACCAAGGTCAATTTCATTCTAAAACTGTGATATTCACCATCAGCAATTTCTTATTCATTATGTGGCATATCAGAATGGATATGTCACGCATTTGTTATAAGGCAGTGGTGAATATCCACATTACACTGGGTACAATGAGCTTGTGAGTATGGCACTGCACTAGGGATTGTAGGACAGTATGGAACCAGATAGCCCAGCTTTCAAAAGACCCAAATAAAGAACTTTTCACAATCTCATAATATTATTATCTATAAACCAGCTGTCAGTATTGGAAGATTTGTTTTTAATTGTCTTGGTGTTGATGCCAGTTGCCAAGCCAGGCCATGCAAGGGAAATATGCTACAATGCCAATTGTATTTGCATGATGACAACAAAAAAGAAAGCATTAGAGAGCAGAGATTCACTCTAAATTTGTCTTGATGAAAGATTTCCATTTGAAAGGGTTTTTTTTAGCAAAATTGATACTAAATCACTTTGAAACAACCATTTCCAATTTAAGTGAAATTACTGTTTTCCAGGCAAGATATGACTTTATTAATGATGGAAGAATTAGAAATAGATTTGCGAATTTGGCATGTCAAATTAGACGCCGGTGACTATTGACGGACGTCCATTGACTTTAATGGGCGCCGGCTTCAACTTTTTTCAAAATCTGTGTTTCGTGAATTTTTTGCCCGTCCTACGAATTTCACGGAAAATTTGCGAAATTCGTGGCGAAACGGGACAAATTCCCCCATCACCAGTCTTTAAAATTCTTGGTAGGCTCATCAGACAATTTAAACTTAATTTTAAGGGAATGCCTTACCAGGATGTAATTCAAGGGTTCCCCTAGTAGGTTGCATCTATGGATGCAACTTACTCGAACTAAAAATGCTTTTTATTTCATTCTATGGTTAAAAGGGAGGTTCACCTTTTGGACCATAGAACAGCTCATGTCATAAAAAATTTTTTTTTGTAATTTATCTTTATTACTTGAAATGTTTCTTTTCAGAGATACATACTGTAAAAGCTGTGAATCAAAAACTCTCTCAGCACTCTATCTATGAGATGCAGGCTGCCGAATTAGGAAGTTGGGGACTGAATCTGCACTGCCCATGCCTCCTCTCTTCTACTTCATTTGCATACCTTCAATTCCATTGGCTGGCAAGATTCTGTATGTCACTGATCCCATAACAGAGGAATGAGCTGACAGAATTTTTTCAGTGCTGATCCGCACATAACATATACAGGTATTAGATCTATTATTCAGAATGCTCATAACCCAGGGTTTTACAGATAATGGATCTTTCCATTATTTGGATCTCCATACCTTACTGATTAAGAACATTTAAACATTAAATAAACCCAATAAAATTGCTTTGCCACCAATAGGGATTCATGCTGGTTAGTTACCATTATGTACAAGCTACTGTTTTATTATTACAGAATAAAAGAAAATCATTATTTAAAAAATGAATTTTTTGCTTAAAATGGACTCAACGCAAGATGGCCTTCCTGCAATTCTGAACTTTCTGGATAATGGGTTTCCAGATAACAGATCCCATACGTGTGCTGTACTGTAAGTCGGTAGAGGTAACAGGAACAGAAACTACAATATCAGACCAACTAATCTAGATGAAACAACCAGAGGTGACTGGCCTTGTAATGAATACACAGGGAACCTCACAGAAAGCTGCTAATAGTGGCTCCAAATCATGAAATTTGACAGGACTCTCCTAAAGGGGTTGCTCCCCTTTTGAGTTAACTTTTAGTATGATGTACAGGGTGATATTCTGAGACAATTTGCAATGTTGGTTTTTGAATTATTTATCTTTTATTCAGCAGATCTCCAGTCTGGTTGCTAGGCTCCAAATTACCCTAGCAACTATGCATTGATTTGAATACGAGACTGGAATATGAATAGGAGAGGATCTGAATACCAATAACAATACATGTGTGACCATACAGAGAATTGTTTTTTTTGGATGGGGTCAGTGAAAGCTGGGAAGAGTCAGATGAAGAAGGCAAATAATTAAAAAAACTATATAAAAAAAAAATAACGAAGACCAACTGAAAAGTTTCCTAGAATTGACCATTCGATAACCTACTAAAAGTGAACCACCCCTTTCAATGACGCTGCGACAAGTGGCTGGCTGTTCATCATAATCCCACCCCCCTGACATCAGCTCACCCAATAACAGCAATTGCTTCACCCCTGACAGTGCCCACCCTGTCCCTGCCCAGACAGCTGCCAAGCAGTTTAAATGGCAAACTGTAAACAGTTTGAAAACCAAAAATTAGTCAACCACCATCTGACACAGAATAATACTGCATACATAATATAAGCTAATATTAATATTATGGACTTGTACCTTCAAGAAATGCTCTACTTTTATGCAATCAAATTTTGAACTAATATTTCTGTGCTAAAAAAAAGGAATATCCTTACAATGAGACCAGTAATTTGTTCAGAGGTCTGGATATAGTGATGCCTTTGAAAACAGTAAGGCCACATCAAGGTATAATACTGGTTTAGCAACTTCAGTAGAAGTTACCAATTAAATAGCTAAACAACAAATACTTTTTCAAGACTAAGTAAACATATGATTTGTCAGCCAGCCTAGCATGTACAAGCAATTTATAATATAAGTTTCCAATATATATTTTGGATCAATTCCAGTTCCAATACATCTTTTCACTAGCTCATTAGATCTACCTGTCATCGTGATTATAGTGAAGAATCAATGGCAGCTGAGGGGGTTGGAGATAATTAACTGACAAAATGCAGGCCTCAAGAGTGATACTTTACCTAAGATCAATAAAGACTTCAGAACACAGACAGTAAATGTGTTGTGCGAATTCACGATCTGTTAAATCCGGAACCTAGAAGGCATGAACACGGGAGATAAATAGTCTTTGGTGGGGACAAATAATGTACGGTGTTAATTAGTATTTTGTCTTTCAGCAATGGACAGCAAATACCAATGGGACCTTTTTTAAACAGCTTTAGCAATACACCAGTTACAGATGGAGCACGTGGCCATTGCTAAGTCCCTTACTGTGCTTTCCATTAAGTCTACTGCCTGTTGCAACCTACTGTAAATAATGAAACAGAAAGCTGGTGAATTGTCTTGCTTTGCACATTCATAGGGCAGAGATCAATTCACCTTTGGCACAAAATGAAATAGTAACAACAAATGCTATGTACCTGTGTATTTAATGACATATAAGCAGAGTAAGAGAAGACAGTTTACGGTAAGACGTGGGTCAAACTATACATCTTTTTTTTAAAAAAAAAAACTTTTTGCATAATTAAAGAAACTGTAATTTTTAGAAACTTTGCATTAGTGATGTGCGGGCTAGCCCAATACCCGTGGAGCATTGGGTTTACCTCTCCCATCTACCTCTACATTGTGAGCAGCGCTAAACAATGCAATTTTAAACATTGATTGCGGTTTAAATTACATTTCCCCTTATGTTTAAAGGGGAAATATCCCATAAATGAAAATTTAATATATGCTCAATAAACAGAAACTTTCACTATTCCTCTCTCAGCATCTGTTTCTCCACATTCTGTCTTCATTCAGGAGTTGGGTGTCTGATGAATGATCTAATATATCGTAGGGACCCCTAGGGTTAAATGTGTCCCTATGGCTTTAATTCTCTACACTTGCTGATCTCCCTAGTTGCTGGGCAGATTCCCCTGTAACTAGAGGTAATTTACATAGTTATATTATTGGCCAGGAGGCACTGTGACCACATCCTGTCACACTCTGGCACAGTGAGTGAGAAGGGGTTGATCTTCCTCTTTGGCTGCTGGATGCTGATCCAGCTGGGTGTGCCCAGGGGAGCTTGGGTACAGCAAGACCCGGAAAGCCATGTACCCTAGTGTCTAAGTCGGGGAGCAGGGACCCCATGAATCAGGCTAGTTAGTGGCAGGGATACATCTGTAATAGACTCTCTAGGAGAGTGAGATAGAGAGTACAGATAGTACGAGCAGCTTGGCTGCAACTAGGAGTTATAGCAAGGAGGTTGCTCTCCTCTCAGGCAAGACTGGCCTGTATATGGGACACAGCCTAATAAGAATTAGGTCTAGTGAGTTGCCTGATCCCCTGTGTGAGGATCCAGATCCAGGTGCTGAGATCATGAAGGTGCCTCTATCCAGGGGGACGCTATCGCCTCAGGGAGTTCCACTGTGCTGTCTCCTCAGGAAATTCCCCGACATCTACCTTGGGAGCTCTGTGTAGGTGTATCTGTATATTCTACATCTACCCTGGGAGCTCTGTGTGAGCGGTGTGCCTATATACTGTATGTTGCCTCTGTACTGCTGTAAGTAAAACCTGTGGATCATTTGTCTTGAACAAATAAACGTTATTTTGTTATACTGCCAGAACCTCCTGGCGCCCATTTTTCTTATTGTTGCCCAGTAGCCATAGAGTTCTAGTTGCACTACTACTGGGAGTCATTGCAAGTAAGGTCAATTCGGAAGTGGGGTGTAAGCATGCATTAGACACTCGTGATATTGTAGTATAAACATCCTATATGTTCAGTCAACCAAACCTTGGTCCATTTCAACACAATATATTTTCTTGCGTTGCATAAAAACATGCATTGTACTCATTAACCAGACGATGGAAGCCATTGTCCCTTAAGTGCAGCTCCCAGCATACATTTAGTGGTTCTGCCACCAGAGAAAAGTGGATTTGAATAGCCTTCCCTCTTTTAACCACTGATTAGCACAGACATGGCCTTGCCCTTGAACTGATCATCTTCTAAATTCCAGATAAGCTCTTCCACTTTACTTGGTTTCCTCTAATTAACAAGAAATATAAATAATGGAGGGATTGTTTGTAACCTTGAAACCTGTACATTCAGCCAAGGCTTTTACAGCCTTTACAGTGACTCCTTCATGGACAGTTATTTGTATTTTATAAAAAGCAACCTGGAATAATATAAGTATCTTGCAGAAAAAAAAGCAGAAGCAATTATGTAACAAGTGGTGCAAGAATTTTAAAAAAACAACCTAGTGGTTGACGCCCCACATATCCTATACTGGTTTAGCCAAGTATATTATACAGTATAATGTCAGGTGACATTTTGAACATAATGTGATAGCATACTAAATTGTGTTTTCTTTATATGTACATATATTAGTTTATTCAGAAAACAAACCTTGATTTTATTCCTTTCCACAGAGTTAAATTCTAAAAAAGTGTAACTACATTCTTTAAATATAGTTCTGCTCTTTATTCAAAGGCATTACCTTTCAATATATATAATCCAGTGAGGCACAATAAGTCACTAATAGAGTGACAAAATATGCATACACACAAACACACATTGCAGCAGATGAGCTTATTGGAGTAGTTTAGCATTTTCAGTTTCGAAATGATGCCCTCCCTTTGTCGTGATATATAAAATTGGCAAGACTTGGCTTTTAGATTATTTTTACTTGCATAGTTGCTGATCAAGGGAGGGTGTATCCCCACCCCTACCCCTACACAATGATGCTGCAATGGTGGTCACAATAAATTGCATGTATGACTCCTATTATTGTATTCAAAATGTTCTGCCTTTTTTCATATATTTTTATATACAGTACCTCTTCCATACAGCACAATTAGAGGATTCGTTTAATACAAGGGATTAATTACTACTGTGATAAGCCAAAGAAACTCACTAAAATTAAGTTATAACTACAAACAAAGTGCAAGAGAGTAAGAAAGTGTAGGCTCTATAACACCCAAAATAGATGATACAATATGTATTGTATTTATATAGAAGCCCAAATGTACAAGGTGCATTACAAGATGTAAGCACTAACAGTACAGTTGTAAAATTAGACAGTGAAAATAAATACAAACACTTAATTGCTAAATACACAATCTATATACACATAATCTATTACTGTATCTGATCTGAAAACTACTTGACTTGTTGACTTTGTAAGAAAATCGAAAATGCAAGGGTCAGTCAAGGATCTTGATGTTTAGAGTTGTGTGTTATATTGCTGTGTTAAGGAAGCATTATGTGATGATGTACAAAAACTATGGTTAAAGAAGAGTGAAGAACCCAAGAATACACTCATTGAAAAGCAACATCATTTCCCATGTCTCATATAAAGAGCCAGTGATGAAAGAAGCAACATTTTGAAGGTGCAAAATGTAATGTCAGGGTATTTATAATGTAGACAGGTATGAAGAAAGAGCAATCAGGTTCTAGGAGAGAGATGCAGGAGATACGCAATCAAGCCTAGGGTAAAGTTTAAAATAATATCTAGAAAATGTATCAGTGTCAGATAGTAGCTTGAAACGATCAGCCTAATGCCCATCCTCAGATTGTTCTGTTGTACTCCTACATACTGCCAAGCTCAAACAAGTTCACAAGAGATCATATGTTGTTTTATATACAATAAAACCCAAAGACAGTCATGCATTTATGCTTTGACAGACCTCAGTAAAATGTAAGGGAGCAGAGAACATGATGGGGCACATTTACTAAGCTCGAGTGAAGGATTCGAAGTAAAAAAACTTCGAATTTCAAAGTATTTTTTGGGGTACTTCGACCATCGAATAGGCTACTACGACCTTCGACTATGAGTTCGACTTCGATTCGAATGATTTGAAGTAAAAATTGTTCGACTATACGACCATTCGATAGGCGAAGTACTGTCTCTTTAAAAAAAACTTTGACTACATAACTCGTAGTTTAAACCTACCGAGGTACAATGTTAGCCTGTGGGGACCTTCCCCATTACTTTTCTAAGGTTTTTTTGATCAAAGGAAAATCCTTCGAAAATCCTTCGATCGATGGATTAAAAAACGATGGATCGTTCGATTCAAAGGATTTCATTGATAATTTTGATTCTGCAAAAGCGCACATATGCGAGAGGAGATGTTCATTGTTACACTCAATAACATGCGAAAGAGAATGGATATAATCCTGATTCGCAGGCAGGAAAAAGAAGAGGCAGCGGAAGAGAGTTAGGGCTTGACAGGTAAGCCAAAAAGGAGGTGGGCAGGTAAGGCAAAAAGGAAATGGACAAGTAAGGCAAAAGGGAGGTGGACAGGTAAGGCAAAAATGAGGTGTACGGGTAAGGCTAAAGGAGGTGGAAAGGTAAGCCAAAAAGGAGGTGAACAGGTAAGGCAACAAGGAGGTGGACAGGAAGGGCAAAAGGGAGGTGGATGGGTAAGGCAACAAGGAGGTGGAAAGGTAAAGCAAAAATGAGGTGGACAGGTAAGGCATAAAGGAGGTGGACGGGTAAGGCAAAAAGGAGGTGGATGGGTAAGGCAAAAAGGAGGTGGACAGGTAAGGCAACAAGGAGGTGGACAGGAAGGGCAAAAAGGAGGTGGACAACTAAGGCAAAAAGGAGGTGGTCAGGTAAGGCAAAAAGGAGGTGGACAGGTAAGGCAAAAAGGAGGTGGACAGGTAAGGCAACAAGGAGGTGGACAGGAAGGGCAAAAAGGAGGTGGACAGGTAAGGCAGCAAGAAGGTGGACAGGTAAGGCAGCAAGAAGGTGGACAGGTAAGGCAAAAAGGAGATGGATAGGTAAGGCAACAAGAAGGTGCACAGGTAAGGCAAAAACAAAGGCAGACGGGTAAGGCAACAAGGAGGTGGATGGGTAAGGCAACAAGGCATGGAGGTGATGGATGGGTAAGGCAGGGAGCAGCTTCACAGATAGGGCAGGGAGGAAGTAGATGGATAAGCTAGGGAGGAGCTGGATGGGTAAAGCAGGGAGAAGCTGGACGGGTAAAACAAGAATGAGCTGGATAGGTTAGGCTGGATGCAGGGCCGGACTGGGGGTTAAAAGCAGCCCAGGCAAAAAAAATCAAAGCAGCCCACATGTAAACCCCTCAGTGACTTCTAATATCCTTTCATTTACAGTAGGGGGTACATTATCCCTTATAATACATGAGTGATACTCAGAGTTCCCTGTATAACTCAGCCTGCAGCCTTGTGCCTTTATATGGTCACAGAACAACCCCTCAGTGACTTCTAATATCCTTATCATTTACAGTAGGGGCTACATTATCCCTTATAATACATGAGTGATACTCAGAGTTCCTTGTATAACTCAACCTGCAGCCTTGTGCCTTTATATGGTCACAGAACAACCCCTCAGTGACTTCTAATATCCTTATCATTTACAGTAGGGGCTACATTATCCCTTATAATACATGAGTGATACTCAGAGTTCCCTGTATAACTCAGCCTGCAGCCTTGTGTCTTTATATGGTCACAGAACAACCCCTTAGTGACTAGGGGTACCCTAAATCATTATGGTTAATATGGAAAAGGCCCACATTACTGGATTCTTTCTGAAATAAAGATCAAGGAATTAAATCTTATGTTTTTACACTGGTTCCTGTGGTTCTTGCCTGATTGCACTGATCGCTGACCTGTATATGAAACTTGGCATTTACCCACACACACACACACCTGACCCCTGACCTTTATATTGGACTATGGCTTCTGTCTGGCACCCTGACCTCTGATTTGTGCTCTGGACTAATCTACTCACCATAAGCAGGTTCTACTCTCTGTCATACTTCCACACTGCAGACTGTTCCATTACCCGCCTTACCCAGTCTGTGGGCTCTGTGCCAGCTATACCCAACCACTTCACTGTCAGGGCCGGTCTTACCAACTGCAGGGCCCAATTAGGGAAACTTTGGCAGGGCCCTCAGATTTAAAGTTGACAGACTATTTCTTAACGATTTTTATAGAATGTTTATTCTGTAGAAGAAAATAATGGGGCTTTGCCTTAGGCAATCACCAATGTTTGGGGACCTCGTTTATTATCTCAAGTCATATTTAGTTTGCAAATAAGAAGTTACACTACTGGGATAAAAAGATGGATCTACAATGAGCACTGAGAAAAGCGATTACACAACTTCATCTTGCAAACCACTGCAAAACTATACAGAGAATAAAACATACCTTCTTAACAAGATGAATTTAAAAATAAAATATTTTATGCCAAATTATCTAGAATAAAGGTCACAGTGCAGTTGCAGAGTTTCTTTTTGTTTTACATTTGCAGATATAACAATATGCTTCTGGCTGCTCGCTTTGCACTAATAAAAGATAATGCAAGTACATATTATATGCAGCCTGACTTACTTTCTCAGTCATGTCATGACTGTGTGGCGCATGGCAGGAAGGATAGTTCAGCAGGTAACGGGCGCGGGACCCAATTGCGCCCAATCGGCCTAAGGCCGGCCCTGGACATGGGCATGTCCATCTCCTGGATTTTGTTGAACATGAGTGATTATCTATCAACATTCTTGTGCCAGCAGGATTAGTGGAGAAATGTACCAGTGTAGAGCTACAACAGGTAGTGTACTGCTGAACATTAAATGCCAATGTACCAGTAGAAATACTATCCATTATGTGCCTACAAGATCTCAGCTTTATAAGCCACAGTGCCACCAGGAACACTGCCTTAGCTATGGAGTTGAGGCAGTGGACAGTCACAAATATGCTCTCAGCCCTTAAACACATTATAAAAACACATTATAAAAACACAAGGTACTGAACTATTGGCACTAGTTAAGTAATCCGTTAGCTGCTCACTAGGGATGTCGCGGACTGTTCGCCGGCGAACTTGTTCGCGCGAACATCGGCTGTTCGCGTCCGCCGCAAGTTCGCGAACGTCGCGCGACGTTCGCCAATAGGCGTTCGCGTCAAAATCGTTCGACCATTCGATCGCTAAAAACGAACGATTTTCGTTCGATTCGAACGAAAATCGTTCGATCGAACGATTAAAATCCTTCGATCGTTCGAAACGAACGATTTTCGGATGTTCGAAGTTCGCGAACTGTTCGCGAACTGTGCGCAATTTTTGCCGGTGTTTGCGAACGGCGTTCGCGAACACATTATCGGCGGTTCGCTACATCCCTACTGCTCACTTGCTTTAGCTTGAGAGGGGACTGAGACCATTTAAGCAGCTGCAGTATCTGCTGGAGGCCCTGCTCATCCGACTTCCCCACACACAGCACGGCAGCAGCAGCAGCTTGAGAACAGCGACGAGTAGGAGGGGCGGAGCTACAGTGGGAGTTGAAGGAGCGGTCCTAGAGACTGCCAGATGCATTAAAAGGCAGTTTCTTATTGGGAGTAAAGATAGATCACGAGCGGCCCACTTAAATGAAAAATAGAGCGGCCTTTCGGGCAATTGCCCGAAGAAACAGATTACCAGTCCGGGCCTGGCTGGATGGGTGGAGGCTGATCATCACCCTAAATGCAATAGGAACATTCCTCATCAAACTTAAATGAATTCTGTCATTATTTTTATGGTGTATTATATATTTCTAAATTACACTGTTTACACTGCAAATAATTCACTCTACCATGTAAAATGTCATTCCTAACCAAACAAGTATATTTTTTTCAGTTGTAATATTGTGTAGGCAGCCATCTCAGATCATTTTGCCTGGTCATGTGCTTTCAGAAAGAGCCAGCACTTCAGGCAGGCTATTGTTTCTCCTACTCACTGTAACTGGAGTAGCAGTGGGACATGTATTTTTACTATTGAGTGCTGTTCTTATATCTACCAGGGAGCGGTTATCTGGTTGCCGTTCCATTGTTCTGCCGAAGGGCTGCTGGGGGGGGGGGTGATATCATTCCAATGGGGGTGATATCATTCCAACTTGCAGTGCAGCAGTAAAGAGTGAGTGACGTAAGTTTATCAGAGCACAAGTCACATGACCGCAGTCACATGACCGGGGTCACCTGGGAAACTGACAATATGTTTAGTCCCATATTAAATTTCAAAATAAAAAATAAAAACATCAGTTTGCTCTTTTGAAAAACAGATTTCAGTGCAGAAGTCTGCTGGAGCAAGTCTATTAAATGATGCATTGTCCCATGACAGTATCCCTTAAAATGCTGGGAGGGGAACAATGTGCCTCATTAAATGGTGGAGGCACACTGGGGCTCATTTATCAACACTGGGCAAATTTGCCCATGGGCAGTTATCTATAGTAACCAATCGGTGATTAGCTTTTTAAAGTCAGCTGCACGTAGAACAACAAGTACAGCAATTTGATTGGTTGCCATGGGTTACTGCCCATGGGCAAATTTGCCCAGTGTTGATAAATGACCCCCACTGTGTCTGTCATGGAATGCTGTGGGGACACATTGCACCTGTGATAAAAACATTACTAGCAACAGTTACTAGTCATTGGGCAGTTATGTACTGTATACACACAATTTATTTATATATTTAAACAATCCATGATTGCCCAAGGGGCACTACGTTTACTAGTATTTATTAAAAAAAAAAAGAGAAACTAAAACAATGCACAGTCTAAACAACAAAGCTTATCTGATCAGAACAGATTTTGAGAAGAATACTACTGAAATATGTACAGTACAGCTCAAAAAGAATACTGAAATATGTAAATCACATTTAGCTTTACCAAAGAAATGACCAGACTTCAGAAAAAAAGAAGACAAGAAATAGCTTGTCTTACAGATGTAATTAGAAATAGTTCAGTAAAGGAAGCTGTTAATGCCAGCTTTGTGGAAAACAAATTTATTGGCAGCTTCCATAATGGTGTAACTAGGGGGTTGTTTAAGTAGAGAGTACAAATAGTATAAATGGTTTGTACTATATTTACAATAATACGGGATGTAATTTGAGAAGAAAGGTTCTGTCCTTATGCCACAGTAGTATTCTTTATAAGGGCTCAGGTTCAATACCTGTATCAGGTGCAGGTATGGAACCTGTCATCCAGAATGAATGGGACCTGGGGTTTGCCCCAAATACAAGGTACTATTTAATTATCACAGAGAAAAAGAAAATCATTATACAAAATCTGGATTATTTGAATAAAATGAAGTCTATGGGGGACATTCTTTCCATAATTTGGAGCTTTCTGGATAACTTGTTTCCGTATAATGAATCCAATACCTGTACTTGAGAACTATACTTATTTTCCCTTTAGTCTACCTGCCTACTCGTAATATCATACCTCCCAACATTTTGGAAATAGAGAGACAAAAAGATTTGCTACACGTAGAGCGGCAACAATTTATGACCATGCCCATTTTATGGCCACACACCCTAATTACCATGTTTATTTTACAAACTTTGGCAGGTTATGAAAGTTTGAACAGATTTCTGTGGTTTTTATGTGTTATTACAGTTTTGCTAATGAAGGATCATTGCCCTTTAAGCTGCAATTCACAGTTTCCCCAAGAGACCTGATTATCTTAAATTGTTACAATTATTTATTTGCTTATCTTAAATTGTTACAAAATATCCAAGTACACCTGGTGGCTGTTCTAGGCTCTCTGCCAAAAGCCAATTAAGTCAGAAACATTGTATATTTTTGTGGATGTTCAGTGCAAGTCGAGACATTTCAGTAAAAAGCCGGGACTGCAGGTTGAACTGTCAAAATCGGGACTGTCCCGCTCCATTTTATCCAAATAATCCAAAAAAATATATAATTAATCTTTACTGGAAGTAAATCAAAGCAAAACCTGGGACACTTGTTCTTGCCATGAATTAGGGGAAAACAAGTGCTCCCCTTGGCTCTAAAAAAATTAATATACTGTATTATTAAACATCAAATAGTTAAAATTACTCTAACCCAATATAAAAATTGGACAGACCAAAATTGGCAGGTCTAGCTGCTAGGTTAGCAGTCAGCTAATATTCTGAAGCCCAAGCGGCACAAGAACTATATCAGTATATTACTAAATAAATAATTACATTTTATGAGAATGCAGCAATAATGAATGTCCATCAAAAATCATAAGAAGGGGTCCTAAAATGAAAAAATAAAACAGAAAGAAGCTTGCACCTTGCATTTAGACTAAATGAATTTAAAATCATTTAGACAGTAAGCTCTACCCTTTTCCTATTGTCTCATTAATACTTAGCACTTAATAATTCATGTAAATAAACTTTGCATTTATTACTACATTGATCCCTGTTTGTTCTATAAATTTACCCTTCTGCTGTACAGAGCTGCGTACCTAAGTAGCACTATACTGTCTAAATAATATACATGCTTACATACAACAGTGCTACACAATATGTTGGCGCTATATAAAAACATGTTAATAATAATAATAATAAATACATGCTTTAAATGATGAGCTAAATAAGTTCAACCAATTATTAAAGGGATACTGTCATGGGAAAAAAAAATCTTTTCCAAAATGAATCAGTTAATAGTGCTGCACCAGCAGAATTCTGCACTGAAATCCATTTCTCAAAAGAGCAAACAGATTTTTTTTATATTCAATTTTGAAATCTGACATGGGGCTAGACATTTTGTCAATTTCCCAGCTGCCCCAAGTCATGTGACTTGTGCTCTGATAAACTTCAATCACTCTTTACTGCTGTACTGCAAGTTAGAGTGATATCACCCCCTCCCTTTCCCCCACAGCAGCCAAACAAAAGAACAATGGGAAGGTAACCAGATAACAGCTCCCTAACACAAGCTAACAGCTGCCTGGCAGAGCTAAGAACAACACTCAATAGTAAAAACCCATGTCCCACTGAGACACATTCAGTTACATTGAGAAGGAAAAACAGCAGCCTGCCAGAAAGTATTTCTCTCCGAACGTGCAGGCACAAGTCACATGACCAGGGGCAGCTGGGAAATTGACAAAATGTCTAGCCCCATGTCAGATTTCAAAATTGAAAATAAAAAAATCTGTTTGCTCTTTTGACAAATGGATTTCAGTGCAGAATTCTGCTGGTGTAACACTATTAACTGATGCATTTTGAAAAAAACATGTTTTCTGATGACAGGATCCCTTTAATAAAAAGTGTAAATAATTTGCATAATCCATTAAAACACCAATGTGGTGTCAAATTAAAATATACAGTCTGAATCCCAAAAGAAGTAATGTGCAAATATAAAATACAATTCATATTATTGTTGTGGACACAAATATTCTTCAATTTAACAGATAACCCCTCTAAATGAATCAAATAGTGATTTAGAGGAACATATTCAATGATACAGGAATATTTATAATATTCACTAAGCTAAAACCAATTTCTCTACTGGGGCAGAATAAAACGTAAGATCTCTGTCTCTCTGTGCTTAATGGCCCAGATTCAATTCCATATGAAAACATTATATTATGGATTATCACGTGAACATTTATGGGTGAGATTCAAATTGAAGACAAAAAACTTTTCTCCTAATTTGGTTTCAGTTTTTTTCCATTGACTTCAGTAGAGTTTTCATGCGATAAACAATGAGATACGTTTTTGAATTTGACGCAATATTTACAATTGTGCAATTGTACATGAAAGTGCTTAGTGGCAGTCTTGGCAGCTACCTTTTTTTCTATTAATTATTGAATTGGATTAGGGACATTTTAGCCTGTTTAAACATTATTATTCATTTAATTCATCATTATAACACTCATTTAATATTTGATGTTGAAGTGCAGATCTGCAAAGTGGGCAATGGCATGTGTTCTTTCCTGTATATTATGTGGGAAGAACCATTCCCACATCCTTAAACATATTTTCTTATCATACTAAACAGGTTTATGCTGGCTTACTGGGACAAAATGATACTCTCAATTGTGAAAATCTTGTCCTTTAAGAGAGATTGAGAGTAAAATACTTGCCTTGTGCATATTGCAATGTGCAATGTTTTACTAATATCCAGGCACAAGTATTTGTTGCATTCTTATGCTATCGCAGCACTTACTGCAACAGAAAAGATCATCAACTGCACACAATATTGGTTACTCACAAAGCAATTTTGAGAAATGTAAGTAAACAAAATAGACCATTGATGCATCTTTCAGAGGAATAAGGAAATATTCAGATAAAGGACACTTAAGCCCTTACATTAAGTCAAGGAGGCGTACAGTTGTCATGTCTGTATTGAATAATATTTAAGATTTTGATTAAATTGAAGCTAATTCTTTTACATACATTGATAAAATGTATTCCTGGTAAAGTCAGAGGAAAGGTTTTCAAGGTTGACAAGTACAGCGATATAGGTCAGCTGTCAGGATGGATTGAACACTAGGGTCTGAAGGACTTTGAACCTATCAAAGCACACTCCATGGTTTTCCTTTCATAAAGTGCAGTTCTTCGACTAACTGTTTCCATTTCCGGAGTATAAAAATAACTGCCCATCGATATAATTCTCAATCAATAAAAAGTGCAAGTAAAGCTTCTTAGATGTCTTATTGTGTGGCTCAGTGCACTTCTACATGCCTTTCAAACATGAAAGGGTAGGCGAACAGTGGTGGCTTAGTCAGAGCAGTGATATCCTTTTACTTTTTTTTCCCCAAAGAACATAAAGAGAATAACCCAAATCAATACTTAGGTTTTACAATTGCACGTAACAGTTATCTAGATTTACATTTAACTCAGGGATATAAAGCCCTTTCCTCATATCACCTGAAGCAAGGAAACCAGCTGGTCTGTGAATCTCAAAGACGACATTAAAGCAGGAAAGCTTTCAGTCTTCCTGGATTATTGATTACAATGAAGGCACTCTGCCCTGGAATATGGTAACTCATAGTCAATGTTGAAGATGCGCTAAATAGTAAGGGATCTAGGGGAAGGTTTTGTTCTTTTGTTTTGCTGAACTAAGAAGCTGTTTAACTAATGGATTACATGTGGCCTGCTTGACCACTCACGAGCTTTCACTGAATCACTTAATCCAGGAAAAAAGAAGAGAGCACTGGAACATAAGCTAGATATCATAAAAGTAAAGGCAAGAGGTGTGCTGACTGGCAGTTGTTCTTCCATGTCCTAACATGTCCCATGTTTTCGTGTTCCCATATGAAATTTCAGATCACATTTCAAATCATAGAAGACATTTCAGCTGGTGAGTAGGGATGTAGCGAACTGTTCGCCGGCGAACTAGTTCGCGCGAACTTCGACTGTTCGCGTCCGCCGCAAGTTCGCGAACGTCGCACGACGTTCGCCAATAGGCGTTCGCGTCAAAATCGTGCGACCATTCGATCGCTAAAATCGAACGATTTTCGTTCGATTCGAACGAAAATCGTTCGATCGAACGATTAAAATCCTTCGATCGTTCGAATCGAACGATTTTCGGATGTTCGAAGTTCGCAAACAGTTCGCGAACTGTTCGCATTTTTTGCCGGTGTTCGCGAACGGCGTTCGCGAACACATACTCGGCGGTTCGCTACATCCCTACTGGTGAGTTGAGTCAAAGGATATGAGCCCCTAAATCCTCCTTCTGCCAGTTTACCATCTACAGTTTAATCAATTTAAAAGCTGTTTCATAGATTAAATATTAGAAGTGACTTTTTACAGCCTAAGTTTATAGCACAGTTTCAGGGATTTTGTCATATTTTTTTTATAGCTAAAACACATGTCCAAAATTCCCCTCATTGGCTGTGTAAACTGCCTGAAATTAATCGTACACGTATGGGATCCGTTATTCAGAAATCTGTTATCCAGAAAGTTCCAAATTATGGGAAGGCAGTCTCCCATAGACTCCATTTTAATCAAGTATTTTAGATTTTTAATAATGATTTACATTTTCTTTGTTATAAAGAAACAGTAACTTGCACCAAACTTATTCAAACTAAAATAAAATAAATCCTTATTAGAAGCAAAAAAAATAATTTTAAGTGAATTTATTGTAAAAAGATCCCTTATCTGGAAACCACCAGGTCCTGAGCATTCTGGATATCAGGTCCCATACCTAAACAATCACTAATAAATTCACTTTTCCGTAAGAACCTTTAGGTAGTTATGACAGAAATCAGTGAAATCAGTATTTTCGCTGCTTTGGCACTGTCTGCTCTGCCTACTAAAAACCATGCAACATACCCAAAATTGCTCTGTGTGCCACAGTCTAGTTAATCAGCATAATACATAATACATAAGATTCCATTGACTGAGAGAAGTATACAATATCTGCTGCACCGCAGGCTACAGTGAGCATAACATGGAAAATTTCTCATAAGAAGCAGTATAATCCTGGATCTTACCTGAATTTCTTTTTGACACGAGCTTCACATCAGCACTTACTATTGAGCAGATCAAAAGAGCCAGGAATACTGGAGGCTTCATCTTTCACTGGATTTCCCAGAGTCTAAAATACATATAAATTGAAAAGCAAAGGTAAAAATAAAATATTTTTGAGACCTTCGGCAGAGTCCTCCAATACTTTGACATGTTAACCACTCTATAAATCACTATGACTTAGAGTATCCCACAGGCAGCCAATTTGCAAAATAACAAAATAATTTTTTTTACAATATCAAGCTAGAGTTTTATGAGGAAATAATCATGTAACACAGTGAAACGCAAATCATTTTTGCAGAAAAGTGAAAGTTGCTGAAGTAAAATCCCACAATGCAATATTCACTCCACTCAAATGTTGTAAAATATGCTAGTGCACTATATCCTCCATCTTTTACAAAGTGCCATGGAATTGCAGGGGATACTTTACATTTCCCTTCTTCAAACAGAAAACCATTCAGGTAAAAATCAGGCTAAAAATTGTCTGGTACTGGAAGGTGAGGTATTCTCTAACATTTGTACTATACTATAACTATAACTAATATACAAAATCGTTTGCATATTAATATGATGGTAATTCCCCAACTGATTTACAAACTGAGAGCCTCAGCTTGAAGACTAATTTACACAGCAAATGTTATTGATAAATATACAGGTATAATAATTTAAATAGAACAGCAGCACAAGCACAGAGAAGCAGAATTAAAGGGGTTGTGCACCTTTCAACATTTTTCAGTTCTTTTTAAATAGTTCACCAGAAAAAAAGACTTTCTCAATGACTTTCTATTTTCAATTTGTGACCAGTTTTCTAAGAGTGAGGCTTAAATTTTAAATGTTTGCATTCATTTCTAAAGCAGCTCTGGGAGGGGGTTCACAGACTCTGTAACTGTTCTAAATAGATACATTTAGTTGATATATTTCTTATCTTTGTCCCTGCTGACCAGAATCCCTGCGTTTCAAGGCAGCTTTTAGAATTAATACAATAGTTGCTAATATTCCACAGATACTACTAAGAAATGTATCAATTAATATAGCAAATTGTAACAGTTCAGAATCTTTCCCTGAATTGCTGAGCTGCCAGACTGTAGCACTAGAAACATGATAATTCAACTTTAATTTTGAAAATAAACAGCCAAAAAGAAAAAATTTAAAGCAATTGAAAAAAAAAAAAGTCTTTATTTCTGGTGAACCGAACAGATCTGGAAAAACCGTTTGGAAGGGGAATATTTGATGTAATAAAAGAAAATATAATTCTAAGCAACCTTCCAAAACACATTACAAATATTTTCAAACTTAATTGCAATTTCAGGTAGTATTTGTCAATTCCTTCTGCTAGAGTCAAAACCCAGCAGTGCAGGGAACAGCAGGATATGTAATGAATGCATATTGTAAACTAGCTTAGAATTATTTTTTGTTTCATTAGCCAAATTGAATTTTTGGTTTTACAACTCCATTAAGCATTTTCTAGTGTCTCCGCTACTGCAGGATATACATTAATCAAAATTGTTTCATTTGTTAAATATTCTTCCAGTGGATTTGATTAATATCAATAAAGGGCAGATTTATCAAGGGTCGAAGTGAATTCGAGGGAATTTTCGAAGTAAAAAAATTCGGAATCCAAAGTAATTTTTTGGATACTTTGACCATCGAATAGGATACTATGAATTTGAATTTTCTTCGAATTCGGTTCGAAGTAAAATTGTTTGAATATTCAACCATTCAATAATCAAAGTACTGTCTCTTTAAAAAGACTTCAACTTCAATATTTCACCAAATTAAACCTGCCGAAGTGCTATGTTAGCTTATGGGGACCTTCTAGACCATTTTTCTAAGTCTTCAGACATCGAATTTGAACAATTTAATCGTTCGATCGAACAATTTTATTTCGATCGTTCGATGGCCAAATTCGGTGAAAAATACTTAGACTTCGATATTCGAAGTCGAAGTATTTCAATTCAAGGGTCGAATTTCTAAATATTTATCACTTCGAAATTCGAACCTTGATAAATCTGCCCCTAAATGTTGACAGCTACAGTGTATCTGATTCCCTTTTTGGAAGTGAAGATTAATCAATTGAATCCATTGCTATAGATCAATCAATCCAGTACCAATGAATACAGATCAATCATAACTGATTATTAATTAATGATCAATGACAAATTGTCCCGGAGTTGCATTTATATCTGACATTGCTCTAGACATGCAAGCACACTCCCTTTCCCACTCAATGATTCCATATAAGGAATAATCGAAGCATATGTGCAATTCGGATTGGAGACAATCCCATAACCCCAAACCCTTTGCTCCGTTTCTGGATTCCAAAGCAAATATCCAATGGTATCTGAAGGCTTTAAAAAACATTATTTCATTCATTTTATATAGGCACCAGAAACTGCTGAACTAGGTACAAGCCCTCAAGTGCCTACAGTATATAGAGAATATGGTCCTGATGTGCAACTTGGGAAAAGCAGCTCTTAGTTCCTTTAGGTTCTTATGAATACTAGACTCCCTATTTTATTTTACCCTTTATGAAATCAGGGGCCGCAGCCATTCTGACATCTTTTGAGCAAAGTGCAAAGGATATGTAAATGGTTTTACAAATAATATGTAAGTTAGTGGTAATGAGAGAAGTAATATTCCTCGCATTTTAACCTTTCTACACAGTATCAAATCCAGGAGGGCCATTTCGAAAAGACAGTTCAAAAAGCATAATTGAACCAAATTTTTGACAGATAATTGCAATCATGAGGCAATGCACGAATGGCTTTTCAAGAGACGCTGCTGAAATGACTTTGCTCATTACACTCTCTACATGTATTAATGCAGGAAAGGAACTCTCCTCCTGGTTTTCGCTCACAGATATATTTTTATGAACAAAGACATTGCATACAATTAAAACCGGAGGGGCAATTACAAAAATGATCTGACATCTACATTTAATAGTAATAAAATGCAATGTGTTCTGTGTGTAATAAAACCCCAGCGGGGTGTTCAGATGAAATTGCTCCATATAACACTTTTACAGTACAAGTGGAAAGTAGCTGAAAAGACTTTTATGGCTAATTTAGAGGGAGTGACTCATTTTTCCTTTGACTGTGTTAAACACCAATAATCTGACTGAAACACCAGATTTAATCGATGCCATTAGCAGCCTGTTTAATAATGTGTAAAGGATACAGTAAATATAAATCTATATTTACTCTATAACTCCAATAAATATATTAGGGCACTGTAGTTTAAATAAAAGGTTTCTCCCATTCTGACAATTAAAGAAACATTCACACAATTAAGAATGCTCTTCTAAGCTATGCATGAGATATTAACACTATCTTGTATGCATTCTAGCCCACACATCTAGCTACTACAGTACTCCCCACCCAGGTCCTAGTAACCACATGCTTTCAGTTATACTCTGAAAGCAGTAATTTAACAGCACATTGAGTGCTGGTGATTGCCCATGAATATTTGTCCAATCTAGAAAATCTGTTCCATACCTGACACAATCTATCTGTTCTACAACACAATTTCTGACTACACAGGCCCCTCTCATTATTATAACTATATTACACATTTTACATATTTACTATCTATCTATCTATCTATCTATCTATCTATCTATCTATCTATCTATCTATCTATCTATCTATCTATCTAGTATCTATCTACTATCTATCTATATCTATTACAGTTATATTACAGTATGTATAAGCACCCAGTTCATTGGGCATGCTGCAGATCTCTTACTTTGAAGTAGTGCAAAGGTCTGCATGCCCCACAGTGTACAAAATAAAAAAAATGCCAAATTGAGGCCTTTTTGCATTTTGCACATTGTTTGGGACATTATAAATTATGATTGATTTCTCAGTAAGTTTGCATTCATTTATGTTGCCCCTATTGTTTTTTTTATTGTTCAGATCTGTCCAGTAGCTTTGAGGCATGGTGCTTCAATTTACTGAAAAGCCCGGATCCCAGGGACCAAGAATTCTAGATAATAAATCCCCTACCTGTACATGAGCTGTATTTTTAATTGGCAAGACTGAAAACCTCTAAAGTCTCAATACATTATTAAAACAATTGCTATAGATGTCTCCCTACCAAACACGATGCTTCAAAAACACCACTGTCTTGTACACTGGTTATGTCATGTAACCAGAACACAGTTGATTTATACCTGGTGGAAAACGCCACTGGCAGTACTTCATATGAGTAATGGATGAGGAGATTCCCCTTGCTATCAATCTAGGACAGCCTTCTGACTTATCTCTGGTCACAAGGTCTTCTACACTTTACATTCCTTTTTTTAACCATGGCAGATATGGAAGGATTTTAATGCAACAGCGTAAGGACTGTTTAATAATGCATTTGAACAAAGTAGGCTTAAATCTGTATCTATGAGTCATGCAAAAATAAATAGCTGTTTAGAAAAAATAAAAGACAATGAGAAGCTTCTTGGATCCCTGCTAACACCAAGCAACTGACCATGATTTATTATGCCCTTTCCTTCCTACGTGTTCTTCACACGTTACTATAAATCTCTGACGGCAAGAAACCTTTTAGTGCTGTAATATTTTGCAATACCCAACTGGGAACAATTAATGGAAGCTTACCAACTGTTACATGCATTTGCAGTCGGGGAAGACTTCACAGTATCTGTAGATGATAAATTCCGATTTAGACTATTAATGAATTCTGGGGTTTATTTCTGCAACATCATCACAGATTTTAAATAATTAGGCTGAAAAACAAATATATGCAGTACACCACAATGACGCAGATCTATTACATATTTCGGATGAATTACAGCATGTAATGAGTAACTACACGTAGTTATTTTATTACACAGTAAGTGGGTTTTTACATACTTATAAACTATGCACAAAACGGAGTAATAATTCAGAGTGTTAGTAACCTTTATAAGTAATACCACTATACCGAATACCTAGTAAAGAACTAGTGGGTGGGTAAGCAGTCAAGTGGGATTTGGTGTGGGCAGAAGTTGGTTGTGGATGCACAGGGGCCCGGCACCCATTTGTTACACCATTAAACAATAAAAACTATGAAAAACACCAATACAAAACTTTGCCATCGTAAAGCTGTTGAGGTCATGTAGAAGTGGAATTTGTTCTTTTTCAATAGCAAAATCTTTCTCTAATTCAAGCTTTTGGAGGTTTTTTTTTTTCATTTGTATTTGGAAGAAAAGTGTGAGGATTTCAAGGTTTTTGGATTAGTAATGCATTTTATTTGTGCTATTTATTTTGTGCTCTTTATATTTGTGGCTTTAAAGAAATGAAATGTTTTCATGGTTTCCAATATATATCAGTACGGTTTGTTGTGCAGATGAAAACAGATTCTATCCCCATTTATAAGAGACTTTCCTACTGAGAGAGAGAAGTGCCCCTAAAGAACCCGGGCTGTAACAGATATTCCCTATCTTATTAGAGGATGCTATTGAAGAGGCAGAAGGTTTCAGTAAAGAGAAGCCAAGACCCTAAGTGAAAGTCAAGGAAAAGAACCCTGTGAATGAGAGTTTGCAGTCACCATAATAAGGCAGATCTAATTACAGAGTGAGAAACAGACAAAGTGAATAGTAACAGAAACTAAACCTCAACAAAAGGATTGTGTTGTGCGTTGTTCCCCAGACAACAACCACCAGTCTGTAAGGCCTTCAGGGGGCAAGCCCAAGTTTGTGTGAATTCCGTTGGAAGTAATGCTGGGCCTAAATGCCTTTTGTAGGAGTTATAACCAACTGAAACTGCTGTGATGTAATGACTGTGGTATCACTATTTAGTCTACCACTTGACCAGTTCTTCTCTTCAGTGTAACAAGTTCATTGTGATCAGATGTACATTTATATAAACCCTTAGTTCAATATTGAAAGCACAAATATGCACTCCATGTTAAGGTTCCCATTCGTCCCCGTTTGCCGGGGATCTACCCCATTTCAGAGCGGCTGTCCCCATGCAAATTGTCCCCGTTGGCTGTCCCCGTGTGGCAAAAAAGCCCCCTGGATCACCAGGCATTCAGGCAGCCGGCTTTGCAGATCCTTTGAAGAGGAAGACTGCACTATGCAAATTGGCCAATCCGGAAGCACCACCACCAAGAAAGCTGTGACGAAGGACTGTGGCATGATTATTTTCACTTGCCGAGTGTGTCTCCTGTGGTGTAATCCGATCCCCCTCTGCCCCCTCCTGCTGCACAGAACTGCTTTCAACTAGGGACTGATGGAGGAAAGGAATGGGGCAAGACACAGCAGCAGCACTGCTCACAAAGCTGGCTGGCATGAGAGAATTCCACATGCAGGGATCAAAGTGATAGCCAGGTCAGTCAGACCCTGCCCCAGAGTAAAGTCAATCTGCTTGACATTGCCATTCTTGACTGATTTTACCTCCACATAGTCCACATTTATAGTGTTGTACAGTGTACATAAAGAAAGTTTTTACTTATTGTCACCTCTGCTGTAACTTGTAAGTGTCTCTATCACTAAAAATAATTTACTTATTACTGGACCATTATACATGAAATTACCACTCTGCCATCCTACTATGAGTTCTGGGGTAGTTATACATGAAATAATCTCTGTGCCAATTTACTATGAATTCTGGGGGTAGTTATACATGAAATAATCTCTGTGCCAATTTATTATGAATTCTGGGGGTAGTTATACATGAAATAATCTCTGTGCCAATTTACTATGAATTCTGGGGGTAGTTATACATGAAATAATCTCTGTGCCAATTTACTATGAATTCTAGGGGTAGTTATACATGAAATAATCTCTGTACCATCCTACTATGAGTTCTGGAGGTAGTTATACAGGAAATAATCTCTGTACCATCCTACTATGAGTTCTGGGGTATTTAAACATGAAATAATCTCTGTGCCAACCTACTACGAATTCTGGGGTATTTATACATGAAATAATCTCTGTGCCCTTCTACTATGAGTTCTGGCGTATTATACACAGAATTGCCACTGTGTTCATTTATATATTCACAGACGGTGTATTTGTAAAATGGGGAGTGGTTGGGTGTCTTGCACAGTGGGCGTGGTCTAAAAAATTTGCCGCTGCGCACTACGTGCACCGCCATTTTCCGCCCTGTCCCCAGATTTCCCTCTGAAAATCTGGTCACCTTACTCCATGTGTATGTAGACTTACACAAATGGGTCTACATGCTGGAATTGTCCAAATTGTAACTTGCATTTAATAATGAAACTCCTGCGGCAAGAACTGAAGACTTCACAATAGGCTTAATTGGGGTCAGGGTTAGGGTCAGACTGTAAGGACCATCTGGGATTTGAAAACCTGGAACTGGGGTTGCTGGACTTTCAGTGCACAGTCGGTGCACTTACCGAGTGAGCCACTGGAGGCTCCTGGGGCTGGTCCTGATCTTGTTATTGTGATCCTGTATTTTGTCTGTTTCCAGTATGTTTTCCACCCACCTCGTTTACCCTCATGTGTCTCCTATTCCCTAATCAATTGCCCTTTATAAACCACGCCCTGAGCCTTGCTCAGGGCTGAGTCATTGAATGTGTTTGGTTTTGTATCTGAATGTAATTTGTTTGTTCCTGAATCTGTTCCTGGATATTCCTTGTTCCAAGTTCCTGAATCTTGTTCCTGTGTTTTTGTTCCAGCTTTTCATTGCCTGCCTGGTAAAGACTTTATTTTTGACCTGTTCCTGTTTTGCTTCAGTTCCATTAAATCCTGTATATTTCACCATGCCTGCTTCAAGCATTTGTGGCTTTTTCCCTGGGCTTCCACCACACACACTACCAAGTGTGAATTTAACTCCTGTTGCAGCGGTTTCCCGCTGTGAACGTTACAGAATGACTTAGCCAAACTGTAGGAAGCCTTTGGGTAAGCCCTCCATGCCTTCAAGTCCTGTTGTTGAACTGCAACTCCCTTGGAATGGGGAAGGTGAGGCCAAAGGTCAGGATACCACCGCTCCGCTGACCACTGAGATGCAAATCTCTACCCTCCTTCTTCACTTAGAGGTACATGAGAGGAAGCAGGACTATATTATTGAAAGTCTGCATTTTCTTTTTGACAAGCAAGATGCAGTTCAGCAAAACTCTGCTTCAGTTCCTATGTCAGCTCCATGCTTCCAGTCTGCTTCATTTCCTATGTCTGCTCCATGCTTGCAGTCCGCTTCAGTACCTGTGCAGCAGTTTCCTGCTGTGAACGTTACACAGACTGGTGGGCCCAGGGCCCAACGGAGCTGCTGCTTCAGGGGCCCCCACACCCCCTAGGTTCTCCACCCCAGCAGCAAAGACACTTCAGGCTCCCTTGCACCAAGCACAACTCCATTGAGATTGGATGTCTGTGACTGTACAACTCGTAAAGTTGTACATTATGTTTTGGGTTATTGAGAAGCTGAAACTTTAGGCTGGTGCAATAAGTTCAGTATGTAAAATTTGGTATTTTTAGCATATTAAGTTTTAGTGTTTCGTTATCCTTTAAGGGTTTAAATGCTTTGGAATGCCCTACCACTCTGAACTGAAGAAGCCACTTTGATGAGTGGTGAAACATTTTCAAGAAAACTCTAAAAGTCCAGTTGCCTTTGACTTAATTCTACTAGATACTTTTACCTTCTGTTATTACTGAACTAAAACTCATGCCATTGATAGACAGTTTAAACTGACCACATGTAAATAATCAGTTGTCCAGTTAAGTTGATCTTCTGTGGGTCCACAGGATCATTTTGAAAATTCAAGAATTGACATTAAAAATAAACAGCCTATTTTGCCTATAACCCAAGGGTGCAGACAGTGGGCTTATCGGATTTTTTTTACCCGAAAACTCAAATTTCTTAAGCTTTTTTGCCTGAAAACTTCAGGGTATTGCACTAAATCCAGCACACATCTAAAAATCATTGGGATTTTCCCACTGACTTATATGCAACTTCGACAGGTCTGAGATGCCAGATTTTCTGATTCTGACTTTTTCATCTTCGCGGTTTAATAAATTCCGAAAAATTTGTGATTTTTTTTTTTTTAAAAGTCAGATTTTATAAAATAATTTATTGATTTTAGTAAAAAAAAAACTAAATTTTGGGAACTTCAGATGCAGCATAGCTTTTTAGTGATCAGTCTGCTAGCTTTTCCTTTCAAAGCACTTAACAGTGCAGATGTCTCATTTACATTATTTGGTAGATCAATGGATGGATGTTTATCTTGACTGCAGGTTTGTAAGTTACATTGGAAATATATTTGCAGCATTTTGCTGCTATCACACCAAGGTCTCCTGCATTAGAGTCAATACAGACTATATAAAAAAAGAAAACAAATGGCACAAAACATGGCTAAGTGTTTCCTTTTTACTAACAGATGTTTTTTTGGTTTATAAGGAAAGGTAAGAAAAATAAGAGAGATGTTTTCTTTCACTGAGAAGCATCTTTATGTATTCAGAATATTGATGTTCAGTCTTCAGGCAGATATCCAATTATGAAATGAGAACACCTGGCACAGATCTTCGAGCCATTTATGTACCCAAATCTAAAACACTGCATCCCTACCACACTGTTAGATATCTACATCAGCTAGGCCATCTGCTTTAGTCACAGTGTTGAGCTGCACTTCTGGTTTGATAAAGCAAAATTAGCCATGGTTTCATAGAACAATATAAAACAAATGAAACAGTTTTGACAAAAATATATTTATATGGTTAAACACTTCAAAGACTGTACATGGTCCCAGTTTAATTACTGAACATGGGTGTTCTATTTACTCATTAATATTTAAACAGACTGGCAATACCATGCAGTTATCTACAGTCCTTGCAATGCTATCTTCCTTCCTGGCCCCTTTAAACCCCCAGCTAACATTCAACAAGCATGCTTATGTGATGCATGTCCCACGGAACTACTGAGATTAACTTCTGTAGTAATGCTTTTAGAAACATTTTTTCTTGAATTTTCCATTTTTCAAAATTATAAAGTATACAACAGTCAATTGAGTGTTTTTTTTCCAGAAGAAAAATAAGGTTTGCAAACTCATTATGGATTCAAGAACGCTAGAAGAAGTCCTATACATTTTATTATTTTCATTATATAATGTATGTGCGGGTCATATAGAAACACCCACACAATATTCTGGGTGACACCCCTAATGTACAAAAAAATTAAATGTTTAGCCATCAAACACCAGAAAATGTGTTACAAATGATTACTATCTGCATCAGATTATATCTGAAAACCTATACAACATCTCATTGTTTATGATGCATGAATTGCAGATGTCTATATATGTAAATGTAATATCTTACCGCCCTGGTGATCTAGTGGTGTGGTGGGGACACCTGCCATGCCGCTCATCTGCGCCGGTAAACTAAGGGCACACGCGGCGCACATATTTTTTATTTATAGGCGCATATGCGCTGGCGTGATGACACCAGCGGGCAACGGTGCGAAATTTAAATGTATTTAAAGGGACAAATTGTATTTCTCAGTGCCCATTATCGATTCATTCCTTGTGAGTTCCTGGTGCATTTCTGAGTTTATT
The DNA here is from genome assembly GCF_017654675.1 of Xenopus laevis. Classification (NCBI taxonomy): domain Eukaryota; kingdom Metazoa; phylum Chordata; class Amphibia; order Anura; family Pipidae; genus Xenopus; species Xenopus laevis. The sequence goes on from NC_054386.1 coordinate 67,699,556, forward strand.
CCTGTCTGATATCTGATACCTGTTGTGACCCCTGCCTGTTTGACGATCCTGACTTCTGAAATCTAGAGATGTCGCGAACTGTTCGCCGGCGAACTTGTTCGCGCGAACATCGGGTGTTCGCGCTCGCCGGAAGTTCGCGAACGTCGCGCGACGTTCGCCATTTTGGGTTCGCCATTGTTGGCGCTTTTTTTTGCCCTCTCACCCCAGACCAGCAGGTACATGGCAGCCAATCAGGAAGCTCTCCCCTGGACCACTCCCCTTCCCTATAAAAACCGAAGCCCTGCAGCGTTTTTTCACTCTGCCTGTGTGTGCTGAAGAGATAGTGTAGGGAGAGAGCTGCTGCCTGTTAGTGATTTCAGGGACAGTTGAAAGTTTGCTGGCTAGTAATCGTTTTGATACTGCTCTGTTATTGGAGGGACAGAAGTCTGCAGGGGTTTGAGGGACATTTAAGCTTAGGTAGCTTTGCTGGCTAGTAATCTACCTTCTACTGCAGTGCTCTGTATGTAGCTGCAGTGGGCAGCTGTCCTGCTTCTGATCTCATCTGCTGACTGCTGCAATAACAGTAGTCCTTGTAAGGACTGCTTTTATTTATTTTTTTGTTGTTTTACTACTACTACTACTACTACTATAAGAGCCCAGTGCTATTAGTCTAGCAGTGTTGGGGAGTGGGACTGGTGTGCTAATCTGCTGCTCCTAGTAGTTCAGCAGCACCAACTTTAATTTTTTTTTTTTAATATTCATTTTTTTTTATTTTACTTTTTTTTATTTTACTACCGCTGTAGTAGTGTATAAGTTGACCTTTTAGGCATTATTTGCCCTGTAGGCATTATTTGCACACTGTTTTCTTCAACCCGCCATCTAGCTGTGTGACCTTGTTCACATTCTGTCTAAATATCCATAATATTACCGTCTCCAGAAAAAACACCGGAGTGACTTTTTTCAAGCAGCCATAATATATTTTACGTAATCCGTATCCACCGCTGTAGTAGTGTATACGTTGACCTTGTAGGCATTATTTGCACACTGTTTTCTTCAACCCGCCATCTAGCTGTGTGACCTTGTTCACATTCTGTCTAAATATCCATAATATTACCGTCTCCAGAAAAAACACCGGAGTGACTTTTTTCAAGCAGCATTCATATATTTTACGTAATCCGTATCCACCGCTGTAGTAGTGTATACGTTGACCTTGTAGGCATTATTTGCACAGTGTTTTCTTCAACCCGCCATCTAGCTGTGTGAGCTTGTTCACATTTTGTCTAAATATTGATAATATTATCGTCTCTAGAAAAACCACTTGAGTTACTTTTTTTCAAGCAGCATTCATATATTTTACGTAATCCGTATCCACCGCTGTAGTAGTGTATACGTTGACCTTGTAGGCATTATTTGCACACTGTTTTCTTCAACCCGCCATCTAGCTGTGTGTATTATCGTTTCCAGAAAAACCAACTGAGTTTTTGTTGTTGTTGTTGTTTTTTTAAAAATAATGCCAGGCAAAGGCAGGCCGCCACGCAGAGGCCGTGCTAGGGGCCGTGCTGCTATGCAATCCTGTGGCCCTAGCAAATTGCCCAGTTTTAAAAAGCCAATGACCCTGAACTCCCAAAATGCTGAAGAGGTAGTTGACTGGCTTACACAGCACACCCCATCCTCTACCGTTTCTAACTTTACCACAACATCCTCCTCATCCTCCACTGCTATGGCCACCCCACGTAACACTTCCTCCACCACCGGTGCCCCTTCTTCACTGGGGTCAGAGGAGTTATTTTCCCATGAGTTTCTTGAACTGAGTAATGCGCAACCATTATTGCCAGAAGAAGATGAAGGAGATGAGGACCTTACACCAGATTTAATTCTGGCAGAGAACACGATAGAGATGGACATAATGAGTGATGAGGAGGAGGTCCCCGCTGCTGCTTCCTTCTGTGATGTGTCAGAAGAAATTGATGCATCTGAGGAGAATGATGATGAGGAGATTGATGTTTTGTGGGTGCCTAGTAGAAGAGAGCAAGAGGAGGGTAGTTCAGATGGAGAGACGGAGAGTCAGAGAGGCAGTAGGAGAATAAGACTTAGAAGAAGCAGGGAGGACAGCCCGCAGGGATCAGTAGGGCAACAACATGTATCGGCACCTGTGTTCAGCCGGCCAACGCACCCGCCATTGCCGCCAATGCCGCCAACTTCTACTGTTACCGCCAGATCGCACACTTCCAAAAAGTCAGCAGTGTGGGATTTTTTTAATGTGTGTGCCTCTGACAAAAGCATTGTAATTTGCAATGAGTGCAGTCAGAAACTGAGCCTTGGTAAGCCCAACAGCCACATAGGTACAACTTCTATGCGAAGGCACATGAGCGGCAAGCACAAAGCACTTTGGGAGCAACACCTCAAAGGCAACAGGCAAACTAAAAGCCACACTCCTTCTGGTCCAGCATCTTACTGCTCTACCTCTGCTCTCCTTGACCCGTCTGAACCACCCTCCACTCCGCCTTCCACCTTGACCACCTGTTCCCATTCCCAGTCATCTGCCACCAGCCAAGTTTCTGTGAAGGCCATGTTTGAGCGTAAGAAGCCAATGTCTGACTGTCACCCCCTTGCCCGGCGTCTGACAGCTGGCTTGTCTGCACTCTTAGCCCGCCAGCTTTTACCATACCAGCTGGTGGACTCTGAGGCCTTCCGCAAATTTGTAGCAATTGGGACACCGCAGTGGAAGGTACCCAGCCGCAATTTCTAAAAAGGGAATACCACACCTGTACCAACATGTGCAGAGCCAAGTTACCGCATCTCTGTCACTTAGTGTTGGGCCAAAGGTCCATATGACTACTGACGCATGGTCCTCCAAGCATGGTCAGGGCAGGTATGTCACCTACACTGCCCACTGGGTGAACTTGGTAATGGCTGGGAAGCAGGGAATGGGTAGCTCAACAACAACAGTGGAGTTGGTGTCACCGCCACGGATTGCACGCGGTTCTGCCACCACCTCTACTCCTCCATCGCTCTCTACCTCGTCTTCTTCTTCTTCTTACTCTGCTGCTGGGTCCTCCTTCTCCCCCTCCACACCTGTGCACCCCCAGCTCCCCCTAGGCTATTCGACGTGCCAGGTACGCCGTTGTCACGCTGTCTTGGGATGACGTGCCTGGAAAGCAAAAACCATACCGGATCTGTACTCCTGTCATCTCTGCAGTCACAGGCCGATCGGTGGCTGACCCCACACCAACTGCAGATCGGAAAAGTGGTGTGTGACAATGGAAGCAATCTGTTGGCAGCGTTGAGACTAGGCAATTTAACACATGTGCCCTGCATGGCACATGTGTTAAATTTAATAGTCCAACGTTTTGTCTCCAAGTACCCAGGATTCCAGGACGTTCTCACCCAGTCCAGAAAGGTGTCGGCCCATTTCAGACGTTCCTACACAGCCATGGCACGCCTTGCTGACATTCAGCAGTGCTACAACATGCCAGTCAGGCGTTTGATTTCTGACAGCCAGACTCGCTGGAATTCAACGCTCCTTATGTTGGAACGTCTGCTGCAACAACAAAGGGCCGTCAACGAGTACCTTTTTGAACTGGGTGGTAGGACTGGATCTGCACAGCTGGGGATTTTTTTCCCCCGTTACTGGGTGCTTATGCGCGATGCCTGCAGGCTCATGCGACCTTTTGAAGAGGTGACAAATATGGTCAGTCGCACCGAAGGCACCATCAGCGACCTAATACCCTTCGCTTTATTCCTGGAGCGTGCCGTGCGACGAGTGACAGATGAGGCTGTAGACCAGCGTGACGAGGAGCTGGAAGCGCACGATTTCTGGTCGGAATCACCAGAACGAACCCAGGCACCTGCTGCAACGCAGGGAGAGGTGCCAGAAGTGGAGTCAGAGGAGGAAGGTGGCTTTGTGGAGGAGGAGGAGGAGGACCAACAGGAGCAGGCTTCCCAGGGGGCTAGTGGTGACCTTTTGGGGACCCCTGGTCTTGTACGTGGCTGGGGGGAGGAGACCGTGGATGATGCAGTCCTTGATAATGAGGAAGCGGAGATGGATAGCTCTGCATCCAACCTTGTGAGAATGGGGTCTTTCATGCTGTCATGCCTGTTGAAGGACCCCCGTATCAAGAGGCTTAAGGAGAAGGACCTGTACTGGGTCGCAACGCTACTAGACCCTCGGTACAAGCATAAAGTGTCAGAAATGTTACCAACATACCACAAGTCCGAAAAGATGCGGCATTTACAAACCAGCCTGCAAAACATGTTGTACAATGCTTTTAAGGGTGATGTCACTTCAGGAACTCATCAACATTCCAGGGGCAGAGGTGCCAGTAATCCTGCCACGAGCACACCTGCAAGGACAAAGCCCTTTGGCCAGTCTGTAACGTCAGACATGCAAATGTTTTTCTGTCCAAGGCAGCGCCACAACCCTTCTGGATCCACCCTCAAAGAACGCCTCGACCGGCAGGTAGCGGACTACCTGGCATTAACTGCAGATATCGACACTCTGAGGAGCGATGAACCCCTGGACTACTGGGTGCGCAGGCTTGATCTGTGGCCAGAGCTGTCACAATTTGCCATGAACCTCTTGTCTTGCCCAGCCTCAAGTGTGCTCTCAGAAAGGACCTTCAGTGCAGCAGGAGGGATTGTAACTGAGAAGAGAACTCGCCTAGGTCACAAAAGTGTCGATTACCTGACCTTTATTAAAATGAATGAGGGTTACTGCACGCCGGAAGACTTGTTCTGACTTCTATGCAGCTGTCCTTCTCTTCAAGCCTCATGACTCCACACACAGCTGTCCTTTAGCGTCCTCCTCCTCCCTCCGCCACCGTTACAAGCTAGGGTGCAAACCCTACTGGTTTAATTTTTTCTGGCCTCTGTGCTTCAGTGGCTGCAACCAAAAAAACTGGGCAAACAACGTCTACAAGGTCAACGTATGGCAAAAAATGACTATTTTCAGCATTTATATGGCATATTTTTTCTGGCAACTGTGCTTCAGTGGCTGCGTCCAAAAAAATGCATATTTTCTGCATTTATATGGCATAATTTTTCTGGCCTCTGTGCTTCAGTGGCTGCAACCAAAAAAATGCATATTTTCAGCATTTATATGGCATAATTTTTCTGGCCTCTGTGCTTCAGTGGCTGCAACCAAAAAAATTTATATTTTCAGCATTTATATGGCATAATTTTTCTGGCAACTGTGCTTCAGTGGCTGCGACCAAAAAAATGCATATTTTCAGCATTTATATGGCATAATTTTTCTGGCCTCTGTGCTTCAGTGGCTGCAACCAAAAAAATTTATATTTTCAGCATTTATATGGCATAATTTTTCTGGCAACTGTGCTTCAGTGGCTGCGACCAAAAATGCATATTTTCTGCATTTATATGGCATAATTTTTCTGGCCTCTGTGCTTCAGTGGCTGCAACCAAAAAAATTTATATTTTCAGCATTTATATGGCATAATTTTTCTGGCCTCTGTGCTTCAGTGGCTGCAACCAAAAAAATGCATATTTTCAGCATTTATATGGCATAATTTTTCTGGCAACTGTGCTTCAGTGGCTGCGACCAAAAAAATGACTATTTTCAGCATTTATATGGCATATTTTTTCTGGCCTCTGTGCTTCAGTGGCTGCGGCCAAAAAAACTGGGCAAACAATGCCTACAAGGTCAACGACGTTGACCTTGTAGGCATTGTTTGCCCAGTTTTTTTGGCCGCAGCCACTGAAGCACAGAGGCCAGAAAAAATATGCCATATAAATGATGAAAATAGTCATTTTTTGCCATACGTTGACTCAACGTATATGGCAAAAAATTACTATTTTCAGCATTTATATGGCATATTTTTTCTGGCAACTGTGCTTCAGTGGCTGCGACCAAAAAAACTGGGCAAACAATGCCTACAAGGTCAACGTATGGCAAAAAATGACTATTTTCAGCATTTATATGGCATATTTTTTCTGGCAACTGTGCTTCAGTGGCTGCAACCAAAAAAACTGGGCAAACAATGTCTACAAGGTCAACGTATGGCGAAAAATTACTATTTTCAGCATTTATATGGCATATTTTTTCTGGCAACTGTGCTTCAGTGGCTGCGTCCAAAAAAACTGGGCAAACAATGCCTACAAGGTCAACGTATGGCAGTTGTTTTAAGAGAACAGTAGATTACTAGCCAGCAAAGCTACCTAAGCTAAAATGTCCCTCAAATCCCTGCAGACTTCTGTCCCTCCAATACAGAGCAGTATCAAGCAGATTACTAGCCAGCAAACTTACTATCATCTGTCCCTGAAATCACTAACAGCTCTCCCCTACACTATCTCTTCCAAGCACACACAGGCAGATTTTTCAGATACATTTTTGCCCTTGATCCCCCTCTGGCATGCCACTGTCCAGGTCGTTGCACCCTTTAAACAACTTTAAAATCATTTTTCTGGCCAGAAATGTCTTTTCTAGATGTTAAAGTTCGCCTTCCCATTGAAGTCTATGGGGTTCGCGAACCGTTCGCGAACCGCTCGCATTTTTGCGCAAGTTCGCGAATATGTTCGCGAACTTTTTTTCCGACGTTCGCTACATCCCTACTGAAATCCTGACCCTGCCTGGTAAACGACTCTTCTGTATCCGAATCCCTTCTGATTGATCTCCTGGTTTGACCCCTGCCTGTCTGACTCCACTTGTACTCTGCCTGCCCTGACTCGGCCTGTTTTGACTATGCTTTCTGTCTACACCTTGTACTGTGACCTTCTGCCCAAAGACTTTGTTTTACAGTCGTGCCACTTTGCTCGTCCAGAACCCTTGGCACCTTTCTTAATAAGACCTTGAGGCATCCGATTAGCCGAGGGCTCCTCCTGAGGTGAAAGGCGGCTGTTAAAGGCAGAAGCAAGAGCCTAGAACAGGGTGCTTAGCATTGGTTCTGGATTTAGTAAACCGGACAGTAAAGTTGAAATTATTAAAATTATTGTGGTCCTCTCCATAAATACTAAACAATATGCTGCATTCACAAAGTACAAATATTACACAATGATATTTCACCAATAGACTATAATGGATAGTAAAAAAAATGTTGCATGGTTCAAAAAAGTTTGCGCCCATTGACTTCAATGTATGTGCCGACTTTTTTGCCAAAGCCAAACAGGTAAGATTTTCCTATCACTAGCCAAATGTATCCAGACACCTGCGGGGTCCAACATCTCATTCCCACGCAAAGGGGATTTAGTATTAAGTTGGTCCTACCTTCGATGCCTCTACTTCTCTGGAAACACTTTACGCAAGATTTTGGAATATTGTTGGGATTTGTTTCCATTTAACTACACGAACATTAGTGAGATTGGGCACTGAAGTTAGGCATCTGGACTGACCCACAGACAGGGTTCCAATTCAACCAAAACCCAGACTGCAGTGTGTGACTCCAGATGTTAAAATCATTTAATTTAATCATTCCAGAGGATTAAATCTATGCATTTTTTCTTGACCAAGGAAGAGACACTTAAAATAGAATAATTAGCCCAAATCAATGATCATAAACTATCACAGTGATTGCAGTATATTTAAATTGACTAACTATAGTCAAAACTATAGTTAAAGGCATGGTGATCAATCTGTGTCAGAGACTTACGCAAACACCTTAAGTGGCCATGCTTTTCAGTTTGGATAAGTTGAACATATTGTGTGCATACCTTTTGTGTTAATCTAATGCTACTTTTTTTAGTATTGAGTTAAATATTCTTGCTGAGGAATATTTATGTTTAAAGGGATACTGCCATGGGAAAAAAAAATTTTTCAAAATGAATCAGTTAATAGTGCTTCTCCAGCAGAATTCTGCACTGAAATCTATTTCTCAAAAGAGCAAACAGATTTTTTTATATTCAATTTTGAAATCTGACATGGGGCTAGACATATTGTCAATTTCCCAGCTGCCCCAAATCATGTGACTTGTGCTCTGATAAACTTCAATCACTCTTTACTGCTGTACTGCAAGTTGGAGTGATATCACCCCCTCCCTTTTCCCCCCCCAAGCAGCCAAACAAAAGAACAATGGGAAGGTAACCAGATAGCAGCTCCCTAACACAAGATAACAGCTCCTGGTAGATCTAAGAACAACACTCAATAGTAAAAACCCATGTCCCACTGAGACACATTCAGTTACATTGAGAAGGAAAAACAGCAGCCTGCCAGAAAGCATTTCTCTCTTAAAGTGCAGGCACAAGTCACATGACCAGGGGCAGCTGGGAAAATTGTCAAAATGTCTAGCCCCATGTCAGATTTCAAAATTGAATATAAAAAAATCTCTTTGCTCTTTTGAGAAATGGATTTCAGTGCAGAATTCTGCTGGAGTAGCACTATTAACTGATGCGTTTTGAAAAACGCTGATGACAGAATCCCTTTAACAAGATGCAGAGTTGTATTGCTAATAACTGTGCAAGTGTCTTTTTTTTTTTTAAACTATCTGGTAATCATTTGCAATTAACATCATTGTAGTTAGCGATGGGCGAATTTCTCCAGAAAAATTCACGAATAATCTTGAAATAAGAAAGTTCCCGAAAAAAATTGTGAAATTTGAATGTTTTCACGGAAAAATCGTGCAAATCGGATGTTTTCGTGCAAAAATTGTGAAATTAGGAGGATTCCACTCAAAAATCATGAAATGTTAAGGATTTCACAAAAAAATTGTGAAATTTTAAAGTTTTCACAAAAAATCGGACATTTCACTAAAAAATCGTGAAATTTGACGGTTTTCAAAAACAAATCGTGAAATTTGAAGGATTTCTCTCAAAAATCATGAAATTTGAAGGATTTCACACAAAATCGTGAAATTTCAAGGATTTCACTCAAAAATCGCAAAATTTGAATGTTTCCGCTAAAAAATCAGGAAAATCTGACATTTTCACGAAAAAATTGTGAAAATCAGAAATTGACGCCGGCGAATTTTCACCGAAAAATTTTCACGGGAGATTTGCGAATTTATTCGCTGAAATTAACAGTGAATTCTTGCCAGGCGAATTTATTCACCCATCACTAATTGTAGTGAATATCTATCAACAACAGTAGTGTAGTGAATATCTATCAACAACAGTATCTGAACCAGTACCTTACAATCCTTTCCCACTATCTACGGGAAAAGGTAGGATCCATTGAAATTTGTGATTCCACCCAAGTAGTCTGAACTGTTGCTTAAAGGGATTGTTTACCTTTTGATATATTTTTGTATGACATAGACATTAATATATTGAGACAATTACAATTGTTTTTCAATTCAATGTTTTGTAGCTTTTTGTTCAGCAGCTAAATAAACAGAATTTCAGATGCTATCTGGTTGCTAGGGTTTTGTTTACTTAAGCAACCAGTGGTTTGAATGAAAGACTGGAATATTAATAGGAGATGGACTGTATTAAAAGATAAGGAATAAATGTAAAAAAAATTAAAAACTATAGTTTTTGCTTGCTGCGGGTCAATGAGCCCCATGTCAAAGCTGGAAAGGTGTAGAAGAAGAAGGCAAATCATTAAAAAACAATAAAAAAATAAATCACGAAGACCTATTGCAAATTTGGTAGGGATAGAACAATCTATAACATACTAAAAGTTAATTTAAAGGTAAACAACAATGGGACCCACATTCTGTTGGGGATATGGGTCCCATAGTCCAGAAAATGGATTCAATGTAGTTTTATTGAATCTTATAGAGGCATATATATATATATATATATATATATATATATATATATATATATATATATATATATAAATGTGCAATACAAGGGCAGAGACATTATTGTGTAATAAATAAACTTACCCTTCATGTAAAGATCGTCTTATTTTGGTGGGCTGGGTAACTGGCCAATAATGAAATGGAGCTAGGTAGGTAGGCCAGAAGATTATGGGATGAAAATGTAACAGAGCAGCCTGGATAATAGGGATGGCGACAAGAGAGAAAGTATTTGCCACTAATTACCAAGAGTGACCTCCTGATTAAACCAAAGATCTCTCCCTGTAGAAGACCCCAGGGACAGGCCGAAGCATTTACAAAGCCCCATGTTACGAAACGTAAAAAAATAGACAGAAAAATTAACTAATGTATAGTTACTTTTGTTTGTAAACAGAGACTACAAGTTGTTAAAATAATTTTTCTTCTGAATATCAAGGATCTGATGTTGTGCTAAACTGGCCATCTCTAAATATCTTATTAGAGGATAAAAAGCAAATTCAAGGCAACATTCAAGACTTTCTATGAAGTAATGGATAGAGATGTCAACTAACCCCATGTCATTAGGAAGATAATGATGCAGTCCTGGATATTTTAAAACTTAGTTCCGCTTCACTCTAAGGGGGTTATTTACTAAACTCCAAATGCCAAAACCCCACAAAATTCATGTTTTTTTAGTATAAGATCTGATTTTTTAGTGGAAAAAAACACACAAATTTTACAGGATGTATTATACCCTGAGGATGGAAAAAGTCAGAAACCGAAAACCTGGCATCTCAGACCTGCCCAGGTTGCATATAAGTCAATGGGAAAAGTCCCAAAGATATCTTGATCTGCGCTGAGTTTCATGCAATAATCTGAAGATTTCATGGTTTTCAGGGAGGAAATCCAAAAAATGTGTACAATTAGTTTTTCCATGATTTTTTAGGGTTTTTGGGAAAGTGTATTGAAAAATAAGAGAAAAAAAAGCTGTACGGAAAAAATCGGACTTTGATAAATGGGCCTCCCCTGGAAACATGAAATAGGGTTTCAAAAATGCCCAAACAGGATCATTATCACCGTTATGAAATGTAAAATACAGGAAAATGTCCTAAATTTGGGTCTATCTGTGAGTGAAGTACAATTTATTTTAGATACGAATCTAAGAATTAGTAAAAGGAATGGAGACGTTTAGGAATCCTGGAGCTGTCCAGAGTCCTGAAGGGCTGAACAAATACTAGCAGTTAATGAGCTCACAGTGGTGCTCGAGAGTAATTCACAATGTACAGTAGATGATTACAAATCATCAACTCCCCAACACCTCTGATGTGCATTTCTCATTTTATTCATAAAAGATTCACGAGTCACATGTTCTAGTGTTATGTAAGTCAGTCACGGCCACAGGCTGTCTCCCAGAAAGACTACTTTCCTAAATTACTATAAGATACACATGCTTAAAGTAGAAGTAAAGTCAAAAATCAAATAAAGCTCTAACTGCTGACCATGAAATAAAAGTATCCTTACCAGTAAGCATTCCCTCATTCGTTTTTCTATTAAGGTTTGTGCTGTCATCGTTTTTTAAAAAAAGCTCTAAGCTGTATATCGAAGCATTCCCTGGCTGCAGTCCAAAAACGAGTCCTATTAGGGCACACGCATGTGCAATCATTCACAGCAGTGCCCTGCACTTGACATGAGTATATTGTGGCTTTCCTTTGAAGAGCTGATGTTGCAGGCACGTGATTTAGCCTTTCCTCATTCCTGACCTCTGCCCCCGCCTGCTTTCACTCAACCGCCAATCGCGATGCTTCTTCCCTGTTGAAGCTTACATGCTCCTGCGCTCACTCCGGTTTTAATTTACAGCTTGGCAGTGAGCGCAGGAGCTGAGCAACGGAGGTCAGCTAAATATTCCCAGTGTTTTAGTCTGTCTGACAGAGGTCTGTCTAAATACATGTTTAATAAAAGGAAAACAGCGCATATTAAAAAGAAGCCTTTATTTAAACTTTGTTTTAATGCCTACTTGTTTAGAGGCTGTCGGTCTGAAATGAGGCGCATGCGCAGTACAGTAGAGGCGGAAGTGAGGTACCGAATGGAAAATGGCGGCGCCAAAGTTTGAACGGTGGAGAAACTAACGAACAAGGGTACACAAAGCCACTACTAGACACTTTTTAATATGGCGTTTCAGGAGGGGGGCTGCTGGGAAACAGAAAAAAATAGGTATCGTTTTTTAACTTTACTTCTCCTTTAAGGGGTTGTTCATCTTTAAATACATGTTTAGTATGATGTAGATAGTAATATTCTGAGACAATCTGCAGTTGATTTTCATTTTTGATTATTTGTGGTTTTTGAGTTATGCATTGAATAGAATAAGAGACTGGAATATGAATAGGAGAGGCCTGCATAGAAAGATCAGTAATAAAAAGTAGCAATGACAATACATTTTACATTACATTATATTACAGAGCATTTGCTTTTTAAGATGGGGTAAATGACCACCATTTGAAAGCTGGAAAGATCCAGAAGAAAAAGGGAAATTATAAAAAAACGATAAAAAAAAAATAATAAAGACATTAAAAATTGCATATAATTGGCCATTCTATAACATACTAAAAGTTAACTTAAAGGTGAACTACCCCTTTAATGCAATACTTGTATTGACGTGACATAGACATGATATAGAATGTCATGGAATGAGATAGAATTAGTTGGAATATGGAATACATGAAAATGTCATAGATTTGTGCCTATCTGTGAGTGAAGTACAATATACTTTAGTTACAGATCTAAGGATTAAGAATACGGAATGGAGACATTTAAGAAGCCCGGCACTGTCCAGAGTCCTGAAGGGTTGAACTAAACTAGTGGATAATGAGCTCCTAGTGGTTCTCAAGAGTAATTCACAATGCAGTTGTTTAAAAAAAATCAACTCCCAACACCTCTAGCATGCATTTCTCATTTTATTCACAGAAGATCCACAAGTCACATGTTCTACTGTTACGCAAGTCAGTTGCAGGCACAGGCTGTCTCCTAACAAGAATAATTTTCTAAATTTCTATACGATATAAATGCTTAATGTAATGCTAGGAGGAAAAGTGTGTTTTAGGTATGTGGTGGCCAGATAAGATATGGGTTTGTACAACAGTAAGAAATGGGCGCCTGTCTCCCAGCCCTTCAGGACTCTGGACAGCTCCAGGATTTCTAAGTGAAGAAACAAATGTCCCAACATTGTGATGATTCTAAATCTTACGGGCATATTTATCAAGGGCTGAATTTAGAGTTTATGGGAGTTTGTAAAAACTCCCATAAACTCAAAATTCAGAAAAAAACAACTAATCGAAATTTATTAAAGAATTAGAAGTTTTTAAATTCCGATGAATCGACCTGCAATCTCGAATCGAATTTGATTTTTAAGTCCACCAAACTACTCCAAATTGATTGTAGGAGGTCCCCCATAGGCTGAAACACCAATTTGGCAGGTTTTAGATGGCAAATAGTCTAATTCGAATTCTTAAAGGTACAGTACATGATACATTTCGAAATTTAATTTCAAATCGAATTTGGTCGATTCCCTAGTTGAATTGCACTAAAATAAACTCATAATTAGAATTTAAAAATTAGAATTTTCAATTCGACCCTTGATAAATCTGCTGGAACACTCCATTGTGGCATGAGCTGCTTTTTACTTATCAACCTAAGGTGCAGTCCTGGAACAACTCTGTTAGGAACCTGGGAGATATGTAAGCTCAGTCCTGTACTGTAATATATATATATATATATATATATATATATATATATATATATATATATATATATATATATATATATATATATATATATATATATATATATATATATATAATTCTCATCAGGCTGGAGCACTCATACAATCAAGGCCGACTGCCTGGGTGCAGGTTACAGATAGTATATACAAAAGAGTCTTGAAAAAACCGCACTCACAGGACTTGTAAAGGTGAAAAAAAGAATTCTTTTTTCACCTTTACAAGTCCTGTGAGTGCGTTTTTTTCAAGACTCTTTTGTATATATATATATAGATATAGATATAGATATATAGACAAATACAAGAGGTCCTCTGCACTCAACCCATATATATACTGTATATATATAATTTGCTGTGTGCTTTCATATCGGTGTGTACAGTGATTTCCTTTTATTTTCACAAAGCTTTTATGATTCATTTAGAGTAATATATAGGGTAAATTAAAAAGCGTCTTTATATGCAAGACCAGTTTTGCGCTTTCTGTTGGTGTCAAAAACTGATCAATGTTTTCATATCACACTGATTTTATGGAATACATTCTGTTAATGAGATATTTTCTGAAGTATATTTTCCTCTGCCCCAATCCAGATCCCCTCCTCCTTACTATTATAGCACATAAAATACCTGTGAGTCATTGAATCATTAGATGAATCCTTTCTTTTTTCGTCTTTTCTTTATATGCAGGATTGTGCTTAGGTAATCAGATCACATACAAGGTTATAATGCCACATTTGAAGGGATGTGATTGAAGAGCTAGTCTGGTTATGGACCTCTAATACCCTACATTATTTCGAATTCTGGTGCATTTTTTCATACAAAACAAATAAGAAGTGACAAACTTTACCACCAACCTCTAGTAATAACTTATGACATCACTACACTACAACATATCCTTCAGTATTGTATACTGTACATACAATCCACAGTCAACAACTTGGGGGTTATTTATTAAAGTCTGTTTTTTTCTGGTCTGAGTTTTAAAGGCTAAAAAAACACAATTTGTTCGTAGATAAAAATACTCAAATTTTTTGAGATTTAGTAAACCCAGAGGCTGTTAGAAGTCCAAATAAAAAAGTACTCCATTTCAAACCTGCTGAGGTCATGTAGATGTCAATGGCAGATATCCCATTTACAATTGGAAGATATCATGATCTGGCTGGGTTTTGTACAATAATCCAAAAAATTTTAGGTTTTCAGGCAATAATCCATAAAAACCTGAGTTTACAGAGTCAAATCGGAAAAAATATATTTTATCGAGTCTTTTCCCGTACAAGATTTTTTTTAGTAATTTTATTCATAAATATGGTAAAAAAGTGCATAGGAGTTTGGTCGAAAATAGTGAGAAATGTTCTGATTTTAGTAAATAACCCCCTTAATCATTTAATCCAAACCAGTTTTCTGTATAACCAAACTACCATTATAGATCACTACAATGTAATAATAAGGTTGCTGCATTTGTATCAGCTAAGCCAATCCTGATATAAACATGCCATTACTGTAATATAAATACTGTAATATAAATTGTAAAAGGAGGTAGGAGCCCATATAGTTAAGCCATTCCTGTTAGATTTCATTAACTGTAAATTTGATCAAAATGCTACCTCAGGCTATATGACTTTTATAAATCATGTACAATAGGACTAAACAAACAGCACACGCATATGAAAATAAAATCATCATTTCTCAAGCTTTTCCTCAATTTTACAAGCTAGAAGCAGGATGCTCTACTATCATTTATCATTGATTTGATGACCTAAAAAGTCATGGTGACAAATGACTAGCCTGGGCTTCTGGAGAAAAATAGAACAACGATTATCTTTTTTGAAAGATAAATTAGACTGTGATGAAGAGGGAGGAGCTTAAAGCTTCAATTCACCTGCTTAGCATAAAAAAACAGTTTATAGCTGCCTATGCACTGTGCATAGCTGGCAACTTAAGACACATTTTAAAAGGGAACTCTGGCTTCCAAACCAAGATTTGATAAAGAGGCACACATAACACTGAAACCCCTAATATACCCATCACAGTTATCTGTTTCTTCAAAAAGTATGAATAAATGCCATTTTCTATGCTGAAATTCAGCTTTTTAACAGTTCTTCTCTTTCTGTGTCATTTGAAATCCTGGCAGGGTTGAGGGAGGAACTAAAACACTGATGTTACAAATTGTAACAACTTCTCCATAGCTTACAGACAGCATGCAGGAACTACATAACCCACATGTGCAGGGAATTGTGGGGTTTGGAGGACGCTGGCTGTTGATACAAAGTAACAGTAGTCAGCCAGCTCAGCAAAGTAGTCAGAAAGATCAGCAGAAGAGCAGGGGGCTAGGCTTAGGGAACTGTCAGAAACCATTAAAAATCATGAAAAGTCTGCATATTTTTTAAATTGATGTATATTGCAAAATTGCTTGAAATAATGTTCACTTTTCAAAAAGCTTATGATTTTGTGGCATTCCCCTTTAATTGATGAAAAGGTCTAGGTGTATGTATATTAACATTTTATGTTTCTTAAATCTATTCAAGAAAAAAACTTTTTTCATTCACAAAAATATTGCCAAAGTGCTTGTAAAAGAGACCAACAGTATGACCAAAATGTGCATTACAAACGACTTGCCCTAGGTGCAGAGTTCATCAATACATTTAGTAACTAGAGTTCAAGTCACATATCAAACCAACAATTACATTGGGTTGTGTAATAAATTTGTTTACTAAGTTTGCCTAGGTGTAGTAATCCATAGCACTAATCAGCAGGTAGCATGTACTGGTTACAGTGCATTTGTTGCTATGGGTTGCTGCACCTGGGCAAACATAGTACCTTTTATTATATAAAGAGGAAAAAGTGTTATTGTCATGTAACACAATGTACATTTTTAAGCAGACCTTTGGCACTTTTCTGTTGGAAGATATTGTTAAACAAGTGACCAAATATAATACAAACATATTATTCAGCTGCAATAAGGCTAGCATGAAGCACATTCTACTCATGGTAGACATTTTATCTGGAAGTGACATTCCCATCAGGTGCTTCATGATCAACATTAAATAAGAATGAAGTCTTTCTCCTCGTTAGCTTCAATGATATGGTGTACATGGCTATTTTTAGACAATTTCCATTTAATGATTTCATAGGCAAAAAACTGTTGGTTATCTGCAAGAAAAGTACTAAAGGAAAAAATGGTTGTGTGAATCTCAAGATTTCCCCATTAAGCGGCACACTGAACACTTTCTTTTCCCCAGCAATTCCATACATAAAGTAGCATGCTATAAATATTAATCTGACAGTGTAATTGTAGATGAAACCTTCATGAAGTGTTAGCTACAGTGGAGTAACATTCTCCTCTTTTAAAGTAATCTATGCGTAGAGCTGTCCATGGTACTAAAAACTTCAGTCTCCGTTAGTTAAAGGAAAACTATACCCTCAAAATGAACACTAAAGCAACAGATAGTTCATATCATATTAAGTGGCATATTAAATAATCTTACCAAACTGGAATATATATTTAAGTAAATATTGCCCTTTTATATCTCTTGCCTTGAGCCACCATTTCGTGATGGTCTCTGTGCTGTCTCAGAGATCACCTGACCAGAAATACTACAACTCTGTTAATTGGCTCATGTGACCTAACATGTATGGTTTGTTGGTATGTTTGTGAGTACAGTGAATCCTACGATCCCAGGGGGCGGCCCTTAATTTTTAAAATGGCAATTTTCTATTTATGATTACCCAATGGCACATACTACTAGAAAAGTATATTATTATGAAAATGGTTTATTAACATGAAGCAGGATTTTACATATGAGCTGTTTTATGCAATATCTTTTTATAGAGACCTACATTGTTTGGGGGGTATAGTTTCCCTTTAAATGATTCATTCTCTCCCAAGCACACACAGTGCTGATAGTCTAACTGTGCTAGAAGAAATGTAGGCCCTCGGTATGCATTCTAAAGAAACTATTGTGTAATCAACTCAAATAACAAGATTTCAACTGTACATATACTTCAAAAGCAATGTAAGTATAAATGACAGTTGGCATTACAAATACAAATTAGGCCATTTGCTTTCAGCCTTGCTCCCCCCATAGATGAAAACAATTGCGGCTAATCAAACTTCTTCCTTAAACTTCCATCAAAAAGACCCTCCCGCTGTGACAACAGAAGCAGAAAAACATGCACATCTCATCAGAAAAACATTGTGTCATTCTCTGCACATTTCTTAGTTAATAAATAGGAAGCATAGTGCTTTATACAGTTTTACATTGTCAGCAGCAGGGCCCATTGACCCCACTACAATAAGGTTGTAAGGCCCTGCAGGCAGGATCCCCTGCTCCTTAAATTATATTATTATGAATAATATGACTTATTCTCTGTATCTATGTACAAGATCACAAATTAGAATATAGCAGCATTAACATGAGTTTTCTAGTTGTAAGCAAGAGTTCGAGCCTACAGTTTATTCACACTTTCCTACCTCTCCCAAATATTTCATCTATGTGTTTAACCTTCTCTCTTCCCCCTCCCCCTCGCCAATCTATGAAATGTTTTGGAAGTGCAGAAAAATGTAGGGACTGCTTCTGCACACTTTGCAACTATTCACTTTGTCTCTCTCTCAACTACTCCCTCTTTCAAATCCACCAAAATTACTTTTGAAAGGCCATTTTCTATTCTAGGCCCATTAGCAGGATTGATATAGTCACTGCTAAATCTCCGTTGTTACCTACTGGACTAGATACACCAGCAAGGGTCATCATTATGTCTCCACACGTATTCATCTACTGACTCAGCTTGTATTCAACTAAAATATATATGTTTATTTTGCATTGAGTTTTCTAACTACTTCTAATAACTTTGCTTTGACTAATAATCAATAAAGTGAAAAAAAGAAAGCATGGCTTCGTTTAAATTTTTTGCAAGCAACACATTTTTCTCTGTTTTGATTTTTTTTTTACTTCATATTTTAAGTAAATGTTTCTCTAAAAATACAGTTCCAGTCTAGAGATTTTGGGAGATTTGTTTGCTGTTTGCAGGTAAAAAACATAAATTTCTACCTAAGGAAATGTTGCTCTTTATTTATTTATTTTTATTTATTCTTTGAGATGAGTAACGGAAACAAACACATCCAATCATTATGGCAAGTTAAGGAAAAACTTGAACAAGTATTCTGCAATTGACTTGATAAAAATGCAGATAAATATTTCCATAACACACAGTGAGCTCCCTCTAGTGTCCAAATGTAAAAGTCCTAGGATATAACTGCTAGGTCAATTAAACTCATCAATGGAATGTTTCCTTTCAGCAGCAAGATGGCATTCTGCAGCTATACCAGAGCAAATATAATAAGTGATGAGGGAACTATTTTGTAATTAGTAGTAGCACCATTGGACCCTTACTTCTATATGAGTTCCCACTTTTTCCAAAATCATCCTTAACTGCCACTGTTTGTCAGAAGCATATATACCTTGTATAAGTATGATGATGCAGGCTTACAGTATGCATTTTCTGTACCGACTTTTCAATCAATTGGTTTTTTAAATTTAACATTCTGGAATGCATCAGTAAAATTGGATTTAATCATTGGAGCCTCATATTTCATGTAAGCAGCAATTTTGTGTGTAGAATGTGTAGAAGACCCCCATGGTATTTATTTAATTACTTTTATATACTGTCTCAGCTATGTTTGCTAATCTGCTAAATGTCACATTCTGTGTTCTCGCTTAGTACATTTTGAATGATTTTTTTTATGAATATTCACCTATGTTGTCTGTATCATTTTGGCAAGACTAGTAAACCCATACCAAGGTGCATAACACATACCGCCCAACATTTTGCAAATAGAAAAGAGGGACAAAAAGATTTTGCCCACGGAGCGGTGATTTTTTTGACCACACCCATTTGTGTGACCACATTCCCCTAATTACCATGTTCATTCTACAAAATTTGGCAGATTATGAAAGTTTCAACACATTTCTGTGGTTTTTATGTGTTATTACAGTTTTGCTAATGAAGGTGAATTGTCCTTTAAGCTGCAAGTCACAGTTTCCCCAAGAAACCTGCTTATCTTAAATTGTTACAATTCATTATTTGCTTATCTTAAATTGTTACAAAAGTATCCAAGTGCACCTGTCACTTTTTCTGGGCTCTCTGCCAAAAGCCAATTAAGTTAAAAATGATGTATCTTTTTCTGGCTGTTCAGTGCAGAAGATCAAAGGAAAGTCAGGACATTTCAGTAACAAACCCGGAACTGCAGGTTAAACTGTAAAAATTGTGACTGTCCCGTGAAAAACTGGACAATTGGGAGGTATGATAACATGTGTTCTCCCAAGGTCCAGCTAAAGCATGTCATATTTAAAATAATTTAGCTGGAGAACAAAGCCTTACAATACCTTATCATTCAAGAGTGGGATTTTACTAGCACTTGCACCAGGAATCTTTCATTTAAAAGGTGATTATATATTTAATATCCTTTCAACCAATGGAAAGAGTCCACTTGTTCACTGGTGACCATAAGACTGGGTGATTCCACATCTGGATAATAATGGAATATATTTGTTCTTATAGTGTCACAAAATATCCCCTGAATAAACATATTTTGCCTGTTGCCAGGTCACAAGCAAGGCTCTATTGAACCACTCCAAAAATCCCACCTGTACCTACAGTATAGTCAACCTTCTATTTTGGGTGTCCTTATATTTTCACTGCTGTGTAGTATCATTATTTGTATGTTTCTACTCTGTTTCTCAAACAGTAGGCTATGACCCTATGGTGGGTATAAACAGTATATGATGCTGCTAATCACCAGGATGTGCATGTTAGTCGGGAACATGTATGATGGAGCATCACTTTACAAGCTACAGGTTCAGATACAAGGATGCAGTTGAAGGGCACCGATGATGCTGGTACTTTCTTCCAACAGCAAACGTTCTCCTGCGTAATGATTGCTTTCTCCTATTCCCAAACGAGCAGATTGATAATAATCCAGCTAAATGTATACAAAGGCTTCATGGCAAAATTGTGCTCCCACGTCTATGCAATTTGCTAATTTTTACTGCACTGCTAATTTGTACTGAGGTTCTCAATTACATTCTGGTATTCTGCACCAGTAAAAATGACGGCTGGACAGAATGGAATCTGCAGCTCATCTCTGTGTAAATGTATTTACTATCTGAAACTAGATAAGCATGTTTTTCAGGGGGCAGCGGCTGGATAAAAGGATGGTTTAAATGCAATTAGAGAAGGACAACTTCATTTATTTCTTTGTATCTCTCATGCACCATTCTACAGTGTGAGCACTTGAAAAGGGTAACAGCCCTGTTAAATCCACAGTGTTAATAGGAGTTAATAGAAAATCGTTGGACATTGACCGGACATGGATATTCCATGGATTGCAGTTGGATGCTGGTCTTCAATTATATATTAATTATATAATTATATTAATATAATTATATTATTAATGTTTTAGTAGATCGAACGTTTCCTATGTTAGACTTTTGTTTTACTGCCAATGTATCATACAACTAATGTACATTGATTCCCTGCTCTATCTTACATGATGAACAGCTAATTAAGCCAATTCAAAGGTGCCATGAGGGGCTACAACTGTCAATAGACACCAGTTCTACTGTTCAATTAATTTGTCCGTGTTCACTACTACAGAGTAATGCAGAACTACAGCAATCAATAACTGCCTGATTAATAACCTCATCCGGACCATGAAGGAATCCCTTGCCACGTGTAAACTCTGCATGCCAACAGGATATAGCAATGGCTGAATAGGAAAGCACTATTCAGTGTAATTAAAAGTTATGTTACAGATGGAATAATAACAGTTCACATAAACCAGTGATCCACTCTCCCCCCTCCTATCAGAGTTCTGTCCAGTGAGTCAGCTTATTTTTCTTTTTTTTTTTCTTCTCTTCTATCCTCTTCCCTTTAAAGGCATACATACCTCCCAACTGGCCCATTTTCTGCAGGACAGTCCCGATTTTGACAGCTCAGCCTGCAGTCCCAGATTTTTATTAAAAAGTCCAGAATTTCTCTTTGATCGCTTGGACTGATACCAGAAAAAGATACAAAGTCACTGAAAATTAAAATACGAGGCTTCAACTCGCCTCATTGGCACAGCACCCCTGCGCGCATGAGCATAATTTCTTCATACCGGAGCACAAGCACCTAGTCTCTAGTGCTCCAGAATCAAATTTCCCATGCGACTGGCCTAGGCCTGAGCCTTTGTGGCCCTGCCGCAAATCCTGACTTGATTGTCATTATAGTCAGCAAAGAAGTAAAGCAACTCACATAAATGATATGGTAAAACCCTATAAAAGAACACAGAATTATATATAGTTATATATTACTTTTTAATAAGCAAAATAAATACAAAACCAATACTTTATATAATACCATACATAGTTTAAACTGTTTTCATGTTAAAATTCCTATTTTTAGTGTTCCTTTGATTTCTCTTTGTGTTCTCTCGCAGTTTCTTTTATCCCCACTCCTGTGGTTTATATGCCCTTTGCTTTTAATATGCAAGGGACTCGAATTTAATGACCCAGGTAAAATTTACTTCCCTTAGCAACAGAATTGAGATTTACTTTTGCTTTTCTTATGGCACAATACTGTTTAACGTTAACTGGTTGCCAAGGGTTACTGCACAAATCCATAACTGCACCTAGAAATAGAGCCAACATGAATAGAGCTTCTGGCACACACAGCCATGCCTCTTTCCCAGTTCACATCAATGCCGTGCTTTGTGTGGGGACTTGCCACACAAAGCCGGGCATTGATCTGAACTGGGAGAGGGGCATGTTGTTAAAAGTAAAATAATGAATTCAAAAAAATATTTATTGTGGATATTTTCATCTCTTAAGAAGGTGTGGCATAAAGACTTCACAGTCTGTGGGGTCACTAATCAACTGGACAACATAGGCAGCTAGTCATAAATCATCTTTCATCTGTCTGCTTAAGGGAAAGTAATGAAAGGAAATATCTAACTGGCTGCCATGGGTTTCTGCACTAAGGCAATTTTGCTTAGTAAATGAGCACAGAGTGCACTAAGCAAGAGAATTTTTCAAGCCTGAATTTGGGACATGCCACTGTGCATATTTACAAGAGATCCACCAAGAACCCATAAATCAATAAGCAGAAGAGTAATTCTACTGTTGCAATAAATAATATGGAATTGCATGCACTGGTTATTATCAGCCAAGGGAAGCATCCTTTGCACTGTCACATATTTACTAGATGAAGGGAGTTCAGACATTAAGCTAGTATTGCTCAGAAAGTGGCGTGTACTGTAAATTGTTCCCCTCTGCTGCTGAAATGCAGGCCATGCAATCTCAAAAAAGCTATGCACTGTACAAACAGGTTTTTCAAGCTGACAGAGGTCAAACTATTTTAATATTCTACCGCATATAAAAATAAATGAGTTGGATGATGTGTTTAGAATGCTTGAGCATGTTTTAATAAACACATTAAGGACACATTTAAAATTACAAGGCATAGTACTAGATGCAAAAAAAAAATAAAGCTGTGTCAGTCACCCTCCATTCACTAAAGCTTATCCATGGGTCTTCCAAAATCCATGTTAAAAGAGCCCAAGCTGGAATCACAAACCTTGCAAAGCAAATTGATGAATCTTCAGGGATTTTTAACAGAATCTCTTCTACCAAAAATGACTATGTTAAAGGGATTCTGTTCAAAACACAGTTAATAGTGCTGCTCCAGCAGAATTCTGCACTGAAATCCATTTCTCAAAAGATTTTTTTTATATTTGATTTTGAAATGTGACATTAGGCCAGACATATTGTCAGTGTCCCAGCTGTCCCCAGTCATGTGACTTGTGCTCCCCCCAGCAGCCTAACAACAGAACAATGGGAAGGTAACCTGATAGCAACTCCCTAATACAAGATAGCAGCTGTCTGGTAGATCTAAGAACAGCACTCAATATTAAAATCCAGGTCCCACTGGGACACATTCCGTTACATTGAGTAGGAGAAACAGCATCCTGTCAGAAAGCAGTTCCATCCTAAAGTCCTGGCTCTTTCTGAAAGCACATGACCAGGCAAAATGAGCCGAGATGGCTGCCTACACGCCAATATAACAACTAAAAAAATACACTTGCTGGTTCAGGAATGAAATTTTATATTCTAGAGTGAATTATTTACAGTGTAAACTGTGTAATTTAGAAATCAAAACTACATCATAAAAATAATGACATAATCCCTTTAACTATAATGTAAGAATTATTTTTAAAGATGATATATTTTCCTTGAGCATTTCCTCTGATAAAGTCTCAATTTGGCCAATAGATTTATGAAAACTTACTGCAATCTAACTCCCAGTGGTGAATTTAATAGAACAAACTGTATTGTGCATGTTATCAATCAAGTCCTCCAGAAGCCTCTACAGACCACGGCAAATATGTCACACCACAAAAGCATGGAAACACAGCATATCCCCCAGTGACCTCCTCTCTAATTCATTGTTTGACACTTTCTGTATCCAAGGCAAATAGCAGTGTCATCAAATCTATGACAAGTCATTTTTATAGTGGAAACTACAATAACAGATGCATGTCAAGCTTGCTTGTTGCTAAAAGTCCCCAATTGAGGACAACCAGGGTGGCAATTTCTTTTCAATATGCAAAATGTTAACTTAAGCAGGTCAGGTTAAATGCTTTTACTTACATAATAATAGATCTCACACACACACACACTCTCTAATAAAATCTGAATGTATCTCTGTACAAGAGATATCTCAGTTACTGTAGAGAGGGACAGTTTTCTCTAGAGGAATTCTATCTTGTGCCATCTTACACTAATTATACCTAAGAATGTAGTTTAGCAAATGGATGCAAAGATGAGTATCTGGCATAGCATGTGACACTATTTTGTGATATTACTGGGTCCCTATCATACAGTAAAATATGGATTATCAAGTGACTCATAGCAGTATAATACATACAAGCACTGTTCCCCTCTACCATCCCCAATAAGTTTTAAAAACCACAAAAGATCATTGAATCGTATACTGTCTACATGAACAAGTAAAGAGAACACTGACCTGGTTAAACTCAGAAAAATATGAGCCAAATTCCAATTTCTAGATTTTTATGTGTATATATATATATATATTATATATTATATACATTCATGTATATCTACTTATATATAATACTAATGCTGCTGACTGCTTGTCAGTCTTACTTTTTGTCCCCCAAAGAAATGCTTTACAAGGCAAAAAAAATTGACTAGTCCTCACTTATTTCACATTCTGACGTAGTACACAATTCCGTATAAGAGATACTTTTTTGCTCAGGATATGTTGAGTGCTCCAGTGCAGCCTCAGCAATAATATTTTTGTTTCCCATTCCCAGATAAAACATGTATTAATAAAAAATACTTTTGTGGGTTTAGCTTCCATTCTCTAGAGAATATCTCACTATAGCTAGAAGAAGGCTACAAGATACAATCAGCTGTATAACTCCATTCCTAGGGAATAAAAAAACATTTCTTTAAGGACAACTACAACAGCCAATTTAAGAGTCAAAATTCCAAACCCTGATTCTGCAGTATGCCAACACCATTACCCAGTAAAAAAGTTTTTCAAACTGGTTCAAACCTTCATTAATAAACCTATATTTGGTCAGGTATTGGTGGTCAGGTGGTGGTCCAGTCACCCTGCTACATTTCCAAAAGAAATCCATAGCACGGCAACAAATAAGTTTTAATCCCAAAGTTCATCCAATTTAGTCTCTGGTTGAATCTGGACTATGAGGAGCTAAAAGAACAAATATGCATTCATTCCAAATCTCCCACTAAAGGATAGTTTTACTAGAGTAAAAATGACTATGCAACTACAACCTACTTGACACAAGTACTGCACAGCTTATTAGGATTCAAGACAATATAAATTGCCCTCTTATAAGTCAAGAATGAAAAAAATGTTACTGCAGCGTCTCTATTTCACATATATCATGGATTGTCTGTAAATGCCTAGGTTCCTTTTTCAAATCATTTACAACTTCAGCAGCATCTATCCAGAACCAGGACTCTATACAACATACTGATTCGTTTACTTATAGGTATCATTTTAAATCTCCTATTTTTGCCTTATATTGTCTTAGACTTAATGTTGACCTTGTACTCAGGATCAAGGCCGGAATAACATAATGAACAAAATTATTCCTGGATACTCTCAGTACTGCACAGCCTGTGAATGGCTTGGATAATAAAGATGGAATCTCTAAGCCAAACTGTGCTGAGCACATCCTGAAAGTCAAAAGGAAATCAGACTCCCTCTGTGTCGAAGGCAGACAGCAATGTCATCAAATCTCTGGCAAGTCACTCAAACAGAAGAATGTACTAAACGACACATTTTACAGTGCCAATAACAGGATACATTTTAGCCACAAGTGACGATTATATAATTTTTCTTAATATCTTGCAAGCAACATACAAAAACCTCAGCTTATACAGGCCATATGACATCCATAAATTGTGACCAGTTAATTCCTCTTGTGAATTGTGTGAGATTGCAGGTTGAGACCTCTGTTTTTTACGCATGGCAAGAGCAGGATCTCTTTAACCCTATGTGTTAGAATAAGGTTTGACTCTTTCTAGTTATTTAGTAGGCTGTGACCTACCACTTCTAGTCTCATCCAACAGCTTTAGATCACGCTCTGTGTTTCAAAAGGTTACATTTAAATACTGTATATCTGATAATCAAGAAAAATTTGTCTTATTACACACAATAAAACCCAACAAAGACATCCTGCAACAGCATTTGTGCCAACCTAACCTATGGGGGGCAACTGAGTAGGAATCTCCACAAACTGGCTAGAATAAATAATTCCATGTCCCACAGCATGGATAAATCTGATTTACTTTCATAGAGTGCTTTACAAAGTTACATTCCTAAATTACAGCAGCTGTGTGCACCCAAGGAAGTTTAAATGTCAGCATTCTGGAGCAGAAAAAGCATCGTGCTAAGGGAAGGCATAAAAAATGAACCACAGATGTAAGAAACTCAATAAATAACACTGAGAGTACATGGTGAAACCAGGGAGAATTGCCCGTAGGTTGGAATTGGTTAATGGTACATTTCTTCAGAAAAATAACAATTTTCAGCCTTTTTTATTGTTGATAATTACTCACAAACTTTAATCTCTTGAATGTTAATGATTTATCATGCACTTGGCAGTCCTGCAGCTGTTCAGCATTATCCTTTCTGGTTTTGGTCTTTTGTTCACAGTCCCACATCTTTTTGCACCAAATTCAGCTCACAGTGTGAACAGATTAAACAGCATTTATTTAGTTTAGAAACATTCCCTTTCCAGCCAGTCGATTACTTGGGCTACAGCAACACAAATAAAGCAGAAAGCTTCTACAAATACAGAGTAAGAGTAAACAGAAGACACTAAGCACTGAATTGGGGAATATGACATTAAACCTCATGCTATCAACTACAACATTCTTTTTTCAGGGTACCCAAATTTAGTGAAAGAACTACAGCATGTTTACAGTACCATACAGCATTTAATGTCTACTTAAATTATTACTGTATTTAGGGGAACAGTATACCAACCCAATTTTGGGACCCAACCTATAAATTAAAGTCCTTAAACTACAATAACACTATAAGGCAGAAAATATGAAAATCAGGTTTGTTAATGCCAATAATACTCTATACTCTGGATCCCTGGATAATAATCTAAAGAAAAATTGCTTAATCTATACCTGTGAGGTGCTTAATGTATCTCACTAATGAACTACCCACATGAAAATCATTACAAATAACATCAATATACACACATATAGAAAAACAGTGGAAATTAGTGGATACATTTAAATGTACTACCCAGCATGGTTAGGGATAATACAGCCAAGCAATATCCATGCATGCCAGCGGCTAGTTATGCATACCAAATATATGATAACCATTTGCCATTTAAATATAGCAAATGTATATTTTGTTTCTGCAAAGCCAGGAACAAATGAGACTCCGTGTTTCAATTTCCTTTCCTGACACCTACGTGTGCCCTTTATCTTAATAATCTGCTGTCTCAAGCCATGACCCTCATTAACCCATTTCCTGTCAGAAAAGTCATAAGGGACTTGATTTATTTGGCATGGGCACACTTAACTATAACACAACTGTTAATGTACACACACACATATACAGTTTTGAGGGGAAAAAAATGCAATACATTTTTAACCACATATGAGTGAAAGAAGAGTGACACCTTTACTTCAGGGAGTAGTTAAAAAGATTTGTACAGACTGCCTCACAATAGAGAGATACTGTAAACAGACAGAACGCACACACGGACAATGTTTTGCACAGATTTGTGGGCGTAATACAACTATTAAACTAAACAATTATTATGCCAGATGCTTGAATCGAGCATTTAATAATTAGTCAGGGTTTGTGCATCACTAGGTGTTTATAGGAACATTTCTTTGCCAATAATGTACGTTTTGCATAAAACATGTAACATAGTAAGTTAGGTTGAAAAAAGACACATGTCCATCAAGTTCAACCTTGTATCCTTTGTAGATTTGCTTATTCTAACTTTCCATTCAAATTTCTACATATAGCCCACAATGGACCTTACCAACTATTCAAAAACGTAGTATCCCCCCCCCCCACACAATCTATGTCAGGTCACACAATAAGTACACTATGATGTTCCTTACCTGCAATCTATGCCCGTTTAAACATTCAGCATCCTATGATGGACTTTACCTGTGTTCTACAGCAATTCAGACACTATGGACACCTATGGACCTTACCTGCCGAGCTTTCCCATTCATGCATTCATTATTCCATGTTGGACTTTAGCTGCAGTGTATTCCAATTCACATTTATTACTCCACGATAGACCTTCCCTGCACTCTATGCTCATTTCATAGTGATGGGTGAATTTCTCCTGTTTCACTTCACCGAAAAATTCGTGAATTTCCTGCGAAACGGTGAAAAATTTGCAAAAAATTTGTGAAACTCGAAAATAGTGGCTTGGGTCAATTTCGACACCAGCATTAAAGTCAATGGGCGTCTGAATAGTGTTGATGCGTCCCGATTTTGATGCAAGCAACTTTTCGGACGTGCATCCAAAATTTTTTGATGCCGGCGAATTTTCACAGGAGTTTCGTGAATTTATTGGGTGGCGGTGAAACGCAGAAATTCGCCGCAAATTCGCGCCAGCCAAATTTATTTGCCATCACTACTTTACAATCATAGTACCCCCAATGGACCTTGCTTGCAACTTGTTCCCATTCACACATTTAATACCCCCATGATGAAACTCACCTGCAACTGAACTCATTGTCTCAGTATCCCCCCATGATGGACCTTACCTGCAGTCTATGTCCATGTATACTTCAAGCACTAGTCTCTGATGACCTTAATTGCCTTGTATGGCCCTGCACACACAAGAATTCTCAAGGTGGACTGACATGCTGTATATCTCTCATGCATTAATACTACCTCTAATGTACCCCCAAATAGACTGTATCTCCACGTGCACATATTAGTACCCCCAAATGTAATGTATGAATGGTACAGATGGGGCAGTTTATCTCCCTTATTACCCGCATTACTTTGCCCCAAACACAGCAGAACACCCCTAGCCTTTGCCACCCAACCAAGACCTCACCTGCTGCGTCTCCCCAAAGCGCATTCGGATCAATCCCATAAAGTTGCTAAAGCGGTGTCGGTAGCGAGAGCCATAGAAGCAGGCAGGTCGCTAGTGTGAAACGTCCCCAAAAGTCCCAACACTCAGTCCATCTCATGTCTCATAACTTTGTGTGAGAAGCGTCTCCCAGCGACCGCGATAAATGTCTGACAGGTCAGACTGTTGCTGTTTGACAGGAGGGAACTAATTTACAGCCTGGTCCTTGTACGTCCCATAGCAGCGGTAAATAGTGGCCCTCGACCCTGAGAAATCACATCAATCACATCGTTACTTTGTCTATTAGTGTCCGAGTGCGCGTTGTCAATCGCTCGGAAAGTGGGAGAGCAGCACTTGGATGACAGGTGACATATCCTGCAGCCACGTGTTTGCTGCTTACCCCCCTTATAAAGTATAGTGAAGCCCAAGGAGGAACGGTCATCCCATAGTTACACAAAGCGGGCGAGAGAACAAATCCAGACAGTGAGGGTGACGGTCCAGGCAGTGTCCTGTAAAGTGCTTTGGTCCTATGAGGCAGCTCTGCTTTGTACAATTCCTGGCTCCGGACTGCGCGCTGTAGACTGCTGAACTCTCCAATCCTCAGCAGGGAGGGGAGGGCTCGATCTGCTCATCTCCCCCTTAAAGTCACAGTGACATATTGTCGCGATCAGTCAAGTGGCACCCGGGTCTCTGCTAATAATCATTTTATTTCAGTGCCTTAACTGAACACAAAGCAACCAGCAGCTGTGCGACTGCTTCATTAATACTGACTGAATATCTTTCCTTCCTCTCACTCTCATGCTCCACAACCTCCATGGAATCCTACTTCCTCATGGGACCCCCTTACTTCCTGGCCCCCCTGCAGCCGCAGGATCTGCTTCCTCTGTAGTTACCCCCTGCATTTGAGTTTGTGACACACATTGGGCAAATTTACTAAGCGACGAAAATTTGCCAGCGACGGCTTCGCAGGCAGCGCAACACTTCACTCAGACAACGCTAATTCACTAACATGCGGAGTTGCGTCCAGGGCGCTGATCGCTGGTGAAGTTGTGCTAGCGTTAATTCGACAAGCAGAGCGAAGTTGCGCTAGTGTTGGCTAATTTGCATATGGCGGGAAGTTAAAATGATACTGTCATGGGGAAAACATTTTTTTTCAAAATGAATCAGTTAATAGTGCTGCTCCAGCAGAATTCTGCACTGAAATCTATTTCTCAAAAGAGCAATCAGATTTTTTTATATTCAATTTTGAAATCTGACATGGGGCTAGACATATTGTCAATTTCCCAGCTGCCCCAAGTCATGTGACTTGTGCTCTGATAAACTTCAATCACTCTTTACTGCTGTACTGCAAGTTGGAGTGATATCACCCCCTACCTCCCCCCCCCCCCCAGCAGCCAAACAAAAGAACAATGGGAAGGTAACCAGATAGCAGCTCCCTAACACAAGATAACAGCTGCCTGGTAGATCTAAGAACAACACTCAATAGTAAAAACCCATGTCCCACTGAGACACATTCAGTTACATTGAGAAGGAAAAACAGCAGCCTGCCAGAAAGCATTTCTCTCCTAAAGTGCAGGCACAAGTCACATGACCAGGGGCAGCTGGGAAATTGACAAAATTTCTAGCCCCATGTCAGATTTCAAAATTGAATATAAATAAATCTGTTTGCTCTTTTGAGAAATGGATTTCAGTGCAGAATTCTGCCGGAGTAGCACTAGTAACTGATGCGTTTTGAAAAAACATGTTTTCCGATGACAGGATCCCTTTAACCCGGGTACCCAAAACATTTTTTATGGACTTTTGCAGCCTACCACCCTGAAATAGGGAAAAGACGCCAGCGTTTTTTGGGACTAATTGGGTTTTTTTAAATAATTTTCAACAAAATATTGAGGAAGCCCCATTGCACTTCGCCTGGTCTGAGCTGGTGAAGGCAAGTCTGGTAACGTTCAGTAAAATGCACATTTTAGTGAATTTGCGGAGTTACGTCCATACACCAGAGCGCAAATTCACCAGGCGTAAGAGTGCGAACTAACGCTAGTCTATCTCCTTCGCTAGTAAATCAGCGAAGTTCTGAAATGACGAATTTTCGCCAGCATTAGTCACTTCACCCTTTAGTAAATTTGCCCCATAGTCTATGTGACAATCGCATCACTGGTTGTTCTGGTTCATCTGCTTGTATTGTCCCTCAGCTGAACTTACTGCACAAACATTTCTTCATGAGCTAGAGAATCTGATCTCCCATTATAGGTAGAATTTTGGTGCTCCTGACACTGGTTGAGAATTAGAGTTCGACTGTAGTTGCTACTTTATCACAAAATAACACCATGGAGCACATGCACAGGTAAATTGTATTAGCCGGTAGTTTCCACTGTGTTTCTCATTAAAATAATTTGATCTGAAGAATGAATTGATACTGTGGCAAATACTGCTGGTTGTATTACTGTTTGTATAACTGTTATACGGCAACCTCTGTGGGAAAATATACAGATAAAAAAGATGTTTGCATGTCACAGTTTATTTGGATGTTATTTGTCAACCAATTTATCAACTGTCAGATACTTGTTTATCTGATACAAGTGACATTAAATAGATTCACAGAGGTGAAATTACCGGACATCCATTTTATTATGTTCTTTAGATGTGTGATCTTTATTCCACAAGTCTGATAATTGTCTAAGTAACCATACCCTCTCTCTGTTATTTCTCAGTCTCCACCTCTAATCTTGTTAAGGCCAGGTGCTAACAATCTTACCATGAAGCCCCTATATACGTCAGTGCCTGCATCCGAGCTATTGCTAGAACATGTTTGTGTTCTAGCCCCTTTGTGCCCTAGTTCCTGTCTGCCTTGTTCCCTGCTCCAGATTTGCTTTCTTGTTCATGCTTTTCCCTCAGTCCTCTTAATTCCTTGTCCTGCTACCCAGCCTTTATTCTGACCTCCTGGTTTTGACCCCTGGCCTGTTCCACGGACTTGGATTGCCTGCCGCCTTCCAAAGTTCCTTATTAAATCTAGTTCTGATTTCATTATGTATTTCTGGTTCTTCTCACACCAAATATGGAGACATCATGTTACCAAGCACCTAGGCACCCACCTGCCAGCCACTCACCTGCAGCCATGCCTGACATCTACGGACTGTAATAAGGTTGTGCTACCTAATAGTTGCCATCAGGAGTAGGCCTCCCATACAGTCAATTAAGCAGGGTAAGGCACATTACTTCTAATGAGAAATCTCATGAACTTGAAGCAGATAGGATGGTTAAAAAGTTTGTTCAGCAAGGTTATGATTAAAATAAATTAAATCAAATAAAATTGGATCTTGGTAAAATGAAACATGAGGAATTATTGGTCAGGAAAGAAAAAGTAAAATAAAACAAAAATTGCATTTGTTTCAACATTTGGTAATTTGACTCCTCATATAAAAAGAACTCTACTCAAACATTGGAGGATATTACAATCAGACCAGGAAGTAGGACCATTTTTTAGGGAAACCCCGTTGTTTTCACATAGGCGGGGCAAATTAATACGACAGATACTGTCTAAGAAAGTATTATAGGGGGTTATTTATAATAGTCTGAATTTATCTACATTTTTTCTGAAAAAAACTCCAACCAAATTGGGGAAAAATTTGAAAAAAAACATGAAAAATACACATTTTTCTGAATATCCACATGATTTTCAAGATTTTTTACCCAAAAACTCAGATTTCTTATGTTTTTTGTCTGAAAATTCCGAAAACTTCAGAGTATTGTGCGAAACCCATTGAACATCAAAAAAATCATTGGGACTTCTCCCATTGACTTATATATAACCTCGACAGGTCTGAGATGCCGGATTTTCAGATTCGGACTTTTCAATCCTTGGGGTTTAATACATTTTCAAAAAAAAATCTAATTTTATACTAAAAAAACACATGGTCAGGGGCATTTGGACAGCTGCTATTCTCTAATGGAAGGCAGTGGTCCATAAAATGTCCATGTGCCATAGGCCTAAAAAGAGTTTTGAGTCTGTAAAAAGCCTTGAAAAACAGCAATGAGGGACACCACTTTTTACATCACTTTTCCCAACTGAATTTGTTTGCTGACTGAATGTGTTTTATTGACTTCAATGGTTTAAGCCAGGTCTGTTTCTGTTTATAAATTTCCAGCATAATAGTTTTCATTGTAAAATTCCAGAATAAAAAGTTTCAAAAACAGCGATCCTCCAGTGGGAAAAAAAAATATTTTTAACAGTGGCAATTTACTTTTCACCTAAAGTTTTCCCATTGACTTGATTGGTTAAGACATATATATATATATAACAGCATACAATAACTGAATAAAATACAACAATTTATATTACACTACATTTTACACTGTTTTTACAGAGTAAATAATTGCATGGCTGATAGGCCCCTAAAGACCTAATTGTTTAGTGGGGTCAACGAATTAGACATTTCCAGAGGCAAAACATTCTAATGACGTAGACTCAAAACCAGGAACTGTCCCAGGGAATTAGGGGCAACTGTGCTAAGAGAAAATTGCCTTTTTGCCAGATAAGCTTGCAATCTATATTAGCTTAATTTATAAACAAGCTAATGCATTGAATACACAATTTCTTTTAGTTGCTGTTATATTTTAGTTGTCTTTTACTTCCTCTATAAAAGCAGATCTCGAAAAATAACAAAATATGAAAGAGGTTGAACAAAAGAACTGAAGTCTTGTATACATCTCACAGAACATTTTGCTTATTCAGGCTAGCTTTTATTATTTGACTTGTTATTTGTCATAACTGAGCACTGCCAGCACTCAACTTTTTACCATTTGATTTAAAGGAGGTTCTGCAGCAGCTGCTGTCCTCTGCTTTTGCATGAAGTGTTTCAGAATTGCTATTAGGTTCTACAGAAGGCCTGCACACTGTCATTATATTTTTACATCAATGCCACAACACCAGATGATGACCCTGTTCACTTTGCTTTTTGCTTTTCATGTATGTTACAAAAGACTCCTATTTGAGAAAATGCTTAAAAGCGTTTGGTCACCAGCCCTCACAGTCTGCTTTTCTGTATTTAGAGGAGAAACAGAATTATTAGTAAAATAGCTATAATTTACTTAGAAAGGGGCTGAACAGCAGCAGATCTCAATGTGCATCTCTGTTTAATTACTCTATACTCATCACGCTGTTTGCTATAAATATGTGGCTGAATATGTATTTCACTGTGCGCCAGTCATAATGCACCCCCCCCCCAACTGTCAGACAGGATAAATCAAAGTGCATTCCTCACAGCCGTGAACAAAAGAGATTATATGTGAGCAGATGTGAAAAAATGTGCGTGCTCTGCTTTAGGTGCTTAGGCCAATGACACTCATAATGTTTCTCTACCTGTGGATATATGCTGGAAAGCAAATGTTTTTATACCCATCTGGGCCAACTATCACTGTCATGAATATAGACTGTTGGCAAATGTGGGTGTTAGGGGTGAAAACCACTTGTCATGAGCATGTTTGTTTATTCATATAAATGACTGGTGGCATAGAGAGGTAGAGATAAAACAGAAATAGGCTGGCAGAGAAACATCCATCACTCTTATGGCTTGATCTCATAACTTAATACCAGTAGGAGACTTGGGGGAACATTTTTGAATGCTGCACCTGTACAGTAACCTTTAACAACCAATCATCAAATAGCGTTAAACACTGAATTGCAAGTTTATAGCTGAAAACGAATATATCATTGGTTGCATTCACATCTACTAATCCTGAATTTTATATGTAAAGTAGAGTACATAATAAAAACTATGATTCAACTTCAAGTGCAGCAGACATGATACCCAATTTGTTTTATTTATTAAATAAATAATATTTATAAGTTAATTCTTATTTATTTAAAAAATGTACAAAGCAGGTATATCTGCTTTTCTGCCACCCCCTTCTCCTTGTTTGGCATTAATATAAAGTCTGTATTCAGTGCACAGTGGCTAAAACTGCTGATATCACTGGTCCACGGTGCAGGTGAAATTGGCCTATATATATGCCCTCAGTATATTTGCTTGACATATCTTTTCATTCCCTGCATTTTGATTGTGGGGGAGGGAGAGACACAGCAATATATATTCCCTCTGTTTCATTGCCACAATCTTTCCCTGTAAATGTTGTACAGCTAAAAAATGTGTGTTACACAGCTGGCTGGCAAATACAGTCAGGTAGTGGATACTGCTTAAGAAACCAGAATTATAGGAACATGGCATGTCATTTACTAATGAAACTAATAATATCAAAATATTTCCTTGTGCCATGTCATTCTCTGGACTATAAAATTTTAGCTGGCAACACACAATAAGATCCTGCCATTCAAACTTATTGCAGAACAACTGGATTTTAAATTTAAAATTGGCCTTAAAGTGGATGGTTCTGATGTTTTAAGCAATGGAAAAAAAGGCACAAGCAAACAGCATACTAACAGGAAGCCAGGCCCCCTCTGCAAAAAAACCTAAGGGGGGGGGGGCTGGTGCACACAGAGACCTTCCACCAACACACTTTATACACATGGAGTGAAACCCCAATTTAACATTTTCTGGAGGACTGGAAAAACATTAAATCCAGGAAAATGTAAAATGTGGGTATGTAAATATGAAAGGAACATTATTCACATTGGTAAACAGGCTTTCAAGGAAATTGGAACAAAAATTTACAAACTGATGAAATTTTGCTAAATTTTAGCAAATGCATAGGTGTCAATGGAAAAATACTTTTTTTCCCAGTGAAACAAAACACATTGTAAAGTTCTAATAATTAGTTAAAAATCAAGTTAATAATCTTGTTTTTTTTGTGCATTTGTTTGGCAAACCCCTTATTTTTCCCCGCACAAAACAAATTGCATTGTGAAATTCGAATAATGGAACTGGCATTTTTCTGTATTTTTTTCCAGTGCAAAAAATACATTTTGTTTTAGCAAAACATAAAGCATGGCGAACTTCTAGCATGGATTTGCAAAACGTTTTGCCGCAAAACTGTACCAGGCAAAAAACATTTGCTCTTCCCTCCCTCCACATTATTCAGTGGAAACACGCCAGTGACTTTTCATCATACAGACTCTCTGCCTGTGCTTTGAAACAACAACTGAACTGATTTTTGGCCCTGTCATTTAAGTCTCTGTGTAGCCTTTAGCCTTTTTGGCAGGAAAATTACAGGTAAGCAAAATGACATACAATTTTGTAACCTCCGTTTCCTATATTTAGATACACTGGCACTGCTGGCGGATTAGCGATTGGGATAGAAAAATAACTCATATGATAAAACTATTTCTGGGTTATTGCAGAGATAGAAGAAAATGCAGAAAACATATATAGTACTGTCTTTACTTACTTTAATTTGTGGATCACTATTTTTGTTTCCTTTGTGATTTTATTCAATATAATGATCTTCCAAAATATATATGCCTTTCTCTCTGAAACCCATACTATGATAGCAGCTGTGGAAAAACTCGACCAGAAGACAATACAAAATGCATGTGAGGTTTCTGGGGCTGGCAATCTAGAAGGGCTCAGAGCCTTGGTTGGGGGCTAGGCTGAAAGCCAATTAGGGACAGATTTGGGCAGAATGTCTATTTGTTCTCATAGATCTGTCTGGAAGCTCATCTTGGAAAATCATTTAGAAAAAAATTGGGGTCGAACCCATGTTAACGTCGAGATATCACTGGAACTATGGCTGATAAAGCAATGTTTTACTCCACTTCCATGACAAAGTATGATTTTTATTCAATATTCCTATGATTAGACTAACTTTGGTCACTGGTATCATTGTGCGTAAAAAGGTGGAGATGTATCTCTGATATGCAAGGAATACAGAAAAGATAACCTGGCATTGGATACATTTTGAAATTAACAAAATAAAAATTAAAAAAAACACAAAACATCCTGTGCATTAAACTGTACCATTCATTCGCATATTTCACAGCAGATGTTATTTTTGAGCATTACGCTATTTTATAAGTCTTACAATAAGGTCAGTTTGCTTTCAGTGGGAGAATAGAGCAAAAATCTCATGTTCCACTTGCTCTGCCAGATGCATCTTATTGTAGAGGTCATCTGCGAGAAAAAAAAAGAAAATTATAGACAATGCAGCCCAAATATCCTGTGGCTAACACTTCTCCAATTCTAAGAGCCAGATGTCATTTGCTGTTTTGCCTGTTATAGAAATAGCACCACAGCACCATCTAGTGCAGAAGTGTTTGTATTACGTTTACATAAGCTGAAGCCTGGTTCAGATTTTAACCTTTTGCTTCCACTGTATCAATGCGCCTGTGGGCTCTGCATCTTCATCATGACTTACTCCTATTTAAATATATAAAGTAACAATTTAGATCTATTCGTGTAAAAGCAGAAGAATGACCCAACATGTAATCGTTTTAAGTGCTTGTGGATTTAAAAGAACTGGTAATAAAAGTGATCAATTCTTCATAGTGTGATATCGTTTGCAGATTTAGAGATATGACCTGGGCATTCAGTGCCAAAAGAGCTTTTAAAGTTGATGTGATAAGAGTTGGAGACTCACTGTATTCTACAAAGGTTAAATACAAATCAGGTTGTCGTTTCACAGGCATTAAAGGTGTATGTTCTATTGCATTAGGATATATGTTCTTGCCTTCCCAACATCATCCCTAATTCCTATTATTCATAAATCTTGTAAATGTGCACGAGAAGTAAACAAACATGCATATTAACCTCACTCTGTCCCTGGACACTTTCCTATGAATTATAATTTATATTTCCCATGTATTATATTATATTATATTTCTGTTTTTTGGTGTTGTGCAAAAAACAGAAAAAAAGAAATCTATAAAACAGGCAGTCCTTAGAATGACTGTAAATCGTGAGTTAATTAGATTGTGCCAGAGTGTAACAACAAGACATTCTCTCGCATTTACTATTAAAAAATTGCCTTTGCTTATAGCTATTTACACTTTTTCATTTACTTCTTTGAAATTGCCTTGTAAATGGGTGAGTTGCCTTATAATGCACCTTGCCATGGCGTTTGATGATTAAGTAATAAAAATATGCTAGAACAAACATCTTGGTGGAAGGTGAAATGTATGCAAATACTTATGTTTTAATTTTGACAATTACGAACACTAAGGGGCCAATTCATTAACTTCGAGTGAAGGAATAGAAGAAAAAATACTTTGAATTTCGAAGTGTTTTTTTGGCTACTTCGACCATCGAATGGGCTACTTCGACCTTCGACTACGACTTCGAATCGAAGGATTCAAACTAAAAATCGTTTGACTATTCGACCATACGATAGTCGAAGTACTGTCTCTTTAAGAAAAAACTTCGACCACCTAGTTCGCCACCTAAAAGCTACCGAACCCAATGTTCACCTATGGGGAAGGTCCCCATCGGCTTGGCTAAGTTTTTTTGGTCGAAGGATAATCCTTCGATCGTTGGATTAAAATCCTTCGAATCGTTCGATTCGAAGGATTTAATTGTTTGGTCGAATGATTATTCCTCGATATTCGACCCTTGATGAATTTGCCCCTAAGGTTCAGGGGTAAACATATTTCCAAGATCATAGGACTGATTTAAGCACTCATATACAGGTATTGGACCCGTTAACCGGAAATACCGTTATCCAGAGAGATCCGAATTAAGAAAAGGCCATCTCCCATAGACTCCGTTTATTCAAATAATCCAAATTTTTAAAAGTGATTTCCTTTTTCTCTGTATTAATAAAACAGTACCTTGTAAGATATAATTAATCCTTATTGGGTTTATTTAAGTTTTACATGATTTTCTAGAAGACTTAAGGTTTGAAGATCCAAATTTTGGAAAGATCCGTTATTTGGAAAGCCCCAGGTCCCGAGCATTCTGGATAACAGGTCCCATGCCTGTACAACAGATTATAAATTGTATGACCCCTTTTCCAATATACTGACTTAACTTCCTAAACGACAAATATGTGTACATTGAAGCATAGTGGCACAATTGTTAGCACCGCTGCCTTGTAGTACTATGATTCTTTTCCATGCAGGACATACAGGAAGCTTAAAAGAGAACTAAACCTTAAAAATTAATTTGGCTAGAAATGCCATATTTTATATGCTGAACTTATTGAAACAGTATGAATATTCAGCATCTCTATAGTAGTAATAATCCAGACCTTTAAAGTTGTCACAGGAGTTTCCTATCTTGGATTTTGTTAGGAGTGTCTGCAACACGCACATACTCAGTGGGCTCTAATCAGCTTTCAAGAAGCTAAGCTTAGAGACGTCACAAATCATCAAGCAGAAAATTAGGTTTGCTTGTCATATAAGCTGATGCTAAAGGGCTGATTATTACATTCTGATGCTATTTGTGTTGGTTAATGAGCTGCCATGTACCCATTATATGAATAATTTACTAATCAGCCTTATATTATGACATTTATAATACTGTATATATTCAGTATATTGTGAGTTAGTCCCTTAGCTCAGTAACTAACAGCAGCACAGAGCATGTGCAGTAAATCGGCAAAAAAGAAGATGGGGAGCTACTGGGGCATCTTCAGAGGCACAGATCTTTACTGCTAAAGGGCTGTGGTTGCCTTGGGCTGGTAGAGGAGTCCAAAACATAATGTACAACATTTCTGCCCTACTTCTTTAGTTAAGTTTTTTTTTAAAGTTTTTTTGTAAGATTTCCTTTAACTGGCTCCTGTTAAAACGTTCTATATTTCATGTGATAGGGACCTTAGATTGTAGGCTCTTATGGGGTAGTGCATGATGTATTACATGTTTAAAGCCTGTAAAATATATTGTTGGCAAAACATTTTTTATAACACCTGCCAGAATAGAAGCTGCAGGCAGAGAAGCACCCAATTAAGGTCTTGTAGAGAGATTCAGATGTAACAGGTAAGTTCTACTGGTACACATTTCATGATGCATTATCAGGTTTTAATAATGTCTCATATGTCATGATTAGTTGTTTGGCCAAGTTACTTCTGACAGCTGTACTTCTTATGTATAGGATAAGCCTTTTCTTTCTCCGCAAAAGCAGCTATAAAATGTTTTTCGGTATAAATGATCAGTATACTGTCCTTTTATATAAAAGACAAATTGTGTTCTGGAAAAAAAAAGAAAAATAGAAAATGTATATATATACCTTGTTTAAATCAGACAGTGGTATTTATTTTGCAGACATGCTAACATTAATGTGAAAAAAGCAGCCAGGTGCTTAGAATAAAAAGGGCAGCTTGCAAAATAACAGTGATATTAGATGAAATTATTTTTAGAAAAGTATTTGACGAAAGTGATTTAAGAGGGAAATACAGTAAGGAAGAAAAAGAAAAATGTTTAGTTATCTGAGCACCAGAGCTGAAAAAGTGTAGCACAAGCTTTTCACCGCCAACTTTTTTTTTCTTTCAAAGATAAATAGATTTACAGCTTTTCTCTCTGTCAGCAAGCAGAGCTCAGAGTCAGTACTGTTAATGTATTTATCAAACAGTGCCATTGTTATTCTTGGGAGTTTTCGTTTTTGGCAAAGTCCATGCAGCTCTCACAGTCTCTCCAGCCAAAAAATATCGTATTCTTCCCCTACCCCTGCGTGCGCACAACCGCAAGCTTTGATATTGTAAAGCAGGACTGGTCCAACCGGACGGGGGTAGGCAGCAGGGAAGGTACGTGCCTGGCGGCCCCCAAGCTTTGCACTCTAAGCACATGCCACTTCTGCATATCCCTAGTTCCGGCCTTGGATTTCTTTCCAAATCTTACATGACAGTCTCAAACCCATACCAGCAAATGTGGCCTTCTCTGAAAAGTTTACTCCACTTTGGGTAGAAAAAGAAGATCCCTAAAACCATAGGGTAAAAAAAGAGTATCCCAAAATTATCCTGTAGGTGCAAGATGGATATGTGTGTGAAAAGTTCA
This sequence comes from Xenopus laevis, assembly GCF_017654675.1. Lineage (NCBI taxonomy): Eukaryota > Metazoa > Chordata > Amphibia > Anura > Pipidae > Xenopus > Xenopus laevis. The sequence continues at coordinate 67,740,514 of NC_054386.1, forward strand.
TCCTGGTTCTAAAACCTAATTTACAAATGGCCACAAAAGAGTTTATTTTCCATGACAGGGTATGTATAGTGAGAACATTACCTTTTTAGATTTTTGTCCAGCAGCTCTCTAGTGTGAACTAGCAAGTATCTAGTTGCTAAGGTCCACTTTACCCGAGCAACCAGGCAATTATTTGAATGAAAGACTGGAAGATGGTTAGGAGAGGACTTGAATAGTAAGGTAAAAAAACAAGTTGAATAGGTTTATGTCCCCCCTCTTAGTTGCATGGTGTATTTTGTAGCCTTAGGCAGATGTCCCTGATGTGTTTTGACAATAGTTTATGTTCTTGAAAGGCCAATATTTTCATATATATTGGGTATATACCTAGCGCTCCCTAAGCTTTGCTCCCTAGTCACGTGCCTATTCTGGCTTCCCCTAGTTCTTATTTTGTTGCAAATATGACTTTCTCAAGACGTTTTATTACAGATACTGTTCAGTGGCACAGTCTGTTTCCACTTCATTTGCACTGAGACACTGAGAAAGTGATTAACAAATTCTTTGCAAAACCCATAATTTACCAAACTTTACACAAGTTTAAAATATCATTATGAAATATAAATAAGAGTAGAATGGAAACCTCAAACTTTTCCCACTTTCCCCTCTAAAATTGTTACTTAGCTGAAATATGGCACCAGTTATTCAATATTCTTTCCTACACTTTTCTCCTTCCTTTATTTTCCTTTCGCCATTTTCACTTCCTATTGCTTTTTTTTAGATTCTTAAAATAAATGGCCACGTCATTATGAATGGCTGAACCAGGAACTGTGTATTTTTAATTATTGATTTACTTACAAAAGAAAATTAAGTTTAGGCATCTGGAGAAGTTGCGGGCTCCAGTTACAACCTATTAGGGTTCCCAGCATATAATTAGATATTACTTCTGGTATTTTGTATATTCCCACAGATTTGATTTCTAAATCACTCAGGGGTTGTGTTATATTATGTAACTAAATGAGTTGTTCTATAAGGAATAATATTAAAAAAAATTATAAATACCTCTTTAGCCAAAGATATGCAAGTACCAGAGGTATTTTGGTAGTCTAGGATTTTCCAGTGACCTGTAATTAACACTTACCTGAAGCAGATTCATCTAGCCTCTATGCTTGTCTGGACAGCTGTTCTTTACACTGGGAATGAACTAAACTCTGCCTGAATGAGTTGTCTCTTGTGAGCTAAAAACATGAGCTACTTCACCTACCGTTGGGTAAAACTATAGGTGCACATTTACTCTCCAGTAGCTGTAATCTAATAATTTTCACTGTCCAGCAGGTACATTACATTTATTTTTACAATCTATGACTGCAGCCTTAAAGAGCCTGTGTTCCATCATGACATACAGCAGATTTTTCTACGCACGGCTTAATCCTCATTTAGTTTGGAGGAAACCGTTAGAGATTTCATAGTGCATTTCCCCAGCCAATGTGCTATTACTCTTACGTGTTTCCATACTAATTCTGCATGACTTTAATTGCCTATAACTGTCTGAAACCGATTATGTGCAGAGTGATGATTACTTTGTGTCAGATGCACAGCTTGATAAAACAGTTTTATTCACCTACTATCAGCTAACGCCTCTGAGGAGAGCAGAGATTTTGCAGAGTAAGGGTATATTAAATGTTGTTATGCTGAAATAAAGTGACAAGCAAAGTGCATCAAAGAAAATTAAAATCAAGAAAACTCTCTCTCTCTAGATAGGTTCTATGAAACTTTTTCTAAATTAATAAGTGACATGAATGCTTGGGGGGCAGTGAAATCATTTAAAAAGGATAACTATGGCTACTTCAAGAGGGACATAAACACAGTGTATGTGACAACCTCCATCACATTGTCAAGCTTTAAAGAATGCTGATAGCTGTAAAAAGGCAAAAAAAACAGCTCTAAATAGAGTACACCAGGAGTGATGGGAATGGCACTGTTTCAATTTAATATATGTGTATTACTTTACTTTTTTCACTACCAATAACATTTTGCATTTAAAAGAGAACTAAAGCTCAACGAGGAAGTAGAGAAGAAATGCTGCACATTATGTTTTGAGAAACGGTACCATTCCAAGGCAAATCACTGACCGATAACACTGAAGATCTTTGCCTCTAAATATGCCAATAGTGCATCACCATCTTTGTTTCTGATGATGTACAACACTGTCAGTTAGGAAATGACTGCCAATATACTGTATTAATAGAATATACAAAGCCGCAATACATAAATATTAGTAATTAAGATTTCCCTTTCATTGCAGTTCTTAAACCACTGGAATTTGCACCAGAATTTAAAGTAACAAAAATGGTAGTATAAAGGTGATTCCATTATTGGCTAACTAAGATAATCATAACAGACTTTCAGATAATTTTAGTTTCTGTAAAAACAGAAAAACAGAAGCCAATTCAGTTTCAGGCACAGGTCTGGGTAGGCAGCAAATAAACACAGTACAGGCAGACAGTAATGGAGGGGGTTATTGTTAATAGCGCTATTGCCTGCAGCTGTATCATGGGCATGATCATCTGGGAATAAAGACAGTCCTCTGGCTCAACCTGGAGTAGGGATGTCGCGGACTGTTCGCCCGCGAACTAATTCGTGCGAACATCAGCTGTTCGCGTCCGCCGAATGTTCGCGAACGTCGCGCGTCGTTCGCCAATTTGGGTTCGCCTTAGCTGTCGCTTATTTTTGCCCTCTCACCCCAGACCAGCAGATACATGGCAGCCAATCAGGAAGCTCTCCCTCCTGAACCACCCCCACACCCCCTGGACCACTCCCCTTCCATATATAAACTGAAGCCCTGCAGCGTTTTTTCATTCTGCCTGTGTGTGCTTGGAAGAGCTAGTGTAGGGAGAGAGCTGTTGAGTGATTTGAGGGACAGTTGATAGTAACTTTGCTGGCTAGTAATCTACTTGATACTGCTCTGTATTGTAGGGACAGAACTCTGCAGGGATTTGAGGGACAGTGAGTTTAGGTTAGTTAGCTTTGCTGACTAGTAATCTACCTTCTACTGCAGTGCTTTGTATGTAGCTGCTGTGGGCACTGCTTCTGATCTCTCATCTGCTGACTGCTGCCTGTAACCCAATAGTCCTTGTAAGGACTGCTTTTATTTTCTTTTTTGTTTTTTTACTTTGCTACTATAAGAGCCCAGTGCTATTAGTCTAGCTGTGTTGGGGAGTGGGACTGGTGTGCTGCTCCTCCTAGTAGTTCACCACTACCAGCACCAACCAGAGTCAAAATTGTTACAAAGTATCTTATTTGCACCTGTTAGCTGTTCTGAGCTCTCTGCCAAAAGCTAATTAAGTTAGAAACTGTATTGTTTCTGGCTGTTCAGTTCAGAGAAAAGAGGGACTGGTGTGCTGCTCCTCCTAGTAGTTCACCCCTACCAGCACCAACCAGAGTCAAAGTTGTTACAAAGTATCTTATTTGCACCTGTTAGCTGTTCTGAGCTCTCTGCCAAAAGCTAATTAAGTTAGAAACTGTTTTTTTTCTGGCTGTTCAGTTCAGAGAAAAGAGGGACTGGTGTGCGGCTCCTCCTAGTAGTTCACCACTACCAGCACCTACCAGAGTCAAAATTGTTACAAAGTATCTTATTTGCACCTGTTAGCTGTTCTGAGCTCTCTGCCAAAAGCTAATTAAGTTAGAAACTGGTTTTTTTCTGGCTGTTCAGTTCAGAGAAAAGAGGGACTGGTGTGCTGCTCCTCCTAGTAGTTCACCACTACCAGCACCAACCAGAGTCAAAATTGTTGCAAAGTATCTTATTTGCACCTGTTAGCTGTTCTGAGCTCTCTGCCAAAAGCCAATTAAGTTAGAAACTGGTTTTTTTCTGGCTGTTCAGTGCAGAGAAAAGAGGGACTTTCCAGTACAAAAGAGGGACAGGGGGTTGAGTGGTCAAAAGAGGGACAGTTGGGAGGTATGCAAGTGCCACCTAGCTGTGTGAGCTTTTTCACATTCTGTCTAAATAACAATAATAATTCTGTGTCCATAAATATCACCTGAGTGATGTTTTTACAGAAGCAATAATATATTCCGTATCCACTACTGTATACGTTGCCCTTGCAGGCATTGTTTGCCCAGTTTTTAACCAAGTGCCACCTAGCTGTGTGAGCTTTTTCACATTCCGTGTCCAGAAACATCACCTGAGTGACGTAGTGTGATTTCTGCCCTTTACAGCACAAAACGCAGCGCTGTGTCAACAATGTATTTTTCAGATACATTTTTGCCCTTGATCCCCCTCTGGCATGCCACTGTCCAGGTCGTTGCACCCTTTAAACAACTTTAAAATCATTTTTCTGGCCAGAAATGTCTTTTCTAGCTTTTAAAATTCGCCTTCCCATTGAAGTCTATGGGGTTCCGCCGTTCGCTACATCCCTAACCTGGAGGAGCAGTGGTCAGACTACCCCAGGATCCTGGTTCTAAACCAGGGAGTTCCTGACAACGTAAGGTAGGGAGTTCGGAAATAATCCTTTAAATTTCAGGGTAAATTTCCAATTCCAGTTGTAAAAAATATCTCTTGAGAGCACATGTCACAAGTCCTTCACAGTTGAAAACAGATTTTGGCATTGAAAACCAATTTACTGTTGCTAAAGGATCAAATTAAATCTCACCAGTATTCTATTGGGAATTGGGTGCTTAATAGCAGCATGTGGAGTATAGATGTTAGTGAACCAAAAATGGTCAAGGTGTTAAAGCACCAAACCCATAGCTGGGGAGAGAAGAGACTTCATACATATAACACTTTGCAACTTGCACACTGGACCAATTTCAAGATCGAAATAAAGACTTTAGGATGCATTTACAATGCCCCATGCAGTGGGCAAAGTGTCAAATATGCCATAACCTGACTTTTTTGATACTTTGCCCACTGCGGGCCTATGCTTTCCATTTCAGAGAGCAGAGACCTGCAGACTGCACCTAAAATCAAAAGTGGCCTGTGTTAGGCTGCTCTCAATTCTAAAGTGATGGGTGGGAGGTGGCACGTAGGTGCTCTCACCTAATGTGGACGTCATTTACACATACAAGTTAATAATAAGAAGGAGGTGCAACCTGCATCGGGGTCTCTGTACTTACTGCCTGCCTATAGACTTTTCAATCCAGAGCTGAATTCAGAGAGAGAGACAACCACAGAGGGATTATAAATTACCCCTTTTGATTGTATTCCTGTTTTGAAAATTGTCTAGTGTGTGAGCCCCAAGTACTGTAAGAGTAACATCTATTGCAGTGTAGGAACATTTAGGGGCAGATTCACTAACTTCGAGTGAAGGATTCGAATGAAAAAAATTCGAATTTCGAAGTATTTTTTGGGTACTTCGACCATCGAATTGGTTAAATTGGTTCGAATTCGAACGAAATCGAACGAATCGAAGTAAAAATCGTTCGACTATTCGACCATTCGATAGTCGAAGTACTTTCCCTTTAAAAAAAACTTCGACCCCCTACTTCGGCAGATAAAACCTACCGAAGTCAATGTTAGCCTATGGGGAAGGTCCCCATAGGTTTGCTAACCTTTTTTTGATCGAAGGATTTTCCTTCGATCGTTGGATTAAAATCGTTCGATCGAACGAAAAATCCTTCGATCGATCGATCGCAGGATTAGCGCTAAATCCTTCGACTTCGATATTCGAAGTCGAAGGATTTCAATTCGAGGGTCGAATTTCGAAGTATTTTTAACTTCGAAATTCGACCCTTAATGAATCTGCCCCTTACTGTTGGTCATTTTAGATTAGCTAAGAAAGCTATATATTGTTTTGTGTTTTCTTAGGACAACCAAAGGTCACTAAAATTGACCTGCACCTCCTACATCTCCATGGTAGACAATCCCCAAAATGAATTACAACATACACATACAGTATACTTCCATGACAATCACTCCTACTACAAGGGGATCCTCCAATAAGAGATTTGTCTCTCTTCCTGGTTTCATACAATGTTATTTTAGCACTGAACACCAAACAGCACAATATCCACCCTTTTGAAGTTTGTAATACCTGTATTGGCAAACAAATTGTGAATGATAATATCGATACCAATGACAAGATGGTAGTGGGAGTGATTGTTATGGAAGTTATAATACATTTTGGGGATTGTTCACCATGGAGATATAGAAGCTGCAGGTCAATTTTAAAGATTTTTTGTCTATGTTTTTTGAATGTTGTAATTTGCAGTATTGCCATGACAGTGGTTGCCACACTACAGCTACCATGCATTAACCCTTGCTGATTATGAATTCAACAACATTTAGATGGACAAACGCTATATATGCTTTTATTTCTTAGTATTTTGTAGCTAGCATGAACTTGAGAAAAATCAGATTTTATTGATTTTCTGAATTTATCTTGAAGGTTTATTTTCCTTACAACTGCGAGTTTTTTTCAAGGATTGGTTGCCCATGAAAAAATACATAAATAATAAAAGATTGGCTAGCAGCAATCTGCTGTGAGCTTACTTACCTTGAATAATTATTGTTTACACTAATAGCACCAGATCCTGCTCCAAAGGCTTTATTATGTGAGCCACAATGTCATTTGCTCAAGGTCACTAGGGTCTATCAATGAGCTTTCATGTAATTGAGTCTATATCTGTAAAATAAGAATTTACCAACATATTGGGAGAACCAATTTACTTGCATAAATGAAAATCAGAGGAAGGAGAATGAAGAAAACAATTCTTAAACTATCATACTGTAGGTGTATGACCATTCTAAACTGGATTATGACAATTATAACCCCTTACAGATAATTTAAAAGTGGCACAATGTTATATTTTCATCGACTTTTAATTTTAAGAGACATGTTTGAATTACTACCCTTTATTAAATACACCATGGTCACATGGACACACACATATAATAACAATAATCTAAACTGCATAATATTTTAGGACATTAACTCATTATTGCAGATATATGCCTTAACAACATAAAGAGGTAAAGAAAAAGCTGCTGCTTAATTAGAGAAGCTGACAGGCAACCGGGAATTAAAGACAATGTCAACAATCTAGCATACAACTACTGACACAAACTGCAATTAAAATTAATCTTTTTCCTAGATTGCATGAAGATTGTGTTTTGATTAAGATGTGATTGTGTTTATGCATTGTTGGTTTTGTAAATTATAGTGTCTCATTAAAGGCCTATCCTGTTTTACATGATTTATCCATCCGCGGAACACCAATCTGATATTAATCATTTTACAGATTTTAAAGCAAAAAGTGACCTAAAATGTTTATACTATATTTTAAAAAAAGCAGTTTTTATGCTTTATACTTGTTTTTGTCTTATTAAGTGTTATAATTTTCCCACTGCCTAAGTAAATATTGCATCCCTAACTTAAGGGTGACTAACCTGTTCTTTAGTTGTCTTCATTAGTTGTTCATTTTATGATTCCCCCCACACACGCACGCACGCACGCACACACACGACTTGTATTACTGGGCTAGATACATATTGTAAGCGCAGTTAGAAATATCGACCAATCAGGTCTTAATTTTCTTGCTTTTAGATGATGCTCATAAGGCAGCTCCTTTAAATCTTTCCTTGCATTTTAATACAATGCATTTGATTGTCAGAAAATGAAAACAACACAATTCAAAACATGTCAAAACTGTAAAGAGAAACAACTATAAATACAAAAAGCAATACATGTTTAATGATATAGCTCCTAAAAAAACAAAATAGTGGTAAAAATGAAGCTCCTATAAAATGGGCATTCGAAATAAATGAGCAATCAATAGTTGCAACATCAAGCACAGACTTGCCAGATGCTCCACAGTTATATTTTAAACTTTACTCACTTCCCGCCTGTGGTACAGAGCCATTGCATACCAGTACTTGTACACTTTCATTAGAGCTCTGTGGCTGTAAGGAAATGATACAAAATATAGCTGCACAAAACAGATTATAATTTGCACTGAATAAAGCAGTGGCCCATTGCATTTATATAGCATAATTCAGATGAAGCGATTTGTTTTCAAATAAATGTCCCTCTAAATCAATGAGGAAGTACTAGGTAAAAAATCCAATATGTGGTAGCCAAGGGGTTAAACGAGGATCATGGTTGAGATTCAAGCAGAAGATATAGGGGCAGGCAGTAAAGGATCGCCGTCAGGTACTAAGCAAAATGTCAGAAGTCCAGTAACTAGTAAATACAGAATAATACAGCACCCAGGAATGTCAAGAAATGCGACCTATATTCGGGCATTGAACCCATGCCTTTGTGTTCCTTTTTTTTTTTTTCCGGTCCATTTTCAATGTGATGATGTCATGCGGATGGCGCATGCCAATGACTTGGATGTGTGGCCCTGGGCACCTCCATTTTGTTCATAAATCAGAAAACTTGGAAACGGAGCACTCCTGGCACTGGACTACTAATTCCTGGTTCTGTTTATAAAATTCCAGCATCGATCGGGCATGTGGACATCAGAATGCTTAACCCAGGAACATTCCTCTGGCCCAATACCCTTCCTGACTGCTCTGCTTGATATACTTCTTGCACAACAGTGACAACTTCTGGCCAGTGTCGGACTGGCCTACCAGGATACCAGGAAAAGTCTTGGTGGGCCCAGGTGTCAGTGGGGTCTCATGCTGCTAAACATTTGGCCTATTTCATGGCCATTCCTTATTTCGATGAAAACAAAAAGACTAAATAGATGGATTAATAGATTATAGTATGTAAAGAAAAGAGACTAGGGGAATAGAGGTTGAGTGAGGAGAGGAAGAATAATAGCACTAAGAGTGGGCCCCTTGTCTAAGATTATTGGTGGGCCCCTGGTCAAAGGCTTTTGGGTGGGCCCCTGGTGTCCCAGTCTGACACTGCTTCTGGGCAAGTTTTCTAATCTGCCAGGGAAAACTGCATTGGGCAAAATGAATCACTCCCCCCTCCCTTATCCAATTTAGGTCCAATATAGCCACAGCAGGGGATTTCCAAGCATGTGGTATTTTCAGACCATAGAGGGACTTAACCCTATGGATGCCTTCACAATATATATAGGTTCCTACCAGCCCACTAAATAGTGACTGTCTATGACATATTACAGCAGCCCCTCTGGCATTTGTTGCAGTCAACAGATTCCGTGCCTGATGCCCACAAATTAATCATTCACCATTGCCTTTAATATAAATAAGCACCCCAAAATTCAATGCCATATTGCTGAGAACTATACTCTTTGATCGTGGTGCAGTGTGACCAATGTTATTTATGTGGGCACCACTTCAATGTTAATTATGTGGGCTCCACTTGTATCAATGCACCATGCCAGGTGCCGAGGTATATGGCTTTACATTTGTACATTTGAACCACCATATAGGACACAGTAATAAAAGATTGAGGGCTTGTTACCCATAGGAATCAATTAACAGTAAATCCTCCCTGGCTGACAATGGCAAACACTTGTTATATTACCCCATACTGGGCAAATTTGCTCCTGGGCAGTAACCTATGGCAACCGATCAGGTGCTTGCTTTCATTGTTCTTCCTTCAGCTGGCTGAAAAATGTTAATCACTGATTCCTTGTTATTGGTTACTGCCCAGGAGCAAATTGACCACTGTTTATAAAGGAATCCAAATTATTTGTTGCTGGTGTGTTATTCAGCCAAGCACAATTAATCAAATTACTATCAATTGCCTTAGTTATATCTAATAAACTGCTACCAAGAGCATGTAATGCAATATCATTATTTTTTTATTTTTATTGTTTTTGGGATATTAGTAGTTTTAAACAGTTTTATACTGCTAGGCAGGCTTCAGCTCAGAAGCTTTGTTTGAATGTGAGTGCCCCAAACTGTTTGTGCAAGTTTTATGTTATTTCTGAATTTAGTTAACCCTAGAGTTGTTGATCCTCAGAGGCAAACAACTGGTATTTGTGGTCTGGTGAATGCACAATGCAAAACTGCTCTGCTGAGAGAAATTGATAGTAATTTTACATCAATGAATTGTATGGTTTTGTATCCCCCTTTCATACCTTAGCCTCTTGTTTGAAATCATTTGTATTTGATACTTTGCCCAAGCAGGTCAGAATCTGCATTACATGTTGACCTGGTGAGTTCCTAGTTATACAGAAAAATGCTCCAGCCTGTGCAGCTTCTCTGCCCACTCCATCCAGATATAGTCTGTCCAGCTCCTCCACCCAATGTGTCCAACATCAGTCTCAATTGCTTCTCCGCCCAAAGGGGTGCCATATAATAAGCATTATTTAACTGATTTTTTACTCTTGTCTGACTTTGTACAGCTATTTGTACTGATCTGGCCACTCAGCCCAAACAATTGGAACAATAGGAAGTGAAGGGGAGCCCAGCTCTTATTTTATGTTTCTTACATAAGCCTACTTTCTCTATTTCTAACATCCAAAAATATTATTGAAAATTGTAAAAAAAAAAATCCTCACTGCACACTGATCTGTGGAGCTGTGGATATTAATACAGTACGAAATCCAAGTTTCCATTCAGAACAAATGACTCACTCTTATCTATACACAAAACTACATTAAGAACAATCACACAGGTGTCAGACTAAATTTAAATTAAAATGATTTCTTACCACCCACATCTAGCAATTGAAAATCTACATTTAAAAACAAGATGGCTTTCCTTTGAAAAACTCTTTAATATCAGTTTATTAATATGAAATATGTGTGTGAGTCAAAAAGAGCAGTTTGCTCACAGTGTAGTTATCCTTTTCAATTTCAAACAGATATATGGTATTTCATTTTAAGTGAGGCCTCACAAGGAGCATAAAATGTAATATGTTGTAAATTGCACCTAGTCTCTGAATTTTACTCACACACCTGATACATAAAATACAGAATACAAAAAAATACACTACATATTAAGTAACGTTGTATAGCACATTTTTTACAGAAAAATGCAGGGGCATTTTAGTGGTTCTTGCCTCTCTGCACTAGCAGAGCTAAAATTCCAATTTAAAAATCAAGAACTATAAATTCCCTTTAATGATGCCAAATTCAGCCCTATAGACAAATTTCAATTACTATCCCATACCCAAGATATAGGTACTAGTTAGCTTATATTATAGCCTTGTATAATACCTATCCCGTTTCAATTATACCTTACAGTATGAATTTCCTATTGTGCTTTTCCCTGCAGTGAGTTGCATCTAAGACCACTTTCATTAAAGGTACTTGCATTCAAATATGCTTTGCTCACTTCTGCCCTCTGGCAACCGACTCACTGTGCTGCCATTGCTTATGTGCCCATATCTGACCCACCCTTCCCAGATGGGACAGGGCAGACGAGTGTACAAATAAAAGAGGTACACAGGGAGCAGAGGGAATGCTGAAGGGGCATAGAAAGCATAGTTAATGGGGTGGTCTTTGACAAAAGGCAAGCCCTCAATCTGCAAAAGATCTATTGAAGAACGATTTAATTGTCCTGAACCTGTCCAGCCTGAGAAAAATGGATACATAACTAAACAGTATGAATTGTGAAATGCAAATAACCTATGCATAAATAATATATGCCTCTGATTAGCACATGGTGTTACTCTTGGTAATTCTGGATGCTACTGAAAAGTGTCTAGCTGTTTCTAAAAATTAATACAAATAATTTAAAAGAATGTCAACACCTACCCAATAATCATTGATGTCAGTTATTCACATACACCAACTCTTGTTGGCTTCCTTTGAACAGTGAATGAATAACACCTACACCCATTACACTTTTTTTTGCATTTTGCCTACACTTGTATTAGTAATGATGATATTTGAGTACAGCATGTTAACAGTTTTTCTGACTCTCAAGCAAGCCTTTGATATTATCTGTGCTGATATAGGTGTTTGGCTTAGAGGAAGTCCTGCAAAAACTTGATCTGATTATTTAGTACTCTGGAGGTCTAGATGGAAGAAAGTTAATGCAGTGATTATGCATTCATGAGCTGACTCATGAACTGATTCAATGGAACTGTTATTTGGAGCTGAAAATGGGTTTTAAGGCTAAGAATTAGATAGCACAGAAGGAAGTGACAGTAATACTTGATGGTTATCCTTGGAAAGGGGAGCAGGACACATAAATAATATAGTTAGAGAAAGGAGAGTTGTGTGGCATCAGAACTGTGTGCAATAACCCACCAAGGTATCATATCTATGGCAAAAGCCTGCCCTTCTAACCCCATGGCCAAGCAAGTCAAAATACCTACAGTACTTTAAAAAGCAGAGGTTGAACTTGGTAATGTTTCCTGTGCATATCAGTAATTTTATTATTATAGTTCATCCTCAACTCAACCTGTTTTAGTAACTTGGGCCTCCTCATTAAAATATATAGATGAAGGCTTGCCTAAGTACAGGTATGGGACCTTTTATCCAGAATGGGGGTTTCCGGATAACGGATATCACCGTAATTTGGATCTTCTTGCCTTAAGTCTACTAGAAATTAATTTAAACATTAAATTAACCCAATAGGCTGGTTTTGCTTCCAATAAGGATTAATTATATCTTAGTTGGGATCAAGTACAAGCTACTGATTTATTATTACAGAGAAAAAGGAAAACATTTTTAAAAATTTGGATTATTTGGATAAAATGGAGTATATGGGAGACAGCCATTCCATAATTCGGAGCTTTCGGGTTTCCGGATAAGGGATCCTATACCTGTACTTTGCCTTTTTGAATAAACATAGCCGACATGGATATTTGCAGCCAAATGGGAGTGTCATCCTGCAAGATATAATTAACCCCAGATGACTTTGCTTGTGAATCAGTCATGTGCTCCCTATTCCCACACACTCACTAGAGGTGTATTGTTGAGGGGAAAAAAACTAATTTTGAGTCGCTTCTAACCCTAGAGGTCTGACATTTATATTTACAGTACCAGAGCCAATATGACTTTCAGCCTTTCAGCTCTCCCTCTCTCTTTAGTAACATGAACATGGTGACAGTGGTGTATTTCTTACTTTTATTTTGTGGCCATTGCCAGGCTATTCTTTAATGCAATAAAAGAGTTTATGTTTTGTCACATTTCTGCAGAGGCACAAACACTGTACAATCGCTTGAGAAAAAGCAATACTCTGAAAAGGAATACAATTTACCCCAATTATAATGGAGTCTTCCTTCTAGAAGGTCAACTTCCTATGGGCATCCTTGAGGTCGAATAAGATGTTAGTAGTGTCACAATTAATTACTTTCACTGTTACCAGGTAAATGTGTCACCCACCAAAATAATGATCATAAAGAGCTTTGTAGTGTGAATTTTATCTTAACAATCTGGCAATGCAACGCTTCATTAAAAACGTGACAATGTAGTAGTTATAAGGATTTACATTTCATTACATTATATGCTGTCAGAGAAACACAAGTACGATTTTGTGACTATAGTAGTTATTATCATAGAAAGTGTGCACTTCTAATTTTTTTCCCCAGGAAAATGGTTTAGGTTCCGCATAAGCAGCAAATTGAGGCTTCTGGATTTTTAATTAGTTGCGTCAATCCCACAGGCATGATTTGAGCATCTATTAATGAAGTCAACTCAATAAGATTAGGTATGGTCATTAAACCCCTTAAGAATATACAATCAGCTGACATTTAACAAACATCATTTTCTCCAAGTTTAAAATGACTCGTCACTAAAAACAATGTAAAATTGAATGGATATTAAAAGACAATAAATTGTAAGTGTTATTTACTCCTACATTGGCTGCAATTCCTTAAATCTGACATACATTTTGTAGTACATTTTTTTCTTAGCATATATATGGATTGTATAAACCCAGATATTCCCACCAGAATGGTTTTTCTAGAAATACCCTACTTAGAGAATGGATATTTCCCTAGGGTAAAGGTAGCCAGCCCAATAGTTATCATCTGAAAGAGAATAGGTAAGGGAAATCTCCTTTAGGACTGGGGTTGAATATTTGCCCAGATCTTGATAGAAGGCAGGTCCATGGCACAACTTGAACTTATTACCGTCAAGAGAATAGGAAAGGGAAATCTCCTTTAGAACTGGGGTTGAATATGTGCCCATATTTTGGGGGAAGGCAACTCCATGGCACAATTTAAAGGGCACATATTACCCTAAAAAAAATCCCCCCACCAAAGGTGCAGACTAATAGAGCCCATACTTCAGTTGGGGGTAACAGTAATTTTTTTAAAAATTGGTCCCTTCAGTACTAGGACAACCGCACCGGGGAGGGGGGGAGAACCCAGTGCGAGCGGCCATGTTTTGCAAAGAACATGCTTATAATGAGCTTCTGACATTACGTGCATGTGCATAATGAGCAAGTTGCAGCATTTGCTCATTATTATGAGCATGTGTGTGCCCCAACATGGCTGCTTGAACTTGGAGCTCCCTGACAGTACATCTGTCCTAGCGCTAGCGGGGGGACATTTTTTAAATAAAAACTACCGTTAACCCCAACAGGAGTGCAGGCTCTATTAGAAAATATTATATTAAATAATATATTAGAAAATATTTTAGGGCAACAGGTGCCCTTTAAGTTTGCTACACACAAGCATTGTTAATAAATGAGCCCCACAGAGTCTGAACATGTTGGAAGAAGATTCTGTTAAACTTTCTTTGAGCACAACTAATCTGTTTGTGACTTCTTCATTAAAAATACAGCTTAATTGATAGGGACAGCAAAGCAAATGCACATTGAAAAAGGAAAGTTGTCCAACTCATGAGTTCTAACAAGCAAGATAGCAAAGCAAATTAGTCCAGGAAAATAAATTGCCCTATTAATTTGTGCTCAGAAGGATAAGTAATGAAGTACGCGTGGAACAGTGATGTGCTGATGCTCAGTAAACAATAATAGCAGCAGTGCACATAGGACAAAATTGTGCTACTGCAATAAAGCCAAACAGAGATGGTGCCTCTACAAAGTAGTGAGGGTAACAACATAAGATAAAACCAGGGTTGAGTCCATATAAAACAGTGAGGGATTAGAAAGGCATTGCAGACTATAAAGGCATGAAGTAAGAAGAATGAGGCAAGCTAAGTGGAAGAAAATACATACAGGGAAAAGAGGCCAACTTATTGTAAGGCAATTACCTGATAAATGTTTTAGTTCCTTTATTTTGAGTGAGGACCATATGTGGAACAGCAGGTGAAATGCAATGGTTCAGTCAACCACCCTATTCTAAAGTATGCAAGGCACCAAAGTGGGGTTGTACTGGGAGCAGAGGGAACCCTGGGACTGGCTACATGGGGTGGAAGGATTTGTTAATGGGACTAAGGGAGGGCTGTAATAAAAAGGGGAAGCTGCTTACCCTCCTCCTCTTGCAACGTCACAGGCACCTGGAGCGCTGTGCAGGCTGGCACGTGTCTGGTCTCTCCTAACGGTGGCCGATCATCCCACCCGTTGCACTGTTATGCTTAAATTGTTACACTTTCACTGTTTCAATGGACTGGTTTCCATATTGTTAAGAATGTGTTATAGAACAAATATTATTATTGTCACAGCTGTTGGCGGGTAATTGTTTTTTTTTTGGGTATTGCCAGTAGGTTTTTTTCCTTTACATGCCCACTGCTGCTGCTGTGGCTGGCATCTGTGGTTACCTGGGCTTGGTATAACATGGCAAGGGCAGGGTTATCGGTTTTTGGCAAATATGGTTTTAATAAAAGCTGTTGTCGACCTCCACCTACCAAAATGGAAATTAAGCGACTGCCTCCCCACAGTCTTATAATTAAGCAAACTTCTAGAGTTGCACTTGCTTTGTTTTGCTATAAGCTTGCAGATGCCCAGTCATTAATTAAATGACTTGAGAAAAACTTAAGACAAAGTAAATTAACACTTGCTTGTGGACTTTCGATTGCTTTATTTTCCTGTTACACAACCTTAATAACAGATAAAGTAGAATCTACTTTTAAAAAGTCTACCCTGCTATGCTGTCATTTTTATCTGCTACTTTACATCTGTGTACTGTGCACATTTTAGCTGCTATTTATAATTACAATACATGCAGTACATTTACAGATTCTAATGCCAAAATATAGATTGTACAATCTGTGTACAGGAGATGGAAGGGCAATCCAACATATTTGATGACATACAAGGTATAAATCGTGTTGATGAAAGAGATGATGGAGGGCCCCCTCTACTTGTGGGCTGTGGGCAAATGCACTCCACCCCCCTTTGTGGACATGGGCATAGGTTAAAACTCACACACACAAATACTTCAGGGAATGAGGCTCTTTATTGTAGATCCGTTGTTACAAGTTTCTCAGAGTTTATATGGTAGCCTGCCGGCACTTAGTGGTTGTTCCTGCCAATGATGTCAGCATTGGGCACTGCTGCTGCAGGTCACTGGAACATGTGGGTACAGCTGTGATGGTTTACAGTTGGGTAGTCTCTGTGATATTTTATATAGTTTAAAAGACTAACAATTTGGAATTCTTGGTAGCCACCTTTGTAAGCCAGAAAGGGAACAGCACCTGTCGTAATTGCAGAACAGGATTGATTATTTCTGCCAACCACAAAGTTAGCTTCCAAAAGTGGTATAAGTTGTTGCCATTATGGAGACCAATCCAGCACTGAATTGTGATAGTGGCAACCACAGCTAATACACTGCTAACACTGCTGCCATTTCGTGAGCAAGCCCAATTTAGTCTGAATGTAGGCTCCAGACAGTACACAGCTCTTACAGGGGGACTTGGGAAAAACGATGTATATTATTACACAGAGGGTCCTAGCTTTGCCTTCACAGTCTGGGTCTATAACCTTGGGAGGACTTGAATGCAGACTGGCTACACTTAAAACAGAGGTTATCAGTTAAAATACCATTTGGTGCATCAGTTGGGAGGGGATATTGTGAGACATCTAAGCAATAACATAATAGTTGGCATTTTTCCCTCCAGATTAAAAGTTGTTTTATCACACAGCCCTTTTATTAAATTGACCCTTAGGGCAGAGACACAAATGGAGAGTTGGGAAGATTCAGTCGCCCGGGTGACAAATTGCCTCTTCTTTGGGCGACTAATCTCCCCTTCGTTTTCCGAAATTGCCTCACAAGGAAACTTCGGGCGACTTCGGAAAAGTGCTCTGAGTGCCATCCAATCGGTTTCGATTCTAGTCAGAAGGAAGGCATTGCGGGCAGATTAGTTGCCCGAAGAAGAGATGATTTGTCGCCAGGCGACTGAATCTCCCGGAATCTCTTACAGTTTTAACTTTTTAAATTGCACAAGTGAATTCTTTCCATTTTCCCTTGCTAGCCTGATTGCTTTTTGCGATTTCTATGTGTTATCCTGTAATTACTAAAATATGCTGCTGTCCCTTCTGGCTTGGAAACCTTAAAAGCATGCTTTGTTCTACTTATTCTATTTAGCTTTAAAAGTTTTTGATTTTTTTCCAATAAATCTGTTTTCCAGGGGAATATAATGAGCATTTAGAACATTTTCCGTTTATCCCTTGTTTACTGAGAAAAAGTTTAGCTAAATTTAGGAAGTGCCCAACAGGCTTAATTAAGCCTTATGAAAAGTTTTCATTTCTTAATCACCTTTCATTTCTTAGGTGTTACACTTGAAGGGCATCTTCATGCTTTTGCTGTTATGATACAGTTGACAGATAAGACAGGGAAAGTGCTAAGGGTTCTATTACAGTGGGGCACAATGCACTGCATACAAAAAAGTGGCAGGACATTGCATAATGTACAAGGAAGTAGCATAAAGGGTATCCAGTACTTAACATCATGCTTAGAGCATCTGTACAGAGCACCCTTTCAACTGTGAGCTCTATTCTTTATTAGGGCTGGATTTTTTAATCCAGTGCAAAGCTTAGAGCACAGCTTTCACTAGTAATTAGCTTTCCTGTCTTAATTGCAAGCAAATTCAGTTGGCTATCCTTAGGTTTTGTGTACTAATTGGATCTGTTTTAGTAAACAATGTAAATTTTGAAATTGATGGCTTTGACACAGAACCCTCAGTGTGCCAGGGCCATAGATTCTATGTTTCTGTGTTCTATTTTGCCCTATGCGTGCGTTGCTAGGCAAGTATGTAAACAAGAAAACAAGGTTGTATTTATTTTTTCTGTTCTGTGGTTCTGACTCTTGAGGCATTAGTTTTCCTCTATTATTCAGCTATTCCTGCTATACTGTGTCAGGATCCAGCAGTGCAGATATTAAAAACCACTCTGTGGTACCGTGGACCACAGAGTGGTTATTAGGGGGCATGTTTTGGACATGCCCCCTAATAACCACTCTGTGGTCCACGGTACAAACATTGGTGACGAAGGCTACTTGCCTAGATTTACATAGGGACCCGCTGATTTACCTGCTGGGCCATCCGGTATTGGGTCTAGGGAAAGGACTGCAGAAGGTACTAAACTGTATATTTACGGCAACAAGGTGTTTAATTGCAGCTCGATGGAAAGATCCTACACCCCCATCATTATGGGACCTGATTAATAGAATAGAACAGGTGAGACGCATGGAATATCTAACTGCTATACTACATAACTCTTCATTAGCTACAGAGGAGGACTGGTTTATGTGGAACTCTTATTGCTCCGAACTCCAAAGGGAGGTATAGAAACCAAGAAGGACATTGGGTGTTCAGACACTACTATCTTTCCATAATCCTCCCCCCCCTTGGGAGTTGGGGCTGTTGCATACCTCTCCCTCTCCCTACCTCTCCCTACGGTTATAATGCTATGAGGTAAAGTTAGCCTATTGCCCTCAGAAGAGGTGCACTGCTCAGTACCATGTAATTTACCTTTTCTTTCTTGAGTTGTTATTTTCTGTTTAATCTTTGGTTACTTTGGATATTGTCAATGCATAACCGTATACATAATGTATGACTACACTGTACCTTTCTGAAACTGGTTATGTACCGCTTTATTCGTTTCTGATTCTATGAACTTCAATAAAAACACAGTTGAAAAAAAAAAACAGTCAGACAGTTATTAACTGATAAGTTTTTTTCAAAACGAATGTATAATGGAAAGTTGCTTAGAATTAAATTATTTAACTATAAAAAAAACCTGTTATTGAGCTGATTCCATAATTGCTGATCTCAAGAGACAATTTCCAGAAAGAGGCTTATAAATGAATTCTTTTATAAAAAGCAACAATGAAACATCCTGGGAGCTGCTGTTTTAGTAAAATCCATTTCTGGTGACTACTCAGCATCAGATGGGTAAAGTACATATACAAATGGTAATTATGTCTTAAAAATTGCTTGTGATCAGGTCTACATGAAACAGATTAGAAACAACCCATTCATGTAATCATTTGCTAATAGAGGAGAAGAAATTGTGTTTTTTTACATGTGAAATGTTCTAAAGTTTCACCTAATAATAATAATAATAATGAGAATCATCATATAGTATGTATAACAGATTATCTGATCCCATTGCTCTTCCTTGTATTGAGTCTAAAGGTGGTCATTCACAGATTGAATCCCTAACAATCAGCTCAGGGTTTGAATAAAAGGACTAAGTATATTTGACCACATATGTATATGAAGAGCCAAACTGCACAGTTTCTAAAGAGTTTGCACAGCAACACAAATAATTTAAATGCAAAAACCAATGGGAGGAATCAGTTGGCTTGTTTTTCATTCTTGACAAACTAATCATTAAATGCTATGACGAAACTTATTACAGTAGGGTCTCCCCAAATAGCAATATTTTCTTACCATATATCTTTGAGTATAGTATGACCATGTTGTCAGTTACAGCCACATGATACTCATGTTATGATTACAGTCGTGCATAGTTTCTTTGTTGAATTGTTAGGTTAGGGTACTGTACATTATATAGTTCCGTGATAATTATGGAATATTCCCTAGTCAAAGTACACTAAAATTAGCTTGAAATTCTAATTTAAAAATGAGATTTTTCAATTCGACTCTTGATAAATCTTCCCCATAAAGATCTGCATACATATTACCTGTATTACCTGTATTAAGATGCAATATACTATAAATTACTGTATAAATTTGACTGAATTGCCAAACACAAGATGCAAACTTTTTCACTTCACTTTATACACTTTATAAAGGGGGTTGGTCCAGAAACATGTTGTGTAGAATGGAACAATAAACACACATTTTCAAGAAATACTGTCCTGCGGTTGAGCCTTTATTTCCCCTACAAAGTTGATTTATTAGACATACATTATACTGGTGTTGAAGGATTAAGGAACTTTGAAGGGATCCTGTCATGATTTTTATGATGTAGTTTTTATTTCTAAATTGGACTATTTACACTGCAAATAATTCACTCTACCATATAAAATTTCATTTGTAAACCAGCAAGTGTAATTTTTTTCGTTTTAATTTTGGTGTGTAGGCAGACATCTCAGGTCACTTTGCTTGGTCATGTGCTTTCAAAAAGAGCCAGTACTTTAGGATGGAACTGATTTCTGACAAGCTGTTGTTTCTCCTACTCAATGTAACTGAATGTATCTCAGTGTGACCTGGATTTTTACTATTGAGTGTTGTTCTTATATCAACCAGGCAGCTATTATCTTGTGTCAAGGAGCTGCTATCCTTCCCATTGTTCTGTTGTTAAGCTGCTGGGGGGGGAGGGAGGGGGCGATATCACTTCAACTTGCAGTACAGCAGTAAGGAGTGACTGAAGTTTATCAGAGCACAAGTCACATGACTGGGGGCAGCTGGGAAACTGACAATATGTCTAGCCCCATGTCAGATTTTAAAATTCATCCATCTTAAAGGAAGAGTAAAACCAAAAAATAAAAGTGTTTTAAAGGAAAGACAATATAATGTACTTCACTGGCAAAACTGGTGCATTTGCTTCTGAAAAACAATTGTAGTTTATATAAACAAGCTGCTTTGTAGCCTTGGGGGCAGGCATTTTAAACACAGGACACAGAGTAGATAATAGATAAGTTCTTAAATTCTTATTGTATAATATATATATATATATATAAAAGCCGTAGGGTCGGTGCACACAGAGCACAAAATGGATGCCTAGGTGCTGGAGCAGTTAAACATTGTATGGAAATAACAAAAAGGGTCCGCACACACAGGACTTGAGTGAGAAAAATAAATTTGTCGTTTATTGAACGTTTCGGCCCAGTCACATGAGACGTCTTCAGGAAGTGAAGGTGCACCAATAAACATACAGATATTTATATACTTAAGGAAAACAAAAGGGCGCCAAAATATACAGATAAAAAGGTAGTAGGGAATGTGTGTGTGTAATGCTCGTGAATATGACGTCATCTATTGCTCAGACCTCAGGTAAGTGTTGAGCATACACACTTTAGATGACGTCATATTCACGAGCATTACACACACACATTCCCTACTACCTTTTTATCTGTATATTTTGGCGCCCTTTTGTTTTCCTTAAGTGTATAAATATCTGTATGTTTATTGGTGCACCTTCACTTCCTGAAGACGGCTCATGTGACTGGGCCGAAACGTTGAATAAACGACAAATTTATTTTTCTCACTCAAGTCCTGTGTGTGCGGACCCTTTTTGTTATTTCTATATATATATATATATAGATATGCCAATCAGGAGAGATCATTTAAGGTAGGACTGTGTCTGTGAAAATTATCCTACTGTCCCCATGCTTCTCTGTATAGCCTACCAATTTATCTTAAAACATATCATTCCCACACACTCTTTTCCTTACCCTTAGAGTTATTAAAAAGTACTTGTTCAAATACTTAACTCAATTTAAAGATTTTTTTTAGTGGGAAGTGGAACAGCATGATATTAACACCTGGGTCTCATTAATATTCATGACAACCTGTTACCAAGATAAACAACAGCATTCATGTAAACCATTTAATATAAAAGCAATCACACATACACATACGCTATCTGATTCCTACTGAGCTTTTAATTTAAATTTAGACCATAATTTGGCGGTGCAAATTGAGTATCCAGAATGAATCATGCTGTTTACACCAAATTGTTTCAGCAATTCTCGTAGCAATGAAAACAATGTCTAAATACACTATATAAATCATGGTACAATTTATATTACAAAATGATGGTACCTGGTACCATAAAAATTTAGCTTTGGTGATATGCAATGTTTATAAACTATATATTTTAATGTGATGTGTGAACACTTCTGGTAGTGGCCTCTTATTGATATTATTAAGCACTATAATATGACCCAGATGGTTATGTCATTGGGTCTCCTAGTATGAACTGCAACATCGAGTTCATACTTGTGGTTTTGGTTGCTTTGCCTGAAGCACCTCTCGGACACATATTTTAAAATTCTATATAGGATATAATAACAGGAGAATGATATAGGCCAGAGTTCTGTAAAACTTGGCAAATAAGTCACCATGTGAATCTTTTATGTAATATGTAGTGAAATTGAAATGGCTGCAAACTACAAGAAGAGCTTTATGCCTCTACAACATCATGAATACTTTGTGTAAATCTCATTATGAAAGGCAGAGACTTCTTGGGAAATTATGCCTTATAAAAAATAAAATCTACAAATACTTTATGTAAACTTCATTATGAAAGACAAAAACTACTTGGGAAAACTTCATATGATATTATTTTAAAATCTTTAGGGTAGAATTGTCCTTTTATTTTTTAAAACAAAACATATAGATGACAGATTTTTGGAACAATGGGATGGAAGATCTGATGTTTCCATAAACTGGTGCTTATATATTAGTCTTGATTATAGTAGAAGTAGAAGAGCAGCCAGGCTGCCAACATCTCAGTCTAAGTTACAGAAGAAAGTCACTTTACTGAAAGTCAGTAAAGGGTTGATGTGAGACTGCTACAGTTTAGGGAGATATGGACAGAGATACTGCAGAATTATAGTGTTATGGAAAGGCCATATAACAAATATTCTCTCTAAACTTTATTTAGACTACTTTATCTGCATCACTGAAAGCAGGCATAAATGTTATATAAACCAAAACTCCAAGAGGCTTGCTTAAAGTTATAGATTTGAAATGCGTCAATAAGTTCATCTGAGTGCTACCATCCAAAATTGAGTCCATAAATGTAATTAATTCTGTATTAAACTGTAGTGATTCTTAAGTGTTTCAAAAACTTGAAGGATATGTAGTTGCATCATCCATTATCAGTATAAGATCTGAAATATATGCACTATTTGCATCTTCTCAACCTTGCATCATTTACATTTTCATTCTGTGTATTTTCCCTCCCCCATATTAACTCTAACATTTTGGCTTGGCTGACAACACTTCAAAAAGTACAATATGTTCAGAAATGCATGGTGGTAATAGGGTCATGTGGTAGAACCTAGAATTCTATCAATCTATCTGGATGATCTGCTTATGTGGGCAAGGAGTCGCAGGACCATAGAACAAGCCACCAAGCATAGAAACATTGCTATAATCTTCAAAAGAGAGTTATAAAGAATAAAAGTAGTTACCTCCAACTAGCTCAGGCTTTACATTTTCTAGGTATAGATATAAAGAACCAAACGTTCAAACCATAAAATCATATCAGAAGTCTGCAAAGTCCATCAACAAACCTAGATTATAGCAAAACAATTGATGAGACTTTTCCTCTAGACACTATGGGAAAACACACGTATGGAAATGTTACACCAAAAAGCCATTACTAAAAAAGAACAATGAAAAAACGTTTGGTGTTTCAAAAAAAAGCAGGAAAATAAAAGTCCTAGACCATCCTACAATGGCCCAGTTAAAGCCCCGATCTCAGTCCAATAGACAATGGTGAAAAAAGCAGGTACAAAGCTGCTAAAGCTGTTATTGCTGCTACAGGGGCTCTACAAAAATGTTGAAGTTTAAGGATTGAATAATTACGCACATAGCAGTAAAATTAAAATTTTTATCACTTTTTTGCTCTATAGCTACATAGTTAATCCTCAAAGTGACCCCCATTGCATATGTGCACATACCTATTGTAAACTAACTATAGATCCTGTGAACACTTTGGATATTAAGCTTGTCCAAGTAGTCATCCAAGCCATTTCAGGGTCACCCCTACAAGTTTAAAAAAGACAATGGTGGCCAAGGTTGCCCCTACAAGATTAAAACATGAAAAAAAATATTGGTGGTTGGTGGTCAGGAGCCCCCCTCCTTGGCAACAACAGCTTATTCGTCAGCTCACTTTGGTGGCTTTGGCTTCAGATCCTTTCAGCAGCTTCATTTCGGCAGCTCCCATTGTGACTCCGCATTGGGTGTTTTCGGGGGTTTGTTTGGTCTCCGTTCGGCAGTCCACTCTACGGCGGCCCATTTAATATTAAATGGAGCATCCCATCAGCCATTCCATTTATCCGAATGGGCTTATTGCCAGACCTGGTGAAAAACAATCTACATGGCTTCAAATGAAAGTTCTGTTCGTCTAATTTAAAGGGGCGACCTCTGGTTCTTTTCTATGGGAAGAGCTCCCTGACATTTTTTATAATGTCCTCGAATGTACTTGTAAAGAGTAATCCCTAGCAAGCAACTTTTCTCCAGAGAAAACAACCCCAACCTTGACAGGTTTCCCTCATAATTTAAACTATCCTTCCAATCCTTTTGCAGTTTAGTTAAACATCTCTGGACTCTCTTTAGCTCATTAATATCCTTCTTAAAAATTGGTGTCCAAAACAACAATTTATTCAGCAAATTTAGAGACAGAACTTACAATACCAATTCAATAAGCAAAGGACCAAGGACAGACCCCAGTTGTACTCTACTAACAAACCTGTTCCAATTCGAAAATGTTGCAATTACCACCATTCTTTGAGATTTCTGTTGAGATCTCTGTCTAACTTAGTTTTCTGTCCAAGTAAAATATACATAATAATTGTATACTTTAACATAAAAAGCGTTTGGTGTCATTAAGTTAAACAAAGACAGATAAGATGTGTATTGAGCAGGCTGAGATCATCAATTCTCTGAGTAAATAATCTATAAATCATATTGTAAAAGGAAGCAATATGGTTTCTATTAGACCTGCAGGGGAGCAAAATAGGGTTTCCTGCCACATGTTTTATGCTGAAACTGATTTCTGTTTACTGTGCACATTTGAGATGGGAGCTTTGTAGGCTGAATTTAAACTCATTAAGCAGAGGTTATTTGAAAGCAAATACCTTTTTCTACCCACAGCTCAAAAAAACAAAACAAACTTGGATGAAAGAAAATAAGACGTTAAGTATCAGATTATAGACTTAAAAAAGTGTAACATTGACACAATGAATTTTTGTATAAATCAAGGTGAACTGGTCAATTATAACACAAGCTGATTTGGCTGAACATATCCCTTTTCCATTACAGAAATGTACAACCAGACAGAAGGGCAGCACAAATCATATCACTGAAAATAAACACTCAGCAGGGAAGATCTGAATATGTTTGCAGACAATGTTAATTTTATCAAAATCATTATAAAATACACAAACAAAAGAATATTATCTTACAGTTTGCATCATTGAGAATACATTTGTGTATCCAGATGGTTTTAGTAAGTTTTGTAAATGTTGGCTTCATTATATCAATAAAGTGTTTGCTATTTAGACAGGGCAGCATTCAGACCTTGAGTTTGTTGATATATTGAAAAAGTGCCCCCTTTTTATTAGATTTATACTGCACTCTTCCTTTAAGATGTGTTGATTGAGAAAACTGGAAATAGACAACAGATCTCTTTGTGAAAAAGAAGCATGTTAAAGGTGGCGACAAGAATATGAATAGAAATGAGTTATCCAAAAGGAGCTCAATGAGGTAAAACAATTAAAAAAATGTCTTATAAAAATCTATTCATCTATAAAAGTATTTTCATGTGAGTACATCTTTTTTAATTACCTCCCATGATGTCCTATGCAAAAACAATAGGAGGAGAATTTGGGTTGCCTAAGACCAAAGACTAGTTTATGATACAGGTTCCCAAAACCACCTCCATGTTGGGGTTTCATTCAGTGTGATAATGTACTTAAAGGGGATGGTAACAGGGGTTGACTGGCCTGGCAGGACACTGTCGGCCCTGTTGGCCCAGATCTTCTGCCATCTGCCACCTGTGCACTCCCTGACCACCCCCACCAGGATGGCATAAATATAAAAAAGAAAATGGAGGGGAATTTGCAGCTGGGACACCCAGGGGAGGCTGCGTACGGGTCCTTGATGTGGCAGACCTGATGGGCCCAGACCCCCACAATCCAAGAGATTTCCACTGGTGGTTTCAACATATACGTAGTATACAGATCCTTTATTCTGTGTTGAAAAGGAGACAGGGAGACAACTGCTGTAGAAGCTTTTAACATTAGATTAAATTTGATTTTAATCCATTCTTAATGGTTTAATAAAAACGTAAAACGAATTGTGTTTTTTTGGGTAATTATTTAATGTGTATTATGGGTAATAGCAGAGATACATAGCAATGAACAATAGCCTGTAATCCAATAAGTAGATTTTTAACATGATTACAGCATAACTAAGGCAACATTATTATTGTGTTCAGATGAGATATCTCTAGATGGCAGCATTTATAAATGTATCTGAAGCTATGAATTGGAATGATTTGTTATGTTTTACAAGCCTAGGTCAGGACAGAAGTCAGATACCTTGAGCTTTTACAGTGTGTAAGGCTTATTTTACCATTTCGACACCCTTCTGTCAGTGTTGCACTCCATGGGTGGAACTTACCTGATGGCACGGGACAAACCTGAGCCACTCTGCAGTATTATTTGAAGAGACTGGGTACCTGGTACTTACTAGCACAGTGCCTCCACCTAGTGGGATCTGGGAATGCACCGACAGTTGGCCCCACTAGGAAACCAGTAATAATTCACACACAGTAATTGGCAACTAAATAACTGTTTTATCTAAAATAAATGTAACAGGTAGCTAATACAAGCAGCACTCCTAAAAGATGGCAATAGGGGCTTCACAAATTAACTCACTTACGCTATCTGCCTGACTAAAAGAATGCAAAGTCCTTTTAATGTATTCCCAAGCAAACACAATCTCTGTAATCTTCAAGCACTCCTTTAGGATACTGTCACTTTAAATAGTAATACTTACTCCAATGGTTTACATAGAACCTTCAGGCCGAGTCAAGAACTTATCGACACGCAGATGCAACTTCAGTCCCTTTGGACTGAAGTTGAGTAAGTGCTGAGAAATCCAATCTGAACTCCTCTACCACTCTCTGTCTCTCCAGGCTGCGGCACAGTATCTAGCTTCCCTGTACCAGCCTGATCCAAATGACAGCTTTTGGTGGGGCCTTCCAGCTCTCTGGGCCCACTGGCAGTTCCAGTTTGGCGTTTGGTTGCTCTATTGTGTTTTAATTGGTATTATACCTGATTGATTTTTAAAGATAAATTTTGTCTGGTAATAGATTTGTAAGGGTGGTGTTTAGGTGGCGCTTGCTAAGTTCTATCTTATTCTCCTTCTCTGTGCAACTCTACCTACCTGTTCGAAGGGGCCGCTGATTTGGTTTTTTTTAGGTTAAGTCAGTTCTTCATAGCTTAGGGCTAGTTTAAGCAACGAGATCAGTCACAGTTACCCCACCTTCTCCAGCTTTGTGGTGTCCCAGGGATATAAAAATATTAGGCAGAATCTTTTGGGACAAGTCCACCATTCTATATATCATTTTCTTTCCTTTTCCTTTCATTCTGAGCACGTGGCTTTATAATTTTATTCCATGAGATCATGATTATCGACTCCTCACTCTCAACTATTGTAATTAATATGGGAATCATATTTATTTAATATTCTCTGCACTGCACTTTAGATCTATTTGCACTGTGTATCAAGCTAATAAATGAATTTTTAATGAATTGGTGCTTCAGTTGAACTAAATTATGGCTTTTTAATTAGTATTATTTATTCATTACTTCAAGGAATTAATTGTTATCCTTGCACTGCACTTTAGTTATTTGAATTTAACTACAAGCACTTGCACTTTGTACACCAAGGATTAATCAGTGATACTTTGAAATAATCGATTTCCCAACCTTAAGTTATTATATATCAATAGAGGAGTAAGAGGTCAAGCGGGGTACTTTCCCTTTTTTTTCCCTTAATCGTATTCATACTGATTCAGGCCAGACCTCTGCTTTCATCCTTTGGTTTAAATTATTATTAGATAACTAGGGTGTCAAATTTTTCTCATTATATATCTCTGCCAGGCTCTGCTGCTTCCTCCTTCTGTCTGTCACTCCCTGTGTCATTTCCTGCAGCCCTGAGATCACTGTGCAGCTGGTTGCTAGGCAACAACTTACAGCACACAGATACAGGCTCTGCAGAACTGTTGCAGAGAGGTAAGTGCAATTCTGTAATAGATACATGAAAATAATGAGTCTATCGCAAGAGTACAGTATCCCCTAAGACTGGGCCAGATTAGGGTTCCCTTAGATGTTTAGGGTTGCCCCAGACAGCCCGGTTTTCCAAAGGTCTTCCCAGGTCAAGACAGTCTGCCCGGTTTCCAAATAAGGAAAACTGGGCAGGATCTCCCTTGATTGACATGGCGGTCATCCAGTCGCTGATCTTTGCATCATAGTCCTGCGACGTCGCTCGCTCCGCCTACAATGTCACTGGCTCGACCTTCTGATGTCATGGCCCCACCCCCTGCCTGGATCATGGGTCATGATGTTTCTGGAAGAAGAAAAGTTCTTGAAGGCTGTAGCTTATAAATGAGGCTGCAAAGGCTTGCTAAAAGGAAAAGATTAAGTCACCCCAAGCCTCGAGGCTGCATGCATCGCTTAGCAGGGTCCTGTAGTTGCAAAATAGGCGTGCTGTCCATTGCTTTGAACTACTAAGAAGTATACTAGACCTAAGAATTTTTGAGGGTTAATGCCCCAGGTAGATCGTTTTCCACAAAGCGAAATATCTCAAAGAATGTTGATATAGAAGGGAACCCATGGCAACTGCCTTTGGGGCAAGGTAGATGTTTTTTTTCGGAAGATTAGTGGCATTCTTGGAAGCCTGGGCTAGAAGAATTCATGTGCTACTGATACTGGGTTAATGAACCACACAAAATATTTATGGCAGGAACAGAACATATATTTACTTGTCTTTTGTAAGACATTTAAAAGGATCCAACAGGCCGTTTTTATGCTATTTAAACTTGGTTCAGATAATTTCATTAAATGCAAGGGTGTTTTTGCTACAACCACAACCAACTCACCTCATTAGCAATGTGGATCTTACAGAAACACTGGTCTTTCATTCTTAAAGAGCACCTGTTGGGCTAAAATATTATCCCCAACCAAAGGTGGGGCTAACAGTCTTTTTTTTTAAAAAAAATTGCCCCCGTCAGTGCTAGGACAGTCACACCAGGAGGAAGCTCCCTGTGCAAACGACCATGTCAGTCAAAGCACATGCACAAATGCTCTTCTGACGTCATGCGCATGTGCATAATGAGCAGATCATGGTACTCACTTATTATGTACATGCGTGTGCCTCAACATGGACGCTCGTACCGGGAGCTCCCTCCCAAGGCGAGTGTCATAGCGCTGGCCGGGGCAATTTAAAAAAAATGCTCTGCAAAGCTACACATTTTATTGCAACTTTTTTATTACTCAACTTTCCATTCAGGCCTCTACTATTCATATTCCAGCCTCTTATTCAAATCAATGGATGGTTGCTAGGGTAATTTGGACCAACAAGATTGCCAAAAAGGCAATGAAGAGCTGCTGAATAAAAAGCAAAATAACTCAAAAACTACAGATAATAAAAAATGAAAACCAATTGCAAATTGTCTCAGAATATCACTCTCTACATCATACTAAAAGTTAATTTAAAGGTGAACAATCCCTTTAAAGGGAAGGTTTAGTTACCAAAAGAGAACTGTAAATTACCTTGTGGGGTCACTTATAAACTAATTTGGCAGTGCTGAAGTATTTTACAGTATCATGCATGCTTCACTTGCACTTTAATTTTCATTGTGCCATGCATGATAATCTAGCTCCCATATATTTGTACTCTGCTATTTCCGATTTGTTACATATTTTCATTTGATTTCTGATTGACTTGTTATATTCAAGCTCATTTGCATAATATTTTTACATACAGCAGCTACTGTACTTACAATCCATTTTATAAGAGGCATGTTCTTTCTTCTGCCCCTAATAAAAAAGCATCTTTCACCTCCTCATTAATAACCTGTCTTTTATTCTTAGCATCTGATGGATAATTCTAGCAACAAAGAAAGCAAAATTATTAAAAAAGGGATAGATTTTTGCAGTAATTTTGCATTTCCCCTGACAATTGTTTTTAAAATATTTTATGTCAAGTACAATGTATTCTCAAGTTAAGCATCATACTTAAAATGTTTATATATATGGTATATAACTTAAGAAAAATTCTTCATATTCATATTATCGTAATCATACTCTCTATTAGGTGTCTTTAAATGTCAATAAACATTGTTATTTTTCAAAACATTAGCACTTTACCTATTGTAATTGTTATTGGCTATTTTTGTATGTAATCTTGTAAATTTAATGTATGGATTGTACCCATTTATATTACAGCGCTTTATAAATACGAGTTAATAATATAAACAATCCATTGCTTTTCATGGTTTTATAAAACCTTGCATTCCTTTGATTTGAAGGATTGCTACATATTCTAATACTGACACCTACAGGCAACTTCTCACCTCAATAGTTTTAAATCAATACATCACACATTAAGCCACATATAGAACTATAGTATGAAAAATGCAGTGATATTCCACACTTTGGGGAATATTTATCAAGGGTCGAATTTCGAATTGAAAAAACGTTGAAATTCGAATTCAAAAAGACCAACTGAAATTAAGTTTTTTTTGGTCGAATAGCTCCATTTTCTATCGAATAGGTCCGTATTCGGCCGAATTCGAATCGTACGAATCGAAGGAACAGCGATCGAATTTGATTCACAAATAGGTTCTAGGAGGTCCCCCATAGGCTAAAACAGCAATTCAGCAGGTTTTAGATGGCGAATGGTCGAAGTCGAATTTTTAAAGAAACAGTACATGATAAATTTCGATATTAGAATTTTGTAATTTTTTTTTAAATCGAATTTGGACTATTCCCTAGTCGAAGTACACAAAAAATAGCTTGAAATTGGATTTTTTTTTTCCATTCGAAAATTCACCTCGACCTTTGATAAATCTGCCCCTTTATGTCTGGGCGGCAATAATGTAATCATTTTACTGAATCATTGGCTTTGATATTGTTGCTTGATCCAGGCAGTTTAGAAGGATGATTATATGCAAAGGTTGCAAGCAAAATGGATGTGGACGCTTTTTGCTGAGAGAGCTTACATCAAAAAGGCAGCGCAAGTATTAGGGTAGCACTACACAGGCGATTTCCGTGCGCTTCTGTAGGACCCGATGCTGGGCGACAAAACGCCAGCGTCAAGTCTGATGAGACGGGAAACAAGGTAAGTAATACAAAAGTCGCATGGTGTCACAGTGTTCGTCCGATGAGACACGACTGTTGGATGCAAACACTGCACGCTACATTTACATCCGACAGTCGTGTTGCGTCGGATGAACACTGCGACACCATGCGACTTTAGTGCTTACATTTAGTGCTTGCAATTAAAGGACTGGGTAAGTTTTAGAAAAAAAAGAGCCAAACAGGGCTCATTTACAACCCAGTCAAATAATAAAGGATATAGTTGTTGCATGTATTGATGACATTCATTAAAGAGAAATACAAATAAGTGGTCAGTTTGAATGAGAAATTAAAGTGTTTTAAAGGAATGACAATTAAATGTACTGTTGCTCTGCACTTGCTAAATTGGTGTGTTTGTTCCAGAAACACTACTGGTTTAAATACACAAGCTGCTGTGTAGCTATGGGGGCAGCCATTCAAGCACATGATACACAGTAGATAACAGAAACATTCTGAATAATCCCATTGTATACTACAGAGAGTATCTGTTATCTGCTGTGTATCCTGTGCCTTGTCTTCTTTTTCAGCTTTCAATGGCTGTCCTCATGGCTACACAGCAGCTTGTTTATATAAAGAATTATAGAATTCCTGAAGCAAACACACCAGTTATACCAGTGCAGCCTAACAGTACATTATATTTTCATTACTTTAAAATATTCTGGTGTTACTGTTTCTGTTACTATAATAGTATCTATTATAGGTTAGTATAGTATAGTTAGTATAATAAAGAAATCTGTATTAGAACAATAAAGTGCAGGGAAAACAGTGTGCTGGAATAGGGGTGTGCAGGGTAGGCATGTACCTAGAAAGCATTATTGCTTATACTGCTTTGACCATCTCTAGTGCTGGTCTTAGGCCACTTTGGATAATGGGTTTCTGTATAACAGATCACATACCTGTTCTAAAAATTGCTTATACTGTAACTCAGGACACATACTGTATGTCTGCCTTTATTATTACACCCCTGCATTTTTTATCTGGTTTGGAAAAACAGGATGACATGCTTCAGGTGACTTTAGAGTTTTCACATTTACAGATACATAAATAAGATGGTTTGGCACCCACCATAAATATAAATGATGTTGCCTGCATTACTGAGTTTTAAGAGAGAAAATGTAATGGGGGGAGTTCATTTTTAGTTTATAGCTATAATTACTGGACAAGCAATTGGCAGCCTGACAGAGAATGATGATATTGACATGCCATGTAATTGAGATTGGCATGCTAAAATGGTTCTTGCTTTTGCCATCTGGAACTGAATTGCTGTATATTTCACAACAACCAAAGACTAAAAAACTTAACAGCTTATGTGCCTGTGATGCCTCTATATACTGTAAGTCAAACCATTTCAAGGTAGAAATCTGGCACTACATTTATTTATTTCAGTCAAACTCATTTGACCCCTTTAATTGGTGTAAAATATAGTTTTACAGTGGCTGCCAACTGCATCCATAGTATGCTGTAAGAACAAACATTCTCTACAAGCATGCCCCTTAATAATAAGCCTGTCTGAAATAATTGAAGAAATTGTAAACCTGCGAAAAATTAATTGTAAAAAGCAGGTGATTAGAGCCCAGCTCTTACTTCTAATTGTAAGCAGCCACAAAGAGGCATCACAGCTATCCCCAAGTAAGGGCAAAGCTCACCCTGAAGAAACTCTGAGAAGTGTTGATAAAAGATAATTAAGGAATAACATTTGGGATAGGTTCTGTTGCAGATATTAATTCTATAACTTTTCTTTTAACATATTTTTAAAAAAATACTTTCTAAATGTTACAGGGCACACTGAGCTTCATTTATATCAGAGCAAGAAACTGCATTCAAGCTGTTTAGCTTCTCCTTGACAGCACCATTAGGGAATCATAAAAGGCACGTTTTACTTATTATTAAATATATTTATTATTAAAATATAATTATTGTTAAATATATTTTACTTCATAGCATGATTATGATCATAGCCTTGAGTTCAGTCTTGCTAAAATGAACACAATCATTGCTCTTATTGACACTATGCATAGGTGCTTTCAGCCAAACACTTGTATTCCACGTATTTTGCACCAATGTGCTCGTCCAGTATATTATCAAGAATTGTATGAAAGAGTTCCTCTGATGCAGGGGAATCTTGGAACTACCATTTCAAAATGTGCATTCAGAAAGGACCAATAAATATACTTGCACTTATAAATAATAGAGGATCTGCATATTCAAATGGCAATTTGCCATACCTCCTTTATATCCAGACAGTCCTTCAAGTCCTCAGATCCATAGATGTCAACCTTACTGGCCTAAAATTGCCAGGCTGAGATCGCAATCCCTTTTTAAATACTGGAATTACATCAGCTTTCCTCCAATCCATAGGCACCATACCCGATGAAACAGAATCTGAAAATCTGAGAAAATAATGGAGGTCTAAAACTGAACTAAGCTCTCTTAGTACCCAAGGGTGTATTCCACCTGGTCCAAATGCAGTAAAACTTTATGAATCATATCCTGAGTCAGCCACTGACTAGATTCAGCTGAGCCAACAGTGCAGCTACAAGGTTTTGGAATTTTTATTTCTTCCGGATTGCTGGTTTCAACATTTATTATAGTGTTTATATTCATTAAATGCAGCTTCTGTCCCCACTGATTTGTAGTTTTTAAATGCAGTACCGTAACTAGAGGGGGACAGGCCCTGGTGTGTGATGCGCAGCTGGGCCACGCCCCCCTCTGTACGGGCCCTTGCCCGCTCGCACCCCCTGCTCCCACGGTAGTTCCGCCACTATTTAAATACCTTTCTCTTTTTTCCTATTAACTTTTTTTCTTTTGTATTGAGCAACATAGCAATGATATAATATAATTTTAAATTATTACCATTTCTGTTCTGTGTTTTTAGCCGAGAAAATAATACCACAATCAATGCTTTTGAAGGGTAGCCCTTAAGGAGTTCAAATTTGAAATTCATGGTTTTTGATGCCCAGTGTATATTTGTTTTTTTGCACCAGACATTAAATGAGATCATATTATGGTCACTATTACCCAGGAATTCAATCACTGAACATTTGTTATACGTTCTGCATCGTTAGAGATCACTAGATCCAGTACAGCATTTGTTTAGGTTGACACCTGTTTTTTTCACAAAATGAACAACTTCATTAATTGAATTCCACACTACTATCATTTGGAACAAGCTATTATTATTTTGAACAATTCTATAATTTTTCTATTACTCTACTACACCTACTAGTAAATTATTTGCCATTTAAAAATATAATTTCTATCTGAACAGTGACTGATCAGGTTATTGATGTCTGACTGCTATTATTTTGAACATGCCTGTACTTACCCCCTAGGCAGTCTCCATCATTCCCTGGTTTGGTGCTGTATGAATAGAGTGGTTGAGCACCCCTGCCACAGGTAGACATTTTAGGTGTATGGATGTACTGTATGGGACACCTGGTGTTTTATTACCTATAACACCTGTAACTCCTTCCCATTCTGATGGGAAACTCTCTGACTATGGCAGATTGTGAAGCAAGTATTCCAAAGCAGGCTTCTAATTTTAGCTGACAAGAAATAGGTTTATTTTTGCCAAGTAGAGTATCAACGACATGATACAGTATAGAATGAAGGGCATTTCTAACCAACAGCATAGGGCAGCTACTAACCTGCCTGTGTGAGACAAGCCCAAGGCTTAATATCTATTTTTTTCCCTGCAGACTCACTTATAAGGCAAGAAATAAAGCAGATTTGTCATTATTTATTTATTATTTCTCAAGACCTACTATAAACAACTAGGCAAATTTAGTTTTTTGGCTACTGCAGTGTAAATCTACAGCATCAGTAAAACCTTTCACCACCAGTCCCCTGTCCAATTTCAAAAGAGAGGCAAACATTCTGCAGATTCTAACAGTGACAGGTAGCCATGCCACTACTTTATAGTGCCTGATCACGTGAAAATGTAGGGACATGTATAATAAATATTTGTTGCAGGGCAGTACACACTGCATTTAAATTAATAAAATAACAATCAGTCTTTCTAGATGATCTAGATTTTTATAGCCATGTCTCTGAATTGTACAGACATCTGGTAACCCTCCTACTTTTGCAAAGTGCCAATATCTATGCATGGATTTCCAAAATGTTGGAACCCTAAACCAATGCAAGTTGTAATTTACAACAAATTGTATATCTCCGTCCAGTGTTGGACTGGGGTGCCAGGAGCCCACAGAAAACCTTAGACCACAGGCACACTTCTCTTTGCTCACCTTCTTTGCTCATTATATTCATCATTTCTCTTAACACACGGTCATCTATTCTTCTCTCCATTTCTCCTCATTGTTCATGAGGAATGTCCATGGTATAGTCATACAAGACAAATGAGGGCAAATTGACTAAAGGGCCAATTTTGGGCAGCAAACGATCTGCCACACTTTGCGCAACACTTTGCCAAATAAAAATTCACTACCACTGTGCTAATTCACTAAAATGCGAAGTTGCTTCTGGGCAGCCGAAGGCTGGCAAAGTTTCGCTAGCGTTAATTCGCCAGTGCAACCATTTCATAGCAATCGTTCAGTAGCGCTTATTTCTTCGCTTATATCGAAACTTCGTTAGTACTCTTCCGCTAAGGTCAATTTGAATAGGGCAGGGACATATAGGTTGTATGGGTGTTTTTATTAGAGATGTGCAAATGCTTGAAGTGGCCACTTATTATTACAATGTCCATGGAAGCAAAATAAAGACAAAAAAAATCCTCTAATGCCCTAGAAATGGGCCCACCCTAAAACAAAGGTGGCATGACCCTCAAATAGCCTTGAAAAAGCAATTTTGCGAAACGCGCGTTGGCTTGCCATTCTTACTGGTTTATACCAATTTTAGATAAAACCTTGGGGGGTTCTTTTTACAAAAAACGTTTTTTTGTGATCTGGGCGCTTTTCTCTGCTCAGATTATAGGAGATTCCTCATCTGTATTCTTGTTTTACTGTTTTCACTATAAGTGCTCTGGAATTTGTGTGTTTTTTAGACAAGATAGCTTCTCAATCTAGCCAGTTAAAATAGAATTGAGACCACAGTTCCAGAAGCACTGACTTCTCCTCCTTTGTGGGGTCCCGCAGTTAGTAAAACAATCAGCTAGACAATACGGGACTTCTCCACCCTTCTACCAATTTCCTTTTCCTACTTTTTCTTGGAATCAGAGATGTTCATAATTGCACTTTAAGTAATTTAGATGTGAATTGATCACATTTGGTGGCACTTTACCATCCTTATTGGTGTTTTAGCGGGTTGTTAGTAATTTATTAATTAATGTTAAATTAATTATTCATGAGTTAGAAATTACCAAATATACACAATAATTAAAAGGAAAATTAATTGTGTTTTTGTTTTACCCTATTTAATGTTAACTTATTGAGGTTAAGCACTAGCACTTTGTGGGATCAATTATTCAAACAAAAAGAGGGAATTTATAGATATCACGTGACCTAATGGTTTAACTGAAAACAAATCACACAGTAATAATATATTCTTTTGTAATTTTTCTGATTAAGATTCTTCTTTTCTTCTATGACCCTCAAATAGTTGGGAAAGAAATGTTAACACAAAAATCTTTAATAGCTAGGCTTTTGAAGGCAATCCCGCTTTAAGAAATGACAAAACGCCAGCGTTTTTTTACAACTTTTATGACTTTCCGGCATACAGGATATGATGTCACTGACATAAGATTGAGGAGGATGTAGCTTCATCTTATCAGTTCGCCAGGTCTAAGGTGACGAAGTAAACTCTGGCGAAATAGGTAAAGTTCTGTAAATGCAAACTTTAGTGAATTTGAGGGGGTAACGACCTGAGTGAAAATGCGCCTGGCGATAGGGCACAAAACTGCCATAGCGACCGTCTCTTTCACTAGCAAATTCTCCTCTATGCCTGTTAGTAAATTGCCAATGTCCCTGAGGATCAGATTTCTGACAAATTTTCACTAGCGACCGCCACTTCGCCCTTTAGTAAATCTGCCCCAAAGGTTGGTAGAACAGGAGGGCCCACTGTCACCTAATCTCACCATGAGTTTTCCTGGTATCCTGATGCGCCAGTCCGTCACTGTCTCTGTCTCAAAAACTTCAAATTAATATGATTGCAAGATCTCTAAATCCCATTGCCCACCAGAGGGAGACATGAGCACATTTTAAACTAGCTATAGCTAATATTAAACACTATTTGGTCCCTTCAGATGAATGAAAATTCTACACCTAATTTTATTTTCTAAAAATAAATAAATATTTTATAACCACGTTGTATGTTATTCATGTCCTTAACAAAGATTCATACCCAGCTCACCCTAATCATAATCAGTTCCCTAGCATCTAGAGTTTGAGGAAAAGGTAGAGCTGGAGAAGGGTAGACTTGGTGTAAAAGAAGAAACCATGCAATTAATGCACTTACCACAACTAATAGTGGAAGCTCTACATTTTAAAATACACTTTTCCAGTTACGGGTTTTTGAAAGTGGAAAGTTGGAAGTGTCACTTTTTAAAATCTTTTAAAAACGTCTTTAAAAATCCTTAACTGAATATATAACTGAATAAAGTATTACATAGTTCTATTTTTTAATTTTTGAGTGCCTATAAAAGATGAAAATATTTATAATGTGCATGCACAAAGTAAATGTTCGCACAGTTCTGTCTATCTGATGCATTTTCCTGTTCTGTTTTTTCAGTTCACCTGTAGATAAATTACTTTAGCACCAGTCATACAGCTCCCAACATCCTCTGTCATGTAATATTTTATACTGCACAACTCCAGTATGCTGTACCACCTACTAGGTTGTGTTACAAATTTTATAATACATATGCATTAGCTGTGCAAAATAATTTTGGACGGACGTCTATTGGTAGTAACTTATAAAAAAAAATTGAAAAATCGACAACAATTATACAAATGGTACAAACAATACAAATTTGTATTTTGCAATGTAGGAAACAGATTATTACAGCTTTCCTTTTCAATAGGACATTTTATTCTATACTCTGTCACAAATGAGAAGGTGAACAATGTTTCCTCTGTTGGCAGTTGCTATGTGTTCACAAAACACAAAATAAAAATTTATTACAGGGACTGGTTGCTCTGTGTAGATTCTTTGCTGTTAACACCATGTATTGCTTTCCCCATAGGCATGCTAGGAAATGTATTTTCCCAATGAGCTTGCAAAGCTAGCAGCAGCATCCTAGGCTGTCAATGAGCTGGGTGAGTGGTATCTAATTTTACTTGGGTTAGGAAGGAGCAGCATATTTGTGCTGCATTCATTACATTGGGAGGCTACAAATCCCAGCATCTGCTTATCTGACTCACTCATGCATTTGTCTGTTGGGTCCGACTGCAGTGCTAGCTTTAAGTAATTATTATTATTTAAGCAGGGGATATATTCCATACAACATATATCAGTAGCACATTGATGAACTAATACTAACAATATGAGATGCTAAGGTAAATGTTAGAAATAATGGCTGAGAACAGCAAGGTCATGTCCAACTGACACTGTAGGACCAGACTTCAGATCCCGCAGTGAAGCATTAAGCAGGTAGCAGCACATATCAGTCTGAACTGCAGCTGGCAAGAGTACTCTCTCTCCCCATCAGTAAAATATCATACTGGAAAAGAGTTTCCATGGGACAGCAGGCAGGAGTCAAAGGAAGGTAAATACTCTTCTTTATATTCTTATCATGACAATAGATGTACTATACAGCTAAAAGTAAAGTAGCGAAAATTCATCAGCACGAGCATTTTAAAGAGAACTAGTGTTACTTTCTTCCTAGTGAAAGTTTGTTAATACACAAATAATAGGACGGGTACATTTAGGTCATATATTTGTCTTTATTAGTGATGTTGGTGAAATTGCTTGAAGTGGCTACTTATTATTAAAAATATCCAAGAAAGCAAAATAAAAACAAAAGAGATCCTCTATTGTCCTAGACATAAGCCCACCCTAAAACAAATGTGGCATGACCTTCAAATGGTTAAAAAAATGTAAATATATTTAACAGTTACAACTTTTAAACATAATCCCACTTTCATGTGAAAAAAACCGCCAGCGTTTTGTCTTTTTTTTATGACTTTTCGGTATACAGGGTATGATGTCACTGACATAAGATTGAGGAGGACGTAGCTTCATCTTATCAGTTTGCCAGGTATAACCTGGCGTAGCAAACTATGACGAAAAGGGTAACGTAGTAGAACATTCGCACTTGATTAATTTGAGGAGTAACGATCGTTCAACTAAGCGAAAATTCCCTGGCAAAAGGGCGCAAAACTTTGTAAGCCCTGAGCTCTTTCGCTAGCGAATTGTCCTCTGCGCCTTTTAGTAAATTGGCGATGTCCCTGTAAAGTGTCGTTTTGGCTAATTTTCGCTAGCAACACCCACTTCAAACCTTTAGTAAATTTGCCCCTATGTGAGATGGTCTTTCCTTAATTCAGAGCTTTTTGTACAACAGGTTTCCTGATTAGGGATCCCATACCTGTATAGCAATTCTCACTTAGGGTCCTAGGTGCGTAGGCAGCTGATACCTGACTTGCAGCTTTTTGATATACAGCAATATCCATCTGGAGCTAATCTTTTCACACAAAGAAGAATTAGAAAACAAAGAAAAAAACACTTGAATACTAAACATGCACATGACCATGCCCTGTAAACCAGCAAATAGGAGTAATTTGTAATAATTATCCTGATTATATTTAATTTCTTTGGAATCAGAAAATATACAAACATCAATCAGTTATATTAAAATTGTAACATTAATTGGTTTAGGCTGTGTGTGCAACACCCAGTGCACATTAACCTACGCCACAGCCCCATCATTGTCTCATACTGTTAGTCACATACTCAGGTTAATGAGCTGTAGAATTAATAGCCTGTAAGTAAATATCCCCACCCCTGAAGCCACTGAATGAGAAATGCCGACCAAGGGGATGCGAGGGGCAGTGGCTGGACCAATGAGATTAAAAAAAAGAGAAATATGTCCAGCCGACACTAGGCTAGAGCTCCCTCATTGAAACACTATGCAGGCAGCAGCACATACTGATACCAATCTGAACTGCAGCAAAGAGACAGCCTGCCAGCCCAGCACCCAACACCTCTTTCCTTACTTCATAGACTGCATTCTTGGAAAAGCTCCGACAGACAAGAAGAAGATTCCAGGAAATATCAGGCAAAAGCCACAGGGGGGTGAGTACACTTCTTTATATACCTCTTTTTGGCAACAATAAGTTACACAGCTTGCAACAGACAACCCTACAGCACCAGTCTGATTTTTTTTCTTCTAGCAAATTATACTCTTTAACGTCAAATCAAAGTTATGGTGAAATTCATAACTTTTACAGAACCCTGAGGGATATTGTAGTCTTTCCTGTTAACAGATGGACAACCTATGGATACATCATATGTATTTTGTTTTGTATAGATGAAAATGCTAAGGTAATAGTGACTGGAGCTGGCTTAAATTATTGTTTACGTAGCTATAGGGGAAGGGGTGCTGTTCTTATCACATCTGTACTGTTGTAACAAATATTTTGAAGCAATATGAAGTTCAAGTTACTGTTATCTTATTCAGGGCTCCAACAGTCAAGTGACCCTAATTCTAAAATTACTCACTAGTCCCCTAAAATGAATTCAAAATTAAGAGACCTTAATTGGGACTCAATATGAAAATGAAAAAAAAAAAACATTGGGAGCTGATATACTGCTTTGAATATATATTGTTTACAAATGTCTCCTGCTCTGCATGATAAAGTGAAAAGTATATTTTTGTTTGGACGCTTTGTTGTCCTTCCCTTCTTTTTAACTGGAAAATGAAAATGTCATTGCCCAGTTAATGGTAAACATGCAGACGAATAA
This sequence comes from Xenopus laevis, assembly GCF_017654675.1. Taxonomy (NCBI): domain Eukaryota; kingdom Metazoa; phylum Chordata; class Amphibia; order Anura; family Pipidae; genus Xenopus; species Xenopus laevis. The sequence continues at coordinate 67,781,634 of NC_054386.1, forward strand.
TTCCAAGGTTCATCACATCATTTTAGTTCTTACAATATGACTTTACTTTTTAAAATGGTGAGATATTCATCATGAAAACGATTTTGTTTAATTGTTCAGATTTGGATGATACTGGATCTCCACCTGCAAAGATATTATGTAAGACAGGAACGCCTATGAAACTCAGACATGGGGAGAACATGGAAAAGAAACGGAGAGGGGTCATGGAGAGCACTGCTGAGGCAAAAGGAGCTAATGAAATGTATGATGAGGACAGGACTGAAAAAATAACTGAACCAGTTGCTAAACAGAGCTGTGTCCCAGAGTTACTTAATACCTCAGAGAAAAGGAAACAGCGTAGGTACCGCACCACCTTCAGTAACCTGCAGCTAGAGGAGCTGGACATGGCATTCAGAAAGTCCCACTATCCGGACGTTATCACCAGGTATCTAATTGTGAAGTGTAAATTATCCAAAAAAATCTAATCTTGTAAATGTTGTTTCCACAAAAGTTCAAAAACAGAACACTGCTCAGAAAATTAGAATGAATGGTCAAATATAGTTAGTGATTAGCGAGATTTTCAACACATTTCACCAGGATTCGCCAGGCTTCACCATGAAAAGACAACCATAGGCTTCAATGGGTGAAAAGATTGTCACCTGGGAAAAAAATTGTTGGGTGGCAAAAAAAAAAGTGTCGTCTATAGACTTAAAATAATTTGACGAATCTTTCGCCATTTCGCAAATTTTCGCAGAAGCAAAATGGGTCAAATTTTCCCATCACTAGTCATAATTACATGGGTTCACCTGCTTTCCTTAACATACTTTAGAAAGGCCTAACTCCAGTCATTTTATGGTTATCTTACTACATTTGATGGTGTGATGGACCTCCTCAACCACAAATATTCATCTTTGCCTCATGTAACAACATAAAACTGCATTGTTATGTACTGTATATACTTTGGATTAGACTTTTGTCTGTCTGTATCAGATGAATATACGGTAAGTCAAACCATTTAACATTTCAGTAATCCCAGTACTGAGCGACGTAACTTATGCCATGCCTTTCTGACTATAAAATATAAATATCTCTTGTGACAATGGGAAGACCCAGTATCAACCTAGAGCTTCAAGGATGTCATTTTATGAGTTTAGGAGATTTAATTAACCATTCTAAATAGTGGCAAGAGTTTTTGCAGTCTAAGCATAATTCAAAAACACCACTCAATAATAAATTAGTACAGTAATTGCTTTCCGGTTACATTCTGGAATAATGGCTACTGTATATCTTATTCTTTTCATGAAGTAGATGACTCATTAAGTTTAGTGAATTACTTATCAATCACTTTTTTCACCTTGTTTCAGCTCCGGCATTGAAAGACTTAGAGACATATTTATTAAAGTGACGGAAAGAGTTATTATGTGAATTTTGGAGATAATGATCTTTTTATAAATTCGGAGTCAGAACAGAATTTTCCTCAAATCGAAAGTTTGTTTTTCCCCGTATGTTTTTCAAGGTGGAGTCAAATGGAATAGGTTTAAACTAATAGACTTGCATATATTTTTAAACATGGTATGATGTATTCTGTGTCAGTGGGAAACATACTGACTCAAGCAGGGAAATACAAATCCTGACACAGAGCAGTCATTTCTAATAACAATTGTTCTTTTATTTTCCCATAAAAAGAATATATATTCTGAATAAGCAGATTTAACCCGTTCTCTACAGAAAACATATAGTTTACTCTTTCCTTACACCGAACCTGGATCTTAGTGCAAAGATAAAAAAAAAAATAATATAAGTAATAATATATTCTTTTCTGTAAAAAAAACAATCTTGTTTTTAAATTTCTCCTATAGCTAGGATTCAGTTATTCTTCACACATCAAATGAAAGAATGTTTTGGAGAGAAGTCTGACATATTCATTAAAACACATTCGTCAAAATATAGCTTGTAAGTAGTGAAAATAGAAACATTTAGGGGTAATGGGGTAACAAAATAAACATTTTGTTTTTCCCTAAAAGTGTAAACGGTATTGTAAAATTAACATTATCAATTCATTTCGAAGTAGGATGAAACAGTAATTGTTGTGAAATTTTAGGAAAAACAGAGGTACAAAGGGGAACATTGTGGACTTGGTTTACTGTCTGGCACAGGCAAAATGAATCAGAATGGTACATGCTTAGATCAGGTCCAACACATGTACCATAAGAATTTGCAAATCTTTATATTTTGGGGTTTTACAGAAATTCCTTTTCCTGTTCTGCAACCGATTAATTGCTAAGCAAATGAAAAAGAAAACACCTTAGTGTCCAAAACAATGGTGTACATTATTAACACTAGGGAAATTTACACTAGGGAGATAAACTATAATAACCAATCAGAGATGTGCTTTTTATATCCATATTAATATTACATGAGGTTTTAGGTGCTCATTAGCATATGCACGTTAGCATTCAGATTCAGGTTCAAGATCTAGCTGATTCTTCTGTGGAGATTGATATTTTGATATTTTACAAAATCCTAAATACTGTATGTGTTTAGAGCACCCTTACATTGTATATGTGATTGAGATAATAGTGACACATGTCTGTGTTTCTTTTTGCAGAGAGGATCTTGCAATGAGGCTGAATCTAACAGAAGCCAGAGTGCAGGTACAAGTGGCTGTTCAATTTATCAACTCTAATAATTTATTTAATACTGGGGGAAAAAAACACAGGTCTGAATAAATCTGACCAAGGCATTTCATGACCGTTTCATGACCGTTTCATGACCATATAAAAACATGAGGCTGTTTTTATACAGGTCATAGAACTCCGAGGTAACTTCTAATATCCTCATATTTTGAAACATGGGGTCCTTTATTTATTATAATACACAAATTTTAGTGAGTGATGTGACAAAAATGACATCACTACTCACCGTTTATAACTGATGACATCAGTACTCACTGTTTATAAGGGTATAATTTACAAGATATTATTGCCTTTTGTGTATTATATATATATTATAACAGTGAAGTTCACCTTTAAATTAGGTATCATTTTTATAGATAAACTTAATTCAATGCAACTTTTCAGGTGATTTTTATTTTTATTTTATATGTTTTTTGTTACCCTTCAGTCATGTTCTGTTTTCTGCTGGGGTCCCTGATCTAAGCAACCAAAACCCAGGCTTTATGGCTTGATTTTTATTTTTTTTACAGTTCATTGGTTATCGTTCTGTTCAAATCTACTGACGTTAATCATTTTAAAGACTTGGCAGGTAGGTAGGTCATTAAAGGAAAAGTAACACCAAAAAATAAAAGTGTTTTGAAGTAATTCAAATATACTGTAATTATCAATAGCCATAAATATCCTATAAAATTATATCCTTATTAATGGTGCTTAGCAATGTCATCAGTTATAATCGGTCCTTAGTGATGTAATTTCACTGATTCAATAAAACATGTGTATTAAAATACATAATTTACCTCCTGTCGTAATATATGAGGATATTAGAAGTCTCGAAGGAATCCCATGTCCTGTGTAAAAGCCCTTGGAACTGTCCTCGTGCCTTTGTATAGTTATGGAATTCCTTGGTGACTTATGCCTATATTTTACTATGAGGGGGACAATATTCACGATATAATAAATTGTTGCAATGCACTGTAAAACGGGTGTGTTCGCTTTAAAGACTTTATATAATAGTATATAAATAGGCTGTTGTGTAGCTGTCCGGCAGCCATTCAAAAGAAGGAAAGGTTTGGGTTACATGGCAGATAGCAGATAAGCTCTGTAGAATATAATGGTGTTCTACAGAATTAATCTATTATCCGTTATTTAACCTGTGCCATTTATCCCTATTTCTATTGGATCCATTGCGCAGCTGCTTATTTATAAACATTACAGTAGTGTTTCTGAAGCAAACAGACCAGTTTTCCTATGCAGGGCTTTAGTATAATATATTTTCATTACTAATTTTTTGGTGTTACTTTACCTTTAAGCCCTATTAACTAAACTTTGTCATTAAGTCTGAGAGATAAAAATTATCTTTTAGTATGGTAAAAGCCTAGGGTTGCCACCTGTCCGGTTTTGACCCGGACAGCCCGGTATTTTAAGGGGCTGCCCGGGTCTATAATTCCTGCCCGGTTTTCCAAATAAGGAAAACCAGGCGGGATTCCCTTGATTGACATGGTGATCGTCCAATCGCTGGTCGCCCAATGACATCACGGGTCCTCCCACGGACATCACAGGCACGCCCACTGACGTCACAGACACGCCCACTGATGTCACGGACCGCCCCCCCGCCCGGTCTCAGCCCGACATAAAGGTGGCAACCCTATAAAAGCCAGTATCTTATATGTTGCTATAAATTACAGGGTCAGGGCACACTTTGCATATTCATTTTGCTGTGTATATTGATTCTGTCTGCTGCATGTTATCTCATGGTCTAGTTTTTTTTAAATCTACCCCAGCTAGGATTAATGTATATACCTGATAGATTATTACTAAGAGTGTAGGGGGCCCATTAACTTAGCTCGAGTGAAGGAATAGAAGAAAAAAAAACGTAGGATTTAGAATGATTTTTTTGGCTACTTCAACCATCGAATTGGCTACTTCGACCTTCGACTACGACTTCGACTAGAACTATTCGAACTAAAAATTGTTCGACTATTCGACCATTCGATAGTCGAAGTACTGTCTCTTTAAAAAAACTTCGACCCCCTACTTCGGCAAGTAAAACCTACCGAACCTCAATGTTAGCTATGGGGAAGGTCCCCATAGGCTTCCCAGCAATTTTTTGGTCGAAGAACAATCGTTCGATCGATCGATTAAAATCCTTTGAATCTAACGATTCGAAGGATTTAATCGGATTTTTCGTTCGATCAAACTATTTGAGGTAAATCCTTCGACTTCGATATTCAAAGTCGAAGGATTTACATTCGGCAGTCGAATCTTGAGGGTTAATTAATAAACTTGATATTCTTTGTGCAGGTTTGGTTTCAAAATCGGAGGGCAAAATGGAGAAAGCAGGAGAAAATTGAGATGCTAGGAGGTGTTTCTGGATTTCCCATGAGCAACCCCTTGGGACTGTATTTTGATGGTCCTTCGCCTCTAACAGATTCTGCTTGGAAAACAGTACCTCTGTCCACTGTACCATTACCACCTTTCATGCCTGCATTAAGCACACCTCCGATGGGTTCCTTGAATCTCAGTAACATTTCTTGGGCAACACTTTTCAGTAGCCCCATTCTAAGTCCTTATTTTGGAAGGTAACATTATTTTAAGCATTCCGGTACAAATTGTGTCTTCTATATTAGCAATTCCATAATGTCCTCCTGTTCCTGACCTCACTGACTTTTATTCCCTAGAAGCAATAATTACATGGTAAATAATTACAATACCAAGAACAGGAACAAGGAGTATGTAAAAATAAAAATACTCACTAAAGATTTTAAGGTTGCACCAATTCACTAAGATTTCTAAAAATGTCAGTTTGTAAAGTTTGTATGCAACCGATTTAAAGTGTCTACAATTAGAAAGCAGATGAGAAAACACAAAACAATAACCTAAATATGATATGTCACAAATAATGTCTTTGGTACTCAAGATGAAATGTGCAAGTTTTTCAAAGTTTTTTATTTCATCCTTATGTTTTTAAGGGGTTGTTCACCTTTAAATTAACTTTTAGCATGTTATAGAATGGCCATTTCAAAGCAACTTTCCAACTGGTCTTCATTATTTATTTTTCATTTTTATTTCTATAGTTAGTTGATTTTTTAATTATTTGTCTTCTTCTCTTGACGTTATTCTGCTTTGACATGGTGGTCACTGACCCCATCTAAAAAACAAATGCTCTGTAAGGCTACACATTTATTGTTATTGCTACTTTTTATTACTCATGTTTCTATTCAGTTCCTGTCCTATTCATGTTCCAGTCTCTTATTCAAATCAAAGCATGGTTGCTAGGGTAATCTGAATCCTAGCAACCAGATTGCTGAAATAGCAAACTGGAGAGCTGCTGAATGAAAAATGAAATAACTCAAAAACCACAAATGATAACAAATGAAAGCCAATTGCAAATCGTCTCAGAACATCACTCTCTACATCATTCTAAAAGTTAGTTTAAAGGTGAACAATAATAATTTTATACGCTTATCACAAACTTACATTTTGTTTCTACGCTGTAACTTTGTAATCGTCACTCTGAGCATTGATATGAACAATTTCCCATTTATTCCAGATTCCTTGGTGTTCTAAACCCACTAATGACCACATCTTCTCTCCTTTTGGAAAATCCAATTCCTGCCTCAGACTCTGATTACAGCTTTGACCCATCCAACCATGGGTGAATGGAAAATGCTGCTTTGAGACAAAGGGCAAAGGAACATTCTGAACAAGTCCCTGCCATAAATCTCCTTGGTGGCAGCTTTACTGAGATTAACAAAGAAATGTGCTGATCCTTTTGGAAGGAGCAAGCAAAAAGACAATTTCTGGATAGTACCCCAGTTCACTATTTTTGAATATATTTAAGAGGGAATGATGCTGCATATAATAGGTCCAGGGAATGAATTTACCAAGCAATTCAAATTATATTTTATACAAAGGTTTAAGTTTCCTAAATTACTTCCACGAATGTCTCCTGTTTATTTTATTTATGTGAAAAATCATCAATTTCATAGTACAGGTATGGGACCTGTTATTCAGAATACTTGGGACCTGGGGCTTTCCTGATAACAGATCTTTCCGTAATTTGGATCTCCATACCTTGTCTACTAGAAAATCATGTAAACATTAAATAAACCCAATAGGCTGGTTCTGTTTCCAATAAGGATTAATTATATTTTATTTTGGATCAAGTACAAGGTATTGATTTATTATTACAGAGAAAAGGAAAATCATTTTTAAAAAATTGGATTATTTGGATAAAATGGAGTCTACGGGAGACTGCCTTTTCATAATTCGGAGCTTTCTGGATAATGAGTTTCCAATAACAGATGCCATACCTGTATAGTTAATAGTTTAAGAACCTCATAAAAATGTGAAAAAAACAGTAAGCAATACAGAATCTACTTTGAAATGCAGAATTTATACCAACATGTGCCTTAGAAAATACAACAGGTCGTCAAATTCTTGGAATAGAAAGAGTGTGGATTGACGTCCCAGTATATTTGCCAATATTTAGAATGTAAGCACAGAGTCTTTTATTTTTCTAGAACACAATATTCTTTTTAAAAATCTTTCTGTATTACTAATGTGAGTATAGTTTGTACAGCATGTGCTCATGGAATACATGGCGATATTTGTTTGTGATAAGCAGATGTAAACTCTAATGTCCAAAGCAGGAGAATTCACTGTGAATATTCTATCATTCTATCAACATTATTAAAGTAGCATATAGTTATCTCACTTTTAATCTACTTGATTAATCGACTTCTTTGTATTGGAGAGTTTGATCACTTGCAGATACATCATACATTTATTTGTAAAATCGAAACGTTGGAATTTCTTATGCTTGTCCATTAAAATCAGTTACTTAACTGAACGTGTTGAGTACCTGCACGCATGTGTTTTTGTTTGGTGAGTGCTCCTCCATTTTCCATATACATGTGTATATATATACATATATACATATATACATATATATATATATATATATATATATATATATATATATATATATATATATATATATATATATATATATATATATATATATATATATGCTCAAAGGCTCAGAATTTCACTACTGTGGATAATTCCAGTTTAAGAATCCTATTCAACATATGGACTAGCTCCAGAAAAGCGGAGGAACTAAGCCAACTCTAAGGAGGTTATTTACTAAACTGCGAATGCAACAATCACGAAAATTTTTTTTTACAAAATCTGACTTTTAAAAAAATCAGATTTTTTGTAATTTATTAAAACCCCAAGGATGGAAAAGTCCGAATCAGAAAATCCAGCATCTCAGACCTGTCGAGGTTGCATATAAGTCAATGGGAGAGGTCCCAATGATTTCTTGATCTGCACTGGGTTTCGTGCAATACCCCGCAGTTTTCAGGTTTTCGGGTGAAAATTAAAAAAAAACTTGAAAATCTTGAAAATGGGATGAAAAAAATCTGAAAAAATCTGAAAAAAACGCGAAAATCTGATTTTTTTACCGCAAACCAAATTCTCAGGAAAATGTAATAATAAATAAACATAAAAAACACAAGCAGATTTGATAGGTGTTTGTAGCAGAAAATATTGAGATAAATTTGGACTTTAATAAATAACCCCAGAGGTGTTCGTTATCTGCCAACCATTCTCCCTGCTCTTTCCAGGGGTGGGTACCTGATCTCAGTTATAATCTTATAATTTTTGCCATCAGCAGACCTCATGCATCACAAGCGATTAAAAAATGAAACATATCTTAATCTGCATATTTATATTTTGACATGGCAATATAAAAGGACTATTCACTCCAGTGCATTATTCACAAAAAAAAGAAAAACGCTAACATTTGCTAAATGCATTGAGGCCCTGGGAAGTCAATTCACAAATCACTAGACATAAGATAATTAAAATTTATCAGTGAGCATACCACTGGCATCATATGTGCAAACAATTTGGGCATCTGAGATTCATATAAATGACTGGAATTTAGCCAAATCATATATTCAGTGTTGAATTCTGTGCATTTGTACCATTTCTTTTAAATTGCATTATTGGCAGAACGTGTTTGGGGGGTTAACAGCAAAGCTTTCTGATCTGGCATCTAAATTTAATTTTATCTACTTTGTTCAATCCCAAGAATTTCACTGTGTGAGCCATAAACCCACTGTGAGAGCTAATAATATAATAAAAAGTACACAGGTAATGTTATATTACTTAAAACCAGCTTACACTCAAAGCCGATCAGGAAATGCTGGGGTACATAGGAAAGCTTTTGTCACTTTATATGTTCTCACAGTCAGCATGTACTGAACCAATATTTACAATATGGGGCCCATTTACTTAGCTCGAGTGAAGGAATAGAATAAAAAAAACTTAAAATTTTGAATGTTATATTTTTGGCTACTTCGACCATCAAATTGGCTACCTCGACTACAATTCGAACTAAAAATCGCTCGACTATTCGACCATTCGATAGTCGAAGTACTGTCTCTTTAAAAAAACTTTGACCCCCTACTTTGCCACCTAAAACCTACCGAGGTGCCATGTTAGCCTATGGGGAAGGTCCCCATAGGCTTTCTAACAATTTTTAGGTCGAAGAAAAATCGTTCAATCGATGGATTAAAATCCTTCGAATCGAACGATTCAAATGATTTAATCGTTCAATCGAAATGTGGCTCTCCGGACCCACAGGATGACATTTCTTTTAGTTCAGTGAGTAAAGGTACTGTAAGAAAAAGTAATACACAAAAAGTAAAACACAAGAAATATACAAAATGTCTAGAAAGCACCTCCTTTATTATCACTGTTATCATCACTAGCAGATAGGTAAGTAAAGGTAGCCATACACAACGGAGCGGATCTCTCCCCGATATGCCCATATTGAGGTGGGTGATATTCAGCTGATCTGATCGTGGCCCCTAGGGCCCAACGATCGGATCAGAATGGAGGCCATATGGCCGGTCGGATCACGGGACTGCATCAACAAACAGATGCGGCTGTGATCCGATGGGATTTTTTTACCCAGCCGATCGGCATCTGGCCGACTTTCGGCCAGATATCAATCAGGGATGCCCCTCGAATGGCCCCACACGGGCCAATAAGCTGCCGACTTGGTCTGCCGGCAGCTTTTAACAGCCCGTGTATGGGGGTCTTAAGTACCTTACAATATAGTTCCACTTGATGATTCTAAATGGCCTGCTTTGCAAGTTATGTGGACATCAAAAAACTGTCCAAAATGGCCTGCAGAGAAGGAATGAACTGGTCACATTTATTATGTGTTTCTCATGAAAACGTCCAGTGCCATTTTAAAAGTAATTGATCTTGACCTTTATATCGGTGTCAGAAATGACATTATAAACAGGCAGCAACTCTGTACCTCAAAAAATCTATATTCTACATAAACCTGTAGTACTTTGTAAGTTATGGCTATTTAATTACAGGCCAAATGGTGCAGAAATTGTATTTGTGTGGAGAATATTTACATATATTATCTATATAGACACACATACATGTGTAGAATCTATTACTTCAGGTATGGGATCTGTTATCTGAAAAACCCTTTATCCAGGAAGCTCTGAAATTACAGAAAGGCCATCTCCCATGGGGGCAGATGTACTCGAGGGCGAACTGGCTAACTCTAGCGTCAATTCGCTAGCATTACCGCCCGGAGGGACATCGCTAATTTACTTTATTTACTTTTATTTATTTAACGGGCGCAGGCGTAACTTTGCTAGTGAAAGAGATAGATGCTAATGGTCATTCACACTCTAACGCCAGGAGACAATTCGCTGGCGTCTTTTCCTTTTTTCAGAGTAGCCTGCAAAAGTCCTTTTTTTTGGGTAATCAGCTTCCACCATACATTTGCTAACATATGGAACATAAACTATACAGTGGGCTCATGTGTAGGGCATTATAACAACTCTATTGTCTTTATTAAGGTTCCCTGGACTTGTGAAATGTAATGTATTTGCTGCAACATACTGTATACGCCCATTTAACGTTAAATTTCCCGACCTCTAGCAAATTTGTGTTAGGCAGAAATGAACGCTAGCACATCTTCGCTTTCAATTGCTCGCATTGCTGAAGTAATACTAGCAAAACATCTCCAGCATTCGGCGTTGTCTAAGTGAATTTTCGCCTGGCGAAGTGTAGCGATGGGTGCGTATTGGTCAATGGCAAATTTCGCCCTTCAAGTAAATCTGCCCCATGGACTCTATTTCATCCAAACAATTTTTTTTAAATGATTTCCTTTTTCTCAGTAATAATACAACAGTACCTTGAACTTGATCCTAACTAAATTACCAATAGACTTAAGGTATGAAGTTATGAAATTATGGAAAGATTCATATCCAGAAAACCCCAGGTCCTGAGCATTCTGGATAATAGATCCCATACCTGTATATACAGAATGATCAGGGCCTGTTTTTGTTCTCTAATCTGGATACCTGAAGTCTTCCAAAAATATGTAGACATTACTTAAACCCAATAGGATTGTTTTGCCACCAATTTGGATCCATGCAAGTTAGTTACCATAAAGCACCGTCTACTGAAAAAGGAAATAATTTTTTAAAAAATTAAATGATCTGCTTAAAATGGACTTTATTTGAGATGGACTTCCATCTAGATTCTGGATTTCAGGTTCCCATACCTGTATACATATGCATTGTTTACCTAGTGCTAATAATCTTTATTTTGTAAATTTGTAGTCACATACCCAATCCAATTGTCCCATTAAAGATTTTTGCGGCTCTTCCTTTCCAATCCGATGATTTATTTACATGATATTCAACCCCAAAACGGTTTTCAGTGTGTGGCATAATAGTCTTTTAGATAGACTAACTGCACTTCTAGTAAGGGATTTTAATTTTTATGCAATATTATTTCATATATTATTCCTTAACTGATTCACGTGGTGGATTTCTAATATAGATATGTTATATGCCATGCCACCTGTGACTTTGTCTCCACTAAAACAGTGGCACGAGGCTGCATGCAAAAAAAAACGACATGAGAACAAGCTAGATGAAAAGCATAGTGTGCCAGGTGTTTCAGGAAGGCACAAAGAAGTTAAATCAGCGGGATGTTGTGACTCAAAGCCTCAGGCGTATTCATGGAGAAAATTAATTTACAAAAGTATGTGGTTCAGGGCTACAGTCAGCTTTTTTATGAACAGATTAGAGATTAAATTTTTTTCCTTCTTTATTCCTGCAATCCTTTCAACAATTAGTGCATTAATTGGAATGAGAGAGAACACACTAAAATATACATGGAATTAAATGAGTTCCCCATTGAGATATCCAGTGTTTCGGGATATCCAGTGACGCGACACACCGGCCATGAATGTACACGGATAATGTACAAAGAGAAGACATTCATGAATCAATCTAGCATAAAGCCCAGCCACTTTATGCCTCTTTTAAGCAATAATGTTAATTGGCATGCAACTATAAATAGGAAATCATTTTCTAAAGTAATATATAGCTGGACTTTAATTGTCTTAATTAGTTCTCTTTTCTAATCTGCCTACTTTCCCACCAAAACTGAACATGCTCTCTGGTTGCATTTGTCAGATGCCCTACAAAACCAAAAGCAGTTCAATTTTGAGGCTGAAATGTTATTTATTTTCTTTAGGTACATTAAGGAGCTCCCAGGGCCCAGTGAAAATTCAGTGCTGGGCCCCACCATATTCCTCCTATGGCCAGTAATTTTTCAACCTATAAATCTTCACACTGCTTTCCAGTGGGCACCATCAGGACCCAGCTGAAGCCACAACATCTGTACCTGTAGCTAAATTCATGTAATTCAGCTTTCCATTCATGTTCAGACACCCTTCTTTTCATCTACCATTCAAATCACTGGCTTGTTTGTTGGGTTATAATTAGAATCCATTATGCTGTTTTTTTAACATGGGTAATAATTTGGATACAATCAAGCAGCTGAGTAGGAAGGTGTTACATTTTGGGTCTACCCTGAACTGGTAAGACACAGAGATCCCCATGTCATACTTTAAGTGCGCAAGGAGTGTTCTGACATGTGCAGGGGCGTAACTACAGAGGAAAAAGACTCTGCGACTGCAGGGGTGCTCATGTGTTATGGGGCCCCATGAGGCCCTAATTCATTTACAATTTCAATATATATTGGTAAAACAGGTCAACCTCTAGAATTTTGGTGGCCTGAAAAATAATTTGCTGTGGGGCCCAGTAGTTACGCCAATAGACATGTGTCTTAAAATTGTGCTTTACAGGTAAAACTCACAGTCTCGTCCTCTCTTGCACATTATGGGACATGACATGTTCATGATCCTTTTGTGATGTCACAAGAGATATCTGTATACTGTGTATGATATCACAAGATTTGGCTTCAGAAGGCATATCCATGTTCTTTTTATAAAACACAACAGGCATGTGGACAGCCAGGGCCATCATCATGGGGTACAGGGGTTAGTTAAGTCAGGGCCTTCATGGCAGAGCCCCAAAACACATGAATGTTTGATTTGGGGGTTGTGAAGGAGGCAGAGCCTTCTGGGTTTGGATGGGTCATTGTTGGGGTTTATATATGATAGGGCATGGCTAGGTTGGGTCAGGTGTTTAGCTTTGCATGTGCTGGACTTTTTTTTCATTGAAGCCCCATTCTATTTTTTGGCGGGATCTCCACCCAGGGGCCCAGGTAGCAAATGGATTAATAATGGGGCTCTTGAAGAGGAAGGCCCTGCTAATTTAGTAGTATGGGGCTCAATGATCCCTGATGGTATTCCTGTCCACAGCCTCAAAATGAATATACAGCAACTGCCCCAGCCTCTTACTGCCAAACTTGTGAGGGCTCACTCAAAATGTAAAGCGTATGACATAGACCCTGCTGTTCTTAAACATGACAAGTTTGCCTATTTCAATATTCTGTGTTTCCAAAAGTAGTAAAATCGCATGCTTTAATGCCTATGAATATTAACTGAATATTGTATTTATTTACATATCTGCAAACATTATGTGTTATTGTCACCTGGCAACAGAATTTAAAACAATTTCACAAATCACTAATCTTTTCAGTGAAGCAAATCAGTAGCTGATGTTTAAAAACCTTCTTTGCTGATACTTATTAAACAAAATATTGGTGTCCAATCAGCCGTGAAGCAAACGAGCCATTAAATACTTTAGTGATGGTAAAAATGGCATCAGCCACATCTTGACACTTAAAACATAATCAGAGCAAATGTTGATTTATTCACGGTAGGTCTAATGTATCTGCCAATGTGACACTATTCTGCGCTGAGATGGGCTTGTGTGTCACCTTTGCACATATGACAATACAGATAAATAAATTGCAGTGTTATCTATTTAGCTGCTCATCAGGTGAACTAAGATGGTGTTTAACATTTAGCAGAGGAGTAATTTACTGAGATATTTTTTTCTGAACCCACAATCACATGCCTCACGTGGAGAGACAAACAGAACAATCTAAAGGAAACAGGGCATGATAATTTGGCTTTTATAAACTGAACTAAGTGCAAATACAAAAGAAAAATACTATCCATTTCATGTCCATCATGTAATACCTTTTTGTTTTAGAAACAATATTAAATTTATCATATTCAATTTATTTTTCAGCAGGATTCAGATTTGGCCGAATCCTAATTTGCATATGCAAATTAGGGGCGGGATGGAAATTGTGTGACTTTTTGTCAGAAAACAAGGAAGTAAAAAATGGTTTCCCCTTCCCACCCCTAATTTGCATATTGCATATGCAAATTAGGGTTCAGATTCGGTTCGGTATTCGGCCGAATCTTTAGCAAAGGATTGGGGGGTTCGGCCGAATCCAAAATAGTGGATTCGTTGCATCCCTACAATTTATGCAGAACTCACTATAATAGTAAAAACCAACCCAAATCTATAAAATATATAATATTCACTCACTACTGCAAGAACTTCCTTTAATTACCCCTGATACCAACACACAAGGAGGTTATGTTTTATTTTACCAGATAATAGCTTTTACAGTTGTAACGCTTTCTTGGCCTATTCTGCCAATTAGGAGTTAAGGGTGACCAGCTAGGTAGTGAGCATGGGTTACATTGCGAATCCTCACCGAGGGCAGAGCCTTTGCCAAATGGAAGCTTCCCCTTTAAAATGTAGTTGAACTACAACTCACAGGCATATAAGTGTAAAAATAGAATAATGGACGCCAGGAGGTTCTTAGATAGTAAAACAGGAGCACAGATTTATTATGCCAGAGGCAAATGACCACAGGTTTACTTACAAAGATGTATAGTTCACAGCAGATGGAATCACTTTGGACAATACAAGGCTCACAGTCAGACAGAAGCGACTCCCAAAGGATATTGCAGATAGGTGTACATCAATTCCCAGTTTAACCGACGTCGCCAGTGAGGGGATCGGGATCGATCAGGTAGGGTACAGGTAGTCCTTTGCTAACCTAGATGCCTATCAACTGAGTTCCCTGCTCTAAAGGCAAACAGGCCTTGTGGGAAGCTACTTCCTCCTACAATCCTCGTTGGAGCGACAACTGCTCTTTCTGCTACACCTCTCTGTCTCAGTCTCCTAGAGAGTCTATAACAAGATCTTACTATATTAGCTGTTCCTCGTTCACGGGGTTACCTGGTCCCCGCCTTAGCACCAAAGGTGTCAGGTCCCTCTGGGGTAAATGCTTACTGGGGCCTATGGTGATCCAAGGCTCAATGGGGATTCACCTAGCAGCAGCACCAGGAGCCAAAGAGGAAGAGGACACTCCCTGCACAACACTATATAGCAGTGTGGCAGGGGAGTGTCATTACACTCTTTGTTCAATAGGTGAGGATGTTACACTTTACCAGTTAGAAGGGCTTGGCCCAATAACAAGGGAAAAAAGAACTACATACATAAGGTAGGGGATTAACTCTATAGGGATAGGATATCCTATAGGTCCCTACATACACCAGGGGGGAAAAATCCATTTCGTCCCGACAATGGTGAAATGATATAGACACAATAGTAACAAAGTGAATATATAAGTGCAAACCAACAATACCATTGAACATCACTCTTCTGGTATCCTCTCCTGAGGAATACCTGGTAACAATGGGTACTGTGGAGAAAAGAACAGTAAAGAGCAAAAGTGCAATACTGTATTGGATAAGTTTCAGTGCAAATAATTTCAGTTGCATAACTTATTACATGCATGAGGTCCTTAATGGAACACTTAGGCACTTAACTTACGATACTTGAACCATCCATAGTGTATCAGGAGGTCCAGGCACAGGCTTGGCTGAAAAGAAAAATTAGCATAGATTTCTTTTCACACATGAACACTCATTTTCATTGCAGTTGAGTTACATGACCCCACCATAACCAAAAGCTTTATTCCATATCACACCCCCCTACCCAAGTGTCCAAAGTTTCTGACAGTCACTTGGGGAGTAGAAAGGCAAAGAATAAAGGTGCTACTCAATGAGTAGTTAGAGGTAGAAGAGTTGTGGTGGGGGCTCAGCAGTCTTTGTCTCATGAACCCAACTATTTGCAAGTTCCATACAATGTTCAGAAGTCCAGAAATGGAACAATGAGTGAACAAAATAATGAAGAAGGCCCAAAACTTGGGGCATCAATCTCGAAGAACATCAGGATATGAAGAAGGCCCAAAACTTGGGGCAATCAAATGACTTCCTCAAGTGTAAACAAATCATCTCTAAGAAGAAGTCTCACTCTTAGAGGGATACTGAATAATAACACACAGGGTCCAGCCGGAACCACTGTGGACAGATCAAACATTCACCCCATACTTCTCCAGGGTGTGTTCGTAGGACAAATAATAGGAAGGTTGAGGTTTCTCTACCTTCCCTCCATTAGGACGACAAGCTGAAGAAGCGGTCCTCTTGAAACTTCCCACAACTTTTGATATGGTGCTTTAAGATGGTACGCCCATACCACCATTCGCTGAGGGTGTCACAGAGGAAGACCATGTCACGCTGCCGCTTCTGTGGATCGCTTTGGAACAATCCCTTGGGTCCCAAATCTGTTTTCTTCAAAAGTTCTCCATATAGCCATTCTTCCAAATTCTTCTCTACTTCGTCATAAACCCACTCAGGGGCATAGGGCATTGGATAACCCCAACGGTCACGAACTCGGGCATTAATGATGTGTTCCACCCGAGAGACTGTGCGTGCCTTCTTAGGGTCGGCCCTTCCCTGAGAGACCCAGAAACCTTGTGCCTCTGGAGATAGCAATGGTTTAGACAAGCAGGCAACAGGCTGCTGAGAATTGGAACACACTGTTGGAACCACTGTGGATGAAGCCTCATCTTTTGGTGCTGTGGTTGGCTTTGGAGTAGCAGGCCTAGGCGTGGCAGGCCTGGGTGTGGGAGGCCTAGGAGTAATAGGCCTAGGTGCGACATCTGGGTTCCTACACATAGTACTCCCCCTCCCTCTGGGTGGAACACGTGGATCCTCACTCTGGGTGGCTGCATCCCCACTAGCGCCTACTCCCTGTGGCTGTGAAATGGACAAAGCTTTCAGAGGAGTGGGTAGGCTTTGGATGGTGGGTGGCCGCACTGAGGAGAGGTGATGAGGATATGCGGGAACAGGTGCAGGAGCAGAGTCTCCTGACACTGAAGACAGTCCATCCGTGTCTGTAGCGATGGATTTTGTCTTTATGCCCTTTTTAGGATTGGCATAGAGCACATAGGGACCTAACCAGCACTCGTGGAAACAATAGGGGCACAAAGAGTGGAAATTACAGGTCTCTGTGGATAGTTCACGGGTACAGTGCCCGCAGTAGGGAACAACTATCCGGTTAAAGTGGACATTGAGCTTTTCACCATATGTCCCGGCCCAAATATATCTAAGGCCAAAGTCTGTCAGGGTTTTCCCCTGTCAGGGTTTCTTCCGCATCTGCCCAATAGGGATGTAGCGAACGTCGGAAAAAAAGTTCGCGAACATATTCGCGAACTTGCGCAAAAATGCGAGCGGTTCGCGAACGGTTCGCGAACCCCATAGACTTCAATGGGAAGGCGAACTTTAACATCTAGAAAAGACATTTCTGGCCAGAAAAATGATTTTAAAGTTGTTTAAAGGGTGCAACGACCTGGACAGTGGCATGCCAGAGGGGGATCAAGGGCAAAAATGTATCTGAAAAATCTGCCTGTGTGTGCTTGGAAGAGATAGTGTAGGGGGAGAGCTGTTAGTGATTTCAGGGACAGATGATAGTAAGTTTGCTGGCTAGTAATCTGCTTGATACTGCTCTGTATTGGAGGGACAGAAGTCTGCAGGGATTTGAGGGACATTTTAGCTTAGGTAGCTTTGCTGGCTAGTAATCTACTGTTCTCTTTAAACAACTGCCATACGTTGACCTTGTAGGCATTGTTTGCCCAGTTTTTTTGGACGCAGCCACTGAAGCACAGTTGCCAGAAAAAATATGCCATATAAATGCTGAAAATAGTCATTTTTCGCCATACGTTGACCTTGTAGACATTGTTTGCCCAGTTTTTTTGGACGCAGCCACTGAAGCACAGTTGCCAGAAAAAATATGCCATATAAATGCTGAAAATAGTAATTTTTCGCCATACGTTGACCTTGTAGACATTGTTTGCCCAGTTTTTTTGGTTGCAGCCACTGAAGCACAGTTGCCAGAAAAAATATGCCACATAAATGCTGAAAATAGTCATTTTTTGCCATATACGTTGAGTCAACGTATGGCAAAAAATGACTATTTTCAGCATTTATATGGCATATTTTTTCTGGCCTCTGTGCTTCAGTGGCTGTGGCCAAAAAAACTGGGCAAACAATGCCTACAAGGTCAACGTCGTTGACCTTGTAGGCATTGTTTGCCCAGTTTTTTTGGCCACAGCCACTGAAGCACAGAGGCCAGAAAAAATATGCCATATAAATGCTGAAAATAGTCATTTTTTTGGTCGCAGCCACTGAAGCACAGTTGCCAGAAAAATTATGCCATATAAATGCTGAAAATATAAATTTTTTGGTTGCAGCCACTGAAGCACAGAGGCCAGAAAAATTATGCCATATAAATGCAGAAAATATGCATTTTTTTGGTCGCAGCCACTGAAGCACAGTTGACAGAAAAATTATGCCATATAAATGCTGAAAATATAAATTTTTTTGGTTGCAGCCACTGAAGCACAGAGGCCAGAAAAATTATGCCATATAAATGCAGAAAATATGCATTTTTTTGGTCGCAGCCACTGAAGCACAGTTGCCAGAAAAATTATGCCATATAAATGCTGAAAATAGTAATTTTTTTGGTTGCAGCCACTGAAGCACAGAGGCCAGAAAAATTATGCCATATAAATGCTGAAAATATGCATTTGTTTGGTCGCAGCCACTGAAGCACAGTTGACAGAAAAATTATGCCATATAAATGCTGAAAATATAAATTTTTTTGGTTGCAGCCACTGAAGCACAGAGGCCAGAAAAATTATGTCATATAAATGCAGAAAATAGGCATTTTTTTGGTCGCAGCCACTGAAGCACAGAGGCCAGAAAAAATTAAACCAGTAGGGTTTGCACCCTAGTTTGTAACGGTGGCGGAGGGAGGAGGAGGACGCTAAAGGACAGCTGTGTGTGGAGTCATGAGGCTTGAAGAGAAGGACAGCTGCATAGAAGTCAGAACAAGTCTTCCGGCGTGCAGTAACCCTCCGAGATCCACCCCTCATTCATTTTAATAAAGGTCAGGTAATCGACACTTTTGTGACCTAGGCGAGTTCTCTTCTCAGTTACAATCCCTCCTGCTGCACTGAAGGTCCTTTCTGAGAGCACACTTGAGGCTGGGCAAGACAAGAGGTTCATGGCAAATTGTGACAGCTCTGGCCACAGATCAAGCCTGCGCACCCAGTAGTCCAGGGGTTCATCGCTCCTCAGAGTGTCGATATCTGCAGTTAATGCCAGGTAGTCCGCTACCTGCCGGTCGAGGCGTTCTTTGAGGGTGGATCCAGAAGGGTTGTGGCGCTGCCTTGGACAGAAAAACATTTGCATGTCTGACGTTACAGACTGGCCAAAGGGCTTTGTCCTTGCAGGTGTGCTCGTGGCAGGATTACTGGCACCTCTGCCCCTGGAATGTTGATGAGTTCCTGAAGTGACATCACCCTTAAAAGCATTGTACAACATGTTTTGCAGGCTGGTTTGTAAATGCCGCATCTTTTCGGACTTGTGGTATGTTGGTAACATTTCTGACACTTTATGCTTGTACCGAGGGTCTAGTAGCGTTGCGACCCAGTACAGGTCCTTCTCCTTAAGCCTCTTGATACGGGGGTCCTTCAACAGGCATGACAGCATGAAAGACCCCATTCTCACAAGGTTGGATGCAGAGCTATCCATCTCCGCTTCCTCATTATCAAGGACTGCATCATCCACGGTCTCCTCCCCCCAGCCACGTACAAGACCAGGGGTCCCCAAAAGGTCACCACTAGCCCCCTGGGAAGCCTGCTCCTGTTGGTCCTCCTCCTCCACAAAGCCACCTTCCTCCTCTGACTCCACTTCTGGCACCTCTCCCTGCGTTGCAGCAGGTGCCTGGGTTCGTTCTGGTGATTCCGACCAGAAATCGTGCGCTTCCAGCTCCTCGTCACGCTGGTCTACAGCCTCATCTGTCACTCGTCGCACGGCACGCTCCAGGAAGAAAGCGAAGGGTATTAGGTCGCTGATGGTGCCTTCGGTGCGACTGACCATATTTGTCACCTCTTCAAAAGGTCGCATGAGCCTGCAGGCATCGCGCATAAGCACCCAGTAACGGGGGAAAAAAATCCCCAGCTGTGCAGATCCAGTCCTACCACCCAGTTCAAAAAGGTACTCGTTGACGGCCCTTTGTTGTTGCAGCAGACGTTCCAACATAAGGAGCGTTGAATTCCAGCGAGTCTGGCTGTCAGAAATCAAACGCCTGACTGGCATGTTGTAGCGCTGCTGAATGTCAGCAAGGCGTGCCATGGCTGTGTAGGAACGTCTGAAATGGGCCGACACCTTTCTGGACTGGGTGAGAACGTCCTGGAATCCTGGGTACTTGGAGACAAAACGTTGGACTATTAAATTTAACACATGTGCCATGCAGGGCACATGTGTTAAATTGCCTAGTCTCAACGCTGCCAACAGATTGCTTCCATTGTCACACACCACTTTTCCGATCTGCAGTTGGTGTGGGGTCAGCCACCGATCGGCCTGTGACTGCAGAGATGACAGGAGTACAGATCCGGTATGGTTTTTGCTTTCCAGGCACGTCATCCCCAAGACAGCGTGACAACGGCGTACCTGGCACGTCGAATAGCCTAGGGGGAGCTGGGGGTGCACAGGTGTGGAGGAGGAGAAGGAGGACCCAGCAGCAGAGTAAGAAGAAGAAGAAGACGAGGTAGAGAGCGATGGAGGAGTAGAGGTGGTGGCAGAACCGCGTGCAATCCGTGGCGGTGACACCAACTCCACTGTTGTTGTTGAGCTACCCATTCCCTGCTTCCCAGCCATTACCAAGTTCACCCAGTGGGCAGTGTAGGTGACATACCTGCCCTGACCATGCTTGGAGGACCATGCGTCAGTAGTCATATGGACCTTTGGCCCAACACTAAGTGACAGAGATGCGGTAACTTGGCTCTGCACATGTTGGTACAGGTGTGGTATTCCCTTTTTAGAAAAAAAATTGCGGCTGGGTACCTTCCACTGCGGTGTCCCAATTGCTACAAATTTGCGGAAGGCCTCAGAGTCCACCAGCTGGTATGGTAAAAGCTGGCGGGCTAAGAGTGCAGACAAGCCAGCTGTCAGACGCCGGGCAAGGGGGTGACAGTCAGACATTGGCTTCTTACGCTCAAACATGGCCTTCACAGAAACTTGGCTGGTGGCAGATGACTGGGAATGGGAACAGGTGGTCAAGGTGGAAGGCGGAGTGGAGGGTGGTTCAGACGGGTCAAGGAGAGCAGAGGTAGAGCAGTAAGATGCTGGACCAGAAGGAGTGTGGCTTTTAGTTTGCCTGTTGCCTTTGAGGTGTTGCTCCCAAAGTGCTTTGTGCTTGCCGCTCATGTGCCTTCGCATAGAAGTTGTACCTATGTGGCTGTTGGGCTTACCAAGGCTCAGTTTCTGACTGCACTCATTGCAAATTACAATGCTTTTGTCAGAGGCACACACATTAAAAAAATCCCACACTGCTGACTTTTTGGAAGTGTGCGATCTGGCGGTAACAGTAGAAGTTGGCGGAGTTGGCGGTATTGGCGGCAATGGCGGGTGCGTTGGCCGGCTGAACACAGGTGCCGATACATGTTGTTGCCCTACTGATCCCTGCGGGCTGTCCTCCCTGCTTCTTCTAAGTCTTATTCTCCTACTGCCTCTCTGACTCTCCGTCTCTCCATCTGAACTACCCTCCTCTTGCTCTCTTCTACTAGGCACCCACAAAACATCAATCTCCTCATCATCATTCTCCTCAGATGCATCAATTTCTTCTGACACATCACAGAAGGAAGCAGCAGCGGGGACCTCCTCCTCATCACTCATTATGTCCATCTCTATCGTGTTCTCTGCCAGAATTAAATCTGGTGTAAGGTCCTCATCTCCTTCATCTTCTTCTGGCAATAATGGTTGCGCATTACTCAGTTCAAGAAACTCATTGGAAAATAACTCCTCTGACCCCAGTGAAGAAGGGGCACCGGTGGTGGAGGAAGTGTTACGTGGGGTGGCCATAGCAGTGGAGGATGAGGAGGATGTTGTGGTAAAGTTAGAAACGGTAGAGGATGGGGTGTGCTGTGTAAGCCAGTCAACTACCTCTTCAGCATTTTGGGAGTTCAGGGTCATTGGCTTTTTAAAACTGGGCAATTTGCTAGGGCCACAGGATTGCATAGCAGCACGGCCCCTAGCACGGCCTCTGCGTGGCGGCCTGCCTTTGCCTGGCATTATTTTTAAAAAAACAACAACAACAACAAAAACTCAGTTGGTTTTTCTGGAAACGATAATACACACAGCTAGATGGCGGGTTGAAGAAAACACTGTGCAAATAATGCCTACAAAGTCAACGTATACACTACTACAGCGGTGGATACGGATTACGTAAAATATATGAATGCTGCTTGAAAAAAAGTAACTCAAGTGGTTTTTCTAGAGACGATAATATTATCAATATTTAGACAAAATGTGAACAAGGTCACACAGCTCGATGGCGGGTTGAAGAAAACAGTGTGCAAATAATGCCTACAAGGTCAACGTATACACTACTACAGCGGTGGATACGGATTACGTAAAATATATGAATGCTGCTTGAAAAAAAGTAACTCAAGTGGTTTTTCTAGAGACGATAATATTATCAATATTTAGACAAAATGTGAACAAGGTCACACAGCTCGATGGCGGGTTGAAGAAAACAGTGTGCAAATAATGCCTACAAGGTCAACGTATACACTACTACAGCGGTGGATACGGATTACGTAAAATATATGAATGCTGCTTGAAAAAAAGTAACTCAAGTGGTTTTTCTAGAGACGATAATATTATCAATATTTAGACAAAATGTGAACAAGGTCACACAGCTCGATGGCGGGTTGAAGAAAACAGTGTGCAAATAATGCCTACAAGGTCAACGTATACACTACTACAGCGGTGGATACGGATTACGTAAAATATATGAATGCTGCTTGAAAAAAAGTAACTCAAGTGGTTTTTCTAGAGACGATAATATTATCAATATTTAGACAAAATGTGAACAAGGTCACACAGCTCGATGGCGGGTTGAAGAAAACAGTGTGCAAATAATGCCTACAAGGTCAACGTATACACTACTACAGCGGTGGATACGGATTACGTAAAATATATGAATGCTGCTTGAAAAAAAGTAACTCAAGTGGTTTTTCTAGAGACGATAATATTATCAATATTTAGACAAAATGTGAACAAGGTCACACAGCTCGATGGCGGGTTGAAGAAAACAGTGTGCAAATAATGCCTACAAGGTCAACGTATACACTACTACAGCGGTGGATACGGATTACGTAAAATATATGAATGCTGCTTGAAAAAAGTGACTCCGGTGTTTTTTCTGGAGACGGTAATATTATGGATATTTAGACAGAATGGGAAAAAGGTCACACAGCTCGATGGCGGGTTGAAGAAAACAGTGTGCAAATAATGCCTACAAGGCCAACGTATACACTACTACAGCGGTGGATACGGATTACGTAAAATATATGAATGCTGCTTGAAAAAAGTGACTCCGGTGTTTTTTCTGGAGACGGTAATATTATGGATATTTAGACAGAATGGGAACAAGGTCACACAGCTCGATGGCGGGTTGAAGAAAACAGTGTGCAAATAATGCCTACAAGGCCAACGTATACACTACTACAGCGGTGGATACGGATTACGTAAAATATATTATGGCTGCTTGAAAAAAGTGACTCCGGTGTTTTTTCTGGAGACGGTAATATTATGGATATTTAGACAGAATGTGAACAAGGTCACACAGCTCGATGGCGGGTTGAAGAAAACAGTGTGCAAATAATGCCTACAGGGCAAATAATGCCTAAAAGGTCAACTTATACACTACTACAGCGGTAGTAAAATAAAAAAAGTAAAATAAAAAAAAAATGAATATTAAAAAAAAAAAATTAAAGTTGGTGCTGCTGAACTACTAGGAGCAGCAGATTAGCACACCAGTCCCACTCCCCAACACTGCTAGACTAATAGCACTGGGCTCTTATAGTAGTAGTAGTAGTAGTAGTAGTAAAACAACAAAAAAATAAATAAAAGCAGTCCTTACAAGGACTACTGTTATTGCAGCAGTCAGCAGATGAGATCAGAAGCAGGACAGCTGCCCACTGCAGCTACATACAGAGCACTGCAGTAGAAGGTAGATTACTAGCCAGCAAAGCTACCTAAGCTAAAATGTCCCTCAAACCCCTGCAGACTTCTGTCCCTCCAATAACAGAGCAGTATCAAAACGATTACTAGCCAGCAAACTTTCAACTGTCCCTGAAATCACTAACAGGCAGCAGCTCTCTCCCTACACTATCTCTTCAGCACACACAGGCAGAGTGAAAAAACGCTGCAGGGCTTCGGTTTTTATAGGGAAGGGGAGTGGTCCAGGGGAGAGCTTCCTGATTGGCTGCCATGTACCTGCTGGTCTGGGGTGAGAGGGCAAAAAAAAGCGCCAACAATGGCGAACCCAAAATGGCGAACGTCGCGCGACGTTCGCGAACTTCCGGCGAGCGCGAACACCCGATGTTCGCGCGAACAAGTTCGCCGGCGAACAGTTCGCGACATCTCTACTGCCCAACCCTCCCAGGAATGGTCAGCCATAATAACGGAAAAGGGTTTTACCGGAATGAATGTAGTGTAGTCCTCCACTATGCCCGCAGCCACAGGGCAATGAGTAGTGAAGTCCGGAAGGTCCGCACGTGGATGGGCCACAGCCGTGGTCCGTGAATGGTGCAGCACCTTGAACAGGAGCGATGTAGAAATCCTCTGGTTTGTAGAAATGAGGAGCGGTACAAGGCTGGTACCCCTGGGTGTGAAGAGTGGAAGTGCGGTGAAACTTTCACAAGCAGCTGCCGGAAGTCCACAGGCACAAACAGGTGGAGTAGTGATGCACACGTCCTTGCTCTGCAAAGTCTCTTCACCAAATGGCGAACGGACGTGACGTCAGGAACCACCTTACCCAAAAGCGCGCCAACAATTACTGCGCGCGCAAAAAATGCCGCCAGCGAAATCTATGCTATGGTGTAGGCTCGTGTATCGGGAATAGAATCTCCAAGCAGGAACCCACGGCCCTGAGATACTAGGGGAAAAAGCCTAGCAATTTAGTAGAAAAAGACATGCAGGCGGCCCTTTGCCAATCAGGTCCGCCGCCTGTCACGAAAATTTAAAGCGACAGTGCACAAAAATACTAAATCACAAAAATACAAATATAGCCTGGATTAAGGGGCATGGCCCCACATTGGGCACCAAAATGTAATGCTTTCTTGGCCTATTCTGCCAATTAAGAGTTAAGGGTAACCAGCTAGGTAGTGAGCATGGGTTACATTGCGAATCCTCACCGAGGGCAGAGCCTTCGCCAAATGGAAGCTTCCCCTTTAAAATGTAGTTGAACTACAACTCACAGGCATATAAGTGTAAAAATAGAATAATGGACGCCAGGAGGTTCTTAGATAGTAAAACAGGAGCACAGATTTATTATGCCAGAGGCAAATGACCACAGGTTTACTTACAAAGATGTATAGTTCACAGCAGATGGAATCACTTTGGACAATACAAGGCTCACAGTCAGACAGAAGCGACTCCCAAAGGATATTGCAGATAGGTGTACATCAATTCCCAGTTTAACCGACGTCGCCAGTGAGGGGATCGGGATCGATCAGGTAGGGTACAGGTAGTCCTTTGCTAACCTAGATGCCTATTAACTGAGTTCCCTGCTCTAAAGGCAAACAGGCCTTGTGGGAAGCTACTTCCTCCTACAATCCTCGTTGGAGCGACAACTGCTCTTTCTGCTACACCTCTCTGTCTCACTCTCCTAGAGAGTCTATAACAAGATCTTACTATATTAGCTGTTCCTCGTTCACGGGGTTACCTGGTCCCTGCCTTAGCACCAAAGGTGTCAGGTCCCTCTGGGGTAAATGCTTACTGGGGCCTATGGTGATCCCAGGCTCAATGGGGATTCACCTAGCAGCAGCACCAGGAGCCAAAGAGGAAGAGGACACTCCCTGCACAACACTATATAGCAGTGTGGCAGGGGAGTGTCATTACACTCTTTGTCCAATAGGTGAGGATGTTACACTTTACCAGTTAGAAGGGCTTGGCCCAATAACAAGGGAAAAGAGAACTACATACAAAAGGTAGGGGATTAACTCTATAGGGATAGGATATCCTATAGGTCCCTACACAGTCAACATCTATCCAGTATTGAAATCTGCTTTGCCCTACAGCCCATGAAGGGTCTTGGCCTCCTGAACCCAACAGGCCAACTGGGTGCCCTATGAAGCCAAGCCAACCACAACAGTGCAGATACTCGTGTGCTGAGTACAGGGAGCGCTTAACAGCACCCAATGGGGGAGGGATGGGCTCAGACTAGGGGTCGGCGACAGCCTTGTGCCCCCATGCAGCTGCACCCTAGGCATGTGCCTCTCCTGCCTACTACTATTTCTGGCCCTAGTCACTACCAGACCACTTGGTCTGTAGTGCAGACACTAAGAGGGTTATTTACCAAACTCTGAATGCAAAAATCACAAAAAATTCAGGTTTTTTTTTTATAAAATAGTACTTTTAAAAAATCATGTTGCATTTTAGTCAATGGGAGAAGTCACAATGATTTTTTGATGTGTGCTGGGTTTCGGGAAAAAATCAGATTGTTGGGGGTGACAAATAAAAAAAAAATCATGAAAATTGGATGAAAAATAAAAAAAAAAATATTTTTTCCGGCAAAGCAAATTTTCGGGAAAATTTAATAATAAATAAGCACAAAAAAACCTGAACGGATTTGATCAGAGTTTATAGCAGAAAATATTGAGATAAATTCTGACTTTGATAAATAACCCCCTAAGGGGGTTTATTTACTAAACTCTGAATGAAAAATCCCAAAGAATTTGTGATTTTTTTTTCTTATATAAAATCTAACTTTAAAAAAAATTCACGAATTTTTCGTAATTTATTAAACCCCCGAGGATGGAAAAGTAAGAATCAGAAAATCTGGCATCTCAGACCTGTCGAGGTTGCATATACTGTAAGTCAATGGGAAAAGTCCCAATGATTTTTGATGTGTGCTGGGTTTCGTGCAATACCCCAAAGTTTTCGGGAAAAATCGAAAAAAGTGAAAATCGGATGAAGAATCCAAAAAAAACGTGAAAAACAGATTTTTTTTCCTGCAAAGCAAATTTTCGGGAAAATTTAATAAATAAGCGCAAAAAAACAGAGAGGATTTGATCGGAGTTTGTAGCAGAAAATATTGAGATAAATTCAGGCCTTGATAAATAACCCCCTAAATCTGTTTTATTAAACAGATTCCTAAACTCCATGTTTCTAATTCCCCAGAATCTCCCCTCTTTTATGTAATGTTTAACAGCAACCCTTATCATTTTCTTTACTTGTTCATTCTAATTGCTATGGAACAGAGCTTAATTTAGAGGGCACCTTCTATAACAGTCAAGAAAGACTTTGGGGCAAATTCACTAAGATTCGTAGTTGCGCCAGGCGCAACTTCGCCGCACTTCGCCAGGCGTAGTTTCACCAGCGCTCCGCAAATTCACTAAAATCCGAAGTTGTGCACAGGGGTAGCATAAGGTTGCGAAGTTGCGCTAGCGTTGATTCGCTAAGTGAAGCGAAGTTACGCTAGCGAAGGTTAATTTGCATACGGCGCCAAATTCAAATTTCAATGGAGGAATACGTATCAGCACTACAAATGCCTAGAAAACCTTCAAAACATCAAATAAAAATTTTATTTTGCCCTACACATGTGCCCACTGTATAGGTAAGTTGCCATGAGTCAGGAAATGTAGGGGGGAAGGAGGGGAGCCCTAAAAAAAATTTAGATCTTTTTCAGCCTATCACCCATAATGTAGAAAACACGCCAGCGTTTTTTGGGACTTAGAAAAAATTTTGACTTTTTTTGAAGCAATCCCTATCTACTCTTTTGCGCTTCGCCTGGTCTGAGGTGGCGAAGGAAGTCTAGCGTAAAAGGTAGCGTTCAGTACACTGCGCGCGTTAGTGAATTTGCGTAGTTACGTCCGTAGCGAAAATTCGCCAGGCGTAAGGGTGCGAAGTAACACTAGCGAATCTACGCCAGCGTTCGTTAGTGAATTTGCAAAGTAACGAAAATGCCCAACGCTAGCGAATTGACGCTAGCGTTCGGCGCTTCGGCGCTTAGTGAATTTGCCCCTTTGTGTTTCTCGTCCAGTACTAGTAACTCAAGATTAGCAATTGTACCAGCTAAATTTCTTGCATGTGCTAATTTAATTTCAAGCCAGTCCTTTGTTTATGTGTGACATCCTTTCCCTATTATACTTTAATGCACCTCCCCATCCCCATTTCCTACTTACAGTTCTCAGGTCCTTATCTAACCTATCTCCTCCCCTCATATAAAACAAATTTGGTTGCTATCTTCTGCTACACACATATATATGAGCACAAGTAAGCCTTTGGTCATTCATTACATTGCGGCTTACAAAGCAGCACAGTTATTCACAAGGACTATTCCATTCATCAGAAACAAATAGACCTCTAATGGAGGATGAACATGTAATGCAAACATGTGAAACAGCTGTGAAAAGGCTTCGGGAGGCAATTGATTGATCTAAGGGTCACTTCCCTCAGTGCACATAAACCTTAGGTAATGGGTTTTTTTGCGTCATAGTGATGATCTGTTTAAAAAGCAGTACAGTATTATAATGCTCCATTTTCTAGTACATTGTTCAATTCTTTAGTTCTATGTCAGGGATGAAATATGATTATTTCTTTGTCGTATGCAAAACAGTACCCATGTTTTTATTCAAATATTCAGAGTTAACCAATGCTGTCAATTAATGTGAATCAAAACATTTAAACACTCAAATTCTCAAGCTCAAAGTAAT
Source organism: Xenopus laevis (assembly GCF_017654675.1). Taxonomy (NCBI): domain Eukaryota; kingdom Metazoa; phylum Chordata; class Amphibia; order Anura; family Pipidae; genus Xenopus; species Xenopus laevis. The sequence goes on from NC_054386.1 coordinate 67,810,757, forward strand.
GGAGCAAAACATTGTGTTTGTTCCAAGGAAAGTTTTTTTTTTTTCCAAACGAAAAAGCAGAGCCGGTATAGAAACACAATAACTCTGCAGAGAGACATCCAGTTTTTGCTCACGATGAGCCATTATGAAGAACCATATGACGTTGCATTTACTTACTGAATTTATTCTACAGAGGAAAGTACTTGAACCACAACGCATTTCTAAAGATGTAGCTGGGACATCAGTATGAAAATGCAAGTGGTGTACCACATATTAAGATTACCATAGCAACATGTGTAGTTAAAAAAAAAATTATATGGAACAAGAAGTAGATCAAAAGCAAATCACTTAGCTAAAAAAAATATATAGGACTTAACCACTTTCCTGCATTAGATAAACAACATAATATCTTATGTTACCAATATATTTTGAACTTGGTAAGGGGACAGCTAAATGGTTGGTACGGTATGGTTCTAAGTTCAAAGAGGTTAGAATATCCACAGTACATTAGTTTATCATACCATTAGAAGAGTGCTTCACTAATATCAAGAGACTTTGATTTGTTCAGGGCCGTAACTAGGGGTTGGCAGAGTAGGCGCCTGCCTAGGGCGCAATCATAGGAGGGCAGACTTTTAAGGGGAACTTTTTTTTTTTTTAAACACACCTTAATTTTACGTTTATCTATATTACACCCCATTGCTGTGTGTGATCACTTTATTATAATTTTACAGTGTAGTGGCGGCAGCAGTGCTCCCTAGTCCAACACCTCCCTCTTACTTGCTGGAGACGGTGTCGCCTGCTGGCTGCTGCACTTCTTCTTAATGCGCTGTGGCGAATGCGCTGTAGGAAGCGGCGCATGTCAATGGTTCCCCCAGTGAAGCTGGCTTCCTCTTCCTGCCCCAGCAAGGCACAGCATCCCAAGTCCACCGCCCTTTCTCCATTCCATTGGCTGTTTTTGCACACCCATACGGAACGCATTTTAGGACATCCTGCAGCGAAATACCTGTCCTGCATGCAATGTCCTATGCCTTCGGAATGCCGCATCCTATGCCTTCAGAATGGTTGCTTTTACCGTTATTCATTGTCCAAATCTGCAATCACACCTCCGTCCTCTACCCTCCCTTCTCAGCCTTCAGTCATACGAACTCCGTACTCAGCCTTCCGCTCTCAGTCCTCCATCCTCCGCCTTCCTTTTAGTCCTCTTCCTTCTGCCCTTACTTCTCAGCCCTCCACCCTCTTTCCTCAGCATTCCCCCCCCCCCTCAGATCTCTCTTTTCAGCCGACAGTCTTATCCATAAGTTTCTAAAGTGGTGAGTGAGGGCGGAAGGAAGAGGACTTAGGGTGAATAACGGAGGGCTGAGGGCGGAAGACTGAAGGTGGAAGGCTGAGGGCAGAAGGCTGAGGGTGGAGTTCGTATGACTGAGGGCTGAGAAGGGAGGGTAGAGGACAGAGGTGTGATTGCAGATTTGGACGATGAATAACGGTAAAGGCAACCGATGCGCCATTCCGAAGGCATATGACATCACATGAAAGACAGGTATGCAGAATGTCCTAAAATGCGTTCCGTACATCAAGCCCGTCACTCCTTGCTATGTGATTGAGCACCATGACTGTCAGTCAGAACTGGGAATGGTCAGGAATGATTCACAATGGCTGGAAGCAGAGGGCGGGGGCATGATGGAAAAAGATAATGGGAGTTTTGCCATCAGAGTGATTGAGTGATGCAGGTAGTGTTACAGTTCTGCTCAATGGAAATTGATGCGAATGAGACGCACTGAATGGCTTATGTGGGGGAGTGGGGTGATATAAGTTGCTGTACTAGTACAATTATTTTCTCAGTAATTATAGGAAATGTTTTATATTCACTCTTATCACTCATGTTTCTCACTCTGCATTGTCATATCACAAAGTGCCATCTGGGGCCCTAATAGATGCTGTGAGGGCAGAGAGCCTCTCCTGATGTTGCTCCTGGTCTGAAACAATACAACTCCCCGAAGTCCCTGCTGTTGGCACAGACACAGATTTGGGGGGGCAATATTTTGGCTGGTGTTGGCACAGATTTGTGGGCAATGTTTTGGCTGCTGTTGGCACATGCACAGATTTGGGGGTAGTATTTTGGCTGCTGTTGGCACAGGCACAGATTTGGGGGGCAATATTTTCACTGCTGGCTGTCACAGGTACAGATTTTGGGGCAATATTTTGGATGCTGCTGGCACAGATTTGGGGGCAATATTTTGGCTGTTGGCTGGCACAGATACAGATTTGTTAGGCAATATTTTGGCTGCTGCTGGCACGGGTCCAAATTTGGGGGCTACATCTTGGCTGCTGCTGGCATAGGTACACAGATAATTGGGGCCAATATGATTTGTAACTGCTGCTGGCACAAATATAGATTGGGGGCAATACTATGATGGATTTTGCTGTTGGCAGAGGTACATATAGCCATATTAAAAAAACCATAATGGTAAGGTGGGAAATAGTAATCTGGGGGGGGGCACTGATTGAATTCCTTGCCTAGGGTGCCAAACTACCTTGGCCCTGCCCTGGAGTTGTTCTGTATTTGCATTTCAAAATACTTTAAATAATTTTAGCATGACAAGGGAATCTGAAATAGGTATCTTTGCAAAAATTCAAGTTAACATTTTAGGCTGCCTAAACAAACATTACATATTAATCATTTATTGCAAAATAAAGTGATAAAAAAGTGAATAATAAATTGAATAAAATAATATTTATTTTTATATAATTGAATAATATAAAAACAGGTTTGCTGAACCCAAAATAAATAACATTAAAGCTTGCAGAGGTTTTATCTCAAGAACAAGGTGAACAAATCTGAGTGATAGTTGCTCTCAGCTACAATTACTTACAGCAACTGCAGCTTTTCAAACCCATTCCCACAAAACCTTCTGTTTCTTCTGCTACACTTTGCATAAATAAATCAAACTAACAAATAAACAGTTGACATTTAGCCATATTCTTCCATTTATTGTTTGAAATCACAGCTCCATGGTCAGAGCCAATTCTGAATTCCTTTGAAAACCCAGGACAGGATTTGTCATGAAAGGACAAAGAAGAGTCAATGTAATAAAACACTTAAATGGTTTAGAAACTGCTATCCTTTAACCTCTGCAGGCAAAATAACTAGGGCTGCCAAGATGTTTTGTGCTGAAGGGAGTAACTACAAGAAGGGGCTTTCCAGTAGACAGAACTGCAGTTATAAATGCACTATAGAGCCCATTAAAGTGCTTACACAAGTGTGGTATGGTATGCAAGAAATGGGAACAGACCTGTGCATGCATTGATGCTATTCATAAAAGAAATTTGCAGCCACACATGTTCCTTGCTCTTCCCTGTACTTGATCTGAGAGCAAATGTGCCCACTTAGCCTTCTCAGATAATTAGAGAAGACAATTAGTGTCTACTGAAACTATGGAATTTGGGAATTACCACCACTCTGAATGTGGTGGTACTTCCAGGGTACCCACAAAGGGTTGTGTGAATAGCTGTTACAGACTTGCACCAAGTGAATGACAGATTAATGCTATTAGAGCCATTGAGACACCTGCATTGGCTTGTCAGTAGTGGCCCCATCCCTACTCTGAAAAGCCGCAACTTGTCCCCAATTCACAGAAATGTGAATGGCAATTAGTGTGGATTTTTTTGGGGGGGGGAGTTGTCAAATTGAAGAGGACACAACTAAGAGCACATCTGCAATGATCCTGAATTGTGGTATGCTGCAGTGCAGGAAAAAATATGCTTAATTTCTCCTGAAAAAGAACACTTTGCATACTGTGCTGTGTTTGTAAATGTGACTTTAACAGTAAGGGGCAGATTTATCAAGGGTCTAATTTCAATTTGAAAAACTTTTAAATTGAAAAAGACCAACCGGGGGGGCGTGGCGTCATGAGGAGCTGAGCAGACGTGTTTGCGGATAGCTCCCAGTCTGCACTCTGCTTAATAGTTACTAGCAGTCTACTAGCAGCAAACGAAATGGGCAGAAGCACCAAGAAACAACCGCCGACCACTCCAGCAAACATCTCACACAGCCAAGGAGACTTAACGAGATTCCTGGATAAGAGATCTAAACAGGCAAGCACAACAGAGGAATCCAAGATAGCGGAGGCCACGCGACGCAGCCCCAGCCCGCGGGCTGGGCCTCGGGGTACAGCACAACCTCTATGCCGCAAGACCTCCGTTCACTGTTTGCTAACTTACCTACCAAAGCAGATCTCAACGCAGTCGCACAGACGATCCAAGAAGCACATAAAGCTGATATCGCGGATCTCCGGAAACATTTGCAGGCCATAGGTGACGCACAAGCTCAACTGGAGGTGAGACTGGAAAAGACCGAAACCGTATGCAACACAGTCATAGACCGTGTAAATGATCACCACAGATACCTATACCTCATAAAGAAACAAATGGAAGATCTTGATAACAGAGGCAGGAGGAATAATCTGCGCATACGGGGGATACCGGAGTCGGTCACACAGGCTGAGCTAAGAGTCACAGTATGTGCGTTATTTAATACTATTTTGGGGAAAGCAGTCACTGAGCCACTGGAATTGGACAGGGTCCATAGGATGCTAGGCCCCCAACGATTGAGAGATGAACAACCAAGGGACGCTATTTGCTGTGTACATAACTTTACTATAAAGGAAGACATTGTACGCAAGATGCGCAATCAGAAAACAGTTCACTTTGAAAACTATGACGTAGCTATATTTCCAGATCTAGCATGGCTTACGTTACAACAAAGAAGGGCACTGAAAACTCTCACTGCAACACTCCGTGAGAAAGAAATAGCCTATCGTTGGAGCTTCCGCTTTGCTCTAATCGCAACAAAAAACAATAAGCAGTTTTCGTTGAAAGAGCCAGCAGAAATTGAATCTTTCTGTAAAGCTTTGGATTTGCCTGAAATACAGCTTAACGACTGGATTGATTTGGCATACAATGGAGATCTACTAGATCAGCTGTGCACTGACCATTGGATTCCAGCTCATCAAAGGGTCTCACGCAGACATAGAAGCTACATAGCAATGCCTCAATTGAACATAGAGTAAAAGTTTTCTCCACTACAGGTTCTCCGATAATAAGGTGTTGGACTTTTCAGATGGAAATGACTCTGCATGGGACATATCTCAGGGCATGAAGGAGGGTACAGCTATTAAGAACTCGCATTAAGCTACCACACGAAATTGGTTGCTCGACCACTGAGACAATAACTTTTTCGACTACTGGGCGGTTACCCAAGGTTAATGTACATGTGAAGCTGAACCCGCACAGATTCGTCTATTTTTCTACACATTCCCTGCTTTCCCTGGCAGCAAGTCTGAGATCGAACCTCTAGTTTCATTGTTCATTTTGATAACCTACTGTTTCTATTAGCACAGATGGCCCAAGGGGTCAGTTAAGTTTCCTCTTCTCTGAAACTTGACGACATCTACCAGACCGAACCTACATGTGCTCAGCACTGAAGACCTGGCAAGCTACAACTTCCATTTCTAAGTATCGAAATGTTATTGCAGACATGTATTAATTTCTCAGGTTATGATCATTGCACCAGGAACAGCATCTATGTACGGCTTTTGGACCTTCAATGCCAACTGATTATGTTATACTAGATCCACACTTATCTTGTTTATTTTAGCAATTCACTGCTTATAACATTGTGGTCAGCCCACTGAGTCGATCAATCCTACATCTTCCCCCCATCATATCTTTCCATTTCTACTCCCCCCCTTCCCCCCCCCCTTTTTTTTTTTTTTTAGGATTGCCGACACCTGCAAGACAGGACGCAAATGTGATAAGCATCGCAGACCTGACAAGCTACAACTCTTTTCTTTTTTACAGAATGGAAGTGTTACTGCTGACATGTGATGTTTTTGTTTAAGTTATGGTCATTAAACTAAGTCCAGTATATAGGTACAGCTTATGGACTTCATATACTAAATGAAAAAGTCATAATAGGTCTACAGCTCTATTGTTTATTTTGACAATTCACTGTTTATGGCAATGTGGTTGGCCCATTGAACCGGCTTATCCTTCCTTTCCCCCTAACTATGGTTTTTTTTTTCTCCCTACTTAATGGCCTATTATAATGACTGCTAATTGTTCTAATTCGTTTGAAAAGTGTAGACCGGGAGACTGTCTCCCGCTAAGGCTACACATTATCCTCACCCCCTATTGGAGGGGAGCCAGTGAGATAAGACCGTAGGGTTACTACCATACAGGAATTGGTTTTTGTTTTCTGACATTGTTTATAATTATGTTTTACGCTTTCTTACTCTGTTTATGCTCTTCTATCTCTTCTAGCACCTTTGTTACCAAACTCAATCCTCGCATGGGTCAGGCACTGGACGGGAGAGGTTGGCTCTCATCACCACTACATCATTATGGCTAAGGTAACAGTAGGAACTTTGAATGTTAAAGGTTTAAATATCCCTTTTAAGAGACACAGGCTGAATCAGGAAATGAAACATTTAGGAGTCCAAATTATGCTTATACAGGAGACACATTTCAAACTCGGTCATATCCCAAGGTTAAGGTTCAAAGGGTTTTCTACGATACATACAAGCAAGCCATTTCACTCTAAGAGGCGTGGTACTGCTGTAATTACCGCAGATACCTTGGGCTTCTCCACTATAGATGTGAGAACAGATTCTTCAGGGTGGTATGTCTTGGTCAAGGGGACCATAAAAATACTAAATTTACTATAGTTTCTGTATATTTGCCGCCGACTGAGCAATTGAGTGCACTAAAAGACTTTATGCAAGATCTTGCTGACTTCGGAGAGGGGACTTTCATTATTGGGGGCGACCTTAATACAGCTCTTGACCCGAGACTAGACACCTCATCCGGCTCCTCGAACCTTTCCCATAGGACTCTCACTGCCATTAAAAGTATACTAAAATCCAACATCTTAATTGACACGTGGAGATTGCTGAATACTTCCACTCACATCCACATAATATCTACAGTAGATTGGACTATATTTTTATTAAACATAGCGATTTAGGACTGCTAGAAAAGGCCAAAATAGATGTAATCACTTGGTTGGATCATGCACCGGTCACGTGCAAACTTCATGTTCCCTCTCTCAAAAGAACGCAACCGACCTGGAGACTTAACGATTCTATTATCAGGGACCCTCTTATAAAAAAAGAATTAGTGACTATTTTACAGAATGAAAATAAAACTGAAGGGATGGACCCATGGACAATCTGGCAAGCACATAAATGTTTATTACGGGGAGAGCTTATTAAACTAGGAGCTAAAAAGAAAGAAGAAAAAACAGGCACCATGAACAAACTGATAGCTAAAATACATAGTTTAGAAACACAGTATAAGCAAACTAAGAGACCCTCTTATTTGGCGGAAATAACACAAACCAGACAACAATTACGTGATATCTATACTTCTTACTCTAAAAAAGCTATAGATTTAAACAGAAAGCATGGGAACAAATGCGGGAGACTATTAGCATCAGCCCTAAAACAACGACAGACACAAAATCACATTTTAGCGATTAAAGATAACCAGGGAATCACAACGCATCAGACATCTGAGATAGCTGAAATTTTTCGGGTGTATTACTCCAAATTGTACCAACTACCTAACTCCAATTTACCAATTTCCCAAAATGTCCAAAAATGATACAGCATACAAGAATATTTAGCGAAGGCGGGTTTAAATAAAATCACAGAGGAACAAGCACAGGACTTAGAATTGCCTCTGACTAAAGGGGAATTGCTACGAGTCATAAAAGATGCTAAAACTGGAAAGGCACCAGGCCCTGATGGGTTTACGGTTGCATATTACAAGGAGTTTGGGGATCTCCTAACGCCACATTTGCTAGAGGCTGTAAACTCCATCTCGACTGAGAAACCCATACCTAGAGAAGCTTTAAAAGCGCATATAGCCCTTATCCATAAAAAAGGTAAAGACCCACAAGACCCGGGGGGATACCGACCAATTTCCCTTCTCAATGTGGACCTAAAATTGTACTCTAAGGTAATTGCTCAACGCCTCCAGAAATTACTTCCATCCCTTATCAATGAGGAACAAGTGGGATTTGTTCAGGGTCGTGAGACTAGAGATAATACCAATAAGTTATTTTTCCTTATGCATTACAGCCAGAAACAAAAGATTCCATTCATGATTCTCTCTACGGATGCCAAAAAGGCATTCGATAGAGTAGATTGGTCCTTTTTAGCAGAATCGTTAAAGACGGTAGGGATAGGTTCACGAATGATGTCATGGATTCTCACGCTCTATACAGCCCCACACGCAAGACTTAAAATAAACGGTACACTATCCAACCCTTTTTTAATTCGTAATGGGACCCGTCAAGGTTGCCCACTCTCGCCCCTCCTATTTGCTTTATCAATCTAAAGTTTTCTGAACCAGGTTAGAGCAAACCCCGATATCTCAGGACTAGTTGTGAAAGATAAAACCCATAAAATTGCTGCATATGCAGATGATCTTTTATTTTTTCTCTGAAATCCACGAATATCTCTACCTTACTTATTAAAGGAATTTGAACGGTTTAATAAACTTAGCAATTTTAAAATAAATTTAACTAAATCTGAAGCATTGGACATATCCATACCCAAACAGGACTATTCCGATCTTATGACAAATTTTCCCTTTAAATACACCCAAACACATATTACTTATCTGGGGTTAACAATATTTCATTCCATTACTCAAACTGTAAAAACGAATTATGAGAGATTACTAGATAAAGTGAGACTAGATTTAAAAACCTGGGGAAAACCCTCATTATCGTGGTTTGGCAGAATAAATGTGACTAAAATGAACATCTTACCGAGATTCTTATATTTATTCCAGACCATCCCAAATTCACCCCCCAAACATATTCTACAGATATTGAAACTAACTGTCAAATATATCTGGAATCGTAAAAAACCCCAGAATAACCACTTCTAAACTGTCGGCACTAAAGCGAAATGGAGGTGTGGGACTTCCGGACTGGGAGGCATATCTAAAAGCTGCGCAAATAAATAAATGTATCGATTGGGCCTTTCACCACACTAGCAAACTCTGGGTGGGTATAGAACAAGAATCGTCACTGACTCCACTGATGGCCTTACCATGGTTAACATTGGCAGAGGGACGCATAACTGATAAAACAGACTCAAAGCTCCTTAATACCCTTCAAATCTGGGATAAATTATTCATGACAGGGAAATGGATACATACCCCTTCAAAGTACACACCTATATTCGGCAATCATAATTTCCCTCCGGGATTAAATCCACGCCCTTATATCAGATGGAATTTGAGGAGACACTTAGGGATTCACTCTCTGCTTTTCATCATGACTGTCCCCCAGTGGGAAGTTTTATTCCCTAATATCCCCCCATCACCAATGGATAAGTTTAGATTGGAACAGGTGAGACATTTTATAATATCCCGACACCTTCACCTCACGGCTAATGAGATTCCTACACAGGTAGAAAATCTTTGGGAATCGAAAGATGTTCCACATAGGACAATTTCTTACCTATATAAATGCATCCTAGGTATTAAAAATCCAACAAGGGATACATTTAAACTCAAATGGGAAGCAGAGCTGGGAGTAAGACTTGAGGAGGCTGATTGGGAAAAGATTGTTCATTTAGCGCACTCAACTTCGTCCTGCTGCAAGATTCAGGAACTCAATTACAAATTGTTAAGTCGATGGTATAGAACTCCAGCTAAATTAGCCAAGATATATCATACACTCTCACCAACGTTGGAGATGTAATGAAGGAGTTGGGACTCTATCTCACATCTTTTGGGGATGCCCAGGTCTGACGGACTATTGGTCTCAGATAAGAGATGTCATTAAAGAGATCACAGACGTGGAACTCCCAAATGCACCGTTGGAGATACTTCTCCACCACACCCCCAACTCAATTCGGGCTTATCGCAAATCTCTTGTACCAATTCTGCTAGATACAGCTAAACTGCTTATTCCCATAAATTGGAAACAACGCACACACCCCAGGTTGCTAGATTGGATACGAAAGATTACAGAGATTGAGAGATTCGAGGGATACAAAGCATCAACCACACAAGAAATAGAGAAATACAATCTGAAATGGTTTTATTGGGTACAGTTTAAAAACACAGCTAAGTATGAAATGATGACGCAGATTTAGGTAACCACGACTCTGGAAGTTAATTCAGAGAGGGGATATATTTCCTGATTGGGCCTGATACTCTTGGGAAAGCATAGACTCAGGGATTTTGGGACAGATCGATTCCCATGCAATAGCTGATATATTCTAGATTTTACATGAGGATGTGGTTCGGTGGGAGCTGACCTCTTTCGTCTGGAGTACCCCAGCACATACATCACGGTAGCAGGGTAGGTGTTTCATGATTACTGTACACACTGTATAGATGATAAAGTTTATGTAGGCAATAGCATGGCGGAATTAGTTTAAAGATTTCAAGACACTCATCCGTGAAGCATCCCGTGAGAGAGATATCTCTATCTGCTAGAAGACTTCTACTTCTTTCCTTTTCATTTTCTCATATTTCTTCTTTCTCTTTTTCTCTATCTTCTTCTTTCTGCAGCAGATTCTTTATGTTTACACTTGTGGTTTTCATTACACTCAGGGAGGAAATGTTGCTTCCTCAATGACACTGTGATATTGTATAATGTAATTGTATAATGTATGACCAAATGGACATTGTATTCTTTTACTTGATTCCCTGGAGTGTAATACTCTTTTCTTTTTCTGTAAACCTTTTGAAATTTCAAATAAATCGGAATTTAAAAAAAAAAGAAAAAGACCAACCAATATGAAATCAAAGGTTTTTTTTGGCTGAATAGGTCAGTTTTCGATCAAATCGTACGAATCGAATGAATAGGCTAAAACAGCAATTCCGCAGGTTTTAGATAGCGAATGGTCGAAGAGAGAGTACATGATAACTTTCGAAATTTGAATTTTCAATTTTTTTTCAAATTCAAATCGAATTTGGAATATTCCTAGTCGAAGTACACAAAAATTAGCTCGAAATTAGAATTTTTTAAATCAGAATTTTCACTTCGACCTTTGATTAATCTGCCCCTTAAAGCCATAATCACTAAAAAGACTTTCTTTAAACCTTCAGTTACAATTCTGAGCTCAGTGGATAAAATATCTATATCAACCTTTAGAATATGTGCAAGTGGGATACATTGTAGTTTCACTTCCACAAGGGAAAGCTAAAACAAATTAGAAGGCTGAATATTTCTTGATGTAATGGATCTAAGACAAATACTCGTCTATTTGTGTATGTATGTGTGTATATATATATATATATATATATATATATATATATATATATATATATATATATATATATATATATATATATATATAAGCAGAATATATATAGATATATATATTTATCAATCTATGAGTGTGAAGCTGAGCATTTATCTCATGGAGTTAAAAAAAATCCACGTTAAAATATTACTTTAAAATCCACAGCTATGTTTCTTTCTCTTCTGTGGTTTCCCTAAATATCCTCTAGTAACATATATAATGAAATGACTTCAATTTGAACAAATTCAAATTAAGATTTCTTATATGCAAACATTCAGCAGTTAAGAAAACAAGCCTTATTAAAGAGCATGAATATTTCTCAGAGGGCTCGCTGAATCAAGATTAAAGTTGTTATGAGCAGCACTAAATGGTTTGTCATTTATAGGTATAAAATCCGGTGAAAATCGAATCAGCCTTTTCATGCCACAATTGTTCAGAGATGTCCAAAACCTCACATTGACAACAAGGCAATTTTGTAAAAGCTCTGATGATAAATGATGTTAATATTACTGAGCAAACATGACATTTTTGTTGCACTCTGGTCAAAGATGAATCTCTAAGTAGGATGATTAATCAGAAATCAATGTTACTAAGCTCGTTTAGAAACTATCTCCCTCTTCAAAAACAGTTAGAAGCCTGAAAAGTACCGGCTAATGCTTTTATTTTGAAACATCATTCCCATTATTATCCCTAACCATCAGAGAATGCAGGAAGTAGAAGAGCAATCAGGGCAGCCCCGTGTCCTCCTTGTACACAGCTTGGCACTTTTTTTTTATCTTATGAGAGCACTGTGCAAACATATAAATGAAATAATGCATTGCAGATAAATTGTGGTTAATGCAATGTAGCTGGATGGAAAAAATAGACATATTTATTTCAATAGGATCATAGATTACACAATGTGCTCTTTATCTGTGATATTGGCGTCAACCTTTTAAGTGATTAGATGCTTTAGACAGTTTGGTAAACCATTTTTACTAATAAAAGCTTCTGTTAAGGTGCTGGCGTCCAGATGATTTACTTAGTAGCATCTGGACTGTTCGTAGGGTGAACTTTCCCCTCTTTTAATACTGAAAATAAATTAAATATAAAAGCGTAATAAATTATCAAATACAGTCAAATCAAAGGCAATGGTTTCTGGATATATCAGATGCTTTAAAGACACTATGGTGATAGATATTCAGATTGTTGAGTGTATAGAACAGGGGTCCCTAACCTTTTTTACCCTATGAGCCACATTCAAATGTGAAAAGAGTTTAGGGTGCAACACAAGCATGAAAAAAGTGCCTAATAAGGGCTGTGATTGGCTATCTGGTAGTTCTATGTAGATTGGCAGCCTACAAAAGGCTCTGCTTGGCTCTAAAGTTGGTTTTTATGCAAACAAAACTTTAATCCAAGCCAGGAATTAAAAAATAAGCACCTGTTTTCAGGCCACTGGGAGCAACACCCAAGGGGTTGGTGAGCAACATGTTGCTCGTTTGCCAATGTTTGGGGACCTCTGGTATAGACCAATGAGCTTTACCGTATTATAAGTCATTGACTTTGGTTACTATATTGGCTGACTTTTCATTCTTAGAATGCATTCTAATTGTTTTTAACTCTGCTTTGTTCTTTTAATTGTTAAAATTAATTGTTTAATTGTTTTAATTGATTTTTGACTGTGTGCACCTATTACTAAGCACTCTTTAAATGGTTTCCATGTTATCCAGATTTAACTTTTAAACAGCAATATACCGCACCTGGATAATTTTAATATGGTTGGAATTAAAATCTTTTTTCTTCTATAAATAGTTACTTAATTAAATCCTGTTGAAAAAATACCAAAGTCCATCAGGTTCAAACCCTCCAAGTGAAACCCAACATCCATACATACACACACCCACAATGACCCCTCCATACACTCACATAAACTATACTGTATATACCTGTATCTGTAGACTTTAGTATCACAATAGCCTGTGATATTATGCTTCTCCAATAAATCATCCAAGTCACTCTTAAAAGCATTAACAGAATCAGCCATCACAACAACATCCAGTAGGGCATTTGATGGTATTTTTAGTAATCCCATTTTGACCGGGATTACAACCTCACTGTCCTCACTGTGAAGAACCACCTACACTGCTTCAAATGAAAGTTCTTTTCCTTTAGCCTGAAGGGGGGGGCTTCTGGTACGGTGATCCTCTTTATGGGTAAAAAGGACCCCTGCTATTTGTCTATAATGTCCTCTAATGTACTTGTAAAGTGTAATCATGTCCCCTCACACACGCTTTTTTTCCAGAGAAAACAACCCAACCATGACAGTCTACACTCATACCTACCCTATAACCAGTTTAGTTGCATGTCTCTGCACTCTCTCCAGCTCATTTATATCCCTCTTAAGGACTGAAGCCCAAAACTGCACTGCATACTCCAGGTGAGGCCTTTCCAGGGACCTATAAAGAGGCAAAATTATGTTTTCACCCCTTGAGTTTATACCCTTTTTTATGCAAGACAGATCTTTAGTGAAAACTCCATTTATATTATTTTTTCCAAAGTGCATTTATCAACATTGAACCTCATTTTTCAGTTTGCTGCCCAGTTTTCCAATTTGATCACATCACTCTGCAAAGTGGTATCATCAGCAAAAATAGAACCAGTATTTTCAGTGCCCACCTCTAAGTCAATAATAAACAAGTTGAAAAGCAAACGTACAGAGCCCTGCGTTACTCCACTAACAACACTTGTCCAATTAGAAAATGTTCCATTTACCACCACTTATCTATCTTTTAGCAAGTTCTCTCTACAAATACTATGTTCCAGGCCAACATTCCTTAACCAATAACCTTCTGTGTGGCACTGTATCAAATGCTTTAGCAAAGTCTTAGTAGATTACATCCAGTGCCATCCCAGAATCAAGGTCCCTGCTCACCTTCTTATAAAAATAAATTAAGTTAGACTGGCAATATACAGTATGTTATGCATAAAACCATGCTGGAACAAACTCTTATTATTAAAATGAAGTCAAGTATCTTATTCCTTAAAACCCCTTTGAAAAGCTTTCCTACTACTGACATCAGACTAACTGGTCTATATTTTTGAGGCTGAGAACGGGATCCCCTTTTGAATGGCAGCACCAAATTAGCAATTCGCCAGTCTCTCAGCACTATGCCAGACCTCAATGAATCCTGAAAAATTAAGTAAAGAGGTTTGGCAATCACAGAGCCAAGCCGCTTAGTACCCTGGGATGAATGCCATCCTGTCTTGGACCTTTGTTTATCTTAACATGCTCTAGACTCTTTTGAATCTACTTGTGTGTGAACCATGCGTTATTAGTTTTATTACTAGAATTGGGTTGGGATATTAAGAAGGAAACCTTCATTAACCAGTTCCTCATTTGTGCAAACAGACGAAAAATAGTTCAAGATCTCTGCTTTTTTTTTTGTCCTCATCAACCAGCAGACCCTCCCAATGATATTAAGGTTCTTAGTATATGCACATTTAAAAAATTATTTTGGATAATTTTTACTGCTTGCTGCAATACCCATTTCCATATTAAATTTAGCTTTTGCATGATTTATTGTCCTCCTTGTACCTGATAAAAGTGTTGGAAGTCCCAGCTAACCCAAAAGCCTTAAAAGCAAGTCTTTTCTTACCCACCTCAACACCAAAACTTCGAACCACAAAGGTTTTGTTTTAAGACAACGTTCTTTGCTTATAAGGGGGATATACTGCCATGTATATTGACTAAGCAGCATTTCAAAAACATCCCTCTTTTGCTCCTGTCCTGTATCCACCTCGTTGTTTCTTTTTATATTACTCTTATCTTTTAACCCTTCTGTCACTCTGGGAACAAAGCAGCTTTCGCCTAGATGAAATAAACTAGTGACATTTTGTTGTGAACAGCCTCTTCCTGCAGTTGTTACTCCACTTTATGTACAGTAGAACCCCCATTTTACATTTTTAAGTCAGGGAAATGTATTATGCTTTATATATTGGTGGGACCACAAAAAATAGTTTAACGTATGGAAAAACTTAAAAGAAGAGTATGTAAAATGGAAGCTTCACTGTATGTATCCAGCTGTAACTAGAACTCTAGAGGGAATAACATTCTACAAACCATTGTGCTAAGAAAGTAGAAAATACCAAGTGCTGTCCTGGCAAACAAGGAGATTGTGTCACTAATAGAATGGCAATGATATACATACACTTACTACTTTATTCGTAGAAAAACTGTTGTTAGGTTTGTGTGGAAACCAAAATATGGGTACAAGTAATTTATGTAATATGTTTTCTTGTTTGCCCCCCCTCCTGGAAAATTTTCTGTGTACGCCCATGTCACTGAATGCAGAAGTGGTAGTCAAAACTCTAGGTGCCAATATCAGATTAGTGCAAAAAGTACAAAGTGGCATATTAGATACAGAAAGTAAAACACAATTATAAAAACCACAACTAACAATCTATGATCATACATGTATATATATGTATATATAAATATGTACTCAAATACCACAAAAACCAGGAGAATTTCAACAAATCAAGTAGGAGAAGGGCAGCGGTTTGGTGGACTCCTGCCCTAGACAGGCCTGGAATTTTGGAAAGGCCACAAAGGCCCGGGCCTAGGGCGGCAACAGTTTAGGGGGGTGGCGTGCCCAGCCACACAGCATTGGTTAAGAAGCACTGGGGATTTGCAGGAGATTATACTTTTTAAAATTTCCTGTGTACTCTGAACCTGACAATTTGTGCGTGTGCACAAAGGAAGGGGAGGAAACAGGGGCGATAAACAGCAAGGGGCCTAGGGGTGTCTGCTATGTAAATCCAGCCCTGGCCCTAGAGTCTTCTGTGAGTAGCAGCCTATCGAGCTGTGTTGCAAACCACCATATAGGACTAACAACCTATTTTGTCTTTGATCTGAAAATGTGCCAATTTATGCTAATCTATGCGACAGTAAAGAGAAAAGGTGAAGTTGTACATGTGAAACCATGTACTAGGCATAAAAAACAATTGCATTTACTAGACTCCAGGCATATTCTGAGGATTGTGCTGGTACTTGGTCACCCTCTTGTGGGAATATACATATATTTTTTTTTTTAAGACCTATATTTACATGGTTCTTCATTATGCACTGGACTTGGTGCTAACTTGCACAATGACCTTCCCTTCTAAAGGTATTTTGTGCTGTTAGGGATCAACTCAGTTTAGGATTTGGGTCAGGAAGCAGCCAAATCCCAGTACTTCTTTTAAGGCAGCACTTTTTTGTCATCTATATAACACATTGAAGGAGCAAAATGTGTGATACGAAATGTGTTATGTGTGATACGAAATTTAAGTAACCAAAATGCAATTCTTCCAAGAATTGACCCATGGCTCAATACTTCTGCAGTTCACAATTGGCTGCAAGTCTTTTGCGATGATGTCCCTTTGTTTGGAAGTGATTGTTGCCCATTCCACAGGAAATCAGGTGATGTTATTAAATCTCATTTATACAGTAGGTTGGTGGCTGTGCCAATTTGCAATCTACTAAATGAGTTTACATTGTTCCGAGCTAGTTAGCTACAGCCGCTCTGCTGCATGGTGAATTGGGGTTGGCCTTGCACACTGAACATAGATATCTTTTTACCATGATGCTTTTGCAGGTAACCTTAATATACAGTTAGTACAAAGTTGAGTTGCACTTAATCGTTTAGGGAATTTATCAAGGTTTGCATTTGAATTTTTGCCACAATTCAAATTGTATTTTCAAAAACTCTGGTTTATAAGCAAAAAAAAACAAAACTTGAAAACTCGAATGCAAAAAAAAAACGCATCTAAAACCTAGCGAGGCAATGTAGAAGTCAGTGGGAGTTTACTAGGCAAAAATCAAGCCATTTTTTAATTGGAGATTTTCTACTTTTCGAGATTTTCTACTTTTCGAGATTTTCTACTTTTCGAGATTTTACTTTTCAAGTTTGTAAACCCACAAATTTGAGTTTATAAACTTGAAATATTCAAGTTTTTTTTACAATTGTATTCAACTGAGTTTTTTACATTCAGATTTTTCCACTAATAAGCCAACATGAGTTTTTTTAAATTGTTTATTCAAAGTAAAAAAAAAACCTCACAAATATGATCTTTTAAAGAATGAGCCCATACGTGTTTTGATGAAATTTGCTGACATTTAACACACATTATAACCTCACTCGGTTAGTTGCACAAGGTTGTGCAGCTGAAACAATGTACAGCATCACTAGACACTGTCAAAGGCTTAGCACAATTTTGTGAAATATTTCAATACCTTTTTGTAAAAAAGGTGTAAATATTTTTATAAATGTGCAAGTAAACTTTTATCAGGGATTAAAAATAAATACAAACCGTTTTAAAGCATGGCTTTAGCCTTACCTCACTTCCACTCTTCTGAAAAGGAATACAGGGGAACGGGGGTACACAAGGATTTCCAGGCTTCAGGCTGCTCTGCTTTTAGATATTTTAAACTTTGCGACACTAAAAACTGTTTTAGAAAACAACAATTGTAGGCGTGGCTTGTTTCTGCATTCACTGAAGGATATATAGTGAATAAGCACAGAAGGCGGTGATTCACTTTCTTTATTTAATGTAACCAAACAAAATTCTCTTTTCATAAAGAGGGCACACTTTGCAGCTGAAATCACAAACAGAAATTCATAGCTTCAAGCGCACATATACATACTGACTGTACAGGGTAGAAAAAGTAAATAGCATGAACCCACTGGATGATAGGATTACATTCGCTTCAGTTTGCAGGATGCAAGTAGCCATCTTACAACCAACATCAGATTTTTATTATAATACACTAGTCCCACTTTTTATTGTACATTAAATATATGACAGAACTTTTCTGCTGTTTGGTTTAAACAGTATGTAACATGCAACTGATGCAGTATTTACAGCAAAGTTTCCAGTAGCTACAATTTACATAACAAGCAGTTCTGTGGTTCAGTAACAAGTGCTTAATTTAAGATTGAACCCCCAAGTAATGCCTCCATATCAATTCCTTGTA
The DNA here is from genome assembly GCF_017654675.1 of Xenopus laevis. Taxonomy (NCBI): domain Eukaryota; kingdom Metazoa; phylum Chordata; class Amphibia; order Anura; family Pipidae; genus Xenopus; species Xenopus laevis. Next base: position 67,829,060 of record NC_054386.1, read on the forward strand.
CTACTGGTTGAAATAAAATATTATCACCTACATTAGTGCTGGTTATTTGGTTAAGAAATTGTCACTAATCGAGGTCATAATCTGCCGCCAACCCACAATATTGACAGCACTCAAGCCCAGTTCCAGGTTACATTATTGGAAGGCTACCAGCAAATACATTTAAACTGGGGTAATCCATAACCAGCATTTTTCACAGTTTGTAATGAGGTGTGGATTCTACACAGACACAGTATGGCTGACGCTTCAAGCTTGGTAAAGTTCAGTTTGTCGCACATTCAATAACAACGAAGAATGTTTAGCATTATCTAAGGCAAATCAGTTTTTCTGGGTTTTTTTTAACATTGTTTATAACGCAAAATAATTCAATTTATATTTTTCTGTAATAAAAATGGAAGGTGTGTTAAATGAAAGTGCAATGGGTCAGCATGACCCACATTATAACAACAAACTACAGAAACAGAGATGCACTGCTGTCATTGCTATTGAATCAGTGTAGAGACAGAGGAGACTCTATACAGTTAATGCAGTGACACCAAGTGAAGTTAAGTAGTGGTTTTGTACAGTATATTTGATAGCTGTAGCCTTTTATCAAAAATGGATCATCAATAATCGTCAGTTCTACCTATGAAGTTTACAGTATCTTGGGGGGGCGGGGGGGTTATTTAAGAAGTCTGCTGCAAGAGAAATTTTGGTCAGTGAGAGCCCCATGCACATAAAATAGAATGTATCATTCAAAAAATCTAATTTGCACATGTTAGAATAAAAAAAAAACTTTTAGCTCACTAAATGAAATGCTATGTTTGTATAAAAAAAAGAAGCAAATAAAGCTTTTTAAATACACATTTTCTACTTGTACATGAAGAATTCTATAAACATAACCGTAAATTGGAGTATTTTTGCCTCGTTAATTTTGATTTTAGGAATTCCTTTAACTGGAAATGTATTATTATTAGAGGAAATCTGCAGTAATTTAGAGTTCTTATTAAAACTATTGAATCCTGTAACAGTAAATAGCACTCATTCAGCAAAGAAAATTAAAAAAAAAAAAATTGGGTACAGTATAATCATTATTTAAACTGTTTATGCTCTTTGCTTTATTGGGGGGGGGCACACTGTGTTTAATTGTGGGAATTTAATTACCAAATGAAACATAAGTTGAGTATGTTCTTGCCTTTGGCATTTAAATAAACAAAAAAAGAAGAAAAAAAAAGTGTCCTTGACCAGCATGGAGCCTGAACAGTTTCTATGTGTGATGCTGGTTACTACACTGACTACACTGATATTAAGCCTCTCTATTTGGGGTATGCACCATTGTTTATGTAATAAAATGCATTATGTTTGCCCAGGAGCAGTAACCCATACCAACCAATAGGCAGGTAGCATTTACTAGTCACCTGCTTTAAAGCAAAAATCTTATTGGTTGCTATGGTTTATTGCTCCTGGGCAATCTCAGTGTATTTTATTACATATGGGGTTGTGTGTCTTACCATAACTTCTAGTGCATGCATAAAACCATTGTTATGTTATTAAGCCAATCGTGCATCGGTTTATTCTATTACGGGAGCAAAGCCGGACCCTCAAATAAAGCAGGGTGGAGTACAACAACATGATGAAGCAGATAATCAACATATATATGCGTGTTATGTTTTCAGAACTTAAATTTAACAGGAACACTGTCCTACAGATAGGTGTAAGGATTGGTAACAATGTTACAAAACCTAAACTCCAGGAAAAAAAACTTTTATGGGCCAGATTGCCTCCCTTTGTGTAATAAGACTCCAATGAGTACCATTAAACTTCCAAGAATACAAGCTGAAAGCACTATTTTTTTTCCAATTCACTCTTACCCACCAAAGACTCTGACACGGTAACCAGCTAATATGAGGCTTACATCTAAAGCAAACAATGGCTTTAGGGGTCCCAGAAAATAAGCTAGTTTGACATTTGTTTAAATGGTTTCTGCAACAAGAGTTGCACAACCACTTCTAATTTCTGAGGGTTCCTTTGACAAAAGGATTTGTTACATGAACGTTATGCAACAGGAATCTCCGACCACCAGAAGGTTATATAAAGCAGCACTGTAGTTATATTACTATATACATGTATAAAAATCCAAGTAAACATTTTGCTTAGTTTTTCAATCCAAATACTCAAGAAACAAGCCAGAAACGGATTAACAGTGTTCTTCATAAGTCTGATACTGATTTATTCCTGAGTATCATCAAAATAACACTATATTGATCAACTGAACGTGCAGTAAATGTAAATATGCTGGTCCGGTCTGGTAAAATAGAGCATCTTGTTTTCAAGTTCTTAGATCCAGTGCATAGAATACATTAAAACCTGAGCACAGCATTGTGTATTAACAATGTTAAACAGCAAAGAGGACTAGAGTGTAAAGTTTGCATGTCTGGATCAGGTAAGTTACAGGGTGATGTTTAATCAATAGGTAGTCATAGACCTGGGATTCAAAGCTTTTGCTTATTTTGGGTTTTTTTTAATTAGCGTTTTAAAGGCACCTATTTAAGAGTTCATAAATAAAGCACGACAAGAGTTCAATAAATGAATGGTTGCAAAAAGAGTAATGAATACAGCCATCTTTAAACCTATTTAGTGGACTGGACACTAATTCTGGCTTTAAGAAAATTATACTTTGCAAATACACCATCTCCTATTAAAAGTATAAGGCTTTATCTCGTTCTACCACAGCACACAGCTGAATCAGTCACTGGAAATCAAAAATTATTTTTAAATGTGATTTAAGAAAAGGGAATTAAATTAAAGTTTTGGTAAATGCTTAATGTTTAACTGGTTTTGTGTACATTCGATTTAGTAGGCGGAACAATCAAAACATAAAAAAGTAACACAAAATCCCAAACTATTCCAACCTCTTCTTGCAGGTTATCATGCAAATATTATTATATGCTACCTTTTAAACGTTTAATACATATTCTTGTGTAATGGAGAAAACTTTACATTACATAAGGCAATCTAACACTGCTGAGGGCTCAGGTTATCAATGGACTGGCCTTCTGGGACAGATGCATTAATCTAGTACTGCATGACCCGTCATTACAGAAGGGGCATTGTCAATATTTCTGCCTGTTATATTCAAAGCCTGATCAAGATTTCTCTCTGGCATCCTGCCCTAAAAAGACTTAGGAAGAACACTGTTGGGTTCACCCCCGTCACATGAGCACATCAACATCTCCTTCATGGTCTTCTTCATTCACTTTCACTGAGAGCACTTCCTCGTTAAGGAATAAGCCACTAATTCTTTCCTTTCTGGCTTGCCTCTGTTCTTTCAGCTGTCTTTTGCGCAGGGCTTTCTGCTGCAGCTTCCGCTGTTTAGAACGTTTCTGAAAAAGGAATAAAACAACATAATGAGATTGGTGCATACACATGACCAAAACAAAGCACTAAACCTTGAATAATTTAAGTCTATTTAGTTACCACCCTACTCAGGCAAATAGTATTAAGTACAGTACTGTATATACAAATTTGTTACAATAAGTTATTTGATGACAATTCAAACATTTATCAGCTTATTAAAAGGCAAATACATGAAAAAAATACATCCTTCATAAATATTAATAATCATCAGTGGAAGATTGCTTTGGTACATGTAGCTAACTGTAACATAAAATGATGTATTGATGACAAACCTATATGTCTTACAGTATCGGCATACGTCTTGATAGAAGTCAGTCCCCTGCCTTGACATTCCATAATTATTAACCCAATTGTTTCTGACCAAAGTCAAAATAAATATAAAATCAATTCTATGGTTTGAAATTACTATTTTGTATGTTTACTGGCTACATGAACTGTATACAAATACTTTGTATAGCGTGGCAGAACCGGTATAAGTATGTTCCATGACAACTATGAGACTGCAAATCAACAGGTTGCACATGAGACATTAGTGCAAAGAGCTCCACAATATCTTTTTCATTCCTTAGGAGCAATTTTGCTTTAAAAAAAAAGAAAAAAAAAAGAGAAAAAGTGCTCCACCATTTTGATTCTGCATATAGGGAATAAGCTGTTCTCATTAGTTTAAAACTTGGCATCAACGAATAAAAGCATTGGAGTTACACTGAAAAAAGGATCTGCAGTATTAGAAAGACCAGGAGTTCACAACCTTTTTTACCTGTGAGCCACATTAAGGGGCACATTTACTTAGGGTCGAATATCGAGTGTTAATTAACCCTTGATATTTGACCGTCAAAGTAAAATCCTTCGACTTCGAATATCGAAGTCGAAGGATTTACCGCATTTCCTACGATCGAAGGAAAAATAGTTCGATCAAACGATTAAATCCATCGTTCAAACGATTTTCCTTTGATCAGAAAATTGTTAGGAAGCCTATGGGGACCTTCCCCTTAGGCTAACATTGATGTACGGTAGGTTTTAGGTGGCGAAGTACTTGGTCGAAGTTTTTTTTAAAGAGACAGTACTTCAACTATCGAATGGTCGAACGATTTATAGTTCGAATCGTTCCAATCGAAGTCAAAGTTGTAGTCAAAGTAGCCAATTCGATGGTCGAATGTAGCCAAAAAAACATTCGAAATTCGAAGTTTTTTTTCTTCTATTCCTTCACTCGAGCTAAGTAAATGTGCCCCTAAATGTAAGACAAGCTGGAGGGCAACACAAGCATGCAAAAAGTTCCTGGAGGCGCAAATTAAGGGCTGTTATTAGCTATTTGGTAGCCCCTATGTGGACTGGCAGCCTACAGGAGGCTCTGTTTGGCAATATATCTGTTTTTTATGCAACCAAAACTTGCCTGGAATTCAAATATAAGCACCTGCTTTGAGCAAGGCCATAGTAACAGAAATGTGTCATTGTGCCATGTATCTCACACTGCTTTAAAGTGTAGTTCTCTTTTAAGTAAAATTACATTGTGCTATAGAAAGTCCCGCTCTTTTCAATAAGTCTTTAATTTTTTTTTTATTTAGCTTCCATTTCTGACCTTCTGTCCTCTTTCTTGTTTTTAAAATGGAGTTCACCCCGACAGCCAAAAAATTGCTACTTTTTAATGTTTCAGTTCAAGCCTTCTCCTATTTATCTTTCAGTGCTTTATACAAACCACAGCCAGGTTGCTACATTAAAGAGAACACTGGTAACCAGATAACTGCTAAAATTCCAAACTGGCGTTATGCTGAGCAAATAACTAAATAACTCAATAGCTACTAAAAAAAACACATAAAAACAAAGGCCAATGGTACAATTGTCTCAGAACAGCACCGTAAATAAAGATAACATTTAAAAACTACCTCTTTAAATGTGTTAAAGCTACAAAAAAAAAAGAAAACAATGATACAAAATTACAAATGCACAATGTACCTTCGAATCTCGAATTCTCTCTGCTGCACTTGCAGACAAATTGTTATCGCTGTGTGTTCGGCTCATATTGGCACTGGAATTTGAAGCAGAATTACCACCACTAGACCCGGTGCTACTGGCTGTACTGACCATACTTGCACTGCTGCTGCTCACACTGGCTCCGCTCACTCCACTAGTGCTTGCTGTGCTGTAGCTGGTTCTTTTCCAGCTCTCTCGTGTACAGCGTTGTCGAGGACTGTGCTCTTTGATATAGCTCCTTACCTTTAATTAAAGATTACATTTTGAAAAAATAAAGCGTTGAGATTTTTTTCCCTTTGATTACTTAAATAATTATGCATATATCACCTGACTAAATTTTACTGCTGCCTGCTGGGAATATTCAAAGGACATCAACTACATTTTACTTACCTTTCTACTGGCATCCCTTGCACAAATTCCTGTTCTCGCATGCATACTAGTGTAAACCCAGCAATTGTCTTCCCTTTTATTTTAAGATTAGTTTTATCTTAATTTAATCTACCAATACAAAAAAAGTGGATTTATATATCTTAATTATATATCCTACTAGTAAAGGAAAACTATACCCCCCGAACAATGTAGGTCTCTATAAATATATATTGCATAAAACAGCTCATATGTAAAACCCGGATTCATGTTACTACTAAAATTTATATTTTTATGAAAATACTATATTGTGTGTCATTGGGTAGTACTAAATAGAAAATTGCCATTTTAAAAAATATGGTGTCCCTAGGGATCCTAGGATTCACAGTGCACACAAACAAACCATACATGTTAGGTCACATGAGCCAATTAATAGATAGAGTTTTGTCTTTTGTTTCCACACTTCTTCCTTTTACACTTAGGTCGAATTTCAAATTTATGCGATTTTTTTTTTTTTACTTTAATGGAAGGTTATTTATGAAAAACTCGGACGTCTAATTTTCCAACCTGAAAATTCAAATATAATTTGAATAAAGTTTTCCTCCAAAAAAAAAACAAAAAAAAAAACTTGAATGTCAGGAAGGCAATTAACATATTCAAATGGTTAGAACGACCTCTGTCATTGACTTGTACATGAACTCAGCAGGTTTTACCATTTGGACCTTAATAAATCTGCCCTTAGATACTAGTATTTTTGGTCAGGTGATCTCTGAGGCAGCACAGAGACCATCACAAAATGGTGGTTCAAGGCAAGAGATGCAAAAATGGCAGTATTCACTGAAATCCGTAAACCAGTTTGGTAAGATTGTTTAATATGCCACTTAATTTTATATAAACAATCTGCTATTCATTTTGGGAGTATAGTTTTCCTTTAACGTACTCATTTATTTAAGGGCAAACTCTGCAAAGGCTAGGAGATTCTACAAAACAAATATGTATGCCAACCAGAGGAATTATGTAACAACTTTTCCACCAGCTAGCTGGTGGGTTTAGTTTAATATTTTTCCAAAAACAATGTTTCTCAACATCTAAGCTATAATATATAAGACTGATTTCCAACTGTATTACTTCATCTCTTAGGTACCATTAAATTATTACTGTGTGAAATTAAAATGTCCAGTTTTACACAACATACAAAAGATGCAGCGCTACTAATTAATGAATCCATTAATAGGTCCATTAATACATTCTGTCCACCAACCTGCTTCAGTTTTTCATCAGTGAGACAATTGAGTTCAATAATAAATTCACTGTCAGTAGGAGAAATCTGTGCAGTGGGATCAATAATCTTAATGATGTCTAGTTGCTCACGAAGTCCCATCTCTGTGCTGACCTTACGACTGAGATATTCAATATATTCAACCTGGAGAAAGCATATAGTAAACAATTGTTCGAAAACTTATTTTAAACACAATCTAGAGATGCAGTAGATGTATTTTTTGAGGGTACAATCAATTATGACTTAACCAAAATGTTGTCTTTCCATTGCACTAAACAACCCGTTTGACTTTACTGACAGAAAGGTATAAAATACTATTTATTGCAAGAAAGAAGTGCTCTGTATGTATTGGTACCAAAGAAATATATAGTAAAAATAAGGCATTAACTTTTCCAAAAGGAAAAAAATGCTTATGTTTTATAGATTATTGTCCCGGTCATTCCATAGAAGCAGAAACACCCTGCACAGCACTTGGATCTTGTCCATTTTTATAGAAGCATTAAATGTACCTAATCTTTTCATAAAAACTAACAAATGAAATTAAAATAAACAAACCTTAAGTGTGTGTGTTTGCTAATAAGCCCAAAAACTATGCTTATGGACAAATACAACCATTTCACTGCTGGCATTAAGGGGCTGTGCTACCTGTTCGTCATTTGTCATTGCACTCCATGGAAGCTCATCCAGGTTCCGGTGCTTATTCTTCTTTTTGGATGGGAGGCATGGGGAGTTGGGTATGCTGGGTATGATATCTGACAGCACATCACTCCCACTTGCAATATCACTGCCTGGCAACTTAGAAAATAAAAGATGAAATTAGTATCTTACTTTTGCACTGCATAATATTTAAGATAAATAACTTAAAAAGTATAATTTGCTTTAAAATGTTACTGGACTTAAGACTGTAAGCTCTGCAGGGCAGAAACCTCCTGCCTACTATGTCTCTTAATCTCTGTATATTTATACAATTTTATTTATTATAATGTTTGCTCCTGTGTGCACTACTGATACTGTAAGGTTCTATAGCATTGTGTATCCTTGTGGCTCTTTATAAATAAAATTCTACATATTCAAGTATACTGGGCTTATTTAAAAACAAGGAAATGTTCTGACAAACTCTGAACTTTGTAACAAAAAGGTATCTTACATTTTTTTGTAGACTACTGTACTCTCCATGGTGGCAGCAGCAGACAAAAAAAACGCGGGGTGGGTGTCTAACATTAGTCAAAGTACCATTCTTCTCACTGGAAAAACGGTTTACCTTTTTCAGATAACCCATAAACTAAGATGGGCATTACTGTCCCCATGGCCTATAAATAGAGGAAGCAGACCCCACAGTCGCAGGGGGGCCTGGGGAAAAGGGGGGCCCGGACTGCAGGGTCTGCTTCCTCTATAGCCAATAAGAACATCCCCCTTCCCCGGCCGCTCTCCTACTTGCAGTGCGGAGCAGTGCGCGTCGGCACGGGCCGGATAGTGGGCAGGAAGTGAACGGGAGGATGGGGATCGGAGTGCGCTGGGCCCCTCTGAAGATTTTTTTGCAGAGTGGCCCAGCAGCTCTAGTTACACCACTGACTGTGCCATTTTCAGGAAAAATGGAAGTCTACCAATAATCAAGCAGCATCATTAATACTGTTCCTGTGTTCAGTGCTTACCTGCCATTCAAATTCACTGTCAGACCAGTCCCAGTAAGTACTAATAGAGGAAGAAACATCACTGCACACACTGCCTTCTGGGAACAAGTCAAACGATGTGAAATCTTGGTCATCCAGAAGGGAATAGCAGTCATCTTGGTCTCCAACTGAGACAGAGGAAAATAATTCCTCACTGCATTCAGAGCTTGCAACACTCGTCCCACAAGATGTTAGATTCCACCTTAAAATACACACAAGAAAGCTTTAGAAAGGATACAGAGTTTTGTGAGGAAGTTAAATCATTGTCGTGCTGAATAAAATAGATTCCACACTTAGCTAAACTGCACAATTAATATGGGACTTCAGCTGCAGTTGCCCAAGTGAGACAGCTAGTTCCAGCTGAAGTGCAAAAGTGAAGCCATATGTATGAATAAGAAGGTTTGCTTATTAATAGACCCAAATACTAATGGGTATTGATGGGTGGTTGAAGTTCAAAAGAGACTACGACATGTATAAGGAAACAAAAGTTCAGGGTCCAATGGGTAATAAAAGTGATCAGCTGTGTGATTGTCAAACCACTTAATTCTTCAAAACTTGTTGAGGTCTGGATAAAGATTGGTAAATTGCTAATGTGGTGCCATTATTCAAAAAGGGATCCAGTTGTTAGCCTGAACACTATAGGCCTTCTAGTTTGAAATTAGCGGTAGGAAAGCTTTTGGAGGGTCTAATAAAGCATAAGATATCTGACAATCACACTTACAAAACTATGAGCAAGTGCCACTAGGGTTTTATGAGCAACAGATCTTGCCAGACTAATTTCATTGCCATCTATGAGGAGGTGAGCAGGAACACAGACTCCGGGATGGCAATGGATGTAATAAATTTACACTTTGTGAACACATTTAATACTGCATCACACCATTACTGATTAAATTAAGAGAAAAAAGCCTGGAATATAATATTTGTAGTTGGACAAAGAACTAGCTGAGGGAAAGATTACAAAGAAGGGGGGGTGTTAAATGGGTTGTTTTGCAATTCAAGCAGTGTTGTTAGTGTAAAGTACCACCAGGGGTCTGTCCTTTGCTTTTTAATTGAAATTGCCATTGTAAGTAGTCTCTAGTTTTGCTGTTGATAAGTTTTGTGAAACTATCATTTCCATTCAGGATGCTGGCAATTTGCAAAGACTAAACTGGAGAATTTGGAAGAAAACAAACAAATGAGGTCCAGTAGTGATAAATGCAAGGTTATATGCTTCAGTAGAAATAACATAAATGTGAGTTACCACTAAATGGTTGTGTTGGGGTTTCCATAATTAAAAAGGTTTTGAGGATATTTGTGCGTGACAACCTGTGTAAAGGTGGCCATATAAGCTGGCAGCTCTTTACCTCCAAGACTGCGGAGGTACCCAGCAACTTATTGGGCCAACCAAAAAACAGCAAGGTATCAACGCCCTTCAGATTTGAGAAAGTGAACTTGAAGCAGTGTGGTTGGTTCTTCACCTGCTTTCTATTAATGCCTTTCAAAGTGGCTTGGGTGACTGCTTAGGAAAGCATACTATCCAAGTCGTGAGGGCAGCACTCTACACTCAAAATCAAAATGAATAGAATAGTAACAGTACTCCTTTATTGCCCAATCATTTTTAAAACAGCTTGTTAAAATATCCTAGTATGGTACCTAGTATGGCAGTTGCACCCATGAAAAAAAAGCAGCAAAATAAGTGGCAAGGGCAACTTTTTCAGGTTGTTTATAGGCCAAAGTGAGCGTGCTATGTTTCTAGTGCCAGTGTGGCTTTAGCATAGGGCCAGTAATAGATCTATAATACACAAAAGCCATGAATATCTTGTAAATTATATCCTTATAAACGGTGAGTTGTGATGTCATCAGTTATAAACTGTGAGTTCTGTCATTTCTGTCACATGACTCACTGAAATTTGTGTATTATAATAAAGTACCCCAGTTGCAAAATATGAGGGTATTGGAAGTTACCTCAGAGTTCCATGACCTGTATAAAAACACTCACCCCTCGGCCTCGTGTTTTTATATATCATGAAACTCCTCTAACTTTTAATATCCTTATGATTTACAAGAGGGAGCACTTTATTCACTATATAATACACAAAAGCCATGAATATCTTGTAAATTATATCCTTATAAACGGTGAGTTCTGATGTAATTTCTGTCACATGACTCACTTGTGTATTATAACAAAGTAACCCCTGTTGCAAAATATAAGGATTTTATAAGTTACCTCGGAGTTCCAAGACTTGTATAAAAACACTCTGCCTTCGGCCTCGTGTTTTTATATGGTCACGAAACTCCTGGGTAACTTATAATGATATCCTTATAATTTACAAGAGGGGGCACTTTATTCACTATATGATACACAAAAGCCACAAACATCTTGTAAATTATATCCTAATAAACGGTGAGTTCTGATGTCATCAGTTATAAACAGTGAGTTCTGATGTCATTTCTGTCACATGACTCACTGAATCTTGTGTATTATAATAAATAAAGTACCCGGTGTTGCAAAATGAGGATATTAGGTTACCTCGAAGTTCCATGACCTCGGTAACTTCGAATATCCTTATATTTTACAAGAGGGGGTACTTTATTCACTATATAAACAAGTTCTGAGTGTTCTTTTGCCGTCTGAGAAAATCACAGGCCCCCACCTACATAAAACACGTCCTAGTTTAAAACTAGTTGCTGAGTAAACACTAGTCAAGCAAAGAGCCACGTTTCACACAAGTCAGAGTAAAGTTACGGAGCACATGTTACTCCTGACAGGAACAGTGAGGCCCCTTCCCCAGAGCAACAAGTAGGAAGAAACCCACTGTAACACACATGGAAGGTGTCTCTGTATAACACACACACACACACACACAATAGCAAACAATATGGAACGTATACTCTTCCTATAGAGCTTGTCAGCCCTGGGATTCTGGGAAGGGCTGTTGTCCCACCTGTTGGAATGGAAGCGGTGCAGCCGGGGGTCAGTCCGGTGGCAGGAGGAGAGCTGGCAGCCGAAATCACTGACATCCAAGCAGCCCTCCTCGCTCACACTGCCCCTCTGGGACAGCAAGGGAAAAGGCTCGTCCGGGGCCAGGAACTTCTCATAAAGCCCTTCCGACATGTTTGCGTGGAATTGCTGATCACAGCAAAGCCGGCCCGGAGCTCTTACATAACCGCGATGATTACATGTGCCACCGGCGTATCTGCGGCCAATTCTTCTCTCTTGGCATTCATCTCATGCTGCAGGGCCGCCACTGTTACATATAATCAGTCCGCCCACTGGACACAGCGAGACCTGGGACTGTTAGTTCCGCCCCAATGCGCTGCTGCGGTTCCTAGGCCCTTCCAGATCGCTGTAACACCCAACAAGTGGGACTTAGACAGAGCAGCGCCACCTACCGTGCGGGAGGGCGGTCAGCAACTTTGACGCACTGTTACTGTTATCCGAGTAGTTAAACCGCAATAGAGGATTGGCTAATGGAAATAAAATAATCTTTGCTCTGGTCACTAGGGGGAGCTCGCTGAAGAAAACAGTTTATCTCTCTCGGCTTTATGGCTGCAGCGTTTCCCTTATCACGTGAGCAGCATGTCACGTGAGCTGCCATAGGTCTATCGGTGTGGGTTTGAGATTGTCTGAAGGGATAGTCGGGGAAGATGGCAGCTGTTAGGTCCGGCCATTCTTTCTCCTCATCTACCGCCTTAAGTAGTGACAGGACCAGTTACTTGGGAGCCCGGATTCCCCCTGAGGTGGAGGCTATGGCAAAATATATGAAAGACCTGGACAAAGATATATTTAGGAAAATTCTTAAAGGTAAGGGGGGTGAGGGGTATGTCATTTCAATTGTACCTGTTATGTTTGTCATTTAGTTATTAACAGGGGAATGTAATAAAAGTCGCAAAGAGCAAAACAATTCGCACCAATAAGACTAAAATCCACATCTCGCAATGTAATATTGTTCCTTAAACTGTTATTGCATTGCGAATTTTAATTGCGCATTGCGAATTTTAATTGCGCACTCATAAGAAGTGCTTGAAGGTGTCGTAATCTTTTGGAGCAAACATAACGACTTTTTCAGTAAGAAGTTTTATTACGTTGACTGCGCATTGGTGCAAACTATAAAATTCGCAAACGGTCTTTCACTGTCGGAAGTGGTCGCTAAACAGTTTCCGGCCTCGCAAAAGCTATATTAAATTCGCACAAAGCAAAATTTGTTTGCGCAAAGGCATAACTTTTCGCATTGCGAATAGTTTTTCCGTTAGCGATTTTTATTACATTCCCCCGTAAGTGTCTACAGTGCTATTCACCCCAGTCCCTGTCACACTAGAGATCACACATATATATATATAGGAGTAATATCTCAGAGTTTGAGGGCTAATGAGATTATTTTGCACTTGCTCCAAACCCGATTGGGTTCTATTGGCAACTGCATTGGTGCAACTTAAAGGGGAACTATCAGGAAAATGAAAATTTAATATAAGCTTAATCATATTAAAATCATATTAAAATAAGAAACTGTATCAATACAATCAATTAAATATTCTGCATTGTTTCTGAAAAAATCAAGTTTATCTTCACTATTCTCCTCTCCGCATCTGTTTCTCTTCAGTCCGTCTTCATGCAGCAGTCGGGTGTCAGATATTCATTGACTGTTAGATCCAATATATCTTATAGGGGGGCTTCCTTTCCTAGCAGATGTATTAGAGCTCACTCAAATACCTTATTCCACTACAAAAAAAACAATATAACTGCCTTTTGCACACATTCTGCAAGTAGAGAGACAGGATTTCTGGTGATTTTGATAGTGTGAGCTCTAATACATCTTCTTAAGGAGCCCCCATGCTCAGCAGGGTAACCATCAGAAATCACAGGGCCCCATACGAAAAAATTTCCTGGGCCCTTTGGGCTGCGCCCACCACAAGCCCCACCTACAGGTCCACCCCCCACCACACACTAAAAAAAAAAACATTGGTGGCTATGGTTCCCGTATGTTAATGAAAAAAATATTGGTGGTCAGTGCCCCCCCATTGAAAAAAACATTTGTGGTCAGGGCCCCCCCATTTAAAAAAAAAATTTGTGGTCAGGGCCTCCCATTAAAAAATATTGGTGGCTAGGACACCACACGGGGAAAAAAAATTGGTGGCCAGGGCCCCCCCCCCACGTTATAAGAAAATTGGTGGCTAGGGCCCCCCTTAAACGTCCATGAAAAAAACTTGCCCTCCCAGAAGTTTAAAAAAAATTTGGTGCCAGGGGGCCCCACCACACAACAGGGACCACAAAGGGTTACCTTTAGGGGGGCCCTGCCATGTTACACTTACTACATTAGTGGGGCCCACCTGCTGTAAGTGAGCTGCCAACTACAGAAGGGAGGAGGGGAGCATAGGTGGCTGCATCTTCTTCCAGTGACAGCATTTTCTTCCCTTATTGGTCACAGAATTTCAAGTCCTGGTAAAGCTGCGAGGTGATTGGATGAGCTGGAGGGAAAGTTCAAACTTCAGCTATCCAATCCCTGAGCAGCTCAACCAGGATTTAAACTCAGTGACCAATAAGGGACAGTAATGGACAGAAGATACCTCCCCTTGTGCTCCAACCCTGCCTTCCCGAAGTCAGCCGCTCTCAGAAAGCAAGGGGGCCCGGCTACTCAAGAAAGTGCAGCGTGGCAGGGCCCCCCTTACCCTCGGGGCCTCCTACAAATCTCCCCCCTGTCCCCCACTGATGGCTGCCCTGCCCATAGTACTTAGTAAGCAGGGCCTTCTTGGATACCCTCGCTATTCATCATTATCATTGCACTCCTCAGTGTTACACCACATTATCTAAGTAGCATGAGTCCCCAATAAAACAAATGTTCATCTATGCAACACATTTGATTAGTCCACCCAAACTGCCCAGTCCTCACCCCATTAAAACCAAACACATCAACAAATGGCCCAACCCCATCACAAAGGGTAATATTAGAGAGAGTGCATGTGTAAGCAGGAATTGTCCTTTGCCTTTATAGTACTGGTTAATTCTGAACAGGGAGCTTCACCATCCTTTTTGTTGAATTAAATTTAAGCTTTTCTTTGCCAGCTGTGGTAGGAGCCTTGGAGGGAAAGGACAGCCGAGAATCTGTACAATTGATATTGGAAAATACATTAATGTCAGAAGAGAAGCTAAGTTTTCTTATTTCTGGGGCATACACCCTGTTGAAAGTGGCCCTAAGGCTTCCTGTATCAACACTTAAACAGGAGGTAAGTATATTCCCCTAACTGCCATTCTCTCTTACCTGACAAGGAAAGAAACCCTTTGTCATATTGTCTGTTTTCTTTGGCTCTAGGTATTTAAGGAAGACTTAAAAGAGCTCAGGTAAAATAATTAACACCAATCACACCATTGTGTTTTAATGTTTCAACTCCTTAACATATTGTGCACAGCCAAATCCTCCTTTTTTTTTTTTTTATAATATAAAATTGTTCCCTTCTAAAAATACTTTTTCCTACGCTTCTGTCTAGTGCTGGACCCTTTATTTTGCACTTTAAATTTGGTGCTTGAAGTTTTTGTTTTGTGTTAAGCTTTTTCTGAAACCTAGTATACATATATAGATGTGTCTTAGGATAATGGACAGTCATTTTTGTTTTGCAACATGAGCTTGTTAAAACCTAGATTATTAAATTGTCACCCTATAGTGCAGTACTCTGGCTATTCCAAAGCTAAATCATTCTTTAGTCTGTTGTAATACAAATAAACATGTAAAGCGGAAAGGCATGGGCTTCTTGTTTTCATTTAGAATAAAAATAATAATGTGTCACTATGGTTTTCAACATATTTTCTTTTGTGTTGTGTGTCTTTTAAGGATCCCAGAGGATTTTATAGAAGATTTTTCCAACATAGTGTATGGAAACAGGTTGGTGATATTATTCAGCCTAATTTTTAGGACCTTCACTCAGATAAATGCTCTGAGATTTTCAGTGCGGTGCTGCAGAATGTACTCCTACTCTTTCCTAATTAAGTCGAAGGTAGAAGACAGTTACATGACAAGTGTTACTGTTCAAAGGCAAATAATTTACATTGGTGTACCAATTATTTTTAAGTTAAAAAAAAATATCACTGAGCCAAAGTCCTGATTTTTATAATTGGAAGTTTCTTAAGTTGTCTTATAATTTATGAGAACTTCCACATCCAGTCGTAAAACTGTTTACACGTGTGCTGACAAAGTTAAAGTGTTGTTCAGCCACTGCAAAATAAAAGATTTGTGCATTTGTTGGCCAATTCGACTTATTTTTGTTGTTGTTTGTAAACTAGATAATGTGAGCATCCAGATTTAGAGTCACATTTTTAAACATGTTTTGAATCCATCCATTTCCCCTGTAATTAAATGGTAAAATTTCAATAGTGACCTGAATATCACTATTTATTGAGAAAGTTGTCCTTATGTTTGGCGTGTTCTAATGCCGGTTCACACGCAGGTTAGGGAAATTTCTCACATTTTCACAGACAATTAGTTTTAGCAACTTAGGCTGGCTATTTGCAAAATTCGGGGGGTTGTGGAAGCACTCTTAAGGCTAAATTAAAATATATTTAAGTGTAACGGAAGTGCTACTTACATTGCACTTCCCTGGTCCCCCTGTCTCATAAGTAATTCAGTATAAATGCAAGTGCATGTGTTTACAAAACAGCCACCATACCACATCAAGGTAAACCCCATGGCTATTTGCATGCCGATAAAAATATTGTTTTGTAAAATTTTTGATATGGGAGTCCTGGCTGGCCCACAAATTCTAAACAATATTTAAGTATCGTAGATATTGGTCGGGCAGGTTTGAAAAAGTTATATTCAAATGCAGGCCATTTAACAAAGAGAACAGTATAAAGCTTGCCATCTGTGTATGGTATCCAACGTATACATCCGTGTATGACCACCTTTAGTTGATCTCCTTTTAAGGATTGTTCAGACATAAGCATTTGCAATTAATGTAAGAGAACGGTATCTACACCTACCTACAAACTACCATTAGATAATTGTGTTTTCTTTTTCGTTTTTGTAGGCGACCAATTCTTGAGAATGCGGCATTGAAGGATGGTGTCAGATTGCCAATGTTAGAGGATGTCCGATGGAGAGTAGATGTGGCGATTTCTACAAGGTACATTGAGGCCAGTTGCCATACTTATGAGATACAGCCTTAGGATTAAAGAATTGTTAGAGAATTTACAGATTGGTGGAACTATTTTTATTCTTATTATAGCCTGTAATTGTATTCCATGCATTACATTTAAAAGAATAGGTTTAATTTTTAATTAGTCGGACTTCATATAACTATTATAACTTTAAATTATAATATGATCATATATCTCTTTCATAACTTGTTTTAGCTGATTCTTTGCATCTATTCTTATCTATGTCACTGTAAAATACTTTGCCAGGTTTTGTTGTGTATATTTTGTAATGCAAGTGCTGTGGTTACTTTTTTACTATTCTTTAACTCCATATTCTTGTAGCTCACTCTCCCGAGCCTTGCAGCCTTCTATTTTAATGCAACTAAAACTTTCTGACGGAACTTCTCATCGCTTTGAGGTAAGGTTATTTCACACCTCTGCATTCTGTTCCTCATCGTATCTTTGCACTGGGCCTTTTTTAACAGATGACAAATTATCTGTTAATTTCTGTTACACTATAGGCTTCTGTTTTTATAACCTGCTTCTATAATAACTGAATATTGTGCAGCCCACAAATACAATTGTTTATTGTAACCATCCTCTATTACCTAGGCCGTGTCCATACCTCTAAATACACAATAATCTTCCAATTCCTAACCAATGATATCATCTGATTTTCAAGTCCTAAAAGGAGAGGAAAACCTAGTTAAAGGAGACATTTTGTATAAAAAATAACAATGTACCACTATGTTATACTCATTCAGAAATAGAAGAATTGTGCTTTAAAAGATAGTGTTTCAGGCTGATGTATTAAATATTTCTGCAAAAACCCTAATAATCCCTCCATTCTCTTCTACTTCCTGCTCCCTGAATTCCCAGGCTGTGCAGAGGAACTGAATCCTGTTTTTGCTTGTGTGACTGCAGGGCTGGGATTGGCTGCCCCCCTCTTGCTGTGTTACTGGCAGGGACTGTTAGAACATGCACACCCCTCATTTGAAACACAGACAGGGACCAGAGAACATCTATAGGGAGCTCCAATAAAGAAGCTACTTTTAAAAATAATATTAATATGTAGCACCATGTAAAAGAAACAGCGTATATTACTCATTGCTTACAAAATTAGGGTTTTTTCAATTATTCTATATGTCTCCTTTAAACAAATGAAACAAAAATGAAGGAAATAGAGGATAATATTTTCAATAAATTCATGACCAAATATAATCATTTTTTGTTTAATTTGTTTAACTAGGTTTTCTTCATCTATTTTCAGGACTTGTTGAAAAGTAGATGATGTTTCAGGTCAGATTCATATAAATATACAAAACATTTTAACAGAAACTCTCAAACATGACTAGCTATTCCACAATGTACCATAGAAGAGTGGTTACTCCACAAAGTTTTGTTGTTGCCCCCCCCCCCAAACATCATTTGGGGGGGCTAATCGGCAGGTGCTTTTTGAAAATGTTTTCTCATTCTTGCTCATAAGAAACACAAAGTTACACTAAAATTTTAAAATGTGCTGTGCTTCATCCAATCTTAGAAAAACTCACATTTTAGCACCTTAAGAATTGAAATAAAGATATAGTATAAAAACAAATTGGAAAGCTTTCCATCTCTCCCTTGAAACACCCCCTAACATTGTAAATTCAGTTTTTTTTAATAAGACAAAGTTACATCCTGTTTTTTTAACATTATCTACTTTAACCTTTATCACCTGCTTTTGTCTTTTCTAGGTTCCAGTAGCCAAGTTCCAGGAACTAAGATATAATGTAGCCCTAATACTGAAAGAGATGAATGATTTGGAGAAAAGAAGTATTCTCAGAATTCAGGACTGATTCTTCCTGTCTGGTGTGGATTCCTAGCTTTGCCAGAGTCATTCTAACAAATATCTTCTGCCAATCTGTAATATTTATATACATTTCATGTAAATAAAGATGTTTTCCCCATTTTCTACATTATAAAATGACCAAGAAATACTTTGTAGTGTTATGGTATCCCATAATCCATAATGGGGAAGGGAAACCCATTATTCATTATGGGAAGGCCATCTCCCATAGAGTCCATTTTAAGAAAACCATTCAAATTTTTAAGACTGGTTTGTCCTTACTCTGTAAAACAAAAATAAAACGGTACCTTGTACTTGATGGAAACTAAGTTACATAAATTCATATTCGTGGCAAAAAAATTCCACTGGGATTATTTAATGTTTAAAGCTATATATGGGAAATGAACTTTACCCCCAAAATGAAAACTTAAAGGAGAAGGAAAGTCGTTTAACACTTGGGGGTGCCAAATGTTAGGCACGCCCAAGTGAATGTATTTACTTACCTGAAAACTCGGGCCAGTGCTCCTATCAGTAGAAAACTGCACCGGCCCGGGGTTATTCCACGGGGGAACCATGAACCGCTCCTCTTCCAGCTTCTTCTTTCTTTAAATTTCCCAGGGTAGACGCATGCAAAGTTGAACAAAATAGCCGACTTTTTAGTTAAAGTTCGGCTTTTCACTCTGAGCAGCAGCAACAAGAAAGAAGAAGCCGGAAGAGGATCGCTCTGTGGTGCTCGCTGGAATAACCCTGGGCCTGTGCAGTTTTCTGCTGATAGGAGCACTGGCCCGGGGTTTCAGGTAAGTAAATACATTCACTTGGGTGTGCCTAACATTTGGCACCCCCAAGTGGTAAACGACTTTCCTTCTCCTTTAAGCAACAGATAGTTTATATCAAATTAAGTGGCATATTAAAGAATCTTACTAAACTGGTATATACATTTATGTAAATATTGTTATTTTACATCTCTTACCTATTGTTCAGGTGGGGGGTATAGTTTTCCTTTAAATGTGCAGGGAGTCTTCATCTTTACATTAGATACATATAGGTGCTCTTTCGCTTGCCCATAACTGACATGGTTTACAAATCATGTTATTGTCTTGAATGACAAGTTATAACTTTAAAAAAGTTGTGACATTTTTTATGTAAATGCAATGGTGCTGCATTTTTATTACAGTCATTCCATGTTGTAAGGCATTTCAGTAAAAGCTATAGACTAGTGGTAAAATTGCATACCATGGTTTAACTAGAGGATCATCTACTATTGTGCCTAAAACATTTACATCCCTGATTATTTCTATGGATTCATATGATAGACTGCCACTGAATCTGACATTATCAAAAACACTTGTCACTTCTTTACTTCCATGACTAAGCTTGTTAAAGAGAAACCGACATCAGTTTTTATTATATATCATAACATTGTCTTTGAATGCTATTTTTAATTTTGCATAAAAGTATTTGCCTGATGCTTTTACATTACCTTTCTTACCCCCATGTTCCTCTATGAGGGGGCTGCCATATTTGTGCAGCAGAAGTCCGTTAGAAGTAGAAATTCTAACTGACAGGTTAAGAAGGGACAGTCAGGTTGGCAAAACAGTCAGGTTTAGGAACTTCAAGTGACAATTACTTACAAAAGCAGAACTATCAGCGAAAAACGATCACATGAAACATGACCTATAGGTAACTTTTAATGTACATTAATATTTTGAAAAGAACATTTTTAGTGTCAGTATCACTTTAAGCAGTGAACATTTTGTTATTCTTTAGGCCGTGTCTAAAAATCTGCCCCATATTTGGATCACCGTGGATTGACTAAGAAATCAGAGTGACATTTGCTGTTTGCAAATGCTTTTCAAAGAATAAATACATATTTGTCCACAGCAAAGATTGTACACCAGAACAAAGGCCTACTTTCACAGCAGTTTGATGTAGACCATGTGCAATACATCATTAGTTGTTTTTTTTACCAGTTTTGGACAATATGCAGAAATTCTGTCTTTCATACTTGCACTCTGTTTAGAATAGTAGGTGGGATGAAGGTAGCAGCATTAATAGCAACTATGCTATCGCAATTCTATTAAGTGTGAGATGCAAGTACCTTTAATGAAGTGTGTATGTGCACAAAAACCCGCAGCTATATTTGAGCAAAGGCATCTGCACTTGGACTTCATAAATGAAAAAACTGTGCATTGCAAAATGTATCTGTATATAGCAGGAGATTTAATAGTGACTAAGGAGACCGTATACACGTATGCAAAATGTTATATGGGGTGGGTAAATAAATTCTTAATTAAATAAAGAAAAGAAGTTACATAAACCTACTTACTCAAGGCACATGCTGCCATTCTGTGTTGATTATATAGCAAGATGCCGACGCGAGTAATATTATAGCTTTGCTTGGTCTTGGACCATCTAATCAACTCCCTGTCCATCATGCTAGTCTCTAGCAGCTGCTTATGTACTGGAGCAGAAGGCTGCTGCTATGTAACAGATTACAAAACATGTCTCTGCCAATGAATGTGAACAATGGAGTAGATCTGGGAGAAACAGGAAAATGCTGTTTGGACATTAGTAGCAAGTTTTGTGTATGTAAGCCAAGTTTATATTTTGAATTCTAGGCTGTTCTATGTTAATTTTTCATAACTGTCAGGAATTTAAAAAGGGTTTTTTGGGAGGTCCCTCGGCCAAGGGTGTCTCCCCTCCAGATTTAAAATGTGAACTTTTGCTGTTTCATAAAGCTGGTGAGTATTACATTTACACTCATTTACTAGGCAAATCAGTGCCTTGGGCACAGACAATTATCAGGGTGAGCCAGTCCATGAGATGGGCAGCTTTCTAGTTTGTGCATCGCCAAAGCAGTGCCTTGCATTCAAGAGAAATAAAAATGCCATTTGGACTGACAGAAGACAAATTGATTATAAATTCATATTTTAAAGTAACAACAACAGAATGGGGTTGTGCACGAAAATAAATGTACTTTACTTCTTTGTCAACAACCTACATTCTAGGTGGATGGCAAAGAGGCTAACAGAAAGATAGTACAGTAATAATTACATGGTGTGGAAGAATGGGCAAAGTTGAACTAAAAGCAGAAGGAAACAATGGAGCAGAGGAGGGGGTGAGGGCCAAATATATATTGGGGTAAATAGGCAGAGGGTTAAAAGAGACTTGAAAGGGGAGTGTGGGGAGGGGAAATCATTGTGAGAAGTGAATAAGTACAAAAGTATAGGAGTCTGAGCTTTGTTGCAGATTTCTTGGAGAAAATGGATGGAGGCAAACTAACACCCAATATGTACTTTTAAGATTCAATAATGTGATAGTACATATAATGCCTTACACAAGTTACTTTATACACAGTTTCAGGGTCAGACTGGGGCATGCAATGCCCACTGAGACTACTACCCCAGGGGCTCCTGCCTGCTAGAACCCCCCACCCGACATGCGCATTTACCTTATTCATTTTTCACTGTGATCAGGGAAGGGAGGGCTGCAGGGGAACAATGTCACAGGAGGGGCAACGTCAGCAGAGAAGTAGTTGGGGATCGAAGCGCAGCGAGTACATTAGCTCAGGCGATTCTTAATTCAAGCAGGCGACTAAATCTCACTGAATCTGCCCGTCTGCCCCAACCCTTAGGGTGAAGACACACATTGCTACTAATAGTAGCTACTAGTATCAGCTAATGTTCATGGCTACAAATTAGACAATAGTGATCATTGGCTTTGTTATAGCAGAGGCAATGCTCCGTATTATCTATGGCAGGTTATTTTTTTTGGTATTTTGTAGTCACAAGTAGCTACTAGTAGGAGCAACTAGTATCAGCTACTTCTTGTGGCTACAAAATACCCTACCATAGACAATACTGAGAATTGCCTCTGCTAAAACACACAAAGGGGTATATTTATCAAAGAGTGAAGTTAGAGATCACCACAGTCCACTAGAGTGAAATTCCGCCTCTCCCCAATCATTTATATGGGATTTTGAAAGGCGTATTTATCAAAGGATGAACTTTCACCCGCTGATAAAAAAAATCCCATAGAAATGAATGAAGAGAGGCGGTATTTCAGGTACAAGAGGGGGGTTGTGGGTGCACTCCTAAGGCCATACAATAATCCCCTGTCTAAAAAAAGAAAAACAGGGTTTTTTGTTACAAAGTTATGATCATAAAATTGGTAAGCCGCCATACCACGTCAAGGTAAACCCCATACGGCGGTCCCTAACCTGTTTACCTGTGATCAAAGTTTAAAACCTTGGTTTCAATCTGGACTAGATCCTCCCCCACCACCTGCATATGCGGCTTTTGTAGGGGAGACTGCCCAGACCAACGCCCATTTAAAAAAAAAAAAATGTGATTGTGAAGAGACTATAATGAAGGAAAAGTAAAGTTGTATATATAAGTGCACACTTGTGTGTGTATGTGTGTGAGTATAAGTATAAGTACAGATGTGAGTATAGATTTAGAGGGAGATGAAAAAGGAAAAGCTAAATGTGGAGTGTAATAGGTGTAATGTGTGTGGGTCTGTGCAAGTGTTACCTAGTGATAAGTGCAGCAAATATAATGGGTGTCTCACAGGCGTTGGTAATAAAAAGGCCAAAGCCTCCCCAGCCGCTAGCATTTGTGGCTTTTGAGGGAGAGAAATTGCCCAAACCAAGGATTAATAAAAAACAACAAGGACATAGGGCCACCGTTAATTTAAAGGGGTGGGTATGAGGGTGCACTAACCACATGAAGCTTAGCCACAGCTTCCGGCTACATTTCAGGTACAAGAGGGGGGTTGTGGGTGCACTCCTAAGGCCATATAAAAATATATATAAATACAAATTTTTTTTTTTTTTTTAAAATGGGCGTTGGTCTGGGCAGTCTCCCCTACAAAAGCCGCATATGCAGGTGGTGGGGGAGGATCTAGTCCAGATTGAAACCAAGGTTTTAAATTTTGATCACAGGTAAACAGGTTAGGGACCGCCGTATGGGGTTTACCTTGACGTGGTATGGCGGCTTACCAATTTTATGATCATAACTTTGTAACAAAAAACCCTGTTTTTCTTTTTTTAGACAGGGGATTATTGTATTTATATATATTTTTATATGGCCTTAGGAGTGCACCCACAACCCCCCTCTTGTACCAGAGGCGGTATTTCACTCTAGCGGACTGTACTGATCTCTAACTTCACTCTTTGATAAATATACCCCATAGTGTTTTAGCAAAGCCAATGATTACTATTGTCTATTTTGTAGCCGTGACCAGTAGCTGCTACTAGTAGCTTTGTGTGTCTCCACGCTGAAACTGACAGTTTGTTGTAGTCACAACCACATCTGCCAGATTGACACTCATGTGCCCTGCTAAAGAAGCTGCTTCCTCACAAAGGTATTCTCTGCTCTAAAAGGCCCACATACACGGCCGATAAAAGCAGGCAGCAGACAAAGTGTGGGGCCATCTGACGGGCTTCCCCGATCGATATCTGGCTGACTTTCAATCGGGCAGGTTAAAAAATTCCGTCAGATCGTTCCCGCATCTGTGTGTTTATGCGGTCCGGACTGCCCAGCCCGATATCGCCCACCTCAATGTGGGCATATCTGGGAGAGATCCACTCATTTTTGCAACATCGCCTAAGGAGCGGATCTCTATGTCTATGGCCACCTTGAGTCTCTCATTCTTCACTCAATTCAACAGGAATCTTCTAATCGTGAGAAAGGGCAGAGCGTCCAAGCTGCAACTCTGAGCAGTTTGCTTGGACCCAATCGCTCTGGGATAGTCCATTTTTTGAAGGTGTGCCAACTAGGGATGCACCGAATCCAGTATTCGGTTCGGGATTCAGGCAGGATACGGCCTTTTACAGCAGGATTCTGATTTGGCTGAATCCTTCTGCCCAGCCGAACCAAATCCATATGCAAATTAGGGGTGCGGAGGGAAATCGCATGATTTTTTGTCACAAAACAAGGTAAACAATGTTCTCCCCTTCCCATCCCTAATTTGCATATGCAAATTCAAATTGGTATTCGGCTGAATCTTTCGCTAAGGATTCGGGGGTCGGCTGAATCCAAAATAGTGGATCCGGTGCATCCCTAGTGCCAACCTTAAGATATAATCCTTTTTTTAAACCTGTTGCGGGCTAGTAAGCTTAAGAAATGTTCTGATATAAAACAAAAAGTACAAAACTATATACATATGGCAAGATCCTTGTTTGAAGTACAAATTCCATGGGGGAGGTAAGCCCCCTCCTGTCTGTAGATACCCATGCAGACAATGACACTGAATTACAACCTTGTTACAAAACCCACAGCGGTTTTGTAACAATTTGAAGGCTTGGCGGCCAATGGGAGGAGGTTCTGGGCATCACGTGACAGCGCTTTATGTAACGCTTGCCTGTTAAGGCTGATATTAGCCGTATTGCAGGAATGGAGCGGCGCAGAGGAGCGGGGAAACACAAGGGCCCCTGAGCTCTAGAGCCACTCACAAGGGCAGGCACAATGAGTAGCCAGGAGGCTGACAGTAGCCTTATGCTGGAGTTCGCTGCCCAGGCTTTCCAAGCCAGAAACTTCCAGCTGGCGTGTGAGATCTATGAGAGGCAGCTAGAGGAGAAGAAGGCAGGGTTGGTGGACTGGGGGCTGCTGCTGAAGAGGGCAGACTGCTTGGCATGCTCGGGCAAACTGGAGGAAGCCTGCGACTTGTTTCAGAAGGCTGCGGCGCACAATAAGCTCAGCGCGGACCATCTGGAGACTCTTGTGTCCTGCCTAGCGGATCACTTATGGACCAGGGACCCCCCTGCTGCCCAGCAACATAATACTGATGCCCTGACCTGTAGGGGGTGTCAGGGATTCTTGTTCGAACCGGTGACCTTGCTTTGCGGCCATACGTTCTGTAAGAAGTGCCTGGAGTGCCAAGGGGCCGGCAAGAGTGAATGCAAAGTGTGCCGGGCGAGCAGCGAGCCTCCCTACAGAGTCAATGTGCTGCTCAGCAACATCCTCAGCAAGTGGTTCCCCGGGCAAGTGCGCTCTGTACAGCTCAGGCAGGTGGCCAATGGCCTGTACCAAGACTGCAAGTGGCCAGAAGCACTCGCCATATACAATGAAGCCATCTCTATAGGTAACCACTATAATAACAGCAGCAGGGGTCTGTGGGGAAACTGTGTCTAGTATGGGGTGGCCAAGAGCTTGCCATTAAGTCACGATTCACGGTCATTTTGATTTCCTTCCACTATCAGATTAATAAGGTTGCAAATATATAGTGGTCAACCAGCAAGTCTTTTTATGCTGTTATACAAATATACCCTGACTAAACTGTAAAAATATATCCATCTGAATGGTGCTTAGTGATGTTATTTGTGTCACATGACTCATGGACATTGTGTGTTATATAAATGTAATGTACCTTGATAATAGTGTCCCATAACCCTTGTGAAAGCACTCGGCCTGCAGCCTTTTGCCCTTTATACAGTTATGAACTCTTTGGTAACTAACAGTGTGTTATACTGTTCTATATATGTATATCTACTTATTACAATATATGACTTTGCCCCCAAAGAGCTTGCAATCTAACATTAACTCCAAACAATATGAAGGTGTATGCACTGGAACCTACTGGTGTCCTTATTAGTAACGAATTTACATTTATTCAGAAAAGGTAGACCTTTTAATGAACCAGAACACTGAGATTTATTTTTGGTGAAATAAAAGGTAATTTTATAATGTGGTTATGAAAGGCTTGGGTTGCATAACATGCTATTGTGCTATTATGATAATTTATTGAAATATTTTGCTGTATGTGTTTAGTAATACAGAGCCAATGTACAGGTTGCACTTGACCATAATGCATTCATAGGTTTTGAATCCAAAATATAGCTTTACTTTCCCAAGGCAGCACCTCCATAGGTAATAGTCATCTTGTTTTCTTCTTGCATTTGTTTCAACTTTTGGCTTTTATAATTAGTAGTAACAGATGAACAAACCATCCCCTTCACTTTGTTCCCAGAAGGTATTTATTGGTTTGTGGGGACCTACTTGTTGCCAGAGTAGTGTTCCTCACCTCTCCATTAATGATACATACTGTAAGACGATGACTGACTGATTTCCTCCCCACCAGTGAAGCTATGCTGGGAAAGTGGGTCATGAGAACAGTGTTGTGTAACCATGAAGGCCGTTCTATCCATCAGCTCTCCCCACCCCCTCCCTGTGCCTGCTTGTATAACCAGTGAAGTAACTCACAAGTAGGTCAAACACTTGGCATCCCCAACAACCTCTGTCGATTTCATTGGGAAAATATGTTACAATGATACAGCCCTTGAGGTTCATATTTTACTAAATAGATTGCCTTATATTTCGAGAAGATTCTGTGAACTTGTTGTGGGTTACAAAACATGTTTCTTAAACATCCTGTTTAACTGGATGTTATTAGCCACTTTATGGGGTTGTTCACCTTTAAATTAAGTTTTAGTATGATGTAGAGAGGGATATTCTAAGACAATTTGCAAATGGTTTTCATTTTTTATTATTTGTGTTTTTTTTTTTTTGTTATTTCGCTTTTTATTCAGCAGCTATTCAGGTTGCAGTTTTAGCAATTTGATTGCTAGGGCCCAAATTACCCTAGTAACCATGCACTGATTTGAATACGAGACTGGACTATGAATAGGAGAGGCCTGAATAGAAAGATGAGTAAAAAAAGTAGCAATAACAATAAGGGGCACATTTACTTAGCTTGAGTGAAGGAATAGAATAAAAAAAACTTCAAATTTCGAATGATTTTTTTGGCTACTTCGACCATCGAATTGGCTACTTCGACCTACGACTTCTACTCAAACGAATCGAAGTAAAAATCGTTTGACTATTCGACCATTCGATAGTCGAAGTACTGTCTCTTTAAAAAAAAACTCCGACCCCCTACTTCGCCACCTAAAACCTACCAAGGTGCAATGTTAGCCTATGGGGAAGGTCCCCATAGGCTTCCTAACAATTTTCTGATCGAATGAAAATCGTTCGATCGATCGATTAAAATTCTTTGAATCGTTCGTTCGCGGTAAACGATTTTTCCTTCGATCGATCGTAGGAAATGCGGTAAATCCTTCAACTTCGATATTCGAAGTTGAAGGATTTTACTTTGACGATCGAATATCGAGGGTTAATTAACCCTCAATATTCGACCCTAAGTAAATGTGCCCCTAAATATGTAGCTTTACTGAGCATGTGTTTTTAAGATGGGGTCAGTGACCTCCATTTGAAAGCTGTAACAAGTCAGACGGAAAAGACAAATAATTTAAAAACTATAAAAAATAAATAATGAAGACCAATTGAACTAAAAGTTAATTTAAAGGTGAACCACCCCTTTAATATCTGCTTGTCCCTTTTTTCCAAGATTGCATTGGCATAAAATCTTTAGTTTACCTAGATATAGGCAAATACACCTTTTTACTGTAATATATTTAGATGTCCTGTGCTTTAAGGCAGTACCATCCAACTTTTGCCATACCATTAGCAAATTGTTTCACAGACTGCATATTTTTCTAAAAATGATGTCATACAAAGAATTCTATGGAATATTAGGCAGCCTGAGGGCCATAAAAATCCATTGAATGGTCACATCTAGCGTACTGCACAGGGACCTGTTTTTGGGTTACGTCCGGTAGGGTGTGAAAAAACGACCGTATTTTTTATTTTAAACGTATTTTGAGGAACCTGTGATTACATTTTATTAGAACTCTCAGCTCCAGTTGCAGTAATACAATGCTAAGTCCATGCAATGTGGTCAGTTGGTGGCTGCATGCCCAGTCCCATGTGTTCATTGAGCAATGCAGACTTGAATCTAGTTTATTCTGTGCTAAATTTAATAGGTATCATATGGTTCTATGGTGGAAAAAAAAAGAGCTGATGGTAATTGTCCTTGGCAGGCGCCCACTAGGGCTGGCACCCACATGGAAATCCTCTGCTACTCTTACAGGCCAGTCCAGTGTTAAATATATCAGGCCAGTGTGACCCTGTATACATATGTATTGGGCACTCTGGGTGTTTTAGACCCACCTAGAGGGGGCCTACCAAGCAGCCTTGCTGTCAGGGTGTGAAAAAACAACCACATTACTTGGAATCCAGGTGCTTAAATGAAGAACAACTGCTTATTTTATAAACTGAGCAAAACAAGTGCAGAATATTTAGTTTGGTTGGGGCCTTTCTTTATCAGATGACAAAAAAATGCCAGACATTTAACATATTCTGAAGGTGCTGTCTTTTACAGTTATATGTTAGAATGATAGCTACTGTATTACTTTACTATATAATACAATCCCCTCCCCCCAGTGGCAGAACTACCGGGGGGTGCGACTGTACCAGGGTACATACCAACTCGAGGACCGCCGGCAGTTTGTGGACTCAAAAATCCACCCGAACATCTCTGGGGGGGGGGGATCAGCTGTACAGCCTGCACTCATGGCCCCACGCCAAGTAGTTATGTTACTGATCCTCCCTACAATCCCAGCAATTCATAATTTCCACTGATACTCAATGGCCTGCCCAGTCTAGCTTCAAATTCTTTGTGAAACTGTTATGCATCGAAGCATTCAACAT
This sequence comes from Xenopus laevis, assembly GCF_017654675.1. NCBI lineage: Eukaryota > Metazoa > Chordata > Amphibia > Anura > Pipidae > Xenopus > Xenopus laevis. The sequence goes on from NC_054386.1 coordinate 67,858,215, forward strand.
TTTCATAATAATGTGACAGTTGACAGACAGTATTTTGTTGGAATCTACTGAGAATATTTCATTTTGCCTCAGCAGAGGAAACTGTTTGGCAGCTTCCTTGTTATAAATAAATGGATAAAGCTCTATGCAGAATAGCCGCTTGTTTTATTGTTATAATTATATAGTTATAATAATGGAGTTGGAGCTAAAATCAATTTTGCTTATAAACCAGATATATTATATTATTTTTTGGATGTGTTGTAAACTAGATGGATTAGATACAGTAAAAAGATAGAAAACACTCCCTCTGCAACTTGATGCACTTAGTAGAAACGCCAATATCAAGGACTGCTTAATTATGCAAACGAGTGTTAGACTTAAGCTCCCCACTGACTGTAAAGTGAAGACTCTTCTGTTGTGGGGAAACCGTAATTAGTATTTAATGAACATGCTTCTTATTAATGCCATAACTGAACTAACATTCCTACTGTATTTAAGTGTTGTATATGAGATTTCTCAGCCACAGGAGGGCTCTTTACCTGGTTAATGCATTATTAAAGAAGCAAGTGAACTTAAAGTAACACTAAAATTCACGGCCACCCGCTTACACTGTCTTTTTCGGTTTCTTTTTTAATAAAGTAGATGAATTCCCTTTCCCTATCAGAAAAAGGCCTAACATTGTTGTGCTTTATTCCCTCTTCATTTCCTAGCTCCTCAAGACTATTTACTGTACAGCAACCGTGCTATGATTCACTTTAGCTTAAAGTCTTACGGATGCGCATTACAAGATGCAGAGACTGCATGCAAACTTCAGCCATATTGGTTAAAAGTAAGTGTTATTACTGAAATTGAAATCTTATTGTACAGTGTATTTGTTACTGGACAAAGGCTTGGTTTTGACTGTGATAAAATTATATAAAGCTAAGCACCACACCTGAAGTTTAGCACCATTGTCATGGAAAGAATAAATCACCCTTTTAGGGTAGGACTACACGAACAATTCTGGCGCAATCCGACGTGCTGCGACAAAGCGCATGCAACTAAAATAAGGTAAGTGATAGAATTGTCGCATGGTGTTGCAGCGTTGATCCGACGCTACATGACTGTCGGATGCAGACGCTGCACGCTGCATCTGCATCCGACAGTCGTGTCACGTCGGATCACCGCTGCAACACCATGCAACAATTCTATCTCTTACCTTATTTTTGTCGCATGCGTTTTGTTGCAGCGTGTCGGATTGCGCTGCAATCGTTCGTGTAGTCCTACCCTAAGGGACCAGTAAATTACAACTTAATGCAAACAGCTGCCTTTGCTTCCAGTTTAGTAATTTGTGGTAGAGTATGTTAGCACCTGTTGAGACCCCATCAGAGCTATAGAGTTGTTCTCCTAAAACACAAACCAATTTGAGGCTACACTTTTGTGGTTGTATATTAAGCCAATTTAGCTTAATCAGAGACCTCTTTCCTAAAGATTCTGCCAATTTCTCCATTTCACCCCAGGTCTCTACCACTGTTACTGTTTCTTTCTCCATCTCTCTCCGTGTCTCTCTCACATTAATCCTGCTCCATCTCTTTGCATGCTATTTTTCTATATCATTCTCAGTGTCTCATAATATCACTTTCTCCATATTTCCATTTTTTCTGATGACACTTTCTCCCACAACTATCCCTGCTTGCTTTCTCTTTTTCCAACACTCTCTCTAACAAAGCACACAACCACACATATACAGATCCAAACACAAGCACAGGCATTCATCTCATTCATACATAGTTTGCATTTGAACTAAAGTGCCCCCTAATAATCTTTAGCTTGTAGTATATTACTTAACTGTGTGCTACACTGAACTATATTGGCTAAAATGTTTTTTGTTCTATTGTTTTTCTTCCAAGAGCAGCAGTCAAACAATAAAATACTGAACAAAGTAAAACTGCAAGTACTGCACAGTTCTTTGACCAAGATAAAGGCACTGTGCAGTCATGGAAATTCTCAGTGACTTAAAATAACCTTTTATCTGTATCAGCAGATAACCAATACCACATATTACGGTCACCATTTCTTTTTTATTGTGCTGTATTTCAGTTTTGTATTTGCTTCCTCATAAAACCAGTGATGAGTAACCAACCCTTTTTTCTTTACATAAACACAACAGCTATGATGGTACAAGAGGAAAATAAATGTGTCATGAATACAATGATATCATAGAGTTCTATACCAATTATTTTTCAATTCCCAGCTAAAGCCTTTTGAATGGTTGATACTTTTTATGAAAATTACTTTTTGTGTAAAGCAGAACATAAAAAGTATTACCCAGCTAACTGTAGCGATTATTATTATTATTATTATGTAGGGTCATCTGAGGAAAGCACAATCATTGGTCAACTTAGGAAGAAGTGAAGATGCTTTGAAAGAATTTCTTTTCTGCCTTGCATTGGACACCGGGAACAAGACTGCAAAGTCTGAGGCCCAAAAGGTAAAGTGGTTAATTGACATCCTTGTGCATTTTCGGGTGTAGAGATTATGGAAAATAATCTTGGAAACAACAATGCTATATATAGACCAATACGTTTTGAGGGCCGAAGATAAGTTATAAGTAATATAATATTTTCAAGGATCTCATGTCCATTAAAAGGCTAAACTTGTAACTGTCGTTGACTTACTCTTTACCAGAGCAGCAATAATCACTAGTGTCACCGTGAGATGATATACTCTAGGTTATATTACAGTAGCCTAAAATAAGATTTGTTTTTCTTCTATCTACAGCTGCTGCTCAATCTACTAAGCCTGCAAAATGACCAGGGAGACTTGCCAGAAATACTCCAAACTATGTCACACCCATTGAGATTAAAGGGAAATGTTCTTAGTTCACTAAGCACCCCGATCCCTCAGAGATTGAAAATGGTAAGTATTAATGTTTATGTAACCATAACATACACTGGTGCAATGGTGATTAATTATTATTATTATTTATTATTGAGCTGAAATGTGGTTGCCCTTAATAAAAGGGCCGAAATAACTATATTTGCTAAATTGATGTATAATTATATTTGAGAATCAGCAACTTTTCCTAGTTTTTATTATTAATAAAGATTTAATTATTTATTATTATTTACTGAACTGGAGTCACTGTTAATTATTGCCTGTAATTATTGCCTGAAAATGTTGGCAGTGGGCAACATATACATTGGTGGCACAAGAAGGAATTTTTGTAGAGAAAGTTACCTTAATAAAATATTCCGTTTTCAAAGACCTTAGATGGCTATAGTAATCGGATAGGGAAAGTTTCTGGGATTGGACTTTACATGATTAAGAAACTGTGTATTTCACTGCCATACTGTATTCCAAAAAAATGTAATAGCTTGACTAGATTTAAATCTGCAGCTATCTTCCCTAACTCAGGTTAATATGGACATTAAAAATGGTGTAACCATTTCAGAAGAGACAGATCCCAAATGTAGCAACTCCATTTGGCTGTCACACCAAACACCAGAAACTACACTGAGCTGCTCAGAACTGACCAGGACTTCCACAGGAGGACCTTTGGCAATTGTGCCATCAACATACACCACACGGAAGAGGAAAGCCTGTTTGAAGGAAGCAGAATCTGAACAAATACCCTGCAAGGCCTTGAATATAGGTGGGGTAGTTAATCTCTTGTTATTACATCTTCTCCTTGATGAAATTGTGATAATGTAATTATAGTAACATACTATTTGCAGCTGCTTTGCTACAGCGAGTAGGCTTTTAACACTATCCTGTATATCTAAGGAAGTTATTTTAACTAAAAAAAAAATCATAAATGGTTTCAGTTTTTGAATGGAGCACCCCTTACTGACCCTGTGACATAATGGAATGTTATGTTTTTTAGATCCTGCAGTGACTGACATTCTTGGGAATGATCACTCCAGCGATTCATGTGTTGATTCATCTGATCTGGATTGTTCTCTTTGCATGAGGTATCATTTTTTTTCTTCTTGATAGGCCATAGTTTGTTTTCAATTTATTTTTACAATACCTATTGTATAGTCACAGATTCCTCTTAAAATATATGCTGAGTTACCCTGTGCTTCTTTTTCTTAGAATTGAAAAGATCTCTCTGTCTCCCTCTCTCTAAACAGAGATGACTGAAAAACAGCAGTGAATATTCATATTTAATTAATAGTGCTTAGAACTTTAAAACTCAGCCATATACTTGTGATTTTTTGCAAAATCATATACTTCCTATCATCCCAGGGGAAAGGCAACAAGTAAACAGGGTTTAAGTCTACAGGAAGCAGGTTTATCAGTTCTATTTTGCCAGACTCCCTTTGGCCTCATAGTGGAAGTTTTGGTGCCATGTTTATACCACATGGTTAAAAGATGTCTATAGAATCTTTTTTTTAGAATCACATTCACACAGATTTAGAATACATATTCCCTATATTACTGTTTAGCTTGTGACTAAACATACAATTTAGATTTTTAGCCGCTATTTATTTTCTCGTTGCAAGATATTGTTGTTTTCTCTTTTTGATCCAGGCTGCTGTATGAACCAGTTACTACACCCTGTGGGCACACATACTGTCTGAAGTGTCTTGAGAGATGCCTTGACCACAACCCCAAGTGTCCTCTGTGCAAGGAAGACCTTTGTGAGGTAAGCAGGATACTGTAATAAAGGCATGCTGACCACACCATCACCATCATATGTAATTTTTATAAAAGTTTTTGGTTGTTTTAGCGTACAGCCTTTCATTAAATGTAGCTTCTATTGTATATATCATTATTGATTGGAGAACAGTAATTGCTATTGAAAGCAGGACAGTGAATACTGCTTTCCAATAATTACTCTAGACCACTGAAATGTTTTACTTAACATATATTGGAAAGATGTTTAGAATTATATAGGCAAAAGGAACTCCTTGGATAGCAATTCTCCTTCTGCCTCACATTAGTGCAAAGAATGATATTTCCAGTGCTGTTAATTCTGGCAAGAGGAAATGAGCTCAATTTCTTTGAAAATCTAGAAAGAACCATTGAATGGATATATGCAAAGTAACATTGCCTGTTTAAAAGAGAAATAAAGCTTAACTAAAGAAGTAGGCTAGAAATTGTGTACATTATGTGTTTGGGCTTCTGTACCAGCCCAAGGCAACCACAGTTAGCAGGGAAGATCTGTGTCTTCTGAAGATGCCCCTTAAGCTCCCTATCTTCTTTTCTGCTGAAAATATACAGTACACTTAGAATATAAATATATTTATTTATAAATATACAGCACACAAAGAATATAAATGCCACAATATAAGTCTGATTAGTAATTAATACAGATAATTACTACATGGCAGCACAGAAACCAGTGCAACTAGCATCAGAATTTAATATTCAGCCTTGTAGCATCAGCTTATATTACAGGCCAACCTCATTTTCTGCTTGATAATTTGAGAAGCTTAATTTCTCAACAGCTGCCCAGAGTCCACTGAGCATGTGAGTGTTGCAGACACTTTCTAAAATGGTGACCCCCTGTGACAAATTTGAAGTCCTAGATCATTCCGGCTATTGAGAAGCTGGAACTTTAGGCTGGTGCAATAAATACAGAATATAAAATATGGCATTTTTAGCCATATTCTCTCGGTTTAGTTCTCCTTTAACAGCATCACATGAAATAACAGTAGGCACTTAGAAATCATCCTCCTTGTATAAATACCAATTTTTTCACCCTGCTCATTCAAAGCATAAAATCTATTCCAATTATAACTGAAAACATATTTGTATGTTGTTGTTTTCAGTATCTGGCAATCAGGACATTTTGTAAAACGAAGCTAATGGAAGATCTAATAGCCAGTTATTTCCCAGATGAGCTGAAAGATCGAAAGGCAGTTTATGAAGAGGAAATAGCTGAGCTCTCGAAGTAAGTTATTTTCTGAATATATATATATATATATATATATATATATATATATATATATATATATATATATATAGTCAAATACAAAAGTCCTCTGCACTCAACCCATTATCAATATATTTAAGACAGCGACATTTTGTGCATACTGCTACTAAAAAATGCCTATAAAAAATGCTATATATATATATATAAATATATAAAATAAAGTTCAAATATGTATCCGATTCCACAAAAAATGGGTGCATGATCTAAATCTTATAAATAGTTGGAGAGAGGATCAGCATCTCTTTTTAATGATCATTTATTATACTGTGCATTCCAATGTTTTGGCCCACATTTGAACCTTTATGAAGGATTCTCAACAAGTGATAACCAGGCTGTGAGTTTAAATACCCAACGTTCAAAAAAGTGTCGTTGTGACTTCATGATTTGCATACATTAATTGATCACAATACTAATTAAACGTCACCTTACATATCCATCTCTCAATGTGTTATTCATATGTGTTTCAAATACCAACACATACTATCTCCACCTAATGTTGCGTCATATGTTCAATACTAAAATTAAATCCAAAGATGTGAATGTCCATGTACCTGCAAAATAAAATATTTGCACAGATTGTAAATTGTAATTTGACCAGAAATAAAGATTTTTTTTTTCAGTTGCTTTCCATTTTTCATTTATCGTTTTTCCAAAATTGAAGTTTCCCGTTTAGGGTTAGATTTATCAATGGTACTTCGAAATTCGACCATCGAATTAAAATACTTCGAATTAAAATACTTTGACTTCGGCAGGTGTAATTTGGTGAACTATTGAAGTCAAAGTTTTTTTAAAGAGACAGTACTCCGATTTTCGAATATTCGAACGATTTTTACTTTGAATCGAATTTGAAGTAAATTCGAAGTTGTAGAATCCTATGCAGTGGTCGACGTATCCAAAAAATTACTTCGAATTTCGAATTTTCGTACTTCGAAAATTCCCTTTAATTCACTTCGGCCCTTGATAAATCTGCCCCTTAATGTTCGTGTTTCAGTCTGGCAGCTCAGTGATCCAGGAGCATGCTGAACTGTTACAATTTGCGACATTAGTTGATATATTTCTCAGCAGCATCTGTGGAATATAAGCAACAATTGTACCAATTTTAACAGTTGCTTTTAAAGGGGTTGTTCATCTTTTAGTTAACTTTTAGTATGATATAGATAGTGTGATATCCTGAGATAATTTGCAATTGATTTTTATTTTTTATTATTTGTGGTTTTTGAGTTATTTAGCTTTTTAATCAACAGCTCTCAGAATTGCTATTCAAACAATCTGGTTGCTAGGATCCAAATTAACCTAGCAACCATGCCTTGATTTGAACAAAAGACTAGAGTATGAATAGGAGAGACCTGAATAGAAATAGTAATAAACAGTAGCAATAACAATACATTTGTAGCGTTACATAGCATTTGTTTTTAGATAGGGTCAGTGACCCCCATTTAAAAGCTGGAAAGAGTTTGAAGAAAAAGGCAAATAATTAAAAAACTGTTAAAAATAAATAACGAAGTTGAGTTGAACAGTTGCTTAGAATTGGCCGTTGTATAACATAATAAAAGTTAATTGAAAAGTGAATCACCCCTTTAATGGAACTCAGGGATTCTGCTCAGCAGGGACAAAGATGTATCAATTGAATGTATCAATTAAGAATAGTAAGGATCGGCGACCCCCCCCTCCACCATTGAGCTGCTTTAGAAGGTGAAAAATCAAACTTTACACTTCAATATTAGAAAAACAATCACAAATGAAAAATAGAAAGTACAGTGATTGGAAAAAGTCTTTATTTCTGAAAACAACTAAACAGAAAAAAAGTGTTTGATGGTAAACAACCCCCTAATCTTGTTTTTTTTTTCATGCCAGTTTGAATAAGAATGTGCCCATATTTGTTTGCACAATGGCCTATCCGACTGTCCCATGTCCACTGCACATATTTGAGCCTTGTTATCGCTTGATGATACGGAGATGCATGGAAATTGGCACAAAGCAGTTTGGCATGTGTATTGGGGACTCTGTTAAAGGGTATGTAGGTGTTGTATTTTTAATGTGTTCTTCTTGCTTCTGCTGTCTATTATTATATTCTCTGCATCTTTTCTCTCTTGAACTGCTGTGTTTCCTCTATGGTCTATTCATGCAGGTATATTTCACCATCATTTTAACAGTCTATAAATTTATATAGCACCACATGTTTCTGGCTTGCCATTTGTCAAGACCTTTTTCATAGTCCCATTCTGTCTTTTTTTCTGCTTTTTTTTTTACGCCTTTTGCTGCATGGTGCATTTCTGAGGTTGCTAAAAAGAATTAATCAATGTGAGATACAGCTCTATGTAGGGAATTATCATGCTTGCAACATTTATTAGTCTGGTCAATAAGCAGAATTTCGATTTGGTGCCACGCTAGGTGCCACAGGCTATTAACGTTATATGCTGTTACTTAAAGATGTATTTCTGCTCAGATTTGCAGACTATGGCTGTTTATTGGAAATCCGAAATGTGGAGTTCTTTGCAGACGGGCGTTCAGTTGTTGACAGTATTGGAAAAAGAAGATTTAAAGTAATAAGACACAGCCAGAGAGATGGTTATAACACAGCAGACATTGAATATATCGAAGACCATAATGTAGGTTGAGTGCTAACCAATAAAATAATTGACATACAATAGCTAATAAACTGTACTATGTTGCAAACACACAGTGCTTTTGGTGTTGCTGCCTATGGAGAACTCCTTGCTTACCTTTGTACTGCTTTGTAGTACCCACTGATATTTAACAATGAATGTCCTATATACTGTACATACACAATAAAATAGAACTTCATACTGACTGCATAATGATCTGCAGCATGCATGGGTCAGTTAAACCTGAATATACTAATCTAGTATTGGAACACTAAAGTAAATGTTTGTTGCTGATTTCCCAGCCAGTAATATGATAAATGACTTGATGCATGAAAAATATTTTCCAATTAGGTACAAGGGCAGGAGTATGAGGACTTACTAACACTGCACAATTCTGTGTACGATCAAGCTTTCAACTGGTTTACTGCTTTAAAGCCAGCACTGAAAAGTCGAATTTTAAGTCATTTTGGACCAATGCCAGCCAATGATTGTGATGTACAGGTAAATTATTTTTAAAGTGCTATCATTTATTTTTTCTGGGATTTTAGTCTGTGATCTAGAAGTCTGGAATAAATTACAGGTAAAATCTGATCCATAATGATTGATTCATCGAAATGATTATGGATAAGAATGCCCTGCCCCTTAATTAGTTTGTACTAATTGTTTAAAACTAGATAATTTTTAAGAAAAAGACAGGTGCAGGCAACACTAGGGGGCCGATTCATCAAGGGTCGAATATCGAGGGTTAATTAACCCTCGATATTCGACTAGGAACTAAAATCCTTCGACTTCGAATATCGAAGTCGAAGGATTTAGCGCAAATGCTACGATCGAACGATCGAAGGATTATTCCTTCGATCGAACGATTAAATCCTTCGAATCGAACGATTAAATCCTTCGAATCGAACGATTCGAAGGATTTTAATCCAACGATCGAAGGAATATCCTTCGATCAAAAAAACTTAGGCAAGCCTATGGGGACCTTCCCCATAGGCTAACATTGACTTTGGTAGCTTTTAGCTGCCGAAGTAGGGGGTCGAAGTTTTTTTTAAAGAGGCAGTACTTCAACTATCGAATAGTCAAACGATTTTTAATCCTTCGATTCGAAGTCGTAGTCGAAGGTCGAAGTAGCCCATTCGATGGTCGAAGTAGCCCAAAAAATACTTCGAAATTCGAAGTTTTTTTACTTCGAATCCTTCACTCGAATTTAGTGAATCGGCCCCTAGGTTTTGTTGCTTATTATTTATTATAAATTGAGAATTTGAAAATGTTTACAATTTTTTGAACATATATATGTGTGTGTGTGTTAATAACTAACCTTTGTTTGTATAGGCAAACCCCAATGGACCTGCTTGGTGTTGGTGGATTCTTGCAGTTCTTCCACTGGAAAGTCGTGCTCAGCTACCTTTCCTTGCCATGACATCCCTAAAAGATCGGTTGACAGGCATTCGGCGAGTCCTACTGTTCATGTGTCGATCTCGCCCGCGATAGCAGCAGGGTGCAGAATTCTGACTGTATTCTTTCCCAATAATGAAAGTGGGCTGCACATTCCAGTGGCTTTTATGAATTCCACATAAAGCAACACATTTATGTACATTTACTCTTTAATTCCTTGGTTTTTTTTTTTTAATTAATTATGGAGAAGAGAACAAAACTGAAACACAGACTTTTTTTGTATCATTTTGGAAACAGTGAATGCTTTTTCAAGCTTTTGTTATACAAAACATGGGGTTTTGCACAAATGTACATAATAGTGATTGTCATTCCCAATAATTTATTTTTTCATGATGTTCAAGCAATCTCCAGCTTTCACTTTATGTAAATTGTCTTGGTTTTGCTGCTATATTTATTTTATTCAGTTCAGGAGGAAAAGATCAGAATAAATGCTATCGTTTTTTAGGAGCCTCTGTTATTTTCACAAAATGAAAAACAGAGAAACTACTCATTCCTCAAGATGTGCAGTTTATTTTTTGCACTGACATTAAAACATTTTGTGCATGTGCAGATAACTTGGAATTTAAAGCCGGATCCCATCTCAGTTTCTATGAAGTCCTTCTGGTACTGATGCTTTCTGTATGGAAATTTCATGTTCATTATAACAGGTGCAAAATGGTGCACACTGCGACATTGAAGGGGTGGTTCACCTTCCAACACTTTATTCAGTTTAGTTAGTTTGATTGTTCACCAGAAATAGTCTTTTTACAATTAGTTTCTATTTTCTATGTGTGAACTTTTCTTTTATTGAATAGGGACGGGCGAATTTGACTTGTTTTGCCAAAAATTTGTCCCCGATGAAATGTCGCCAACGCCCATTAAAGTCTATGGGCGTCAAAAAAATATTTGTTGCGCGTCTTTTTTTTTTTACGCACTCCGCCATATAAGTCTATGGGCGTCATTTACACGGTGAAAAAATTCGCCCATCCCTAATCTAAAGCAGCTCTGGAAGGGATGTCAGTGACTCTCTAAAATGTTTTAAATTGTTACATTTAGTTAATACATTTCTTATCTTTGTCCCTGCTGAGCAGAATCCCTGAGTTTCATTAAAGGCTAGAATGTTAGAATTGATACAATAGTTGCTAATGCTGCAGAGATACTACCGAACTAAATCAACTAAATGTTGCAAAATTGTAACAGTTCAGAATCTGCACCTGAATTATTGAGCTGTCAGACTGAAACACCAGAGACAGGGACATTCAACTTTAAACTTAGATTTTGGAAAAAGGGTAAAAAAAAAAAAAAGGGAAGCGATTGAAAAAAGTCTTTATTTCTGAAAACAACTCAACTGAAAAAATGCTTGGAAAGTTAACAACCCCTTTAACTGCATTCAGAAAGTAATGCATTGGATGGAAGTAGAAAAGCCATTGAATTTCCTCATATCCAAATGGATAAATATCTCAAACATTTTCGACATGGCACAATTCATTTTTGTAAGGATTAAATTATATTGGCCTCCAGTGTTCAGAGCGGTATGCTGCTTAAAACAGGTTTCTTATGTTTTTTCTCATGAGGTCAAGTCTGGCATTGGTTTGGTCAATTATGCACCTTGTTTTAATTGTTTTCTATTGTAGCATGAGATTCCTATATTTTAAAGGGGATCATAGTGATTTACTCTGAACAGCTTAAGACGTAGATTTGAGTTCCAATCGTGATCATAGTTTAAGAATATCTGCAGTAATATAAGGCTTATAAATAGCATAATGCTAAATACTGGGTCAAATCCAAATCTTGAATATAATCATGGAATGCATATGAATCCAGAATCTGGATTTGGGTATCCCAACACTTCAATGCCAGAAATGTGAAGCTTAGGAGAAGCAACAGTATCACTAAGGTTAAACTACATAGAGGTTTAGCGTCCATTCTCCTAACCACTGCCTGCAGAACAATCCACTGAACCTCTATGAATTACCTGGATTGGCTCTGTATTGTTAGTGTGTCAGTACCCTTCTCTGGATACATATGCCAACATGTTTAAGACAGATAAATCATAAGAATTAGTACTGTCAGTTATTTCAGTTTTGTCATTTTGTGTACTTAAATAGGGTCAAATTGGAAACTTTTGGTAAAGTCACATTCAACTTCCTGTTCACAAGTGCACTCAAAACAAATCAACAGCCTTCTGTATATACAAACCCCTTCCGTCCCTTTTGTTGGGGTTTGGGATACAGAGGCTTCTCTGTAGTATTCATTGACCTAATATTAGAAACATGTGTAAATTGCCTTTTTAAAACAATTGTATATTCCATTCTTGCTGATAACTATACCTTTAAAGAAGACCATAAAAACTGGACTTCTTTGTTTCATAACTGTGCTTATTTCCATTGTTGTTTTGCTTTTATTGCTGCATCCTTTCTTGATTAGATTTGCTATTTGGAGACCACTCTATCCTTTCTAGCTCATGATGAATTTTTGCACACAGAAATCTACTTACATCACAGGTAGTGCTGTATAAACCAGACTGTGTATTAATATCAGTGTATCGGTGTAGCAGAAGTTTGTGTTACTGCAACACATTGCAAGTTCTTGAACCTGTGTGTTTAAGCTTGGATTACAGCAGTCATGTGACCATCACTGGAATTTGTGAATAGTGTAATACACTTCAAGGCCGGCTACATTCTTCATCTGTAGGGCTGAAACATGCATTATGTTGTTGGTAATATTGTTGAAGATATAGCCTTCAGATTGCTGTGTGTACTAACCTGAGCCCAGGAGGATTAGTCAAAATAATTTAGATTATCTCTACTATATTCAAGCAAAAATGATCTTAGTAAAGACAGTGTGTGCAACTTTAGTCTAGGAATATTGTTTCCTCCTGTCTTTTCTCTCACTGTGCAGTAGAACATCCTACAACCTGCTTTAAATCAGTTGCTTTAGTCTGTGTTTATATGTCTATCATGTCTTATTATACTATAGCGTTCTTTCTGTAATTTTCTGCATACAGTATGTGAATGAAACATAGACATAAAGAATGGTGTATTCTCCTTTTAAAGCTTTCCTCCTCCTCACACCAAAAAGTTCACTCTCTGTCATTTTTTAATTTATTTTTATGCAAACTGCCTCTTTAAGATGGCTTCAGGAACTGCTTAAATTTCTTGCTGTTTAGTATTTTATAGATTAGCTCATTTTAAGCAACTTTTCAATTTGCCTTAGTTTTTTCCTTGTAGTTTCTGAATGATTTGCCGCCTTCTTCTGACTCTTTCTAGCTTTCAGATGGGGGTGACTGAACCCATAAAAAAAACAAATGCTCTGTAAGGCTACAAATGTATTGATTGTTATTGCTACTTTTACTCATCTTTCTCCTATTCATATTCCTCTCTCTTCAAATGAATGCATGGTTGCTCCCTAGCAGCCAGGTGGCTTAAACTGGAGAGTTTCTAAATAAAAAACGAAATAACTCAAAAACCAAAAATAAAAAATTGAAACCAATTTCAAATGACCTCAGCATAGCATATTAAAAGTTATTTGTGGTGAACAACCCCTGCAAACAACCCCTGTAATGCTCATTAACACTACAGACTTGAATACAGAAGCAGCTACTGAAGTGTGTAAAGCAGCACTTTCTTACTCTGCCGGTTACACCAATGTTGTTGTGGTGTTGCATGCTGCAGCTTTGGAGAAGGATGCTGAAATGTAATTTAATGCAATTAACGTACAGGTATAGGATCCCTTATACGGAAACCTGATATCCAGAAAGCTCCAAATTACGTAATGGCTCCCATAGACTCCATTTTATCCAAATAATCTAATTTTTTAAAAATGATTTCCTTTTTCTCTGTAATAATAAAACAGTCGCTTGTACTTGATCTCAACTAAGATATAATTAATCCTTATTAGAAGCAAAACCAGCCTATTGGGTTTATTTAATGTTTAAATGAATTTCTAGTAGACTTAAGGCATGAAGACCCCAATTACAGATAGATCCATTATCCGGAAACCCCCAGGTCCGAGCATTCTGGATAACAGGTCCCATACCTGTACATTTTTGGGCATATTTATCACGGGTCGAATTTGAAAAACTTCGAAATTCAAATAAAAAAAAAACAACCGAAGTTAAGTCAAGATTTTTTTTTGGCCGAATAGGTCCGCTTTCGATCAAATAGATCCGTATTCAGCCAAATTAGAATCGTACGAATCAAAGTAATAGATTTTTAAAAGTCCACCAATTGACTCCAAATAGGTTCTAGGAGGTCCTCCATAGGTTAAAACAGCAATTTGGCAGGTTTTAGATGGTGAATGGTCGAAGTCAATAGTACATGATAAATTTTGATATTCAAATTTTTTTCAAATTTGAATCGAATTTGGACTATTCCCACAAAAAATAGCTTGAAATTCGAATTTTTTAATTCAAAATTTCACCTCGACCTTTGATAAATCTGCCCCTAAATGTACATTTAATTAAATGTAATTATGTGCAAGGGACTCATTCTGTCTAAGGGATAGTACAATGCTTTTACAGCAACCAGATGCCACACATGTCTTACAGCTTCCAAAACCCACCCCAAGTCTTCTTATGGGGAAAGCTAAGAAGTTCAGCAGCAACTGGCATTCCAGCAATTATCTGACCCTGGTTTAGAGGATATTTTGTAGTATATTTATAATTAAGTGCCTGTATGTCATTAATTAAAACCATCTGAGCTTCCACAGTTATCATCCCGATCTAGCCATTGGTTTTACTTTCCAATATGTAGAGGGCCCTGCTGAGGAAACATCCCTAGGCTATAGTTTAATTGGCATATACGGTTAGGAAATGCCTTACACTAACCACTGCTAAAATACAAATCATGTGCTTAAAGGTTTGTTGTATATCTCTGTAGTGCCTTTGAAGATTCATAAATATTGTTTATTTATTTTTTTGTTGGCCTTGTTTATTCCATTGCAGAAAACCAGGATTTCCATTACTGCACTGATCAATGATGAATCGCATTATGTTACATAATTAAGTTACAGTGCTGTTAACTACCTCTATAAATATTTATATTTTTTAGAGCTTGATATGATTTCACTGATATTTATCTCTTAAGATTAGATGTAGATGTATTCGTTGTAATGTTTAAATTGTCCCTGTTCTAATGTTTAGTGAATAAATGAATGTCAACTCCACATGTATGGTCATTGGCTGTATTTGTAAAGGAAACTGGAGTTATGTAATAAAAGACACTTAAAGTGGACCTGTCACCTCCCATGAATATAAAAAACACCTTAATGAATGCAAACCGCATCTTTCAACAAGCTCCGTAAGTGCATCCAATAGCCCACAATCCGCCACTGTATTTTCTGGGGAGGAACTCATCATATTGATCCTCTTTCTTTCCCGATGGTGTTGGTTCTGCACCACCAAGTCTCACGAATGCTCAATAAATGGACTGATGCACATACAATATTCATGCGCGTCTATTGCAGAGTGACGTGTGTACATTCTCATTTAAACTGTGCGAGATTATTACCTTCAACTGGGAAGGGGGAGACTGAAAGGAAGTTGCCTAAGGGCAGAGACACACGCTCAGATTCGGGAAGATTAGCCGCCCGGCAACAAATCTCTTCTTCGGGGTGACTAATCTCCCCTAAATGCCTTCCCCTGCCTTCCCGTCGGCTAGAATGTAAATTGCCGGCGGGATGGCACTCGGGAGCGCTTCGTTTTCCAAATACGCTGTAGTTTCCTCGTGATGCAACTTCAGGCAACTTCAGAAAGCGAATTGCTCCAAGTGCCATCCCACCGACGATTTACATTCTAGACAGCTGAAAGCAGGAGAAGGCAGTTCGGGGAAATTAGTCGCCTGAAGTAGAGGAGATTTGTCACTGGGTAACTAATCTCCCCGAATCTGAGCGTGTGTCTCTGCCCTAAGGCATTGAAGTGAAGTCAATTCATTTTGATTGACAGCTCAATCGTATTATTGGCTATATCTTCAGGAACACTGATTTAAAAAAAACAACAAAACAGTGCTGTTTTTCCCATGTGTCCATTAGCCTAGCAGCAGAATCTTAAGGTAAAGGTGACAGGTCCACTTTAATTTGCCCAGGAGCACTAACTCATACCATTCAACAAGAAGCATTTACGGGTTACTCGCCTTATTAGTTGCTATGGGTTACTGCTCCTGGGCAAACTTAGTGCCTTTTATAACATATGGGGTATACTGTATTTATATCTGCATGTAGAGATTCTTTGGTTTTGTTTATAAAGTATGTCCATGCAGGTATCCTAATGCTGGGTTTGAACAACATTTATCAGCTCTGTTTAGATGCAAAGTAACTCGTTTTGCTATGGGTCCCCCTTCTCAAGGTTATCTTATCTGTGCTGCACTGAGATGGGGATACAACTGGCCATATACTGTACTTTGAGATCTGCTTATTTGTGGCCCCCACACTAAGCCAAAGTTGGGCACATAAAT
Source organism: Xenopus laevis (assembly GCF_017654675.1). NCBI lineage: Eukaryota > Metazoa > Chordata > Amphibia > Anura > Pipidae > Xenopus > Xenopus laevis. The sequence goes on from NC_054386.1 coordinate 67,874,609, forward strand.
GGACTGCCAACTGAAAAGGATGCGTTGGCAGCTTTAAGCCACCCATTTATAGCCACCTATACACTGTAGGCTAGAGCCAGACAGGGCTGAAATCAACCTGGTGAAATCTGCAGCCCCAATTTCAGCTTCCGACCACTAGCAGAATCCTCTTCTGTGTTTGCGTCCAGAAGCCTTGTGTCAGCTCCTGCACGAACACACTGGTTGGATTTCAGCTGAAGATGCAATTACAAGATGCAGAGTGTGTTTACATGAGAGCCAACACAAGGCGTCTGAACGCAAACACAGAAGGATTCTGCAAGCGGTCTGGGCTTTCTGGCCTAGACGTGTAGTTTTGTGGCTGCAGCTCATAGATGGTAACAGGCAAGTCAATATATAACCCCTGAAGCGGATTTGAGTTTGTGACAGATGCAGCATGGAGTGAGTCAATGGATTACAGTTCAGTATTGACAATGAGTATTCAGTGAATAAATGCATAAACTAAATGGGTGTGGAGCTGAGCCAAGCAGTTTGTCTCACCATCAGATAATAGAATAGCCTATTGACTATAGCAATATTCATGGTCAGCATGCAGCTTGCAAAACTCCAGGAGTCATGCTGAGGCCCTAATGTTAATTAGTAAACCATATACAGTACCTACTGTATATTTCAATATATTTGGATATAGATACCTATAGATGCCTGGATCCTAAAATTGGTCCCAATGCTGTTTTAGGGAGGGTCTCCATAATCCCCTGTATAATGTGTAATGCCATTTCCATGTTATTAAAACAAGGTGAATATATGGTTTAAAGCTAATTTATATGCAACCAATGAGATTTTACACCGTAATTCATTTTACCCAAGAAAAAATATAAAACACTGGTTTAGGGGTAGAATACCTACGGTGTCTGTAAAAAAGAATTATCTTTATCCATAGGGTTTATTTAACTTTTCTTCGTCTTTTAAATGGACCATGAATGGCATGGGGCATTTATTCACTGCATGTGCTGAACTGTCATATTTCTCGGCTTCTTAGAACCAGTCTTAATGCCATTATAGAAAAACCTGACCTGATCAATAGTACAGCATGTAGAATACAGTAATGCAGTGACCAGTGCATTTTTAATTTATTGAGGTCAATGATGTTTTCAGCTGATTCATAACAAAGCTTTCCTAGAACGCTCAGTGCCATTGTAACCTAGTTCAATAAAAAAAATGAGTCTATGTAAAACTCTATGGACGTTATCAATGAAAAGCAATTTAAGCATACAGATATATCCATAATCTACACTACAGCATTCAATATAACCCCCTATACTGAGATTTAGATTGGCAGCTATTGATTTTTAAAGGAGACATTTTGTGTGAAAAACAAGAATGTACCAGTGTATTATACTTCTCTAAATATAGAAGAACTGTGCTTAAAAAAGCAGTATTTCGGGGGGAGCCAGCGGCATTCAGCACTGTAGGACCTAATAGGGAACTGAAGCCTGTCTTTGCTTTTGTGACTGCAGGGCTGTGATTGGCTACCCCACTCCTACTGTGCTTCTGGCAGATACTGTTAAGACATGCCCACCTCTCATTTGAGGGGAGCTCCAGTAAAGGGGGCATTTTTGAAAATATTACTTTTTATCCCCAAGTAAAACCAGCACTATGCACTATTCAGTATTGCCTACAAAATATATACTTTACAGTACATTGCTGTTTCAATTCGACATCTGTACACATCTATAGTAATTAGAAAGCATGGCTGCATAACTGATTAAAAGATTAGAAAGTCTACTGTTATCCCCCTATCTACATGGAACTACAGAACACCATTCAGTTAAATTGTTTAATATATAGTGCATTATGCACAGAAAGCATTTTTTTTAAATTTTATAGTAATTTGCATCTTATTCTTATGTTAAAAAAGGCATAGAATGTGCCCAGGTCTAGTTACCCTTACAAGGAATCAGATATTTGCTACCAGCTGATAGGTGGCTAGACCTGTACAAAACTTTTATTGCATTGCCTCCTTTGTATGTGTGAGCTCGACACACCTATTTTTTTTCTATATGTTATGCAATGCCATGTTATCCAAATAAACAAGAGGCCCATATCTATCTTAAAAATACACAAAGCAATACAATGTGTATATTGTAAGTGATTTATTTTATTTCCTAGTATTTTTATAGCACTAAGAACTTTTTACGGAGATTAAACATCACTCTTTCCCAGTGGAGCTTACAATCTAAGGCATTACCCAGTTCCATAAATATGCATATATTAGTGGTGGAAAGGTAGAGCCATGTGTTTTTCTACAACATAGCAAAGATCTTCTGTATGTGCACAAAGCTGTAGGAAAAAAAATCTAATGAAAGATATTTTCATGCAACTAAGAACCAAAGTGAGTGTATATGTGCTGCCCCTACTCAGAGTTGAGGTCATTCAAATAGTAACCAGAAGTTGTAGTTTTGTTGATCAGAGCTGTAAGTGACAAGATGACATCCCAATGCTGAAGATTTTCAACACAACTCTAGTCAATATGTATGGAAGCACACCTGCAATTGTGTTAGTTAGAGACATCATCAACTCCTGCCTGCAATTACTCTGGAACTCTGGGTAAAACACATGGCAACTTGCACTGGAAATTGTTCATTTTGGTTGTGGTTGTAAATGACGCCTCAAATATCTATGATCCCATAATTTTTATGATTGTAAAGTAGATCTTAGACATTTATCTGAAAAATGCATATATATTTCAAAATCCGCTCCTAATAATTGATCATATAGGTACATGCAAGGTAGGGAAGGGCCTTTATACTTAAATAAAATACCATGTGGATTTATTAATAGCTGCCCATTTTGTATCTGATTAAAATGAGAGGGAAGCTTTTCTCTATACCCAGTATCCTGATACATTATTCATGCACAAAGAAGCACTAAGAGTCTTTAGTACAATATACGTAATATACTGTGTATATATATATATATATATATATATATATATATATATATATATATATATATATATATATATATATATATATATATATGTAATATATTTGGAGTCACATTTATTGTTATGTAGCAAATGAAGTGCCTTCCTGTGAAACAAAAGAAGATGTAATACATAACTAGTCCAGTTTAACAACAATTACAGCTGAGAGATCATTCATCATTGTTTAATGTTTGAATAACAAAAATATGTTTCACAACTGTTCTAACAATAACATAAACAAAAAAAAGGAAAAAGCCAGAGTCCCGATCATGTAACACATAGAACAAACATTATGTACTGAAGGATTTGCTGAAGCATGTCACAGTGTGCAGAGTTACAAAGGTTACTTACGTAAATGGAAGAGAATAAGGTGTTGGCTGAGTCTCATACATAGAACATTGCACAAGGGGCTGTGTCACAGGCAACTCACACTTTCTATTTCAGAATGCAAATATTTTTATTTGTGAACATGAGTTACACTGCAAAAGATATTTTGTGCAAGCCTGTGCTGGACACTGTAACAGTAAGATAATCCTGAAATATGATTTAGTAATACTGAGGTTTGAATGCAGGGAAACACTGGGGCTAGCAGGTGTAGAGCAGTTAGCGCTAACTATTAAACCTTTATTAAGGTTCAACTTGCCTTGTATTTTGGAGAGAATGAGTAAGGCATCATTCTTAGTCATTTCCAGCAGAACATGAACATAGGGGTGGGGGCACAACAAAAGTGGCATCCGGCATAAATAAACTGGCATAGCTATGGCTAATAATCCCCCCAGGCACACTGATCACTAAAAATGTATCTAATGGTGGCCAGGTTGCCATCTAGAGACGCAGACAGGAACCCAGACCTCCTAGGTGGCATAGACTGCCAGGTGGATTTAAAATGATTTAATTATTTTCTGTAATAATAAAATAGTACCTTGTACTTGGTCCCAACTAAGATATAATTGTTCTTTATTGGAACCAAAACCAACCTATTGGGTTTATTTGATATTTAAATGATTTTCTAGTAGATTTAAGGTATGAAGATCCAAATTACAGAAAAATCTGTTATATAGAAAAGCCCTAGGTCCTGAGCATTCTGGATAGCAGGTCCCATACCTGCACTAATAGAAATCTGTGTTGGGTGAAAGTAAATGACCCCTTTGAGTTTGGGTAACCTTCTTTATTGTGCAAGGGGGCACAGGGTAAAATTTTTATAGAGGGTTTATTCAGTAGAGTTATCTAAATAGATAAAGTACAACAAATGTATAATAACAATCTAGGGGTAGGCAGAAGAGGCACCTGCTAGGGCGCAATGATGTGGGGTTGCTGGACAGGTATCTGTTCAAAAGTCTTCTGCTTACCGCTAGTCTAGGTTCTCTCCCCTGTTGCTCTCGCTTCCCTCCTCTCAATCACTCTCCACTTCCTCCGTCACTCCATCCCCTGCCCTTCCCCTTCGTTGCTCTCCCCTTTCTCCCTCTTCTTCTTGGGGCATGCATGCATTTGTGACCTCGCATGTGAACACCTGGAGGGGGTGGGGGTAGCCGACTGGGATGCCTAGGGTGCCCTGTCAGCTTGGCCAGACATGATAACAATAAAAGGAATAATTGAAGGAACCAAATAGATTATTGCAAGATTGTTGGTGTGCAGTGTATGTGTATGTATGTGTGTGGTAGGGTTGCCACCTTTTCTGGGATCATAAAAAGGGTGGGGGGTGGATGAAGTCAGAGGTGGGGCTGTGGTGGGACCGGTGACGTTGGGGCAGGACCAATGATGTCAGGGGCGGGACTGATGACCAGGTGATCAGCGATTGGCTAAAGCATCAGCCATGACAACTCAAATGGACTATTTATGATATAGAGTCACAATGTGCCACTTATTGTAGATGACCCCTGCCATTCACAAATACACAAATGTTTTATCTTTGTATGCAGGAGATAAGGAGATTATGTTTTTCAAACTTTCAACAAGGTATTTCTGTAGTCATTTCTAGGGATTTCTAGAGATGGGCTAAATATTTTGCTGTATTTCACTGTGAAAAACTGCCCACAGGCTCAAATGTATAGTTGAAAAAATGTTGTGTGGTACTTTTCATTTTTCAAGACCCAAATGACTTTAATGCATGTGGTAATTTTTTTGTGACTTTTCAGTGATGCAATACAGGTCAGGTTCACTCATCTGGGGAATGTACCTGCCAATATTTTAGCAAATATTGAAAAATCTGCTCTCGACAATCAATTTGACAAGTTAGGGTTTTATAAGCAGACATTTTTCAAAAAAGTTTTATTTAAAACTGACATCCAGCTTCCCCTAGGAATCACTCTAAACCCAGCTGGATGTGGCCTTTTGATCGCAACAAAGGCTTGAAACATCATTATTTTGTTATAAGATATATATTCTGAAGTTTCTAATGTTTGGAACAGCTTGACATCAATGACTCTACTCAATCAACTGCCTATGATTAAGTGCTGGGTAAGCATTGAACGAGTTAGGCTCCATGTGGGATTATGCATTTTAATACGTGTCAGGTATTGCTTGGATTCGAGCCGGGGACCTTTGGGTTTCTGGCTTGATACCTTAACCATTTGGCCAGGTGAGCAGCCTGTAGGGATGCACGCTATGTGTAACCTGGCCTCTGCAGTCCCAGCCCAGCTGCCGCCCGATTGGCCTCTCCAGCCCCAGCTCAGCTGCAGCCTGTTTGGCATCTACAGCCCCAACCCAGCTGCTGCCTAGTTTAATCAGCCATTCAGGGCTGACTCTTCCGTATTTTAGGGCAGCACTAAGACTACTCCTTGCCAGAGCATTGCATGGTTTTTCCTAGTACAGCGGCAGCGCCCCTAACTAGGTAGTTCTAGCTCTTGCCCCTTTTCCCTTATTATTCCTCCTTGCCTTGTCTGCCTGTCCTTGTCTTGTCTTGCTTTACCCTATCTTGTACCTTCCCAACCTTGACCTGACCCTGCCTTGCTTGTTCCTGATTTCTGCTTCCTGTTCCACCTTGTACCTTGCCCTGACTTCATCTTGTACTGACCTTGTCTCGCCTGCTCCTGATTCTTGCTTTCCTACCCTGCCTTGTACCTTGTACCCCTCTCTTGCTATCTTGCTCCAGTCCTCTCTTGCTATCTTGCTCCAGTCCTCTCTTGCTATCTTGCTCCAGTCCTCTCTTGCTCTGCTCTCTTGCTATTCCGCTCCAGTCCTCTCTTGCTCTGCTCTCTTGCTATCCTGCTCCAGTCCTCTCTTGCTATCTTGCCCCAGTCCTCTCTTGCTATCCTGCTCCAGTCCTCTCTTGTTATCCACTCTAGTCTCCTTCTGCTATCCACTCTAATCTCCTTCTGCTCCTGTCTTGCTATCCGCTCCAGTCCTGTCTTGCTATCCGCTCCAATCTCCCTCTGCACTCTATCCCCAGTTTGATCTGATCTACGCCCGCACCATCCTGTCCCATCCAGTCTGTTCCTGTTCCACTCCTGCCCCGTCCAGTCTGTTCCTGTTGAGTCGTCGCCCTCTTCTTCCTGCCTAGTCCAGTCTAGTCCTGATCTTCGCCCTCTCCGTCCTGTTCTGCTCCTGATCCAGACTGACTCTTCACCCTCATCAACCTGTTCCTGCTTTCCCTTCAAGTGTTCCCTAGGCACATACAGCTCCTGCCTCAAGGACTCGCCCTTTCCCTTCAGTCTCTACAGCGCCCCCTACCTAATCCTTGACAATATGATACAATAAACTGAGTTTTATTTCAGTATGAATATAGAGAAAAAAAAATGTAATTGTATTGTGGAGTCAGCTCCTGATCCAGAATGACTCTTCACCCTCATCAACCTGTTCCTGCTTTCCCTTCAAGTGTTCCCTAGGCACATACAGCTCCTGCCTCAAGGACTCGCCCTTTCCCTTCAGTCTCTACAGCGCCCCCTACCTAATCCTTGACAATATGATACAATAAACTGAGTTTTATTTCAGTATGAATATAGAGAGAAAAAAAATGGTACCTCTTTTTGGTCATGCTTATTATGTGTGACTCACATTTATTATATCATCTGTAGCCAATACACTTTTTGGTATTATTAATCAATGACTCTAGAGTTAGATGCATCATACTATGGCTCTCCAAGGAAGTCTTTGCTCTATTTATGAAGCCTTTGCCCAGTGGGCCCATCTGACCCAGACATGATTCCTAGCGTCCCAGCAAGACATGTGGGCACTCGCTGTGCTCCCCTTGACCTTCCCAAATCACGGCTACAAGGGATAGAAGTGAAAAGCTACATGTGGCAGGGGAGGATGGGGGAGTGTTGCAGCCTCTGGATGAGCTCAAGACTGTGCCTGGGCCCCTGAGTTGGCAGCCCAGATGGGCCCTAGACTTCGAGTCTGACCCTGTTTGCTGAAGCTATGCAGGAGCAACAGTTCCTAGTTTTGCAGTTCTGAGAGGTGTCACTCCACCGACCTATGATTTACCTCCATATCTAACACCAATTACTGGCCCTAGCTAATACTCCAGATCCCTGTGAACGTGATAAAGGTCCCCAAAATGGATAAAGACATTGTGTGAATAACTGCTTGCTGTTCTGATTACCCCAGGAACTATATAAGGGTGACAGTTACATTACAAGACTGCAGTCTTTGCTGTTGCTTCCTATGTGATCTTCTACAGACCAGTGAAAGCAACATTCCTTGCAATATGAATTCATAACAGGTAGGCAAGGGAAATATGATCAGGGGATGATAAATTGTCTTACATAAATCACCTGAGTAAAAGAGAACATGCAGTGCCTGATACAACGTGCGGTTTCACTTGGTAAACATATGCATTGTAATTGTACTGTTTAGTAAAGGGGTGTGGTTGGAACCCTTACTGGTATTAATGTAGTTACTTACATAACTTAAATGAACAGTAACACCAAAAATGTAAGTATTTTAAAGAAATGTAAATATAATGTACTGTTGTGTTGCAGTGGTACAACTGGCATGTTTGCTTCAGAAGCTCTACTATTGTTTTTATAAACAAGCTGCTGTGTAGTCATGAGGGCAGCCATTCAAACACAGGATACATAATAGATGACTGATAAGTTCTGAAGAATCCCATTGTATACTATAGAGCTTATTTGTTTTCTGCTGTGTATCCTGTCTTTTCTCCTATTTCAGCTTAAGCAAATATACCAATTGTACCTGTGCAACGCAACAGTACATTATATTTTCATTATATACAGATGTCTTCTAATTGTAACAGTAGTCACAGGTAACGTTAGACCTGCTTTGATCCCCCTGGAGCTGATCATTGGAGTCTTTGCCATTTTGGCTATTCTTTTATCCATTTGAATCATATTTTTCTGCTTTCTTTAGTTCCTTTAGGTTTTGGTTGCCATCATATTAGCATATTAGCTGAGCTGCCTATAATTTTTTTGCACTTCTTTATATGTTTTCCCCTCTCCAATCAACTTTTTAATCACAGTACATTAATACACTATAACCAGCATGCACAACACATGCTGCCTTAAAGGGGAACTCCAGCTTCCAAACCAAAATTTGATAAAGAGGCCCACATAACACAGAAACCCCTAATATACCCATCACAGTTACAGTTTTTTTCAAAAATAATTAATAAATGCCATTTTCTATGCTGAAATCCAGCTGTTTAACAGTTCTCCTATTTCTGCATCATTTGAAATCCTGGCAGGGAAGGAGGGAATAAAACACTGAAGTTATAAATTGTAACAACTTCTCCACAGCTTACAGACAACATGCAGGAACTACATAACCCACAATGAATTGCACTGTGATGTTCCGTTCCTTATTGAAATCATGTGTGCAGGGAATTGTGGGGTTTGGAGGATGCAGGCTAAGGACAGATGGATGCTGATACAAAGTAACAGTAGTCAGCCAGCTCAGCAAAGTAGTCAGACAGATCAAGGGTCTAGGCTTAGGGAACTGTTGCAAATCTGTTCCAAATCATTAAAAATCACAAAAAGTCTGCATATTTCTTAATTGATGTATATTGCAAAGTTGTTTAAAATTATGTTTACTTTTCAAAAAGCTTAAGTTACAGTATGCTTGTGTGGAGTTTCCCTTTAAAAAAGGGCTGTAATTGACACCTGCTCTTCAAAGAATGAATGACCTCACTAATTAATCTCTACATTGCTATTATTTGGAACAAGCTGTTATTATTAGGAACAAGCCTCAATTAATGATTCAATGATACAGATTCAATGACCATTGTATCTATTGGTTTTCTATTACTATACTACATCTACTAGTAAATTATTTGGTGGTTGGTGGTTATTTGGTGGTTGGAACCACATTCATTTCCTTAATTTCAAACCACTTAGCAGAGGGTTTAGACACATTATTGTTTTTTTATCATCCTTATTTTAAATTTGACCATATTATAGAACTCATAATGGAGGAGGCTTTGTATAAGATGACATGATTAATTCGTTGTGGATGAAAGTGATCTAAGCAGCTTGCAGAAACTGTAGGGGGACTATGTCACAGGGAGCAGCAGTCTTAGGAGTAGTACAGTGACACAGAGCAACCTTAGTGCTCATAAAAAGGAAATTTGATTCAGTAGATGAAAAAAGGACACCACTGTATAAATACATTTTGGAACCAGGGGCTGTGGCACCCAAATGGCAAATAAAGCCTGGCAGGGATGATTGGGTGTAACTCAAGCTACATAGGGCTGCTTTCTTTTTGAAAATGATTGCATCAGTGCTGTACCTGAAATGTTAAAACCAAAACAAACTTGTTTGCTGCTGTTCAAAGGAATGGATAATTTGTCCTAGGAGGATCAGAACCTTAGAAGGCATTTACTTAACCCATCCTAATATAAACACCATGATACACGTGCAGTATATGTTTCTAACTATGAGGTTACAGATGACAGGGAGGAGAAGGAGATTTAAGTAATTGTAAAAGTTTTCACCAACATACCTTCCGGTAATTCTTTATAAAGTGAAGCCTTCTGAAATTAGAAGATATTTACTTGTCTCATGCCATGCATATAGCACTGCCTAAATATCAAAAATGAAAGTTTTAATTCTCCCATAAGGCATCATGGCATGCAAATCACTCCTTTATGTCCCTTTGGCCAACTATGCATCAAGAACAACTGGTTTTATAGCACAGATACTGCCTAATAGTTCAGAGCCATATAAATTTCGATCTTGTTAGATCTCATCGGTGCAAGATATTGGAACATGACTTCTGAGGGTGTAGGACTTGTGGAGTAGCGAAATAGAAAACCCTACACAAAAAAAGCCCTTCACAAGCAATTACATGCAAATTGAAGCCTTCATGAAATCAGAAGTTATTTACTAGTCTCATAAATAATTCCTTCTAAGAAAGAACATTAGACTCTTGTCTAATTTAATAACATTCTTGACCTGATTTTCTAACATGTGCTAAATGACACCAGGGCACATTCCAGTAGTCCCGAATTAACAAATATTTTTGGCTCATGAAACCTACAATCTTATTTGTTGCTGTGGGTGACTGCACTGGTGCTGCAATTTAACACCTACAGTATGTTACTAAATCTGTCTCATTGAACTCTATGTTCATAATAAATAAAATGGTTTTTGGCCAGTAATAAAGTACATGCAGTGATATGTATTGTCATTTGTGTAGCATGACATGGTAACTAATATCCTATATCTTACAATAGAGGGACATGAAGTCAGAATTATAACTATGATATACTTATATTTTATATTGGAGGAACATTATACACTATATAATATTATCAAACAAAAACCAGGATAACAAATATACTGCCATGCATAAAATAGCCTGTTAATGGCACCCGTAACCAATAAGAAAGCGTCTATCATAAATAAAACATGTATATATTTAATTAGATAGAACTGAAATTAAAAAATAAAGACATAAATAGCAGCTTGGCATTTAATGATAATTAACATAACACATTATGAACATAAATGTTCTACAAAATTATTTTTCAAAAAAATAAAAAAATAATAATATAACACAAAAGTTATGGAATATAGTGCAAGCATGTTACATATATACAGTATGTGCATGAAAACCCATTTTTCTCTAAGGAATACAGACATCATGTGGTACAGACAGGTTCTATACTGCTCACTCATAGGTTTACTGCTGTGCATACAAGATGGATTGTTTGCCCTGTTTTTTATTTTAGAGAATACAATTCATCCTGCAGCCACAGAAAAAGTGCATGGTTCCTTAAGTATAAATGCTGTTAAATCTTCAGATAACAACAATCTCTGTGGCAGGATGCTGTGGCCTTTGGGCATTTCCATCAGAAAATGGATATGGAGACAGCAACTACTCCATAGAGTATGTATTTAAAAAGTCGAAGTTTTTTTCTTTGGGTGAATAGTCCGCCGTATTCGATCAAATTCGAAACGTGCCAATCGAAATAATATCGTATTCGATCAAATTCGAAAAAAAAGATTTTTCAAAGTCCGCCAATTGACTCCAAATAGGTTATAGGAGGTCCCCCATAGGCTAAAACAGCAATTTGGCAGGTTTTAGATGGTGAATGGTTGACGTTGAATTTTTAAAGAGACATTACATGATAAATTTAGATTTTCGAATTTTTTAAAATTCAAATAAAATTTGGACTATTCCCTAGTCGAAGTACACAAAAATTAGCTCTAAATTCAAATTTTTTTAATTCGAATTTTCACTTCGACCTTTGATAAATCTGCCCCATAGAGTATATTGGGACAGTGGTGTAACTAGTTCTTACTGGGCCCCAGAGAAAATTAATTTAAGGGCCCCGCAACATATCCAGAGGTTGTCCTGTTTCATGTTGAGATTGCTCAATAATGAGGGTCTCATGGAGTCCCCTATACCTCTTGACCCCCTGCAGCCTCAGGGTCTGCTTCCTCTGTGGTTACGCCCCTGTATTGTGATGTTATTGGAGAATATGATTGTTAACTATTTCCATTCTAGAGACAATATGAATTGTGGCAGGAGTTGAAATTAAGGAGGTCACTGCACCTCGTATGCAATTGCTTTGGTACCACTTGGAATGAGGACCTCTGGGACTGGATATTATAATATCCAGAATTCAGACATAGGAAGAGACCATCTACTAGAAAACAGTAGCCAAAGTATTTATAACATTAAAAAGACATTTTAGGACAGTATAGTGCAACACATGTAATACATTTCTATTGGTCCCTCATATTGTAACGAGGTCTTCTCTGATTGGTTAAGGATCAGTGTGATGTAATGTATGTACATTTTAATTGGTCAACACCCCTTTGAGGGGAAGGGAAACCACCAGTCTATGAGTAAGTGCCCACTCCAGGCATGAAACACGTTAAGCTTATGTATGTCCTAACAAAGTCTTTTTCATTTTATAAATACTTTGGCTACTGCTTTCCTAGTAGATGGTCTCTTCCTATGTCTGAATTTTCTACATACTGCAAAAAAATTATTGGCAAACCCTTGGACTAGGGGTTACCCTGGTAAGAGACCACTTTATAATTTATAATATTCTTTTTCTTTTTCGATCTCTGATTTTTGTTCCAAGAACAGAGCCACACACACCAATGTCTATCGGGGGAATGTAATATCACGCGCAATCACATAAACAAAGCGAATTGCGAGTAGTTTGCGCGCGAGAGTGGGTATGTAATAATTCGCTTTGTGACTGTTCTGCTACATTTGCGACTGTTTCCGCCGTTTCCCTCCACTTTGCGAACTTTTGCTATTGCGCTGTTGCGCTGTTGCGCTATCAATGTAATAAAACTTCTTAAAGCAAATTGCTTATATTGCGCTTGGCTTTTTAACGAGTTGTGTCTGTAGTCGCTGTTCAGTGCAAATGTTATTCGCAATCTAATCGCAATGTAATTGTGTTCACGTGACTTTGCTATCAGTGTTGTGAGATGAAGGTGCATGTACAACTTTTGCAGAAAGATATTCGTGGAGCAATTCCACCGTTCGCATTGCGTACGTTTTATCGCTATTCTTCATGTAATTTAAAAATGTGGTCAAGTTATATGTGGTAAAGATATATGTAATATATCTGTGCGAAAAATATTGCATTCCGCTTAGTGCAAATCGCAAAAGTGCGAATGCGTGCTGCGATAATGCCAAATATTACATTTGGGGGCATATGTTTATTAAAATGTCCACCCTGCAAAACCCTTTAGCTGATCCTCTCCAACATCCAGCATCTGTTGGGGAATGCTGGGAACTAACGTTTAATAGTTGAAATGCTACAGGTTGGACATTCTTTCAATATAGTACTAAAAGATCTCAACTAATCTCAAAATTTCCACTTCCTTAAGAAATGCTACATCTGGTATAATTCCTAATGACGTATATAGGTGGATCGTTTACTCTAAAACTAACAGTATGATGCTGCTTTGAATTTCCACATGTGGGTTCTTTGCCATTTTTGAGAGCCTTCCCCTGACAATTTTCAATCCAAGGCACACTAGGTTGAGGCACACTAAAATCTATATTCTGAAAATGAGACACAAGCAGTGTCGGACTGGCCCACCTGGACACCAGGAAAACTCCAGGTGGGCCCAGGTGTCAGGGGGCCCGTTTTCTGCTAAAGATTTGGCCTATTTCATGGCCCTTTCCTATTTCTTTGAGAACAAAGATGCTAAATAGATGGAATAATAGATTATCGTATGTAAAGAAAAGAGACTAGGAGAATAGAGGTTGAGTGAGGAGAAGAATGATAATAATATTGAGAGTGGGCCCCTGGTCTATGGTTTTTTGGTGGGCCCCTGGTCTAAGGTTTTTGGGTGGGCCCCTGATGTCCCAGTCCAACACTGGACACAAGCTTTCTCTTCTTGTGGTTCCCTAGGTGGGTTATGTGACAAACTAACATGTAAAATTCATTTAACACTTGTGTGACCAGTACTAGTTGCTGAATACATGAAAATACTACAGAAAAGTGATGTTCTGACAAAGTTCCCTTAGAAAAACAGGCTCAGTTTGATCTAGAGTAAAACTTGTTTGCTCACCATTCTGATGGCAGCATTGGCATTAATCTGCTCTATGCTAATGTTCATTTTGAGCAATCTTATTTGTTCTTTTCTCTTAGAAATAGGCAAAGAACTCCAGAGATGGTCCTCAAATTCAGGGTACTAACAACAAACACTCAAGGGTGATAGTTTGATGCACCACCCAACAAAATAAAAGGCAGTTAAAGCACCAGGAAAAAGAACACCAATATTGTAGTCTATCTGATCAAGCAGAAAACACAATTTTCTGTAACTAATAGGGACCAAATTCATATATTGTACTGTAAACACAGACATTCACACTAACACATTTCTGTCCCCTGCAACTGTATATGGTCTATTATGAAATCGTGCACGCTCTAACAAGACCAATGCTACCCAGAGTGGAAGTTTACAATATACCATTTGATTTTAAGCACAAAACTTTCTTATAACTGTGGAGTGCTTATACATTAGTTATACGTCTCTACTCTGTGCAACTGAAGTTTTCTCCTTTTATGGATAGTGTGCTTAAACAAGAATATATTATGATGGATTAACACAGAATACTGTTAGATAAAAGAAAACAGAACATATTTAGGGAATTAAGATGATAGCAATTGCACTTACAAAAATCGTATGCTTTCCTTTGCAACTGGCAGATAGAATAACTTGTGCTCTCTTCTTTGGTACCTTCAGTATATATATGTCATTAAAGTATAACCTTCTGACTGCAGGATATGAGCTCCCAATACTGCTAAAACAATTGTTTTTGCAAAGAAAAGCTATGTCTTATATATTTTCTTACATGGACTCACAAACATAAAAATATTGATATCGTAAATTGGCTCGAATTAGTCCCAGAAATACTTAATAGTGCATTGAAATCCCACGGGGTGGGGGGTCTGGGGGGTTAAGGCAGGTATCCAAGACATTGCAGCATCAATTCTGTTTTATGTTTTTAATTTAATAATTAATGTCACTCACTACCAGAAGGACCTGCAAAGCACCATTAGGAATCATCACAACCTTTTGAGCAGTGAACTTGCTGAGGATGCTGGGAGTAATTGACACTACTGACCTATACAATTCTTGCATGTTCTTATAAATACTCATTTTAGATAACTTCCTTTAAAAATTTGTAATAGTCCTTGTTACTAAAATTAAAAATTAAAACAAAGTATACTGTGATACTGGTATTATTTTTACTAGAAAGTGAGAGCATTTGCCTCAAGGAAAGTCCACCTGCAGCCATTCAGCAGTTGCTCAACTACAGCCAAAGAGACTCAGGTGTATGACATTGCAGTTCCCCCACAGCAGGAGGGCTGCTAGTTTGACATCCCTGATTTCCATATTGTGTTTCCTACAAGAAACATAAGAAAGAAAGTCTAGCATCATATGAAGAGCAGCTCAGTACTTGGCATACTATAGACATTGCAGGCTTTATATGGCTGCCCGTATTCACAGTGAAACAACTGGTCTGACGAAGCATGTGTGCATCTTGGGGGGAACTGCTACTGCACTATCTGAGGCATCTCGCTCCATGCCTTCGCCTTTTTCTTGGCCAGAGACAACCAAGGAGGTTCCTGAGAAGTCTGGGATCCAGTAGGTGAAGTGGACTTTTCAAGATCCAGTCGGACATCTGCTAATACTAGAAAAAAGGGAGCCATGATATGAATAGATCCAGTAAATGTGTTTGGAAACAGGTTGGTTGTATATGGAGAAATATAATTTAATATGACCTCACATAGAATATGGGGAACATTCAATTCACATTCAATCAAGTTCAACCCTTTCGAAAAAAAAAATGCATACGTACATGCATACGAATTTATTCTGAAATATAGCAGCAGAACAATACATTAATAATAAGAAACCTTAACTAAGACAATTTTAATGAAGGAAGCCATGCCATTCAGTGGGCCAAAATTAGCTACTCCAGGAGGTGCAGTTCTTGAACTCTAGCCGGGAATGCTTTAAAAAAAAAAGCTATTAAAGCTTCAAATGAGGGTTAATATTGCAGAAAAATTCCCTTTGTTGGGCCCCGCCAACCCAGACCCCCTGGAAGCATGGGAGCTTTCCCCCTGACTTCCCCTCTGACGGCCACAACTTCAGAACAGGTATGTATGAAGAAGGGGGTAAGGAGCAGCATAGGAGGAAGACCTGATGACTGCAGTGGGGGCCTCTGGGTTGATGTGGGGGCCCCTGATGTGTCAGCCCCGGCAGGCCCTGGATCCCCCAGTCCGATCCTGGTGGTAGTCCAAACTTGTTTAGTAATAGATGGCCCATTGAATTGAAGAAGTTGGACAGTGCCGTTATAGAAGTTAAAGGGCTAGTCAACCCCATTATAAAAATTTGCCTAATAAAAGAAAACATAATTATAAGCATCTTTTCAATATACATGTATTAAAAATTATATGTGTTTAGCAAAAACAACTGCTATTGAAAACAGAATTAGCTTGTTACTTTTTAAACAATATTGCAAAAGTCTGAGTTCCCCAGCAAAGACAGGTCCATTAATCAGCTGCCTTGTCTTACATTATATCAACAGTCTGAGCCACCAGGCTAGAGAATAGAAAGGGACAGACACATCCTGCTTTCAATAACATTAAGTATTCATTATGCACTTAATTATGAGTATAATTTGTACTTATGTACTTTTGTATTTATATAAAATGTTTTTGAGAAGATTTCCTCATAACCAATTGAACTTTTAGATGTTGTGTATATAAAGTGGTTGCGATGGAGGAATCCTGGCAACCCACACAATATGTCTGTTACACTTTTGTATACATTTAGTGGTTGCTAGGGATATTTTCTGGCAACGCTTGTAACAAATTTTTTGAAATCTTCCGTTTGGAAAGCCTGGAACCTGATGTTTTTAGTGTTATTTAGTGTTTGTTTGCATTCCTTTTTCTTATGGCGACTTTTTTGTCCAAATGCATTAAAGTCAATGGGCGTTTTTCTTGTGATGACTTTTTTGTTTTGGTGACAATTTTGTCTTGGCAATTTTTATGTTGAAGTGAATCCATGCCTGGCGAAAAAATTAGCTCATCCCTAGAAGTAATTCTTGAGTTTTCTCTTGTGTGCTCTCTATTTCTGTTTAAGATTTAATGGTAGGTGTATGAATACATCTGAGGGTGGTACACTTCCGAGAGCTGCCTGACCTTTGGAGTTCAGCGCGAAACCTATATTTCGACTTTCAATAGCAATTACATATACAAATAACTTTAAAAACACATGACATTTGTAATTAAAGGATATATTGTAAGTTGCTTAGAATTATGTTTTATTTTATTAAGCAAAAAACATATTTATGGGTTGACATTCCCTTTATACAGCAATGAAATTTAGTTTTTCCAAGATTGGCGTTTTTCATCATTTGCTTTCATTTAAGCTGGTCAAGAAAACAACTGAGGGTTCAATTCATACTTCACCTGCAATATCAGAAGAGACAGGCTCTATATTATTCTCCTTCAGTTCTGGGCTTTGCAGAGAAGTGACATTTCTTCTTACTAAAAGTTCACTCATCTATACAGACAAAAACATATGAGGAACAGAGAAGTAAAATTTTGTATATACAGTATGTACCTTAAAAATAGCAACAAACAAAATCATTATTCTAAACATAATTATATATGTCTAGTTATATTATTTATATTATAAAAATATTTTTTACTGAGGAATATAAAAAGCATTAAGTATCCCCTCCCCACATTACTCCAACATTTAATAAAAATAGATACAAATAAATTCTTATTATTGGAATGGCAATGTTTCTCAAACTTTTTATCAAATTAATTCAAGGACCCAAACATTGTGGTAATACCAGATTCATACCTTATTATATTATAATCACCGTACTATTTTGTATTGTAGAATAATTCTACAATGGGCATCCACTCTAAACAGCATGTGGGCCCATTTTTGGGTCATAACCCATAGGTTAAAGATTACTGATGATTTGTTAAACTCTTATTCTACAAAACGTCTAGATTTTATAAGATCTTGGACTTAGCATATTTGTATTATCTCCCAGTGTTCTAAAATGCTTAGTGAGCCTGTCAATGAAGAAAGCATGAAAATCCTTTAAATGCATTTATAGGAATTATGAATGAATAAAGATTAGATCTGTAGAAAATGTTTAATCATAGTTCTATGTGTGTGAAGTAAGAACATCATTTACATCGTGTTTGAGAAAGAGATAGGAGTCTCAAAAATTACACAGTTGAATATATAATTCTACAATACATATTCAACAATAGTGTGTGCTGGTTTCTTAATTGGCTATTTCAGTTTTTTCTCCTTAGCCCTGCTGTACAGATAGAGCTAGCAATCTATTTAACCCACAAGTCAGGGGATAAAGGTTTACTTGCCTAATTTAGACCAGCTGCCTTCCTTTGTGTAGGACAGGAATAAAGCACAACAGCAATGTGCGACAGAGAGCCAAGATTTGGTGTTATTGTACACACACTACACATGTAGGGACCCATAAGTTTAATGGCCTTTATGGCTTCATTGGTGATAGAAGAAGGATATCGGCACACGAGGCAAATGGCGTTGCAGGGAACACCCTGCTCGTTTATTATGCGGTGATGCAACGTATGGCTTCATTCCCTGCCAGTGCCTGCCTTTCCCTGTTGCTGGGTTAAAAACCCATGTAACAACTTGTACATTATTTGCATACCCATTCTGTTGGTTCTAGGTTGTGAACACTTCCTGCAGTGCTGTAACAAAGTTTGCGAAAGCCCATCCTGGAGAAAGGAGGTCGTGTGTAGCCCTTTCTCTATCACACAAGTTGGTATTTGACTAAATACAGCCAAATAGGTGCTACACACATATTCTGTACAATGCTTTTTAAATAAAAACATTGATTCCTACCTCTTCTGTTTCCATGCTCTGCTCTCTAGCAAGGACATGATCCTGGAATCCTTTCTGTTTCTGTTTTGCCATTGAGATCCAGGCTGGTTCTGAGCAGGCAAATTGGAAAAAGACATTACATTGTATTGAGTCTCTTTAGTAATTAACCAGTAAACCCCCGATTCTCTAAAGAATCGTTAATGAAAGAATGGTAACAACAGTGAGGCAGCAAAATGCGATGGGTGCTGATTCACTCGGCATCCCCAGGCAGCAACTGGCGACGCTAATTTGTGGGGATGTAGAGTGAATCTGTGCCTATTGCTTGTTATTACCTATCTGCTATTAGAATTCTTAAATTTTGAGTTTATTGGTAGTAAAGTGTTACTGAAAAATTTCTTTATAAACAACATTTTTTGTGAAAATGTTCTCCTGTCCTTGAATGAGTTCTCCCTGGTGAGCTGTACTTAAAATCTTGACTTTAACATCAGATGAACGCTGCACTCTTGAAAATGCAACATAAAGTTGACCATGACCAAACACAGGCTCAGATAGGTAAATGCCGACTTTATCCAATGTTTGTCCTTGTGATTTGTTGATTGTCATGGCAAATGCAGCCTTAATGGGGAATTGTCGTCGTTTAAGTTTAAAAGGTAATTCCTGGTCAGAACTGGTAAGGTCAATTCTGGGAATCAAAACAGTATCACCGCTATGGGATCCTGTAAGCACTTCTGCCTTGATAACATTTTGTCTCATGCTCTTCACAACCAACCGTGTACCGTTACATAAACCTTGCTTAGTGTTAGGGTAGGGGCACACGGCGCGATTTCGCCGCGATTCTGCGCTGGGCGAGTTGTCGCTGCGTTTTTTAAGCCGAAATAGCTTTGCTAACTTTGGCGCTGGCGTCAATGCAAATCGCGGCGAAATCGCTGCGCTAATTCACACGCGGCGATTCTTTTTCTACTGTCGCCCGGAAACGCTCAGCGAGGCAACTTCGGACGACAATAGAAAACGAATCGCCGCGTGTGAATTAGCGCAGCGATTTCGCCGCGATTTGCATTGACGCCAGCGCCAAAGTTAGCAAAGCTATTTCGGCTTAAAAAACGCAGCGACAACTCGCTTAGCGCAGAATCGCGGCGAAATCGCGCCGTGTACCCCTACCCTTAAGGTTTCTTAACAGCATGACTATTGTTCCTACTTTGAGTATAAGATTGTGTTGTGGTAATCCAGCATTGTTGATAGTGTTTAAATATTCTAATGGGAAGTTAAGTTTCTCACTTTCGTCTTCAGAATCAATACAGTCAGTACTCAGAAAGACACAGCTTTGTCCAGGAAGTAATGCAATCACTTGGTTGTTTATCATGTCAACATCAATATTTTTTGGAGATAATATAGCCCGTTTTGCTAAAAATGGCCACCCACGCAGGTACGCAACCGGTTCCCCTCCTAGAGTGACGCTAGCGCCGCCATTAGACAAACTTGCAAAGGAGTAGCAAGATGGCCGACGCTTATACAGACTTTAGTGGGCGGATGACAAACTCGCAGAGGAGTAGCAAGATGGCCGACGCTTATACAGACTTTAGTGGGCGGATTTGGCAGTGGGCGGATGACAAAGTCGCAGAGGAGTAGCAAGATGGCCGACGCTTATACAGACTTTCGTGCAGGTACGCAACCGGTTCCCCTCCTAGAGTGACGCTAGCGCCGCCATTAGACAAACTTGCAAAGGAGTAGCAAGATGGCCGATGCTTATACAGACTTTAGTGGGCGGATGACAAACTCGCAGAGGAGTAGCAAGATGGCCGACGCTTATACAGACTTTAGTGGGCGGATTTGGCAGTGGGCGGATGACAAAGTCGCAGAGGAGTAGCAAGATGGCCGACGCTTATACAGACTTTCGTGCAGGTACGCAACCGGTTCCCCTAGTGTGACGGTGAGCGCATCTGCCTCCCTAGATCCTAACCTTCCAGCGGTCGCCGCCTGAGTGAGCAGGAAAGAAGAGGCGGCGGGAGGCAGAAGGAGACGGTGAGCGCATCTGCCTCCCTAGATCCTAACCTTCCAGCGCATCTGCCTCCCCGATCCTAACCTGTTCTGATCCTAACCTTCCAGCACATCTGCTAATCGAAGGCCGCATCTATGTCTTTCGGCTGAAGTTGCGCGCGCATCTCATAGATCCTAACCGAAGTTGCGTGCGCATCTGCCTCCCCTCCACTCGGGACATAGATAGGCCTTCGGTTAGTATATAGGATTTCACTCAAGCTATCATTTTAAAAGGGGAACTCCAAAATTTGATAAAGAGGCCCACATAACACAGAAACCCCTAATATACCCATCACAGTTACCGGTTTCTTCAAAAAGTATGAATAAATGCCATTTTCTATGCTGAAATCCAGCTGTTTAACAGTTCTTCTCTTTCTGCATCATTTGAAATCCTGGCAGGGAAGAAGGGACTAAAACACTGGGGGTCATTTATCAACACTGGGCAAATTTGCCCATGGGCAGTAACCCATGGCAACCAATCAAATTGCTGCATTCAATGTTCTACTGGCAGCTGGCTTCAAAAAGCTAATCCCTGATTGGTTGCAGGGGCGATCCTGGCCCCTCCGCTGCCTAAGGCAGCAGCAGTTGCTGCTGCCCCCCCCCCGGAAATTCGCTCTTAAAGTACCAGGAGCAGCATTTTTGCTGCCCCTGGTACCTACTGTGGCGCTGCCACCTGAGGCGACAGCCTCAACTTGCCTCATTGGCGAAGCACCCCTGAATGGTTGCTATAGGTAACTGCCCATGGGCAAATTTGCCCAGTTTAGATAAATGAGCCCCACTGATGTTACAAATTGTAACAACTTCTCCACAGTTTACAACAGCATGCAGAAACTACATATCCCACAATGCATTGCACTATGATGTTCCATTCCTTATTGAAATCACATGTGCAGGGAATTGTGGAGTTTGGAGGATGCAGTGAAATGACAGCTGGCTGTTGATACAAAGTCACAGTAGTCAGCCAGCTCAGCAAAGTAGTCAGAGAGATCAGCAGGAGAGCGGGGGGCTAGGCTTAGGGAACTGTCAGAAGCCATTAAAAAACATGAAAAGTCTGCATTTTTTATGCTTGAAATTATGTTTACTTTTCAAAAAGCTTAAGTTATTTTTTTGCAGAGTTCCCATTTAAACATATATTAACGTGTAGTACGATGTATCACTTGCTTAAAAGCATCCATTACATTTTCTTTGACGCACATTTCAGTGCTGAAGTAAGCAGTTTGTTTCATTCTTTGGATTTTTGGTTGCTGAACACAAGCTATTTTCTGTTGTTATTGCTCTGCTGCTGCAAAAGCCTGTGTTTTTCCTTCACTCATGGTGCGAAGCCCACTGTGATCCCCCTAAACTTCACAATGTATGTAAACATATTTGCTACAGCACTTTCACACTAACTGAGATATGCTCTGCAAAAATAAATTGTATGTGGAAAAGGGGTGGGTATCTGTATATGGAAACCCACCTCCATTGTCTGTCCTTTGCTCACCAATGACCTGCACACCTTTATCTGTCTAAATTACCCCCTAACTTTCCTCTTTTTTGAGTTTGTATTCCATTCCCCCCCCCAGTGTCTCACAGTATAAACCTACACTAAAACATTATGCATTAGAAGACACAATAGACCCCTAATATTAAATATAATGTTCTGTCTATAGGTGGGTAAAGGTTTTGCTGACCTTTAAGTTCTTTGGACCCTTGGGCAAGTCAGTTAGATTGGATCCTAAGTTCTAAAAGGATAAGCGGTTTCCTTTTTCCTAAGTGAAAGTATTTTGCTGGCAGTTCAGTAACTGGCCAGTAGATGTCACTATTATATTTTATAAAAGGGTAAGACTTTTCTGTACCCCAGATTTAGTTGTCCAGCTAGGCTGGGTTATCTTTCCCAGAGGGTAGAGGGAGTAATTCCCCAGATGTTATAAAAAGGTATGCCCACATGTGTTCTGTCTCTTTCTAGTGCACCCACTGGCTGAAGGATGTGGTGTGTTGCTGCTAGGGCCTGAGGTGGAGGTAGACTTCAGTATAGGAGTAAGCAAGCATTAGGTCAGAAACCATCAGGATTAGGAAAGTTAGTGAGCAGCTCCAACGAGGAGTTTAGTGAAGGGTTACCACCCTGCAGTGATAAGGATAGAGAGATCCTTGGAACATGGGACCAGCTGTGAGGTTCACCTTCAATGAGCATTGTGCATCAGAGGCAGACAATACTACCCTGTGTGAGAAGGTAACTAATCAGAAAGAATCTGAGTATTGTATCAATGTAAATGGCCTGCTGCCATCTGATGCTCCTGGAGTGTAACCCTCCGCACACACTGATTGGCATTTTAGGATTGTACCAAAGGCTGAATAAAGAGTTCCATTGTTTTTGAAGGACCACTGCTGCCCAAAAGTTATTTGATAAAGAGTTATGGCTGTGTGTCCATACCAGAGTGTTATCCCTTCCTCCATACCATAAGAGAGGGCCGGCCTGAAGATATAGAGTGCACTTATATTGTGCCTACCAGGAGTTGCTGGGAGTTGGACCCCTTGCCTGGGTTCTGGAACCAGTATATAGTAACTCAAGGAAGATTGAGGCAAACCCTAACCCACCTGTTACATGTCTATTCCTAGTTCTGGAGACACAGGGAGAACATCAACAAACCTATTGCAGACAATGCCCTGTCCCAGCACTGGAGATCACTGACCTGCCCTATAATGCCAATTTATGGAACTCTTTGATAAGCAGTAGTCAACTAACTGAGCACTAGAAAAATCAGAATGTCTGTGAAGTCCAAGATCCTTCCAGATTTGGCCAATCCATTTAAGAAATACTGTATCAACAACAAAGCAGTTTACCCAGGTTTAATGGTCTTATTACTACTGTCCCTACTGTTGCTAAACTTTTTCTGATGGGAGGGTGCAAGCAAATAATTTTTGCAGTGTTCATAGCAGCACATTATTTTATCATTAGCTTTATCATTACACCAGCTCTTTGCATGTCCTTATCTATCCCATGTCAGCTGGTATATGTCAGCACTAATTCCTTAAGACACGAAGCAATGGTGGTGTTGTATTGTGTATTGGAGCGAAAGGGCATTGCAGATTCTAATACTTGTCTTGGGAGAGAAAAATCTTTGGCCTAGCTTAGGGGAGATTCTGAAGCTTGTGCCGCCCCCACTTACCTTTCCCGGGGGCATTGTTAATGCAGAGAGCACTATTAAAGCTACCATAAGCTGCTTTTTGATGCACCTGGTAATTCGTCTGCGATACTACCTCAGGCGAGTTCCTCAACTTGTGCCCCTGGCCCAGCTCTGGGTAGGTGGGAACTGCAGGTCAAGAATGCATAGCATCTTTTGTGTGCTTGTTATTAATTTAGCCATATTAGTTTACAACCCGTGGACCTATATTTTACTTAAAGTGCTTACACAACCTCCTTTTTGTATATTTCTGGAACTGTAGATGAACAAGAGCTTAAGGACCTTAGGTTGAAATGAATTATGTTATAAAAGTTACGAGGTCTTGACAAATTTGTTTTGCCCTGCACCCTCCACTTCTAAATCTACTAAATACAATCTGAATGTAGACCATGCCCCCATAAGCCCCTACCTTGCAACAAAATTCAGAAAAGTATAAAACTGCTTGATTATCAAAGGGTATGTGTTTGCCTTTAAGTATGATGCAGGCAGTAATATCTTAGACAATTTGCAATTGGTCTTTTTTTATTATTTGTGATTTTTTAAATTATTTAGCTTTTTGTTCAGCAGCTCTACAGTTGGGACTTTGGTTTCTAGGGTTCAAATTATCCTAGCAACCAATCAGAGGCTTGAATAAAAGACTTGAATATGACAGGGAGAGAACCTAAATAGTAAGATAAGTAATAAAAAGTAACAGTACCAATAAAAGAAAGCAAATAATTAAAAGAAAACCAATTGAAATTACTATTCTATAACATATTAAAAGTGAACTAAAAGGGGAACTAGACCATTAGTCAGTTGCTGCACACACTTAGTTTTTACTTCATTATCAGAAAGAAATCAAGAATATAGTAAGGCTGGAAAGAACATGCACCTCTAGAAACATATTGCTTTATGTGTAAGCTTTAACAAATGAAACTTACCAGAGTTCTGTCTCTGTGAAAGATCCTCAGGTTTTGTCTTTTGTTGCCATCTGTCCTCGCTGGCTTGGGATAGCTTAGATACGCTCATGTCTGATAGTGTCTCGGTTTTCTTTGCAGGATTTTGTATATTCTGACTTACAACTAATGTTGGTTCAGAAGAACATAAACTCTGTTGTATTGATTCACCAACTTGTTCCTCTTCATTGTATTTTAAAGAGGATGTTGTCCTTCTCAGCCGGACCCCAAAGGGGACTGCTGCTTCAGCTTCAATTGATTTGATCATCTGAACATTTTCCTTTTTTGATTCCTCTGAGCTAAACGAATCTGGGACACTTGCACTTCCAACAAACAGCTCTGTCTTAATGTTGTGCACATTAATATTCCTGAAAAAGCTGCTGTCTTTCACAGTAGATCCCACAGAGAGGGATCTTTGCCATGCTGGGACTACAGTGAACAGAACTGGCTTTGTAGAGGTTTTTTGGGGACTTTCTGAATGTCTTGCATTTGGCTTACCATCAGTAAACACTTTTTCTGGGGAGTCTAGAGGCAAACTTTCTTCTTCACATTCATATGAAGTCTGATTAATTCTGTTGTCCTCTTCCAATATTGTTTGGCCTGCATTTTCAGCTTCCAGCACTGTATGCTGTGCATTAAGGTTGAACATAGCCTTGTCTGTTGTTATACACTTGTCTTCCTCTTCAGCTAAAGATATTTCAGTTTCAAACATAGTTGCCATGTCCTTTGTTGCAGTGTCTAGAGTTTCACTCATTGTAATACTTGGAGAGGTCTCATCTTCTGTTTCTGCAGCTTTGTTACTGTTACAGGCATCAGTAGCTAAAGTATCAGGCAACAGGTCAGCAGCTGGTAAATTCAAGTCCTCAACAATTAAAGTGCTTTCCATATTAATTTGTGCTTCATCTTCAGTTGCTAACAAGAAAATATCCAGATCAGAGCATTCTCCCTGCTCATCATCTTTAACTTCAGCACCAATGGTTTCCACCAATGAAATTGTCTCAGTGCACTCGTCATTTTCTTGGGAAATATTTGTGGAGTCACATTGTATGTCACTTTCAACAATATCTGAAGTCTCAATGTTGGTATTATTTAAAATCTCTGGGTTATCACAAACTGCTGTGATATTACTCTGCACATATAAATGAAGAAACACTTCAGGGTCAGAGCATGGAGAATTCTGTGCTTGCTTGTCTGTTTCTTTACAGTGATCCTCTGCTTGGTCTTCAGAAGGTACCAGATTACTATGGATATCAACATCGGTCTCTCCACAGGTTAATTCATCTTGCGGAATACATTGTTCATCTTCAGGAATAAGAGTAACAGAAACAACAGGTGGAGTATATTCTCCGTGGTCCTCCTTTATCTCTTCTATTTCTGATTCAACTTGGACAGTCACATCCAGTTCAAGTGACTGTACCACTGCATCTGAAAGCAGTTGAAAAAAAAGTTTATGCCCTGCAGAACATAATAAATTTCATTATGTATAAAATATGACTGTTTATGACAATTGAAGCTGCACTACACATAGAGCTGGTTTTTAAAGACTGTTGCAGCTCTCTTGAAGATAAGGTAATTTGATGCTGTACCACTGTGTAAACCAAAGATCACCAATGTATAATTAAAAGAGTGCAGATCCATCAGACTCATATATACATATATCATTATATTCAATGTCAATATCAATCATTCACGCGGCTCGATTTCTCCATTCATTGCCCCAAGGCCATGTGGTCCTAGCGCCCGCTGATTTCGAGCAACCCCTCCCCTGCATGCACACACGCAATCGTTGGAGCCCTACAGCTTTGTGTACCCAGTGTTCCTTAGGGTGGGGTTGGGTGGCATGCCTCCTCTAAAATTTTGCTTCCCTAGGCTTGGGCCTTTGTTGTATCACCACAAATTTGGCCCTGATCATTAAAGCAAACATATTGTATCACTGGAAACACTACATTGTTAGCACTAGAGGGCACTTTTGTTCAATGCATGTGCTTGTAAGAGAAAGGACTCTAGATATACAAGTTGGCATATACAATATTTTCCACTTTCTTGTTTAAAGTAAAAATAACCTTACTGTCAATGGCCAAAATATGACTTTGTTCGGCCTTCAAGTTAAGGTTTAATTATAAGGTGCATCATAAATTCAATGAGCATGCTTCTACCCAAGAAATACTTCAATCTTTATACATTGCAGCTTAAAGGGACCGTTCGCGTTTAGAAAATGTGCCACGTTTGAAATATTATATCACAATAATATTTTTTTTAATAAAAATTATAATTTTGGTTATAAAAATGTTTCATTTTTCCTTCCCCTATATAAATAAGCTCTGTAAGTTAGCTCAGAGTCTTCCTAAACTAAGACCAACATCTAATATATTAGTTGCTCTGTGACCCTCTTTCTTTGCTTTGTATTGTAGCTTCTGAAGTGGAGCAGTGTATGAACTACTATATTACTGGAAATATAAAAGAGGGCAAGATTAATTAATTTTTAAAACTTAAAGGGAAAGTACACCAATTTTTCAAGATGAACATAAATAATAGGGCTTGTGTTGAATATATGTTTTTGCAGAGCCAGAACTTGGGGTAGGTAGAAGAGACCTGTGCCTACGGTGCAATGGCAAGGGGCACTGGATATATACTTCTCTTGCCTGCCTTACACTAGGTTTGACCCTTCTTATGCACATAAACTCCCTGTTCGCAGATGTACTGTTTCTCTGAAGGGTAATTGTGTGTGGGGGGAATCATGTGAGGAGGAATCAAAGGATATGCAGGTGTTGCATGTGGAGATAAAGGGAAATGGGGGTGATTAGGGCAAGGGGCGCCCTCATATGTAGGTCTGGCACTGCTTTTTTGCCTATAGTTTAATTGCAAAATATCCATGTTTTTAGTTATTCTGCTAAGGGCCATGCCATACATAACACTCTCCTACAATAAATAAATGGGGGAATGTAATAAAAGTCGGTAATTTAAAAAATATTTGCAAATCAAAACGTTTGCGCAAACAAATTTCTCTTTCTGAAAATTTAATATAGCTTTTACAAACCCGGAAACTGCTCAGCGACCTCTTCCGACAGTGGAAGAAGGTTTGCAATCTTGTAGTTTGCGCTGGTGAGCAGTGAATGTAATATAACTTCTTACTGATGAAGTTGTTATGATTGCTCCAGAAAATTATGACCCCTTCAAGCACTTCTTAAAAGTGAGCAATGTGCAATTAAAATTCGTAATGCAATAATAGTCTAATGAAGAATATTACACTGCGAAATGCAAAGCTTTACTCTTATGTGTGCAAATTGTGTGTGCTCTATTGACTTTTATTACCTTCCCCTATAAGTGTTTAATAATACCTTTTAATCCTGAAGAATGGCAATCACCGCATGGAAATGAAAAAATTGCCAATACCTGTGCTTGCACAGGTATTGGCAATTTTTTCATTTGGATTCACTACTGGCGAGTGGCTAGGCCAGTGCCTTATATACCTGTATCCCCTGCATTGACTTTGCACGAATCGCCGCATGGAAAATACTATGCATGCAGTGATTCAACTTAATTGCTGTTAATACCTACTTTTGCTTTTTCTCTTTTTTTTTAGAAAAACTGTACATTAGAAAACAATGAGTTTTGTGATGATGCACTGCCCATTTTATAACCTCTCACATTTATCTATTTTTCAGCAATTAAAAGGATCACTTAGTCAATAACCATCAGAGCTTTTCCTAGTTTTTGGATACAGCTTCAAGAATTTTTCAAGGCTAAAGGAACATGCGGTGTACACTTCATAACACAATTAAAGAGGCATAGAGCCTGTGCACCTCTGTAACTGCTTTTGCTCATGTATTATCATAATTATTATTACTAACATGTATTTTTATAGCATCAACATACTCTGCAGAGCTGTAAAATAAATGTGTTTACATACATAGTGACCAATAACCGACACAAAAATTCAAGAGGGCACTGCTTAATGTAAACAGAATGTATGCAGTCTTTAGAACTGGCAGAAATGACCTAGTAGACCAGAATGGTATTGTCCCTGGCATAGTGTAAATGTATTTCTAAAGAGCCCACGGGACCCAGAGATTGTCAAATTTTTGTTCTTTATACTGCTGACAATTCACTACCTTCTTTGCTTTTGTCTTCTTTTTTGGTCACATCTTCATCAGTTTTTACTGTGTCTTTACATTGCTCTTCCTGCAAAATAATAACACTAATAATAACACCAAAATAAACACATTGTTATCTTGAATTACAATATAAATGTAATTTAAGATTAAAGTCAATACTACCATAAAATATTGCATGTTGTATCAAAGGGAGTATAATATGTGGAATATTCCAGTGTCGCGATCGCCTTCTTTTCGTTTTTTGTATACAAAATTGCACTGTAATAAAGCTTATCATTTAAAAGAGAACTAAAGGTATAATCAATGGGGGTGCAACACATTCGATTATACTAGATTTTACCTTTAATTTCCTTTAATAAACATACTTTAAAAAAAAAAAGTCAACCAGTAGGGGAAAACCAATAAAAAGATGAATTCAAAAGAATTTGCGATTAACACTCCAGCAATATTTGCTTCTCCATTATAATCACACAAGCTTGATCTCCCTGCCACTTTGATGTGACAAAGCTTATTGTCAACTTTTGTCAATTTAAATTAAGTATATTACTAATAGCTTATGATATTTTATGATATGTTCACTGCTAGATATATAGTGTATATCTCCAACTTTTAGAGATAATTGAAAATAATGTTTGTAGGTTATTGTAATAAATTATGCAAAGTTTGCCTAGGTCCAATAACCTATAGTGATTTTTGTTTTTAAATAACAGACCAGTAAATGAATCCTGGAGATCAGTTGCCATAGATAACTAGATCAGTAGCAAACTTTTTATTATATTACACAATTGCCCCAAATATATACAGTATAATACATTTCACAAAGTTTGTCTAGGTGCAGTAGCCCATAGCAACTAATAAGATATTTCCCTTTAAACAGGTGACCAGTAAATACTACCTGTTCACTGGCTGATGTAGCAGATTGGACCAGAAACGTTGCATCTTTTATTACATTTGGTTATAGCCCTGTAGCTAAAGTGATGCAGATGTAGTTCTTTTATCATACGGTACATTATAGTCAACTTTCACCCATCAAGTTTAATAGCAAGTCGTATGCAGCAATACTCTATAAAACAGTTGCAGCATTTTGCCAGTGTATACACTAAACATACATCAGTTTGCTTCAGTTTCAGAGCAGGTCCTCTTTGCTTCTTTGGCTTCACTGCAATCCTGTGCTTTGCTGCTGAATTATCCAGGCAGACCAAGGGACTGGCAGGAGATGAAAAGTCCACTGGAAGCAATAAGTTTGCTGGTGTGTTGGGACGAGAAACCCCACTGAATTGCAGTGGACTGATTGGCTGTGAAGAAACAAAGAAAATTTAGATTTCGTACAAACTAACCTTGAAGTCAAACTCATTTGAACAGTGGTCTCTGAAATCATCCTCTTATTTTAATTAGCATATATTATACTGATTACTGGGGGAGCTTTAATATGATAAGAAAAACAAAATCTACCTTTAGATCTCACACAGAATAAAATGGATAATTGTACCACTTACTGGAACTCAAGAGTAAGATCTTTTAGAGCAAGACTAACTGGAGGCATGTGGGCCACCTATGTCCCCTCAAAAGCATTACTAGTTGGCTCCATAAACACATGACACCTTTGTTTTAGTAGAATCTTGTTCAAACCCCAGATCGATTCCCACATGAATATTCTTTTTAGCAGTGATCCACAACCATGAATCATGAGCAACATGCTGCTCTCCGACCCATTGGATGTTGATCCCAGTGTCCTGAAGCAGGTGATTCTTTTTGAGTTCCCTGCTTGAAGGCAAACTTTAGTTACTTAAGGAGGAACGATCAGGAAAATGAAAATTTAAAACAAGCTTCAACATAATGAAATAAGAAACTATGTAAATACATATCAATTAAATCTTCTGCATCAGTTCTGAAATAATCAAGATTATGTTCACTATCCCTCTCTCAGCATCTGTTTCCCTTCATTCTGTCTTCTTGCAGCAGTTGGGTGTAAGATAGTCATTGAAAGTTAGATCCAATATATTTTATAGGGGACTTCTTTTCGTAGCAGAGAAATTAGAGCTCACTCAAATAACTGATTCCAGTATAAACAAAACATAACAAAATAACTGCCATTTGCACAAATTCTGCATGTAGAGAGACATTATGCCTGGTGATTTTAATAGAGTGAGCTCTAATACATGGAGCCCCCCTATAAGATATATTGGATCTAACTGTTAATGATTATCTGACACCCAACTCCTGCATGAAGAGAGATTGAAGAGAAAACAGATGCTGAGAGAGGAACTTGAGAGAAACTTGATTATTTCAGAAACTTGCAGAATTTTTAATTGATATTATTTAGAATGTTTCTTATTGCAGTATGCTGAAGCTTATATTACATTTTTATTTTCTCAATAGTTCCCTTATAAAAACCATGTGGACTGCCAAACAGAGTCTCCTGTAGGCTGCCAGTCCACATTGGGGCTACCAATAGAAAATCACAGCCCATATTTTGTGCCCCCCCAAGAACTTTTTGCATGCTAATGTTGCTCTCCATCCTTTCCTACCCCCCTTCAAAAAAATCTTCAAAGGGCCCAAGTGCACTGCAATCCCAAACCATCTGCCCTTCTCCCCCACTCCCCTCTCTGCCCCTACCCACTCCCTGCCCTATGCTTGTAAATACCCCTTCTCGCCCCATGACGGAGTCTTCCGACTGCTTGCGTCACCTTTCCCCAGTCAGAAGTAAGAGAGTAGCTGTGGAGTGGGGTTCCACGTAACTTTAGTGTAAGCAGATCTTGCGGTCCAGGCCCCCCAGTACCCCAGGCCCTCCTGCGACAGTGGGGTCTGCTTGTCTATAGTTACGCCACTGCATATCAATAAATCAATCTATGGTTCAGTGAGACAATGTAATTAGTCAAGGATTCACAAAACCCATGCAATGAATTACCCTACAAGTGTATGCATATATTGCAAGTGGTTATATAAAAATCTAGGAACAATATACATTATTGGTTAAAAACTGAGTATTAGTACAGTCAAGTAAAGCACTTTGGAGAATTCATGAAGTACTTCAGCAAAAGAGCTTCATGAATCAAAGAACACAAAGGGAGGTACTTTTTCCATTTTGCAAAAATCAACGTTATCTATAATAAACATCAAGCACTGATGCTTATCACTTGCTCCATGCCATTAATCTCACCATATGCCAAGGTTATCTATTAGATATAAATACGCCAGGCAACATCTGTCCAGAAAACACCAAAATGGAGCATAAATCAGGAGCAAGGAATTGTGTTGTTCTCAAAACTAGAAATGTGGTAACTAATGGTTGGCCAAGCAATGTATATATGAAAAGGAACTGACCGT
Source organism: Xenopus laevis (assembly GCF_017654675.1). Taxonomy (NCBI): domain Eukaryota; kingdom Metazoa; phylum Chordata; class Amphibia; order Anura; family Pipidae; genus Xenopus; species Xenopus laevis. The sequence goes on from NC_054386.1 coordinate 67,906,922, forward strand.
ATAATTAGAGAGAACAGAAATGTTATTATTAGGTATAGGGTATATTTTGCCTGTCCATAATTACACAAAATACAGACTAAATTTGGCATGTGATTGCTGTTGTATATTTTGAAATGATTTAAACATATAATACCAAAATAAAACTGTCCTTCTGTAGATCTTGTGGCTGTTATGCTGCGATTTCTAAAGTTTTGATGTCATTTTTATTCCACCCAGTCCTTTGCCTGCATGTTTGACTCATGTTTCTGCAGCACAACCTAAACTCCGTACACACAAAATATTCTACATAAAATTATTTTAAATTGGTAATTTTGGACAGTTTTCTATAGTAGCCTTGCACATAGTGGCGGATTAATGTTACAGTATGTGAGGCCCCTAGGCTACACTTTCCACAGGGCCCCCTTCTAGGCTATACCCACTCCCGAGCATTTGATATGTGCAGATCCAGGCATGTGTGCTCTCTACACCGGGTCAGGTTCATCGCACGCCAGACAAAATCTGGCATAGAGAGCTCAGGTGCATGGATCTGCATGCATCCAGCTGCATGCATCCATCTTTTCCCAGTCTCAGGTGCACATGCACCCAGCACAAATAAAAATAAACATTAAAAGATTTTTAAAAAGCTAGATGGGCCCCTAATAACACTGGACTCCTAGGCTATAGCCTAGGCAAGCCTGTGCATTAATCTGCCCCTGCTTGCATAAATCTTCAGGCCATAAGTACAGGTTTTGTGCAAAAATTTTTTAAAAAAAACAACAAAATAGTGAACAAGTGGGCAAGGATTTATTTTGCGTATTTATGCCTTTATAGAGTATGATCTAAAGTCATACTTGGGGCTTTATTTGCCAACTACAGATCTAAACATAGGCACAAAGTGATTTGTGTATTTGGCGAGGCAAATTAAAGACATTTGCTTTTCATATTGCATTATAGCATCCCAGGGCAAATTTTATGTATAATACCCCAAAAAACACGGAAGGATAAATACAGTGACGGTTTCATGTATATTACCTTCCAAAACACATGGCATGATAGTTCCAGCTCCAACAGTGCCCATTTCAGTTTGAACAGTGTAAACATACAGTTGTGCCAGTTCCATGTAAAAACCCCCAGAACACATGGCACAATAAACACATGTAAAAATGATACACAGTACACTGTACAATGAATAATACATGTACGTAGAAATAGATTACATTCAGTAACAATAAAGCCAAAATAAGTTTTGGGTTTCCCATAATATGCAATTGAGTTTTAGCAAAAGATTAGTGAAACTGAGAAAAATTCAATGGGCCTAAAAATTATTTTGACACTCAACAAGTTTGACGCGAGCGACAATTTTAATATGTGCAACAAGTTTTTTTGTCATGGAGGATTTTTCGCCAGTGAATTTTTACAGCAGTTTTGCTAATTTACTAGCTGGCAGCAAAACACGGAAATTCGTGCCTGACGAGTTTTTTCTGGTGAATTTATTCGCCCTTCACTAATAATGACACATATGTGCCAACCAAGTTTGTAATGGCACCATTTGCATTATTGAATACCCAGCTTCATCTAAGAAGGATCAGAATATTCAGTACTTTGACAGCAAATTAGGGCTACAGAAATGAGTCTTAAATAGAACTCGAACATTGTGTCAACATGTTTTCTCATTTAATTACTCTCTGGAGGTACTGTAAGCAGGGCATGCATTAAATAACCCATGGACATTTTTTTGGGTGCAACAAGCAGAATTTACACTACACTGTCTGAATCAAACATTTTATTCTTAAAAAAGATTGTCCTGATGCTCATTAGTAACATAACAGAACATCGTAACAAAAGAATCTGTCAGCTAGGAGTTAGTACAATCCTGGCTAAGTATCAGATGGCAGCAAAATATATCACTCAGTAAGTGTCAGGGAACCGGGAGTTCCCTCTGGGGAGTTGTCCGGATATAGGAGGAAGCCCCTCAGGAGGGATCAGGATCGTGGTATCCAGGGATTCAGCAGAAGGGGTAATAAAGTTCAGGCAACAGGTCAAAAGGCAGGCAGAATATAAACAGAGTCCAAAGTCCAGGCAGGGGGTCAACAACAAGAGATCAATCAATCGAATACACAGGAATAACAGCAACAGGGAACCCAGGAATCTAATCAGGAACAAGATCCTATTTTCGGGCGCCATCTTGACGCCTCAGGCGTCCTTTTAAAGGGGTTTTTTGGCGCCCTTGCGTCGGCGTCAGCACGTCTGCGACCGACGCGCTGCGCCTGCGTCCGTCGCGCCGTTGTGACGTTTTCGCGCCTGCGCACTTGCGCGCAGGCGTCTCTGCGCCGGCGCCGCTACCCACGTGGCGGCCATGGGCGCCGCCATTTTGGGAGCGGCGTCGGAAGGAATAGCTGCGCCGCCCGGAGCTCCTGGTCCTGCTCCGGGCGGCGATCGTGACAGTACCCCCCCCTCACGGGGGGCCTCAGGACCACCAGGACAAGGCTTCTGGGGAAACTTGGCGTGAAAATCCCTCACCAGACGAGGAGCGTGAACATCACGGTGTCCTTCCCAGGAGCATTCTTCAGGACCAAAGCCCCTCCACTGAATGAGGTACTGAAGGGACCCTCTGGAGATCCTGGAGTCTAAGATTTTCTCCACCTCGTACTCGAGTTGACCCTCCACAGAGATGGCAGGAGGAGGAGATTGACCGCCAGAGAACCGGTTGGTGATGGCGGGTTTCACCAGAGACACGTGGAACACGTTGGGGATTCTCATCTCTGGTGGAAGCTGAAGTCTGACAGCCACAGGGTTGATTATCTCCAAGATGGGAAATGGACCCACGAATTTTGGACCCAACTTGGGAGATGGTATCTTCAACCGGATATTCCTGGAAGAGAGCCAGACATTATCACCCACCTTGTAGGGAGGAGAGGATCTTCGACGACGATCCGCGATAGTCTTATGAACAAGAGCGCTCTTCTCTAGGTTCAACTTGGTAGCAGCCCAAATAGCAGACATATGGGCTGCGGAATCGTCAGCAGCCGGGACGTCAGATAGTACAAAGTCTTGGGGAAAAGCTTGAGGATGCTGCCCATACACCGACATGAACGGAGATCTTCCTGTAGAGGAATGACAAGCATTATTATGAGCGAATTCCGCCCATGGGAGGAGATCTGACCAGTCATCCTGGCAGAGGGATACGTGGTTCCTCAGGAACTGTTCCAGGGCTTGGTTGACACGTTCAGCTGCCCCATTCGTCTGCGGATGGTATGCAGAAGAAAACTGAAGAACAATTCCCAGGTTCTTGCATAGGGAACGCCAGAATTTGGCAGTAAATTGGGTGCCTCTATCGGAGACGATCTCCACCGGGAAACCATGCAGGCGGAAGATGTACTGGATAAATAACTGGGACAACTCCACCGCAGAGGGCAACTTCTTCAAAGGGATGAAATGGGCCATTTTGGAGAATCGATCAATGACAACCCAGATCACAGTGTTCCCACAAGAGGGAGGAAGTTCGACAATGAAGTCCATGGACAGGTGGGTCCAGGGACGGGAAGGAACCGGCAAAGGCTGTAGTAACCCACTGGGGCGAGAGTGGCTTGACTTAGACGTGGCACAAACATTACAAGCAGCAACGAAGTCCTTCACATCTTTGCGGATATCAGGCCACCAAACCAGGCGTCGTAAGAGTTCAAGAGTCTTAGCTGGGCCAGGATGTCCGGCTTGCCTGGAGCAATGGGTCTGTTGCAGGATAGGCAGACGCAGCTCAGGAGGAACAAATGCCATTCCAATGGGTGTATCAGAAGGAGCAGAAGACTGACCAGCCAGGATTTGGTCGGCAAACTGTGGATACAGGGAGGCAATAATCTTGATTGGAGGAATGATTGGCTCTTGTCTCTCAGGAGAGCGGTCCATCGGAGTGAAGCTACGAGACAAGGCATCGGCCTTCAGATTCTTGGAGCCTGGGCGATAAGACAAGATAAAATTAAATCGAGAGAAGAAGAGAGCCCACCTTGCTTGTCTGGGGTTTAGCCTCTTGAGGGACTGGATGAACTCGAGATTCTTATGATCGGTGTAGATCTGAACAGGAATCAGAGAACCCTCCAGGAGGTGACGCCACTCTTCAAGGGCAAGTTTGACAGCCAAGAGTTCTCGGTTCCCGACATCGTAGTTCTGCTCTGCGGACGAGAACTTCTTGGAAAAATAAGCACAGGGATGCAACTTCCCATCAGCGGGGTGTCTCTGGGACAAGATGGCTCCAGCTCCGACTTCAGAAGCATCAACTTCGATGCAGAAGGGTAGTTCAGGAATGGGGTGTCGGAGGACAGAAGCGGACGTGAAGGCCTCTTTCAATGACTGAAAAGCTTCAATGGCAGATGGAGGCCACAAGCTGGGTTTACCCCCTTTCCGAATGAGGGCCAGGATAGGTGCAATGCGGGAAGAGAACCCCCGGATGAACTGCCGATAATAGTTAGCAAATCCGATAAATCTCTGGATTGCCTTGGTACTCAGCGGGATAGGCCACTCCTGGATGGCAGACACTTTCACGGGATCCATCTCAAATCCCTCAGGAGAGATAATGTATCCTAGGAAGGGGATCTTGGACACTTCGAAGACGCACTTCTCCAACTTGGCGAAGAGAGAGTTCTTCCTCAGACGAGAGAGAACCTCCTTCACCTGGGAGCGATGGCTTTCTAGGTCTTTAGAAAAGATCAGGATGTCGTCCAGGTACACGACTACGAACCTTCCTAGGAGATCCCGGAACACATCGTTAACAAACTCCTGGAAGACGGCAGGGGCATTGCAAAGGCCAAAGGGCATAACGAGATATTCATAGTGCCCGTCACGAGTGTTGAAAGCCGTCTTCCATTCATCACCCTCACGGATGCGAATGAGGTTGTACGCCCCCCGGAGATCCAACTTAGAGAATATCTTCGCCCCCTTCAGCTGGTCGAAGAGCTCTACGATCAAGGGCAGAGGGTACCTGTTTTTTACAGTGATTTTATTCAGGCCCCGGTAATCTATACATGGCCGAAGACCTCCGTCCTTCTTCTCCACGAAGAAGAACCCAGCCCCTGCAGGAGAGGTAGAAGGGCGGATAAACCCCCGCTGGAGATTTTCTTGGATGTATTCCTTCATTGCGGTAGTCTCAGCAGGAGAAAGAGGGTAAGTGCGGCCTCTGGGGGGCATGGCTCCTGGCAGGAGTTCGACAGGACAGTCGTAGGAGCGATGTGGAGGAAGGAATTCCGCAGACTTTTTACAGAACACATCGGAGAATTCCTTATAACAGGAGGGAAGAGACTTTAACTCGGTTGAGGAGATGGTTACCTTCTTGAGGGGTTTAGCAGGAAGGCAATGCTGTAAGCAGAATGGGCTCCAACGAGAAACCTGCCCTGTGGACCAGTCTATGGTGGGATTGTGCAGGCGCAGCCAGGGGAGACCCAAAACAACAGGAACATCGGGACAAGAGATGATAAGAAACTAAAGTCTCTCTTTATGCAGGGTCCCAACCTGCACAAGTAGTTCGCCAGTGGTCATCGTGAGTACAGACTCCAGGGGTTTATCATCTATGGCGAAAATCCTCATGGGAGAAGGCAAAGGAAATAGGGGGATTCCCATGTACTTAGCAAAGAGAGCGTCCATGAAGTTACCCCCGGCTCCGGAATCGAGGAAAGCATTCCCGAAGATGGTCTTATCAGTCAGACGAATCTGGAAGGGAAGGAGAAACCTGTGTGAGTTTCCTTGGGTCTTCCCCTGAGACCAATCTCGAGACTTTTGAGTCGTGCCCCCTACATGAGTTACCATAGACATACCTCGGGGTACAAAACTCTTAGCCTTTGCAGGACAGGCATTAGCGAAGTGGGAATGTCCGCCACAATACAGACACAGGCCTGACGTCCGTCTGCGGAGTCTCTCTTGTTCAGTGAGGCGAGTTCTTCCCACTTGCATGGGTTCCTCCTGGAGAGAAATGGATGCTTGGGCAGGCGGAGTGACAGGAGCCTGCAGGAGAGGCCTCTGGAAGCGGGGTGCCAACGTGGGTTGAAACTTCCTGACACGATCTCTCAGGGTTTGATGCTCTCTCAGAAGAGTGTCCACCTTAACAGCCAAGGCGATAAGGTCCTCAACTTGCGTGGGTAATTCCCGGGAGACCAGGTCATCTTTGATGCGGAGGGAGAGACCATTATAAAATGCAGTATGGTATGCGTCGTTGTTCCAACGAGTCTCAGCAGCAAGTGTACGGAATTCAATAGCATACTCCGCTACACTGCGACTCCCTTGGCGGATTTGGAACAGACGGGAAGCAGCGGATGTCACCCGGCCGGGAGCATCGAAAACGATCCGAAATTCTTTGAGGAATGCTTCCGCGTCATCCATCAGTGGGGACTGCTTCTCCCAGTGTGGAGATGCCCACTCGAGAGCTTTCCCTGCCAGACGAGTAATCACAAACCCCACCTTGGCACGTTCAGAGTCAAATTCAGTGGGGTGTAGGGCAAATCGAATCTGGCACTGATTCACGAATCCTCGACAGGCTTGAGGATCGCCATCGTAGAGAGGCGGAGCAGGAATATGTGGACCAGAGGTGGGGGGCTGGATAGCCTTGGCAGCAGCCGCTTGCGGAGGAGGTGCCGGCAGGGGGGTCGCTGGTGTCAACAAGGAGAGCTTTTCCAAGATCGCCTCCAGCGTGTGTCCCACATAATTCTGCCGGGCTTCATACGCCTCCATGCGGGAATGCAGGCCCCGAAAGGCCCTGCCGAAATCTGGCTGAGCTTCCTCAGAGGAATCCATGGCCCGAAAATAATGTCAGGGAACCGGGAGTTCCCTCTGGGGAGTTGTCCGGATATAGGAGGAAGCCCCTCAGGAGGGATCAGGATCGTGGTATCCAGGGATTCAGCAGAAGGGGTAATAAAGTTCAGGCAACAGGTCAAAAGGCAGGCAGAATATAAACAGAGTCCAAAGTCCAGGCAGGGGGTCAACAACAAGAGATCAATCAATCGAATACACAGGAATAACAGCAACAGGGAACCCAGGAATCTAATCAGGAACAAGATCCTATTTTCGGGCGCCATCTTGACGCCTCAGGCGTCCTTTTAAAGGGGTTTTTTGGCGCCCTTGCGTCGGCGTCAGCACGTCTGCGACCGACGCGCTGCGCCTGCGTCCGTCGCGCCGTTGTGACGTTTTCGCGCCTGCGCACTTGCGCGCAGGCGTCTCTGTGCCGGCGCCGCTACCCACGTGGCGGCCATGGGCGCCGCCATTTTGGGAGCGGCGTCGGAAGGAATAGCTGCGCCGCCCGGAGCTCCTGGTCCTGCTCCGGGCGGCGATCGTGACAGTAAGGAAAGAAAAACCTCAACAAAAAACATTTCCCTATACCTTCTTCTGTGCACATGCTCTCTAAAGTATTCTAGAAAGTATTTCAATTATATGCTCAAACAAAGGATTCTCTCACAAAATTGTTATTTTTATCCGAACCACAACACAGACATACACAAAACGTGTGTTACCATGATCAGTCTACTGGCTTTTCAGCATTCCTGACATACAACTAAAAAGAGGAATTCATTCCTCGGAGAGTTAAAAATGGTAACCTCAAATGGCAGAGTTTAACAAAACATATTGAATTTCTTAGAAAAATAAATAAATAAGGCACCTTAGGAAACAGTCTATGTTCAGACATTTCTGGGAATGCTTAAACTTCAAATGCCTTAGAAAAAAGTCAATAGCTTTGGGGGATAGTGCTTTGAAGCTGCTATTTTAAACAACATGTAATGTCACAAGTAAATATAGGCTAATTATAAAGTTATTATTAAGGCATATGGCTGCCATAAACCCTCCAATTGTTAGCAGATATATGGTTTATAATTAACAGCAATCTGTTCCTCCTGGACGCACAGATACTCTATTAGGGCTCTTACAGATGAGCGTTTGAAGCTGCGCTCTCCTGCGTTCTGTTTTTATGCGTTCAGCCGCAGGGGAGCGCAGGAGTAGACGCATTACGTTTTTTTCAATGGGGCTGTACTCACACAGGCGCATGTAGGCACCGAACGCAGGAAAAATGCAGCATGTTGCGTCTCAACCTGCGTTCTGTGCCTACATGCGCTGTGTGAGTACAGCCCCATTGAAAAAAACTGAATGCGTTTACTCCTGCGCTCCCCTGCGGCTGAACTCATAAAAACGGAACGCAGGGGAGCGCAGCTTCAAACGCTCGTCTGTAAGAGCCTTTACTCCAAGCACTGAGAGTACTGAGCCCAGAGTACTGTACATATTCTACTTACCTACTCAAGCAAGTATCACCATTACTGATTAATGTCATTACATCTTAAAAGCACACCCAATGGTGAGTACAAGGACTTAGTCCAAGAAAGCATTAGATTGAATGCCCACCTGCGATTAAGTCATGATTCTGGGTTGTTTACCTTTGAGTTAAATTTAGTATGATGTAGAGACTGATATTCTGAGATAGTTTGTAATTGGTTTTCATGTTTTATTATCTGTGGTTTTTGAGTTATTTAGCTTTTTATTCAGCAGCTCACCAGTTTGCTATTACAGCGATCTGGTTGCTGGGGTCCAAATGACCCTAGCAACCATGCATTGATTTGAATAAGAGACTGGAATATGAATAGGAGAGGCCCTGAACAGAAAGATGAGTAATTAAAAAATAGCAAAAACATCAAATTTGTAGCCTTACAGAGCAATTGTTTTTTCGATGGGGTCACTGACCCTCATTTGAAAGCTGGAAAGGGTCAGAAGAAAAAGACAAATAATTAAAAAACTATAAAAAATGAAGGCTTATTAAAAACACACTTAGAATTGGCCATTCTATAACATACTTAAAGGACAAGGAAAGTTAAACTAAAGAAGTAAGCTAGAAATGTTGCACATTATGTTTTGGGCTTCTGTACCAGCCCAAGGCAACTACAGTCCTTTAGCATTAAAGATCTGTTTCTCCAAAGATGCCCCAGTAGCTCCCCGTCTTCTTTCCTGCTGATTCACTGCACATGCTCTGTGCTGCTGTCTCTTATTGAGCTTAGGTACCCACTCACAATATACAGTACACATAGAATACAAATGGCACAGTATAAGGCTGATTAGTAATTAATATGGATAATTACTACATGGCAGCACAGAAACCAGTGCAATTAGCTATAGAATTTAATAATCAGCCCTGTAGCATCAGCTTATATTAACGACAAGCCTCATTTTCTGCTCGATAATTTGTGACGACCCCTAAGCTCAGCTTCTCAACAGCTGCTCAGAGCCCATTGAGCATGTGAGTGTCGCAGACACTTTCCAAGATGGTGACCCCCTGTGACAAGTTTGAAGTCCTGGATCATTGCTGCTATTGAGAAGCTGAAACTTTAGGTTGGTGCAATAAGTTCAGTGTATAAAATATGGCATTTTTAGTCCTATTCATTTTTAGGGTTTCCTTCTGTTTTATAGTTAAGTTAAAGGTGAACTACCCCTTTAAAAGAGAAGGAAAAGCTGTATTTACTTGGAGGTTCCAAAAGTTAGGCACCCCAAGTGATTGTATATACTTATCTTGAAGAAAGAAGAAGAAGGAACTGATCGCTCCGTGGTGCTCGCTGGAAGAAACCCTGGACCAGTGCAGTTTTCTTCTACTAGGAGCACTGGCCCAGAGTGTGAGGTAAGTACATATAATCACTAGAGGGTTCCTAACTTTTGGCCCACCCAAGTAAATAGGCCTTTCCTTCTCTTTTAATAAAAAGTCTTAGTGCCACAAAGGTACACAAGGGGTCAGCCCTGTGTGACTAGAATATACACTTTTTACCAAGGTGAAGACAGTATAAAATGTCCATACAAGCAATTTAGAATAGATGAAGATAAATAGGAATGTTTAAGTATGAATAAAAATGCAAAGAAAAAAAAACAACCACATAAACAACCACGTTCACTATTCCATTCAGTTTCCTCATAGAAGTACCTGCTCATCTTCACTGTCAGTCCCTCCTAAACTCAAAGAACTCCGTCTCTGTCCAAGGTTGGAAGACTAAAGAGAAAAAGTGGTTTGGATTAAGACACCACTATAAATACAATATTGTATAGGGTGGTATGAAGGTAAACAAAATGCATAGCAACATTAAAACAATCTGATTTAGAGATCCAGAAGTAACACAGTATAAATTCTTAAGAAAATCATGAATTATGTTATGGTTTCGGGACTTTAGAAGTAGCAATTTTAGTTCTGGAGTGAATATTATGCATTAACCAATGGCTTTGCTAGCTCTATTATCCTTAGCTAGCTCTAGCTTCAAATCTATGCCAGAGCAAACCCTCCTAGATCTTTCTAAGGTCACCCATATATACACCAATTAAGGTTAGGAGAAGGGGACTGTCCAAAAAACACCCTGATTGAGATCCAGGGAAGCTGACATATAGTATCTAAACATGGTCTGCAAACATTAGTGACTAATAATGAACAAATTAAAAAAAACATCATACCTTTTCTGAAGGGTGAGACAAAATTTCATGTAAAGTTGTCATTTCTGGAGGACTTCTGGGTAACCCGTCATCCTCTGAAAGTGTTCCAGAATCTTCTATTTTCTTACGAGCAATGATCTTAGGAGATGACCGCATCCTGATATTCTGCTGAAGCTGTAGCTGTAAATTAAAGCATTATACAGATTTTAGCTGGCAATGGAAATTACCTTTCTGTGTTGACCCTGTAAACATTTGACTATACTGATCCGGAAAATAAAGCCATTCTATATGCAATATACGGGTACAGTGGATGAGCACTAATTTTGATTTCCAGGAAGTAAAAATCCTTGAAGCAAAATGTGTATGACATGCTTTTTTATTGCGGTTTTACATACAAACTTTAGGTTAAGGTTATATGTAGAATCCTACTTTCCTAAAGATGACTACTCAGTCTTTATTCATTGTTGCAGAGTTTGTCTCCGAGCAGTCCCTGCCAATAGTGATGGGCGAATCTGTGCGAATTTACAGTGAAATTCGCGAAACAGTCTTGAGGCGAGCGACAATTACTTGGTCCAAATGCATTAAAGTCAATGGGCGTCCGAATAATTCTGACTCGTGCAGAATTTTCACCAGCAGATTGTCTCAGCAGTTTCGTGAATTAATTTGCTTGCTGTAGAAATGTACGTGCAAATTAGTGTCTGGTTAATTTATTCACCCATCACTACCTGCCAAACCTAATTTCTTAAATTTGATAGTTTATAAAGTCACACTACACCTAGTGGCAGATTTACTAAGCTCGAGTGAAGAATTTGAATGTAAAAAATTTTAATTTCGAAGTATTTCTTTGGGTACTTCGACCATTGAATGGGTCAAATTTGATCGAAACGATCTCTTTAAAAAATACTTTGACTTCATACTTTGCCACTTTAAACCTACCGAGCTGTAATGTTAGCCTATGGGGACCTTCCCCAGCACTTTTCTAAGCTTTTTTTGATTGAATAAAAATCCTTTGATCGATCGCTTAAAATCGTTCGAATCGTTCGATTCGGACGATTTTTATTCGATCGTTCCATCAAAGCATTTGCGCTAAATCCTTTGAATTCAATATTTGAATTCGAAGGGTTTTACTTCGAGGGTTTATTAACCCTCGAGATTCGACCCTTGATAATCTGCCCCTTAATCTCTCAAGGAAGTTGTCTTGAGTCACATCAGACTAATCATTCAATTGTTTAGCTCACACTGACACTGTCTTCAATTTTTAATCCTTCTCACTTCTTGTTTTGTAAAATAATTTCTCTCTTGATCAATAAAAGTCCTCCTTCTAAACTCAATATACTTCTGCTGCATTCTATCAATACTGTATATAGGTTTGAATCATTAAAACCAATTGCCATTAATCGCCTCTGAAATGCTCTACCGTGTTTCACTATTAACTGCTATCTTAAGCCTTACTAAAACAATACAGACAAATACCTTAGCACTCAACCTATTATCAAAATATTAAGAACATTGGGACATTTTGTGCCATAAGCTACCAAAAATTACCTTACCCTTTAAACAAAACAGGGATTGTTTGTCCATATATTGCAATATATTTAAGATGGCCATCTACGTCAAAGTCATCCCTGGTATGGCCAGTCCTACACTCAACTTGCATCTGATTCATTCAGATTCACCTGACTATAACTGGCTTACATGTCTGGCCCGGGTGATGATGTCATCTTGGGGAATGGCAATGATGTCATGGGGCAGGAAATGAGCAGATGGGGTATATAATGGGAATGCTGGGCAACTGGACAATGTAGAAAGTCAGGGAAGAGGGAGTTTATAGCAAGTACATTGTAAAGGTTAATACAGTCCCTGTCTCTAGCTATTGATTTCCCAGCTGGACAAGTCAAACAATGGACGGCAACAATAACTACAGCCCTAGTGAGGCTGAAATAAAGCTTCCTATGAATGCAGAATAATAATGCCTCTATAAATACTTAAACTGCTTAAATATACCAATGAAATGGTTGTACCTGTAATGCCTTTACTTTCCCTGGGGCATTTTCATGTAACGACGGCTCTTTGGGAGCATTTTCTGCCTCAGCAATAAACACACTGTCATGCGATAAGGCCTTATTTCCCATATTGCTCTTTGTCCTTTCAACAAACAAAACATAACGTTACAAATTAATATTTTAACAAACTGCCATTTTTCAGACCATTTTGTTTGCCAACTAGCAGTTAAATTAGAAATTCACAGTAAGATTTGAAATGTTGCAAACAATCTAAAATATGGCTTTCATGCATACTGTATTCAGACATTCATTTCTCATAACGCTTCTAATTTTCATGAGCATAGATGTAAATTAGTTTTACTTCTGTGATATATATAAATATGGGCCATGGTCAAGTAGCAGTTTAAATAAACAGTTTGACAAATCATTACATAATTAATCCTCTTCTAGCTTGTTTAGCAGCCATTACAGTGGCTACAATGTGCTAAATCCTTGCACATAGCCTAATTATTTTTTTAGTCAAAACATATGTATTTTTGTTCTTTGCAAGTACATTCAGTTGTAAGTTGCTCTAGGTTTTGTGGGGATTGCTTGGAGTTGAAGTACAATATCAGCTAGAGTCTAGAGACAGAGGCCACAGTTACTGGAGATAATCTTTTTAAGTAGTTGCATACACAAAACCAGCTATGAGTTGCCTCTGGGTCACCATAGTTATTAGTGCGGTAGGACAGAACTGTTTTTTTTTTGTAATTCGGATAACCATACCTTAGTTTTGCTAAAAAATAATTTAAAGATTAAAGAGGAAGTAAAGTCTAAAATAGAATAATGCTAGAAATGCTGTATTTTGTATACTAATCATAAACATGAACTTACTGTACCACAAGCTTAATCAAACACATGATTTATGCTTTTAAAGTTAGCCACAGGGGGTCACCATCTTGTAATGTTGTTAAACATCTTTGCAAGACCAAGACTGTTCACATGCTCAGTGTGGTCTGGGATGCTTAGGGATTGTCATAAATTATCAAAACCGCACAAGTCAAATAATATTTGCCAGAAGCTGATACAGCAAGACTGATTAATAATCAGAATATGCAGACTGCACTGGGTCCTGTGTTGTCATGTAATCTAATGTGGATTTTATAGTTTTTGTATTGTTTGATACAAACATTCTCCAACTCTGCTGAACCAGTGGCTGCAGCAAAATAATCCTCCATAGTATCCCAGTTTATCTATTTAAATCTGGCTACATGATCTTTATCCTTGCAGCTGGCGTTGTAAACAGTAAAGGGGATGTAAAGGAAAACATAGAATCCAGTACAAATCTCTACAGAGTCGCCGACTGCTCTACAGGGAAACAAACAAAGCTGCTTGAGTTCTGCATGGTTGGAAAGTAAGGCGGGGGCACCCCTAATGTTTATAAGTATAACTGTTTTCCTGCAGAGCAGTTAGGGACCGTCTGACAATTCTTATCCACAGCAGTAAATGAAGGGAGAATTTCACTGCATACAGTAAGGTTTCTTATAAAAATGGTACAGATTTTTTGTATATTTGTATAATGGAGGTAGGTTTCTTTTTCATTAAAGAAAGTAAAAATGTGGTTTTATTTTTTTTGCCTTAACATGCCCTGTAAATAGACCCAAAAGGACTGTTTTACCATCAATTAGGAATAAGGAAATCATTTTTAAACAGAATTGTTGCTTAAAATGGAATATATTGCCTTTCCTTAATTTGGAGCTTTCTGAATAATGAGTTTTAGGATAACTGGATTATACAGGAATGAACATTGTGATTTTCCCATGTTTCCCCTTACCCTGCATCTTGTGCTGAATGAAGGATGCTGGAACTGGCTCCTGTTATGCTGACATCACTGCTGGATTGGCTGGGTTTTAAAATGTTCTCCCTTAAGAGAACAGGTACTTCTTTCCGTCTGTCCTTGTTTTTCACAAAAAACTTTTTGAAGGCCTTAAATTTTGACTTCTTTTTCGCTGTAGCTACAAAAAAATTAAAAGCATTAACATTTTAAAAAGAAAAGTAAACACTTAGGGGCCCATTTACTTAGCTCGAGTGAAGGAATAGAGGAAAAAAACTTTGAATTTTGAATGTTTTTTTGGCTACTTCGACCATCGAATGGGCTATTTCGACCTTCGACTTCGATTCGAACTAAAAATCGTTCAACTATTCGACCATTCGATAGTCGAAGTACTGTCTCTTTAAGAAAAAACTTCGACCCCCCCTAGTTCGCCACCTAAAAGCTACCAAAGTCAATGTTAGCCTATGGGGAAGGTCCCCATAGGCTTTCTAAGCTTTTTTAGGTCGAAGAAAAATCGTTTGATCGATGGATTAAAATCCATCGAAGTATTTAATCGATCAAACGATTTGTGCTAAATCCTTCGACTTCGATATTCGAAGTCGAACTTTAACTTTAACTTCGACTCTATGTAAATCTGCCCTTATATAGGAGATCTAGAAGTGAGATTAAAATGTGCAAAATTCCATGAACATTGTTTTAAGGAATGGGAGGAATTGAGTTTCCTTTTGTCTATTCCTGTTCAGCTGCAGCAGGAAGTGATGCCCAATCTATCTATCTATCTATCTATCTATCTATCTATCTATCTATCTATCTATCTATCTATATATATATATATATATATATTTATATCTATATCTATATATATCTATATATATCTATATATATATATATATATACACACACATATATATATATATACATATACATACACATATTTATATATATATATATATATATATATATATATATACACATAGATAATATATATATATATACTTTAAAATAATTCTATACAGAGCAGATATAATTAGCTCTATTGTATGGTATCCTAATATCATAATAGATATAATACATTTGCTGTGTCATTTCAAATTCTAAGCTATATTTTAATTCTATGAACTGTTCATGAAAAAGGCAAGTTGGTCTCCTACATTTAAGTCCCTAAATTAACAGGTGTATGACTAGCAGGAGGTAAAACACACCACACCTATGCACCAACAAAGACTAAACCTTCAAGTTACAACAAAGTTTTGAGAATTATGTAATACTTAATATCCTCAAGCTTGAAAATCAAGCAATTAGGAATGTTAAAAGCTAGGTTTATATTGGCCCTTGATAGCAGGGATGCTTGTAGGAGGTGTAAACACTGAAGAAAGCAAAGCTGAGTTTTCATAGACTCCAGTGGCTCACCAACCTTTTAATTCAGGTAGGTCCTGACACTGTTTCCAAACTTTTGTGACATTACTAGTGGTATCAGTTCAAAAACATGGACATTATGCACACCATGGCTGTACGCAATTAAAAAAGCATCAGTTTTTGGTCCTGTTGTTTTCTTCCATCTCATCACTAACTTTTAGTTACACTACACCTGATATACTATGGCTGCCTAGGAAAGGATATGGAGAATCACATATTGCAATAACGCAGTGATCACTGTACATGGTTGTGATTTGAGTCTCAATTTCATTTTCATAAAGTGTTGCAGCTGCAGGTTTTCTCTGCACCCAGGTTTACAACTACAGCTGTATTTTATTTATAATACCATAATTTGGCAACACTACATGAGAAAATGGAATTCCATATAGGGATTGCTTGGGCCAGCTGCAACATTTTAGGTATGTTTCTAGAACACAGTTGTATACTGGAGTACTTCTAAGTACTTGAATCTAGGCTTGCATTGCTCAGAATCAAATGACTGTATCTGTAAACAAAGTCTTTGTTCTGTCGGTAATTGATCCTGGCTGAAGTCTGTTTGAATAAGCTTGCGCTGGGAAGTAGCTCTTGGAGCGAGAAGCATCTGTGGGATTTATCATTTCAAGAGGATGCAAAAGATGGCACATTCAACAAATTATACACTAAAAACTGGCTTATAGTCATTTGTTAAGTAGGGGCTTTTTTAACACATTTTTTTACTTATCCTAAAGGTTAAATGCCTCTGGGTTTAGTCTCACAAGCAGGAATCGACTTAATATGGCAGTATGCTTATTCGAGTAAACAGACTCATTACTAACTTAATAGGGGGTAAAGGGGATACATTTTAGTAAATGGTTGTTTACTGTACACTGATTTATAACTTACATTTCTAAAATCGCCATACACAGTCATCTAATAGCCTAGTCTATATCAATGCTTTGTGTGTCTGAAAACTATCTGTGTCCAATTTGCCTGCATGTGGTGACATAAACTGGTTAAAACAACAGCACATGATGGTTAGATTTCCTGGTATAACCATATCACAGGGAACCACGCAATTTTGTGGGCTCACAATCTCAAATGTTCTCATCAATCCAATGGCATTTCCAAACCCACACCATCAACATCCATGTAATACTAAAATAATGTTGCTCTGCTATATGATTATATTGGGACTACACATGTGAAGAGGTCAGGTTCTGGTAAAAAATTTGAAATTTGCAGACAAAGGTTGGCTATGCTTGAAGGGGTTGTTAACCTGATAAACAATTTTTTTCAGCTTGTTTGTTTTCAGCTTGTTAACCAGAAATAAAGACAATTGCTTTCCATGTTGTATTTTTGATTATTTCCCAGAATTAAAGTTTAAGGAATTGATATTCGAGTCTGGCAGCTCAGTAATTCAGTTGCAGATTCTGAACTGTTACAATTTGCCACATTTAGTTGATACATTTCGCAGCACCATTTCTGGAGCATTAGCAACTATTGTATCAATTCTTACAGCAGCCTTTAATGAAACTCTATTTCTATTTGTGACTGCAGAATCCCTGGGGCTTAAGATAACATATGTATCAATTTAGAACAGTTACAGAGTCAGTGACCCCCCCTTCCCCCGAGCTGCTACTTTTAAACTTCAGTATTAGAAAAATAGAAAATAGGAAGCAAATTCAAGTCTATTTCTAGTGCTGCCATTGAGGTTTTAACACAAAGTCTCTCTTTTGGGAACCCAACTACATTGTACTGTTTATATGCTACATTTTATTGTAGTTCAAACAGAAGTACCTCTGCCTTAAGCAAGATACATGTTGATCTGCCCAATTAAAAGCCAAATGAGCATATTACTGATCATTTTTCCAATGCAAATCAGGTAAGGGGCAGTATATTTCAGTATATATCTGATCTTCTGGCAGTTCACAAACAGGCCACATCAGAAGGGGCAATGAGTCCGTTCAGCTGATGACCATATATTTGCACCAGTGGGATCATTGTTTGAACAGATTAGTTAATTTCAGGCAAACACATGGTAAGATATTGGCCAGTTTGCAAAAACCTGGCAATGTTTTTTTTTTTAAGTAGCATTGGACTGGGGAAATGGAGGCCCACAAAAAAACTAAAAACATGAACAATATCAAAATATTCCTGCCCTTAATAGAAATAAAATGTAGAATAGGAGACCTATGGTCTGAAGGAGTGCAAGCAAGCTGATTGTATGTAAAATGTCAAATACAGTGGAAGACTCTATTCTCTATACTAACTAATAGAGCTCAATACTATCCCTTAGATTGGGCTCATCACTAATTAGTTCTTCCTTAGTTAAACAAAAATAGATTTTATCAAAACAATATGCAGAAGTATGGAACAGTCCTGCCAAGCCCCATTTCCTGCCTACAAACTTTATATAGCAGCAGGGGTGTAACTATAGAGGAAGCAGACCCTGTGACTGTATATTCATTCATATACAGCTTCAATAAATATTGGTAAAACAAGTAAACTTCTAAATATTTTTGGGGCCTGAAAAATAATCTGCTGTGGGGCCCAGTAATATCTAGTTACGCAACAGCAGAATAATCTTGTACCATAAGAAGCTAAATTGCACATTTTAGAAATCCAACCAATGTAGCATGAACATTACTAAAGATGGCCATACACGGGCAGATAAAACTGCCAATATCGGTCGTTTAGACCAATTTGACAGCTTATCTGCCCATGTATGGGGTCTTCCCAATCAATATCTGGCCACGATATCGATCTGGAAGGTTTGATTTTAACCAGACCGACCCGTCGGAGCCCCTTGGCGTATCGTAATCCGATCGTTCGACCATACAGCCGAACGTTTGGATTACCCCTGATATAGCCATGCCGTTAGTTGCATATCGGGGAAAGATCCACTCATTTGGATGTCACCAAATGAGCGGATCTTTGAGTCTATGGCCAGCTTAACCCTATCCCTGCAGTATTCCACTTCACCATCTGCAGTCCAGACCTCCTGTTCTGCAGGCATGATAATCTGTGTGACCCGCTCTCATACACAAGAGACAAAGGGCAGCTTTGCATGAGTATTAACTTAAACAGACACAGGAGAATCACAGTATAAATCCAATGTATAAATACGGCTACAGAAGTCATGGTTCACTTTTTGGCATTGGGTACAAGCAGCATCAGGTTTACCTGAACACTCTTCATGGAGCTCTTCTGTCTCTAAATTCTGTATTCCTTCTGTTGTCTTTGTAGCCATGATAGTGTCACTACAATATAGTAAAAAAAAAAGTCTATTTAACGTTTTCTGCTTTTGTAAAGCATCGACACAACAGTATACAGTTGGGTTTGTTAAATTGTAAACTATAATGTTGCATTTGTTTGCACAGAAAGTAGCAAAATTTGTATCACAACACTACTGCATTTTGTGTACTTCGTTTTATGTGCAAATTACATGCATTTTTTATTCCTAATGTAACACAACATTTGTTGCTGTAAAAGTAAAAAAAAGTCACCTGTTGTATGAGCTTTAGGAATGTAGGGATCATAAATCATTAGGGTTGTCTTTAGTGGTAGTGGGGTTAAGGTCTCTGCACGTGCCCAATATTTAAGAAGACAGCCCAGCTAGAGAGTCTTTAGCTGTTGCTAAATTAAACCTCTCAGCAACTCCACAAGCCTCAAGTTTTTAAACAACAGCTTAAAGGGGTTGTTCACCTTTAAATTAAGTTTTAGAGTGATATTCTGAGACAATTTGCAAATGGTTTTCATTTTTATTATTTTTGGTTTTTTGAGTTATTTAGCTTTTTATTCAGCAGCTCTCCAGTTTGCAGTTTTAGCAATTTGGATGCTAGGGCCCAAATTACCCTAGTAACCATGCACTGATTTGAATAAGAGACTGGAATATGAATAGGAGAGGATCTGAATAGAAAGAGGAGTAATAAAAAGTAGCAATAACAATAAATATATAGCTTTATAGAGCATTTGTTTTTAGATGGGGTCAGTGACCCCCATTTAAAAGCTGGAACAAGCCAGAAGAAAAAGACAAATCATTTTTATTAACTATAAAAAATAAACAATGAAGACCAATTGTAAGGTTTCTTAGAATTGACCAATACAGTGTACAGGCATTCAGCCATTTCACCCTAACTGACCTTAAACTTGGAACCCCCTTTCCACCTCAGTGTAACCAGTCCCACAGATTGGGAACCACTGTCCTACCATAGCTGCAATCTGTTCCTTTTCATAGTCTTATTATTCCCAATTTTACAAAATGTTGTAACTGTTCCACTGGCAAAAATGCTTTTCTACTTGCCCCTTTAAAATATTGTTCTGCAGGACAGCCACACATTCCCATAAAGACAAGTCTGGAGATCAGCAGTAAGTCATTCTAATTCTATGAGAACTGATTTTAAAAGCACAGGTGATTAAAAAAAAAAAGATTAAACATTTTGTAAACCTCTAGCAATACAAATAAAATAGAAGCATAATTTATACAACAGTGATGGATATATGCCAGAATAATGTTAGAATAAATGCTAGATCTTACTCCCTAGAGAAGTACATGAAGATACAATGTATGTATTTGTTGGAAAAAAACACAATAAATAAAAAGAAATATATCTTGTAAGTATATCTCCTTACAAGATATACTTTTGCTATAACTTACAGTTTGCAAGCTGAGCAGGCAAATGTTTCCCAGACAGTTTTTTCCCCTGATAAATTAACATATAACAATTCTATAAGTCCCATGTGTGTAGAAATAATGGAAAGCAGCTGTCTGAAATGGATTGTTTTCTGAAATTTGAAAAGAGGAAATGCCTTTGGTGTGGAGGGTCAGGTTCAGTCTGTAATTATGCAAAAATACCCTTTTCTTAGGACTAACACATGTGTTTGACTCCAAACTATCTTGGTTTGGTATTTAAATAAGTATTGGATAGTATTATGAAAGCAACAAGAATAATGGCTGTATATTCTATATAAATCGGTTTCACTATAAATGATATCCCGTCTCAAAACATCAGTCAGACTCCCATGTAACACAGCCAGTATTTCACTGCACTATTAGCATATGAACCACATTACTACTGTCCAGTTGAGAAAATCTAGTCACCAGTACTGCTCAGACAGCTTCAACTCATTTAGTGGTCTTTAAATAAAAGGTGCCCAGTCTGTAATTTAGCTCAAACAAGCCAGAATCCTACAGACAGTGTAATTTGCTCCTGACAGTCCCATGTCTGTTGGGTGAATGTGATGATGAACTTGGCTTGTAAATTCAGGGAAGGTGCTAATGTGAATGATGAAGAGTAAATAAAAGGAGATAATACAAATCCTGTAGGTGCTTTATTATCATTATATAGTACCAATATATTCTACAGCAACATATAAACATATAAAAAGAGTTTATACATCATACCATTGGGCAGGCAGTAAGAACAAAGCCCCCTATGCAGGTGGGCTACACGCGAAGATAAGTGTCAAGAAGAGAAATGCCTACTGGTTCCCACCAATCACCAATACAGAGCTGACTAACATAGTTAACATTATTGTCAAGCATTATTGTTGTATTGTCGAGGGGGGCCACAGGTCTCTGCACTGCAAAATGGACAACAGAGGTCTATGGCTAACTGCATAAAGCTCAATAATTTTTTTTTTTTGCAATTTGCAATTTGCAAACAAGCCATAATATCTTTTGTTCTTACACAGGAGTCATATCCTATTCAATGCTCTCAACAGAACTCTTATTTATAGGTGTTTGACCAAAAGATTCAGATTTTAAATGTGAAAAAAATATTTTCCCTTTTTGATTTTTCCTGGTCCTTTAATAAGGATACAAGCTCTCTTTTTTAGGGGGTTATTTACTAAACTCCGAATACAAAAATCACAAAAAAATATGTGATTTTTTTATAAAATCAGATTTATAAAAAAATCTAAAATTTTTCGGGATTTAAACTCCGAGGATGGAAATGTCTGAATCTGAAAATCCGGCATCTCAGACCTGTTGAGGTTGCATATACTGTAAGTCAATGGGAGAAGTCCCAATGCTTTTTTGATGTGCGCTGGGTTTCGGGCAATACCCCGAAGTTTTCGGGTGGAAATTACAAAAAAATCTTGAAAATTGGATGAAAAAGTCAGAAAAATTTGTGAAAATCTGATTGTAATAATAAATAAGCGTAAAAAACCTGAGTGGATTTGATTGAAGTTTGTAGCAGAAAATATTGAGATAAATTCGGACTTTGATAAATAACCCCCTTGTAAAAGTTACTGAAGCACATAGTAAATATTTCTTAACAGGTAGGAATATTGGCAGTGGCTGAGAAACAAAAAAGTCATTATCATAAATCATAACGTCCACCAATCAAAATATACAAACACAGCAAAGTCTCTCTCTAACTTGTTTCACCAAATTGCTTCACACAAGGGCAGGGCCTGTCTCTTTTGGTTCTTTCTTGCCACCTATATCCTATGATATATCGGAGGAGTCACTTTGAGGGTACCCAAGACTTATCTTTATACGACCTCTCAGATGACCAATAACTGATGCTCATCCTATGAACTGCCAGACTGGAAGGTTGACCACAGCACCCCATAGCACTTGAACACTAGCTACAAAGCAGTAGATTAAGACCTCCTGTCTGATGATACTATAGATATTATTATTACCATTTAGTAGCACATATTGTACAGTGCTGTAAAGCGATAACCATTTAGTCTCAGTGATATTTTAATTACCAATACATTACTCAAAACATTATTCATATAGATTTATTAACAACAACATGTAAATATTTCACATAGGACAATTTTCAAACTCTTCTAACAGGCACCTCGAGTGTGTTCGTGGTTAGCTGCTCCAGTGTAGCACTGTCTGTGTATTTCAATACTTTGATATGCTAAAAATGAACTATTTTGGTTACACAGATGAACAACAGGCTTCAGCAGCATATTTTGTGTCCTTTGCTCAATTCATTTTCCCTTGTATTATCCAAATAACATGATGTTGTCAACTCATACTTCTCAGCAGGGATGTTGTTCTGTGTTTGATGGGCTGGTGCCAAGAAGAAAGCTTTGCATTTAAGCCAAAAAGAAGTGTTTTAGGTCAACAGAATTCAAATGAATGCATTTTTGCCACATGGCTAAAGATATTCCAAATTCCTTTATGTATTTTAAAACAGGACACATACTGTAGTGGCTTTGCATGAATGAGCGAGTCTGTGCATTAAATATCCTACCCAACTGAGGCAGCCACCAATTACTCTGCATGAAATTTATTAGACCACACTGTATCAGAAAGATAGAATAAAAACAGACACTGATCTGTGCCTAGACATCCATAAGCTCCATGCAGATCTGGAAATGTTATTACAATAGGTGAACATTAAAGGAGACATATAGCAAAACTAACCCACCTCCCCCAGTCTTGTAGTAAATAATGAATAAGATGCTGGTTTCATGCTGGACTAAAAACAGTGTTGGACTGAGGGGCTCCAGGCCCACCAGGGCTGCAACATCAGGGGCCATGGCTCTTGGCCTCCAACTTCTCCTCCGCAAACTCCAGGGCCCCAAGCCAGCCGTAACCATCCGCCTTCCCTTACCCTGCGCATACCTGCAAATCTTCTATTAGTCAGCGAGCGCAGGAAGGGGTTTGTCCCCGAAAGCTTGTGCTTCAACTTCTGCAAGTAAATGTGATAAATGCAATTGCCAATCTGAGTTGGTGTACTCCTTCCCTATATGCAGCCTGCCTAGCTAAAATATAATTTATCTTTAAAAATGGCCCCATTATTCCCATAGATCTGCTAAAGTCTGTGTTTCAAATGAGGGGAGGGTGTGTCCTAACAGTCCCTTCCAAAAGCACAGTAGGAGGACCATAGCCAATCACAGCCCTGCAATCATACAAGCAAAAGACAAGCTTCAGCTCCCAATCAGGTCAGCCGTACTTCTGATTGGTTCCTATCTTATAGTGCAGTGTGCTAAGTGCTGCTGTGCAACCTGGGAAAAGTGGAACAGATGGACGGGGCTAGTAGGGTTTTGGAAGAAATTCTCATTAATTCAGCCAAAAACACTACTTTTTAAGCACATTCCTTCTATATTTAGAGGAGTATATTGCAATGGCCCCTTTCTTGTTTTTCACGCTATACAGTACATCTGCTTTAACAAAGCTACAGCACATCAAAAGTACTGTATATCTGTACTTCTTAGTCTGGAATTTAATTTAATAAATAATGCAAAAATAACTTCTGTCTTAAGCAACGTTTCTTCTAAGGTGTGCACTTGTATGTGCGCATACAACTTTTGAGGCCAGCGCACACAACCAATTGTTATGCGTACAAAGAATTTTATGTAAAAACAAAGTAATTTGCATTAATTCTGACCTGAGCACAAAGTTTTTTAAAAATATATTTTTGCGCATGTTACAGGCCCCCAGTGTGGCAGTGGCAACAGTGATTCTGTAAAAGAAAATGAGTGGAGACACAGAGCCAATATTTCTCAGGGTTGGCCCACTGGAGCTGCTGCCTCAGGGGCTGCCCCCCTCCAGCCTGTGGGCCCGCCTTACGCCGACGCACCAACCCGCGTGTATGCAATGCCGATTCTGAAGAAGGAGTGTTATGCCGCTGCCCCTCCCCCTTGCTGGCTTACCTATCTGGAGGGGAAGGCAGGAACACTAGTGCGGAGAGCGCAATTGCGCTCTCTCGCACTAGTAAAGCCTTATTTAAGGTAAAGTTCTTTAAGGTACCAGGCGCTGCCGCCTGAGGTGAGTTGATGTGCAGGGTGCGGATCTGGGCTGGCGGGGCCCACAGGAGCCGGGGGCCCACTGGGGTTTTTCCCCGGTGTCACGCCGGCCCAATCCGACCCTGATATTACTGGTAGGCTGCTTCTTCCCAACTGTTTATTACATTACTTAAGGGAATTGTAATAACTCCTCCAGACCTTTTGTTCTAACATGGGAGCTTATTATTACATTACTAGAGGTTTACTGAAAAGAGCCTAAGCAAATGTGCATGTCGGCACATTCCAAAGTTCCCAAAAATGGTAACTATGCTAGCATGGAGTGTAATAATAACCAATGATCATTTTCCTGTCATGGATTAAACCAAAGCCAAGGTCGAACATTGTGAAACAGATGATTCTTCATATTAAGTACACAGAATTTTATACTTTGCAGCTGCGAGTACATTATGCCAAAAATTACATCAGATGGAAGAGTAACATGCATAATTAAGGGAGTGACCCTCATGCCCCAGGAACATAAGGGATTTCAGGGCAAGATGACTGAAAAATCTGGATAACATTGATATTGTAAGCTTTGCACTGTTGGGATCCTTTGACATATTGCTGTCAAAAACAGATTTCCTGGTTGCAGTATTCTCAGTTGTTCCACAATTAGCAGCAAATAAGCAGGAGGATGATTGTTTGCACTAAAGCCATTGAACAAAATGGAGCAGCAGATATAAAGTAAAGCAGCAAACTCCTATAACTAGTTGAACATAACCAAGATACTATTCCAAAAAGAAATTAGTCAAAAGGGCCAACATTTCTATGACTTTCCTTTACTACAAGAGGAGCAATTGCACCTGAGATCACTCCATTGTATTATTATTATTATTATTATTATTATTATTAATAAACCCAAGACTACCCATAACATTGGTAGACATAAGCTTCATCACACCGACTGGGCGGACGGGACTCCGGGAAAAACCCAGTGGGCCCAGCCCAAACCTGCTTCCTGCTTGAAGTCATTAGCGTGGCCTCCGACCTCCCTCCCTGGCCCCTGGTGTGGCTACAAGAAGAAGAGGGTAGGCGTGGGGGGAACCAGAGGGGGTTGCATCTCGGGCATGGGGGCCGGAGGGAGCTTTTCTTTTGACCAGTCCAACGTTCTTATAAACAATGGTCATTACATAAATGACATACTGAGTACCATAAAGGGATATGTTAAATACTTCAATGATTTCACCAAATACTAAACAACAAAATCAGTCCACCTTCCAAAGAATAATAATTATTATAACTGTTTGTTATTTACTATACACAGACATAGCAACTGCCACAGCATACTGCATATACACAGATATACAGTACTGTATGTGTAAGTAAGTTGTGGCAGTTGCAGTCTCTAATGGCCACCTAAAACTGTAGTTCCTACATGGGGGAAAGAAAAAAAAAAACCAATGATCTCCTTAACATATCACTAGTGACGGGCGAATATCTCCCGAAAAAATTGCGAATTTCCAGCGAAATTCGTGAAACGGCAATTCTGACGCTGGCTACAATTCTGATGCCCATTAAAGTCAATGGACACCTAGAATTTTCGCCGAAATTGTCGCCAGTGTTAGAATTGTCCCTGGCGTCAAATATATTCACTGACGAATTTTTGCGGCAATTTCATGAATTTATTCGCCAGTGGCGAAATGCGGAAATTCGCCGTGAATTTGCGCCTGCCAAATAAATTCGCCCATCACTACATATTACTAAGGGGTTGCATTTCAGTGTCAGTCTAAGGGATCAGGGCCAGAACTAGGGTTAGGCAGAAGATGAACGTGCCTAGGGCCCAAAGTTTGGGGGCCACCAGGCATGTACCTACCCTGCTGTCTACCTCTAGTCCGGCTGGACAAAGCTTGTTTGAGCCCCTGTGTGCCTTTTTTTGCACAAATAAGAGCGTGAATGGGTGTGTTGGGCAACATGGCCAGCTCGGTTGACTGCCGCGCCCAGTTGGCCTGGCTCAGCCCTTAAAGTTATGTTGGATTATTGTTTGTCAGAGTAACAATGGCTAAAAGACAGAAGTTTCTCCATTGATTGACCCATGTGGCCTAACATATACTGTATGTGTGACCTTGATTTGTTTGTGTGCACAGCGAATTGTAGGATCCCAGGTGGCAGCCCTTAGTACTTAAAATGGCAATTTTCTATTTAGGATTAACCAATGGCACATACTACTAAAAAAGCATATTTTTATGAAAATTGTTTCTTTAGCTAAAGCAGGGTTTTACATATGATCTGCTTTATGCAATATATTTTTTATAGATACCTTCATTGTTCACGGTATAGTTTTTTTTAAGCCTGTGTTGTTTATGAAAGTTCAAGGTTTTTTTGCACATTTTCTACATAAGCTCAACTGAATGAGCTCATGTGAAAAAGAGGAGTATATTTTACACTGCCAGGAGCCCTAGGCAACCCGGACAGCTACCTCATACTGTATCCCTCCCCTGCACAAGCGGTAACAAGCCCACTCTCTATTTGCTGAAGAGTAATAATAATTATAGCTATAATTTGTGGACTGTATTTGTATTTGTAACAGCTTACATCGGAGGTCTGATGTGAGGCTGACCTAAGGTCTAGATTACTATGAGTACGTGTGGGATCACACGAAACGCGTTAGGAAGAGAATTGTTTGGGAAATAAAATGCTTTTTAACTTCACCGCTGCCTGCTGATTCGTAGAGTGCACGCTGAAAAGGTTCTATATTTGGCTGTGAAAGTCTCCCAAAGGTGCGGGCTCGGGGCAGTGCACACGGGCCAGAGAAGTGGAGCAGTGAGTGACCTGTCTACCATTGAATGCATATTGAAATTTGTGATTAAGCGAAAGGTCCAGGGCATATGCACCTGGGCATATGCCCAAGGGTGAGCGTTATAGGCAATTTATCTACCTAAAGTTAAACTGTTGAATATGGATGTAGAATTCAAGCGCACCAGAGTGTAATATATCTAACATATGACCTAAGGTCTATTCCTGTAATTAGGGTTACATTTATGAGTGAACACTATCAGTATTTTAGGATTTTGGTAAACTAAAGTAAATTAGTCTTATTTTCATGTAGCTTTGGCCTTTTTACGAATATTAGAAGCCTGATAAAATCTTGAGCTGAAGACAACATTTTCTTATAGTGAGGAAACAGCTTCCCTGATGTCACTACATAGCTCAAAACAATTTATAAACAATGCGGGTGACAAAAAATACATTACAGCATTAGAGGCAGATACGTGGCACAATAACAACCAATGACAGATTTTTAAATTGTATCACGCTGTTTATGAGAGGCCTGTTGCCAAATAAGTTACATTGCTGCATAAATAATCATGTACATGTAGTTCTACAGTATTCCTTGGTAAAGAACAAAACATTCATCAGAATAGCACTTAAGTTTAGCTTTAATACCTCCTATCTCTTGTTTGCTGCCAGGCTAACTCCATTGCCTAAGGGTCTTCTCCTTTCCAGGATAAAGCCTGCCCAAGTGGTAGCTAGCTATGTAAACAAGGAGTCATTTTCAGAACATTGTGAAGATGGCCAGATTTCCTGGATTAGGTTCTTGTTTCTGGAATGAAATATACCACTTAACAACAGTGCATTCCTGGGGAAAATAAAGATATGTGTATTTTATCAATTCTTAGCCATAATGTGCAATAATAGGAAAACACTCAAGTTTCTCTGTTCTGTCTTTTTCCAGTGTCTTTAGACAGAGATAAAACACTAACTAGTACGTCATCTATGAATTTTATTTAAAAGTTTGCTACATAGGGTAGCAAAATAGCAATGTTTACATGATCTGAAAATAGTTGAAGATAAGCAAAACCTTAATAAAAAAAGTTAAAGTTTATTTCCTTTAATGGAGAACTAAATCATAAAATTTAATATGGCTAAAAACTGAACTTATTGTACCAGTCTAAAGTTTCAGCTTCTCAATAGCAGCAACAATCCAGGACATCAAAATTATGACAGGGTGTCACCATCTTGGAAAGTGTCTGTGACACTCACATGCTCAGTGGGCTCTGAGCAGCTGTTGAGAAGCCAAGCTTAGGGGTCGTCGCAAAAGTATCAAGCAGAAAATTAGGTTGGTCTGTAATATAAGATGATGTTACAGGGCTGATTATTAAATTTGAATGCTAGTTGCACTGGTTTCTGGGCTGCCATGTAGTAAGTATCTGTATTAATTACTAATCAGCCTTATACTGTGACATTTATAATCTATATGTACTGTATATTGTGAGTGGGTCCCTAAGCTCAGTGACAGAGCATGTGCAGTGAATCAGCAGAAAAGAAGATGGGGAGCTACTGGGGCATCTTTGGGGGAATAGATCTTTGCTTCACTGTGTGAATTGTTTAGAACTAACAATACCTTCAGTTAAATGGCCTGCGTTGTGTGATCAAGGGAAATAAAACAGGGACCACAGTTACTACACTTGTATTTAGTATTACCATTATTATTATTATTATTATTATTATTATTATTAAAATTAATAATTGGTATATATGATTCACCAACATATTCCAAAGCACTGTGTAAACACACAATAAGGGTGAACACAGAAAATACACAGAATATATGCAAATACGGACATACAGTTAAGAGGATAGAGCATATATATAGAGCATATATATAAATATATATATGAAAAATAGTGCTTTTTTATTTAGTGTACACAATACACCAGGGTCGGACTGGGGCGCCCAGGGCCCACCAGGACTGCTGTCCAGGGCCCCCCTTTGGACCCCCTTGCCTCCATACTCAACGGCGTACACACGCACAAGAAGGTGCGCATGCACGCACAGAGTGGCACTGCTTGCTTCAGCGCATGGAGCCGCACGACGAACATACGCACACGGAGCTGCACAGCACTGCATGGCTTTGCAAATGTTTTTTTTTTTTTTCAGGCCCAGGAGATTAACTAAGACTAACTTTTCCCAAGGGACCTGTTATCTTATATCGTTACAATTACTTATTTGCTTACAGAAGTATCTTATCTGCTGCTGTGGCTGTTCTGGGCTCTCTGCCAAAAGCCAATTAAGTTAGAAACTTTGTTACCTTTTCTGGCTGTTCAGTGCAGAGAAAAGCGTGACTTTGCAGTACAAACGAGGGACTGGTTGAGCTGTCAAAAGAGGGACTGCCCCTCTAAAAACGGGACCGTTGGGAGGTATGAAAAAGGGCAGATCTAATAAACCTGTGGCAAGACACATCCTTGAAAAGGGAGATGCACTATCTTCCTTGAGATGTATAATGATAGATCGCTGCTTACCCTTACCCAGGGGTGGGAACAGAGCTCAGTGTATTCTGCAAATGGAGTGTAGATACATTGAACATGCTTGCTCCGCATGGGCTCAATGAAGTTAATAGCTACTGCTTCTTCCTATGAGACTTATTTTTGTGACAGGTAGATTATCACATTCTAGGTGCTATAAAGATGTGGATGATGTTATTGTTATCTACTGCTAATATGCATGTGCTATTACAGTTATCTAACTCTTTGCTGAAATGATAGGATCTTATAATATGGGATAGGACATGATATATTCTGCTACCATATTGGTTATGATGTACTCCACATAGGAATTGCTCAGCCATTGCCTCTTCTGGTTTTACCTCTGACAACTCAGTATGACCTTGGCCCTGTCATTATTTTCTTCTACCCTTTTTTGATGTCATGGGGGTGGGATTTAGGTGCCAATTCATCACACGGTCCTATAATGCTTAGCATTTAAAAGGCGAGCTTCACTGTCCCCTTGTCAGACCTTTATCAAGACCTCAATGGCAGAAGTGGCAATGCATTTAAAAAAAAAAAGATTCAGTGTAACTCCAAGCAGGCGTGCACCTATGTTTTATTCACAGCAGGACTTTCTGCAAGCAAGAGCACTAGCCAATATCACATACAATATTTGCAAACAAACTATTTAAGACTGGTTCACTGCCTGTCTGAAAACTGCTCTGTCCCTAGCAACTGTTAGTACAACTCTCTCCAGTACCTTCCTTTTAGGGTTTTTCAAGTTGATGTGCCACAATATATAGACACAGAACATATACAGCATATTCTATATACAGTATGCTGTGGGGGTTGAAGACAACTTCTGTAGTTCCTGCATGGGAAAAAAAAAACATCCCACAGACCTTGTTAACATTCATTGAACCTCACAAACTATCTCTATATGGGATACTAGAAAAATATATCTCAACTAAAGATAGCAGTTTTTTTTTTTATAATTTATTCATCTTTCTTTCCAGTAAAAAGATTTAAAGAAAATTAAAGTAAAAGATGCTTTAGCTCTTGAACCTCATCCATTGTAAAGCAATAGATTTTGGGACTTAAAGGGGTTGTTCGCCTTCAAACACTTTTTTCAGTCCATTTGGTTTCAGATTTTTCACCAGAAATAAAGACTTTTTACAATTACTTTTTTTTTCTATATGTGACTGTTTTTCTAATTTTAAAGTGTAAAGTTTCATTCTTACCCTTCTAAGGGCAGAGGCACAAGCTGCTATTTCGCG
The DNA here is from genome assembly GCF_017654675.1 of Xenopus laevis. Taxonomy (NCBI): domain Eukaryota; kingdom Metazoa; phylum Chordata; class Amphibia; order Anura; family Pipidae; genus Xenopus; species Xenopus laevis. The sequence continues at coordinate 67,937,772 of NC_054386.1, forward strand.
AGATTAGTCGCCCAGCGACAAATCGCTTATTTTTCGAGAATGTAAATCGCCGGTGGGATGGCACTCGGAATGCTTAATTTTCCAAACTCGCCCGAAGTGGCCTCACGAGGAAACTTTAGGCGACTTCGGAAAGCTGAAGCGATCCGAGTGCCATCCCACCAGCGAATTACATTCTAGCTGGCGGGAAGGACGTTCGGGGAGATTAGTCACCCAAAAAAGAAGTGATTTGACGTTGGGCGACTAATCTCCCGAAATAGCAACGTGTGTCTCTGCCCTTAAGCAGCCCTGGTAGGGGTCGCCAACTCTTTCACTGTTCTAAATTGATACATTTAGTTGATACATTTGTTATATTTAGCCCTGCTGAGCAGAATCCCAGAGTTCCATTAAAAGCAGCCGTTAGAGTTGATACAATAGTTGCTAACATTCCCCCCCACATATACTAAATGTGTCAATTAAATGTTTCAACTAAATGTAGCAAATTGTAACAGTTCAGCATCTGCTCCTGGATCACTGAGCTGCCAGACTGAGACAATAACATTTTGGGAAAACAGCAAAAAATAAAAGATGGAAAGCAATTGAAAAAAGTCTTTATTTATGGTGAACAATCTGAAAACAACTCAACTGAAAAAAGTGTTTGGAAGGTGAACAAACCCTTTAAAGTCCCTCTGCTGTCCAAAGATTCTGTGCCCCACACACTATGGAAATTAGAGGGCCTTCAAGTCCCAGAATGTATTGCCTCACAATGGAACACATTTTCCTTTCAGTCAATGGAATCAAGTAAATCAAGATTTTTTTTCTAAGGAATATCACTGTTTCACAGTTTATAAGTTTCTCTCTATACCTAGGCAATCTGGTCCATCAATACATCTATATGTCAACAGTGTTGTTCAATAGGGGAAGAGGAGGATGATTTGAGTGTATGTAATTGCATCTCTTTTACTTTGTAACACATTGGTCAGACTGAACTGAAGGTAAAGGTTCCCACCAACACCCTTTTGGGGCTCTGTACCTCCTGCAACACCACCAGTAAAGATAAGATGCTGCTTGGGAATAAAAACGCAGGACATTTAAGGAGATGCGGGACTAACCTGATGGGGCCAGGGCCCATTTCATCCTTTCATACATATACAGAATGTGCCACAACACTTAAAATATATGATCCTGTTTCTGAGATCATGGGTTAATAGGAGGACCCCCTTATACCCTTTTTCTTTTAATCACACTGCTTCTCCTTTTTTTTTCTTCAGACCCAATTAATGCAAATGCTGAATTTCCCACATTATGACCAAAAAGTCTTTCTTGCCATGCATTAAAATAAAAACATGCACACTACGAAATTTTGTACAGAAAGAAATATAGGGCCAGATTCAATTCAGTGAGAATAAGGTTTATCATGCAAAAAGTCATGGACGAGATTCTATTGAATTAAATTCAAAAAACCAAATTGAATCTGGCCGATTATGTCCAAAATTACAACTCTAGGGGCTACAGCATATGGGATGTAGTCATGATGTTTGTATTCAATTGAATACCAAACAAAATATTTGGCTTTGCCTAAATACCAGACACAGCAGCCCTCCAGCACTAACCATGGGAATTTCATACAGCAAAGTACTTGAGAGTGCTGCAGTACCGTACTGTATGCAAATACCAAACAGACTCCAAATCTTAAATAATAATGGATGGAACAAACTTGAGGCTAATAAAGTTAGGTATTATAACAGATAACAGAGTCCCTAAAGCAAAAAAACAAGTTAACATTCACCCTTATACAGTATAGGTAAAGGTTTATAAATATCACTGAAAACAAACATTTTACTGGTGCATTTTATACACAATTCATTCTCCATTTATAGCTGCTCATTTAGACCATCGGGTCACTTTTGAGTTTAGTAGCTGGCCTTTAATGCAATGTTCATAAACTTCCAAGACCTATACAATGATACTTAAAAAATAACAAATTATGTATTCAATATAAATCACAATGTTTTTTTTCTTCACTGACACTGATCTGTTTCTAGGATTCAATCTAGCAATAAAACCATAACAGGGTTGCATGCCCCTTTTATAAGACAAAAGCATATTAGTAGTTTAGTTGAATTCTGATAGTTTTAACAATGACACCCATTAGTTTGTTTATATATATATTTGGGAGCCACATGTACACTAATGGAAAGTGCCCTCAAATGGCCAGATTATAGGGAATAATGCTGAAATGTTCACTTGGATTTATGAAGCAATAACCTCTAAATGATGTCATTCTCAGACACGAGAACACCATTGTTTTACACAGGAAGGAAGCCATATAAACCTTTTAAGTCTATAATCAGTCAGCATAATGGCTCTTTAAAAAGGAAGTAAAACATTAATTGGTCTTGTTTGTGCACTTTGTTTTTTTTTGTTTTTTTGTGACCATAAATTATTTGCCTTTTTGTTATGCTTTTCTCCAACAAATTAAATTATTATTTTGTCATTCAAGGCAGCCATTTGGAGGTTACAGATGAATCAATTGTAGGGGACCCCATTAATACCATATTGCATTTCTGATCTTTCCATTGAAGATGTCTCCTATACATTTGCCTGCCTATCATTTTAACTCTACTTCCTGGTTGACTGGCACCATACAATAATACAAAACAACAGATGGCATCTAAATTATACTATTATTTCAGTACAAATTTTTCTTCGATTTCTTGTAACATAGTAGTTGTCCAGTAGGAATGGGAATAATTTTTGATTTCTAAAACTTGCATTATTAATACACTAACATAGTCATGCTGAAAAATAATGTGATTATTTGAGCATTGCAGTTTGGCCCAGGATTACTCTGTAAATTTTTGTTCAGTTTAGATCCTATTCGCGGTCAGTGGCTTGCTTTAAACAAGGCAAATTTGCTTTCTGGTTTAACTCATTCTCTGGAAGTGCTCCCTTCTTGAACTTTGGTGCATAAATGTCTATATATGGTAAAGTGTATCTAGGAATATAGATAACATAAGAGCTAACTAACAAGTAGATTATTTCAAGAAGTTAAAGGACCACAATATTGTGTGTGTGCATGATGCACTGAATAGGTTGGATACAACAAATTTAAAAAAAGTAATTAAAGAAAAGTTCCAATTTCCTTTTATTCACAGAAATGCTGTTGTCTAGGTATTGTGAGTGTAAGTGTCCAGTTACAAACACTCAGGGAGGTTAGATCAGATGAACAGGAAATCGCATTTGTACTGCAATTGCTTGTGAACTGTTCTGTTTTGTTAGGACGTTCTAACACTCTTCAGTCAGCTCAGAATGCTGCATGTATGATATCCCAAAATGAAGCCAGCACTATAACAACTGGCTACAAAGGGTAAAAAGTAACAATAAAATGAAACTGGAAATAGAATTGAATTTAACATTATGTATCTTGCTTACCATGTTTTCGTATTATTAAAAAAGAAAAAAAAGACAGCTACCATCTGGTACTAACTAATGCACACTCTCTTCTGAAATTAACTATGCCGAAGTTTATTTTATTTCGCTTTTACTTTTTTTTATAACATCAATGTATTATTAAATATATCTACCACTAGGTGGATCTTTTTGTAGACTTGAAGTTTGTAAAGGTGTTTTTATCAGCTCCCCAAATAAAATATTTGAATAGGATCCTCCTACATTTTTTCCACTAATTTTTTTTATAGAAAGCTCCAGGAGCAACATTCTTGCACAAAGCTAGGTTTACATACTTCTGTCAGGGCAGGAATGAATCTTTCCATCCAATCCCTGCTGAATGTGAGTGGATCTGTTCCAAATTATCAGGCCACAGATGTTTCCTGGCACATTTTTGGGTTAGCAGTGTTCCGTCTACAGAAAGGTGTGCAGATTGTTTTTCTTTTCAAAGTATTTCTTGTGCTCAACGAAAAATCTTTGACGGAAAAGCCATGAGAGTTTATGCTTCTGCATGCTGGAAAAACTACCAGAGAAACGTGCATTCTGTTGCCAAGAATATTTAGCTTATTCATAAAACTAAAATAGGATGTGTTGTTCTGACTGCATTCTGGCTGCATAGGAAACTTAGGTTAAAAATAAACATTGGGGCTTTTCAGAGAGTAATTGCCTTTTTGCATGATGTATACATCTTAATAATGGAAGAATAACATCTGCCACATGTGTCAGCAACTATTCAGTATATAAAGGAAACAATTCACAAGGCTTATCAAGAAAATCACATACAATTAGCATTTCGATTCAAACTGACTTCACCTACAGCTAGTAAGTCCCATGTATTCCAGCATCTGGCTGTCATGTGATGCTGGGAGTTGTGTTTCAGTAGAATCTGAATGGACACTGTTTGGACATCCCTGCTCTGTGGTTAGAACAAAATGTAAATAGCCAGGCTGGCATATTTTGATCTTACTAGGTTTGTAGAACAGAATCTTTAGAACCTGTCTGGGAAATTCATAGCTTCCTCTATCCTCCATCCCCAATTCCCATTTAAAATCTCACACCAACTATGAGCCAAGGGGTACCAGACGAGAGAAGTTCTAACACAAGAAAAACGCACATCCCATTCATATATATTTATATTTCTGGCTCTCCTTGGTCAATTCAGCTTTTCTACCAAGGCTTGTAAACAAATCCCTCTGGATCAATTCAGCAGTTGTGCAGCACCCAACAATATAATTCAATAAAATCGCTTCTACTCACAGGGAAAAGAAACTGAGTTTTTAATCAACAGTAAAATATATGCAGTGCTACAGAGAATTTGCATCAGCCCCCTTGCTTCTCCTTTAAGCTGTATAACCCCAAGATGCGCAGAAATCCCGCTGACACACAAGAAAGAACTACAAAATTCATATAAATATTCATATAAATGTTCATAGATGTTCACAGACAAACAGTTTTGCCTTTACTCTAGTCCATTCTTTATAAAGCAGAGAGTAAAAAAAAAAACCATAAGAAGAATAGTCACTTACTTTTTACCTTTCAGACAACTGTACAATGCAGACATTGTCTGGGTGCACTAAGCATTTACTTAATGCAGGCCTGTCATTCAGTCGCCTCCACTTTAAGTTGCAATTAGTCCTTAGGATCCAGCCCTGTAAATCCCCATACATGTAGCACTTAGCATGTCCAGATAGAAGTCACAGCTAAGAGGGGCAGACCAGTGATCTCTCCATCTGGGAATAAGGAAGGCTGTGCTTGTTCCTTAAATGGATAGGCACAGTGCTGTGACCTCCCCTTTCCCATTCTTCAGAGCTTCCTCCGGCTGTGCTGTGTGGAAACAGCATCCTTATGCAGCACACCATCAAGTCTTGCCTCGGGTGAGATTACTCAAGGGATGAGGGTTAACCAAGGAGTCAGTACAGCAAGCTGTGCCTTTTTACAGACTCATGTGGGTGCACGTCTGACTGGCATTTCTGCTTTCAACATTAATTGGAACTGGAACATTTAACTGAAGTAACTCTGCTACACTACAAGTGATTTTCAGTTGCATTAAATGAAACGGTTCTTTTGTCAATTCAAAATTGAAACCAATATAAATAAAAATGTTGATGTATATAATACCATACACACACATATATTTATATCTATATACAGGTATAGGATCCATTATCCAGAAACCCATTATCCAGAAAGTTCAGAATTACAGAAAGGCCATCTCCCATAGAATACATTTTAACCAAATAATCAAAATTTTGATAACCAATTAGCTTTTTCTTTGTAATTATAAAGGATGAAAAGGATGAAAAAGGTCCCAGAGAGGACCGAAACGTTGGAGATGAATTTGTGAATAAAGCACATTAATTTATTTCACCAAAATGAAGGAGTGCGGGTCCATTTAATGGAATATATCATAAAGCCTTGACCAACGCACCACCATCTACACTCTAAATCCGGGAGGAGTGGGCTCACTGTACTGACATTATATATATATATCTCGTAGAACTCCACAAGAGTTTTACTTCGGACTCGAGCCAGCCGACAAAACGAATGCGACAAGTCGGATGGAGCACACATCAAGATATAATTGGACTGAAAGAAAAGTCGGCGGTAACAACTACACGGTCCAACTGTCGGATGAAGACGCTGCTTTCTGCGTCCACATCCGACAGTCGTGTCGCGTCGATGTAATGTAGTTTTTACCTGAGACGTTTCCTTTAGTCCATTTAGACTCCAACTCCATCCAACTTGTTGCATGTGTTTTGTCGGCAGGCATTGATCCAATGAGAAACGCTTCTGGAGTTCTACCAGGGGTGATCCTGCCCAATTTGTGGCCTTCATTTTTGCCGCCCCTCACCTTCAGCGCCGGACAGGGGTCGGGGGGGTCCACGTCGCTAATGCAGAGAGCGCAATTGTGCTCTCTGCACTAGAAGAGCCGAATTTCCGGGTTGAAAACCAGAAATTCGGCTCTTATTTACCAGAAGTGGCATTTTTGCCGCCCCTGGCAACCAGGGGGGCGCTGGCCCTGAGGCGAGTGCCTCAACTCGCCTCATTGGCAGAGCGCCCCTGAGTTCTACCCTTACTTTCTGGATCCCCTCCTGGCAGCTAGGAGATTTAGCCTGCTAATTATTCCCCAGGTCAGACTTTCTAGGGGAATTAACTCACTTAGAACTGCTGTACATATTGGAGCAAGAGATGAACCTAGGGGAATACATACACACATACACACTCTAAAACCCCACTTTAAGTTTTTCTGGGGAACAAGCTACATCATATTCGGGAAATCATAATATCTGGGTATCCACTGTATATTTAATTTTTATATTAGTTATATTTTAATTAAAATTGAAATGTATTCAAATTAAAATACATTATGTTGGCTCACTTAAAATTCCACAAAAGAGGCAATCTGCATGGTAACAGCATTTCATGCATAGAAATTATAATAAAGATAGAAAAATAGAATATAAATATATTCTGCGCTCATTATAAACTAGCTGCATGAGCATTGACCATTTTACCATTTTGGCCAGGGAAAATGATGCTTGATGCCAATGTTTTTAGGAAAGATACAGACAAGGTGGCTATGCTGCACCTAAGGGACATATACAGACTGGAAAATCGGATTGGTTACATTGCAAGTTAAAATTAATTTAATAGAAGAAAAACACATGGCCATTTTTCAAACTTTCCTCAGCATTTGTACCACTTGCCAAATCTTCAAAGCATTATTCTGGAACCCTCCGGACTTGCAAGTACATTGCTAGAAATGCATTTAGTTAACTGGTGGTCAACCAATAATAAAATAGTTATAGTAAAAATAGTAAAGATATCAATAGCTACATCATAGGAGCTTACGTGTAGTCCCACCCCTAGACACTTATAAGTAAGTAGCAGAAGAGAAAGGAAGACCCCTGCAATCAAGGAATATCACCATAACTGAAAACATTTTATTATAAAGTCATAGTTTGTTCTATAATAAAACATCACATGCCTAGAACATCTAAAAACATTGTAAGAACTATAATTATATGAAGATTTAAGCTGCCAGTAATATATAGGAACCCATTTGCTTCCCAACAGAGATTTTTAACAAATTGCCCTATTTTTACAATTTTATGCTAGCTTCCCCTCTGGTGGTCTGAAGTTGATTGATGTGACAGCAGGAGTGTATTTCAGCCATCAGAGTTTATGTTCTTTTCCTCCATTCCATTTAACAAACGCAGTAACCATGAAGTTTTAGCTTAAACACAGACATCGGTTGCAGCTCTATTGATAACAGGTTATGGGCAAAGGCTCACTGGTCGCTATATAGCAGGCAAATAGCTCACAGGAGAAACCCATAGGCTTCACAGTACTGGCCCTTTGTAAATGAGTTATCTTGTTCTATTTTGAAACCAAAAAAGAAATATGGTATTAAATCTTCACTTAGGATCAGATTTATCAAGGGTCGAAGTGAAAATTAGAATTTTCAAATTCATCTAGGGAATAGTTAAAATTTGATTCGAGTTTTTTAAAAAAAATATTTGAATTCGATTTTCAAAATTTATCATGTCCTTTAAGAATTCAAATTAGACTATTCGCCAGCTTAAACCTGCCAAATGCTTTAGCAGGTTGATCGCATTCACTTGAATTTGAAGAATTCTATTTTTTTTTTTAAAAAATTGATTGCTAATTTTTTTTCAAATTCATGGGAGTTTTTATAAATTCCCATGAACTCGAAATTCTACTCCTGGTAAATCTGCCCATTAAATATAAAAGGATCACCCAATATGGGTTAAGTTAGATTAACGCTAAAAAGTAATTATGGCTAGAGTTGCCATCTGCCTGACTTGTAGAAATGATGCTGAATGTCAATGTTATTACTAGGAAGACTTCTGTATAAACACACAACATAGACTTATGCAATGCGGTGTGCACTTTTCAGATGCAATTCCCTGAGTTTTTTCCCCCAGAATTCATGTGTCACTGCAGCTGGGCACTGAGTTGCACACCTAGCGAATTGAGTCAAATATGTGCTAATTCAGTGTCGGACTGACCCACTGGGCTACCAGAAAAACTCCCGGTGGGCCCAGGTGTTAGTGGGCCCTCCTGCTTCTAAACATTTGTCCTATTTCATGGCCATTCCCTATTTGTATGAGAACAAAGAGGCTAAATAGTTAATATCTTTTCTGTCTTATTATAGGGAGGATAAAGGTTTAATTGCATTGCAGAGCCAGGTGGATCCCTCCATAAAGCTACTATATATATATATATATATATATATATATATATATACTGTATAAAGTAGGGATGCACCGAATCCAGGATTCGGTTCGGGATTCGGCCGGGATTCGGCCAGGATTCGGCCTTTTTCAGCAGGATTCGGATTCGGCCGAATCCTTCTGCCCGGCCGAACCGAATCCGAATCCTAATTTGCATATGCAAATTAGGGGCGGGGAGGGAAATCGCGTGACTTTTTGTCACAAAACAAGGAAGTAAAAAATATTTTCCCCTTTCAACCCCTAATTTGCATATGCAAATTAGGGTTCGGATTCGGTTCGGTATTCGGCCGAATCTTTCACGAAGGATTCGGGGGTTCGGCCGAATCCAAAATAGTGGATTCGGTGCATCCCTAGTATAAAGGACTATTGCATTCTGTGTAAATAAGAGTAGACCATTCAGTATGGCTACATTGATGCATTGTATTAGACAGTTTAATTACAGCACCAAGAAAACTAATTTTAGAACTGCATTTAACTGCTTAGTTGGCAGCACTTTTATTTCAAATCAAGGTGAACATATGGTGGTTACAGGCGGCTGGGTTTTTGGCTAAAGTACAGTTTTTAATATGAGCAGAGAAGTGTAAACATTAATGCATAAATAAAGCTAAATGTCAAAGCTTAGATTTAACAATGCCTCAACTATTGACACATTTGTAATGCTATTCTACTTGTAACTATGAATAGATAGAGGCAGAGTTCCTTAAGTCCAGCACTGCATAAATTCAGAGCAAAAATGTCACATATTGGGGCAAATTCACTAAGATGCGAAGTTGCGCCAGGCGCAACTTCGCCGCACTTCGCCGCACTTCGCCGCACTTCGCCGCACTTCGCCAGGCGTAGTTTCGCCAGGGCTCCGCAAATTCAACCATCGAATTAAAATACTTTGACTTCGAATATCAAAGTCGAAGGGTTTTTCACCGAATTTGGCCATCGAACGATCGAAGTAAAATAATTTGATCAAACGATTTTAGAGTGTAGGATAAAGAAAAGCAGAAAGAGTATATGGATTGGCTGGTGGGTAGAGAATACATAACATCATACATCACTTATCTTAGGGGGTAGAGTAACTGGTGGGAATATTCGGCAGCATAACAAGAGCACACCGGGGCCCCCCTCATCACCACCAAAGAAATCTTTGCAGGGGCCCAGCATGTATAACATCTCCGTTCTGCAACCTGCACGGGTGATTTTAATGCTATAGAAGAAAAGGGCCCTATGGCCCAGGTTCCCCTGTTCCCGGGGCCCCCACAACCACTGGGTCTGCTTCCTCTATAGTTACACCACTGACAAAATTGTATCTCAAGGGAAACAGGCAACTGCAGCGTGCAGTGTAAGCCCTGACTCCTCAATTGAAAATGTAGAAGCAGACAGAAATAGGCAGTGCAATCTCCCTGATTTTTTAATCACCAATAAAGGGAGATTGCAGACTAAGCACTGCCTGTTTCTACATTTGCATTTGTGGATCATTATCACACTGTGGCCGTGTGCAGGGTCAGACTGCTCCATTGGCTGCCCCATAATAAAGATCTCTGCCGCCGTGTCATTAGTGCAGCACGTCTTCTGTGCATGCGTGATCACTGGCGCAGAGAGTTTAGAGGTTGGGAGGGGGCCCCGGGGACTGCCAAGAGGGCCATTGTTTTGCAGCCCCGGTGGGCCCCCAAGGCTCCAGTCTGACCCTGTATGTTTAACAGCAGTTAAAAGAAAAATCTGGATTTTTCACTCTGCTAACTTTATGCTTCCCTGATTTCTGTTTGGTGAGGAATGCACAATCCAAATCCAAATTCATAAGCTGCTAATGTTATCAGCTCAGCCAAAGGGGCAGATTTAGTAAAGGGCGAAGTGGCAAACGCTGGTGACAATTCGCCAGCGTTACCGTCCGCAGGGACATTGGCAATTTACTAATTAGCGCAGGCGCCAATTCGCTAGCGAAAGATATAGGCGCCAGCACTCTATCACCGGGCAATAATTCACTCTGGCGAATGGACGTTACTCCGCAAATTCACTAAAATGCGGATTTTACTGAACGTTACCTCTTTCGCCAGACTTGCCTTCGCCAGCTCAGGCGAAGTGCACTGAAGTGCATAAATCTTCCTCAATCTTCTGTTACTTACATCAAATTCTGTGAGTGGAAAAAGCATCAAAATTAAAAAAAGAGTTCATGTGTTGGGCATTATAACAAGTCTTTTGTCTTTATTAAGGTTCCCTGGACATTTGTAATTAACAGTGGAAATGTAATGTATTTGCTGCAAGATATAACAACGACGTCCATTCAACTTTTAATTTCCCGCCGTATACAAATTAACCTGAGGGCAAGACCTCTAGCGAAGTTGCGCTAGGCAGAAATGAACGGTAGCGCATCTACGCTTTGAATTGCTCGCATTGGCGAAGCAATGCTAGCAAAAAGTCTTCAGCGTTCGGTGCCCACAACAAACTTGGCATTTTAGTGAATTTGCGTTGTCTGAGTGAGTTTTCGCCTGACGAAGTGTATCGATAGGTGTGAAGTGGTCGGTGGCGACTTTTCGACGGTTAGTGAATCTGCCCCTAATTTGGTTTTGTGATTTACGCTATCATTGTCAGCCTAACTTTTCAGCTATAAGAGTTTTTGTGAAAATTAGGGATGGGCAAATTTTTTAGCCACGGAAATGATGCCCATAGACTTGTATGGTGGCATGCGTTAAAAAAAAAAAGACGCGCGACAAAAAAATTTGCGGCAGCAACATTTCGCCTGCGGTGAATTTTTGGCGAAACAAAACAGGTCAAATTCGCCCATCCCTAGTGAAAATCATTTGGATGTTATTTAATATCTGTCTCCGTGAGGACTGGTATTTCCTGTAACATCATAAAAGCCAAAAACAGCACAAATTATTTGACTGTGGCTCATCTGTTTAGGGATGTCATCTGCTCTCTGCAAATACATTTTACAAGAGACATCATAAGCTGTACTGTGGGACATTCTGTGATCCTCACATTGGATTTTTACAATAATGTGTCCATAAAATATGATATCCTTTTTCTACTGGACTTTGTTTAGGTTGCCTTATAGTTATGATGGCAAGGGTAGACGATGCATTTAAGAAACCAAATGAAAAAATGATTGTGGCAAAAGTGGTTATTAAATAGAGGAACACATTTCATTACCCAATAGTCTAAACCAATTTGAATAGGTTAACTGCAATAAAACTAATGAAAGCAAATATCTCACTACTATACACAACCATTTCATTGCTAATTCCTTTAACCTACTCGCACTTACTGAAACCTGGCTTTCTCTTAGCGACACTGCCTCACCTGCTGCCCTATGGGGGCCTACACCTAACTCATACTGGTAACAGACTTGGAGGTGGGGTAGGTTTGCTTCTCTCTCTCCGCTGTACTTTTAAAGTTATTCCACCTGTTCCTTCCCTATCATTCTCCTCATTTGAGGCTCACTGCATTAGTCTCTTTTCTCCTGTTTCTCGCATTGCTGTCATATATCGACCACCAGGACCAACCGCACAATTTCTGGACAACTTTGCTGCCTGGCTTCCTTGCTTTCTTTCATCTAACATCCCATCCATCATATTAGGTGACTTTATTACACCCATTAACAACATTTACAACCATTCTGTCTCTAAACTTCTTTCGCTAACCTCCTCCCTAGGCTTATCTTTGTGCTCAGACTACCCCTCTCACACCAATGGTAACACTGTGGATCTCATATTTACCAGACTCTGTTCAACTAACTCACCGTTTCCCCTTTCTGATCACAATGTGCTCAAATTTCAACTCTCACTAACTCCCTCCTCACCCCCTGCTATTCCCCAAACACGTACTTACCGTGACTTGCAAGCTCTGGATGTGTTGCATCTCTCTTCTTCCTTTGACTCTCTTCACTCTAATCTCTGCCATCTCTTGTCCTAATGTGGCTACCTCTGTCTACTATAGTACTCTCACCACTGCCCTTAATGAGCTTGCTCCTGCAAAAGCTAAACATGCTAGACCCAAACCACTTCAACCTTGGCACACTGCTCATACAAAAGCACTCCAAAGACACTCACGTGCACTTGAGCGTCACTGGTGCAAATCCCACTCAGAATCAGACTTTTGGAGCTACAAATCTGCTCTGCGCTCCTATAACACCAGCCTTTCCCAAGCCAAAGAAACATACTTTACTTCACTCATTAACTCCCTTTCTAAAAAACAGGCACAACTTTTCTCCACTTTTAACACTCTCCTTTCCCCTTCTCCACCCCATCCACGCACATCTGTTTCTGCTCAAGATATTGCTGAGCACTTCAAAAACAAAATTGACACTATCAGAAGTGATATTACACTACTCAACCCCCATAGGCTTCCACCACCCCCCCCCCCACACTCCCCAGTCTCTCCTGTGCTCCTTCATCCCTGTGACTGATGAGGAAGTCTCAAAACTTTTGGCCTCTTCTCAGCTTACCACCTGCCCGCTTGATCCTATTCCTTCAAAACTTCTCCTTAACTCATCTATTTAATCTCTCGCTCTCAACTGGACTGTTTCCTTCTCAACCAAAACATTCTCTTGTCACTCCCATTCTGAAAAAACCCTCTCTTGATCACCCTCCAATCTTGACACCCTCCGACCTATCTCTCTGCTACCTTTCATCTCTAAACTACTTTAGCGCCTAGTCTACAACTGACTAACATTCCTCTCTGACAATAACCTGCTGGACCCCCTACAATCTGGTTTTAAACCACAACACTCCACTGAAACTGCCCTAACCCGACTAACTAATGACCTTTTAACAGCTAAAGCCAACAAAAATTTCTCACTACTAATACTGCTTGATCTCTTAACTGCATTTGACACTGTAGATCACCCTCTCCTCCTCCAGTCCCTCCATTCGCTTGGCCTTCGTGAAACAGCCCTGTCCTGGTTATTTTCTTACCTCACCAATCGTTTCTTCAGTCTCTCTTACAATGGAGTAGCATCTTCTCCTCTAACTCTTTCTGTTGGGGTTCCTCAAGGCTCTGTCCTGGGACCCTTATTATTCTCCCTCTATACTTCCTCCCTCGGCAAATTAATCAGCTTGTATGGTTTCCACTATCACCTCTATGCTGACGATACTCAGATCTATCTCTCCTCTCCTGATCTAAACCCAGAACTCCTTACTCAGGTCTTCAACTGGTTGTCCGCTATCTCTACTTGGATGTCGCAACGCTACCTTGAATTAAATGGAAATGGTTCTCTTTCCTCCAACTAACACCAGTAACATCCCGGAAGTAAACATAATAGCTAACAATTCCACTATCACCCCCTCTCCCCAGGCCCGGTGCCTTGGGGTTATCCTAGATTCTGCCCTGTCATTCACTCCTCATATCCAGTCACTTATTAAATCATGTTACTTCCACCTAAGGAACATATTCAAAATACAATCATTTATCACTCAAGATGCTGCCAAAATTCTTATTCACTCTCTCGTCATATCACGTCTAGACTACTGTAACTCTCTTTTAATTGGCCGTCCCCACCAGAGACTGTCACCTCTCCAGTCCATAATGAACAATGCTGCCAGGATTATACACCTCAGCAACCGCTCCTCCTCTGCCATGGCATTCTGCCAATCCCTGCACTGGGTTCCACTACTCTTCAGAATTCAATTCAAATTAATGACCCTGACATTTAAAGCACTTCATAACTCTGCCCCACTCTACATCTCTGAACTCATCTCTATATACTCACTAAACCACTTACTTTGCTCCTCTACTGACCTGCCACTCAACTCTTCTCTCATTACCTCCTCACATGCTCGCATTCAAGACTTTGCAAGGGCTGCACCCCTCCTCTGGAATTCTCTCCCACGGTCTGCCCGACTTTCTCCCAACCTTTCTGCTTTCAAGAAATCTCTTAAAACGCAACTCTTTAGACAAGCATACCCTCACTCTTAACTACCAAATGCTAAACCACATGCAGTACCACATCTCTCACCCACTTAATTCTGATCTTGCCCACTCCCACACCTTGTGTATTATTCCCTTCCCTTTAGATTGTAAGCTCTTTCTGCACAGGGCCTTCCTCACCTTTTGTACCGGTATTGATTGTGATGTAGGTAACTCCATATGTTCTATTATTGTAATTTATGTGATTTAGTTGTATAAACACATTTACTTTACAGTGCTACAAAATATGTTGGCGATATATAAATACATGTTAATAATAATAATAATATCTAAGTGGTTGCTATAAGTTAATACCCTGGGGCAAAATGTACTTCAGTTTAATCAATTTCCCCAGATCTAAGCAGTTTCTTACCCTGCATTGGAAGTTGTAAGGTTATTTTTTCCCAGCCACATTTAGGTCATCAATTTCTTTCCTAAAGACTTTGAAGGCTTAACATTATTTATTAGCAGTGTCCAGTAAAGGATAGTACAATCTGTACTGGATTCGTTGGCAATATAGATGAAACATTCTAATGGAGTATGATATATTGCAACATAACATTCTTCTCTTGTAGCATGTTGGAAAGAACATTTGCTTTTTTCCACATTAAATTAGATGCACATTTTAAAAGTAAATACTAACACACACTAAGATGGACATTATTCCCAGATGTCTCAATGCTCATAACTGTGCAACATGCGGATTTTACTGAACGTTAGCTGTTCTGCCAGACTTGCCTTCGCCAGCTCAGACCAGGTGAAGTGCAATGGAGTGTATAGGACTTCCTCAATTTTTTTGATGAAAAATATTCAAAGTCCGAAAAAACGCTGGGGTCTTTTCACTTTTTCAGGGTGATAGGCTGCAATAGTCCATAATTTTTTTTTGGGTACCCAGGTTCCCCCCTACATTTTCTAACATATGTAACATAAACTATACACTGGGCTCATGTGTAGGGCAATATAACAACTTTATTTTTTTTATTAAGGTTCCCTGGACTTGTGAAATGTAATGTATTTTCTGCAACATATACGTGCATTCAACTTTATCATTTCCAGACGTATGTAAATTAGCCAACGCTAGAGCATCTTCGCTTTGCTTGCCGAAGTAACGCTAGTGAAAATTTGCCAGCATTTGGCGTCCTGGACACAATTTCACATTTTAGTAAATTAGCTTTGTCTGAGCCATTTTCTCCTGGTGAAGTGTTGCGATTGCTGCGAAGCAAATTTTCGCAACTTAGTAAATTTCCCCCTTAGGCTTTATGATCAGAAACTTCCTGCAGCCCTGCTATAGTCATGAAATAACCTTAAAAAAACCAACATGGGATATTCCCAAGACACCATGGCAGGTGCGGGCCAAGCTGACCAGTCCCTAGTTCCAGCCCTGCACTATGGGGCACAATATGGTGTATTTGGGGTAGGGATGCACCCAATCCAAAATTTGGTTCAGGATTCAGCCAGGATTCTGCCTTTTTCAGCAGGATTTGGATTCGGCCGCATCCATCTGCCCGGCTGAACTGAATCCGAATCCTAATTTGAATAAGCAAATTAGGGGTGGGGAGGGTAATCACATCACTTTTTGTCACAAAACAAGGAAATAAAAAATGTTTTCCCCTTCCCACCTCTAATTTGCATATGCAAATTAGGATTCAGGTCGGTATTCGGCCAAATCTTTTGCAAAGGATTCGGGGGTCGGCCGAATCCAAAATAGTGGATTTGGTGCATCCCTAATTTGGGGGATATTTTAGCTTAGAAACAGCTGGGAGAGGCCTTTAGGGCACTCACACTAGGCCATTAAACATCTAGAGAAATTAATGCTGAACACAGCAAAACACACACATTACAGTTGTATGTGTTTTATATGCAAGTAAGTACAGTTGTTTAACAGGACTCTATTTTAATAACACTTTGTTCAGTTTTAAAAAGTGCAATGGAACATGATTGAAACACAAGTCCTGAGGCTTATTAGTACAACCAGGCAGAAAAATATGAAATCAGCATGCCTCCTTTTCCTAATAGATTGTAAGCTTTTTTGCACAGGGACCTTGCTCCAACTGTGTATTTAATCACCTAAGTACTTAAACAAAGATTTATTTATCTATACTGTATAACTTATAATAACTAAGAAATGTTTAAATAGCTGTATGGCTTTCAACAAACATCTTTCTCCCATTGTATATTCTCTGCGGTTTCTAAGGACAAATGCGCTATAGATAGTGTAAAAATGTTTTTTTAATTTCTGATTATTTTTAAATTGCATTCACATTAATGAGATAAAAATCATTTATCAGTCTATCCAGTTTCTTGTGCGCTTCCCTTCTCTGCTGTGTTAGTGATGCAATAACAGTTTAAGGAAGAATATTAATTGTGCACAACTATTTCAATAAGGAATTTTATTATACCCATTAAACACTCTATATAGTACAAACTTTAAAATGCTCAATCTTTCTTTCACTGTTGGAAGTGGTTGCTAAACTTCTGGTTGCAAAACGAATGACTTCCAAATTGTAATCTCTATTCTCACATTTAGGGATGTAGCGAACGGCGGAAAAAATGTTCACGAACATATTCGCGAACTTGCGTCAAAAATGCGAACGGTTCGCGAACGTCGCGAACCCCATAGACTTCAATGGGAAGGCGAATTTTAAAAGCTAGAAAAGACATTTCTGGCCAGAAAAATGATTTTAAAGTTGTTTAAAGGGTGCAACGACCTGGACAGTGGCATGCCAGAGGGGGATCAAGGGCAAAAATGTATCTGAAAAATACATTGTTGACACAGCGCTGCGTTTTGTGCTGTAAAGGGCAGAAATCACACTACGTGATGTTTCTGGACACGGAATGTGAAAAAGCTCACACAGCTAGGTGGCACTTGGTTAAAGACTGGGCAAACAATGCCTGCAAGGTCAACGTATACACTACAGCAGTGGATATGGAATATATTATCGCTGCTTGGAAAACGTCACTCAGGTGGTGTTTCTGGAGACGGTATTATTATTGATATTTAGACAGAATGTGAACAAGCTCACACAGCTAGGTGGCAGTTGTTTGAAGAACACACTGGGCAAACAATGCCTGCAAATGCACTACTATTGGTGCACTACTATGAAGAACAGCAAACAGCACTGGACACGTTAAAGAACAGTAAGATAAGTAAAATAAAAAATATATATATGTATATTAAAAAAAAATTACTCTGGTTGGTGCTGAACTACTAGGAGCAGCACACCAGTCCCACTCCCCAACACAGCTAGACTAATAGCACTGGGCTCTTATAGTAGCAAAGTAAAAAAACAAAAAAGAAAATAAAAGCAGTCCTTACAAGGACTATTGGGTTATTACAGCAGTCAGCAGATGAGATCAGAAGCAGTGCCCACAGCAGCTACATACAGAGCACTGCAGTAGAAGGTAGATTACTAGCCAGCAAAGCTACCTAACCTAAAATGTCCCTCAAATCCCTGCAGAGTTCTGTCCCTACAATACAGAGCAGTATCAAGTAGATTACTAGCCAGCAAAGTTACTATCAACTGTCCCTCAAATCACTAAACAGCTCTCTCCCTACACTAGCTCTTCCAAGCACACACAGGCAGAATGAAAAAACGCTGCAGGGCTTCAGTTTATATATGGAAGGGGAGTGGTCCAGGGGGTGTGGGGGTGGTCCAGGAGGGAGAGCTTCCTGATTGGCTGCCATGTATCTGCTGCTCTGGGGTGAGAGGGCAAAAATAAGCGCCAGCTAAGGCGAACCCAAATAAGTTCTTTGAATTTATTAATAAACTGAACACCAACAATATCAACCTTAAGATCACGGCGGACATTAATAGAGATAGGGTTACATTTCTGGATATCAATATCTTTCGAGGGGTTGACAATAGTGTCCAAACTACACTATTTAGGAAACAGACAGCCACTAACAGCTTACTACATGCTGACAGCCAACATCCTGTGAACACGATTAAAGGGATACCAACCGGGCAATATTTAAGGCTGAGGAGACTATGTAGTACAGTCGAAGACTTCAAAGTAGAAGCAGACAAATTGTATAACAGATTTAAACAGAGAGGGTACAGCCACAATTCTCTCAAACGGGCATACAGTAAAGCATTACAAGCAGATAGAAATTCCTTATTAATCCAACAAAAACAAAATAATAAAAGGGATGTACAACGAGACTCTAATGTAATCAGAATTATAGGTGACTACTGTGCTGAACATAAGGAGATAAAACACATTCTTAACAAATACTGGTACATTTTGGAACAAGACATGGATTTAAAAAAAGTCTTAAGAGAAACACCTATAATCACATATAGGCGGAGTAGAAATCTGAAAGATAGATTGACTCGCAGTCACTACATCAGTCCCCAAAAAACGATGTGGCTAGCCAACCGTACTAAAGGCTGCTATAAATGTGGGTCTTGCAAAGCATGTCCCTGGGTAAATAAAGCAATAAAAATAAGTGGGAGATCAGACATCAAGGAATACATGATCAAGGACTTTATTAACTGTAAAACTACTGGAGTAATTTATGTTATGAACTGCATTTGTGGGATGAGATATGTGGGGAAAACAAAAAGAGAATGGAGACGTCGGATCCTCGAACATGTGGGGGATGTGGTACATAAAAGAAATACATCGGTGGCCAATCACATAAATGAATGTCACGATGGCAATACTGCAGTCATGAAATTCACAGGAGTAGAACACTTTCAATCTACTATGAGAATAGGGGACATCGATAGAAAACTATTACAGAGTGAAGCACAATGGATATACTGGCTTCACAGTAAGTCCCCCAATGGACTAAATGAGGGATTTACCTTTTCCCCCTTTTTGTGACCAGGATACAATCTAATAAACATTTATTCAGGGATTATATCTGTCATTATGACAGTAGTAGTATTGGAAACTAAGGCAACTTACTTAATTTAATTATAGTGTGAATTTATGCATGACTTCATTTTAGATTGAATAGGCAGTTGATGCTTCCGCTCCATCCGTTTTTTGAAGTTGGCGACTTGTGTATCGTATAACTAAGCGCAATACTTCACTTACCCAAAGACTATAAGGTCCCCTAAATGTTAGTGACGTATATTGGGACCTAACATACTGCAAATTTTTACTGACATAGTGAGTATCAGCGATGATAAATTACTGGCAAAGCATCAATGATTCCCTATTAGGTGAAGCAATAGTATGGGCACTTCCGCCCTAAACAGGAAGTGACGTCGCGCAACTAGTGTGAGTTTTTCAGACAGTGACTATGGAAAGGAGCGGGTCCGACACTTATGCCCCTGACGAAGCTGCCAAGCAGTGAAACGCGTTGGGTGGTGTAGGTGGAAGGTGGTGAGGCTAGTTCCCACGCTTCCCAACGTAGCTAGGCAGAAACTATAGCATTGGGAGGGAATGGTGGGGGGCTCAAAGGTGGCTCATTGGAAGGTGTGGAATACATTTAAGAGCGCTACTGGCATTAACGCTGTGTGAACAGTGAAGTGCATTTAAACATTTGGTTACCACTAGCCTACCTAATCCGCCTACACATTCAGTTTTTAATATGTGTTATTTTTAAGGACATTGTCCTGCACAGCTGTGATTGGAACATGCTGCGTGTGTTTATGTCGGTTTGAGCCTATTTGGTTTTTATTAAGCATAGTTACTATTAAAGGTTAAGTTTTAATATACTGTTGCGATCATAACCTGAACTGGCTGGCTTGCTACATAGTTGCTGGATGGATGTCTAACATTCAATTCAGAGCTTGTGTGCAGTAATTTGTGTTTCTAGATATATGTTTCGTTGTTACCAGCTTGCAGGCTACAGGTCGTTTAACTTCCCTATTAACCCCGATTCATGTGTGTATTTTTATATAAACTTCTTTACAAAGGTGAGTTTGTCCGTTCGTGGCACAGTTTGACTAAATGCAACAAAACTCCTCAGGGACCATCTTCTCATCCAGAAGGTGAACAGCTACCTTTTGTGCAATACACGAGGGCCCCCCCCCACATGTATAGGCCCTGTGTATCTCAGACCTACTCTCCAGTGTCATGTTACCACACCTGATTCATTTGGACACCGAATGTAACAAAACTTTCCAAGTACAATCGATTAATCCAGTAGGGGACCAATGCCAATTGTTCCCCTCTATTCTATGCAACCAGTTTAATGTGTTTTTTATGGGATATGA
The DNA here is from genome assembly GCF_017654675.1 of Xenopus laevis. Classification (NCBI taxonomy): domain Eukaryota; kingdom Metazoa; phylum Chordata; class Amphibia; order Anura; family Pipidae; genus Xenopus; species Xenopus laevis. The sequence continues at coordinate 67,958,521 of NC_054386.1, forward strand.
CCAAATGCAACAAGCCATGAACATATAACTAAGGAATTCCTAAAGGTGCTAAACTTGAGATTGCACCATTTCATTAGAGACTTGAGGTGCATTTTGGTAAAGGAGGAAATTGCTCCCATCAAACACCATTGCATCAAGGAACAGCTCTTTAGCATAGTATGCTGTCTATTTGCATACAAATATTATTGGTTTCTCAGGCAATGCTGGTCACTCCCTATATGACCAATGACATCACTCATTGGTCACTCCCACTCCCTATATTACCAATGACGTTTAGCATTCCATAATACTGGATTGCATTATTTTGTAATTTAATTTCTTGGGCAAAGCCCGGTACCTGAGCTGCAAAGTCATAAGGTATAAATATTTTCTGAAGAAAAGTTTACTTTCATAGCCCATGTAAAGTACAGTATATCATTTATTGACCTGGCTTGTGACTTCAGGGCCATCTGCTGGCCAAATTCAACAATTGAATTGTGAAGGGAACATACAGTTAATACCAATAAAAAGTAATACTAACTAAAGACAGGCTTCTATTCAACCAAAAGTACAGGCGAATGTCTGGATCACAACCTTTTATCTTGTGCAGCGTTCCCATGTACATTAATATATAAGTAAAACAAAAACAAACCCCATAAGCATGAATTGGAAGCTGGATGTACAATACTAACTTCTTGTAGAAGAAACTGTAGTTCTGCAACAGATGGTGCATCTGATCTTGACCAGGGTGTCAATGCTGCATGGCGGTGAGTGCTGTGAGTGGCTGTTAAAAACCTCTGCCGTACATTTTCAATGCAGGGGAATAATCTTACTCTTTAATAAACATTGGGGGGCATATTTACTAATTAACCCTCGATATTCGACCATCGAAGTAAAATCCTTCGACTTCAAATATCGAAGTCGAAGGATTTACCGCTATTCATTCGATCGAACGATCGAAGGAATAATCGTTCAATCGAATGATTAAATCCTTAAAATCGAACGATTCAAAGGATTTTAATCCATCGATCGAACAATTTTTAGTTCTTATCGTTCAATTCTAGGTCGTGGTCGAAGGTCGAAGTAGCCAAAAAATACTTCGAAATTCGAAGTATTTTTTTTTCTAATCCATCACTCGAGCTAAGTAAATGTGCCCCTGCATAAAGCCTTTTAATGGGAACTATCAATTCTGAAAAAACATCACCTTGGTTCAACCCACTGTTTTATAGGAAAACTGAAACAAATGTTTCTAGAATGACCTCCCTGTTTATTCTTCTGCATCTGCACATTGGGTATATTCTCTCCAGCATTGCTCTTCATATAGGTACACTTATGAGAACATAACCATTCAGAGCTCTGCAGCTCTACATTAGTTATATTACTACCAACACTCTCCTTAGTATAGGAAAATGTTAACTATACCATGCAGATATTTGCTGATATTTCTGCAGTTCCACAATGTGGGCAATTCTTCCAGCATTTCCTCTATAAGAGCAAGTTAATGTACCAAGGACAAAATATGGGTATCCCAAAATATGAGCAATATTCAAGCAATATCCTTCAATTTCAGTGGGATTCTAGCTGAGACCTGCATAATGTTTTTAAGTGTGATCTATATTGCAGCCTCACTCCTTTTCCCCGAAGCATATACAATCCACAAGCTGGATGCATAATTAGCAATAAATTAAGAGGCAACAATATCTAAAACTGCAGACTTGCCATGTACTAATGCAACACATAAATGGCAACATTCCCCTTTAAGTTAGGACACTTGTAAAAAAATGCAAGCTGTGTGGCAGTGATAAAATCTGTAGTTACACAGTATAATTACAAATTCTCATCTCCAGGGTATATAATAAAGCTGACTTCTACACTGTAAGTTGTATATTTTTAACCATAACATTTGGTTTGGAACACAATCCAAAGAAAAGCAGCGAAGGCAAGACAGCAGAAAGAAAGCCAGTGTCAGTTAACTAATTGCAGGCTTGATGTTACATGCAGATATGGAAAGTATACACAAAGCCAAAGAGTCCCAGACACAGAGATAAAGAGGCTCACTATTTACAGTTAAACAGCCTCTTCCGTTCTGCATTCTAAAACTGATGTTTATGTCACTCCATCCAAACTGCTTCCTCTCCAGCCCATTAAGGGCTATTCAACACGGGGAGATAGCCACGCGTTTGCGGTCGCGGCGACAAAGCGCCGCGCCAGTCGCCGCGACCGGCGCAGGCGACAGTTTTGTATGGGCGCCTATGTAAAAACGCCTGTGCTAACCACACGAGGCGATGCGCTTTTCAACAGTCGCCTGAAAATGCCTCGCCAGGCTTTTTCAGGCGACTGTTGAAAAGCGCATCGCCTCGTGTGGTTAGCACAGGCGTTTTTACATAGGCGCCCATACAAAACTGTCGCCTGCGCCGGTCATGGCGACTGGCGCGGCGCTTTGTCGCCGCGACCACAAACGCGTGGCTATCTCCCCGTGTGGACTAGCCCTAAAGCTTCCAGCATACCTCTAGGAACCAGTCATCGCCCATGTTTCCGTCTGAAGGGGAAAGGAGAGACTGTTCAGCTTGCAGCCCTTAGTCTGCCATTCCTATCAAGGTTTTCCTGGGAGGAATGAAACACGCTAAGTTAACCTGAAATTAAAGTTAATGTTCAGTAAATTTAATGCTAAAGTGCTATAAAGTGGAGTGATGGTTTTATTAATATAACATTGTTTTTAGCCCATTCATATTTCTATTCCAACTCCAGTTGTTCTTTACTCCCCTTTTGTGGTATATCTGTACAGAATACTATTCACTAGGGGGCACACGCACACCTGTATATCCACAAACAATGTACACTACAACAATCTATTTAAATAAAATATTCGATAAGCAGGCACCACATGAATGCTAGCTGTTGCATAACTGCAATTTTTTTTATTTTTTTACTACTTTGGATGTGTGTTTGAGCTACATAAACAAAAGGAAATTTATGGGGTTTTTTTAATCTCCGTTTTTTTCAGTTCAGTTGTTTTTAGATTTTTCTTTTTTCTCCATTATTTTCTATTTTGTATTTGTGACCATATTTTTAAGATTGAAGCTTAAAGTTTAAATTTTCTTTTCTAAAGCAGCTCGATGGGGGAGGTGGTCGACTGCAAACTGTTCTAAATTGATACATTTAGTTGATACATTTCTTATATTTGGTACCACTGAGAAAACTCTCTAAAGGCAACTGTTAGAATTGATACAATAGTTGCTAATATTCCATAGATGCATCTGAGAAAAGTATCAACTGGATTACTGAGCTGCCATATGAAACATAGGAATATTCAACTTTAAATGTCATCTTTGGAGAAAAAGGGTAAACATTTAAAAAAATGCAAAGCACTTGAAAAAAGCCTTTATTTCTGATGAACAATCTGAAAACAACTAAACTGAAAAAGTGTTTGGAAGGAGAACAACCCCTTTCAGCAGATAGGTATTGTCTATAGTACACATACACCCATAGTCATGCATATATAGCCAATTTTTTTTAATGTCTTGAATGTTTCTTACAACATATGAATCGACACCTCCTTAAAGATGGTACTAACTAAGGGCTCTTACTGACGAGCGGTTGTAGCTGCGCTCCCCTGTGTTCTGTTTTTCTGTGATCAGCCGCAGGGGAGCGCAGGAATAGAGGCATTATGTTTTTTAGAATGGGGCTGTACTCACACAGGCGCATGTAGGCGCTGTACGCAGGAAAAATGCAGCATGTTGCGTCTCAACCAGCGTTCAGCGCCTACACGCGCCTGTGTGAGTACATCCCCATTGGAAAAAACGTAATGCGTCTATTCCTGCTCTCCCCTGCGGCTGAATGCAGAAAAACGAAACGCAGGGGAGCGCAGCTACAACCACTCGTCAGTAAGAGCCCTTCAGGTACAGAGAGATGTACAGTACATACAATAATAAGCATCATAAAAATATTAATTGCTATAAACAGCAATTATTATATACATAAAACACACCAGACTTCAAACATATGAACCGGATTAATCCCTTAATTAACCCACACACCTACAGACACACAACCCTCTATTCTAATGATAGCTGAATGCACATCAAGTGCAAGAAAATACAGCATGCTGCTCTTAAACAAATGCAATGAAATGCAAATGGAGTAAAACGTAAATCAGCGCCAAGCAGAGTATAATTGAATCAATACTTTTAGTTGCACTCAAACATGTATTTAAATGCATTGTTAAATGCAGGGAAAAATTCCCCTGTGTAAGAGCCCTAAGTCAGGAACCTATATACATATTTGATATTGGCATATTCAGGGGACATGGGGCTTTTATAATCAGTTGTGCCTGCATGCATATAAGCAACATATTTACACTATAATAATAGCATTTAGAGCTATCTGATTACACTCATTCAGGCAAAGTTGGAAAGTTTATGCTCCCCTCCCAATAGCTTTTTCTAGGTAAACTAAAAGTTATGCCCAATAAATATCCCAAGTAAAAGAGCACACAATAGTGGCAATTTAAGGGTCAAAAAAAGCGATCCATCGTGCGGCGCTCGATTTCTCCTCTCAACCTTCCTTATAGGAGAGAAATTGAGCGCCGCATGATGGATCGTTGCTGCATCGCTTTTCTGAAGAGGAGCACAAGCAGAGTTTCGATAAGTTATTTCTTAATAAAGACATAGAAAGAAGAAGAAAAAGTATGACCCATATGGTTGCACCTTCCCACCTTCATTAGCTGAGTTCCCAAAGCAAAAAAGTAAAACGTAACTTTTATTGATCACATTCTAAAATTAATATGAAACGAAATAAACATGAAGTGTGTATTAAAATCAAGGTTAGGTGAGGAAGCTGAAATAGACTCGTGGTCAATAGCTTGTAAACAGTGTTTGAAAGTGGGAATAGTGTGGGTTTTTAAACACCAATAATGGCAATTTGCCCATACCTATCCCCACAGTATTGGAATGCTGGTGGTCCACTGTGTGTATATGGAGCGGGTGTAATACAGGGTAAGGTTGGTACTGAAAATATGAGCCAGAAATGATTTATAGGCCCAAGTCACAAAACATACGTCTGAATGGAGCAGTCTGTAATCACTTAAACGCTATTAGGGATGAGTGTCGTGAGCAATAGTCTATGTGAAGACAGAGGAAATCGTCATGCTTAACCTCACACAGCGTCCCTAAGAGCTAATACCATTTCTAGCTGGAAGGCGAGCAGATCTGCCAAATTGTCTGCTATATTATTCCCCCATAATTAGTTACACATGGATGCTTGGCGTGCGGATTAGACAGTTGCCTACTTTCCCCGTTCAATACGCCTGCCAGCGTCGGCGAGGGAAGAGCAGGTCTCTGTATTAAACTTAACTGCCGGCTTAACCCCGCACCGCCCTTCCTTAGTGATTCTATAAGACTGCTAGACAGAACGTGTCCAACACACGGAGCGCTATGCGCCGTGTTAGCGTACCGATGCAGCCCAAACCACCCTTCCACCCTTCCACCCTTCCGTTTTAGCCACCAGTTTAACAGTGCACCGTCCCTGCCTAACGATTAAAAAAGAAATTCAAGGAGCGCCTGACGCGCGTTTCGCTTGCTGAGCTGCAAGCTTTGTCAAAGGCTAATTTTTGGCGCTGAATCAGTGCAGGTTTAAATAGGGAGGTGAATACCTCTCAAAATTTGAATGAGCCAATCACGACACAAGAGGTGGAGCTATACATTACCCAATGCATCAGCCCAATACCTCCACAGGGCAAACTGTAGTTAGTGTCATTGGCAACAATAGTATAAGTATATTAAAATAAAAAAGTATCATACAGTGGAATCTTGAAGTTGTTTTAGCAACATTTGTGGAAACTGCTGAACATATTTTACAAAAAGCAACAATACATAGGGAAAAGTCCCCTCATTATAATACAATTGTAATTAGAAATTAAATATATATGAAGATGCAGGTGTAAGCATCACATGGCACATAGTATAGTCAAATGAAAATATTCATGGTAATGCTTTCGTTGAGACCTTGCGGACTTAAGGTGTTTAGTAGGAAAATTAATTCACTTTCCTTGGAGAGAAGCGATGTCTCTAAGTCACCTCCTCGGATCCCTAAATTAATGTTAAATAGACCAACCGCTTGTAGTCCCTTACTTATGCTATTATGATATTCCATGAAATGTCTGCTAACCGGTGGAAGTTTCTTGTTAGCTTTGACCCAATCTGAGGCATTGTCAATACTTGTCACGTGTTCAAGGATTCTCCTCTTGAAAGCTCGATTGGTCTTACCTATGTACATTTTATTGCATGGGCAGATTAGCAAGTAAATCACATTGGTCGTGTTGCAGGAAAAGTAATGTGTCACCTTATATGGTTTCCCAAATCTATCCATTACTGTTACTGCTATACATTCTGTTGTGTTGTGTATGTATTTACACGCTTTGCATTTCCCACATGGAAATGTGCCTGTTCTCACAGGTTTTGTCTTATGTTTAGAAAGATGACTTCTAACCAGACGATCCCGTAAATTTGGCGCTCTACGGCTACATACTTGTGGACGGGAGTCTATTGATGTAGCCAAGACAGGATCTGTAAGTAATATATGCCAGTGTTTTGTCAGAATGGAATTAATCTCTGGCCATTGTCTGCAAAAGGTACTGATGAATCTGGTTGGTTGCTCAGTTGGGTTAGCAGAGTTTTTAGTCTTGGTTAGTAAATCAATTCTTTGCGTATTAACTGCCCTGAAGTAGGCTTTTTGAATTATGGAGTTAGAGTAGCCTCTTGCTCTGAGTCTCTCAGTAAGTTCACACGCTCGCAGTTTTGAAGGTAGCCATATCCGAACAATTCCGTCGTAATCTCAAGAATTCGCCAACTGGAATTCCCCTTTTAGTCGAGATTGGGTGATGGCTCTGAAAGTGTAGTATGGAATTGGTGGCAGTGGATTTACGATATAGATCTGTGGAAATTGTACCATCTTGATCCAGAATTAATGTGATGTCCAGGAAGTCCAGCTTCTGGTTGCTGATTGTGTGTGTCAGTCTGATATTAAGATCGTTATTATTCAGTGCCAGCAAGAACTCATCAAGACATTCACGACTGCCAGTCCATAAAAAAACCAGATCATCAATGTAACGATACCAAGTGGCTATATATTGGGTGAATTGGGACATCTGGTCACCAAATACCCAGGAAGCTTCCCACCAACCCATGAAAAGGTTGGCATAAGTAGGTGCAAATGCAGCACCCATGGCGACCCCTCTTACTTGTAAATAGAACTTGTCATTAAAGACGAAAAAGTTGTGATTTAGACAAAACTGGGTTAGTTCAGTCATAAAATCTATATATTGGCCATCCCAGTTACTTTCAGTCTCCATAAAGAAACAAACAGCCTGTAAGCCATGTTTATGGGAAATTGATGAATATAAAGATTCTACATCACAGCCTACCAGAAATGTTCCAGATTCAGTCTTGATGTCTTGCAATTTAGAGAGCAGATCCCCTGTATCACGGATATATGAGGGAAGGTTAATCACAAAATTCCTCAGTTTGGTATCAATGTATTGACTGGCTTTTTCACATAGATTACCATTCCCTGATACAATCGGGCGAACAGGTGGTTTCGTTAAATTTTTATGCACTTTAGGCAACATATAAAATGTTGGAGTGATGGAGAAAGTGTTTAGTAGAGCTTTGTATTCACTTCTAGTCATGAGTCCTGTGTGGTAACCATCCTCAATCAGGGTGTTGTATTTTAGTCTAAATTTCTCAGTGGGATCACCATGTAATCTGTGGTAACAGGAATTATCATTGAGTTGTTTGAGAGCTTCTGTCATATATAATATGCGTGGCCAGATCACCACATTGCCACCCTTATCTGAGGGTTTGATGATAACATCCTCCCATTCGGAGATTTGTTGAATGGCCATATGTTCCTCTTTAGTGAGGTTATCTTGACCATGTCAAGATAACACATTGACTGCGGAACTGGTGTGTCTAGGTGGCATAAAACGACTCTTTGTTCACATGAACAAAACACATTTGATCAAGCTATTTCTGATCTTAATGACTTAATGGCAGAACAGATGACACCAACAGGCGTTATGAAACCCAAGAGTCGTTTTATGCCACCTAGACACACCAGTTCCGCAGTCAATGTGTTTTGTGAGTTGGTCATGCAAGACTTTCTGACTCTACCTAGACATGGTCAAGATAACCTCACTAAAGAGGAACGTATGGCCATTCAACAAATCTCCGAATGGGAGGATGTTATCATCAAACCCTCAGATAAGGGTGGCAATGTGGTGATCTGGCCACGCATATTATATATGACAGAAGCTCTCAAACAACTCAATGATAATTCCTGTTACCACAGATTACATGGTGATCCCACTGAGAAATTTAGACTAAAATACAACACCCTGATTGAGGATGGTTACCACACAGGACTCATGACTAGAAGTGAATACAAAGCTCTACTAAACACTTTCTCCATCACTCCAACATTTTATATGTTGCCTAAAGTGCATAAAAATTTAACGAAACCACCTGTTCGCCCGATTGTATCAGGGAATGGTAATCTATGTGAAAAAGCCAGTCAATACATTGATACCAAACTGAGGAATTTTGTGATTAACCTTCCCTCATATATCCGTGATACAGGGGATCTGCTCTCTAAATTGCAAGACATCAAGACTGAATCTGGAACATTTCTGGTAGGCTGTGATGTAGAATCTTTATATTCATCAATTTCCCATAAACATGGCTTACAGGCTGTTTGTTTCTTTATGGAGACTGAAAGTAACTGGGATGGCCAATATATAGATTTTATGACTGAACTAACCCAGTTTTGTCTAAATCACAACTTTTTCGTCTTTAATGACAAGTTCTATTTACAAGTAAGAGGGGTCGCCATGGGTGCTGCATTTGCACCTACTTATGCCAACCTTTTCATGGGTTGGTGGGAAGCTTCCTGGGTATTTGGTGACCAGATGTCCCAATTCACCCAATATATAGCCACTTGGTATCGTTACATTGATGATCTGGTTTTTTTATGGACTGGCAGTCGTGAATGTCTTGATGAGTTCTTGCTGGCACTGAATAATAACGATCTTAATATCAGACTGACACACACAATCAGCAACCAGAAGCTGGACTTCCTGGACATCACATTAATTCTGGATCAAGATGGTACAATTTCCACAGATCTATATCGTAAATCCACTGCCACCAATTCCATACTACACTTTCAGAGCCATCACCCAATCTCGACTAAAAGGGGAATTCCAGTTGGCGAATTCTTGAGATTACGACGGAATTGTTCGGATATGGCTACCTTCAAACTGCGAGCGTGTGAACTTACTGAGAGACTCAGAGCAAGAGGCTACTCTAACTCCATAATTCAAAAAGCCTACTTCAGGGCAGTTAATACGCAAAGAATTGATTTACTAACCAAGACTAAAAACTCTGCTAACCCAACTGAGCAACCAACCAGATTCATCAGTACCTTTTGCAGACAATGGCCAGAGATTAATTCCATTCTGACAAAACACTGGCATATATTACTTACAGATCCTGTCTTGGCTACATCAATAGACTCCCGTCCACAAGTATGTAGCCGTAGAGCGCCAAATTTACGGGATCGTCTGGTTAGAAGTCATCTTTCTAAACATAAGACAAAATCTGTGAGAACAGGCACATTTCCATGTGGGAAATGCAAAGCGTGTAAATACATACACAACACAACAGAGGTAATGGATAGATTTGGGAAACCATATAAGGTGACACATTACTTTTCCTGCAACACGACCAATGTGATTTACTTGCTAATCTGCCCATGCAATAAAATGTACATAGGTAAGACCAATCGAGCTTTCAAGAGGAGAATCCTTGAACACGTGACAAGTATTGACAATGCCTCAGATTGGGTCAAAGCTAACAAGAAACTTCCACCGGTTAGCAGACATTTCATGGAATATCATAATAGCATAAGTAAGGGACTACAAGCGGTTGGTCTATTTAACATTAATTTAGGGATCCGAGGAGGTGACTTAGAGACATCGCTTCTCTCCAAGGAAAGTGAATTAATTTTCCTACTAAACACCTTAAGTCCGCAAGGTCTCAACGAAAGCATTACCATGAATATTTTCATTTGACTATACTATGTGCCATGTGATGCTTACACCTGCATCTTCATATATATTTAATTTCTAATTACAATTGTATTATAATGAGGGGACTTTTCCCTATGTATTGTTGCTTTTTGTAACATATGTTCAGCAGTTTCCACAAATGTTGCTAAAACAACTTCAAGATTCCACTGTATGATACTTTTTTATTTTAATATACTTATACTATTGTTGCCAATGACACTAACTACAGTTTGCCCTGTGGAGGTATTGGGCTGATGCATTGGGTAATGTATAGCTCCACCTCTTGTGTCGTGATTGGCTCATTCAAATTTTGAGAGGTATTCACCTCCCTATTTAAACCTGCACTGATTCAGCGCCAAAAATTAGCCTTTGACAAAGCTTGCAGCTCAGCAAGCGAAACGCGCGTCAGGCGCTCCTTGAATTTCTTTTTTAATCGTTAGGCAGGGACGGTGCACTGTTAAACTGGTGGCTAAAACGGAAGGGTGGAAGGGTGGTTTGGGCTGCATCGGTACGCTAACACGGCGCATAGCGCTCCGTGTGTTGGACACGTTCTGTCTAGCAGTCTTATAGAATCACTAAGGAAGGGCGGTGCGGGGTTAAGCCGGCAGTTAAGTTTAATACAGAGACCTGCTCTTCCCTCGCCGACGCTGGCAGGCGTATTGAACGGGGAAAGTAGGCAACTGTCTAATCCGCACGCCAAGCATCCATGTGTAACTAATTATGGCGGAATAATATAGCAGACAATTTGGCAGATCTGCTCGCCTTCCAGCTAGAAATGGTATTAGCTCTTAGGGACGCTGTGTGAGGTTAAGCATGACGATTTCCTCTGTCTTCACATAGACTATTGCTCACGACACTCATCCCTAATAGCGTTTAAGTGATTACAGACTGCTCCATTCAGACGTATGTTTTGTGACTTGGGCCTATAAATCATTTCTGGCTCATATTTTCAGTACCAACCTTACCCTGTATTACACCCGCTCCATATACACACAGTGGACCGCCAGCATTCCAATACTGTGGGGATAGGTATGGGCAAATTGCCATTATTGGTGTTTAAAAACCCACACTATTCCCACTTTCAAACACTGTTTACAAGCTATTGACCACGAGTCTATTTCAGCTTCCTCACCTAACCTTGATTTTAATACACACTTCATGTTTATTTCGTTTCATATTAATTTTAGAATGTGATCAATAAAAGTTACGTTTTACTTTTTTGCTTTGGGAACTCAGCTAATGAAGGTGGGAAGGTGCAACCATATGGGTCATACTTTTTCTTCTTCTTTCTATGCCATTAATTACTATCATTGACCTTGCACACCACCTTTTTGTTTCAAATCTCTACCAATGGATGGTGCTACCTACCAAACCAATATATCTTTCTTAATAAAGACTTAGCGATTTAAAAGTTTAATTTGTCTTTGTGGTTTTTTTCTCGTTCTATACTAACGAATTGTTTTTTTTAAAAAAATCGATGTTACTGGTCCTTTAACTATGGATGCACCAAATCCACTATTTTATGATTCAGCCAAACCCTGAATACTTTGTGAAAGATTGGGCCGAATACCAAACCAAATCTGCACACTAATTTGCATATTAAATTAGGGAAACAAGGGTTTAAGAGAATCGTGTGATTAAAATTTTTTTGATTTCCTTGTTTGTGTGATGAAAAGTCCCATAATTCTTTGGATTCGGTTTCAGTTCAGCCAGGGACTTGGATTTGGCCAAATCTGAATCCTGCTGAAAAGGCCAAATTTTGGCCGACTCCCGAACTGAATACTGGATTCGGTGCATCCCCCAACAAATGAAGCAAAAGCTACAGTGCTAGTGTCATAATGTCCATTATGCTACTTCAACACACAATAGTAGCTTGTTCTGCACACTGGTGCTTAGCAACATTTCAAACAATACATTTTGAAAATGAAACATACTATACTTACTTCACTGTCACATATAATTTGACTTTATAATGCCACCTGCTGTCCAGCCTTTTTATCACACCTTTGCTCAGTTGTTTTCGGTGATATATGGAGCTTTATGTCCTATGAATATTAATTGTATAGGGTAACTGCAAATATTATACATGCAATGCCTATCCACACACTATGTGCATTGTATGTGTGTATAAAGTGCATATAAAATGATAAACACTTATAAATCAGATCTTATATTTTAAAACATTACACCTACTATACAGAGCAACCACGCACTCCCAGATCCAATTCTAATTGCACAGAATAGATGACATAATAGCTCAGTGATGTTATTACGGCTAATTGAAAAATAAATACATCTACATATAATTTATGGTATATGGCTTTTTAAATCTGCATTTACAAAGCACTAATGCAAAAATTGCTGAAAGATACACTAATCTGTGGCGTGCCAAGTAAGAACACAGCTGGGCACATTTGCATCTGGGCAGTAACCCATGGCAACCAATTAGATGTCTGCTTTCATTGTTCTACTTGCAGTTGGCTGAAAATAAGCGAATCACTGAATGGTTGCTATGGGTTACTGCCCATATACAAATTTGCCTAATGTTTATAATTGAGCCCCAGTGCTTACAAACTCAAATGATAGCACAGAACCACAAAGCACCATTGCCACTGGTTTTAGATAAACTATCTCCCCATATTACTTTGCACTTATGACATCTATCATGCATATAGAAAACATGCCTAACTAACTTTAAGTGTTATAAAGTATAAGGATATTCCCTTAAAGGAAACGTATCATTAAAGTAAAGTATCGCCTCAAGCTTGAGATTTTGCTTTATGGATCACTGTGCCAAGCCAAATGTGTAGGTACTGCCATTTATGTTGCAATTGTTTGTTTTAAACATGCCTTACCTCTCTTACTTATCCAACCTGGAATTATATTATGAGGTTTAAGGTGGCCATAGACGCAAAGATCCACTTGTTTGGTGACATCGCCAAACGAGCGAATCTTTTCCCGATATGCCACTAACAGGCATGGCTATATCGGGGGTAATCTGAACGTTCAGCCCTATGGCGAATGGTCCGATTACGATGCGCAATGGGCTCCGGCGGGATCGGTCAGGACAAAATCAAACCTGTCCGATCGACCAAACGACCGATCTCTGCCGGACGAAAAATGACGGCACTCTCCACACACGGTCCGAAAATTGTACGAATCCTCGATTCGTACGATAGGATCTTTGCATCTATAGCCACCTTTAGTCTATCATCAGTGTGAAATCAGATTAATGCATATTGTGGGTGCTAAATATGCAGAGATCACTTTATAAATTGCAGTCATTTAAATTTAGCTGAAGGGAGATATTTGATCTATTACCTATGATAATATTTTCTGGATTTCTTCATGTACCAACACTCTTTCATTACTTTAGGTATTTTTATTTTAGTATCTTCCAACACAGCGCTGTCCAAGTTCTGTGGTACCGAGGGCCAACATTTTACTGGCCTATGTGGAGGAGGGCCGATGAAAGTCAGTGTTGATCCACAAAATAAAGTTTTCCAAGGAACGATCCAGAATCCATGGATCGTTCCTTGGAAAACTTTATTTTGTGGATTGATACGTTCGCACACACGGCGGAGGTGCATCACAAGGTTTCGATCGAAAGTTTGGTTTGCATTTGTTTGAGGTAACTAGCAACATTGATTTATTGAAAGTCAGTGTTGGCCACTCCCCTTTTAAACCACACCCACTGTAAACCACACCCACATTACCAAAAGAACTTTTAAGATAATATCCACATTAACGGTGGTAGCACACCAAAAAACCAAATGGTTGGTGCTCACTGCAGGGAAATCCCTCATCACTCTTATGTGAAAAATTGAAATCATGTTAAAAACATACCCTTAAATCCAAATGCCTCATCCTCCCCTGTGGATAATACAACAACCCCGCAACACATGATTAAACACCTTAGGGGCCCTTAACAACAATTTCCAAATGCTTACAAATCCCAAGAACAAACCCCTAACAGGCTTACATTCCACAGGTAGCATGGGGCAAGCAGAGACTGCATACTCAGGGAGCAGGGCCGGCCAAGGTATTTTTGCACCCTAGGCAAAGGCTTCAATCAGTGCCCCCCCCACCCAGTCCTGCATTACCATTTTCAGCCTTACCAGTCATATAGCCCCCTGTACCTGTGCCAGCACCTATCATATTGCCTACATTTGTACCTATGCCAATGGCAGTCAATCCCCCAGATTGCCCCCAGGCCCCAATCTGTACCTGTGCCAGCATAAGCCAAAACATCCATCATATTTTTATCCCCAATCTGTACCTATGCCAGCGGCAACCAAAATAATCCATCATATTGCCACAATTTGTATCTGTTCCAGCAGTAGCCAAAAATCCATCATATTGCCCTCAAACATCTTTGTACCTGTGCCAGCAGCCACCATATTGCCCCATGTACCTGAGCCAGCAGCAGCCAATCCCTTATATTGCCCCCAATCTGTACCTGTGCCAGCATCAGCCAAAAAATCCACACTATTGCCTCCATATATGTACTTGTGCCAGCAGCAGTCAAATATCCATCATATCATCTGTTTACCTGTGCAAGTAGCAGCCAAGATATTGCCCACGAATATGTACCTGTGCCAGTAGCTGCCAAAAGGGAGCTGGGGAATGATTCTGTCTGGAACAGGGGGTTTATAAAGTTAAAAAACTATTAAAGGCCAAGCAAATCAGGGTTTAAAAAAGAAAGAAAGGAAATTCCCCTTAAAAGTGTGCCCCCCCATGATTGCGCCCTATGTGGGCACCTACTCTGCCTGCCCCTAGTTCCAGCTCTGCAGGGAGGGAAGACAGAACAGAGCAGGAGACAAGGAAAGCTCTCAGTCTAATATGTACTACATACAGTGACACAGTGCTGGTGCTTCATTAGCATTTTGTATAAAGTGTGAACAGGTGAACAATGTGGGCAGTTTCAGTCTGAGTCTCAGGTGTGAACAATAGAGGTGTCACAAATGTGAACAATGCAGGAGGATCACAGGTATGAACAATACACTGGATTAGAGTCTGAATTTGAGGTTTAAACAATGCAGGGTGCAGTTTATCTCTACAGTAGGGATGTCGCGGACTGTTCGCCCGCGAACTAATTAGTGCGAACATCGGCTGTTCGCGTCCGCCGAATGTTCGCGAACGTCGCGCGACGTTCGCCAATTTGGGTTCGCCTTAGCTGGCGCTTATTTTTGCCCTCTCACCCCAGACCAGCAGATACATGGCAGCCAATCAGGAAGCTCTCCCTCCTGGACCACCCCCACACCCCCTGGACCACTCCCCTTCCATATATAAACTGAAGCCCTGCAGCGTTTTTTCATTCTGCCTGTGTGTGCTTGGAAGAGCTAGTGTAGGGAGAGAGCTGTTTAGTGATTTGAGGGACAGTTGATAGTAACTTTGCTGGCTAGTAATCTACTTGATACTGCTCTGTATTGTAGGGACAGAACTCTGCAGGGATTTGAGGGACAGTGAGTTTAGGTTAGTTAGCTTTGCTGACTAGTAATCTACCTTCTACTGCAGTGCTCTGTATGTAGCTGCTGTGGGCACTGCTTCTGATCTCATCTGCTGACTGCTGTAATAACCCAATAGTCCTTGTAAGGACTGCTTTTATTTTCTTTTTTGTTTTTTTACTTTGCTACTATAAGAGCCCAGTGCTATTAGTCTAGCTGTGTTGGGGAGTGGGACTGGTGTGCTGCTCCTCCTAGTAGTTCACCACTACCAGCACCAACCAGAGTCAAAATTGTTACAAAGTATCTTATTTGCACCTGTTAGCTGTTCTGAGCTCTCTGCCAAAAGCTAATTAAGTTAGAAACTGTTTTTTTCTGGCTGTTCAGTGCAGAGAAAAGAGGGACTGGTGTGCTGCTCCTCCTAGTAGTTCACCACCACCAGCACCAACCAGAGTCAAAATTGTTACAAAGTATCTTATTTGCACCTGTTAGCTGTTCTGAGCTCTCTGCCAAAAGCTAATTAAGTTAGAAACTGGTTTTTTTTCTGGCTGTTCAGTGCAGAGAAAAGAGGGACTGGTGTGCTGCTCCTCCTAGTAGTTCACCACCACCAGCACCAACCAGAGTCAAAATTGTTACAAAGTATCTTATTTGCACCTGTTAGCTGTTCTGAGCTCTCTGCCAAAAGCTAATTAAGTTAGAAACTGGTTTTTTTTCTGGCTGTTCAGTGCAGAGAAAAGAGGGACTGGTGTGCTGCTCCTCCTAGTAGTTCACCACTACCAGCACCAACCAGAGTCAAAATTGTTACAAAGTATCTTATTTGCACCTGTTAGCTGTTCTGAGCTCTCTGCCAAAAGCCAATTAAGTTAGAAACTGTTTTTTTTCTGGCTGTTCAGTGCAGAGAAAAGAGGGACTTTCCAGTACAAAAGAGGGACAGGGGGTTGAGTGGTCAAAAGAGGGACAGTTGGGAGGTATGCAAGTGCCACCTAGCTGTGTGAGCTTTTTCACATTCTGTCTAAATAACAATAATAATTCTGTGTCCGTAAACATCACCTGAGTGATGTTTTTACAGCAGCAATAATATATTCCGTATCCACTACTGTATACGTTGCCCTTGCAGGCATTGTTTGCCCAGTCTTTAACCAAGTGCCACCTAGCTGTGTGAGCTTTTTCACATTCCGTGTCCAGAAACATCACCTGAGTGACGTAGTGTGATTTCTGCCCTTTACAGCACAAAACGCAGCGCTGTGTCAACAATGTATTTTTCAGATACATTTTTGCCCTTGATCCCCCTCTGGCATGCCACTGTCCAGGTCGTTGCACCCTTTAAACAACTTTAAAATCATTTTTCTGGCCAGAAATGTCTTTTCTAGCTTTTAAAATTCGCCTTCCCATTGAAGTCAATGGGGTTCGCGACGTTCGTGAACCGTTCGCATTTTTGGACGCAAGTTCGCGAATATGTTCGCGAACATTTTTTCCGCCGTTCACTACATCCCTACTCTACAGTCATACCTTTTAAAGTTTACATATGGTAAACAGACACAGCACCTAGGGGGCAAAAGAAGGGGGGGTCCAGTTGGACAGCCCTGTTCCAACACATTTCTGTGAACTAGGAAAACAATTGATGGTGTGTTTTGTATATAGTCTATTATTATTGAAACCACGCTCAAGCCTTTCTATACCACTACCATGACAATGAATCTTGGGACCTGAATAAATGTCAAGAGAAATACAACCCTTGGATCTCAGTCTCATCTCAGTGAATGCAGGGCTCCTCAATACTACAACAAACAGTGAAAATAATAAATGATATGATAGTAGCAACTCTGACACTTTTCATCTGCTTGTGACTCAGGATTTTAGAGTAATTTTCTGAATTATTATTTACAGTGGCTCTGGTTTACAGGGAAGGCAGAAAACACCATGAGAAACAATCACCTGTGCCATGGGGTGTTTTGTGTGTGACTCAATTCTAAAACTATATTAGCAGCTGTATCTTATTTCTGCCTACAAGCATCTTGGTTTAAAAGAATACTCAGCCCAATTCCACGGTGGCTAAGTAGAACGTAATCAGTAATGACAATATATACAGTAATCTACTCTACTATATACTATACTTTACTATATGTCAGTAATGTGCTACTGCTATACCAATGTTATTATTATTTTTAATACTCTTTATGCACTCTGCAATGTAGTAGTCTAAAACAGCCTAGCGCATATGAACTTGCTTGGACTTTTGTCTGACAAAGATTTCAAAACTCTTGCATTGTTTGCTAACTGAATAAATAGCTACATGTGACACAGTTATTATTTAGTCTGGCAGACACCAGTGTCACATCTGAGATGCAGGTCCTGCTCATTTCCTAAAACCGGATTCCCTGCACTACCTGCAAGAAAGAATTCTCAATTATATAGAATCACTGGCCGTCCCTTCTGGCATGTATCGGTCATACAGGCTTAGGGAGCACTACATGTTGTCGCTGGAAACTTACCAGCTCTCCCCACACTAAAGAGGACCTGAGTCTGCAAAAAAAAAAAAGGAAAGGCATAACCAAAGCTAAGGTTTATAACATGCTGAATAAGCCAAAGAAAAGTTTTGATCTCTGAAATCCGACGTCCTAATCTCATCTATAAACTCCTTCAAGGCTGTTGGATTGTTATTTATGTGAAAACTGTCTCTTGTGACTTTTGCAGGGTGACATCTGTCACTTATATCAAGCAGGCATATGGCTGCCTTATCCTACACCTGTTAGTATGGGCAGCAGGAGGGTAAGGAGAATTCATATATATAATAGCCGGCTGTAAGTATCAGGGCAAAGATATTCATAGAAATTTTACTGTTTTGTATGTGTGTGAGAAATGTTCTTTTGCCAGTATGTGACTTATTCAGTCTAGTGTAGTTTAAGTATTGTTAAGAATTATGTAATACAAACAAACTTGCTTATACAGCATATCTTATAGTTATTTAACTGACTATGAAGGTTGCCATAAAAACATAAACCTCTGTGTTTAATACTTATACCACCACTACTTTCTATACATTCCAAGACACTTACTTAAATAGACAAAACTCCCTCTCATGTTGTTATAAATACATTAAGATTTGTAATTACTATGTGTGTTTGCTTGCATCTAATTGTTTCCTGCAGCACACCACTTACTTGTCTATAGGGTGCATCTACTTCCCAAACCACTTCCAGGCCAAATATACCATCCAGGTTGCATATAGGGAAGGAGTACACCAACTCAGACTGACAATTGCTTTTATGACATTTTATTGCAGAAGTTGAAGCACAAGCTTTTGGGGACCAACCCCTTCCTTTGCTTGCATCTATGCATCTAATGGCTAGGTGTTATATATGCCCAAGTTTATGGGTTATGTTCATAATGCAGGCATTCCTTTTATAATGGTAAACAATTGAAAAATGTTTAGAGAATGTTTATCAGAAATTCCTAATACATGGCTACAAAGGTAGGCATGTACAGACATCTCTGTTGCCCCAAAAGGTGCATTCCTTTTAATATTCCCCTCATATAATGGAAATGGACTGCACTGCAATCTCTGCAACCCCAATTTGGGCACAGAGCTGTATCTAGAAAGCCCCATAGCAAATATCAAAAATGATGTTCATATAAAGGATCATTCACAAGTGCAAGTGCAGTGTGCAATTTAGGGAGTTGGACAGCATATTTCATACCCAGAGTGCAGTGTTTCCCCCCCACAATTTCAGCCCGAGTTAAAACATGGCCAATTGTTTGAGCTTCAACGGGAATTGGGAGTAGTTGTATTTGGCATCAAAATAATGTATGAGTCTGACTATATGGGTAAGTATGCTGCAGCATTAATTTGAGGTTGCCAGTAGCTCCAGGGATCCCTAGTGTCAGTAGGTGCACTAGTGTACAATTTGCAATTTGCAACAGGAAGTGGGACAGATACACAGTGTAACTTTGTAGATGTGCAAGGAGTCACTATGGACGCAAGAACCATGATGATTTGCCCATTGACTGCACTTTTATCTTCACCATTTCCTTTAAGAACAACATTATTTTAAGTGACCCTGCCCCTATAAAAGAATTGCTATCCCATGTTCTCATTTAGCCATAGTTCCCGTTTACAACAACACCAACCCTGGCTTTCTGTTTTTTTCAGACAAATTTGGAAGAAAGTGATTCTTATTATTATTCTGTTAATAGTGGAAGCAGCAGCTAGTTCCTGTGATGGTAATACCCAAAGCAAGGTAGGTCTTATACTTAAAATCAATTGTCCTAAGTAAGGCTTGATTTAGCGTACAACTCACTTGTAAACATATTGGAGAATGATATGGAAAGGTATTAGCAAAAAAGGAAATGCTTTATGGCAGCACCCAGCATCAAATTGGCAACATCTGTTTAATTCATTATAGCCAACTACACTGTGTGTATTGATTCAGCCTGGTGTTAGAACCCTGGAGTTACTGTCACTTTCTAGGTGATGGCATTTCCCCTGCAATCAATATCCTCATATGCATGTGTTTCTAAACATGATTCACTCCCACACACATGGAGCTTTTTCAGGGCAGTAAAATGTCATCCTTGAAATTCTTGCATTCAGTGCGGCTGATATGTTGCTTTTATTCTGAACTTCTGATGCCCACAACTATAAGATCATAATGTATGACTGTTTACTTTAATCCTAAACCTTGTTCTCTCTGGCAACCACAATGTATTCATCAGTAGGTGAGCAAGCAACTGCGCCCAGGGAATGGATATACTGTATGTTGCGATGTGCTTAATTTTTAAATAATATGTAATAGATCACTTCCAGATAAATGTAATAAGGGGTTAGTCTTGACTAGGGGTGCTATATTCAAGAATTATACCAGACAAAGGTCCTGACTGGACCTTCAAATCTCAGATGCACACTTGTTATGTTGCCACCGATTTTAAACACCCCCTCGTCTAAAGTTTTAATTTTGTAAATATGTGGTATAGCTCCTATGGCCCACTATTGACCTCACAATTAATTCTATATTCTGTGTGTGATTCTCATTCAAGACCTTTCAGTATCCCTTCCTCTACCCCAAATATAAACAAATAAATAATACCTACAGTCCTTCTCTCCCATTTTGGGCTTTGTTACCCATGCATAGTCTAACCAGTCTTCCTTTAGAGTCAGGGCACACAGACAGATTCGGGAAGATTAGTCACCCAGCAACAAATCTCCTCTTCTTCGGGGCGACTAATCTTCCCTGCCTTCCCGCCGGCTAAAATGTAAATCGCCGGTGTGATGGCATTCAGAGCGATTCATTTCAGAAGTCACCAGAAGTTTCCTCGTGAGGCAACTTCGGGCGACTTCGGAAAAACAAATCGCTCAGAGTGCCATCCCGCCGGCGATTTACATTTTAGCCGGCAGGAAGACAGGGGAGGCAGTTTGGGGAGATTAGTCGCCCCGAATAAGAAGAGATTTGTCCCCGGGCAACTAATCTCCCCGAATCTGCCTGTGTGCCCTGACCCTTAACCTGTTACAACTATCAGTCCATTGTGACTGGAGTAAATAGGCTATATTGCTCATATTGGGTTCCTCCAGAATGTACACAATGTGAATTAATTAATGAAACCACTGCCTCCACTTCAATGTCTCTCATTTCCAAATCACAAACTATTTTGACCTTCACATTGCTTTTTCCATGTGGCTTTCTCTCATGTCATCTCCAGGATTATTCTTGTGGAATTAAATATGGGTTTCTCTATTTCTGCCTTACCCTCAATTTCTTTACAACTGTAGCTGTATAATAAAATACATTTTCAAATTAAACATGAAACTTAATTCATTTTAGTTATTAAAACATCCATACCTGTTATAAACTCATTAAAAAGTCTCAGCTGTCAACCAGTTGACAGCTGAGACTTAGGCATAGAGTTGGGGCAGGCAATTCCATTCACTTTCCATTCTGCACCTCCTAGATTTTTCTGCTCTCCTCAAATGCTCCCTCCCTCTTCAGCATCTAATTGTGACACCAGTGCATGGGCAGGGGTATTGGGTCCCCCATTCTGGAACACAGTAGTGGGGCCAGAGGGTCAGGAGAGGGGCGCTGGACAGCAGTCCCAGTGGGCCCCGGGCCCCCCAGTCTGACCCTGAATTTAACTCAAATTAACTTCTTTATCCCAAAAGGAAATAACACCCCTCCTAGGCCATTTAATACCACCAAATGACATGTTAATTTAAATGAAAATATCTAAGTGTTCTGTCTCCTGGGGAGGGTTTATGTTATAAACTGTATGTTTTTGTTCCAAAACCAGCATTTAAAGCTTGTGCTTTTTTGAGTGTATATTCTCTATCGCATTTAATCTGCTTCTGGTATGTAAAGTCAGGGATATACTTCATAACTGAAGATAGGTGCAGCACAGACAGAAAAAGATGCTAGGTATACAGTTTTTCAGCCACTGATGTTTGTGATCTGTTTGTAAATTTGTGGAAAAGCCACAGTGACCAGGACCAAGAGTCCCAAATCTATTATGGTTCCACGGGATAACTATTTTATATAAATAAGGGAAGGGAAAATTGTCAAAATAAAAGAAACCTATGGCAGCCAAAAAGTTAAATCCAATACTTTTGTATATCAGTCTTTGTATTTATTTTCCAACTGAGATAAGTTTGCCTAGAAAGATAATGGATAGTGTTGTTCATCTCCTGTTTGCTCAGCCCTTGAGCTAGTGTGCATTGGCAGTACAATAAAACAGAAATTGTGCCAAAAAATATTTCATTTTATACAAGAATAGTTATAATGTCTAGTAACAACATGGTGCAATGTTCTAGGACACAATGTAATGGCACCGTACTATCAAGTAGACTGCATCAAATAAGACTTTAACCTAAAGTTAAAATGTACTTTACAGATGCAATGGACCTTTATTCGGTGACTGATATGTGTCTTTTTTTAATGGCATTTACATACTTACTGGGTGTATGCTTATAGCTATGACAAATATCCTTACTGCTACTTGTACCTACATCATATGTAAATAGATTTATTATGTGTTTATGCTTCAGATAATGGTAACGACATAAATCCTTTCATATATTCAGTCTGAGAGGAGTATATGCATGCATACTCATGTGCAACAATTTTCTGTGGAGGTTTCTTAGCAGTATTGAATGCAAAACAATCTTTGGAGGGACTCACACAGCAACCCCTACAAAGCCCCTCCCCAACATCTTGAGCCTACCACTGTGGTTAGTTTGCAGAGGGTGTGCACATTTTTCAATAGGAAAGCACCTGGAGAGGGGAGATTTCTATACAGCACACTCCACATTCTGGGCCCCCCTGTGACCACAGGGTCTGCTTCCTCTATAGTTATGCCACTGATGAATGTGCTGTTCAATGAGAGTTACAGATTTTTCTCCCTCTGTCTGAGTAAGATGCCCCATGGTGCACACCCCACAACGTATATATACAACATACATCAGCTTTACACTTAGGGATAACTTACTGCAAAAGTGCACTAAGGGGTAGAAGAGCATCTTTAGTGCTCATCTTGAGAGTACTTCTGACTAAGGTCTGGCTTCACTCTGCACTTTACACTGGAGAAAAACCAAGGCTAGGATTATAGCATAGTTTTGGAGGGTACACAACAGTCCGGTTCTTTCCATCTACTATAGGGTAACAAAAAGGACCGCATTGCAGCCTTTGTCAATTGCAACTCCCTAACTTGCTTGCTTCATGTGTAAGTTAGGGAACAGGTAGGGGGATACCTACAGTTAGGTCCATAAATATTTGGACAGAACCAAAATTTTTGTAATTTTGGTTCTGTACATTACCACAATGAATTTTAAATGAAACAACTTAGATGCAGTTGAACTGCAGACTTTCAGCTTTAATTCAGTGGGTTGAACAAAAAGATTGTATAAAAATGTGAGGAACTAAAGCCTTTTTTCAACACAATCACTTAATTTCAGGGGCTCAAAAGCAACCATTGATTCATATGCTATTTCATGGGCAGGTGTGGGCAATTCCTTGATTATTTCATTATCAATGAAGTAGATAAAAGCTCTGGAGTTGATTTGAGGGGGTGTTTGTATGTGGAAGATTTTGCTGTGAACAGACAACATGCGGTCAAAGGAGCTCTCCATGCAGGTGAAACAAGCCATCCTTAGAAAAAACACATCCGAAAAATTACAACAATATTTGGTGGCAAAATCTACAGTTTGGTACATCCTGAGAAAGAAAGAAAGCACTGGTGAACTCAGCAACGCAAAAAAGCCTTGGACGTCCACAGAAGAGTCCACAGTGGTGGATGATCACAGAATCATTTCCATGGTGAAGAGAAACCCACAACAGCCAAACAAGTAAACAACACTCTCCAGGAGGTAGGCATATTGATATCCAAGTCTACCATAAAGAGAAGACTGCATGAAAGTAAATACAGAGGGTGCATTGCAAGGTACAAGCCACTCATATGCATCAATAATAGAAAGGCTAGATTGAACTTTGCTAAAAAAAACATCTAAAAAAGCCAGCACAGTTCTGGAAAAACATTCTTTGGACGGATGAAACCAAGATCAACCTCTACCAGAATGATGGCAAGAAAAAAGTATGGAGAATGCGTGGAACAGCTCAGGATCCAAAGCATACCACATCATCTATATAACATGGTGGAGGCAGTATGATGTCTTGGGCATGCATGGCTGCCAGTGGCACTGGGACACTAGTGTTTATCAATGATGTGACACAGGATAGAAGCAGCCGAATGAATTCTGAGGTGTTCAGAGACATACTGTCTACTCAAATCCAGTTAAATGCAGTCAAATTGATTAGGAGGCTTTTCATAATACAGATGGACAATGATCCAAAACATACAGCCAAAAGCAACCAAGGAGTTTATTAAAGCAAAGAAGTGGAATATTCTTGAATGGCCAAGTCAGTCACCTGATCTGAACCCAACTGAGCATGCATTTCACTTCTTGAAGAAAACTTGGGACAGAAAGGCCCACAAACAAACAGCAACTGAAAGCCACTGCAGTAAAGGCCTGGCAGAGCATTAAAAAGTTGGAAACTCACAATCTGGTGATGTCCATGAGTTCAAGATGTCAGGCTGTCGTTGCCAGCAAAGGGTTTTCAACCAAGTATTAGAAATGAACATTTTATTTTCAGTTTTGTTAATTTGTCCTATTACTTTTGAGCCCCTGAATTATAGTGATTGTTTAAAAAAGGCTTTAGTTCCTCACATTCTTATGCAATCTTGTTGTTCAACCCACTGAATTAAAGCTGAAAGTCTACAGTTCAATTGCATCTGAGTTGTTTAATTCAAAATTCATTGTGGTATTGTACAGAACCAAAATTAGAAAAAAAAGTTGTCTCTGTCCAAAGATATATGGACCTAACTGTACATGCCTTCTCCCTCCTAGTCACACCACTAATGAATACAGCAATGACATACACAGGCTGCAGTGAATACCAGCATGCAGAGGGTTATTTGATGACAGGCTATAATTTGCTGTAAGGAGTGAGCCAGAAAACGGGCTTCGGTAAACCCTTGTGTGTTTCATAACCTAATATTAGCAGTATTTTCTGCAAAAGCAGGAAGCAGTATACAGATACATCCCACCTGCTCTTTTTCTGTCTCAGCAGTGGCTTACTGAAGAGCAGGCATCTGGTTCTACAGCCGGTAAGAACACTTTGGAGCCTTCGTCAAGGCAACTTTGATAGAAAGGTAGAAGATAGATGATAGATAGATAGATAGATAGATAGATAGATAGATATGCTTTAAGATGCTATATTAACAACAACAATCTGCTATCCATCTTGGAGTTATAGCATGAAAATTCAGGAGTTAAAAAAAATAGGGTTTTGTAACAGCTTAACCACAACAGTTGTTATTTTGCTTTTAACTGTATGTGTATTTCCTGATTTCTAAGTAATACAAACTCTTGGCTTGTCTGTTGCTTGCAAGCTGGGCCCTTCTTACACGTTGTACTATACTACAGATTTATATGTTCGTACAGATTTAGTGGGTTCATTTTGGAAAGCAGTATTAAAATACTAAAAATGATTGTTTAGAAGGTGCAGAACAAGAATATCTCAGGAAAGGGGATTGCAGGTGTAACCATATATTCTTTGGAGACATGCATACCATAATAATCCATGTATACTCTTGCCTTCCCAGACACTTTTGTAACAGCTTGCACTTCAAGATGTATTTTAACCTCTCCGATGTCAGTGGAATCGCTGCTTTTTATGTTCACATGGTTAATCACAGCTGAACCATATATCTTTTGTTTTATAGGACAACAAACGTATTTATAACTTTAAACAAGAAAAAGCTTAAAAAGAATGCTGCCAGGCTGGGTCTCAAGCCCTAAATCAACGTTTTTACATGGGTTATATGTCCTTTTTTTTCCATAAAAATAGCTGCTCCTTGAAATATTTTTCTTAAAATTAATTTTAAATCATGCATTTAATCTGAATGTGCAAATATATTAGTGTGATGATATCTAGCCAATTACAGAAATATGGCTAAGGGTACATACTGGATTGTATGTGTATTGACAGGTAGTTTTTGGGCAGGAACTGCTTAAGTGTAGATTTTCTGTCTGAAACCCACCCTGCATGAGCACTGACAGGCAGGAAAAACTCTACGTGTGATATTGGCCTTATAATATTCAATAAATAGTAGTGCAGAAAGCACTTTATTTCTGATACCAAAGACTCCAAAAGAAAAAATGACTCTCAAACAAATAGATCACAACATTTTTAAAGTGAAAGTCATAAATCTGTTTTAGATGGTCTGTTTCAATTAGTAGCCTTCCTCTTCATTAGCTGCAATGCTACAGTCATAGTCACTTTATTGTTATTCTTATTTTCTATTGCCTGTGTTTCTCTTCAGGCCCTATTTTTAACCCTGACTTTCAAACCATTGCCTAATTGCTCGGCCATAGCAACCAGGTGATCTAAATTCCAAACCCGAGAACAATAAGACAAGAAGCCCATTTGTCTTAAAATGCTGCTGGCTACACCATGTTATAAGAACATTTTAAGGTGAAAAAAGACTAAAATCCCTTCCCTGTCAATGATGCAGGGTGTGGAGCACTGGCAAGAAAGTTTAAAGAGTGCCACTGATGTACATTCTCTGGGTAAATAAATAGGATGACTTTTAAAACCTGCCACTGAATGTAAAATATAGATTTTTAGGTGAAGTAAGATGATATTTCTGCATTCAGTTTATCCCAGTACATACCTGCAAATAACTCCAAAAGTAATGTTCTTCTATCAGTTTTCATCAAGACTTATTCTAATCATGTAAAACAGCAAAATAAACATTCTGACTTTCATTGCATTATACAGGTTGCACATAATCAGATTTAGTTGACCAAGAGCATTCCTATTATCCATCTTCCTCATTTAATATAATCATTTAGGCATTGTTATAACATTTTAACAATCTCTGATCATTTTATTTTTCAAAGCTTGGGTGCCACGCTATTTGCAGATGTTTTGCGTTTGGTGAGATTTTCTTAATCCTTCTGGAATACTGCTGGCTCTGTATAAAGTGAATAAGTCCCCAGAGATCAATTTAAGAAGCTGAGCAGGTGAGGTATACCAAGAGCTACCCAGCACTAAGGTACTCTAGAAGAATCTGTTCCGATGAGGTCCTTTGCCACGATCACCTCTGCACCTATACTGGATGTAAGGTATTGAAATCCTGGGATTTACCCACCCACTAAGGCAAAATGGATTACCCCATAATGCCAGATTCACCCGGAGTAATTAGCTGGTTTATTTTTCTCAGTCGATTGGATAAATATACTCATTATCATTCTAGTGCAGAATACCTCGCTCAGTTCTCTTAAGGAAAAGAAGACATCTTGATTTCTTACAAGGAACGTTAAGCAGCTGAGTGTTTAATGTTGTAAAGTTTAATGCAACCTCGTGGCAATGCATAAGTAAGCAACAAAGCACAATAAGTGCCAAGGGATATCTCCTTTAATATTTATTACCTATAAAAAAGTTTAGAAGCCCTGCTAATTTTTTTAACCCTTACAGTAGCACACACAGCAAATTCTTATTTGTAGGGCCTCTCGTCTCCTAAACCACTGTATTTTGTAATTCATTAGCAATGACCATCATGAACAGGCATTGGGTCACTTGCTGAGAAAAACCAAATCATATCCATGTGACAGGGAAGGGGGCAGGTTTCCGGACCAATTAAACCTTGTATTTTCTACTCAGTGCATTTGTTGGTAGTGCCATTTCATATAGTATTTGTGAGTGTATGGGTGCAGTTTTGAAATATTTTAAACTAGTAAAAGCTTAATAACACCATGTAGGGTTACATTTTTACTAAAATTGTTACATAATGTCAGGAATAAGAGAAGACTAAGAAAGCTAGCATAAGATGTATGTTATATCAATATTAGTGTTTACAAGCTATAGTGTTGATAAAAATAACTTTGGTTACGTGTACATCTCTCTCTAATCATCAATAAACTTGTATGTTTTTTGGAGGAAGTGAATGGATTTCCACTAATGAGCATTCACAGCATTTTCTATCCAGTCAAATTCATAAAACGAAAGTAATCCTTTAAGAGCAACATTTGCTTTAAGGTAACACACTTTGTGTTTTTGTGATATGAGGTGTTTCAGTTGGGGTTTGCATATATATTCTCTAGTGATCAGTTGCCTCTAATTGGAAATCATCAGGTGCAGGCTGAATGCAAAGGGGGGATTGTTTTTCTTAACTCTTTTGTGACTTTGAGTACAGAAATAGAAACAACTTTCCATTAATAATGTACTTAAATTCATGCCTGAATTTGCTGCAAGGCCATAAATGCCCAGGCCTAAGGAGGCATAAATTAGGGGACGGCATGCCGTCCAGCCGCACAGGTAGTTAGCTTGATTCTGAAGCACTAAACGCTAGGAACTTAGTGCTCCGGTATGGAGAGGATGTGCATGCACATGATTCTGGGAGGGAGGGGCACCAGAGGAAGCTTGCTTCCAGGTGCCCTCAGGGCAAAATCCAGCCCTGACTAAATTATGAACTGAAAAAGGAAAGCATAGCTATTTTAAAGCTTCAGGTATCATTTGAATTGTATTGGAGGTAAACAATTTCCATGTATTTCTGTATTTGTTCTGTTTTCTTTAATAGAGTGTCTGGACAAAATGGCAGTCATTACAGTGCATGATAAGTCTGAAGCTGTGGAATTATGTAACACACATCGGCTTTTTCTTAAACCAAAATCAAAGTTATTAATCACAGTGATACTTCCAGAAGAAAGAGACTGTTCCAGGCCAATACCAAATCGGGAGATTTTAGAACAGTTAAAGAATTTGGTGGATCCAGAACAATTTAGTTCTCTGAAGGTTTTAAGAAATGCAAAAGAGTATGTGCGCTTTGAAGGTGAAGCTGATACAAAAATATTAGCTCAAGTACTCTTGGAAAAGCTGAATGGTACAAAGCTACAAATAAACTGTGGTGAGGAGCCACTGAGTATTGATGTCATGGAGGTTTCCTTGGACTTACCAACTGACGAAGAGTTACAGATCTTTATGCCAAAACCTGAGGGGAATTCAGAAAATCATGATTCAGAAAATAATATGATTCCACCTGCAATCTGTTTGGAGGGGTTACCTTGCAAATGGTTTTCAGTGGGCAGTATGAGTACTGAGAAGCCAAGTGAAGATGTTCTCAGAAGTGCATTTGAGAAATATGGAAAACTTTCACATTTAGATATACCTATGCTTGATCCATATAGAGAAGAGGTTGTTGGAAACTATAACCTATCTTTGGGAGGTCTTCAAACCTTTGAGGCCTTTCTTCAATATAAAGATATACCAAGCAGTATAAATGCAATTCAGGCACTTTGCGGAATGAAACTGATGTATTCAAGTGAAGACGGCAAGTGTTTAGCTTGTGATATAAAGGTAATATATTCTGTAGAGCAGATAACTTAATGATTTAGGTAATATCCCCACCATCACAACAAAAATAATTATATTCTTATACATGATTGCTATGAATCCATGTTTTTGTTATTTAGGTGACCATAGATACAACAAAACACTTTAGTAAAGAGGCAATAAGTAAGAGGAACATTGAAAGACTTCAGCTACAGGAGTTGGAACAGCAAAGAAAAGAAGAAAAAGAGGAGGAAGCTGAGAGGTAAAACTTTTTCTGTTAATTATTTTATTTTTTTAAAGTCTTTGTAGTCTTTGTATTATAATAATAAGAGCAGACATTTTTTCCATTTATTGACCCCGTTACATAAACACAGATATTGTATGAAGTGTTTATCTTGCAATGTAATACATACATACCGTACACACATTTATAATTATATATTGTTAAAGTAAAAGACTAATTTAACATTTTGTCTTGATACAGAAAAAGAAAGGCTAAAGAAAGGAAATTAAGAGCAAGAAAAAGGAGAGCCAGATTGAAAAGAAAGCTTCAGAAACAGAAAGAGCAAGAAAAAAATACACAAGAGAAAGATATATGTTTTGAAGACGTAGAAAACACAGAGGAATGGGAAGAGAGGAAGCTGCTCCTAGCTCAAAGACGAGTTGAATCAATGAATCTACTCTCTCTGCTCTTGGATCAAATAAATGTAAGTGTTGCCAAAATGTATCTTCAAAATTTACACCTGATTCTCGGTATTCCTATATCATGTATGGGTTGTTTATTAAAAAAAAACACATAGTTTTGCCCAGGAAACAGGTTACATGAAAAAACTATATCCTCACACTAAGGTAAATAAAGAGTTTTTTTAGGCTTTCACCATATTTTATTTATATATTGTATACGGTTTATGAATTATGTTCGTGAAAATAATAATCAAATATTTAAATTGTGCTCTATCAAGAGAGGAAAACACTAAAAAAATGGTGTCATGGAAAACAAAAATAAGTGCTAGATCAAAGATATCTGAGATCCTACAACAAAATCAAAATTTTAGGTGACCCATTGGTATAACATACTGGGAAACCTAGAATGTTTTACATTGTTTTCACTTAACCAGATTGCTGAAATTACAAACTGGGGAGCTGCTGAATAAAAAGCTAAATAAACCAAAAAAAATTAAAAAAATAAAATAAAACCAATACCAAATTCTCTCCAAAGTAATCTGTTTAAGGAATTCTAAAAATTGTATAGTTTACTTATTAACATACGGCTATTTATTTTCAAGAATTTAGTAGAAGAGAACAAACTTAATGAAGAACGTATGGAATGTGATTTTACTGAAGACTCCAGTGACAGCACAATATCTACATATTCCCAACTGAGTAAATCCCTGTCCAATGGAAATTTAAAGAAAATTGAGAGCAGACAGCAGGAGACTGAGAGTGAAGATCATTTTCGAGAAATGCCTCCACATCAAAAACCTTATTTTCCATTTGAAAGAGAATATACACATCAAGTTATACGAAAAACATTTACATCAGCATGCAAAAGTAACCTGGATTTTGAATTTCAACCTGCTACATTTAAAGAGGAAGAAGATGAGGCAGAGTCAATCAAATCTAATTATTCTGAGCAAGAACATTTGAAAAGACTGCAGTCTCAGGACACTTCCAGTGTTGGATACTGCAGAAAGATAAAAGTTTATGAAACTGAGGAATTCATCAATTATTTGCTGAATTATTATGACTACCCAGAATATGCAAGGTTGTTTTTTGAAACTAAGGATACTGAAAGCAAAGTTCTGGGTTCTAGAGTGGTTTATTATAATGGTGATACTGTTCAGATAGAAGTCAGAAACATACACTGTAATTTTCCTGAGATAAAAACTGAGCTTTGCCACAAAATGGACAATACTGAACATACAGTAAAAGTAAAGTAACAGCAGCTATTCAGAAATCAGAGAGTTCAACCGAGGCTTTGTTTTTTAAAGAATTTCCTAAGGAAACTGACAATCATTTAGCTAAAGATGAGCCGAAGCCTTCTTTAGAAACAGCAAGGTCTCACTGTGCAAAAGACCACGAGGAACCATTTGCAAAAGAATGGAAAAATGAAGAATCTGCCAGTAGTTCAGAATCTAGTGATGAGCTAAAAGATGTCCTAGAGCAAATAAACAGCACTTCGGAATACTTCAGTGAAGAGAAAAGTGAGTCAGCAACAAAAGTGAATAATACTAGAAAGATCTCCAAAAGGCAAAGGAATATGACTTGCTTGAAAAAAGCGAAATCTTGCTGTCATTGTGAGCAAAATAAGATTTGCCACCATGAAGATATATTGGGGCATTTGTTGCATTCCTACTCGGTGTGCAGGCAAATTAAAAAGCACAAAAAATGCCATCCAACACAAGCATGCCACAAAGCCAAAGCTCATCTACATTGTGATAGTGAAACAAGTGATACCGATACAGACAAACAAGTATGTGTAGCAAAGAAGAGAAAGAAGGTGAAAAAAAATCCTATTAGCTGCACTGTGGTGGACAGAAACCAATCCAAAGGAAAGGGCTTCAATGCATACAGACTGGCTGGTGTGAATGATTCACTTCAGAAAGATAGCTATATGTGGCAAGATGAAATACCCAACAAATTATGCTGTTATGGAGAACATCACAAAAAAGGTAGAAAAATATCAATTCCCCAACAATACTACAGTCCAGAATACAAAACAGAAGAACGATCATGGCATTCTGATGAATCTCCCAGTTGGTCTAGCTCAAGCCCCGACCATCCGTCTGTCTCTACCTTGCAATCAGACATTTGTTCCAAAGGATCATTCAATGACTCTTTAGAGTGGGAGCATAATTTCTATTGTGGGGAAGAACTCGGTAAAAACAAGTACAAAATATAATTTATAAAATTAACCTAAAAATTAACCAATGTTCTTTTGAACTGTATATGTTATGCGTCTTTTATGATACATATGCACCATTTAGAAGTAAGCTATCCTGCCACAAACATAATTGTTGCCAAACTTCATCAGAATAAATGTCTTCAGTACTGTACTGTACTGCAAGATGGAGTGATATCGTCCCCCTCCCTTCCTCCTCCCCCACAGCAGCCTAACAACAGAACAATGAGAAGGTAACCAGATAGCAGCTCCCTAATACAATATAACAGCTGTCTGGTAGATCTAAGAACAGCATTCAATTGTAAAATCCAGGTCCCACTGTGACACATTTAGTTACATTGAGTAGGAGAAACAACAGCCTGCCAAAGCAGTTCCATCCAAAAGTGCAGGCTTTCTGAAAGCACATGACCAGGCAAAATGACCTGAGAGGGCTGCCTACACACCAATATTACAGCTAAAATACACTTGCTGGTTCAAGAATGAAATTTTATATCATGAGTGAATTATTTTCAGTGTAAACAGTGTAACTTAGAAATAAAAACGACATCATAAAAATTATGGCAGAATCCCTTTAACCAGACATTTCACTACAAGCGTTTAATGGCCATATGTGTGACATCTATCATTAAAAATAAATGTATTGTGGTTATTATTGGAATTGTATGGGATTAAGAACTGTGTTTCATCTCACTATAAACTTTTCTTTTTTAAATAAATGGATCCAGACACTGTTACTGAGGTTTTGCACTGTAATTATAAAGACATACAAAAAAGAGAATGATATATTTAGTATGCAAGTGGAGTTTCAGTGCAACATTTCAATGATAAGAAAATGCATTTTTGTTACTTGGATCTTAAGAAGGTGTTAAGCGTAGATGCCTTTGTAATGTGCATTAACAACAGTGGCCTCCAACCTTGAGACCAGGATGAAAAGCTTGTCACACTTATTTATTAAAATTATATCTAATGCATTGCTACAGGTACATGGGTGAAAGAAACTATACAGTCAATTTTTTTGATTGGCAGGAGACCATGCCAATATTCATTGGTATGGAGGCAATGCCAGGAAAATGGTAACTGTTTTGTTTACATTCAGATTACATGTTGGTGGTATGCCTTCTCAAGTTTTACTAGTTGTATAGAATATGAGAAGTGATACGTTACTTTCTAACTGGACCTAGGCAGTTAGATATAAAAGATTTGTGTCTATCATCATTTATACAAAAATAAAATGTAACTGTTATAAATAAAATGTAAAAGCTG
This sequence comes from Xenopus laevis, assembly GCF_017654675.1. NCBI lineage: Eukaryota > Metazoa > Chordata > Amphibia > Anura > Pipidae > Xenopus > Xenopus laevis. The sequence continues at coordinate 67,992,106 of NC_054386.1, forward strand.
TTATAAAATAACATATTTAGTATCTTCTAGGGATATTTTCGAACTAAGCCTATAGGCTGCCTGCTATTATGAAATATGGAGTAGCAGCCTAAATGTTAGTCAGGGCTATGAAGATCAAGTACTTTTTCTTTCTTACCTTGACAATATTCATGGCAAGTGCATTATGCTACAAGAAGCTACAATGTTAATCGGGTCTTACATGGGCAATACAATTTGCTAACTAAACCCTCCAGACTTATTGGCCTGGATTGGATCCCATCTGATGGCCTGCTGACAAATATATGGCCAACTATCAGCTACAATTGGGCAGGTCTGAAAATGCCACCAGGCAAGGATCCAATCTGCTTTTTGATGCAGTCCTCTACTGACGGGTCTTAACCCACATGAAGATCGGATCCTTGGCCCAATAGGATAAGCCCATTTTGACACCGAGCATGTGTTTCTTCTGTAGAGTTCATTTTCCGAACTATTGCAGACAGAAAGATGGGGAAAAGATTGCACACCTGTCTCATGTCTACTCAGCAGAAGTTCTAATACACTAAACCTTTTTTACAGTCTCTGAAATATAAACAACACACGTTTTTTTTTCTGTTTAAATGTTTCATGCTGTGGCCTCCTGAAAGTAATTTATATCACAAATGTACAATCTTGATCGTTTTCTCTGCTTCTATGTTTCAGGTATGCCTCTTTTTGTAGTTAAATCAGCCAGCACTGGACATTAGCATTTCATGTAAATGAATGAATTAGGAAAGGTACAGCATCATGCAGACCTTTACTGTAGCAGATCCTATATATATATGCCATAGTCAACAGTAAATAAAAGGCATAATAATGTGTAATTTGGGTATTATGGTTTTTTTTTTACCCAGCAAAATAATAATCACGTTATTTACTGCTTTAAAAATAGACTTTGCAGACCATATTGAGAACATGTTTACAAAACGGCGATCATTCATCCAGGTAATGATATACAGTATGGCAGTGGTAAGTCTAAAACAACTCTGCTTGCTCGGTGATCTTAAAAAGCTACCCAACTACATACACTTGAATAGAAGGGAATTCCCTGGCATTTTAAACCCTTATGGATAACAAAATAACAGTAGTTCAATGGAACGTTTTCAGCTGAAACCAGTTTATGTGTATGAATCTTAATAAAGCACCATGATTCAGTCTCAATGGTACTATAAAACTCAATGAGCCAGGTGTTACCTGTCCAGATTACATGAGGTATGAATTTCAAAAACCACCAGGGTTACGATGCTAAAATGGATTTGTATGTGACTGACAGGTGGTGTCGCTCCTCCAACCAATACTAGACAGAAGGGCTCTGACAATTTTAGCAAGAAAGTAAACTTCGCCATCCTGCCGGGAAACACAGGGAGACGAACCGTGGTGCGTGATGTTTAAACATATGAGCCATTAACAAGAAAAAGGTTAATATAATATTAGCAACAGTTTGAGAGGGATAATGCCCTCAATATGTTTTGTATCACCCAGTGGCAGCCACCCATGTTTAAATGGACAATCAAGCCAATTGCCTGCAGCATCAACTTAGTGACTTATAAAACATACAATTTAGCCTCCTTAGTTGGTACCAGTGCACCACATTCAGAACTGCATATTTTATTTGCCAAGTTTTGTGAAGTGAAACTAGAGACAAATGAGACAACAGTGTCCTATGATGTTACACTTCACAGTTCAATTGCACTACTGCAGAGGCAAGTCAAACAGTGATAAAACAGCCAGGGTCTCAACACAACCTACGTCAAGCATAAGGATATCTTTTTATAGATAAAAACTTGGCTGTGCTATGAGTTTGCCAGTGTTTCCCATTGTAGAAAATGTTAACATCTAGGAAGGAAAGTCTTAAACATGTTTAATAGAACAGCATTGGTTCAAATATGGCCTTCACTGGACAACAATATCAAATTCACAGGGAAGGTGTACAAGAAAATGGACTGTAAGCTATACATCAAGGAGGGAGGCAAAATAGAGAAGTATACTCCAGTTTCACTGGAAACCAAGTTATGTTGATCATTATAAGATTTTTGACTCCCACTACTTATGTTCATTCGGATACTCTTTGGGTCTCTTCAGGGACATTGACCCTGCAGGTGCATGTGCAGTGGAATCGGATTCCTGACTATCTTCAATTGTGTATGCGCCTGCAGGGTGCATGTCGGCGAGGAGACACTAAGTGTATCAGATTTTTTTAACGAAAAAAGTCAGGCCAAACTAGAATCCACCATGTGACCTTATCTATTGATTAAAAAAGTATGATTTTTTCAGATCGGGGACAAATTTGATAAAATCAAGTGAAAATCCAAATCATACAGTTTCTTCTAAGTTTTGTCCCTAATCATATGATTTTTTAGGCTTTTTCCCGAAAAGTCCAAAATAGTCAGATTTTCGGGCTAATTCCAACACAAACCACAAAAGCTTTCAAATAGGATAGGGACCTCTCCAATTGACTTATATACAACCTCGGCAGGTCTGAGATGCCGGATTTTCGGATTGTGACTTTTTTCATCATCGGGGTATAATAAATCTCGAAAAATTCAAATTTTTCAAGTTTTTGGCATTTGGACTTGAATAAATAACCCCCTAAAGATGCCCATACACGGGCCGATAAAAGCTGCCGACAGACCGAGTCGGCAGCTTATTGGCCCGTGTATGGGGGCCCCCGACGGGCCAGATCTCGATTGGATGGGATTAAAAATCCCGTCGGATCGCGGACGCATCTGTTCGTTGATGCGGTCCCGCAATCTGACCACCCATTTGCGAACGCTAGGATCCGATCGTTGGGCCCTAGGGCCCACGATCGGATCAGCCCGATATTGCCCACCTCAAGGTGGGCATATCAGAGGGAGATCCGCTCGTTTGGCGACATCGCCAAACAAGCGGATCTATCCATGTATGGCCACTTTAAGAGTATCGTAATAGACAGAAGATGGCGTCTGGGAACTCCTGCTGCACTGCTCTGCATTTTTAGCTCAGGTTTTCAAACAGGGCACTTTTACATAATAGACTGTGCGGGGAGGGAGAGATGAGGGGGGCCGATAGACGGAAGTGGAAGGGGGTGTTTGTACCTAAGGGGATTTATTTCTCCTTTAAAAGGAAAGAAAATATAATGTACTGTTGCTCTTCACTAGTAAAACCAGTGTTTGCTTCAAAAACACAACTATAGTTTATTTGAAAAAGCAGCTGTGTAGCCATGGGGCAGCCATTCAAGCACAGGATACACAGTAGATAACAGATATGTAGTGGTATGGGATCCTTCAGAACTTATCCATTATCTGGTGTGTATCCTGTGCCTTTTCTCCTTTTTGAGCTTTGCATGGTTGCCCCCATGGATACCCAGCAGCTTGTTTATATAAACTATAGTAGTTTCTATGGCAAATACACCAGTTTTACCAGTACATGGTCACATTACATTATATTGTCATTCTTTTACACTTTAGACCAATAAAGTGAAAAAAGTAAATTTTTTTTTTAATAAACACCTTCTACTTTACTTATTTTGAGTCCCACTTCTGTATTGCTTTTCTGGAATGCTTTGTTCTAAATGCCTTTCACTGTGCATGACTGGGGGCCACAAGAAGTCCAGCTATACATACAGGATATGAAGATTGTCCTTAGTAATGGAGAACAAGGCTGCCACCACATATAACCATGCCCAATTAAACAAAAGCCCCACACATGTTCCAACCAGGCACTGCCCAAACACCCCACACCTTTGTAACACACAAATGCCCCTCTTACATCTCTAGGGCCCCCTCTGCCATGTGGCCCTTGACTGCAGTACCCACTGTACCCTTCCGAAAGTGGCCCTACAGAGAAACCGTACAATTGGTGGGGGGAAATTTTGTAAATACTAGAAACTAGTAAGATACATGTCCTTCAGGTTGTGGCAATAAGCAACATTATACTGTAGGTCAGCTTAGGAGCAGCAGAGGACATAAGCAATCAAGTAATATTTTAGAATCTAATAATCATACAGAAGGGTTGGAGGGAAGTAAAATAATATTTAATATATAAATATGATATATATAATAATATTAAACAAAGTTCACAATGAATATAGAAAGGCAAGATGTGCAAGTTGCAAATTTGATAACTATGAAAAAGAAAAGTTGTTTTTTTTTCTCTGCAAGCAAAGCTGCAGTGGACTTCTAGGATACATTGTGGGAGCAATGACATTCTGCAAGAAATTTCCATTTCCATTCTATAAACATAGTACCAGCATAGATCCATCAGCTACAATTACAGATGGAGGATGGGTATTGGAAGCAATGCTACTTTGAAAGAAGTCCAACATCCCAGCACCAAACATTAAATGCAATTAAGTGCAACAATTCATCACTTAAAATACAAGATTCTATGGGTTATTAAATTCCATTATTTTGCACAGACAACTGAAAGAAGTTCCTTCAAAATACAGTATAGCAGACTATTTGATAAAAATATGGTGTTCTTTCACACTCAGGATTTTAAGCCTGACGCTTTTGTTTGGTATCCATATAAATCCTTGTTCAGTGAAATATCTATGTGACCTTGCAAATGTTGCAGAAGCCAATGTCACATATAAATGACGGCTTTCTCTTCTGAACGCAGTCCGGCACGACCAACTGTAGGGTGTATAAATAAATCAAGGGAGCTGTTCAAAACTTCAGTTTACTTGATTATTTATTTACTTAACCCTCATGTGTATGCAGCCTGAAAAACACACAGTACATTTACAATGTTTATTTATATTTTTCTAGGTGACTTTTGAAATCTTTATAAGCTTGTAACATGTTCTGGGCCCAGAAAAAGAAAAAAGGAATGTCAATGTTACCCTTCAAAAACAGGCATTATGGTCCCACCTACAAATTACTGTCCCATATCTTCATCTTCTGACATAAAGTACTGTATGGTGTCAGTACCAGCTCTATAAGCAAACTACAAACTCAAAATGTGCACAGACCCACAGTGGCTCCCAGAAGTTATCTAACTGTATATAGCATCCATTAACCCAAAAATAGGCAGATCAGTGAGTACATGCATATATTCCAATTCATTTTTGCATCCAGAAAACTGGCTCTCATACAGGTATCAATAACCAATGTAAATATTTATGTTTATATAGATTGCACATGCCATTTTTCTGTAGAAAAAGATGCATTCTAATTATTTCTGATTCACAAACTGTTCCAAAAGGGGCAAGAGGCCAAAATGCAAACCGCAATTAAAGAGAAAGCACTAGTATGAACAAAAGTAACTATGAAACTATGGAAGTGGGTTTAGTGATCACAACGACCAAAACTTTAAGGAATGATCTGTTTGTAAGGAATGTTTCAACAATCTGAAAATACAAGAAGCTAACTGTCTTCTTTTCCAACTAAAAGCTCGTGACAAGTATTATTCTAGAATTAAAATCATAAAGGGAAGCTAAACCAAAAAAATTTACTTTTTTTGGTATAGGCCACCTAATGCCTTTGGGAGCATTTGACTATCTGTTGTAGAAGAAATTAATGCTACACATAACTGGAATAAATCTCTATATTTTAAAGGCATACCTTCCAAATCCATTTCAAAATTGACACTTACAAAAAGAACGTCAAACATACTAGATGAGGTTTTGCACAAGTCTTTTTTTATAAAGACACACTTTTCCAAAGGGCGGATTTAATTGTACATACAGAGTTGATATTAAACTGCATGGATACAGTGATACAGACAAGGTACAAGTGATGCAGGCTTACATTCAGATAACTGTTATTCAACAAGATCAATTTTTATCAACATAAAGGGGGGTTTGTGTCTGGAACTGTAGGACTCCCTGCTGATTTTACAGCAGCTTACTTCAAGATAAGATATTCAATGCTGTTGCTCAAGCTGAAACCAAAAATGTTTCTATTGGTACAGGCTATGAGCTTTTTCTCTGTTGTCCTGGTCCTTCTATATGTAGAGACCACGTAGTTTAGTATTGGGCCTGTGAGTTAAGCCACCACTAGAGGGCAGTGAGTGACCAAATAAATAGGGAAGGGAACATGTGTCTGTGTCTGTTTCCCCTGGGGCGCCTCCCAGGGAGGTACTGTAGGGCCAGTGCTCTGGTTCCTAAAAGACCAGGATTAGTTAGAAATAGCAGCTAAGTCTGTTATAGTCACTCCAGGAGTGAAGAGAGAGTCAGGGTAGATAGCGAGCAGCCATAGCTCCAACGAGGAGGATTAGTGGGGTTAGTACCCCGTGGTGTGTGAACCACTATCTTAGGGAAATCATATGGGTGAGTTGTGGACAAGATAGGGTGTCAAGACCCCAGTAAAGGGTGAGGTGAGGACCACATCAAGGACCAAGATACAAGACCCGGTAAGGAATCTGAAAATACAAGAAGCTAACTGTCTTCTTTTCCAACTAAAAGCTCGTGACAAGTATTATTCTAGAATTAAAATCATAAAGGGAAGCTAAACCAAAAAAATTTACTTTTTTTGGTATAGGCCACCTAATGCCTTTGGGAGCATTTGACTATCTGTTGTAGAAGAAATTAATGCTACACATAACTGGAATAAATCTCTATATTTTAAAGGCATACCTTCCAAATCCATTTCAAAATTGACACTTACAAAAAGAACGTCAAACATACTAGATGAGGTTTTGCACAAGTCTTTTTTTATAAAGGCACACTTTTCCAAAGGGCGGATTTAATTGTACATACAGAGTTGATATTAAACTGCATGGATACAGTGATACAGGCAAGGTACAAGTGATGCAGGCTTACATTCAGATAACTGTTATTCAACAAGATCAATTTTTATCAACATAAAGGGGGGTTTGTGTCTGGAACTGTAGGACTCCCTGCTGATTTTACAGCAGCTTACTTCAAGATAAGATATTCAATGCTGTTGCTCAAGCTGAAACCAAAAATGTTTCTATTGGTACAGGCTATGAGCTTTTTCTCTGTTGTCCTGGTCCTTCTATATGTAGAGACCACGTAGTTTAGTATTGGGCCTGTGAGTTAAGCCACCACTAGAGGGCAGTGAGTGACCAAATAAATAGGGAAGGGAACATGTGCCTGTGTCTGTTTCCCCTGGGGCGCCTCCCAGGGAGGTACTGTAGGGCCAGTGCTCTGGTTCCTAAAAGACCAGGATTAGTTAGAAATAGCAGCTAAGTCTGTTATAGTCACTCCAGGAGTGAAGAGAGAGTCAGGGTAGATAGCGAGCAGCCATAGCTCCAACGAGGAGGATTAGTGGGGTTAGTACCCCGTGGTGTGTGAACCACTAGCTTAGGGAAATCATATGGGTGAGTTGAGGACAAGATAGGGTGTCAAGACCCCAGTAAAGGGTGAGGTGAGGACCACATCAAGGACCAAGATACAAGACCCCGTAAGGAATCCCAGGAGCTAGTGCTGACCACCAGAGATACAGTGAGAATTTACCCAGTGAAGAGGGTAATTATCAGGGAAGGATCCTGTGAAGTTGTGACCTGTGCCTGTTCTATATTTGCCTGTGTATGAAAACTTGGCACCTGGACTGATTCCACTGGAGAGTCTATGCCTGACTGGGTCTTTCTGCTGCCTTTTCAATAAACAAGTTGATGTTTTACTGCAAAGAAACTTGTCTGGCTAATTATCCCGCTGCATTGGGGAGGGTCCGGGGCACACTACAAGCAGTTTTAGCCTGATCACACACAGCCTTAATACACAGCAAAAGTACACGCAAGTGTCAGGCTTACCGGTGTGATCCAGACGTAGAAGGAGCTGAAGGTTTCGAACTCACAAGCGCCTCACACAACCACTACCCACCTGGAATGGAACAGGGAGCAGGGTTGTGGAGAGTAGCCAATGAGACTATCAAACGAGGTACAGAGGATCAGGCAAAGTCGTAGTCAGGAGGTCCGAGGTCAAAAGGCAGGCAGCGAGGTTCGTAACGGTAAGACAGGCAGAAGAGTCGAGACAGGCAGCAGAAAACGTAGTCCAAGTTCAGGCAGGGTCACAACAGGAAATTCAATAGTAAGCGATGCTAGGGTTTCAGTAAATAACCTAATAACCAGGCAATGCATGTCAGTCTGGATCTGGTTTAAATACATATCTTTTGGCGCCAAACTAGCGTCTTCGTGCTGACGTCGCGGAACTGACGCCAGCACGTCCGTCACAGGCGTTTCCGCCTACGTCCCTGCGCCCGCGACTGTCGCCGTCGCCTTCGCGTCCGCGACCGTCGCCGGTGTCCGCGACCGTCGCCGGTGTCCGCGTCACGCGCCGGCGCGCATTACCGCGCCCGCGCCTGCGCCGAACAGGGCGCATGCGGAAGTTCTCACACGCAAGGGTGTGCTACATATGTTTATCTGCATGCTTCCTTAAATAATACAACTACTATTTCTGCATCTTATACCAGTAAAGTCTTTGGATAATTAAAGTAAGAGTTAGGCGCCAGGCCACTGACCAACTACTGTAGATACTAAAAGTTATCCTTTGCCTTCATATTCAAGAGTAATCTCCCAAAACTGCACTGTTTTTGAAGATTATCAGGCTTCTAAAGACACAAAATGTGCTTAATATTTTCCTCATAAAATTTGTACTGCTCAAACAAATCAGGACAGATTTGGAATGCGACAGTTTCTTAATCAAAATACTAAAGCTAAGTAGATTTTGTTTTGCTTCTTTGAATCTGAAGTATCTTTTGCATCATCATCATCCGTGTACTCTGTTGGCTCTTCACCATCCTTCAGAAGTTTCCCAACATGGTGATAATTAACTGGAATATGCATAGAACAAAGCGAGAAAATATATTACACATGTGAGTTAAGGCTTTTTCAAAATGTTCTATCATGGTGCCAGGTGGATTCCACTGAACGGTCCACTGAATACACAAATTTTAGTGTGACAATAATGACATCGCTACTCACCGTTTATAACTGATGACATCACTAGTCACCATTTATAAGGATATAATTTAAAAGATATTCATGGCTTTTGTGTATTATATGAATTCCTATATTTTTAGCTGTGATTTATATTAAAAGCAAGCAAAATGTTGCTTCACATGGCAGCAGAGTACTATTTGGACATTGCTTGTGATGTGCTAGAAAAAAAAATACTTCCGCATACAAGTTTTACAGAGCCTTGTGTGATAGTACTATTGATGTAATAAGTGCCATAATTGTCAGAAAATATAGGGTAGGTGATACCTTTTAGTGGCTAATTTAGTCGATTATAAAATAGTCTAAGGGCAGAGACACACGCTCAGATTCGGGGAGATTAGTCTGCCAGTGACAAATCTCCTTCTTTGGGGCGACTAATCTCCCCGAACTGCCTCCCGCCGGCTAGAATGTAGGAAACTTCCATCAAGGAAAATTCCGGCGACTTCGGAAAGCGAAGCACTCCGAGTGCCATTCCGCCGCTGATTTAGATTCTAGCTGGCAGGAGGCAGTTCGGGGAGATTGCCCCAAAGAAGAGGAGATTTATCGCTGGGCGACTAAATCTCCCCAAATCTGAGCGTGTCTCTGCCCTTAGAAGTCCAGAAAGATCACATTTTATAATCTACTAAATTAGCAAATAAAGTTTATCATCCACCCTTTATAACAAATATAAGTTATGTGAATTATTTTTAACTCTAATAAATTCTAATGTTCTCACAACTCGATATTTATGAAAAACTCAAACAGCTAATATTCAATCGATTAGGAACAACCAAAAATTCTAATCAAATTCAAATTGAGTTTTCCTCTGAAAAAAAGCTTGAATGTCAGGAAGGCAATTAACATCTTCAAATCGTTCAAACGGACATTGACTTCTACATGAACTTGGCAGGTTTTAGGTTTCCAGGCTGTCAAAAATCTCACATTCAAATTTAAATTGGAGTTGGTGGAGTTTTGACCAAAATAACATTTAAGAATTCTAATTTACCATTTGAAACTTTGTAAATCTGCTCCATGAGTATGGAAGTGAAAGAGAAGGTGTTTATTGTGTGCTTGTACATACTAATACTGCCTACAATTTATTTTACAAATAGTAACTAGTCATAAAATACCTAAAGACCACAGAACATCTCCACAAATAGTGGAAAATGTTCCACTTTACTTGAAACTTTAATAACATGCAGAACACTGTTTCACCTCTAGGTGATGCTCTAGGAAAAGAATTGAGGTCATATTTTTGCATCATAAGAGCTAAAGTAAATGGTCTGCACCGTGTGCTTTCTTAGGGCTCTAGTACATGGAATGTTTTATTGCCGGCACTTTAATTTCCTTCAGCACAGACAACAGAAGGTACTTGCTGGATTTAATGTAAATTGCTGGTTGTAAAACATAGGCATCATGTATGCATATAATTAAGTGTGTGTAACATAATGCCCCTGTCTGCCATTAGCCTAAAAGATCGGGTCTATTTTTTTTTTCAAAAACTTCAATTTTGATCTTCAATATTCATTTAATCCTTCCTAAATGTTTTACCCTATTAAAGGTAATGCAAATGTTCCATCGGTGGGACCACCTGTGGGTGACATTGCCTTATTCATTGCTTTACAGTGATGGTTCATCAGTCCCTGCCCTAGTGGAACTTAAAACATAAGATATACAGGCAGTCCTCGGGTTACATATGAGATAGGGTCTGTAGGTTTATTCTTAAGTTGAATTTGTATGTAAGTTGAAACATATACATTTACCTATTAAAGGATGCATAAACCTTAAAAATAAGTGAGTGTAAAATAGGGATGCACTGAATCCAAGATTCGGTTTGGGATTCTGCCTTTTTCAGCAGGATTCGGAATCGGCTGAATCCTTCAGCCCAGCCAACCAAATCAGAATCCTAAATTATGGGTGGGGAGAGAAATCATGTGACTTTTTGTCACAAAACCAGGATGTAAAAATTTTTTCCCCTTCCCACCAATACTTTGCATATGCAAATTAGAATTCGGATTCGGTTCAATATTTGGCCGAATCTTTCGCGAAGGATTTGGGGGGTTCAGCCAAATCCAAAATAGTGGATTCGGTGCATCCCTAGTGTAAAATTAATGAGGGTGCTATTCTAAGCATTTTTGCAATTTACATTCATTATTTATTTTATTTTAATTCCAAGATATTAAGGAATACATGTACTGTTGATATGAATGAATTTTGTTACAACAGCGCCGCCTGCTGGTCAGTTTCCGACCAGTCTGACCACCAAATAGTCAAGGAAGTTGTCAGGAGAAAGAAAGAGGCTGCTCTGATGTTCTTCTGCTTAGGAAAGATTTGAGAAAGGTTTCTAGTTTTATTCCTAAGCAGTTTAAGAAACGCTTCTCTTCAGCCTCCCACAATCAGGGTAAGGTGCAACTTGGCATTTTCTCAATGATTGTGTGAGATTTTGCTCATGTAATTTATAACCAATTGCCTGCACTGTTCTTTCATTTGTTCCAGCTGATCAGTACCGTGACTCTGACGTGTATATCAGCCCTTTCTAAGTGATAGCAGGATTCAGGGTGAGAGTGTACCTGATAAAAGCATCTTGCCTTTCATATTTGCCATTATCTTCTGTTCCTCGCCCCTTACTGTGATCCATATGTGTGGCTTTTGAGGGGACTGTATGACTACAGATACTGTATGTAGACCAGTGGCATAATTATCATCAGCCCCTTCAACATCTGGTATCCACCTCAGCAACCTTCCACACCTTCAGATTCGTGAGTTCATGAGGCTGGGAGGAGGGGGTAAAGACAACGAGCCCTAAAATATGTTTTTGCAGGGAACCTCGGAAAATTTGTTTTATAGGAGGATGTACCAACCAACTCCCCATGTAAAGCTGTATACAAACACACTTCTCTGAAAGGAGTTCTGACATTACATAATTACAGGGTCTGGGCCATCTGGGTATGTCAGCAATTCTGGAAGTTGTCCAGCAGGGAAATACTAGGTCTTTATGATGACACTCCCTCCTAGAGCCCTGTGCTATAGATCTTACTAACATGACCTTCACTGACAGAAAGTCAGAAGAAATCTGCTCTCTGCTAGTGCCATGACTTCAAGTTAGTCAGGCTAAATATTCAGAAAGACAACTAGCAAACTATTTAACATTTAAATCTGTCATTTTTATTGCTGGGGCACAAAAGCCTTTTTTCATTGCAATTCTAATTTTTTTTTTGTTAATAGAAGTCTCTACAACTGACAGTGTTTTTCTAATGATGAGTCTCTGTAATTGGAAATATGTAGAATAAGGTCTTGTTGTTATTATTATTATTTTGGGCAGAATGTAGCATTAGTTTTCTTAGTAAGTGTAATATAGACTGAGCAGGGCTCAGGGGTGGTGTATCAATAGCAGGGGTCATGAGGGCACCTTGTCCTCGCTGCTTAGAGGGCCAATTTATATTATTCAAGAGCTGTGGAAAGCCTAGAAATATTATGTCATCAGAAACATACCCCTGTTACTTTCTAATATTCTTATTTATCACAGCAGGGGTACTTTATTCTCCTATGTATGTACTGTTTGCAATACAAGGAAAATATATTTAAAGGGATTGTTCAACTTCCAAACACTTTTTTTCAGTTGAGTCGTATTCAGATTGTTCTCCAGAAATAAATACTTTTTTCATCTTTCATAATTTTTCCATCTTTTATTTTTTACAGTTTTCCAAAAATTTAAGTCTGATGTTGCGCTGTTACAATTTTGCAGAATTTAGTTGATACATTTCTCAGCAGCATCTTTGGAGTATTAGCAACTATTGATTAAATTCTAACAGCTGCCTTTAATGAAACTCAGGGATTCTTCCCAGCAGGGACATAGATAAGAAATGTATCAACTAAATGTATCAATTTTTGAACAGTTTAGAAGGTTGGTGACCCCCCCCCCCCTCCCAGAGCTGATTTAGAAGGTGAAAATTTACACTTTACACTTCAATATTAGAATAACGGTCACACATAGAAAATAGAAAGTAATTGGAAAAAGTCTTTATTTCTGGTGAACTGTCTGAAACCAACTGAACTGGAAAAAAGTGTTGGAAGGTGGACAACCCCTTTAAAGGAGAAGAAAAGGCTTTGTCCACTTGGGGGGCCCAATGTTAGGCACCCCCAAGTGATTGTATTGACTTACCTGAAACCCCAGGCCGGTACTCCTATCAGCAGAAAACTGCACCGGCCCGGGGTTATACCAGTGAGCACCACGGAGCGATCCTCTTCCATCTTCCTCTTTCTTTTCGTGGCTGTGCATGCACAGTAGAACTAAAAGCCAAACTTTAACTAAAAAGTTGGCTATTTCATTCAACTGTGCATGCGTTTGCCCCAGGAAATTTGAAGAAAGAAGAAGCTGGAAAAGGATCGCTCTGTGATGCTCACTGGTACCGGGCCAGTGCAGTTTTCTGCTGATAGGAGCACCGGCCCGGGGTTTCAGGTAAGTTAATACAATCACTTGGGAGTGCCTAACATTTGGCACCCCCAAGAGCACAAAGCCTTTCCTTCTCCTTTAATCTACATGAAAAGTTCTTAGGTAGATTTATGCACACGTGTATTTTTTGTAGTGGCAATGTTGCTAGGGTTAGCGCAGTCATTATGCCTGAGGCAAACTGTTTGTTTTTATATCCCTCCCTGTTCCAAGTACACAGACAGTGCTCTAAGGTCGCCACCAACATTACTAACAGGTGTTAACCTTTCCCCCGCATTTGTTCTTGAGTTAGTCTTTACTGCAGTGGGGATAATAAGATATGATTTAATGTGTTATAGAAATGAAAAGAAGTAAAACCCCTCTCTATTCAATTGACCACCAATTAAAGAAAATTCAAGTATTAGTGCAGCAGTGTCAGAGTTTATTAACAGTTTCGTTAACGGTTACTAACCCAGTGTTGCTTCAATTATTGGGCAGCCATTGCTGGGTTACCCAATAAAGTGCTATGTGCTAGGTGCTAATAATTCATTAGCAATTAAAAATCATGTAACAGGATTGATTAATATTGTGCTATAAAGTGCTAGTGCTTCAAATGAAATTAAGAAGTTAACTTAAATAACCAGGATTAAATTGACCCAGGTGAGATTAAAGTTAATTCATTATTATATATCACACATTAAAATCCATTCATTATAGAAGATTGTAAATAACTGATTAACTGTTAAAAAGTAAACTTTACTAAATTCATTAAAATTGCTGCAAATCAATTAAGGTAATCTTTGAAGACTGCATAAAAATTGGTGAGTAATAATTAATCCATACACCCCCGTTAAAGTTATAGGGTGTTAAAAAACGTTTGCATAAAATTATTCAAAGGAGACCAGCATTGAAAGAGAAAGGAGGAATAGGAAAATTGTTAGAGGTGCCAACACGTGTTTCGCCTGCTGGCTTTGTCAAGGCAAAATCTAAAAGTGACTCGTTTGGTGTGGTATCTTTATCTTTTAACGAGTCACTTTTAGATTTTGCCTTGACAAAGCCAGCAGGCGAAACACGTGTTGGCACACTGGGAAGCGCTTTTTGTGAAGTCTCCTGGGCGCTTTCCTTATTTTTACTATTGCAAAATAATTTCCTATTGATTTTAAACCTTTGCGACCGCATTGATTCTTCTTTTATAATCTTACCTGTTATCCAATGGCACTGTGGGATTTGTAGTTTTATAGGGAAGATTAGCTCTCCGAATTATAAGATAGCAAGGTAAAATTGAGACTACAGTCCCCAGTGACCTACTTTCTCCTCCGTGTGGGGTCCCAGACTTAGAAAAATACAGGCAGCTAGAACTTGGGACTTCTCCACCTCTAACAATTTTCCTATTCCTCCTTTCTCTTTCAATGCTGGTCTCCTTTGAATAATTTTATGCAAACGTTTTTTAACACCCTATAACTTTAACGGGGGTGTATGGATTAATTATTACTCACCAATTTTTATGCAGTCTTCAAAGATTACCTTAATTGATTTGCAGCAATTTTAATGAATTTAGTAAAGTTTACTTTTTAACAGTTAATCAGTTATTTACAATCTTCTATAATGAATGGATTTTAATGTGTGATATATAATAATGAATTAACTTTAATCTCACCTGGGTCAATTTAATCCTGGTTATTTAAGTTAACTTCTTAATTTCATTTGAAGCACTAGCACTTTATAGCACAATATTAATCAATCCTGTTACATGATTTTTAATTGCTAATGAATTATTAGCACCTAGCACATAGCACTTTATTGGGTAACCCAGCAATGGCTGCCCAATAATTGAAGCAACACTGGGTTAGTAACCGTTAACGAAACTGTTAATAAACTCTGACACTGCTGCACTAATACTTGAATTTTCTTTAATTGGTGGTCAATTGAATAGAGAGGGGTTTTACTTCTTTTCATTTCTATAACACATTATTTTGGTAATCACACCTCTTTCGTTCGGAAAACGTATTGCTTTTTTAGGAAGGTACACTGAACAATTCTTTCTTTATAAGATATGATTTAATGTAAATAACTGGCTTCAAAAGCAAAAAACAAGCTGGCCCTTTATACACCACCACGCATACCCCCCTCTGCAATCACCTTACAGGAGGCCCTCTTGCAGCCTTTTGCCCTGGAACTTGGAGAGAGCACTTTTCAGTTGTTTATTGTGATATAACTTGCTTATCCAGTGTTTGTGCTTTTTTTGGCCTGATATAATAATGTGTCCTTTCATTTGTATGGAGACAACCTTCAACCTATTAATACAAGAACCCAAGGTGACCTTTGACTGAAGTGTAGCAGCAAGAACCTTCCAACCTTGTAAGTAGCTACATTTTTTGTATTGACACTGAGGGGTAGATTTATTAAGGGTCGAAGTGAAAACTCAAATTAAAATTTTTTTTTTTTTTTACTCAAAACTCTCAAATTCGAATTGTGAATTATACAATCTGAATTAGAGTTTTAATTCTAATTTCGAGATTTATCATACTCTTGCCCTTTAAGAACTTGAATTCAACTATTCGCCACCTAAAACATGCTGAATTACTGTATAAGTCATGGGAGAGGTCCAGGGATCACTTTGGTGATGTTTGCAGCCTTCCTGACATTCAAGTTTTTTTCGGAGAAAATAGAGTTTTTGGGTCGATTCAATTCGTCCAAGCTGAGAAAATTCGATTTTACTAATAAATTCTGGGCGAATTCCGAATTTATGGAAGTTTATGAGAGTGAATTCGAAATTCGACCCTTGATAAATGTGCCTCTGAGACTGTATATTCATAGTGTAATGTGTCGAATTATATTATATGTTTGTATTTGTCTGGAGGATCTGTCCAAAACAGCTATACACCATGGCAACCTTGCCATATAGCCATATAGCAATGAAACCTGCTGCCCACTGCTATTAATCTATCAATATCCAAGCCACTTATACCCTTAATGGGACTGCACTAGGCAAATCCATTATGGAAAAGGACCTTGGAGTCCTTGTAGATGATAAACTTGGCTGTAGCAAGCAATGCCAGTCAGCAGCATCATGGGCAAATAAGGTCTTGAGCTGTATTAAAAGGGGCATAGAGTCAAGGGAGGAGGGGGTCATTCTTCCACTGTATAGAGCACTTTTAAGGCCCCATCTAGAATATGCCGTACAGTTTTGGTCTCCATCACTCAAACAGGACATTATTGTATTAGAGAGGATACAGAGAAGGGCAACTAAGCTGGTAAAAGGTATTGAAAATCTTAGCTATGAGGAAAGACTGGCCAAATTGGGGATGTTCACGCTGGAGAAGAGGCGCTTAAGGGGTGATATGATGACTATGTATAAATATATAAGGGAATCATATAATAATCTCTCTAATGCTTTATTTACCAGTAGGTCTTTCCAGCTGACACAAGGTCACCCATTCCTATTAGAAGAAAAGAGGTTCCGCCTAAATATTCGGAAGGGGTTTTTTTACAGTGAGAGCTGTGAAGATGTGGAATTCTCTCCCTGAATCAGTTGTACAGGCTGATACATAAGATAGCTTTAAGAAGGGGTTGGATAGCTTTTTAGCAAGTAATGGAATACAGGGTTATGGGAAATAGCTCATAGTCCAAGTTGATCCAGGGACTGGTCCGATTGCCATTTTGGAGTCAGGAAGAAATTTTTTCCCCTCTAAGGCAAATTGGAGAGGCTTCAGATGGTTTTTTTTTGCCTTCCTCTGGATCAACTGGCAGATAGGTAGTTAAAAAAAAAAAAAAGTTGAACTCGATGGACATGTGTCTTTTTTCAACCTTACTTACTATGTTACTATGTTACTATGTAAGTCTGACAGCTGGGGAAATCAAGCCTTCCTGTTAAAATTCCAAGCAGCAAAGCAAAAAAAAAAATTGGAAATTAAAAAATGAATAAAAATAAAAATGTAACAAACAAGGAAAAGTTGTGGACAAACAATCCCTGTTTTGTTTAAAGGGTAAGGCATTTTTCAGTAGCAGTATGCACAAAATGTCTTTGTCTTAAATATATTGATAATGGGTTGAGTGCAGAAGACCTCTTGTATTTGTCTAAAAATAAAAATAAACATCACCTACAAATTGTCTTAAATTCACTTAAGGAACAAAGTAATCAAACAAAGCTCAATTAGGGCAAGTGTGTGCAATGAAACCAAACCTCCATGTTTGCCATTGCTTTGAAGGGCTACTGTGCAATAACATATGGGAGTACTGGGCCATATGAAATCTTACCATAGGCTATTAGCCGATCCTTTCACTAATACTTAAAAACAGGTATGACAAGTCTAGGGTGTGATCAATAATGCAAGGAGATATTTCAGGCTTTTGGTTTGTCATGTGTTAATCTTGTTATATTTTGCATACATAAATTAATTTAACATCTATGATTAGTCAGCAGTAATAACAAAAAGTTCACCTAGAGATGAAACTCGAATACATGGTGTCTGTAAATAAAGCATATTTGCAGCTGACCATTATTTTGCTCTGTTTTATTATTTATTTATGTATACAACAGATCTACTGGTGGGCTCCCTGGTGGCTAGATTTATAGCCCTGGCACCTGTTGATGTGCATTCTGGAAACTTATCTATTGGTAAGGACATTTCTGGTAGCTGAGAGCATCCAGAATATCTGTGTAATTCTACGTCACTATTCATCCTGTTTGGTGTCAGTAACTTTTCTCAGAAAACAGTTTGGTTTTGGCAACAATACAATTCAGATTGTATCCTCGGTAGCGCAGTTGCCCTATAATCTCATTTCCCCTACTTCAGTTGAACCATATAACTCTTTAAGAAATTTGAGGGTGCAACTGTTGAGGCTGTCAATCACATCTTCTCTTCTATTCTCTCACTTGTCTTGGTCTTTCTGGCGCCACCCTTTTTCTTCTTACCTTTCAAATAGCTTTTGTTGGCCACCTACAATGCAGTATCATCTTCTCACTAACCTCTCATTCCTTTGGGTTTCTCTGGCTTTGGTCTTGGCCCTTTGTTAATCTCATTGTATACTTTGTATACCTCTCCATAATCGAATAATTTGATTCCTATTCAAACTCTACCATATATATTGTCTCCTCTTCTAATCTAAACACAAATCTCTTAACTAAGGTCCCTTATTGTTAGTCAGCCTTTTCTACTTAGATGCCCCTGCACTTGTATACTGTGAACTTGTTTAAGGCAGAAGTAGTCAGCAAAAATAGATAAATTACAATTAGTCTAAGTAATAAGTACTATGATCTTTAGTACAAAAATGTAAAGGGTACTTCACTAAATAAACAAAGTTTATTCACTAACTTTAGTGTAATGTAGACGTGATATTCTGAGACAATTTGCATTGGTCTTCATTTTTTTCTTTTTTTTTAATATTTAGCTTTTTGTTCAGAAGCAGGCCAGTTTTGGAATTTCAGCAGCTATCTGATTTCTAGAGGTCCAGTGTAACCTAGCATCCATTTAAATGAGAGACTTGAATATGAATAGGAAAGAGCCTGAATAGAAACATAAGTAATGAAAAATAACAAAAGGAATAACATTTTAGCCTAATAAAACAATGCTGGGGTCAGTGATTCCCATTTAAAAGCTGGAAAGGGGCAGAAGAGGAAGGTAAATAACAACTCATAAACTATAAACAAAAAAATGACTGATTAAACAGTTGCTAAGAATAGGAATCCTATATCATTAAAAAGTTTATCCAAATGCGAACCACTCCCTTAATTCTAATTTAAACTTTAACTTTTAGGCGTATGCAACACCTGGCCTGATGGAGCTTTGGAGAAATACCGCCCTGAAACTGCTAGTGCCACCTGTCATTGAGTTACATAGAAACTACCTATCAGTGCTGGCTTTTCGATTAGCTGTTCAGCACCAACCACCATGTAGATGCATTAAAATGCAATGGCATTAACTCCCAACAGATACATCATAAAGAGATTTTAAGGTATCTGTATGGTGGATGGTGCTGTACAGCTGGATATTTTTTCACTGGAATCGATGGAAAATAGCTGTCAGGAAAGGTGCACCATATGAACTAGTTTGGCGTGACAAGAGCAAATTAATATTTTTTTTGTTAATGAAAATGGCTTTTTATCAATGGGATGCCAGCTGGATGTCACTGAGGTGGATTTTAGCCAAAAGCACAATAGGGTTTGTCTGGGCTGAACTTTACACTGTAAGCAAAAGTGGCAACTCCAGATGAGCAGAAAGTGCCAGAACCTGACCTGCTTTCACCCATCTGCCTATAACTATTTTGTTGTTTATTTCTGTGCAACAATAGGGTTGCCACCTGGGCAGTAAAAAGTATGGTTGATGCCAATGTTATTAATAAGGAAAAATTTTAAATATATAGGAAGGCTGGTATTTTTTTCCAGAAAAGGTGGCAACCCTATGCAACAACCAGATCTAGTTATAGACCTGGCCATAGATGTGCAGATTTTAGCCTTGTATCTGACTACCGATCAAACGTTGCAATCTCCCAACCTGCAACTAACCATTTAGATTAAATAAAGTAGTAAAAGAACAAATCAGACAATGTTCTGACTGTGACAGCAATAATATGAAATTTATGTCTGAAAAATACTAGTGACAGTCACCAATTGATATCGTCACATAAGCAATAAATGCAGACATATTATCGTTAGCCAACAGAATTCACCATGGTATGAAAAATGTCAGGACAAGCCATACACAGTATGAAAATCATTCAAACCTTCAATTTATACGACTTTATCTTTGTGTCTATTGCCAGCTGTAGGCTTGGTGCATAAATAAAACAATACATTATAAAAAGGAATTGACTTTTATTATAAATGTGTGTTATTCTGATAAAGGGCTGCTAACCTGGTAAATGGCACATTGTAAAAAGGCACCTTTGGACTTGTTGCATCACTTCTAGCTATTACAGCACAACTCCTGGTGTTTGCAACAGGTATTGGGCAAATTCACTAAAGGGCGAATTTTCACCAGCGAACGCTCCGCCACACTTTGCTCCACTTCACCAAAATTAGTTACCACTAAGCTAATTTACTATAATGCAAAGTTGTGTCTCAGCAGTCAAACGCTGGTGAAGTTTCATTAGCGTTAATTCGTCAGCTCGAGCATTTCTTAGCGATCTTTCGCTAGTGTTCATTTCTGCCTTTGCTTATACTCTTACGCATAGGTCAATTGGAATCGGGCGGGTACATATAGGTCATATATATAACTTTATTAGAGATGTTGGTGCAAATGCTTGAAGTGGTCACATGTCTAAGGAAGCAAAATAAAGACAAAAGAGATCCTCTAATGCCCTAGACATGAGCCCACCCTAACACATAATTGGCATGCCCCTCAAATATGTTTAAAAAAAATGAATATCCGTAATAGTTAGGACTTTTGAAGGCAATCCCGCTTTTACAAAATGACAAAACGTCAGCATTTTTTCCAACTTTTATGACTTTACTTTATGATGTCACTGACATAAGATTAAGGAGGATGTAGCTTCATCTTATCAATCTAAGGTGGCGAAGGTAACTCTGGCGAAATGGTTAACGTTTTGTAAAATTCGCACTTTAGTGAATTTGCCTGAGAAAATGCGACCGGCGATAGGGTGCGAAACTGCGATAACGATGGTCTATTTCGCTAGAGAATTGTCATCTATGCCTGTTAGTAAATTGCCAATGTCCCTGTGGATGAGATTTCTGGCGATCACCACACATAACTAGTACCTCTTTTCCCACCCATAGGCAACTACAAACTTTTTTAGGTCCATTAAAGTGGACATTTGGAAAATGTACCAGCAACCAATAAGGTGCTCCGGACAGTCATGCTTACTGAGAAAAAGACCTGTATATGTTCTTGGTACTGAGTACAACCCTCACAGCAGATTAAAACAGTAAAACTGCAATAGTGCAGTTGTAAGCTAAATTCGTTTTAGCAACAGTGTATGTGATAATGCACAATATTTACAAACCACATCAAATTATCTTTTCCTTAAGTGATATCATTGTCTTCAAGTCAGGCACAGAGCCAGCTTCTTCCTCACTGTGGCGGAGTTGATGTCCATTTCAATGGGATGCTCGATTGTTTTAGGCAAACTGTTAAGACAAACAGAGTGCGGAGTCTTAGGAATGGTCTTACTGCCAACCGTCTAAGGTAATTAAACTGTTGCTTTTGTGTCATTTAAACTACATAAAGAACAAAGGGGTTTTATCTGCACATTCATGCATAAGAAAGTGGGCAATATTCTCAGGGAAAAACAAAGAAACAAAACTCCTGTAACTGGCAATCACACTTTAGGCATACTGCTTAGAATAAGATCCACATTTTGATGTAATAACGTTTGAAATTTAAATGGAAATTCTGAGTAGAGTTTTATTGAAAAATGTTCTTTAGAATTTACTTCTTTGAGATACATAATTCAAATCCATGAAAGCAATGTCCATGTAATTACAGGTACAAGTTCAATGTTCATAGTTGGCCTATTTTGGCCTGATGTTCAGCATATATGTTGCAAGAGGTTCTGTCTTTATCAGAATAGTTACATTGTATCTCCTCTGGGTTACTAGCTGACCCCTGGTGTAGATCAAAGTATTCAACCTCAAGAATTGCAGGAGCTATGCAAATTTCAAAGAGTTAAGGACTTTGTAGCAAGAAAACCATCACTAAAGAGCTGATTGTGGACAAAGTATTACAGAAGATATATGGCTAAAGATGGCTGCAGATAAACTCTTTCTAGCTGCGCTTTAGAACCAACTATGCTTGTAGAGCTGCGAAAACCATCGCTTTGGGTGATTAAATTCCAGTGTATTCACACCGTAGTCAGTGGGCCAGGAAACCAACTGGATGAGGGGCGAGCCTAGAATTGCATGGTTCCATGGTTACCCATATTTTCTACAAATGATGCAGCTTTTCAGCCAGTGGGCTGATCAACAAGATCACTACAACCTAACCGTCCATTCATGCTGTTACTGTTAAAGATATTACACTAATATCTGGATGATCGCTCTATAGCAGGAGTCCCCAACCTTTTTACCCATGAACCACATTCAAAAATAAAAAGAGTTGGGGAGACAACACAGGCATGCAAACACTTCCTGGGTTGCCAAATAAGGGCTGTAATTGGCTATTTGGTAGCCCCCTATGTGCACTGGCAGACTACAGGTGGCGCTTTGTCACAGTACACCTGGTTTTTATGCAACCAAAATTTGCCTCCAAGCATGGAATTAAAAAATAAGCACTTGCTTTGAGGCCACTGGGAGCAACATCCAAGGGGTTGGTGAGCAACATCTTGCTCGCAAGCTACTGGTTGGGGATCGCTGCTCTATAGGATGATGGGTCTGCTATTTATGGCAACTTGGACTGGATAGGTTAAAAAAATAATGCTTACAATTCCTCAGGTTGATACATACAGTATAATATTCTACTCTGTGTGCTAGAAATAATAGCAAAGATCCCACTGTGCATTTATATAAAATGCATTACAGGATCCTTTTTTCTGTTTAGGGTACAATTAAGCATTTCTTTGAATTTTTTTTTCTGTATTATACTTGCAAAAGTCAAGTGGATCTAGTGTAAAGTGAACAAATCCTGGCAGTAAAATAAAGTGCTCACTTGATTTGTAGAAGGCCTATGGCTCCAGTACAGCAATAGCTGTGCAGCCTTCATTTTTTTTATCTCTGACCTAGTGAATGCTGTTCACCAGTGAGGTTTCCAACATTCAGTAGTCAGATTTAGTTCCTCTCATCATCTGTTGAAAGCTATTAATCTCTCCGAAAGCCAAAGAGAAATGTGTGTAATGACAAATCCATTTCTTTCATATCAGAGCAGCCTGCTAAAAAGGGATTCGTTTTTACTACGAGGTGATCCTGAAAGAATGTAGCAGCCTTGGGAACATTGTACAAAATAGGGGGGTGTGGAAGCACTCTAAAGGCTAAGTTATAGTATATTTAAGTATAATGGAAGTGCTAGTTTTGATGCACATTCCCTGGTCCCCTGTCTCAAAAGTAAGTTTACAAAACCAAAAAAGCCTTGGGAACAACACTCCAAGGAGCATATGACCTCTTTTACACAATACAAGCTATTTAATATAAATGCAAACCAGAATATACAAAGAAGATATAAAACTATGCTTCGAGATTAATGAATATTTATCATGTCAGCACTTCTAATTGTTTCATTTTTTTCCACTCAAAAAAAATGTCACTGCTTTATACTGTAAATGTCACTGCTTTATACTGTTCAGTATGATGACGTTTCATGTATCAATATATATAAATTGGTTTTCCTTGACAAATGGTATAATACAACTCTAACGGAGATCTAACACACTCCGAGTAGATAACACTTCTATATCTTGTTTCAAATAATAAGTGGCCAAAGCTTGTGGCCAAGTTATAATGTTATTTGAAAGTTGCTAAATAATCTGTAATAAGACTTAATTTGTTTACTTCTATATAAATCCATTAAGACACGGCACTTCTAAAATGATCTTCCCCCCCACATCTCACTTGCTGTTGCTATTGAGACAGTACTAAGAGTCAGGGCAATCCAAAGTGCATACCATTGAAGTTAAGTGACCCAGGTTTTTCATGAGGATTTTGTAGTAGTGAAGAGCAAAACACTTGACATTGCCGTTATATTATTTAATACTACAACATTTTGTCTACTGGCTAAGACGACACTGAAAGTCTTATTGAACCTCCCACTGCAAGGGCAAATGTCATTGTCATATATCAAGCCATAACAGTATGTATATTTTATTAAATATGGTCTGTTGGCTGAATGCCAAACTGTATTGTATAATAAACTATAGATGTAAATTTGTTCTAATTACATACTGTAAA
The DNA here is from genome assembly GCF_017654675.1 of Xenopus laevis. Classification (NCBI taxonomy): domain Eukaryota; kingdom Metazoa; phylum Chordata; class Amphibia; order Anura; family Pipidae; genus Xenopus; species Xenopus laevis. Next base: position 68,016,243 of record NC_054386.1, read on the forward strand.
GTCTATCTTTATTATAGATTGATAAAGACTTTATTAAATGTAAAATGTTAATAAGAAATGATGCCTTGTCTTGTGTATCTGTGTAATTTGTACCCAAAATTTGAAAATAAGAAACCAGGCCATTGTGCAGGACACAAATCATTTTTAGAATAACTTGATATTTAAAGGGTGGTTCGTCTTTAACTTTTAGAGGAAAATTCACTAACTGGCAAAAATTTGCCAGCGCTGGCTTTGCGCACATCGCAACAGTTCGAAGTGATTTGCATACGGCATGCAGTTAAAGCACAATGGACGTATATGCTGCAGCAAATACATTACACTACACAAGGCCAGGGAACCTTAATAGAATTATATAGAGTTGTTATAATGCCCTACACATGTGCCCACAGTATAGTTTAGGTGCCATATGGTATCAATTGTAGGAGGGAAGAAGGGTACACCAAAAAAATTTTTCGCTCTTTTTCAGCCTTTCACCCTGTAAAAAGGAAAATACGCCAGTTCAACTTTTTTTTGAGGAATTCCATACTCTTCGCACTTCGCCTGGTCTGAGGTGGCAAAGGCAAGTCTGGCGCAAGAGATAACGTTCAGGAAAATCGGCATCTTAGTGAATTAGCGTAGTTACATCCATTCGCCAGTGCGAAAATTCGACTTGCGTTAGAGTGCAAAGTTGCACCAGAGTCTATCTCCTTCGCTAGCGAATTCACGCTCATTAGTAAATCAGCGAAGTGGGAAAATGACATAATTTGCTAAAGGGCGAATTTACTAAAGGGTGAAGTGGCAAATGCTGGTGAAAACTTGCCAGCGTTAGCCACTTCGCCCTTTAGTAAATTTGCCCCTTAGTATAGAATGGTCAATTCTAATGAATTTTTCAATTGGTCTGTGTTATTTATTTATTTTTTAAGTTTTTTTAAGGTTATTTGCTTTTTTTCTTATGACTCTATTTCAGCTTTCAAATTTGGGTCATTGCCCCCATCTAAAAAACAAAGGCTCTATAAAGCTACAAATTTATTGTTTTTGCGACTTGCTATTAATTGTCTTTCTATTCAGGCCCTCTATTTATATTCCAGTCTCTTATTCGAATCAATGCATCATTGCTAGGGTAATTTGGACCCTCGCAACCAGATTGCTAAAACTAGAGAGCAGCTCAGTAAAAAGCTAAATAACTAAAAAACAATAAATGAAAGACAATTGCAAATTGTCTACATCATACTAAAAGTTAAAGCAAAGGTGAATTCCAGAACAGGCTACTGAAAAATGCCTAGTAAGTGGCCAGCATCACTGAAAGCCCTTATCCAGGGTATGGAAAAGAAAACTGAATTTTTGAACTTTGTTCCTGTTCTTTGTGTCCCCTCTCCTCAACAATGGTATCAAAAGGTTCTAATGACCAAGATCTTACACAACACCCACTCGCTATTCAGTGTTAGACATCCTGAAAGGTGCTGATTAGGGTATAACAGTTTGATAATTATGGAAATAAATACATGGGTGTATGGCCAGTTGTACAAGGGATATTGGTGCCAAACTGTAACACATGCAAGATAAATTTTAACTACATGACCTGCTTAGTATCTCCCTCTGTTCTTCTCTCTAGTCCTTCAGCTCCATTGCTCTTCTAATAAGCAACGATGAGTGGGTCAAATTACTGCCAGTTAGTCATGTGTTGTACTGAATGGAACATATCACAGTCAGTCATCTGACCACTACATGTTCATAATAAGAAAGCTGCCAAAATATCAAAATAATATATGCAAAGGGGTGAGTTGGGATTGAGTGTAATGCACGGTGCCTTATAATAGATATGTCACTGCAGAGAAGTTGTAGGCACCATATAGGGCTATCAGCATACACCTAAAAAAGGCTGTGCATTTGGTTGCTTTGAAAGCTATTGAGCCTTATGCATATTCTATCTGTCCTTTATAAAAGATGGGAGCTGGCAATCCTAGGGTCTAACTGCTGTATCAGTGAGCACTATCATTTCATTAAATGTTCCCAAATTCACAGCCCCACCATCGGTAAAGTTTTTGCTGTTAAAGGGCTGCATATTGCTGCTAAGTGTACTCGTGTCTCTCATTGCTGAACATGGTATGTTCCTATGATATCAAGCTGGCTTGGTCTGTAGGGGCCGTGCCTCACCAGATTTGAAATTCTGAGCGTTGACAGAATCTGAGTGTTCCTCTCCTGACTGATTGCCATATGACCCCCCCCCCATGATCTGATTTTTTTTTGGCCCAGGGGCTAAACAATTGGAAAATTCTGACCTGGTGACCATCAGTGTATAGCCAACTTTAGACATAATGCTTGGAACTAGTGTGGCCATTTTTTTGTATAAATGTAACATCCTTCCCACTACTGTTGCATGTTAATCCAAGGAATAGCATTGCCATTGAGTATGATTCTCCTGGTTAGGCAAAAATACAAGACTTCAGCAATCAGCATACATATCATATCATGTCACAAAATAGCAATGACATTAAGTTCAGGTCGGAAGCTTATGGAAGGCTTCACATATTGTGCAGCTAGGAAGATATAGAAAATGACATCCCTGCCAATGAGATTTTCTCTACCCATTCAAGTCCCCAAATATTTTCCATTTAAACCCTACACTGCATTATTAAAGGGGATGTAAACCCAAAAAAACTACAATATTGCCCAATGAAGTAAAAAGTTGCAATATAATAGCAGCCGAAAGCTGTAACTAGCCTTTGAACTGAAGCTAATACAATGAGTCCTGTCTGCCCAGTCTGACTATGAAATCTGTTGCTACTGGGAGGATTCCCACTTCATACCTCCCAACATTTTGGAAGTAAAAAGAGGGACAAAAAAAAAACTTTTCCGCACGTAGCGCAGCAATTTGTTGGCCACACCCCTTTCTGTGGCCACACCCCCTAATTACCATGTTCGATTTACAAAATTTGGCAGGTTATGAAAGTTTGAAAATATTTCTCCTTATCTAAACTGTGTTTTTGTGTCTCAAAATTGTTACAAAGTATCTTATATGCACCTGTTAGGTGTTCTGTGCTCTTTGCTAAAAGCCAATTAAGTGAGAAACTTTGTTTCTTTTTCTGGCTGTTCAGTGCAGAGAAAAGAGGGACTTTCCAGTACAAATGAGGGACTGCGGGTTGAGCTGTCAAAAGAGGGACTGTCACTCCGAAAAAGGGACAGTTGGGAGGTATGCACTTGAACCTATAGGGATTTGTTGAGAATGAGATGGTCTATTGGCTTTGGATAATATGCAAGCACCGCAAGGTTAGTTGTAGTTGAGCAGTAGCTGGAATGTGGGAAGCTAAAAACAGGCCCAGATACAGACTCAAAGCAGATTGGTCGCCTGGCAACTTATTTCCCTCTTCCCACGTCATCTAACAAACGAAGCCTCTCCCTGTTCTTTCCGTCATACTTCCACCTCCCAGCGCGTGCGCGATCTTTAACGCATAGACGACATTCCACCCCGGGTCCAACGTTCCCTTCCCTCCACGCCTCAGCCAATCAAACGCAGAGAAATTTCTGTCCCAACCCACTATCCTGCCAAAGCCGCTGCGCTCTATAAAAACCAGCCATTTCCTCAGCACAGTCTTCAGCCCTTAAAAGCTTTTGGTGCTGCAGCTTGAGCCTAGCGGTCCCTAACGTAACACCGGCATCACCATGACTGACACAGCCATCTCCTTCGCCAAGGACTTCTTGGCCGGCGGTGTGGCCGCAGCTATCTCTAAGACCGCTGTAGCACCCATTGAAAGAGTCAAGCTTCTACTGCAAGTAAGTGCCGGGCGGAAAAGGGTCGTGCTGTTGTCTTCACAGTGACCTTTGACCTTGTATAACTGCCCATTAGCGCCTATAAGAAAAGAAAGGGTTTTGATGAGCTGGACCGTGATCCTGTGGCTTTCAGTGATGCTGGCCAAGGTCGCGACAAGGAGACAGGCAGCTTCCGGGACACCTGGGTGCGGGTATAGCCGAGCGCTGCTACAAATGACAGCCAATGTTAATAAGATACTAAAGATAATCCTCTGCTGAATAAAGTAACCCTTTGTCTTACTAAAATTGGCGCCATGATCTGGGCCCCAGCTGTAGTTGGGTCATGTCAGCTGACTACTTTAAAACTGCATGGAAGCCGCCTCAAAGCCTTTCCGGGATTGGGTTGTAGGGAGGACAGTACGGCAACAGTGTGGACTTCCTCCTTCTAAATGACTTGTACCTCCCTATTAATCCTTGCGTTTATGTAATGACTTCCCGGGATTCTCCCCTCTTCCTCCTTTACCACGTGCTCAATGCCGGCACAATGAATGGGAAGCGAATCACCATTTTGAGCAGCTCGGCATTGGGCGGGGCAAGGAGTTGAGCCGATGCGGCCTTGGTAGTACGGAAGGCCTGCTAATACTAGCGCACTATGGGCAGCGCTACTGCTTTTAGATATATTCAAATGACTTCTGGATAAAGTAGTGGGGGTTTTTTCCCCCCAAAATAAATGTACATATTGTGTTGCCTGTCTAGCTAATTAGGTTGAATGTGTCACTAGCTTTTGTTTTGTGTTTTGCCAGGTCCAACATGCAAGCAAACAGATCACCGCAGACAAGCATTACAAGGGCATCATGGACTGTGTTGTCAGAATCCCCAAGGAGCAGGGCTTCATGTCCTTCTGGCGTGGTAACCTTGCCAACGTCATCCGTTATTTCCCAACCCAGGCCCTCAACTTCGCCTTCAAGGACAAGTACAAGAAGATCTTCCTGGACAACGTAGACAAGAGGACCCAGTTCTGGCGCTACTTTGCTGGCAACCTTGCTTCTGGTGGTGCTGCTGGTGCAACCTCCCTCTGCTTTGTCTACCCACTTGACTTTGCCCGTACCCGTCTAGCAGCTGATGTGGGCAAAGGAGCTAATGAGCGAGAGTTCAAGGGCCTTGGTGATTGCTTGGCCAAGATCTTTAAATCCGATGGGCTCAAAGGCTTGTACCAGGGTTTCAACGTATCCGTTCAGGGCATCATTATCTACAGAGCAGCTTATTTTGGAATCTATGATACAGCTAAAGGTAAGGGTCAGGTTTTGTTTGCTGACTTAAATGCGCTGTTTTAGTGGACCTCAAACTAAACTTTTTTTTCTTTCCCTAGGTATGCTTCCAGATCCCAAGAACACACACATTATAGTCAGCTGGATGATCGCTCAGTCTGTAACCGCAGTAGCTGGATTTGCCTCCTATCCATTTGACACCGTACGTCGTCGTATGATGATGCAGTCTGGAAGGAAAGGAGGTGAGTCTTAAATGTGTTCTGAATTAAGGTGGTATGTAGATGGCCAGTAAGTATGGGGTTGCCTAGGCAACTGTTGGCCTGGTCCTAATAGTATACTCAAAGCTAGTTAAACCATGAAAGCATAGTGGTTATTTACTTACTAATATTTCTTCAGCCATGGTCAAGTTGTAGAACTTCTACTACTAATCTGTTCCTATTTGTCCAGTAAAGTGCTGTTGGTGTTTGTTGTGTAGGCAGTGTCTTAACTCCATGATTCTTCAATGCTTGTAATTTTGTTTTCAGCTGACATCATGTACAGTGGAACAATGGACTGCTGGAGGAAGATTGCACGGGATGAGGGCAGCAGGGCTTTCTTCAAGGGTGCCTGGTCCAATGTTCTCCGAGGAATGGGTGGCGCTTTTGTTCTGGTGTTGTATGATGAGCTGAAGAAAGTCATGTAAACTTATCTTTCTTGAGATGTCTGTGACCTGGCATGCTGTATTCTGTAACCTACCCTGGACATTTATGGACATTCTAATTTTTTTTTTTTGTCAAACACACTTATTTATAAAATATATAGCTGGTAAACTTATTAGCTGGTGTTTTGGGATCAGTTCTATTACATCTCACCAGCTTTCCACAATAATAAATCATTCCCTTTAAGTCTCTTGCTGCTTTTAAGAGCCTGCAACTGTGCTTCCTTGCAAGGTTTTGGCCCTTTGGCAGTGACAGACTGATTCAGTGGGACTCAACGCTCCTTTATTTTTTTTTTATTTTTTTGTCATTCATGTTTTTAAGTAACTTAGGTTTGAGGAAAGTAAAAAAAAAAAAAAAATACGGATCTATTTTTGTGCTGCTTGTTTTATTTAAGTGTTTTAGTTGGCACTAAGGGGTTAACTTTAAACTGAAATTGAACACTTGGGCACTTTTTAAGGCTGTGGGTTGCCACCTACTGGTGAAGGCAAATTAGGAAAAGCTAAATATTTTTAAGTTAAGGTCTTTTGGCTGAATGTTTTTGAAAGAGAATCTTAAGGCAAAAAAAACAAAACCATTTCATACTTCACTCAGGTGTGAGACCATGGCATTTCTGAGACTCTAGGGCAGGGGTCCCAAACCTCTTTTACAAGTGAGCCACTTTCAAATGTAAAGAGTTGGGGAGCAACAGAAGCATGAAAAAGTCCCTTGGGGTGCCAAATAATGGCTGTAATTGGGTTAGCCACTATGTGGACTGGCAGCCTACAGGAGGCTCTACTTGGCACTAGGTTTTTATGTAATTACAACTTGCTTCCAAGGCTGGAATTCAAAAATTAGCAGCTGCTTTGAGGACACTGAGCAACATGGTTGGGGATCACTGCTGTAGGGCTTGCCTACCCAAGTAGTAGGCTTATGTAAAGCTTTAAAGGGGTGGTTTACTTTTAAGGTAACGTTTATGTTATAGAATGGCCAGTTTTAAGCAACATTTCAATTGTTTTTTTTCTTAAGTTTTTTTGCCTTTTTCGTGTGACTCTTTGCACCTTTCAAATGGGTATCGCTGAACCCTTCTATAAAGTAAAGGTGGCCATACACTAGGTCGACAAACGAGCGGATCTTAACCCGATATGCCCACTTACGACTGGGTGATATCGGGTGAATCCGACAGTTTGGCCCTGGGGACACACAGGGAGATTAACTGCCAAATTGGTCTAAAGGACCGATATCGGCAGCTTTAATCTGCCAGTTTATGGCCACCTTAAGGCTACACATGCATTGTTATTGCTAATTTTTAGTACTCCTCTTTCTATTCAGACTATATCCTATTCATATTCCATTCTCTTACTCAAATCAATGCATGGTTGCTAGGGTCATTTGGACACTAGCTACCAGATTGCTTAAAATGCAGATTTAAGAGCTGCTGCATAAAAAGCTAAATAACGCAAAAACCTTAAATAATAAAAAATTTAAATTGTCTCGGAATATCACTCTCTACATCATATTAAAAGTTATCTCAAAGGTGAACAACCCCTTTAAGAAAGCCGCTGTTGAGGGTATATTGCATCGCAATTCAACTTCATGTGCCTCAGTATGTTGCTATTAAGTCACTGTATGCTGTAATAAAATACCTGTATTTTCGTGGTGCAGAGATTGTGGGGAGCCCTCAACCACTTCCCTTAAAAAAAATAAATTAATTTTTATGAATGCGAGCATTCAGAGGTTGATAAACCCTGCAAATCTTGCATTATATACTGAAACTATAACTGTGATGGTGTTAGAAAGTTTATATATGGATGAAGTTCATGCTAGCAGGCAGATGAGTTCTAGCTGGGCTCAATCTTTTTCTGCCAATGAGTTCTACGTTTGGTGTAGCTGTAAATGCCAAACGTTCCGTATAACATGTGCCACTAGCAAGATATTACTAGCTTCCCATGATTGGAAATGTCATTCACATATCAGAGCTATAATCGAAAAATACAAAAAACAGCAGTGATTAATTTATGGTGTCATTAAGGTGTAACAAAGTCAAGAAATTTATAGATGCAAAGGGTTACAAAACATCATTGTGGAAGCGAAGAGCTTTACTTTTACGGTTAACTTGGAAATACAATAGTGGGTTTAACTTCCATCAAATAGTTGAAAAGGGCAGGTTTATGCTTTTAGGTTTTCTTTGTCTGATAGATATAAAAACCTTGTTATTGTAGGTTACAGTAGAACCACTATTTTATGTTTTTCAGGGAATCATAAACAAGTGTAAAATCAGGAAAATGCATTATTCATTATATATGACACCAAATTATACAGCAATGAATGACAAGACAAACATGCTCCAATATAATTAATGAACAAATATTAACTTTAATGCATAAAAATTTGCTGACCACAATGCTCATGGTTTCTCTGAAATGAATGTTAATTTGCAGGTATAGCTTTTTATTTTGGTATCCCAATGGTTATGCTCATATGAAAGCACAGAAAGGTATATAAAGTGAAAAATCAAGCCTACTTTGTAAGGCTATTTCTAGCAATAATGCAGAAACTTTTAGTGAGTGAGTAGCTGCCAGTGCTTATACATGGAAGGTCATACTGAGTTACAGAAAGGACAGTATTAAAAGTGAAAGTTGCTGAGGCCTAGGTTTCTTCTTTAGGCACTTTCCAGGCCTGCACCTTCCAGTCCTACTACAGACTGCAGCATGATCTATACTCCGCACTCTGCATTCCATTTGTGAGGGTGCTTCCTATTAGTTGAGAAGGTAACAGCCCAGGAAGTAAGAGAGTGAGAGACGTAGAATCATTATCTCCTTCACCACGGAGGCAGACTGCAGAAATCTGCAAATCTCTGCAGGCTGCAAGCGAAAGAAAGAATTTGAGTTTGCAAAGCTAAACGCTTTTCAGTGTGTTTCTATGTACAAATATATATTCTGGGAGCTATTGCTAAATGAGGGTCTGTGCTGTTATTTTATTGTATATATAGTGTGATGTGTATCAGTAGGCAGGTGTCCGAGAGTTCAGTTCCATGCAGAACAGGATATGCTATGGACAAGGTCAAATGTAACAACAGCACAGCTCACGCATTTAGTGCAAAGTCTTGGTGCTATGAAACCGTTTACAACTCACTGTAATGTTGCAGTATCCAATGTGAACTTGTAAAACTACAGGACAATCTGGAACCCACAGGCTGGTAGTTTTCTTATTTGTGTGTTATTTGGAAAAGCAGTTGGAAGCATTTGTTGAGTCAGGCCAGGGCTGTGTCTGTGGTACAGATGGTGCGAGTTGCATTGCAAGGCCCCTATTACCTAGCAGTTGAACTACTAGTCCTACTATCCTCTCACTGCTTTTGCCTGTTATGAGGTAATGAGGGCTGTACTTAAGCAGCAAATGAAGGGCTTTAGGCTAAGCGACATTTTTAGAAAGTTTTACAGTTTTATTCTTGGCTTAAAGGGGTTGTTCACCTTTGAGTTAACTTTTAGTATGATGTAGAGCAGCGATCCCCAACCAGTGGCTCATGTTGCTCTCCAACCCCTTGGATGTTGCTCCCAGTGGCCTCAAAGCAGGTGCCTATTTTTGAATTCCAGGCTTGGAGGTAAGTTTTAATTGCATAACAACTAAGTATAGTGCCAAGTAGAGTCTCCTGTAGGCTGCCAATACACATATGGGCTACCAAATAGCCAATCACAGCCCTTATTTGGCACCCAAGGGACTTTTTAATGGTGTGTTGCTCCCCAACTCTTTTTACATTTGAATGTGGCTCACGGGTAAAAAAAAAAGGTTGGTGTCCCCTGATGTAGAGAGTGATATTCTGAGACAATTTGCTATTAGTTTCCATTTTGAGTTATTTAGCTTTTTATTCTCAGCTCTTTAATTAGCATTTTAAGAAATCTGATAGCTAGGGTCCAAATTACCCTAGCAACCATGCATTGAATTGAATAAGAGACTTGAATATGAATAGGAGAGGGACTGAATAGAGAGATGAGAAATAAAAATTAGCAATACATTGGTAGCCTTACAAAGCATTTGCTTTTAAGATGAGGTCAGCGACGCCCATTGGAAAGCGGCAAAGAGTCAGAATAAAAAGGCAAATAATTATAAAACTATAAAAAATAAATAATGAAAACCAGTTGGCCATTCTATAACATACTAAAAGTTACCTTAAAGGTGAACCACCCCTTTAATTATGCTGGCTGGCACAATTAACAAAAGTTTAATTATTTATTTAAAGAAAAAACATTAAACAAAGGGTAGCATTATGCATTTCGTGCCACAATTGCACTTAATAGGCTAAGGAAATTTGAAAATTACACTGTATTTAAAGTTAAAATCACCAATCAGGTTATAGACACAGGTATCCAATAAGTAACACAACTCTGGCAACATTTTATTGTAAAGAGTAGAGGGGAAGCAAACAAATGAACTCCTGTGAATGCATTTATACAAAGCATGATATATTATATTCCAAATTCATACCCAAAGGCCGTCTTGTGTCTAAATGGAAGATCAACAAAGCCTCCCTTTTAATTAACCTGTCTAGAATTCTACCCCCTCACTGATGCCAGGTTCTTTGTATGCCCACAACTGAGATATAGGCTAGTGATCTATGATTAGTGCATTGAACTAAGGGCCTAGCAACAGTAGTATTGAACCTTACTATGTTCCCTTATTCTATCTTTCAAGGTCCGGCTTGTTTGCCCAACATAGTGTCGGAACATTTTTTGCAAGTCATCATATATACAACATTTTTAGATTTACAGGGGTTTTCCAAATAACAGCTCTTTCCATAATTTGGATCTTCATACCTTGAGTCTACTAGAAAATCATGTAAACATTAAGGGGCATATTTATCAAGTGTTCAAAGAGACCAACCGAAATTAAGTCAAAGGTTTTTTTGGGTCGAATAGGTCCCTATTCGGCCGAATTCGAATAGCAGCATTCGATCAAATTCAATTCAAAGTTTTTCCCGAAAAAAACTTAGATTTTTTAAAGTCCACCAATTGACTCCAAATAGGTTCTAGGAGGTCCCTCATAGGCTAAAACAGCAATTTGGCAGGTTTTAGATGGCAAATGGTCGAAGATTTAAAGAGACAGTACATGATAAATTTAGATTTTAAAATTATTTGGATAAAATGGAGTCTGTGGGAGATAGTCTTTCTGTAAGTTGGAGCCTTCTGAATAACGGATATCCCGGATAACAGATCCCATACCTGTAGTGTACATTTTCCTGAAAACAGTAGAGGTAAAAGTTTGGGTTTTCTGTATATAATTACAAGTAATGCATTCAGTGGAGGCTAGATGTATTTTTCAGGCCGAAGGTCCTAAGGTCTGTGCAACTGGACACTAAACATTCTTGAGAAGTTTTACTCTTTTGATCTATTTTCCTATTTTTGAAATGTTTGCTGTATATTTGTATTTTGTTTCATTCTTGTACTATTTTACAATATTTTCCACTGTCACCATGTTGTCCTTCATAGTGCATCTTGCACTAGTATACTTACTATTCCACACTCTACATACATCCTATGCTCTGTAGAGCCCCATATTATTATTTCCATCTCATGTTTTAGGCCATAACCTGCCAATGAAACCACTTTCTGCTCTGTAATATCCAATTCCACCCCCTGGACCTCATTTAGCAAGACACATCCTGTCCATTTTATACTCACAATGTAACATTAGTTAGATGCATCAGTTAGTAAATTGTGTGTAATTGTGCCTGCAACAAAATAGATGAATTACAGACCAGACATGGGAATATTTTTACACACCTCTCAATAATGCCCTTCAGGCCTCACCACTTCATTGCTACAGTAAAAAATGCAACTTTCATTCTGGCTTTAGGCACTGAGCAACTGAGGAGCAGCCACTATAGTAAATAAGGCCCCCTGCTATCGCTCAGTTCTAGTTTAAAAAAAAGGAAGTTGATGTTAAAACAGCTGTTACAGCTCTGGTAATCACACTGGGTAAGTCACTTTAAGGACAACATTTATTACATTACATTACTGCATCTATGGGTTAACAGCAGTAGATAATGTAACAAGTTTAGGTCAGTACCACCAATGGTAACACATTGCAATTTTCGGAAGACTTTGTCAGCCATTGCAGCATGCTACTTTGGTAGAATGCACTTCATAGCTGGGCCAACACTAACACCAACTGCACATGCTGCATCTTTCAGTTGATATCAGCAGCGTCTGTAACCTCATCCATCCATTGGCACAGGACACACAGGAAGGTATAAAATACTGCACCACCACCAGTCACATACCCTTTAATACCTCTTCCACAAGCTCACTCTGTTTCCCATAAACACCATTCACTCCCTTCTGGCAGTAATCAAATCCCTGTCTAAATGGTGCCATCAGAGGGTACAGTTGTACTGGGCCTAAAGGGGGGCCCAGCTGTGCTGCTCTTTCCGAATTAGCCGGGCTCCCCTTTACAGCACGCACACTGAACCTGCAGTCCCAAAGCGCTGAGGTCCCAAAGTCATGAAGACCCAGAGCCTAAGCTGCGAAAAGACCCAAGACCCGAGGACAAGGAAGAAGAACCTAAGGTAAGATCCATTGAACACAATTTTTTCATTTCATTTTATTAAACTCCTGGCCACCAATGAATTATTTAAATACTTTATAGGCCCCTGACCACCAATTTCTATTTAAAATATTCTATGGGGCCCCTAATCACCAATGTTTTGTTTTTTAATTTTTCACCAGTTTTTTTTTTAAATTCTTTTAGGGGGCCCCTGACCATCAATTGTTATTTTTTCACCTGGGGGAACTCTGGCCACCAATGGGTTTTTAGCGTCCATGTTTGTGTGGCTTTTTTACTGTGGTGTGTGGGGTCTAGGGTGGAGCCTGTGGCAGAGGGCAGGGCCCAGAAATTTTTGTTGTATGGAGGCCCTGTGATTTCTGATGACGGCCCTGGGTGCCATACTACATTCGGTCACTGAGTGAGATCTGATTTTCAGAGAGGCGCACAGGTCACTAGAGCTCACATGACATCTGTTTTATGGCAAAACTAAGTGATATGTTTTATTCTCAGGTAGCTAAAAATAGAGCACAGTTCAACTATAGAACAGTGTCCCTGGTGCAGGACTGTGCACCCCCTCCGCAATGACATCCTTCAATCCCAGTGGCCTCACTAAAGTTTCTGGACCCCCAGCCACTGCAATTCCTGCACCTGAAAACTTTTCTGTCATTTCATATCCAGGTCTCATTTTCCACATTTGTAAAACTGAGAAAATTTGAAATGAATTTAACAGTTGAACAGTCCAGTAGGCTGAGAGCTGTAATTGCTGCTTGCTGAAGCTGGATTCTTGAGACCTTTTCTACAGGCAGTCCCTGGCCAGGGGCAGGTTTAAACCAGATAACAAAATAGTTGGCATTTGCCCTTCAGGAATATTTGTAGGACACCGAGTGCTTGGAAAACCCATTGCTAATTATTAAGAGTTTTACACTGGTGCATGTTCTCATTACGGTGCTACAATGTCATCATTATGGACAGCCCAACTGCTGCTGCTGAAAGGCATCACTATTCAATTGCTAACATTCCCTCTCCTCTTTAGGGGGATGGTACACAGGGATATTTTGGGCATGTTGTTTGCCGTATGTATAAGTAGCTCAAACATTTTGTGCCAAATGTCCCCCCTTACTTTCTATGGCAATCCCAAGAAGGCAATAGTGCAAGTGCTTGTCACACTATTGTCAGTGGCGTAACTGTAGAAGAAGCAGACCCCACGGTTGCGGGGGGTGGAACGTAGGGGCTGCTTCCTCTATGATTCCCCTCTCTCTGCTTTATCACCTATCAGGCATGAGTGGTTAGGGTTAGCAGTTATAGTATAAGTCGGTGTGTGGGAGGACTGGGTAAGGGCTACTTTTTTTACGGGGGGAATGGTGCACTATTGCTACGCCACTGATTTATCATGTCACATGAAGCCAACCTAGAGATGCAGTTTTTTCTACCCACAATGCAATGTTTTTTCAATGCAATTCTAATGTGATAGCTGCCTATGCGCAATTGTGAGTGTGCTACCACACTATTCTAATACAATTGCATTGAAAAACTTGTGTTCTTATGTTGTAATTTCTGGGCACTTGACATGAAAATGTGTGTTCCCATGCCCAGTCTTTCTGCGTATTGTGGCTACCTTCCGTAGCTCTCCTGCGCCAATAGGCATACTATGTGCGACTTGCACGAGGCACCGAGTGCAACTATGTAGCAGTTAAAAGGGCCTTTAATAATAGGAGTCAATTTGTACAACTGTGCCTGAAGTTGCACAACCGCAGTTGCATTTGTGAACTCCTTATGTCTGCAACAAACTCACTTTAACATGTTCCTTGAACCTAGTCCAATAGTATAACACTAACCCCTGTTCCAGGGAAACCGGTTCTTTGTCTTACTGTACAAAACGTCAGCTGGTGGAAATTGCTTTCACATTGTAGCCAAGGGCACCGTGCTTTATTGACACATGAACAGTTGTTACCTCACAGGCATCGAGTGTGACCTTTGAGAGACTATCTTCTCAGGCAGAATTTTTTTCTGCAGGCTGCAGAGGAATTTTAACCCTGTGTGTTTTCTGTGAGTAAACACATTTTAACATTTTCATTTCTATGAACCTATTACCTGACAAAATGATATATAATCCCTGTTGGTCAGCTTTGCCTTCACCGCAATGGGAAGCACCATGGGCTGCCAAACACGCACTGCTGTCTGTGGAAAGTGACCTCCAAATCATTTCCAGGGTCAATGTAATAATAGGGGCAAACTTGTAGTCATCCAATATCCCACAGCAGCCAATCAGATGTTTGTCTGTACCCAACATCTACCTGCTGATTTACTGAGACCATTTTCAAGACTTTTAGCCTGTTATTGCAATTCTGAGTTGTAGTGCTTTGTAATAAAATAACAGAGAGAATATCACTTACCAATGCTTTTCATTTAATGTTTTCTTATAAATGAATTCATTAATAATACGTTTATAGGTAGAGAGAAGAAGAGACAGGCACCATCTCCAGAGACCCTATGGCCTGCCAAGTGCCAACCAACAAGACCCAGTCTTAGGCACCCAATAAAACTGTCCAAATTCATCCCCAAAAGTAATAAGACAGGCTCTGATTTCTAAAAGTTTTTTGGGTACAGTGAAGATGTAGAAGGTCTAAGTTAATTCATTATACTAATTATACTGCAGTGTGTACGCTGTATGCCAGCCACATGACTAAGAGCTCTGGTAACAACTATCAGTAATATTGTCAATGCACTAAAGGCCCATGGTATTATGGGTAATCCAATTGTGTTTTACGTCCAGTTGATTAGTGCCCTCATAATTCTCTGGCCACCATAATCGCTAACTGTAACCCTTTAACTACCAGAAAGAAAGTCAATGACAATTGTCAATTTTTATAAACTATGCTCCATTGAAATAGTTACTTGTTTGTAGTTACACGTCTTCAATGAATCAGTGTGAAGCGCAGCAGCACCGGTAGGAACCCTGCAAAATTCTGCAACTCCCTGCGCCTAGGGTTGCCACCTTTTCTGGAAAAAAATACCGGCCTTTCTGTATATTTATATTTTTTCCCTATTAATAACATTGGGATCAACCATCATTTTTACCGGCCAGTCACGTGACACCGGTTCACCCTTCCAGTGTCGCACACTGGATTTCCTTTTATGGACAGATTAGCGATGAGGAAACTCTCTCATGAGAAACCTACTGTTAAGATGCAGCAAGGATGTGAAAATTGCCTAACACTGACCTCTTATGGCTAAACTCGGAACTACATTTCAGTATAATCCAGTCGTTTGGGTAATCTGAACAGCAATTTGGCCTCCATAATTGTTATAGTTATGTCACAGGGTACCATCAAGCTAGTTCTTTACTAAGGATAAATTGACAGAGCAACTAATGAACATCATCAAATGTTGATAAGTATAAAAATGAGTTGGTGCTACTTTTATAGCGAAAGAATCTCTGTTATTTGAGAGCAAGACTCTTTAAACAAGGGGATTTAAACCCAATAAAGAAATTGATTGAAGTTTACTTGGAGAGATTCTGTGAGTACATTTGAAATTTTTATTTAAAATTAAATTTCTATTTTTATTGGTTTCTTAGTAGTTTAAAGCAGACCAGTCACCCATACATAAAAAGCTGTATAATAAAAGTCCTTTTCAAATTTTGTTAAAGGGTTCATAGCTGTTTAAACTCATTTAAAAATACCAGCTGTCAATCAAATATTGTCTGGCCCGCCTCTATGCCTTAAGGTGGCCATACACGGGCCGATAAAAGCTGCCGACAGACCAAGTCGGCAGCTTATTGGCCCGTGTATGGGGGCCCCCGACGGGCTTCCCCGATCGAGATCTGGCCGAAAGTCGGGCAGATCTCGATCGGATGGGGTTAAAAATCCCGTCGGATCGCGGCCGCATCTGTTCGTTGATGCGGTCCCGCGATCCGACCGCCCGTTTGGCGAACGCTAGGATCCGATCGTTGGGCCCTAGGGCCCACGATCGGATCAGCCCGATATTGCCCACCTCAAGGTGGGCATATCGGAGGGAGATCCGCTCGTTTGGCGACATCGCCAAACGAGCGGATCTATCCGTGTATGGCCACCTTTAGGCATAGAGGCGGGGCAAGCAATTACTTTCACTTTCCATTCAGCACTTCCTAGATGTCACTGCTCTCCCTCCCATGGGGATGGACATCGGGTCCCCCATTCTGATGCACAACAAGATTCTGAGATGATGCAAGGCTTGCCTTAATAACAGTGTCCACAAAATAGCTCCTTCCTGCTTGCTATAATTATGAATTCCCAGACTGATGGAAACAAGATTCAAATAATTTATATAGTGTAATTAAAGTTAATTTTGCTTGACTAATGTGATAAAATAGGATTTGGAATCATTTTTTTGGGTGATGGGTCCCCTTTAAGCAGTTGATTGTTTTTAGCTAAACAGCTCTCTCTGGAAGACACAGTCTCTGCAACCCTAGGGTCTAAAACTGCTCATATCCCAGAAACCACTTAACAAAGAAATTAATGAAATATTCAAACTCTGAACTACCTCATTCTCCCAATTTTTAAGGGTCCTCTTTAAATTCTGGGATGTGCATGCACAGTAGCATTCAGTGACGTCATAGGGGAGTATATTTGCATGCACAGGTAACATCCAGCTGCTTCAGGTGTGTATTTTTGAGTGACACCACTGCACTGGTTGTTACTTGTGCTGCAGGCCCCCCCCCTGTTTTTCATGTGTCCCGAGTTGACAGCTCTGAGTTTACATAAATTAATTTTGGGGGTGTTTAGACCTCTACTTTAAGAGATTAGAACTACAGTTAATAACATCCAGGATGTGACATCCTTGCAACGAGATCTTGACAAACTGGCAATCTGGGCAGCTAAGTGGCAAACGAGATTCAATGTTGATAAATGTAAAGTCATGCACCAACAGTACATGATATTTTCATTACTTTAAAACACTTTAATTTTTTGGTGTTTCTATTTCTTTAAGGTAAATGCCACACCGGTAAGATTTGTTGCCCGTGTTTAAATCTGTGCTACATTGGGCAAAAACTGCCACTGAATAATATTTGGCTGTAAAACATAGTATGTAAAAACATTGCAATCTATCTTAAAGGAATAGTTCAGTGTGAAAATAAAAACGGTGTAAATAAATAGGCTGTGTAAAAGAAAAAATGTTTCTAATTTAGTTAGTTAGCCAAAAATGTAATATATAAAGGCTGGAGTGAACAGATGTCTAATAAAACAGCCAGAATCCAACTTCCTGCTTTTCAGCTCTATAACTCTGAGTTAGTCAGCGACTTGAAGGGGGGCCACATGGTTCATATCTGTTCAGTAAATTTGCAATTGATCCTCAGCATTCAGCTCAGATTCAAAAGCAACAGTTATGGCCCATGTGGTCCCCCCTCAAGTCTATGATTGGTTACTGCCTGGTAGCCAGGGTAACCAGTCAGTGTAAACCAAGAGAGCTGAAAAGCAGGAAGTAGTGATCTGACTGACATGTTATACATCAAATCACTCCAGCCTTTATACATTACATTTTTGGCTAACTATTATTAGAAACTATTAGAAACATTTTTTATTTTGCACAGCCTATCTATTTACCCAGTTTCACAGGAAATTGCTTCCTATTGCATCCCATGATTAAGCTGGATTGCCACGAGTATATGTTTTGCCTGCAGTGATTCTAATGTTATTTAATTGCAGGTCATTTTTTGGGATATTTGTCACCCATGGTGGTGCTGATTCTTGCTGTGTTCCATTATTGTATGGGTTAATATGGGTCACTATCTAAAAAACAATATGAAAACTACTGTGTTTCTAAAACAGATAGATATAATGTCCAAGGTAATGGTAACATCACACGAATAATATTATAGCCCTATATGTAGTATTGCACATGCACAGTACCTACTGTATGTATGGAGAGTTCCCAGCTGCACTCCCAGTGGGGTTGTGCAGACTAAACGTCGATTAACACAGGGCAAAGCAGCGGAGAGGCCTAGGGACTGGTGGGGCAGAGAGGAAGTAGATGGGCTTGGCAGGGAGGAAAGAGTTTTGCAGTAATGGAGGTGAGGAACATCATGAGAGCCTTAAGGCAGTATCTTGAGAATGAAAGTGGCTTCAAGTGGAATTGGGAGTTAGACTGTTTGCTTTCTGTATGAATGCATTTAAGTGGATACACCAAATCTGTGAATTCCCAGCTCATCTTTTTCATAATTTTGTGATGAACTGTATACTTCTTTTAACAACCCAATAGCAAAACAGTCAATTTGTTTTAGTGTTTTTCAGCAGATTTTACAAATGGTGATTCAAATGATAGAAATGCCCCCTTCTGAAAGGAAGGGAGCAAGCATTCTGGATAATAGATACCATATCTGAATTGCATATTCATAAAAACTGTAAAGGGCCAGTAACACTGCCAAAAAAAATACTGGATGTACATTTGTCCTATTAGACATCTTTGACAACTATACTTTATAAGTTGCAAGCCTGGTAGATAGAGCTGCCTGGAAGGCATCCTTTGTTCCCTATTTTACTCCCCTGCTTATAGGGTTCCCCCCTGGCCTGGCTGGTAAAAATAATGCTTGATACCAATGTTATAGGAAATAGGAAAGAAAGATAAATATATAGGAAGGCTGGTATTTTTTCACAGAAAAGGTGGAGACCCTACATATAAGTTGGGGCACTGCTGAGTGAATCTTCAACAAGAGAGGGAGACATTTTACTTTCATTTCTTCTTTCAGTTCTATGGTAATTAAGAAATATCCCCTTCAGGGAATTCAAATGGGAATTTGCAGAATGTCACAATAGGCACTGTATTTAACCAAAAAGGAAGCCACAGGCCCACAATTTAAAATGCTTATTTTACTTTTATCTTTCATCTAGCCCCAAACTGTAGGCTTGCCCCCTGGTCACGGATACTGCCAATATTTTACTGGCCTGGCAGATTAATGTGATGCTTAAATGGGACCTGTTACCCAGACATAAAAAGCTGTATAATAAAAGACCTTTACAGCAATACAATTGGTCAGCACTCACCAAACTACTTGAAGAATGAATAAACAGGTGCCCGTGCAAAGTTGTCCACTTCAACTGGCTTGTACGATGGTAACTGTTGTCACAACACCATCCACAAATGTAATTTATAAAGCCTTTATTGGTATCATGGCTCAGATCTCTGACAGCAATCATTATCAGAAATCTGAGCCATGATACCAATAATGGTGCTGTGACTCCAATTACCATAATAAAAGTCCTTTTCAAATCAAACATGCAACTGAGGTTGCAATAACGATAGACAGGAGGGGATGCAGGTATTGGCACTGGCCTAGCCACATGCCAGCAATGAATCCAGCAATGAATGAAAAGCCGATACCTCTTTATGCATCAAACGGGGTGATCCCAAGCTTTATTCCATGGTGCTCTTAACACTGTTCACAAGATCAAAAGTTTCGGGACCGCATGGCGGTCCCAAAACGGTCCCGAAACATTTGATCTCGGTTAACAGTGATCAAGCTTGGGATCACCCCGTTTGATGCATACAGAGGTATCGGCTTTTCATTCATTGCTGGATGCAACTTTCTGTGGCTCACGATTTGGGCCTGTGATGTCACAGGGCCGGGTCAGTGACGCAACAGGGTGGGATGGTGACATCACAGGGCAGGGGGAAAAAACATCATCAGGCGGTGTTATGACATGTTGATCAACGATTGGCTGATCGCCATGTCAATCAATGGGGATCCTGCCCCGTCTTCAGTGTCGGACTGGAAAATACCCGGTGGGCCCAGACCCTAGTGGGCCCCGCCGGGCCAGTCCCCCTCTCCCAAACATTTTTTTAAAAATAATAAAAAAAATTTCGGCGCATAGCAGCGCCGTTTGCACATGCGCGCCGAGCACCGTTTCCGTTTGCGCATGCGCGCCGTTTGCGCATGCGCGATGTGCCGCCTGGGCGCCGAGCAGGGATTCGCCTAACAAGTAAGTAGCGGGGGCCAGAGGGGGGCCCTGGACACCAGTCCCGGTGGGCCCCGGACCCCCCAGTCCGACCCTGCCCGTCTTCTTTATTTGGAAAACCACGCAGACTGTCTTGACCCGGCCAGCCCTTCTGAAAACCGGGCTGTCAAAGCCGGACAGATGTCAACCCTACATGCAACCCAAATTCTTTTTTATATTAACACATCCATACCTATTATAAAATTAAAATATTTCAGCTGACAAACATATATTTCCTGCCCCACCTTTATGCCTCAGGCAAAACATTGTAATAAAATATTTATGTATTTGAAGTTCTGTGGTGCCCTCTAGCCAGTGGAATTTAGGGTCTCAGTAAGTAACATATTATTATTATTTCACATATGTGTATTCTGCTGTTTAAAACTATGGCCACGACTGTCAGCCATGCTGTGGCCCTCCGCTCTCCTCTGAAGAAATATACAACTAGTTGTAATACAGGACAGCGCTTTCATTAATGGAGTAGGCAGACACAATAAGAGGTGAGAGTGGCAAACATTGCTCTACCATGATATATTGTAAATAAAAGTGAAACTGACCCGATTGCAACACCATCAAACAGAAAGTATAATTACGTTTGAAGCAGACCAAAGAAGTTTGTGTTGCATATTGCAAGAATGACGTACTGTAATCGCACATTACAAATATCTCTTTGTAAGGCCTGAAAAACAGGTGTCATCTGTGCACACAACTCATGTATACTCAAGTATAGTTATAATGCTGTTATTCCCATCACAATTACTAAAATAATTTTAAATCATAAATGAACGATTTTTAGAAGAACCTGATCATAATAACTCTTATGCACCCCTGTTTATTATTGGTGTCCTTTTTGAAAGATTATATGTACATCACACATTTCAAATCATATTTATTTAGAGGTTTCCCTGCTGATTAATACAAGTAGTTTAAAACAGTGGAAAATATTTTTGTTCACTACCAATGCCAGAATATAAAAAGTAGAAACGGAAAAAATACTGAACAATTAGCCAAAAAAATACGAAACTCTCTAAAAGATGCACTATTGTCCATTCTGCACCATGAAAGTAGCCTGAAACTCTTCTCTGGCTTTGGCCATATTTCCCTAATATTTACAGGAGTCAGACAGAAATACCCCTATTAATGTCATAGATTATGCAAAACAAGATAGAGTCCTGCGCAATTCAATTTTTTGAAACCCGACCCACACCTGCAACCTGCAACCTGAACACGCAACCCGCAATTTGATCTGCATGTTTCCGCTACCCCAACCCACAATAGGCCAACTAACCTTCCGATCCGGGGGACACGCTGAACTGGAAGTGACATCACATTTGCCCGGAAGTGATGTCACTCTGGCGCTGAATCTTCAAAAAATTGGAAGAACCACAAGGGAGGGATCAAGCCCACACCTTTGTACCCAGCTGGGTTACCCGGGGACTGCCCACACGGCCAAGGAACTGGGACTTTATGCCTGAAACCCAACCACTTTGCGGGTATTCCGCAGGTACCCGACCCGATCCAGGACCACAAGACATAATTCTGCTTTAAAGGGGTGGTTAACCTTTAAGTTAAATTTTAATATGTTATAGAATGGCCACAGTTAAAGGGGTGGTTCACCTTTGAGATAACTTTCAGTATTATGTAGAGAGTGATATTCTAAGACAATTTGAAATTTGTTTTAATTTTTTATTATTGAAGGTTTTTGAGTTATTTAGCTTTTTATTCAGCAGCTCTTCAATTTGTATCTGGTAACTAGGGTCCAAATTACCCTAGCAACCATGCATTGATTTGCTTAACAGACTGGAATATGCATAGGAAAGGGCCTGAATGGAAGGATCAGTAATACAAAGTAACAATAACGATACATTTGTAGCCTTACAGGGCATTTGTTTTGAAAGCTGCAAAGAGTCAGAAAAAAAGGCAAATAACTCTAAAACTATAACAAATAAATAATGAAAACCAATTGAAAAGTTGCTTAGAATTGGCAGTCCTATAACATAATAAAAGTTAGCTTAAAGGTGAACCACCCCTTTTCAATTGTTTTTCATTATTTATTTTGTATAGTATTTGAATTACTTGCCTTCTTCTTCTTACACTTTCCAGCTTTCAAATGGGGGTCACTGACCCCATCTAAAAACAAATGCTCTGTAAGGCTACAAATTCATTGTTATGGCTGGCTGGGCCTAGGGCGGCAAATTTTTAGGGGCGGCATGCCGCCCTGCCGCATCCTAAGGAGCACTGGGTGCTTGGTGCTTAAAAGCACACAGCACAGGGGCCAGCTCTAGGACCGTGTAACCACATGAGGGAGCACACACAAAGCATCCGGCGCTGGCCTCGGGGCGCCGCTCGCATAAATCTGGCCCTGTTTCCAGTCTCCTATTCAAATCAATGCATGCCAGGTAATCTGGACCCTAGCAACCAGACTGCTGGAATTGCAAACTGGAGGGTTGCAGAATAAAAAGCTAAATTACTCTAAAACCACAAATAATAAAAACAATTGCAAATTGTCTCAGAATATCATTCTCTACATCATGCTAAAAGTTAGGGACTTTAATGATTAAAATAAGTGTACTTTTCCGAGGAACGGGCCTATTATAATGTTCAGTTCCAGGCCTAGGGGTTTCTGAGGTGTCTTTTACTGTGAAAGGGCATGGAATAAAAAAAAAAACTTTGCTGTGTTGCTTTTAATATTACAGGGGTTGATCATCTTTGAGATAACTTTTAGTATGACGTAGAGAGTGATTTTCTGAGATAATTTGCAATTTGTTTTAATTTTTTATTATTGAAGGTTTTTGAGTTATTTAGCTTTTTATTCAGCAGCTCTTCAATTTGCATTATAAGCAATCTGGTAACTAGGGTCCAAATTACCCTAGCAACCATGCACTGATTTCACTAAGAGACTGGAATTTGAATAGGAGAGGGTCTGAATAGAAGGAGCAGTAATAAAAAGTAGCAATAAAAATAAATTTGTAGCCTTACAGAGCATTTGTTTTTTTAGTAGGGGACAGCAACACCTGGACTGACTAGAAAACTCCCCGTGGGCCCAGGTGTCAGTGGGCCCTCCTGCTTCTAAACATTTGGTTTATTTCATGGCCATTCCCTATTTCTAGGGGTATAAAGAGGCTAAATAGATGGAATAATAGGTTATATTATGTAAAGAAAAGAGAATAGGAGAATAGAGGTTGAGCGAGTAGAGGTAGAAAATAATACTTAGTGGGCCCCTGGTCTAGGGGTTTCTGTTGGGCCCCTGGTGTCCCAGTCCGACACTGGCGACTCCCATTTGAAAGCTGCAAAGAATCAGAAGAAAAAGTCAAATAACTAAAAACTATAAAAAATAAATAATGAAAACCAACTGAAAAGTTGCTTATAATTGGCCGTTCTATAACTTAATAAAAGTTAGCTTTAGGCAGTGCCGATCCACCCCTTTATGCCGCCTGAGGCGGCCTTCCGTTGCCTCCCCCACCCCTCCTCACGGCGCTCACATTTTCTGTGCAGGAGGGGGTCGGGCGCTGCACGATGCTAGTGCAGAGAGCTAATTCAGCTCTTAGTTACCAGGAGCAGCATTTTTGCCGCCCCCGGTAACCAGGGGGGCGCTGCCGCCTGAGGCGAGTGGATCACCTTGCCTCATTGGTGGAGCGCCCCTGGCTTTAGGGAGAAGACACACAGAGCTACTAGTAGCAGCTACTTGTCACAGCTACAAAATAGACAATAATGATAATTGACATTAAGAAAGGCACTACGTGTGTTTTAGCAGAGGCAGTTCTCAGTATTGTCTATGCCAGGCTATTTCTTTCATTTCAACAATGTAGCTGCTACTAGTAGCTCTGTGTGTCTTCCCCCTAAAGGTGAACCACCCCTTAAAATAATCCTGTCAAGCCAGTCAGTTTGCCTTAGAAATCTGAGACGCTGAAGAAACTGCTTGAGAAACCCAATAGCCTACAGACGTCTTAACTGGATTTACTCACGCGCGCCCTCTGCTGGCTTCTATTAGCACTGCGCGGACACTTGTGGTGACACAGCAGCATCGAGAGAACAAAACAGAAAGACAACGAAAGAAGTTTGCTGAGAAGGTGGCGAGACGTGTGACCATGTCTGTGCGCGTCTTTTCCTCCTTTCTATGGAATATCTGGACTAAGATTGTGCAAATGTGCTCCGCATTAGTGGCTGCTTTTGGTGACTGGGCCTGGGAAGACGAAGGGAAGGGGCAGCCAGTGGAAGAAGAGAAGAAGCAAGTTACACGGCAGCAGACAGCTCAGGTGAGAACTGGTTAGGAATGGTCTGACACACGGACATTTGGCTGCTTCTGGCACATTGTCCCCCTAGCTTTGCTTTTTGCTGGAAACACGTCTTTAGTGCCTTTGGCACTTTTTATGCTTGAATAGGGGAAGCCACACAATTATTTCCTTTCTGGCAGACAACAGAAGCCTACTTTGCTTTTGGCAGGGGCTTTAGGTACACTGCCTGGTTCCAAGACCAACAAGTCAGGGCAAGATCAAATTCCCTGATTGCTTCATAATCAGGGCCAGATTTACTTAGCGGGCACCCCTAGGCCCGCTGTCATTCATCGCTCTCAAATTTTGATCATCAGGACTGGAGCAATGGCGATTGGTGCACGGGAAATTTTTAAAAAAACTATTGTATCTCCTGCAGGGGCCGCCAAATCACGGGGCCCATACAACAAAATTTTTGGGGCCCCGCCCGCACTGGCACCCAAACCCCACTCCATCCTGCCCAAAGACCACACAGACATCAGCGCTAAAAAAGTAACCCCCCCCCCACACACGTTATAAAAAGCTATTGATGCCCAGGGCCCCCATTTACAAGTTAAATAAAATTGGGGCCCCAAAGAATATTTTTTTTTTAAAAAAAAAACATTGGTGCCAGGGCCCCCCTTACAAGTTAAAAAAATTGGGGCCCCAAAGAATATTTTTTTTTTTTAAAAAAAACATTGGTGCCAGGGCCCCCCTTACAAGTTAAAAAAATTGGGGCCCCAAAATTTTTTTTAAAAAAAACATTGGTGGCAGGGGCCTATAGAATATTAAAATAATACATTGGTATCCAGGGGATTAAAAAAAAAAAAAAAACCACAAATTGGTGTTCAGAGGAATTGAACTCATAGCTTCAGGACTTCGCCTCCTTTCGTGACTTTGGGTCTTTTAGCCGCTTCAGGACTTCAATTTCGTCTGTTTTCGTGACTTCGGGTCTTTTTGCCGCTTCAGGATTTCGGCTTCAGCTATTTTCGTAGCTTTGGGTCTTTTCGCCGCTTCAGGAGTTGTGCTGTTTTCGTGGCTTCGGGTCCTTTGGCTTTTTGGCACTTCCGCAACTTGCCTGTTCGGGACTTCAAAAATGGCCATACGGCTTCAGCGCACTCAAGGGGGGCCCAGCTCTTTCAACTCTGCAGCACTACCGGGCCCCCCTTAATGCCCACACTTGTCCCCCCTGTCCTCTCCTGATGGCGGCCCTGATCTCCTGCGCATCCCCAATGTTTGTGAACCAATGTGGGTGCGTTTGGGCAGCATGCCGCCCCCTAAAATCCTGCCTCTCCACAAATCCGGGCCTGTTCATAAAATGCAGCTTCAGATGCTTGTAAACAATCAGAAATGAAGATGATGTAAAGGGGATCTATAGTGAAAATGTTATATTCATCTCACTCAAATAAGGAATTTTCTAAATATAATCCATTAAAAATGATGTACCATTTATGAAATAATCAAGTTACTCTTCAGCGTCGCCCTCTTATCTCTCTCTCGCTCTTTGTACGCTCATCATGCAGAATTTTGATTGACAGGTCTAATACATCCTGTGGGAGGGGTTACACCCTTTGCCTAGAATGTTCACTCGTTCAAAATAACAGGCTCTGATGAAAATTCTGTTTCTCTGTGTGCAAGGTGTGTGCCAGAGTCAGTTATATTGTTAGGTTTTGTTTGTACTGGAACAGA
Source organism: Xenopus laevis (assembly GCF_017654675.1). Classification (NCBI taxonomy): domain Eukaryota; kingdom Metazoa; phylum Chordata; class Amphibia; order Anura; family Pipidae; genus Xenopus; species Xenopus laevis. Next base: position 68,042,360 of record NC_054386.1, read on the forward strand.
CTGGGAGTGGCAATCTGTGGGTTCTGGCAACTACCAGTGGGACTACTGTAAATGCCCATAGACAGTCACTATTTGTTGGGCTGGTGGGGGGGCTGCTTGGGCCTCAGTGTACTTGGAATGCCATGGCCTATTTTGATTCCCACTCTGGACCTGTACTGGAATCAGTTGAGTTAGCTTTAATACATCTGCTAGGAAAAGAAGCCCCTCTAAGGCTAAGGCTAAGAAATCTGCAGGCCATTTTCAGTAAATAGCACTGGCGGTAGCTTGCTTCTTCTTTTGCATCCAGAACCATTGTGTTGCCTCTGGTGTGATCGCACTTGGCGGATTTCAGAGAAAAAAAGCATGAGACAATGAAAATCTGACTTTATGCATGAAGAGAGCATTGAGAGTGGCATGTTGCTGAGAGAGATAGTGAAGAGTAACTTGATTATTTCAATTGAAGACCAATTTGGCCATCAGCGCTTTCAACTATAGAGAAGTAGTCGGCAAATAAACAAACAACCACAGCATTAATATGCTTATTGAATGCTCTCCTCATTTCTCTATAATTGAAAGTGCATATATCAGGATATTGGTGACCTGACTGAGGAAAAGTTGCACTCCTACATTGGATTGAGTTGGCAATGCGTTTTTAACTGTATCACACGGAGCGACGGTTATAATTGATATAATACTATAATACGAATATCAAGTAATGGTAGCCCTATTGAGCATGCACTTTTACTGAAATGGACTGTTACAACTGATACCTTGGTTGTTGACAATCCAACTGATGCTTCTGAGAACTGTAGCAGACTGTAGAAGTAGCAGACTGTAGCTGTTTAGAGAAACAGCAATCTGCTAAATGAGCTGTTTCTGGGAAACACCAGAGCGAGAAACATACATTCATTTTGAAAATAGAAAAATGTTTTAAAGAAGTTGTTGGAAAGGGAAGGTTAATTGTTGGAGAACCTACTGAAAGGCTTCCTCTAAGGGGCATTGCTAAAAAACTGAGTGATCCAAGCACAATTGGCATTATATGCCTTATTATGTTTCATTATAATCCACCCTCTGGACCCACTATTTCCTTGGAGTGTGTGGATGATATTTAGTTTTGCCAAAGAAGATTAAAGGAGAACTAAAGCTTAACTAAAGAAGTAGGCCAGAAATATTGTACATTATGTGCATACCGATGCGCCCACTCCGACAGAAGATGAGATAAAGAGGGGGGGGTGGCACCACATGACCTGCCTCAGGAAGGCTTAGGGGACTGAATCACCCCTGAGCTTAGGGATCAACTCAAAATATACAGTACACATAGAATATAAATGTCACAATATAAGGCTCTTTAGTAATTAATACAGATAATTATTACATGGTGGTGCAGAAACCAGTGCAACTAGCATCAGAATTTAATAATCAGCCTTGAAGCATTAGCTTAAATGAAAATTTTCTGCTTGATAATTTCAAACGACCCCCTAAGCTTAGCTTCTCAACAGCTGCTCAGAGCCCACTGACCATGTAAGTGTCGCAGACACTTTTCAGGTAGGTGACAAGTCCTGGATCATTGCTGCTGATAAGAAGCTTAGACTTAATGAATGTGCTTTAAGTGAAGTATATGGAATATGTTTTTTTTAGCCATGTTCATTTTCAGTTTTCCTTTAAAGGAGAAGGAAAGTCTTCTTCCACTTGGGAGTGCCAAATGTTAGGCACCCCCAAGTGAATGTATTTACTTACCTGAAACTCCAGGTTTTTCCAGCGAGCACCACAGATCGATCCTCTTCCGGCTTCTTCTTTCTTCTTGCGAGTGCGCATTCACAGTAGAGCGAAAAGCCGAACTTTAACTAAAAAGTTGCCTATTTCATTCTACTGCACGTGTCTGCCCTGGGAAATTTGAAGAAAGAAGAAGCCGGAAGAGCATCGCTCCATGATGCTCACTGGAAGAACCGGTGCAGTTTTCTGCTGATAGTAGCACTGACCCAGGGTTTCAGTTGAGTAAATACAATCACTTGGGGGTGCCTAGCATTTGGCACCTCCAAGTGGAAGATGACTTTCCTTCTCATTTAAGCAGTTTAGCAGCTTTTGCATTTATAAATAAAGATATGCAGACACCCGTGTTTGTGCAGAATAGTGTATATTCAGTTTTTGTTTTACTGGACATTTACAGGAAAAATTAAAACCTGCTTATAAACAGAATATATTTTCTGAAGTCATAGGCACAGAACAGTTGAGCAACAGTTGTATGACAGGCACTACTATTATTAGAAAGTTTGAAATTGGATCCATATGTATGAAGAAACATCACAGGCACTGTAGTTGGTGTAAGATGAATATTAGTATAGAACTGTGGCCTATATCCCTAGCTGTGTTTACATCAGAAGTTCCCTAGAACAGGGCCAAGTAGTTCAGTGAACTAAATGTGACTGTACACACTTATAATAATTTTCCTGTCTGATCATTTGTGCATATATCGGGTCTTTTGGGGAGGAGGATACATTTTTTTGTTTTAGGGGTTAATTAAAGGATACTCTCTAGAAACATAATTTAATAATATATTTTTTGTGTCATTTGGGCTCATTCTCAGAAGGATAAGCTAAAGTCTTCATTATTCTCCACCTATTTTGCCAGGCAGTTTTGATCAATATTATCTTTAATTTAGTCTAGGCCATTGTGCACAACAACTACAGCATATTGCTATTTGTATGAGTAATTTTTAAAATCAGCCTGTGGAGAGTTGGTAGGGCAAAAAGCTCCCAATGCATCTATACTGTGCAAATGGATGCGGCATCCGGGGCTTGTACTGGGGGGGGGGTAGGCATAAGAGGCCTAGGGCCCAACAGAGGGGGACACTAGGCATGAACCTCAGCTTCCTGGCACTGAGATAACAGCAATGTGATGTGCTGCCTGTTTACATAGATGCACCCACTCATCAACTCTGTACCCCCTGCTCCTTACATCACTGGGGGGCAATTGAGGCACTGGAGGTATCAGCTAATACTGAAGTCAGTGAGTCCACAGATACCTCTCTGTTCTCTTCAGATCGATCTAACAGTTAAATGAAGCAGTAATGTTTTGACATTTGTTTGGGTGGCAAAATAGGACAATATTCTTTGGGCACATTGGAACATTTTCTTACCAGCTCTCAATTCTCTTATTTGCTGTTCTAAATGGTCTTGGGACTATAGCTGAATGACTGATATATCAATGTACGTTATATCTGTAACCTTGGTTTGAGAAAGGGGGCCTAGACCAACGAGTACCACCCATAGCAGCAAATATTTTATGCTAAGGGAAGTCAGCGCTGCAAATTATGTTAGTGCTCTTAAAATACATGTTAACAATAACAAGTCTTCAAAAATGTGACAATGCAGTCCCCTACAATAGGGCAAATGCCTGACTGTTAGGGTGGTGGTACACGCTGCGATTTGGGGAGATTAGCAACAAATCTCCTCTTCTTCGGGCGACTAATCTCCCCAAAATGTCTTCCCGCCGACTAGAATGTGAATTGCCGGCAAGATTGCACTCGGTTCGCTTTATTCTCCGAGGTTCCTGAAGTTACCTCACGAGGAAACATTCATGCACCTTTGGAAACAGAAGCGATCCGAGTGCCATCCCGCCAGCGATTCACATTCTTGTCAGCCAAGTGTGAACATCTGTGGATTAACATATTAAATAAAATCTACTTGCTGCCTCATTTATGATGAAGACCAGCCAGCCTCCAATAGTCACTGCTACAACAGGGAGTCACGTTTGGATAACTTCTTCTGTGGTTAATTGCTGGGATGTCACAAAACCTCCTCATTTGACCTTCTCCGATGATCTATTCAGCTAATAGATCATGTCTGCTCAGGGTCGGACTGGACCGGCGGGACACCGGGAAAAAACTTGGCCCCCTGTTGCTGGCCTGCTTGTGCTCTTTTAAGTTTCTGCAGTTTTTGCGCATTTAGGTTTCTGTGCATTCGTGGCACTGCATTTTTTCGCACATGCGTGTCACTGCGTTTTTTTTCGCACATGCGTGTTACTGTGTGTTTTTTGCGCATGTGCGTCGATGCGGTTTTTCGCGCATGCACATGCCGGGAATGTAGACGTCGGAGGGGGCCCAGGGATTGCCAGGAGGAACCGATTTTGTGCAGCCCCAGTGGGCCCTGAAGGCTCCAGTCTGACCCTGTGTCTGCTATACTAGAACCGTAAAGGATTTATTTATGTAAAACTGCAGTTAAACTTTATGGCTAAAACACAATGCCATTGCAACAGTAGGATAACATCATTTTGTTTTTAAACATATTTTCCGTCATTTATATAGTGCCAGCTTGTTATCCAGCCTTTTACTGAGATTGTCCAGATCAATCCATGCCCCAGAGAAGCCTGTATATAATGCATCACTATTAAGCCTTTTATATGAAACCCCCACAATACTTTTATTTTTCATCAGCATCTCCTTGATAGGGATTAAATAAAATAAATTTTAAACAGACAAGCTTTAGAATAATGATTTATATTTTGCCTAGCAAGATTTTTACTGGATGGCTAAATTATCAGGTGATAGTCACATGTGGCATACTCATAGCGCAATTGCTATAGACTGGAAACCACCAACGGAGACAAAAATTATAGTAACCCAGAATCACCACATAATGCAGTCACCACAGAAATATTCCAGTGTTCCTCTATCTCAGAGATCCCCAACCTTTCTTTACTCATGAGCCACATTCAAATGTAAAAAAAAGTTGAAAAAAAAGAGCATGAAAAAAGTTCCTACGGTGCCAATTATGAGCTGTTATTGACTATTAGTAGCTCCTGCGGGGACTGCCAGCCTACAGGAGGTTTTGTTTAGCAGTACACCTGGTTTTTATGCAACCAAAACTTGCCCCCAGGCCAGGAATTCAAAAATAAGCTTTGAAGCCTCAGAGGGCAACATCCAAGGGGTTGCTTGTTAGCCACTGGTTGGGGACCACTGCTCTAATAAGAATTTAACATTTTTAGTAAAGCCCTGGTACAGAAAAAATGGGTATACGTGCAAGATAAAAAAAGGCAGTTTATGGGTGCTGGGAGTCATTTTATAAAGAATATCATTTAGTGAAGTGGTCATTACAGTACATTTCCTTTCTGCCTTCCAATAGGAACATTTCTTGTTTTTTTTAACTTCTAATTAATTACATTTAGAAGCTACTGTATAATCAAAGTATTATACAGGGTTCAAATGTGCCCAAAAAAATAAAAAAATAAATTATATATATATATATATATATATATATATATATATAAATATAATATATATATCATTATGAAGATGAATCACATAATGGAAGAATGTTGGATAATGGTGTCCAGAGGATCAGGAATATATAATAGCTGCAAACTAGCAGCACAATGTTTCAGATTGTACTTGGACATATGTCACAAATTGTCACTAAAATTATAGTAATTAAAGGGGTGGTTCACCTTTAAGGTAACTTTTATTATGTTATGGAATGGCCAATTCTAAGCAACGTTTCAATTGGTTTTCATTATTTATTTTTTAATAGTTATTTGCCTTTCTCTTCTGACCTTTTGCAGGTTTCAAATGGGCGTCGCTGACTCCCTTCTAAAAAAACAAATGCTCTGTAAGGCTATAAATGTATTGTTATCGTTACTTTTATTACTGATCCTTCTATTCAGGCCCTCTCCTATCCATATTCCAGTCTCTTATTCAAATCAATTCATGGTTGCTAGGGTAATTTGGACCCTAGTTACCAGATTGGTTAAAATGCAAATTGAAGAGCTGCTGAATAAAAAACGAAATAACTCAATAACCACAAATAATAAAAAATGAAAACCATTTGTAAATTGTCTAAGAATATCACTCTACATCATAGTTAAAGTTATCTCAAAGGTGAACACCCCCCTTTAAATAGTAATTACTGTAAATAAATGAAATTATCAGACAATTGTGCTCTGTTTTAAAAACCTATCTGTTCACTTTTACAGAAACATGAAGACACAGTAGATGTCGGTATTGGGGACAACTTCAGGAAAGCATTGGAAACAGGTTGTGCATAATGCCATAACTAATTAAACCACTGCAATGCATCAAATCCAAATTTTGAGGCATGAATGGATAAAATGTGTTTTCAGTCAACACCAATAGCTCAAATTATACTCTGTGATTATTTAAATAGAGCAGTCCCCTGTTTTCACAAAATAGACTAGGAGCTCAAGGCTCTAGCACAATAACCCTGTTGTATCCAATATTAAATCAAGGTTTCCACTAATAACACTAATGATAATCAAACATTTTTCTAAGGATCCACCAATACCTGAGTTTTTATTCCCCCTAGAAAAGACGGTATGCAGTATATTCATAAAACTAGGGCCCTGTTTTATACCTTTTTTCCTTGCAGTTGCGCAGGCCTACAAAAATGTATAAAAGTATTTATAACTGTATTCCTAAATGATGGAGAGTGCATTTTCTCTTAACAGTTTCAGAGACTATCTACTCTTTGTACATCTCTCCATGGTATAACGCCCCAGAAGAAATGAAGGACCAACTGCTTTACAAGGAATTAAGCAATGCAATACAAAATACATATGTTAAAGCACAAAAGAAAACACATCATATTGAAGGCTATGAAATAATAATAACCATAGCAAATATTCTCACTGATCATTTAAAGAGCTTCAGGAAGCTGAGAAGGAATTGCAGGTGGGAAGATTTATTTTAATAGATGTTAAACTTCATTGTACTTTATTTACAGTATCGTACCTTTAATGGATATACAGCAACAGGCTTCTAGAAATGGCGGAAATCACGTTATTACACACCCTTTTAACTTCAATGTTTATAACTCTGTGTACATAATCAACACTTTAACACAAAATGGTAAATTGGTTATCTTTTTTTATATTACATAATTAGTATACGGTTGGAGACACAATTTTGTTATAGCCAGTGTATTGTTTCTAGGCAATACATATTTCTCTGGGTCAAACAATAACATTTGTCCAGATCCAGATAATATTTAATTGAATCCTGGGGTAGATTGCTTAGAGCAATTCAAAGTGCTGTGGCCAATGTTCCCTCTTTTTTTCTTCTTGGCTGTGTGTCCACATTTTAAACTTGTGTGCTCAGGTCAGAATTGATACAAAATATTATGTTTTCATATAAAATCCTTTCCTTCACGTCCTATACATCAGCACATATGGTCAGTAACAGAACTACCCGGCGTGGAGCCTGGGTGCAGTCCGTGCAGCCGGGCCCCCCACAATCAATGTTGGCTGGCGGGCCCTGAGGGGGTGCAGGCCCTGTTGCAGTCGCATCCCAAGCACCCCTGGTAGTTCTGCCACTGCATATGGGATTAACTCCCCCTCCCACTAGGTAGGACGAGCAAGGACCACAATCAAAAAGTACAAGAGACTCCTCCTCCCCCAATACCTCATGTTTTTTTTCCGTCCTACCTTGCCGCAGGTAGGGAGTGAGAATGGAAGATTTCTGTGGATTCCAGAGCCAGAGTTGCTCTGAAGACCACAAGGGGAGCTACCTGAGTGGTAGTTTTCTCCTGGGGAAGGAGTGAAAGTCCCTTTCCTGCAGGCCCGGAACTAGGGGTAAGCAGATTAGGCACGTGCCTAGAGAGCAAAGCTGGGGGGGGGGGTCCAGGCACATACCTTCAGGGCTGGACTGGGAGTAGAAAGCAGCCCTGGCAAAATAAATCAAAGCAGCCCTGACAGAAATGTGTGCTGGTCTTTTATTTAAACACGAGCATATTTTATATATATATATATATATATATATATATAGAATATGTAAAGAAGAAGCAGCACTCGTCAATTGCAAAAAAGTGTATTAAAAGATCAGAGCATCACTCAAGGCAACGTTTCGGACAGCATATGTGCCCTTTGTCAAGCCCAAAAAAAAATATATATATATATATTAGTCATAAACAAATACAAAAGGAGTACATTTTAGTTTCTAATAATGCATCCTATAAGATACATACCAATAGGCATTTAAATTTATGTTTGCTTATTATTTACAGTAGGGGGTACATTAACCCTTATAATACATGAGTGATACTCAGAGTTCCCTGTATAACTCAGCTGGCAGCAGTTCTAGAGGTACGCAAGTTAAGTGCAGCACCTCAGGGCCGGTCTTATCAAATGTGGGGCTATTTTGGTGGGGACCCTTAGACTGAGTTGCCAGCTGGCATACCACAGGGACTCCAGTTCCTGTCTCTGCTTCTCTCCTGCTAACTGTTGCTGTAACCCTGCCTGTAACCCGCGGGTCGGGCGGGTTCGGGCCGACCCCTGGACAAAATGCGGGGGTCGCGACCTAGTACTGCCGGCTTCCGGCCCTTTTGTGACGCCACTGCGGGGCGGGGGCGGGTCTATAAATAAAGGGGAGCAGTGGGCCCGGGTCGGGTGCGGGCGGGTTAGGGTCGGGTGCGGGTCGAGAAATTCTCGCCCCGCACATCAGTACTGCCTTTGTACTGTATCACTTCTTTGTTCCATTAGTCCTAGCACTTAATGGAACATAGTGGCCCACAACTATTTTATACTATCACAGCCCACTGCCGCAAGAATTACAGAAAGAAAAGAGGAGAGATCCTTTCTACTTTTTTTCAAATTCTCATTCATAACCCTTCATTTTTCCACCCTTCACCATTTAGCTTTACTTTTTTCCAGCTTTCTCTCCTTTCATTCCTTATTCTGCTTGCCCATCTTCACTCCTATTTATTTTGCCCCTTTATTTTTTATTAGATCAGCCTCTCCTTTTTTTTTCAATTGTTTTGTCTGCACAATGCAAAAAAATGGATAATTGCCTCTTACTGTGGCAGGGAGCATTGCGTCCAGGCTCAGCACAGGCAGGCCAGCAATCAGCATAAAAAATATGATCCGCACCTCTCCTCTCCACACCTATACAGTAGTGTGCTGCAGCTGTCTGTGCTGATGCGGGCGTGCAGAGACAGGGGACTGACAGGCCCTGCTGGAGGCCCTGTTCATCCGGCTTCAACAGCAGCAATAGAGAACGGAGAGAAATGGGAGGGGCGGAGCCACAGTGGGAGCTAGGACGGAGGAGTGGTCCTAGAGCCCTCCAGATGCATTAAATTCTAATTAGTATTATCTCTCAGGAGCGGCCCACTTAAGCAAAATATAGAGCGGCCCTTACGGCAAATGCCCGACCACACAGATTGCCAGTCCGGGCCTGCATACTTTCTCTGGCTCATATCTTTAGTCCGGTCCCCTCTCACCACTCTGAGCGACGAATGAGTCCTTCGCATGCACACACATCTTTTTTGACGCACTTGTGAGCGTGCCTATTGGGCACTGAGACCAGCCAGGTTGCCTAGGGCACCTGGCCAGCCTGGCTCGGCACTGCTTTCTGGCTGGTAGCGGCTGCAGTCCCAGTCTGCTCTATATTGCACAATAGACACCGCTTCCATGTTCACGCTACTGTGATGTCACAGAACCAGCAAGTTTAAAAATCTCTTCCTTGCAGGGCACACTGCCCTTAGAATGGAGGCAGATGAGTGTTATTGCTCTCCCTGGGGCTGCAGCCTTCAAAGAATATTAAGGTACTATCAGTAGCTTTGCAAGCTTTGTTCTCTACCATCCCGGTGGAGGATGGTTCGGGCCTAAGAAATTCTAAGGACAACATGGCTGAATGCTCGCTGAGGTGTTTTTATGCCCCGGCCAGTGCAAGCCATTGGTTGCAGCCTCTGCCATCTCCAGGGCTATGAAGAATTGGCTTACTCAATAAGAGGAAGATATTGAGACTAAGGTCTCAAGAGAATTGCTTCTAAAGTCACCTAATTTGATTAGATTGCCATCTGAGTTTTTGTGTGACTCTTCAATCCAATCTCTTAAATTGCCCTGTAGGACTGTGGCCCTTTCTACCAATTTGACTAAAACATTGGGCAGCTAATACTACTTTACTGCTAAGGTCTATTTGTGTAATATACTTTTTGAGCCTCGTCACCTTTTTGGCTCTAAGTTGGACACATTCATGGAGAAGATGTCTGACGATAAGGGTAAGACTCTGCCCCAAGATAGGCCGAGGTCTAAGTGGAGGGACACCTTATTTTGTTGGCAAAAGAGGTCCCCAACAATAGCTAGACAATCAAGATGCGGGGGTATATTTATCAAAGAGTGAAGTTAGAGATCACCACAGTCCTCTTGAGTAAAATTCCGCCACTCGTCATTCATTTCTATGGGATTTTTTAGAGAGTGGCGGAATTTCACTATAGAGGACTGTGGCGATCTCTAACTTCACTCTTTGATAAATATACCCCATGGAGAGAAAGACAAGACGAATCAGTACAGATCCAGGGAGGTTCTTCTAGAGCCATCTTCAATAGAGGCTCTTCCATGGGTGAAATTACACATGCCACCTCTTCAGCAAGAAGTTCTGACTTGAATAATTTCCCAAGACACATTGGGTTTTTAAATATGTCAAAAATCGGAAATTGCAAATATTTATGTGCAAAACTTTGGTGGCAGAGAAGATATGCGCAAAATAGTTTTGTAAATTACGAATTTAAGTTACTGTCAACGCTATTTTCACGCACAACAACCTTGCACAGTGGGCGCAATGCGAGCCATTTGTGAAAAATTTATTCTCAATGCGAATTCTTTAAAAAACGGAAAGATGAGCACAGCAGTGCAATATTTTAGTGTTCAGGAAAAAACATGGGCAATACAACTATTTGCAAATAAATGTGCGCTGCACAAACTTTATAAATGACTTTATAAATGACCCCCATAGAGAGCTGGCAAGTGGTAGCTTTAGGCAGACAGGTTTGTCAAAGGGAATACTATACTGGAACCAGACTGGAGCTTAATAACAACAGATGCTTCAGTCTTGGGCTGGGGAGCACATCTGAAGAACCATTCAGCTCAATGTACTTGGGATGCCACGGAAAAGTCTCTTTCATCCAATTTCAGGAAGATGAAAGCTGTTTTCAATGCTCTCATGGCCTTCTCAGAGCTCATCAGAGGCAGGGCAGTCAGAATCCAGTCCAACAACTCCACTGTAGTAACATACCTTAATCTCCGGGGAGGAACAAAATCTCGAATTCTTCTCAAGAAAGCTCAGAGAATACTTCTATAGGCCAAAGACAAACTACTGTGTATATCTGCAATCCACATCAGAGGGAAAGACAACATTCTAGCAGATCACTTGATCAGACTCAAATTAGATCCCAAGGAATGGTCATAGAAGAAAGGGATCTTCCTCAAGTTGGTTCACCTCTGGGGAGCTCTGAAGGTGGATTTAATGGCAACCATAAGGAACCCCAAGCTTCCCAGATTCTGCTCTATTGCTCAAAAGGACCAACCATGGGTCCTGAATGCAATGACAATCAGTTGGAATCGGGCGGCACTCCGATTAAAAAGAAAGGTGGTAACTAGCATACATCTTTCCTCCAATCCCTATCAGCAGGGTCATCCGGAAGATGATCGCCAGGATCAGATGTCTGTAATGATAACTCTTCCTTTCTAGCAGGAGAGAGTGTTTTTCTCAAGTCATGAGGATGTGTCACAGGAACTACTGGAATCTGAAAGACCTAATCTCCCAAGACCAAGTACTTCAAGTGCGCCTTAGGCTCACTTCCTGGAAGCTGGCAGGCCCCTATTAACATTGTCTGGACTTTCAGATAAAGTAATTAATACTCTTCTTAAATCCAGAAATATTCTACTTCTAAGGCTTATTCCAGTACTGTCAGAATTTTTCAAGAATGGTCTTCTACAAAAGGTGTACAAGCAGATTCACTTTCTATTAAAGATATCTTAGAAAAGAATCTTAGGCCTGGGACACTTAAGAGTACAACTTCATGTAATATCTGCTTATCTAGGCATTTGGTTATCTGCTGTTTCGCTAATTCAGAAATTTATGAAAGCAGCACAAAAACTAAAGCCTTTGGTTCAAAAACACTGATATAACCTCAGAAAGAACAGTTAGTAAAATGCAGGCCTTAGCAGCTAGCAAACCATATCTACAATTTTTTCCAGATCAAATCGTTCTCAGGACTCTTCCTGATTTCTCACCTAAGGTTCCTTATAAGAACAATATAAACCAGGAAATTAGGCTTCCGTCTTTTTATCCTAATCCAGTGACAGAGGAGAACTGAGGTATTACTCGGTTGTCTGCCGGGTAATAAAGAAGTACCTTGCTCCGACAGCAGCATTCAGGAAATCTGAGCACCTTTTTGTTTTTTCACGAAGAAATAAGGGCCTGTCTTTGTTGAAGTTAACCTAATCAAGATGGATAAAAGATTCCATTCAAACTTGTTATATAGCTGCTAATTTGTCTCCCCCAGTCTTTATTTAAACTCAGTTGGCAAGGGCAACAGCGATATCTTGTGCAGAACGTCTTCTTGTTCCACCAGACAAAGCTGCAACTTGGTCAAGCTTACACACTTTCTCTAAGCACTATAGGCTGGATTTTGATGCTTAGCAGCCTTTGGAAGAGTGGTGATCCAAACAGTTTTTTCAGAAGAATTCATGCTGTTATCCCACCCCTACTTGCTATGTCCCATATGTGCTGTTCTATAGGATGTAAAGAAAGATGAAATTTAACTTACCGTAATTTCCTTTGCTTTCATATCTATACAGCAGCACTATTTTTTCCGCACCCTAATAAAATTTCTGTGCAGTAGTGTGTGTACTTGTAATAAAGGAGTAAACCTTTATCAATAATAATACTTGTATTAATTAAAATAAATATATTAATACAAATATACAGGATCAATGATTAAACCTTTTGATATACTGCTTGTGAGCAATAACTTATACACACACAAGTAAAGGTAGAATTTAAAAACGTTTACTTAACTTCATATGATGGTAATTACAAGAATAGCCAGTTCTGCACAATCGGGGAGCCCCACAACCTTTGGTTCATCACCCTCAGGTTCCCGATAATCAAGCGATGATCCAAATCCTGACACCCACTCATGGCGAAGCTACCCATGTAAAGTGAAGGTGTGCTTTATAATCAACAGCTAGAGAGACCTTTAACCCCAAATGCTGTTACTCAATCTGAGTCTTGTCTGTCTGCTGTCTGTTTATTCATTCTTAAAGATGTTTGCTGGCCAACAATGCCTGTGTTTGCTATAGAACGTTTGCCCAGCAATATAACTACATCAGGGACATTGGATTCAAATAACTATCCCAAAATCTTATACTTACTCAAACTTGAGGTTTGATTCACTATAAATCAGATATATATTGTAAATCATTAAATCAAATATCCACCGTGCTACAGTACTTTTTTATTACACGTGGATTGGGGGGGAGTAGTACTTCTTGATTGTGGTCCTTGCTCGTCCTACCTAGTGGAAGAGGGAGTTAACCCCATATGTGCTGCTGTATGGACTTTAAGGAAAAGAACATTACGTTAAGTTTAGTTCTTGTGTGCACCACAATTTGTTGTCAGGGCCACCATCAGGGGGGCACAGGGGGCACAACTGTACTGGGCTTGGTGGTTTAAGTCGTGCTGTCCTGCCTGGAATAGCCGGGTCCCCCTTGAGTTCCCAAAAGCCGGCGAAAGTCACCAAAAGCTGCAACTGGAGCCAAACGAGGAGGAGAAGCTGCCAAAAGTGGGCGAATAGACCCAAAGAAGAGGAGAATGAAGAAGACCACTGAATGACAATTGTTTTTTTTGTAACCCTGGCAAAAAATGTTTGTTTTTTTTTACATTTATGGGGGGACACTGGCCACCAATGTTTTTTTAAAAATGTTTATGGGGGACCCTGCCCACCAATGTTTTTTTAACTTATGGGGGGGCTGATCACCATAGGCTTTTTATAATGTTAGGGGGTGGGGGGGCTGGCCACCATTTTTTTTAACTTGAAGGGGTTCCAGGCCCCCAATATTTTTTTACTTGTAGGGGGCCCTGACCACCAATGGCTTTTTATAACTTCGGGGGTTCTGTTTTAGTGCTGATGTCTATGTGGCCTTTTTACTGTGGTGTGAGGTGGGCAGGATCTGGGTGGGGTTTGGGGGCTGAGTTGGGGTGGGTGGGGATCAGGGGGTCCAGAAAATTTTGTTGTGTGGGGCTCTGTGATTTCTGATGGCAGCCCTGTTTGTTGGCCTCAAAATTTGTGTGCACGCACACAAGCACACACCTTAAAGGGAACATTGGCTGTGGCAGAAGAACAGGATACAGAGTAGTAAAATCCAATACATATCAGTAGCAACAAAGTAGCAACTAGTTTGTAAAAATACTGACAAACTTCCTGTGGTATTGCTCAAGTCTTACACTGTATTTTTAACAGAGAGATGATGCGCAAGGAAGAGCTTGATATCATAAGACACCATACAAACGCTCTGCTGTGCTGTTTGTTACCAGACTCGCTCACAGAGTCCAAGCATGTCATGGTTTTCTTAAATGAAATTCTAGCTGTAAATGGTAAGAAACAAAAATTGTGGCTATGGGCATTGTTTACAAAGTGTGAGGTAGGGTGCAAACTGCAAAAAACAGGCACAAAGCATAAGAACCTGCTGATGAATACAACAATACCTGCCTTTGGAGGTCCAATATTCATGAAGGGACCTGCTGGCATTCTTGGTCATTCCATTAAATGCAGTTGTACTCCAAATTAGCCTGAAGAGTTTACATATTACGTAAAGTCACAGACATTTCTGCATTATTTATATATCTGCTCTTGTTAATGTAAATTATCAGATCACAAATATTTAATGGAGAACTAAAGCCTAACTAAAGAAGTGTGCTAGAAATGTTATGTTTTGGGCTTTGGCACCAGCCCAAGGCAATCATAGCCCTTTAGCAGGGAAGATCTGTGTCTCCAAAGATGCCCCAGTAGCGCCTCATCTTCTTTCTACTGATTCACTGCACATGCTCTGTGCTGCTGTCACTTACTGAGCTTTGGGACCAACTCACAATATACTGTATATACAGAATAGAAAAGTCACAATATAAGTCTGATTAGTACTTAATACAGATAATTAATACATGTCAGTTCAGAAACCAGAAAAATTAGCTTCAGAATTTAGTAGCAGCCTTGTAGCATCAGCTTATATTACAGTGAAACCTGATTTTTTGCTTGTAAATTTGCTAAAACCCCTAAGTTTAGCTTCTCAACAGCTGCTCAGAACCCACTAAGCATGTGAACTTTACAATTGGATTATTGCTGCTATTGACAAGCTGAAACTTTAGGCTGGTACAATAAGTTCTGTAGGTAAAATATGAAATTTTTAACAATATTCTTATGATGTAGTTCTTCTTTAAGCACAAATAAAATGGTTTGCTACAGAAAATGTAGTTATTTGTTTCCTGGTATTTATATAGTGCTGTCAGATTTCTGCAGTGGTTTATACATTTTATACACACTCCCCAGTGGAGTTTACAATCTAAGGTTTAAAGGAGAACTAATCTCCCCATACACTTTTGGTCCCAAACCACACCATCCACATATCCTACAGTGGGGGTACCCAACCTTTTCTTGTCCCCATGAACTACATTCAAACATAAAAAAGAATTGGAGAGCAACACAAGCCTGAAATAGGTCCCTGGGGGTGCCAAATAAGTGCCATGATTGGGTATTTGGTAGTACCAATATAGACTGGCAGCCTGCAGGAGGCTTTGTTTGGCAGTATACCTGGTTTTTATGCAACCAAAACTTCAAGGCAGGAATTCAAAAATAAGCTAGCAAGTTAGCTATAATACATCATTGGTCTGTGATCTCTTTTCTTATGTGATGTGTTTTAGTTTGTCTTTCAAAAAAACTTAACTTACACAAAGACTGCATGGAGACATATAGTAGATTGTCCTAAAGAAGGAACAGTACATTATTTGGCAAATACTGGTTTAACATGGTAAAATACTTTTTTCCACATGATTCGTTGATGCAGTGGTTGTAAAACTTTCAGTTGCAATTACAGCAGGCACAACTCAGTCTTGCTGCAGTTGTGCTGTGAAAAACATTACATTATTGTTAAAAAAAATGCAGAATATTGCACTTTGCATACTCCTCTTACATTTGTAAATGACCCCTTATGTGTTATTCAAATGTTTTGCTTGAATTAATGTCACAACTCAGAATAATGAAACTCTTTTTTCAGTCTTAGAACCAACCATAAATACAATGGCAGATCCCAATTTTATTAATCAGCAGATAATCACCTCTTTGGAATCTGCAGAAAATGGCACAGATGGTCACTGCGATGAAACCCCTGAACATCTCAAAAGAGCAAGTGCAACATCTAACACACTGGAATGTCAGCAACTGCAATATAGTCAACAAAATGGGTAAGAATATAAAGTTCTGATTCTTTTGGCAGATTTGAGTGTAACCGACATAGTAACATAGTAATTTAGGTTGAAAAAAGACATACGTCCATCAAGTTCAACCTTTTAAGTCTATGTGTAACCTGCTTAACTGCTAGTTGATCCAGAGGAAGGCAAAAAAACATTTAAAACCTCTCCAATTTGCCTCAGAGGGTGTAAAATTCCTTCCTGACTCCAAAATGGCAATTGGGCTAGTCCCTGGATCAACTTGTACTATGAGCTATTTCCCATAACCCTGTATTCCCTTACTTGCTAAAAAGCCATCCAACACCTTCTTAAAGCTATCTAATGTATCAGCCTGTACAACTGATTCAGGGAGAGAACGCCACATCTTCACAGCTCTCTATATATTATCTATATATCTCTAATATTTAGGTGGAAGTGATCAATTTTTAGCATGAAATTCTGCCATATATACTGTAAATGTAGATTAGGAATAAATCAGTTATAAAAGTACAAATGCAGGTATCACAATTTGCCTGAATAAATTAAATATTTTTTGTGAATCTCTTCTTTCAAAGAATTATAAATCTTCAATGAATATTTGTATGAATACTCTTTCTAATATTTTTTCCAAAGGATCAAAAAGACAAAGCTCAATAAAGTGAAAGGTAAGTAAAATTATTAATAACTTAATAAATATTCATACATTTAGCAGCAAGTCTATGCAAAATAAATGCACTCCTTTAGTCCTGATTGGAAGTGAGAAAGTGTTTTTTTTTATTCTATTTTTGTATTTTCTGTAAATGGATTTTTATTATAACCCATTTTATTGCATCTTTTGCAGTTTTGTTTTGTATTTTCAGTTGCTAGTTGCTGTTCATTTGTTCCAATAAAATAATCATTGCACAGCGAGATGAGTGAAACTGTGATTTTGCACTCCAGTCCTTCTGAGATTTTTTTTTCATTGATTTTTATATTATTCCATTCTGAATTGTTCTTTATTACCTGTTTTTGCTGAAAAATATTAATATTTTAATTTTGTAGCATTCAGAGGCCACATAGTTGTGTAATCCTGTATATATCAGTTATAAAACAGTTGTAAAAACCTTTTGCATTCCTATTTAAGTTTTGTATCTTTGCACATTAGGGTATGTGTGAAACAATGTAATATAGAGAAGCATTTTAAGAACTTGGTGCTCTTCTGTGGGGGTTTTGATCTATATAAGTCAGACGTCTCCATATCCATAAAACTCTCCTAATTAGTTTTATTATATATATATATATATATATATATATATATATATATATATATATATATATATATATATATATGCAGTAAGTTCATGTTTATATTAAGTATACAAAATACAGCAAATTTCTAGCATTATTCTATGTTAGACTTTAGTTGCCCGTTAAGCACTACTCCAGTGTATCACTGTATTGCACTACACCCCAAACTAGACATGCTACTTGGTAACTGGTTGCTGTGGTTTACTAGACCCAGTGCAAAATTAAAGGATCAACAAGTACCGTATGAAATATATACATACATATACACAAGACCACCATCTGTAATCCTGACACCTCATATACTAGTACTAAGTTAGCAGAATTCCTAACTTAGTATTCTTGCCTCCCTTTCCCATATGTTGAATGGTGCCCCAATGGAAAAAAACTCCCTGCATATACAATCATGCCTCTGAATCACCTAGACATGCCAGATAATGCCAAACTGTTCCAATTTTCTGCAAACCCTACCTGCTCTTAGACTTAAGCACCCCATGTACTATATACCTATATATAGGTTTTGGGGGTTCGCAGAGCCCATTTTGTACAATATAGCTGACTCTGCTAGACATTTTCATTGCTGTGACAAAACTTTTTTAATCTATTAAAGGTGCTTTTAAAAGACTTTTTAAAAAGTCACCAAGATCATTTGGGAATGACACGTGCAGTATGTATAAATCATGGAACACTGAACAACAAGATCCCAGGACATCAGTGGAATGCTTCGACACAATTGTGGGTCACTTAAGAAAATTTTTATGAATTTTGCCATTATTAGGCCAAGCATATAAGTGTGACAGTAAAAAAGCACACGTGTATAGTTATGAAATGTGTTACCTGGAAACCCATTATACATAAAGAGTGGAATACTAATGGGAAATAATCAAGTCCAAAAAAGTCACATTTCACCATGTGTTTGTTTTTACCACAATGCAGCATTATTCCCACATTATTTTCCTGACACAAGTCATCACAAAATTGTTGCTTTCCAACCTAGTATTTATGGATATATGGGACCTTATTTTTCAGATCACAATACAGATATGGGACCTGTTATCCAGAATGCTCACGACCTGGAGTTTTCCAGATACTGGATATTTCCGTAATTTGGATCACCATACCTTAAGTCCACTAAAAATGCATTTAAACATCAAATAAACCCAATAGGTTTGTTTTGCCCCCCAATAAGGATAAATTCATAGATGGGATAAATTACAAGGTACTTTTTTATTACAGAGAAAAGGGAAATAATTTTAAAGAATTGTAATTATTTAATTAAAATGGAGTCAGCCTTTCTGTAATTTGGAGTTTTCTGGATAACATATTTCCGGATAACAGATCCCATACCTGTATTAGTAAATATTATTGTCACTTGTTCATTCATAAATATTATTGACCTATGTATAATTTGTATATTTCTCAGCAAGAACATGAAATTTATGACTTATGAGGCCTATTACCAAAATAATATTTTCATCACTGGAGGTGGGGACTACAGAGCTTCCAGCTCCTAATTACAAGAACAAAGAGCATTGAGGCAGATTTAAACACTGGGATTCTTATTAGAGGATTGTTTTGCTTATCCTAGAGAGATGGGCACATTTTATAGACCAATATTGCTTTAACAATATAACTCTGATGTTGCTAGACTACAGCTCCCTGCATCCAGTAATCCTTGATATGTTAATGTATGTTGGGGTTAGTAGTCTGTTTACAAATGAGTAAAGTGTGGTTAGGCAACAGTATTTACACCCCTTAATATTAACCCATAATATTTAATGTGTTGTGATTTAATGTCTTTTTCTGAAGGATGGCCCACTTTGTATAGAGGAGTCTGATAACTTGTTCAGTAAGTGGAAAAAGGAAGACTGGATAGCAAGAATCTCATTGGTGAGTTTTCACCCATGTATATGCAACTGTAGAAGAGTACTGCTTTATTCCGGTGGCTGAATATAAAAGGAATTCACCCTTGCCAAAAGCTTGTGTCAAAACGTTGGGGTATTCTCACTTTGTGTATTAATGTGTATCCTTTGTTTTTTAGTGCCGTGATAAAAAATACACTGTTATATATTGCTTGAGCCTTAAAAGTACATGCAAGAAAAGACCTCTTTGCATCATCACTGACATTTCTGAATATAAAATGATGGAAAGGAACATAAGATAATTATGCCCATAAAATATTGTTCAGCTTCTATTAATTAATTGCTCCTAAATGCTCTTGCGCTACAGTGAGCTTAGTTTCCAGTTGAGTTTATAAAGAAACATGCATAGCTGAATTACCCTCTAACTCTGCAGGTGAGAGATGGTATATATCACATCTGTGTATTACAACGCGATTATATGCAAACAGAAGCCTGGAACGTCAAAAGAAGCACTGAAGACTTTATTCAAGTTCATTCCATTTTGAGCCAGGTGAGATTTAAATTGTGTGGCTTTCATGCTCCAACTTTTTTTCAGATAATACACACTACAGGGCGGGTTCTATTTGCATCTACCACACACTAACATACCCTATTCCTACATGACATTAACAGGGCTAGGCGGATTTAATTCCGTTATAAGGAATGTATATTTTTCCAGCTGTTCCCCCTAGCTGTCTTAAGTAGGTGGCCAAAACTCAATTACAGGTGCAGGAATAAAGATCATTGTGAATCCTTCTTTCCATTGCATCCTAATGGCAGTGGCACATATTAGGGAGCATTCGCATACCTATATGCAGCGAGCAAAGTGCTATTTTGAGTGCAATCACCATGTTTTTTCCCATTATGCACCATTTCCCCCCAGAATTCTGGCAAGTAGAAATTTCTCTTGATGCTGATTTGCCCAAATGGAAGTAATTGCACTTGCACTGCATCACAACACATTGCATTGAAAACAAAATATTTTATATTCTTTTTCTTTGAGCAACTTTCTCTAGAACTTACTTACAAAGGTCTGAAGCAGTGTAAAATAACGGCAGCAAATTTGGCATTCACATAGTATAAAATAACACGGGCCTTGATAGAATCGCTATTTATTTTAAACAGCTTTTTACACAGTTTCTTAGTTGAATTTTGTTTTACACAGTATAATAAATAGGCCCCTATGTGTGCTATTACCCTAAAAGTTTATTGTGGAATGCATACTGTGTCTATATTTGCTGTTGATGTGTCCTACCATGTCTCTGTTCCATGGACGGATATCTTAAGGGAAAGCCTAAATGCATTATAACAACCACGTTGTCTGGAACCTTGATTTGTGATTGTACCTTGTGGACGCACAGGAATACCCTGTGGGTTCCAGTGTTCACCAACGCCCTTTTGGGGCCCCAGGCTTTCTGCTGCGGAATCCAACAAGGAAGTGTGGAGTAATAATTGCAGGCGAGGTACCAGCAAGGATGAAGAGAAGACGTGGTCAAAGTCGGGCAAAGGTTCAAGGCAGGCGGCAGGAAACAAAGTCAAGAGTCATGAAAAAAGTCCACATCCCAACAGAATGATTTTGCAGTCAACATGTATTTATTCCAGCTTAGTTAACATTACGGGGCAGATTTAAGGGTCGAATAGTAAATTCGTATTTTCATATAAAACCTGACGAGTTCATGTAGAAGTCAGTGTGAGAGGTCCAGTGACCCATTAGAAGATGTTACTAGCCTTCCTGACATTCGAGTTTAGCCGAATTTAGTCTGTAATATTCGTTTGAGTGTTAGTTGTTCTATTTTTTTTATCAAATAACTTCCCAATCGAATTTCAAGTAGATTCAAATTTATTACAGTTCAAAAAAAAAATCACTTTAAATTGAAATTTGACCTTTCATAAATGGGCCTCTACGTATATTGTTTTAAGTTATGCTCCAGTTCTTCAAAGCACTGTAAAGTGTGAATGTATTCTGTTCTTTCAGAGGCATCCCAGGGAAGTACCAGCGTCATCCATTTCCGAAGAGTCTTGGAAATCAAACAAGCAGTTTGTTGCAGACTTTGTTGATGTAAGTATATTCTTTGATTTAAGACTGATGTACCTTCCGATATATGAGAGGATTATTAAGGTTCAACATCTGGATCCATTTATGCTAGTTTTCCATCTTTAAGAGGCATATTGGTTGGTGAAGTGTCTTGGATGTTAGTGATTACTGCAATAGTTGTGGGTTTAGGGGGAGGTATCTTAAACGGATACTGTCATGGAAATCATGTTTTTCAAAATGCATCCGTTAAAAGTGCTGCTCCAGCAGAATTCTGCACTGAAATCCATTTTTCAAAAGGACGAACACATTTTTTAATATTTAATTTTGAAATCTGACATGGGGCTAGACATATTTTAGTTTCCCAACTGCCCCAGTCATGTGAATTGTGATCTGATAAACTCTGGTCACTCTTTATTGCTGCACTGCAATCTGGAGTGTTATCTCCCCCCTCCCAGGTAACCAGATAGCAGCTCCCTAACACAAGATAACAGCAACCTGGTAGATATAAGAACAGCACTCAATAGTAAAAGCCAAGTCCCACTGAGACTGATTCAGTTACATTAAGTAGGAGAAATAACAGCCTGCCAGAAAGTAGTTCCATCCAAGTGCTTGCACAAGTCACATGACTGGGGCAGCTGGAATACTGACAATATGTCTAGCCCCATGTCAGGTTTCAAAATTTAATATAAAAAAATCTATTTGTTCTTTTGAGAAATGGATTTCAGTGCAGAAGTCTGCTCTAGCAGCACTATTAACTAATGTGTTTTGATAAAAACATGTTTTCCCCTGACAGTATCCCTTTAAATATATGTAGCAGACATTGGGTGGTTAGAGTTGCATATCCATCTGTTATGATGGGCTGGCTTCTAATAAAGTACTCCAGCAGGCTGGAGTATAAATGTGAGTTGTATTCCAGCACATAGCATGGCTCTCAAGCACCATGACAAAGGGATGTGCAACCAGGAGCCACCAGAATAGAAAGCCCACTATAAGCAATTTAAATTGCAGCCTTATGTAGAGCCAATTACCTTGGTTATTTTTGCATTGTGGGGGGAATTCAAAGGAATCCCATACAGACAAAAGGAGAACATACACAGTTCTTGCAGATCGTGCCGCAAGATGAACTTGCAGTCAAAGCTGGGACCTAAGCATGGTGCCATAATGCCAACTACCACCATACTCCTCACTTACCAGGGCCAATTTTTAATTTATGAACAAAATGTTTAAAATCATGATTATCTAGGACAACTTACATTCTCTATTAACAGTGTCTATGTTAATATTTTGAATTTTCTTCTCTTAGAAACTGGTAAAATTAACCAAAGAAAATAATGACAGCAAGGCAGCTTTCTTTTTGTCACCTTTTAAATATACAGAAGAAGATGAAAACTTATTTCATGCCATTTTTATTGACAAGGTAAGTGACTGTCCTCTGTTTGTACTTTATTCCTTAATTCAGTATTGACTGGAGTGGCACTGGTTGTGTATTGATGATTGTAAATAAGTTGTTTTTTGGGGGGTTTTCGCCCATGCCTCACAGGAGTTTAGGTAAGTTAATAAACAACTTTGCCTTATTTGCTGACTTATCTTGCTTGTTCTAGTGAATACACCCTCAAACCATGCTGCCATAAGAAGCATGCAGATTTTATGGTAGATGTAAAAAAAGGTTCATTTTCTGGCGTCAGTATCTCTTTAAGGTTATCAAAGGAATTCAAATTTTAGAGCCACCAGGTACAGCTGTACAACCAACCTTATTTAACCTTTATGGTGAGAGTTAGTAAATATTAACATTTCAAACAGAATTGTGTTTTTTACTTACAGAGGAAAAATTTAAAAATTCAGTAAATTACTCAGATGTAATTTCATTATCCTCTCTGAAATAGCCTGATCAACACTTATTTTTGTATAGTTAAAGGGGTTGTTCACCTTCAAAACTTTTCAGTTCAGTTGGTTTCAGATAGATCACCAGAAATAACAACTTTTTCCAATCACTTTCTTTTTGTCACCGTTTTTCTAATATTGAAGTGTAAAGTGTAATTTTTCACCTTCTAAAGCAGCTCTTGGAGGGGGAATCGCCCGACCCTGTAAACTGTTCTAAATTGATCCATTTAGTTGATACATGTGTAAAGTGTAATTTTCACCTTCTAAAGCAACTCTGGGAGGGGGGTTGCTGACCCTGTAAACTTGATACATTTAGTTGATACATTTCTTATCTTTGTCCCTTCTAAGCATAATCTCTAGGTTTCTTTACAGGCAGCTGTTATAAGTGATACAATATTTGCTAATGTTCCACAGATACTGCTGAGAAATGTATCAACTAAATGTTGCAAAATTGTAACCGTTTAGAGTATATACAGTACCTGCATTACTGAGCTGCTAGATTGAAACACCACAGACAGGGACATTCAACTTTAAACTTGTATTTTGGAAAAACAGTAAACAATAAACAATGGAAAGTAATTGAAAAAAGTCTTTATCCTACTGAGAAATGGAACAACTAATTGTATCAACTAAATGTAGCAAATTATAACAGTCCTGGATTCTCCTGGATCACTGAGCTTCCAGATTGAAACACTACAGACAGGAAAATTCAAAAACAGTAAGAAATTAAAAGATGGAAAGCAAATTGAAAAAAAAGCCTGTTTATGGTGAACAGTCTGAAAACCACTGAACTGAAAAAAAGTGTGTGGAAGGTGACCAACCCCTTTAATGTGGGTTATTACCAGGCCCGGACTGGCAATCTGCAGGTTCTGGCAAATGGCAGAGGGGCTGCTGTATGGTTCCATAGAAAGTCACCATATAGTGGGCCGGTTGGGGGCTGTTTGGGCCTCTGTGTACTTGGAATGGCAGGGCCTATTTTGACTCCCAGTCCAGGCCTGGTTATTACACTTGTGTTAAGATATTTATTGTTATTAAATAAGCACCAGTAACGTTGTGTATCAAAAAAACTACAGGTGGCCACAGAAGAGGAACTACAAGACAGTTCCCTTTCCCACTCATCAATAGAAAGCTTGGATGATGATTCTTCTGAGACAGATGGCAGCAGTTTCAAAATGCTGACACTCCGGAAGAGGAATAAAGGTAATATAGAAATCCAATATAAAATATTGTTAGTCTTCAAAAATGCATTGCAGTATAAGCATGACTGGGATTAGTGATGTGTGGGTTGACCCGTGGGTTTGCCACTGGTTTGGGTTGAAATTTGGCCAACCATTGCAGGTTAGAGTTGAGTGCAGGTGAGACCAGGGACATGCACTCCTCCACTGCACCCGAAGATTCCGTGTCTTGGAACCAGAGCGTACAGAGTGAGACAAACAATAACAGGTTAGGGTCAGGTTCAGATTAAAGAGATTGGTTCACCTTTTAGTATATTATAGATCGGCTAATTCAATTCAATTGGTCCTTATTTTTTCTTTTTATAGTTTTTGAATCTTTTTTTTAACTTATTCTGAATCTTTCCAGCAAAAAGGGGTTACTGACCCCATCAAAAAAGCAAATGCTTTGAAGGGCTACAAATGAGTTGTTATTGCTGTTTTTTTAATACACATTTTCCTTTCAAGCCCTCTCCTATCATATTCCAGTCTCTTATTCAAATCAATGCATGGTTGCTAGGTTGCTAAGGTAATTTGGACCCTAGCAACCATATTCCTGAACAGGGCCGCCATCAGGGGGGGACAGGGGGGACAAGCGTACCGGGCCCGGGCATGAAGGGGGGCCCGGCAGCGCTGCATTTTTTTGAAGATCCGGGCCCCCCTTACGAGCGCCCGAGCCGTACGTCTTGCCTCTTCAGTGCCGAATGCGGAAGTGCCGAAAAGCCGAAGCCGATGCGACGAAAAGACCCGAAGTCACGGAAAAAGCCGAAGTCACGAAAACAGCCGAAGCCGAAGTCCTGAAGCAGCGCAAAGACCCGAAGTCACGAAAACAGCCGAAGCCGAAGTCCTGAAGCGGTGAAAAGACCCGAAGTCACGAAAGGAGGCGAAGTTGAAGTACTGAAGCCATAAGTTCAATTCTACTGAACACCAGTTTGTGTTTTTTTTTTTTTTAATCCCCTGGCCACCAATGTATTATTTTAATATTCTATAGGCCCCTGCCACCAATCTTTTTTTTAAAACTTTTGTTTTTGGGGCCCCAATTTTTTTTTTAACTCGTAAGGGGCCCCTTGCCACCATTGTTTTTTTTTGGGTTTTTTTTTTAAAAAAAAATTAATTTTCTTTTTGGTGGCCCCAAATTTTTTTAACTTGTAAGGGGGCCCCTGCCACCAGTTTTTTTTTTTTTTCAAAAAAAATTATTTTTTTTTAAATTTTTTTGGGGCCCCAATTTGTTTTTAACTTGTAAGGGGGCCCCTGCCACCATTTTTTTTTTTTCAAAAAAATTTTTTTTTCTCCAAATTTTTTTTTTGGGGCCCCAATTTGTTTTTAACTTATAAGGGGGCCCCTGCCGCCAATGTTTTTTTTTTTTTTTTCAAAAAAAAATGAATTTTTTTTCAAATTTTTTTTTGGGGCCCCAATTTGTTTTTAACTTATAAGGGGGCCCCTGCCGCCAATGTTTTTTTTTTTTTTTCAAAAAAAAATTAATTTTTTTTCAAATTTTTTTTTGGGGCCCCAATTTGTTTTTAACTTAGAAGGGGGCCCCTGCCACCAATGTTTGTTTATTTTTTAGTTTTTTTTACATTTTTTTTTGTTGGGGCCCCAAGTTTTTTTTAACAGGGGGCCCCTGCCACCAATGTTTTTAAAAAAAAAAAAAATTTTAATTTTTTTTTTTTTGGGGCCCCAATTTTTTTTATAAGGGGGCCCTGACCATCAATAGCTTTTTACAACTTGTGTGGGGGGGGGTTACTTTTTTAGCGCTGATGTCTGTGTGGTCTTTTAACTGCGATGTGGGCGGGATATGGGGCGGAGCTTGGTCGTCAGTGTGGGCGGGGCCCAGGGGGCCCCAAAAATTTTGTTGTACGGGGCCCCGTGATTTCTAATGGCGGCCCTGTTCCTGAAACTGCAAACTGGAAAGCTGTTGAATAAAAAAAAAGTCAAAAACCACAAGTAATAAAAAATTAAACCCAAATGCAAAGTATCACAGAAAATCATTCTGCACATCATACTAACAGTTAAGTTAAAGGTGGACAACCCCTTTAAGATTTTATGTGTTAAGGTCAGGTGCTGGTTGAGCTTTCCCGACCCCGCACATCATTAACTGGAATGAAGGGGGGCGATGATGAGGAGGTACATGTCGTGGGCAAAGGGGACGTGTGCAGGTGTCTGCTGCTAAGAGGTGGCTATGTGACTGATAGGAAATTAAGTGGGAAAGCTGGGAATGTGGCAAAGAGAGGAGAGTGAGTGCAGTATGTGGCAATGAGGGGACATAAATGGATCATGTTAGAGGAAGAGGACAATGAGCGGGGCATGAGTGGGTTAAATGGGAGAGAAGAGTGATTAGTGTTGGAATGAATGGGACATGTGGGAGAGAGACCAGCATGAGTGGGGATTAATGGAAGAAATGGAGAATTAAAGGCGTGGAAGAGCAGCGAAATGGATGCAAGTTTATGGATGCGTAAGTAGGGTATGTGGGCTAGAAAGGCAGATACTTCACTTATGCATGTGTGTGCATGTGTGCATACGTACCTGGGATAGACAGGGTGGCGAGGGAGCAGACAGACTGCAGGCGGCCTAGCGGCGTCCGAGATAGAAATCCGGCCCTGTCTATCATATACAACACAGTTACCAATTCCAACATAAAGGAAAAGTGGAAAAAATATTTAATTGAAACAATAAATACAAAAAGGCTGTTGAACAATACATTCACATTATTGTGAATGCAGAACTATACTTTTCTGTGTATTTTAATCACTATGAGACCAATAGAACAAGTCTATTTATGACTTTTACTTGGCTACACTATACTGACATTTATGAAGAATGTTTTTCATTTAGTCCATATTTTTCTGCTTGTTTAAATGCAAATAAATAAATTCTAAACTACTGTAAAGACCCCACTTATGGCTTTATCAACATACTTCTTTGTTGTTTGTAGATAAAAAATCATCTGTCATGAACAATGAAGAAAAAAATGAGGTACGTTTATATTCAGATTTGATGTTCATAATTAGTGCACCATGACTAAAACATGCTCCGTAAATAATTATCCTTGATATAGAGGTGGGATACTGTCAAGGAAAACAATCAATAGCACTCATAAAGCAGGTTTTGCACTGAAATCCATTTTTCAAAATGTTTACTATATTTAATTTTGAAATCTGACAGGGGGCTAGACATGTCAGTTTCCCAGATGCCCTCAGTCATGTGACTTGTGCTCTAATAAAAATCAGTCACTCTTTACTACTGCACTGCAAGTTGGAGTGATATCACCCTCTCTTCCCCTCCAGCAGCCTATCAACAGAGCAAGGGGAAAGCATCCAAATAATAGCTCCCTGTTAGATATAACAAGTCCCACTGCAACTCCTTCGGTTACATTGAGTAGGAGAAACAACAGCCTGCCAGAAAGCAGTTACATCATGAAGTGCTGGCTCTTTCTGAAAGCACATGACCAGGAAAAATTACCTGAGATGGCTGCCTGTACACAAAGAAATATACTCCTTGGTTCAGGAATGAAATTTTATATGGTAGAGTGAATTATTTACAGTGTAGTTTAGAAATAACAACTACACCATAAAAATCATGACAATATCCCTTTAAGACCAGTAAAGAAGTACTATCACAAGTTTATGTTCACTATTCCTCCCTCAGCATCTGTTTCTCTTCATTCTGTCTTCATGCAGCAGTTGGGTGTCAGATGAATGCTCCAATATATCTTATAGGGGGGCTTCCTGTCGTAGCAGATGTATTAGAACTCACTCAAATATCTGATTCCAGTACAAACAAAATCTAACAAAATAACTGCCTTTTGCACAAATTATGCATGTAGAAAGACAGGATATCTGGTGATTTTAATAGAGTAAGCTCTAATACATCTTCTAGGATTAAGAAGCCCCCCTATAATATTTATAGGATATAACTGTAAATAACTGTCTGACATCCAACTGCTGCATGATGACAGAATGAAGGGAAACAGATGAGAGGGATAGCCAAGATAAACTTGATTATTTCAGAAATGTTGCAGAATATTTAATTGATTGTATTTATAAAGTTTATTATTTCAATATGATGAAGCTTATTTTCATTTTCACTGTAGTTCCCCTTTAACTAGAGCAAGAAAACAATTAACTGACAAATCCAGAAAAAGAAAAAAAGTATGACCCATAGTGTTGCACCTTCCCACTCTTTTAATCTGAGGTCCCAATGATAGGAAAATAAATAAAACCTAACTTTTATTATTAACCATCTAAAATTGATACAAAACGAAAGATATATATATTACATTATTAAAAACAAGGTTAGGTGCGGAAGCTGAATGGACACGAAGTCAGCAGCTAATAAACGGTTTTCGAAAATTGAGATAGTTATATGGGTTTCGATTCACAGTAATAACTGTTTCCCCACGTCTATCTCAACAGCAGCAAGGTGCTGGTGACCAACGGTATGCTGGCGCCTAGGCGCTTCTTTTAATTATAATTTTTTAAAACTGTTAGGCAGGGACGGTTTATCTGTAGAGACTGGTGGGTGAATAGACGGAAGGGTGGAAGGTCGGAAGGGTGGCTTGGTGTGCTACGGCATATTGCTATGGGCTCGATCTATGCCGCTAGTCGGACAACAGTGCTTAGTTCTTCGGGCCAACTGTAAAGGAAGGGTGGTGTGGGAGGAAACTGCACATGATACCGGAAGGTTTGTTCCTTCATTGATCATGCCGCCACTTTCCTACAGCTACGATATAGGAAGGCGTTGCGAAGGAAGGTCTGGGAGGGTGTAGAAGATTGGGCCTAATAATGCCTCCTCGATGCAACCATACTTAAGCTGACGTTAAGGTCAACTTTACCTTCACACATATGTACAGGAGTACAGTTATTTTGTAAAAACTGTGTGTTGCCACACTCTGGCTTAACTCCATACCAGGTTACTGAGTGACCTGTGATATCACTCGGTCCATTTTGTCCGCCAGCATACCGTTGGTCACCAGCACCTTGCTGCTGTTGAGATAGACGTGGGGAAATAGTTATTACTGTGAATCGAAACCCATATAAATATCTCAATTTTCGAAAACCGTTTATTAGCTGCTGACTTCGTTTCCATTCAGCTTCCACACCTAACCTTGTTTTTAATAATGTAATATATATATCTTTTGTTTTGTATCAATTTTAGATGGTTAATAATAAAAGTTAGGTTTTATTTATTTTCCTATCATTGGGACCTCAGATTAAAAGAGTGGGAAGGTGCAACACTATGGGTCATACTTTTTTTCTTTTTCTGGTTAATTATATATGCTATTTGACCTTGCACACCACCATTTGGGAATAAATCTCTTTCAATGGATGGTGCTACCTATCCCTTCATTTTTGTATACTAACTGACAAATCCCCCTGCAATCAAACAATGCCTTTTGTTGACTTATTCTGCCTGTCCTTCAACCCATAATTTAGTTAGCATTATATCTAAAGTGGTTTAAAACACACAATTTGTAACCATGCTAATTTGCACTGTGATAAAATGAATGTTACTGCATATATTGACATTAGGCTAGGAATTAGTGATTTTGTTGCAAATGCAACATGTGATATTTGGAAGTAAATATATTCAGACCTATGACTCTTTCTCCTATTGTGCTGCACTTACTTGTAACAACTTGATTGGTTGTTGACAAGTGAAATTCGTTAAATTTATCTGGTTTCCTTTAAGGGTTCTGAATGCAGCAGTGAAGTGATGCTCACATACATTAAAGAAGCATCAAAAAGTACAGGACCAGTAAAATGGAAAAGCTACAGCTCAAGTAGACCAGGACAACAAGATGAACAAGTGAGAGCAGGCAATTTAGCAGCTGAAAGAAAGAAAAGTTTACGGAAAGAACTCTTTACCTGTCTGTGTCGTTTGGCAGATGAAATGCTAGCAGGTGACAACCTTTTCATGGCTCACATCCTTATCATACCTAATATATGTCCTATTGTTTTGGGGGCCTCTAGAATTTTATTTGATTAAAGGAGAAGGAAAGGCTAACATTAAGTAAGCTTTATCAGAAATGTCTATATAAATATACCAGTAAACCCTCAAAGTAATGCTGCTCTGAGTCCTGAGTCAAAAGAAACACAGCATTTCTTTCCTTCTATTGTGTATACATGAGCTTCTGTATCAGACTTCCTGTTTTCAGCTTAAACCTCCAGGGCAGGGTTTGAGCATGCTCCGTTTGTTCCTCTCCCCCTCCCTCCTCCCATCCCTGCTGTAATCTGAGCTCAGAGCTGTAACTGAGCAGGGAGAGACTCAGGCAGGAAGTGATGTCACACCAAATATGGCAGCTTCTATCCTAAACAAACAGAGACAGTGTCTAGAGCTGTTTACTCAGGAATGGTAAAGCATTCTGCAGAATAAATATAGCGTTCTATCTTGCCCTATTGTGGCTAAACTGTCTTGGAGCTTTCCTTCTCCTTTAAAGGAGAAGGAAACCTAGTCGGCGCAAAAACCCTCCCCCCCTCCCGTGTGTGGCACCATGTGTCATTACTCTTATGGAATGGAACTTGAATATCAATAGAACACAGATTTAACTGTTCATGAATCCATGCGAAGTACCCAAAAATTGTTACAGAGGACAGGTTTTATTTATTTATTTATTTTTCATTTTCTCTTAAATTTCAATGCATTTGTAATTTGCATCTTACACCTAATTCTTTATTTAGAGAAATAAATAATAACTGGTATTACTGATATAGTTTGGTATCCTCTGAAGCTTGCTAATCAACTATTTCTGCTGGTAGCCCAATTAATCTCAGCAATGTAATATCTGAAAGAGCAAGTACCTGCTCAGAAATGCTCAGGCAAGCAGAGGTTCACCTGTCATCAATATATTGGCTTTAGGCATAGTGTTTTCAGTAGTTTAATATAGGAAGTGTTGACAGTGGCACTCAAAATGCAGACTCTGACATTTAAGGGCAAGTAAAGGGCAATACATTGGGTGGGAGCCAATATGTTATGCATCTCCCCCCACCCAGTGATTATATTGCCAACTTTTATTCCTGGGCCGGTGCTCCTGTTTGGAAAAGTTTGCAGTTAACACTGTAATCCAACTTTGGGAGGTTTTTCAGACTGCCAGATTTTACTATACACCACATGCACAAGCCTAAGGTGCCTTGGGAAATACTGAAAAGATAGAGGCGCTAGGTAAGAAAGAACCCCTGATTGGTGCACTTTTGTTCTGAACAGGAGCACCAGCCTAGGAACAAAAAATAGTTAATATAAAAAAATTAGCAAATATAATGTTACGCCCCCGCCTATATACTCTTTCTTTGTCGTTTAAGGTTTTTGAAAGCAAGACTAAACTCACAAACTCTAAAACCATGATTGTCATTGAATTTATTAAAAGATCCGAATATAAAAAGTACAAATGCGCTAAAAAGTTTGAATACCTGTAAAAGGTAGACAATTTCTAGCGAAAAAGGTATTCCAAAAACATCTAAAAAGTCCAAATTGATTTAAAGCGGTCCAGTAAGATCAGCACTGCTCCAATTGACTTCTATAGCACCTCCACAACGTTTGCACGGCAATATTTAGCATTGGAGGTTTTTACCCTTAATAAATTTAGAATCGATTTTAAGAAATATAGGAAACCCACAGATTTTTTGAGATTTGTGGAAAAATATCGCAATTCAATTGTTTGCAAATGGGCCCCTTACTGTATTGTTACCCCTGCACTTGTGAAAAACGTGTTTTCTCTGATAAACCATGATCTCTCTGATACCATTTATATAATGTTAATGGGAAACTTGCTGTCTATGAAAGATGTTGGCTGTGTCCAGCAGGGTAAGTCTTGAACTGACCATGAAATTATATCAATTTTTTTAGGTGGACATCACTTATTTACATGTCTAAATTCATGTGGGTAAGTACAAAGTTATTCCTCTGCAATCATGTTTTGATTGAAGTTTTTTTTGCCAACAGTTTTAGACTAGTGTAGAGACAGTTACCTTTCCAGATGTTGCAGATCTTCAGTTCCCAACATTACCTATCTGTAACAAATAATTGGTAGACGTGCCAGACATAGAGCTTTCCTTTTCATCTCTCTAGAGAATAAAAACTTGTAATTTTGCAATCAAAGACAAGAGTTGCATAAATGTGATGTCTGTAACGGCTAACTATATAGAAATATTACAGTGCAATCATTTTGACCCTGTTGTCCTTGCTTTAGATTCACCTAAATAACGAATTACTGTATATTTTCAGATTTGTTTATGTTATCAAGTCACTGGAAAGGGTTTTTATGGGTAGCAGCATTATACTGTATAATGTATGGGCCTATCATGTTTAGCAGACTAAACAGTTATCGATCTGCCACCGTAAAACAATTAAAGGACCAGTAACACCAAAAAGTGTTTCAAAGGAATGATAATATAATGCACTGTTGCCTTGTACTAGTAAAACTAGTGCATACTCTACTCTACAATAGTTTATATAAACAAGCTGCAGTTTATTTATATAAACTATAGCACTGTTTCTGAAGCAAACATACCAGTTGTACCTGTGCAGGGCAACAGTACATTATATTTGAATTCCTGTTACTGTTCCTATAACAATAACTGTGTTTCTATGCTGTTAGGACTTTGAAAACCTATGAAGAAACAGCATGCCAGCTTGTAACCTGGTTGTTTGAAGAGGAGCAGATGGTGGGGTACCTAAATAAACTCAGTGATATGATGAAGAATTCCGAAGACATGCCACAACAACAGATACAACTAGCAGATATCATTCAAAAGCAAGCTTTGGAACAAATTAAGGAAAAGCTGATGAGTAAATATTCCTTAACATTAATGTATTCTTATCAAGGGAATGCTTATAAATGATGCAGAAGTTGCAGCCACAAACTGGCTCTGAAAAAAAACACAGAGACCCTATTATAAGGAGGGCTATAGGCCTCTACCTTTCCCTTATTAGGGATAAATTGAATCCATGTTTTTTTAAATCTGGCTGAATACTGTATCATCATCAAAGATACAAATGTGAATAAGATTAAAAAAATGTCAAAGTCCACCAATTGATTCCAAATGGGTTCTAGGAGGTCCCCTATAGGCTAAAATAGCAATTCGGCAGGTTTGAGATGGTGAATGGTCGAAGTCGAATTTTTAAAGAGATAAATTTCGATATAAATAAATCGAATTTGGACTATTCTCTAGTCGAAGTACACAAAAATAGCTCGACATTCGAATTTTTTTAACCCAACCTTTGATAAATCTGCCCCTAAGGGTTTGGAATGTATCTGAATACTAAGGGGCATATTTATGATTGCTTGAGCAATTGTCAAGGAAAAAGGGCATGAGTTTCCATACTCACGCTAAGTTTCGGCCAAAAAAGCCTGGTGTTATAGGCTTTTGTAAAGCAGAAAAACTTTAAAGGTTCTGAAGTTTTTCTTTGTTTCAGAAGCCCGTTTGGTGACAATAAATTAATGATATTAACAATAGAATAATGAGAACACCCTATTCCATGACGGGTAATGGCTGGTATTTAGGACTATTAATATAAATTAAAGATCAAGACCCCTTGTCCTGGTACATACAAAGGCCAGACCTAAGGCAGATAAGGGGGAAGGGAAGGCTGATGCTAGTGGTCTCAGGTAATATGCTGACCAAGGGTCAAGACTCTGCAGACAGAAGTCAAACAACAGTTACATACAGAAGTGTTGCTTCAGAACTGCAAACACCCATCCTGTCTCAAACTAGCAGACATATATTTTATGGTTTGTGTATATTGGAATCAGGGAAACATTAAATGATGTAACAGATATTGCAATATTTACTATAGTAAGCTTACATGCCTTCTAATATAGAAGGAGGGCTTTTGACCATGTATGGTATTTCCGTGTACCCTTTGCGCTTATGGTAAATGCTCAGTAAAAAGGTATAAAAGCTTGTTGTAGGGGAAAAATTGCCAAATTTTTTGGCTCAAAATCCAGTGTGAGTGCAGAAACTCATTCAGTGTTTCCTTCATCATTGCTTAAGCCAATAAGCTGGAGCAATTAAAAAAGTATTTTACTGTTGCAGAAAAAAAAAAGGCTAGATCCCATACCAAATCCAGGGTTTAGTGTATCAATTATTCTCATTCAATGAAAGTTTAATCATATTAAAGGGGATGTAAACCCAATAAAGTCTGAATCAATGAAAGTTTAAACATGTTAAACCCAACAGTGCCACTCCTGGTAATTTAAAGAGCCAAATTTCAGGCTCTTCTTGCGCAGAGAGAGCACAATTATGCTGTCTGCAATACCGTCCTGCCACCTCTGGACCCCTCCGCCCTCCCCACTTGACCCCCTTTGGAGCAAAAAGGTGAGCGCACGTGGGAGGGGGCGTCAGCAACAGCAATCTGTGTCAGGCAACAGTGGGTATTGACCAGTTTTTTTCAGATTTTATAGTGCTGATTGGTGAGGTGAGTGCAGGTGAGTGAAGCCTGCTATTAGCAGCCAGAAAAGTGCTCAGAGGACCACTTTCCACCAGTTCATTTTTTGGGCTTAGATCCTCTGCAGAGTACAGAGATAGGGGTATAATTAAAGAACTGGCCTGAAAGTCTGACCTTGTTGCAGTATACAGTGGACCACCTTTTGCTCCTTGAACAACCCACTTACTGCTCTTACATGAAAGTGACAAATTCCCCTGATGTATTGTTGGTATTTCTGGTCAATGCCTAAAATGTGCCTGAGAAATGTAAAAACTGGCAGTAAATGTCCATGCTTATGATACAGGTATGGGATATTTTATCCAGAACAGAAACTGGTTATCCAGAAAGCTCCGAATTAAAGAAAGGTCGACCATAGATTCCATTTTATCCAAATAATCCATAGTTTTAACAATATGATTTCCATTTTCTCTGTAATAATAAAACAGTAGCCTGTACTTGATAAAAACTAAGATATAATTAATACTTATTGGAAGAAAAATCAGCATATTGGGTTTATTTAATGTTTAAATGATTTTCTAGTAGACTCAAAGGGCTACTGTAGTGGTAAAACATGTTTTTTTTTAAAACGACATCTCTGCTGAAGGATTCGTTTGTACAGGTATAGGATCCCTTATCCGGAAACCCGATATCCAGAAAGCTCTGAATTACCGAATGGCTGTCTCCCATAGACTCCATTTTATCCAAATAATCCAAATTTTTAAAAATGATTTCCTTTGTCTCTGTAATAATAAAACAGTAGCTTCTACTTGATCTCAACTAAGATATAACTAATCCTTATTGGAAGCAAAACCAGCCAATTGGGTTTATTTAATGTTTAAATGAATTTCTAGTAGCCATAAGGCATGAAGACCCAAATTACGGAAAGATCCCCAGGTCCCGAGCATTCTGGATAACAGGTCCCATACCTGTATTGCTAAAGGTGCTCCCTACCCCCAGCTAGTGGTATACTTAGTGAGCACGACATGGGTTGTGATCGAAGTACAATGAAAATGGGAGTAACAATACGGTCTCAAAGCAGTTCCATCCTGAAGTGCCTTCTCAAAGATCAAAATCAAGCACAATGCACTGAGATGGCTAATATTACAGCTAAAAAAATACATTTGTTGGTTCAAGTATAAAAATTTTAAATGGTAGAGTGAATTATTTGTAATGTTACAGTGTAATTTAGAAATAAAAAGTAAACCATAAAAATCACGACACAATGCCTTTAAGGTATGAAATTCAAATTATGAAAAGATCCGTTACCCGGAAAACCCCCAGGTCCCGAGCATTCTGGATAAAAGGTGCCATACCTGTACAAGTATTTGTGTAAGATTTATTCTAGATAAAAATTGCAGTGATTAATTTCCTTGCTAGATTTGCTTTAGCAAGAAAACAGCTAATTCAATACAGGTAAAAAAGATGGCCTGGGTTTAACTTTTCTGTCTTGTTATTTATTATTTGTAGGTTTCACGTACGACAGCCGCATTTATAGGTTTTTTGTGCAACATTCTGATAAATACATACAGATGCCTCTAGACGCACTTCAGGATCCCATTGCAAATAAATATGCTCTTTTTGTAAGTAAATACCACTGGTCAAATTTAAAAAGGTATTTCACTAACAACTGAAGGTACAGTAAAGGTTTGCCTAGATGACAGATGTGATGGTTTGACAGTGATGACAGGCGTCTGCCAAGTTACGTACCAGTTGTGAACCTTGAGGAAAAGGGTATTTTATTGTACTGTTAAAAGGAACAGTAACACCAAAAAAAACGGTGCCTTTTTTCCTTTGTCAGCTTTGTATGGTTACTCCCATGGCTACAAAGCTTGTTTATATCAACCATAGTAGAGTTTCTGAAGCAAACACACCAGTTGTACCAGTACAAGGCAACAGTACGTTGTATTACTTTAAAGCACTTTCATTTTATGGCGTTACTGTTCCTTTAACCAGTTAAACATTTTAGAGTACCTTCTCGGAAGGAATGTGAGAAATACAAGCAATGAAAAGTTAAATAACACACATTCACAGTACAGTGGTGGAGTGAGACAACTTATGAGCCAGAGGGCATTGTTGACATGCCTACCCCTCTTTGTTAAGACAAGAGTCCTCTGCTGCCGGCTTTCTGTAGAAACTTTTCACTTCCCCCCCTGGTAATTTTGGAACTGCTGGGGGCAGATGCAGGTTTATAGGCCAAGAGGGCAATTTCTCTGTCATCTGTGAGTCTCCTTGAAGCTTAGCTGATGGGGCTTGGTCTTGTTTACGTTTGGTACTAGGTTAATAGGATAAAGAACAAGTCTGCTACATGAGCAAATATTTACATAAAGTATCGATTCACATTGGGCTATGTGCTTATGCACGCCAAAGCTCTGCCTATTATATCCATCTGATTGTACAAAGAGGTGGACTGTTGAATACCCAGCATTAACTGGGGGTACATTAACTGGGGCCATAAGCCATTTGGAATAATACAGTGGTGCTTGAAAGTTTGTGAATCCTTCAAAATGTTATTTATTTGTATATAAATGTAACCTAAAACATCATCTGATATTCAAAGTAGATGAAGAAAACCTGGTTAAACAAATAAAACAAAAAGTATTATATTTGGTCATGTATTGAGGCAAAATAAAGTGACTACTTTGGATTATCATATAATTTGAAGGTGAAATCAGATGCTGGTGCTTTCAGTCAATGGGATGACAATCAGGTGTGACTGAGAGACCATGATCACACATACAACACATTTGTGGATGTGTATCATGGCTCAAACAAAGGATTTGTCTGAGGACCTCAGAAAAAGAGTTTTTGATGCCCATTAAGCTGGAAAAGGTTACAAGACTATCTATACAGAGTTGATATTGAAGTAACTCAGACTGTTCTTACCCTACCTAGAAGTGGTTGGCCATCATAGATAACCCCACCTGCAAGGAGTCTAAAAGTCTGACAAAGTAACCCAGGGTAACTTCTAAGCAACATAAGGCCTGTCTCACATTGGCAAATGTTGATGTTCATGAGTCCACCATCAGGAGAACACTGAACAGACATAGTGTGTACGTCAGGGTAGCAAGGAGAAAGCAACTGCTCTCCCCCAAAAATGTTGCTGACCATCTACAGTTTGCTAAAGATCATGTGGACATACCAGAAGGATACTGGAAAATGTTTTGTGGACAGATGAAGCCAAACTTTTGACTTAAATGAGGAGTGTTACATTTGGAGGAAGACAAACTGCATTCCAGCATAAGAACCCTATCCCATCTGTGAAATATGGTTGTGGGAGTGTTCTGGTTTGGGCCTATTTGGCTGCATCTGGGCCTGGGTGGCTTGTCATCATTGATGGAACAAGGAACAATGAGATCTGTCAATGAACTAAATCTCAAGAGACAGTGGGTCATGCAGCAACATAAAAATCCTAAACACACAAATCGTTCTACCAAATAATGGTTAAAGGAAAACTATACCCCCAAAATGAATACTTAAATATTACCCTTTTACATCTCTTGCCTTGAACCACCATTTCCTGATGGTCTCTGTGCTGCCTCAGAGATCACCTGACCAGAAATACTACAACTCTGTAACAGGAAGAAGTGTCGAACAAAAGACACAACTCTGTCTGTTAATTGGCTCATGTGACCTAAGAAATATAGTTTGTTTGATTTGTTTGTGTGCACTGTGAATAGTACTATCCCTGGAGGTGGCCCTTATTTTTTAAAACGGCAATTTAATATTTATGATTACCCAATGGCACATACTACTTGAAAAGTATATTATTATTAAAATGGTTTATTTACATGAAGCAGGGTTTTATATATGAGCTGTTTTATGCAATATCTTTTTATAGAGCCCTACATTGTTTGCGGGGTATAGTTTTCCTTTAAAGAAGAATAAATGGAATGTTCTGGAATGGCCAAATCAAGAAAAATCGTTAGATACACAATCGTTGGGTGCCCACTAACCTCATGATAATTCGACAAATTTGTTGGATCACACTAAAGTTGGTTGGTAGTGAGAGAAAAATCTTACCATTCAAGGCCACCTTTATTTGCAGTTATTGCTGCACAAGGGGGTCAACCAAATACTAAGTGAAAGTAAGTGAATACTTATTCACTTTCAAAATCAGATGATATTTTAAGTCACATTCATATTCAAGCACCATTGTATATGGGAGGTTTCACTCTGAGCTAAAAAATAATCATTATCATTCAAAATGCCCACTTTTTGGAGCTCCCTTTAGGTCTGCTATTGTCCCTATCGCTTTTTCAAATTAGGGGTGGGACAAAGGCAGACTTCAGTTCAGCCTAGCTGCTGATTGGTTTCTATTCTGCAGTGTGCAGAGTGCCACCGGTTCCCTGGGGAAGGAACAGCAGTAAGTGAAACAGATGGGTGGAACTAGTAGGGCTTTAGCATAAATGTTCAATGAATCAGCCCAAAACTTTTCTGAGCACATTCTTATATACTTTCTATATTTAAAAAATATAATGCACTGGCAAATTTTTCACACAATGGGGCAAATTCACCAAAGGACGAAGCGCCTAACGCTAGCGTTAATTCCCTAGCGTAGCGCATTTTCGTTAATTCACCGATTCACTAAAGGAAGCTGGCATAAATTCTCTAGTGTTACTTCGCATCCTTACACCCGGCGAATTTGCGCAACGGACGTAACTACGCAAATTCACTGATGCGCGCATTTTTCTGAACGCTACCTTTTACGCCAGACTTCCTTCGCCACCTCAGACCAGGCGAAGTGCAATAGAGTAAATAGGGATTGCTTCAAAAAAAGTTAAACATTTTTCTAAGTTCCAAAAAATGCTGGCGTTTTTTTCTATTTTATGGGTGATAGGCTGAAAAAGATCGAATTTTTTTTGGGGCTACCCTCCTTCCCCCCTACATTTACTAACTCATGGCACCTTAACTATACAGTGGGCACATGTGTAGGGCAAAATAAAAATGTTATTTGCTGTTTTGAAGGTTTCCCAGGCTTGTGTAGTGATGCTACATATACCTCCATTGTAACTTCAATTTTGCGCCGTATGCAAATTAAGCATCGCTACCGTAACTTCGCTTTGCTTGGCTAATTAACGCTAGCGCAACTTCGCAACCTTACACTTCCCCTGAGCGCAACTTCGGAATTTAGTGAATTTGCATAGCGCTGGCGAAAATACGCCTGGCGAAGTGCGGCAAAGCGGACGCTGGCGCAACTACGAATCTTAGTGAATTTGCCCCAATATGTCTTCTTTAAACATAGCCCATAGATTTCATAAAGCTATAGTGGTGTTCTATGGCAGTCTGTATATAATTGTATATAAGTATATAATTGTATATAAGTGAGCTCTTACACATTTGCAGAAATGGAAAGAAGCAATAACTGAGGAAAGGTGGCCACATTGCCTCCCCCGTCCCTGTGCTTGTTGATGTCACGGGGGAGGGTCGGGACCATGTGGTAACTAGCTGCACTGGTGGAATTAGGGCCCATACTAGGGGCAGGTAGATAGAAAAGCACCTTCCCCAATGTTGCACCCT
Organism: Xenopus laevis; assembly: GCF_017654675.1. Taxonomy (NCBI): domain Eukaryota; kingdom Metazoa; phylum Chordata; class Amphibia; order Anura; family Pipidae; genus Xenopus; species Xenopus laevis. The sequence goes on from NC_054386.1 coordinate 68,082,815, forward strand.
AGCTACACCCTTCTTATGCCTGCCAATAGTTCCAGCCCTGGAAAAAAAGCAGAAAAATGAAAAATAATACAAATGACTCCATAAATAGGGCATTATTTCCTTTCAAAATCACAAGTCAATGCTGTATTTTTTTTTTGTTTTCAGAGGCTGCTGAAAGAGCTTACAGAATATATTACAGAGGAACCTAAAGACCCTGCATAACAACAAAATAATGGTTAAAAGACACAAAAAAACTTCCACTCACAGGCTTCTGTCAAAAGGCAGTTTATACAAATCCTTATAGTAGTTGTGTCTACATTCTATCAAAAGGTCTGAAAGCTAATAAAGACTAATATTTGGTAGTAGTGCTATTGTACTGCACTCATACACATTTTTCTTGGTAATCAATATATTGTCTTTTATACCATTTAGATACTGTAAATAAATCCTATATTAGTGTCTCTACTAATATTTTGAAAACTATTAATGTATTTTGAAAAAAATAATATTACTTGAAATAGTGCTCAGAAAAGATCAGTTGTTTTGAGGGCTTGCGCTTGCTTCTTTTATGTGTTACAAATCTAATGTATGTCTCATTCATCCTTGCAATATTAGTATTACCCATAGACTTATTTATCCTGGGCCATTTGGAAATATAACATATATAAAATATTTTACAGAACCCTCAGAATTAGTGGTATTGGAGCAACTGCAAACAACAGGTGCCTAACATATTTTCACTGCCCTGTGATCAGCAATTTACACAGTGGCAAATGGTCTGCTGCCTCTAAAGAAACATGAAACTCCCCCTCTCCAACTGCTCTCTCCCTCTGGCGTGAAGCGGGTGTGGGCAGGGATGAAAGTGGGCAGGCAGGAGGGCAATTGGGGATTGCACTAGGAACTTTCTGAAGATTATGGTGCCGCACTGGAAGAACTGTACCCCGGCCCAGTGCAATATTTTTAAGGTTAGCGATTGTAATAACAGGAGTGCCTAACATAACAGTACCCCTCAGTGATTCACACTTTCCTTGTCCCAAATTAAAGTAAAATATTACATTGTATAAATGTACATTGGTATCTAGCATTGCCTAGAGGCACACAAAATATATTATTCACAGGGTTTCATCAACCCTAAGGACAACCCTGACAAGAGTCTCCAGAGTTTATCTATTTTATTCTGTTTAAATGCCTTAGAAACCATTTTTAACATACCATCAGGTGCATACATTACAATAGCACACCTCACCAACAAGTCTCATCTGATCCATGGTGTGGCCAGGTTCATAGGTAATCATAAGGACAAAAGAGTACTGCCATCTTGTTGCCTACTCCCTAATTGCACCTTCGTATAACAGTTGTATCTTAAAAAACGTTTATGTGCCAAACATATGGTCATTATATCAAACATATAAATCAGAGTAATATATTGGTAGTTATCTCCTACTGCAATAGCATTGGAACAATATTCGCTCCATGAATCTAAGAAATCACATTAGTCAGTCTGAAATGTATCTGGAAAAAAGAGGCATTATGTTATAAGAAACATTTATAAGACATTGCTTCATTCATACCTTGTGGTTCAACTGTATCCATTTTATGTATCCTCCATGCCTCTCTTTGTAGGAGAAGGCGATTCCTGTCCCCAACTTTCTGTGGGACACATACCTCCTTCAAAACCAACTTAATGTGGCTGAACTGTGTTTGTATAAATAAAAATGTTTCCCAACTGGTGTGTGTGTTTTCTTTTTTTCGTAATCATAAGTGGAAATTTAGTATTTATGTTCCCTAACCCTAAATATGATCCCTGACATGGAATTAGTCTGTCTCATCGTAACTGTCATTATAAGAATGCACACCAGCAAGGCCGAGCAGTGTGCAGCACACCAGATATAGATATAGAGATATATAGTCTCTTTGGAGACTACACTACAGTGTTAAAGGGGACCTGTCACCCCAAAAAATATTCCAAATCCTATTTTATCGTGTTAGTCAAGCAAAATTAACTTTAATTACACTGTATAATTAATTTGAATATTGTTTCCTTTAGTTAGAAGTGTGTTGCAAACATAGCCTTGTGTAGGCTGCTAGTCCACGTAGGGCTACCAGTAGCCAATCACAGCACATATTTTGCAACCCCTGCATGCTTGTGTTTGTCTCCAACTTTTTATTACATCTAAATGTGGATCAGGGGTATAAAAGGTTGGGAAAGCCGTGCCTTACGCAATACCTACGGCAGCCTACCCCTCTCACACACACACAATTCTATGACGATCACCTTTTCGTCAATCATAAATTAGAGGCGTGTCCTTTTCGACGTCATCTTGCTGGAGCAGCTGTTACATGACAACACTAACCGGGATTGTACCAAATTCGCTGTAGGGGGGTTTAAACCACGTCGTACATTCATAATCTCATCTTTACAAGCGCAGCTCTCTGTATTGCTCGTGTCTTGCATGCAATGAAGACTATATTCGCCTTACTTTAACAATATTTCATATACCAGCGGTGGTAGATTGAAAGTTGAGTTTTTAAATCTTTACCCCCACCCATAAAGCAGCGACTTTTGTAAGTCTGAGGAAAAGGACTTGTTTTTCTTTCTTTGGCTTTGCGATTACATATCCTTCCGCCAGGGTCGGGAGCTCCCGGAAGTGCACAGCCGGATTCTGCTGCCGGCCTTCCAAGATTGTTCTTCTTTTTATATTGTTAGAGCCGATCTGACGTTTCACGCGCCAGTAATATCGCCTACAATCGACAGCGCTTAGGCCGAGCACTACTTAGTGTTTCAATTCAATCTATTTCCGGTGACAAATGTCAACCCCTGCTAGAAGGCGTCTGATGAGAGACTTTAAGAGGTAACTGGAAGGGAAAATATAAGTTGCCTATCGCAGGCTGTGTTGGTTTTTCGGCCCAACAGGTATTGGTCAAAGCAAATTTAGCGTCCCCGTTGGGCTCGTCAGCGTGGGTGTCGGGAGTTGTAGTTGTACAGCAGGAAGGCCACAGCGTGGAAAAATAAGTGCTAGGGTCGCTTCCAGGGTGGGTGACGTGTGTAGGAAAGTAGGATACAGGGAAGAGGCGCTTGTGTAACAACCAGGCCTGACTAGTTATTCCCAGGGAGATTGTAACAGTGGGATCCTTAGTAGGAGGGTGAGAATGGCTGTTTGCTCTAATGAATACACTCTACAGTCCAGCTTGAAGGTCGGGGAGATATGAGATAAACATTTAGTTGCTGTCCTAGATATTCCTAGAAGTGAACTGATACCTTCACATGAAATAAGTTAGGCCCTGACCAAGGGTTAGACCTCCAAGGAAGGGCTTCAAATGAAAGACAGTCGCTGGACTAACATATATATTTTTTGATGGTCCACAGGCTCCAAGAAGATCCTCCTGCCGGGGTGAGCGGAGCACCATCGGAGAACAATATCATGGTGTGGAATGCAGTAATATTTGGGTACGTTTCTCTTCTGTGATCCCCGTATAGCTCTTCCTCCTAAAAACTGTTCTGTATGCAGCATATTTACGTTACGCTGGGGAATCTGGAACATTATAACTAGGGTTGCCACCTGGCCGTTATTTTACTGGCTTGGCCGGTAAAAATGATGGTTGATCCCATTATTAATAGGGAAAAAAGTTAATTATATAGGTAGGCTGGTATTTTTCCCCAGGAAAGGTGGCAACCCTAATTATAACAGAGCATCTAAGAATGCATATATGTATATTGTACCCTAAATGGATAAATTCAAATGGATCTGAGCTGAATATTGATTCAGCTCAGATCCATTTGAATTTATCCATTTAGGGTACAATATACATATATGCATTCTACATTGTTATTAGCAGAATTATTTTGGAAGGACCTAAGAGTACCTGTTTAGTGAAAGGCAATTCCTGATTACAGTAGAAATAGGTGTCAAGATTATGCCTTTTATCAAATGGACTGTAAGTGTAAGGGAGAAGAATAAAAAGCGCTGGTGGAGGCACTTTGTACACAGTACATTTCTGATCTCCAGTATACAAAAATACTAAAAGGCCCAGTAATCGCAAGATGTACAAATAAATGAAATTTTGTATATATTTGTTTTTGACAAATATTTAATGCCTCCACTAAGGATTCAGCTGCTGAAGCTATGCAGAGGTTTTAAACCTAGTAGTGTTTGTGTTTCATTGAGCGGAGATACACCTGATACACCCCCCATGCCTTCTGTCATTGATATTAATGGATGCCACCTGCCAGGAACAATGAAACGTCACTTCTATTCATATGTGTGATCGAAAGTTTGGAGGGTGGAAATGAGAAACTGTGTGTAACAAAAGACTTCACACATCTATTTTTCCCATTGAGTAGTAATCCCTAGCCAGTTGCTTTTAACCCTATTTGGTGTTGCCCCCAAAAGCAGGCACTCGCTTTTGAGCGGTCTAGTCCATAGAGCAAAGAAGAAATTGATCCAGCTGCAATACTGTGTTATTTTAACGGCTGCTACAGACTAAAAGGTGAAATAGGGCCAGCTGGTAGAATTGACTTAGCAGCCCTCGAGGACTTTTTTTTTATCTTTAAGGGCAGGACTCCACAGACGATTCCGCTGCGATCCGACGCGCTGCCCAAAACGTCAGTGGAGTCCTGCCCTAAGACACTGCATTATTTGTGTTTCTGTGGTGCTCTCAGTCTATAAAAGGTTGCCAGGCCCTGCCGTAGGCCAACACTCTACTTATCCTAGATTTTTGTGCTACTAATTTTGTGAGGTAATATTGGCAGGGTAACTTGTTCTTTAGATTGTGATCTTACTCTGGCATGATCCAGCAAGATATCCTAGGAGCAAATTCTTGTGACTCGGGACACTTAGGCCTTGGTTTTAAATGTGATTTTTATATGCAACTGCAGTTGTTCTGACTGATCACATTTGAAAATTATCTGAAAAGTATTTGCAAGGCCGCAGGACATCAAGTCACTGTGCATATTTTAATAAGGTGTGTTTCCGCTTGCTCCATTGCTCAAACATGTGGTTTGGCTCAATAATGGTGTGAGTGGAAACTCACCTTATTGTGCTGCTTGAATATGCATTGCAACGTTAATAGAAGTCAGTGGATTCACGTTTTGTGCACCAGCAAGCATTCACATCTAGTGCTATGTCATTTAGAATGAGGCCAGTCTCATGGTGCCCCAGACTACATTGTCTATCTGTGATGGATGCATAAGATTCTGACATTTGAGTCCCAGAGATTGTACATTAGGAAAGTCCTGTGTTAATATTTCTTTTTTGTCTCCCTTAAAGGGGTTGTTCGCCTTTAAATAAAAGGATCGGGAACACCAAAAAATGAAGTGTTTTTAATGAAATGACAATATAATGTAGTGTTGCCCTTCACTCGTAAAAATTATGTATTTGCTCCAGAAACATAACTATAGTTTATATAAACATAAATCCGTGTAGCCATGGGGGCAACCATTCAAGCACAGGATACACAGTAGATGACAGATAAACTTTGAAGAATCTCATTGTAAACTAAAAAATGTATTAGCTGTGTATCCGGTGCCAGATTTATACTTTAGAGCTTCTGTTATGTGTGGATTTGAAAGCTGGAAAGAGTCCGCAGAAGAAGGCAAATAATTCAAAAACTATTTTTAACAAAATGAAGGTCAATTGAAAAGTTGATCAGAATTAGCCATTCTATAACCTACTTAAAGGTGAACCACCCTTTTAGATTTGGTTACGGTCATAGCCATAATGCAGAGTAACTGTAATACTTATCTGCTGAATATTGTTTTCACCAAGACATCCTGAAAAGCAGTACCACTGTATAATAACCTGGTTAACTCCCACCCCTGTGTTCTGTCCTGGACGTACCAATGTGTGGTTATCTGTTTTACCCATATATTAACCTAACAACAATTCTTATGTTTTAGCCCATCTCACCCTAATCAGGTTAGGTTCTCTGCTTCGCTACTCCACAAGTCCTAAGGCTCTCTCTGTTCTATAAAACCAGCGGTTCTGGATGCATAGTTGGCCACATAAAGGAGTGCTTTGCATGTCTGCCCATAATGCCTCATCTGAGACTTAAACTCTAATTATTGGTATTAAAGGAATTGTTCAGAATAGAATCTGGATAAATAGATAAATAAAAAATTAGTTAGGCAAAAATGTAATGTATAAAGGCTGGATTGACTGGATGTCTAATATAATAACCAGAACACTACTTCCTTCCTGCTTTGCAGCTCTCTTGGTTTCCACTGATTGGTTACCAGGCACTAACCAATCAGTGACTTGAGGGGGGCCACATGGGTCATAACTGTTTGCTTTTGATTCTGAGCTGAATGCTGAGGATCAATTGAAAAATCACTGAACAGTTATGTCCCATGTGGCCCTCCCTTAAAGTTGCTTGTGAACTCATAGTTAGAGTAGTAAGTAGTGTTCTGGCTATTATGTTAGACACCCAGTCATTCTAGCCTTTATACATTACATTTTTGGCTAACTAACTATATTAGAAACATGTTTTATTTTTGCACAGCATATCTATTTACCTAGTTTTTATTTTTACACTGAACTATTCCTTTAAAGGGGTTGTTCACCTTCAAACAACTAGTTGTTTTCAGATAGATCACTAGAAATAATCTCTTTTTTTCATTACTTTCTATTTTCTGTGTGTCACTGTTTTTCTAATATTGAAGTGTAAAGTGTCATTTTTCACCTTCTAAAGCAGCTATGGGAGGGGGTCGTCGACCCTGTAAACTGTTCTAAATTGATAGATTTAGTTGATACATTTCTTATCTTTGTCCCTGCTGAGCAGAATCTCTGGGTTTCATTACAGGCAGCTGTTAGAATTGATACAATAGTTGCTAATATTCCAGAGATGCTGCTGAGAAATGTATCAACTAAATGTTGCAAAATTGTAACAGTTTAGAGTCTGCACCTTAATTACTGAGCTGCCAGACTCAAACACCAGAGACCCGAACATTCAACTTTTAAACTTAGATTTTGGAAAAACAGTAAAAACAACAATAATAATGGAAAGTCATTGAAAAAGTCTTATTTCTGGGGAACAATCTGAAAATAACTAAACTGAAAAAAAGTGTTTGGAAGGCAACAGCCCCTTTAAAGGCAGTGCTATGTATATGGTATAAGTAAATACCTTCTGATTTCATTAGACTTTACACGTAATGTCTTGCACGTAATGTCCCTTTTGGCTCCTTTTAGCTTGTCTCGTCCTAACCAGGCTAGGTTCTCATTTTTCATAAAGTAACACTTTAGTTTCCTTTTTTCTAGCACTCGCATTATTCTTAATGGCCCTTTGCAAGCACTTTTAAAATACACAGAACTGAAATAATTAAACTGTTCTTACTGTGGCCATTGGTCAAGCCAGAGAGCTCATGTATGTTTGCATTTATAATTATGCTCTAAATATGATTTTCTTTTTCTTCCCCACAGACCTGAGGGAACCCCATTTGAAGATGGTGAGTATAACATCATTTTCAGTTTATTTTGCATGATAATCATTTTCATAGCTCCAGGGACTGTCTTTTTGTATAATAGGTGATATAGGGTAGGACTACACGGGCGTTTTCTGTGCGATCCGACACGTTGCGCAAAAACGCAGGCGTCAAATCGAATGCGACGGACATAAGGTAAGTAAATGCATTGTCGGATGGTGTCGCAGCGTTGCGTCTGACACGAGACTACTGTCGGATTCAGACGCAACGCTGTGACACCATCCAACAATGCATTCACTTACCTTATTTCTGTCACATCCGATTTGACGCCTGCGTTTTTGCACATTGCATCGGATCGCACAGAAAACGTTGTGTAGTCCTATCATTAGATTCTAAAGGGGGAAGTGCTGGGGCCTTGGCTACACTTCAGAGCAGGGAACTATCTGCTTCGGGTTTGTATGTTCTGTCTGTGACTTCATGGTTTCCCACCAACACTTAAAGGAGAATTCAACCCTTAATAAAAAAAAAAAATTGCCCGGGGGGGGCAGGTAGGCTGGAGGGAGGGGGGGTCTACTCAGGGTAGTGGGAAGGGTTTTTTTTTTTTATTACTGGTTGAATTTTCCTTAAAAGCATATTAGGAGCTTAATTGGGCTCCTTATGCAATCCACAATAGTATGTAAGGTAGGGACCGTAGACTGTGAGTTGCACAGTTCTGAACTGATATGTGTAATGGGCATTATCTTTTTAAATCAAGGCATCACATGGTTGCACTACCTGTGACGCAGTATCTTTTTGCAAAAATATTTATCAAAAGTGAGACCATGCTGTTAGCCTAACACCAGACATAATATATTCTTAAACACAGGGCGGGAAACAGCCCATCCACTCTGCTTTGCTGATGTTACTGCATCCAAATAATGGGGAGGCAAATTAATCAAGGTTCGAATTTTGATTTTTTAAACTCCCATAAACTTGAAATTCGACCAATCGAATTTGATTGATAAAATCAAATTTTCTCAGCTCATACGAATTGAAAATCGACCCGAAAACTCGAATTGAATTTAAAAAATTAGATGTCAAGAAGGCTGCAAAAATAACCAAATCCCTGGAACTCTCCCATTATACAGTAATTCGGCAGGTTTTACGTGGCAAATAGTCAAATTTGAGTTCTTAAAGGGCCAGAGTATGAGCAGTCCCAAAATTCAAATTAAAACGAATCGAGTTTGTATAGTTCACAATTCGAGTTTTGACCCAAAAATATTTAGAGAATTCGAATTTTCACTTAGACTCTTGATAAATCTGCCTCATACTGTTGGCCTTGTTGCAGACTCATGGAGTGGATTTTGGCATAGTAACATGTAGGAATGCATTTTTATGCCAAAATCCTCAACTTGTGTTTGCACTCAAATCAAGGCCATTCTTGTAGGTACAGTAAAATCATAGAGCAGAGGTGATCGGGTCTCCTGTTTTTTCTCCCTGTGTTTATATGTAGGCCGAGAAACTGCAACATCTGCCAGGAGTTCTAATTAGGCTAATAGTCTAATATGACGAAAATGATTCCTCCTCTTTAGGGCTATTCCACACGGGGAGATAGCCTTGCGTTTGCGGTCGCGGCGACAAAGCGCCGCGCCAGTCGCCGCGACCGGCGCAGGCGACAGTTTTGTATGGGCGCCTATGTAAAAACGCCTGTGCTAACCACACGAGGCGATGCGCTTTTCAACAGTCGCCTGAAAATGCCTCGCCAGGCTTTTTCAGGCGACTGTTGAAAAGCGCATCGCCTCGTGTGGTTAGCACAGGCGGTTTTACATAGGCGCCCATACAAAACTGTCGCCTGCGCCGGTCGCGGCGACTGGCGCGGCGCTTTGTCGCCGCGACCGCAAACGCAGGGCTATCTCCCCGTGTGGACTAGCCCTTAAGTTCAAATTAAATGACCTTATCATTATGAACACAGATTGCATAGCAGACTGTTGCACAGCATTAAAGTTTTGTGGTAGATATGGCCATGCACTGGTTTGTATAGCCACCTTAAAGGAACAGTAATCCCAAAAAATAAATGTGTTTTAAAGGAATGGCAGTATAATGTAAAGGTGCCCTGCACTGGTGAAACCAGTGTGTTTGCTTCAGAAACACAACTATAGTTTATATAAACAAGCTGCTGTGTAGCCATGTGGACAGCCATTCAAGCACAGGATACACAGCAGATAAAACCATTGTATACTACTGAGATTATCTGTTATCTGCTGTGCCTTTACTCCTTTTCAGCTTTAAATGGCTGCCCCCATGGCTACAGAGCAGCTTGTTTATATAAACTCAAGCGAATACACCAGTTTTATCAGTGCAGCACAAACGTACATTGTTTTCATTACTTTAAAACACTTTCTTTTTTTTCTTTTTTTTTTTAGTGTTACCATTCCCCTTCAAGGGGACCCATCACCCCCAAAAATAATATTCAAAATCCTATTCTATCAGATTAGTCAAGCAAAATTAACTTTAATTACACAATATAAATTATTTGAATCTTGTTTCCTTCAGTCTGGGAATTCATAATTATAGCAAGCAGGCAGCAGCCATTTTGTGGACACTGTTATTAAGACAAGTCTTGCATCAGCTCAGAACCTTGTTTGTGCACCAGAATGGGGGACCCGATGTCTATCCCCATGCCCTGGCTACACAAATGGTAAAGAGAACTGGGGGAATGTGGGGAGACCAGTGACATCTAGGAAGTGCTGAATGGAAATTGAAAGCAATTGTCTGCCCCGCCTCTATGCCCAATGCATAGAGGAGGGACAGGCAATATTTGATTGACAGGTGATATTTTTAAATGAGCTTACAACAGGTATGAATGTTTTAATAAAAAACTAGAAATTAGATTTCATGTTTAATTTGAAAATGACTTATTATACAGATTTGTGTCTGGATGACAGGCCCCCGTTAACACTACTGACTTGAGAGAGGGGCAGTAGAGGATAACCGTATTATAATTTATTTTCTTATTTCTAATTTTAAAAAAATAGACTATAGGTCACTATATTCTTTTCACTAAAGGCTACAGTTTATTTGGTTTGTGTAGAATACATTGAAGGGTATTCTGGTGACATTTGTTGTATACGTATTGAAATTTACATGTTTTTTTTTCCTTCTTAGGTACTTTTAAACTAACAATAGAATTTACAGAAGAATACCCCAATAAACCACCTACAGTTAGATTTGTGTCCAAAATGTTTCATCCAAATGGTAAGTCTGACATTTGTGCTGAATATTTGAGGGTAGGTTGTATTTTAAAATGTATAATATACAATACCGTTTATTTAAATCCAATGAGTCCAATGACAGCATTAATGTGGGAGGTGTTAATGTTTTTAGTCCATCCAGTACTAAAGGATTGTGTATACTGAGCTTCTCTAACATTCTATGGACAGGAAGAACATGACTGGTTTTTTTTTTTGGTTTTTTTTTATTTAACAATGTATTTGACCAAAATGATTACCTTATCTATATACTTTTCTCTTAAAAAGTTGCTGTTCATTTTAAAGGGGATAGATAATTTTTTGTAAATGCTTAAAACAATTTTTCATCCATAAATCATATTTGAGAAGTTTGTATACACATACACACCTGTTCATTCTGTGCTGCAGATAAAATTCATTGTTAAAAGGGTACAACATGGATTTTTAAAGATTTTTTTTTTTTTCTTAAAGCTCTACATTGGATAGCTAGTACAGGTATGGGATCTGTGATCCGGAAACCATTATCCAGAAAGCTCAGATTTACGGGAAGGCCGTCTCCCATAGATTGCATTATATCCAAATAATACGTTTTTAAAAATGATTAATTTTTCTCTGCGATAATTAAACAGTACCTTGTACTAAGATATAATGAATCCTTATTTGAGGCAAAACCAGCCTATTGAGTTTATTTGGCATTTACATAATTTTCCAGTAGACTTAAAGGGGTAGTTTACCTTTCAGTTAACTTTTAGTACACATTTTCAATTGGTCTTCATTATTTATCTTTTATAGTTTTTAAATTGTTTTCCTTTTTCTTCTGATTCTTTCCAGCTTTCAAATGGGGGTCACTGACCCCATCTAAAAACAATTGCTCTGTAAGGCTACAAATGTATTGTTATTGCTATGTAAATGTATTGTATTGTCATCTTTCTATTCAGGCCTCTCCTATTCATATTCCAGCATCTTATTCAAATCAGTGCATGGTTGCTAGGGTAATTTGGACCCCAGCAACCAGATGGCTGAAATTGCAAACTGGAGAGCTGCTGAATAAAAAGCTAAATAACTCGAAAACCACAAACAATAAAAAATGAAAACCAATTGCAAATGGTCCTAGAATATCACTCTCTGCATCATAATAAAGGTTAATTTAAAGGCGAACAACCCCTTTAAAGGGGACCCGTCACCCAAAAAAATGATTCAAAATCCTATTTTATCACATTAGTCAAGCAAAATGAACTTTAATTACACAATATAAATTATTTGAATCTTGCTTACTTCAGTCTGGGATTTCAAAATTATAGCAAACAGGCAGGAGCCATTTTGTGGACACTGTTATTAAGACAAGCCTTGTATCATCTCAGAATCTTGTTTGTGCACCAAAATGGGGGACCTGAAGTCCATTCCCATGTCCTGGTTACACAATTAAATGGTAAAGAGAACAGTGAATGTGGGGAGAGCAGTGACATCTAAGAAGTGCTGAATGGAAAGTGAAAGTAATTGTCTGCCCTGCCTCTATGCCACGGGCATAGAGGAGTGGCAGACAATATTTGATTGACAGCTAAGATTTTAAAATGAGTTTACAACAGCTATGAATGCTTTGATAAAAAATAGAAATTGGATTTCATGTTTAATTTGAAAAGGACTTTTATTATACAGATTTTTGTGTCTGGGTGACAGGTCCACTTTAAGGTATGGAGATCCAAATTACGGAGAGATCCATTATCTGGAAAGCCCCAGGTCCTGAGCATTCTGGATAACAGGTCCCATACCTATACATATACATTTTCATAGCATACTTCAGTGGACAGATCTGCACTGTTGATGCACCAAAAATCCATACTGACAGATTTGATCTCTACGACCATGACACTCATCCTCCAAAGACTTAAAGGGGTGGGCCACCATTTAGTATGTTATAGAATGGCCAATTCTAAGCAACTTTTCAATTGGTATTTATTATTTATAGGTTCTAAATCTTCTGACTCTAAAAAGCAAATGCTCCGTAAGCTACTAATGTATTGTTACTTTTTATTACTCCACTTTCTATTCAGGCCCTTTCCTATCCATATTCCAGTCTCTTATTTAAATCATTGTATGGTTGTTAGGGTAACTTGGACCATAGTGTCCAGCTTGTCAAAATTGCAAACTGAAGAGCTAAATAACTTAAAAACCAAAAATGAAAACCAATTGCAAATTGTCTCAGAATATCATTCTCTACATCATACTAAAAGTTAAAGGAAAACTAGACCCCCCCAAACAATGTAGGTCTCTACAAAAATATGTTGCATAAAACAGCTCTTATATGTAAAACCCTGCTTCATGTAAACAAACCATTTTCATAATATAGTTTTCTAGTAGTATGTGCCATTGGGTAATCATATGATTCACTGTGCACACAAACAAACCAAACAAACTATACTTTTTAGGTCACATGAGCCAATTAACAGACAGAGTTGTGTCTTTTGCTTCAACACTTCTTCCTGTTAGAGTTGTAGTATTTCTGGTCAGGTGATCTCTGAGGCAGCACACAGACATCACAAAATGGTGGTTCAAGGCAAGAGATGTAAAAGGACAATATTTACTTAAATATACAGTATAGACCAGTTTGGTGTAGGATTCTTTAATATGTATCTTAATATGATATAAACTATCTGTTGCTTAAGTATTCATTTTGGGGGTATAGTTTTCCTTTAATTTAAAGGTAAACAACCCCTTTACTTATTTTCCGTTCCTTTTCTTTAGTATATGCCGATGGTAGTATATGTTTGGACATTCTTCAAAATCGTTGGAGCCCTACTTATGACGTGTCCTCCATTTTAACTTCCATACAGGTAGGTGCATGCTTATTTGCCGATGAAAGCGTACATAATTCAAATTCCCAATTTACACATGTTCATTTCCGTGCTTCTGTGTTTAGTCGTTGCTGGATGAACCAAATCCGAACAGCCCTGCAAACAGCCAGGCGGCTCAGCTGTACCAGGAAAACAAACGGGAATACGAAAAGAGGGTTTCCGCCATTGTAGAACAGAGCTGGCGTGACTGTTGACCCTGGCCCTAGTTTTATGAACACTCTGATCAGGAGGAAAATATATATGAAGTGTTTTGAGTGATCTTCCTGTTAACTAGAATCTTTACATTTACATTGTTGACCGGCTATTGTGCTGTCGCCGCCTTCCTTAGCCCCAGCTGGTGCTTTTCCCCTTTGGACACCCGAGAGCATTCGTGTTGAAATGAAATGTACTAAACGTGGGTTACTTGCAAAACAAAATCTTCTATTTTTATTTCTTAAAGCAGTTCACCTCAGACTTTTGCTCCATCATCACTTACTGTTAAATTGTCTGGCATCAGATGATATTTAAAAAAAAAAAAAAAAGGGAAATATGTACTATATTGATATGGAAACAAAGTGCATTTTGGCATAATAACGAGGATGAGCTGCTGGAGTTAAATCTTTTATATTTGGTTTTAGACTGACAGAAGAAGTGCATTGCATAAGTGCGGCTATACTTCTATGGATGTTTTCTATTTTTTTTGCTGGATGGGATTAAGACTAACAGCTAATGGTCAACAGTTTACACTGACTTGTTTTGTTTCTGCACAAACGGGTTGTGTTTTCCCCAAGTAACCCATGTAAAACTGTACATTTATTCTGAACTTGTAAATAAACATATAACCTACTTGCGTTCCTATGTAAATACACTTACTTGGTTGCTTGTTTTTATTTTAGATTTACAGGTGAGCCTGGAGGCACTTATGAGCTAGAGGGATAGTCTTTAAAATTTTAAATGGTACATTCTTAGAAAATTACTCTTCATGACACATTTACATAAAGGGGGTTATTTACTAAACTTTTTTTTTTTAATTTGACTTAAAAATTCACGAATTTTTCTGAATTTATTAAACCCTTAGGATGGAAAAGTCTGAATTTGAAAATCCAGCATCTCTGACCTGTCGAGGTTGCATATAAGTCAGTGGGAGAAGTCCCAATGACTTTTTGATGTGCACTGGGTTTCGTGCAATACCCCGAACTTTTCGGGTGAAAACCGGATGGTAGAGTGCTGCAGCATGTCGGGTACTTGCGAGCTACCCACAAAAACCTGTGGTACCTTGCGGGTAGAATTTCCGGGTACGGGTAAAGACGTGGGTCAGTGGTTTTGCGGGTCGGGCCGCGGGTATTCTCAATAGCGATTTACTCCTTTTTTCACGCCTACTTCAGATGCCACGTCCGGTTTACAATGACATCACTTCCTGTGTTACTCCTTTTTTTTCCCTGATCACGCCTACTGCCGGTAATGTCACTTCCGGTTACAACGACAGCACTTCCTGGCTCCATTTTACAGGTACTTTGTTCATTCGCAGATTTAGAGATTTTTATTAGATTACTTTGGTGATAAATGTACTATAAAGATGCTGGCTTTTAGGTTTGGCCTAAGGGGCTTGATTAAAAACTTGTATCAGTCCCTTTGATAATCCTATTAGACACCGATTTATAGGAACAGTAACACCAAAAAATGAAAGTCTTGAAACTATAATGTACTGTTGCCCTGCACTGTTAAAACTGGTGTTTGATTCAGAAACTCTACTATTGTTTATATATACAAGCTGCTGTGTAGTCATGGAGGCAGCCATTCAAAGCTGAAATAGAAGACTCTGCATATAACAGCAGATAAAGGCTAAACTCTGTTGTATGCAATGGTATTCTTTAGAACTTTTATCTACTGTGTATCCTGTGCTTGAATGGCTGCCCACATAGCTACACTGAAGCATGTTTATATAATCTATAGTTGGGGTTTTGAAGCAATCACTCCAGTCTTAACAGTGCAGAGTAACAGTACATTATGTTGTCATTCCTTTAAAACACTTTTTTTTTTTGGTGTTACTGTTCCTTTAACAAAAGCCTCCATCCATTGTATAATCATATTAAATCATTGAGCAGTTTGTGGAGCTATAGCTTGCTGGGTCTTAAAGGAGAAGAAAACCCTGTTTTTCCTACTCAATCTATCTGGAGGAGTTGTGGAGAGGCTTGGATGTTTTACTATTAATTTCTGTTAGATCTACCACTAGGTGGAAGCATATTTAGCACTGCAGGTGTCGGGGAGCTTTTATCGTGTTACTTTTCCCATTGTCCTGATACTAAGGGAGGAAAGGGAGGGGTGAGATTACTTGCAGTACGACAGTGAAGAGTGCTGAAGTTATCAGAGCACATGTCCCATGGCTGAGGCCACCTGTGAAACTAAGAACATGTCTAGCCTTATGTCAAATTTCAAACTTAAATATAGACAAATCTGTTTGCTTCTTTTCAAAACTGATTTCAGTGCAGGAGCAGTGCTGTTAATGGAAGCATTTTGAAAAAAAAAAAAAGATTTAAACTTTTTGCACACACACCTGTGACAACAGTACCAGTATTGAGGACTGTGCATGCTTCTATCAAACAAGCTGGTGTTCTTACTAAAGGTGGCCATAAAAGGGGCTGATAAAAGCTGACAGACCGAGTTGGCAGTTTATTGGCCTGTGTGTGGGGCCCTCCAACAGGCTTCCCCCGATCGTTATCTGGCCGAAAGTCGGCCCAATGTCGATCGGGCAGGCTTAAAAATCCCATTGGATCACGGCTCATCTGTTCATAGGTACGAGCACCCGTATTGTGCGCAGCATTATGATCCGATTGTTGGGCCCACGATCGGATCAGCCCGATGTTGCCCACCTCAACGTGGGCATATTGGGGAGAGATACGCTAGTTTGGTGATTTCGGCAAATGAGCGGCTCTGTGTGTATGGCCACCTTAAGGATATGTATATAAACTGACCTAACATGCTTTAACTTTTTCTGCTCTTAAAGGAACAGTTCAATGTGTAAATAGGCTGTGCAAAATAAAAAATGTTTCTAATATAGTTAAATGTAATGTATAAAGGCTGGAGTCACTGGATGTCTAACATAATAGCCAGAACACAACTTCCTGCTTTTCAGCTCTATAACTGAGCTGGTCAGTGACTTGAAGGGGGGGCACATGGGACATAACTGTTCAGTGAGTTTATAATTGATCCTCAGCATTCAGCTCAGATTCAAAAGCAACAGATATGACCCATGAGGCCCCCTCAAGTCTTTGATTGGTTACTGACTGGTAATCAGTCAGTGTAAACCAAGAGATCTGAAAAGCAGGAAGTAGTGTTCTGGCTATTATGTTAGACATCCAGTCACTCCAGCCTTTTTATACATTACATTTTTGACAAAGTCAAAACAAAGTTTCAAAACCCTGCTTAAACTTCAGGACAAGAAACAAGATGGAGGAAAGGGGACTGGAAAGACAACTCTGTCTGTGTTCATTCCTTTTTACACAGCAGGAGCATTTTACCCATTGGTGTCCACTGTAAAACCTTTCAAACACAAGCCCTATTTATTTTACTGAGACAGAGAATACAGTGTAGGTACCTATACTAAACTATGAACCCCACTCTGGAAATGCCAAGGTCAAATTGGCTACCTTGGCCAGAAATGATATCCTTGTTCATCCCATACTTGGGTTTTGGTACAAACTACTTAGAGCCTAACTTTCCTTCATGTCAGGTTTTATCAGTCTTAGTGGCAATAAAATGTCTCCTCATGTGATTCTAAGAGTGTGAACTATGAACAACCACAGATACAGAATTGCAAGGGAGCAATGATTGTGGGAATTCTCTGGTCAAATAAAAAAAGATTGTGGTGCAAGTCCGTAAATTAACAACTACTGACTGTCTTTTGAAGAACATTAACACAATAAAGTGAGAGCAAACAGACAAATAGAATATCCATAACAATCTCTACAGTACAATCTGGGGGCATGCTATTAACACTCCAGCATAAAATGACTTCTTCTGTGAGCAGCAAACAGGTAAGTCTAAAATAGAATAATGCTAGAAATGCTGTATTTTGTATACTAAACATAAACATGAACTTACTGTGCCACAAGCCTAATTAAACAAATGATTTATGCTTTCAAAATGTGGCCACAGGGTCACCATCTTGTAACTTTGTTAAACATCTTTGCAAGACCAAGACTGTGCACATGCTCAGTGTGGTCTGGGCTGCTTAGGGGGAAAAAAACAGCACAAGTCAAATAAGATCTGCCAGAAGCCGATACAGCAAGACTGATTAATAATCAGAATATGCAGACTGCACTGGATCCTCTGTTATCATGTAATCTAATGTGGATTTTATAGTGTTTGTATCGTTTAATACAACTCTCCAGAACCAGTGGCTGCAGCAAAATAATCTTCAAATAGAATCCCAGTTTATCTGTTCAAATCTGGTTCCATGATCTTTGTCCCTGCAGCTTAAGTTGGAAACAGAGGATGTAAAGGCAAAAATAAAATCCCATTTTTACTTTATTAACTGAAAAAGAAACCTATCCCCAATAATAAATCTGTACCATTTTTATAAGAAACCTGACTGTATGCAGTGAAATGCCCCCTTTATTTACTTGCTCTGACTGCTGTGGTCGCCAGCTGCTCTACAGGGAAACAAACAAAGCTGCTCAAGTTCTGGGAAGTAAGGTGGGGGGGGGCTCCCCCCTGTAGTTTGAAAGCATAATCCTTTCCCTGCAGAGCAGTTAGGGACTGTCTGAAGTTTCCTATCCACAGCAGTCAGAGCAAGTAAATGAAGGGGGAATTTCATTGCATACAGTCAGGTTTCTTATAAAAACTGTAGACATTTTTTAATTAAAGCATATTGGAGATAGGTTTCTATTTCAATAGAGAAAGTAAAAATGGGATTTTGTTTTTTTATACCTTGACATTCCCTTTAAACATAAAATACAAAGCAAAGAAGATTGGTATAGGTTGATTTTAATGCAAACAGAATGAAAATGTTCTAGCTTTTAACACCACTAAATTCTGTAATAAATCTGCAGAAACGGCATGAAATGGAGTGGGAAAAAATGTCAGTTCCTTTTTGTTGAACTTTTGAGTAGGCAATCTCAAGACTTTGTACTGTTATCAGTTCAGCCACAGTCACTCGTGGCATCATTCCTTGTGCTTATACCACAGAGGCAGATAAGCTCTGACTGTCCTGTGACAGATGATTTGAGGTTCTGGAAACGCTTGCTACATCATTACAGACAAATACCTTCTTAGTTCCGTTTGTCTTAGAGGGATCAGATTCTCTGGCACACTGCATAGGATTACTAGGTGATATATGAAAGGAAAAAGGCATTGTAAACAAGGGTAACTTTTTTTTTTTTTTAACACAACAGAGGCATTAGGAATAGTGTGTGAAATGAAGAGTAAACATCCCCCAAAAATGCTCACTTGAGTTGTCATCTGAGCAAAGGGATGTTTTGACCACCACTGTTTGCTTCTGGATTGCAATGAAAAAGAAACATCAATAAAGAGAAGTATCTATCTTGTAACACAGTGCCATACATACTCATCCAACTGGTCCAGTAATTAAAGGATAAGTAAACCTTAAAGGGGTTTTAAAATGTGTCATCATACTGAAAATAAGAAACTTTATAAATACAATCAATTACAAATTTTGTATTGTTTATGAAATCAAGTTTATGTTCACTAACCCCCTCTCAGCATCTGTTCCTCATTTCGGTCATCATGCAGCAGTTGGAACTATATTAAAAGGGAACTATCACAAAAATGAAAATTTAATATAAGCTTCCTCATACTGAAATAAGAAACTTTTTATATATAATCAATGAAAAATTGTGTACTGTAATCAAGTTTATGTTGACTATTCCTCCCTCAGCATCTGTTCCTCTTCATTCTGTCTTCATGCAGCAGTTGGGTGTCAGATAGTCATTGAACGTTAGATCCAATATATCTTATGGGGCGGGGGGCTTCCTTTCAGCAAATGAATTAGAACTCACTCAAATAACGGATTCCAGTACAAACAAAATGTAACAAAATAACTGCCTTTTGCACAAATTCTGCATGTAGAGCAGGGGTCCCCAACCTTTTTTTACCTGTGAGCCACATGCAAATGTTAAAAGAGTTGGGGAGCAACACAAGCATGAAAAAGTCCCATGGGATGTCAAATAAAGGCTGTGATTGGCTATTTGGTAGCCCCTATGTGGACTTGAAGCCTACAGGAGGCTCTACTTGGCACTATACATAGTCTTTATGCAATTAAAACTTGCCTCCAAGCCAGGAATTCAAAGATAATCACCTGCTTTGAGGACACTGGGAGCAACATCCAAGGGGTCGGAGAGCAACATTTTGCTCGCGAGCTACTGGTTGGGGATCACTGATGTAGAGAGACAGGATTTCTGGTGATATTAAGAGTGAGCTCTAATACAGCTTCTGGGCAAAAGGAGCCCCATATAAGATATATTGGATCTAACTGTCAATGAATATCTGACACCCAACTGCTGCATGAAGAGAGAATGAACAGAAACAGATGCTGAGAGAGGAATAGTGAATATGAACTTTATTATTTCAGAAAAGGTACATAATTTGTAATTGCCTGTATTTAGAAAGTTTCTTTTTTCAGTGTGATGAAGCTTATATTACATTTTTGTGATAGTTCCCCTTTAGAAATGCTCCCTGATACATTTTCTTCTATTTTTTTTTTAAACACGTCTACAATTCTTTTTTCTTTCCGTTTCCGATCAATTTAAGATTTTATTAACTGCCAATATAATGAATTTTGTAACAAAAGTGCCAACTGCCGTTCCTGTAAGTGTACCTTCAGAAGAAAAACAGAAGTTGCTCTGTTCAAGAAAGAGGTGGAAAAGCGCATCTGATGCTTCTGAGATCGTCTTCACGTTTTCCTTCTGAAGTAATAGCTGTTCGACTTTGCCTGTACAGTTACAGGAACTTTATTATATTGACAGTTAAAATCTTAGCTCTGAAACTAAATAAAACATAATTAATGTAAACTGCAAAAATGCTTAGAAAAGCACCCAAAGCAATTTTACAATAACTTTTTTTTTTAAGGTTTACTAATCCTTTTAAGATCCACATTAAATTATTGGAGTTTTTTGGTATGAAAGAAAACATAACATTTACACACACTATTTTAAGTACTTTTCAATATAAACAACCAATGAACAAATACTTTCAGCAAAATAAAAACCAATTAAAACCTATGCTGATCAAGTTGTAAGTAGCCAGCTCATTACTTTTGCTGAGGCATTAGAAGTTCATATGATCCAACTTGCCCGTCTTGTCTCAGCTGATCTATGAGATCCTGTTTGCTTCTCTTCCTGCTGACTACTAAGAAGCGCTCAGTGCCCTGCCCGCGAGACTTACTCCTGAGGCCAAACTTTTGAGAAATCTGATGGATGTATTTCCGTTCCTCATTGGAAAGTTCTTTAGCAAAAGTGAGGTCATCCTGATTATAGGAATCAGCGTAGTTTCGAATGATCTTCTCAATGTCTCTCTTATTGATTTTGTTTGTAGTAAGACCGAGCCCTTCTCGACTAAACTGCTCCTTAACAGATACGGGTTCAGATATTCCTCCTCCTTCTTTTCCCAGCCCCCCACCTTTCCATCCCATCTTCCTTAACAGTTGGTTGCCAATATTATCTTCTTTGATTTCCTGTTTAGCCGATTCTTCACTTGACCATACACGGATGTGATTTCTAGAAATGGCATCTTCAGCAGGACCATTCTTCAGGTTATTCACCACCACAGGCTGCGTTTGTTTGAGGACACTTACAGCCGCCTCAGCAGCTTCATGCTTTAATGTTTTCTTAATTCCCACTGCCTCAGCTAGAAACTGCCTTTCCATGAAAACTTTGCACTTCCACTTATCACCGGCCATCCTCTCAAAGATGTAGTCTACGGTCACATTATTGAACTGAGCGGTGTCGTTCATTGTACAAACAGGGTTAGTCGAATTTGCATACACTACAACGTCTTTCAGTTCTTTTATAGGGTCATTAACAGTGCAGGCAGTCTGAGCACAAGTCGTTTTTTGAAGATCGGGCTGTAAATTTTTCAAAATTCTTACAGCCTCCTTGGCTGCTGCATGTTTACTAGTCTTTTTATTGCCGTATCCTTCTGCAACACAGTGACCCTGCACAAAAACTCCACATTTCCACACAGATTTGGACATCATGATGTATTTATATTCAACGGTCATTTTGTTTAAGCTAGCAGAATTGTTTAGTACACATATAGCACCACAGGCATTTTCAGTCAGAATAAAATCAGTCCACTCTTTGGTAGGTAGGCTTCCTTTTGCAGGGTCAGCACATGGTAACATTTCACAGACGCTATCATTTTCTTGCTTAAGGGCAGGGGGTAATCTCTTCACAGGCATGTCAATTGGGCAAGCCACCCATTCCTCACGAAAGGTCTGTCCAAATTTCCGTTTCATCTTTCGGACTTCTAAAGGCCTTTGTAATAGCTGCACAGCCCGCTCAGCAGCTCGGTCCCGGGCACCATTTTTACTACCAGAGTATCCAGTGGCTAAGTAAATATCTTGACACCTCACTTCGCAAGCAAAGCCATCGGCTGGAAGGTTTTTATTTTTTGGGCGGTTGATTGGAGAGATATCTTTAAAAGGGACATATATATACTCTGGGTTTGTTTTACATGACTGAATACTGTGTGATAAGATAAATGTGTAATTAATTCTCTCCGAATTCATGCTCAGTTTTGGGCTTGCCATTTCTTGTAGAACTATAGCAGAAAGCTGCTTGATAAAGGCTGAATTATCCAGGCTGTATAGTGCGCGTCCTGATAAAGTACTTTTTCCAATTCCCTTGCCGAATTTGTCAGACGTTTTGGGAGGTTTTACAAAACCAATGCCCTTCCTTCCTTGCTGGTTCACTCCTTTCCACATATCAAGTACATTATGGCAAAATTCTTTTGAGGTGGTTGAATAGTGAGCATTAAATTTGGCTGAATAGCTTTGCTCTATTTTTGACATAAAATTTCCAGAATCATGTCTGCCTTCCTCCTCCACTGTATCGGAATTCAATGAGTCCATTTCTGGACAATCTTCTTGATCAGAAGTATCACTTGTAGTAGTAAAAACATCTGGAGGTAAGCTGTCTCCTTGCTGGGCCTGCTTCTGACTGTCCAAGCCATTACTTTCTTGAAAACTGTCCTGTTGAGAACTACTGACTACGAAATGAACAGGCTCAAACCTTGGACGTGGCCCAAAACGCGAAGCAAATTTTTTCTGAGGTTGCTCTCCTGGTAACAAGAAATATGGAAGTGTCAAGGACAATTCTTATGTAAGCACAGGGTATGCACATTTAAATATGCTTAAGGCAATTGGTAAAATCTAGTCAACAGGCTAAAATGACCCATTGTCGACGATGTAGCATTATACTAGAAATACTATAATTATAAATAGGAATCAAACACACAAATAGCTAAGCTTTGAAATTGTATTATCAACACTATTTCAACATTGCTGAGCACCAAATTCTTCTATTTATTCTATACTGTATTGGGGTTATTTTGTTCTGTACTAGGGTTATTTTCTGGTTGGGGTTTTAAAGGGGAAAAACAAAATTTTTCGTAGAAAAAACTAAAATTTTACGTGATTTTATTAAACCATGATGCAGATAAAGTGGATCTGTCACCTACACAAAAAAGATGTATAACAAAAGTAATTTGCAAATTAAACATGGAACCCAAATAGTTTTTTCATTAAAGCATCCATACCTGTTAAAAAGGAGTTTAAAAATATCTGAGCTGTCAATCAAATATTACCAAGACAGAGGGAAACAAAAAATTTAAATAATAAATGTAGTGTAGGTAAGTTTTATTTTGCGCAACTAACTATATTTCAGGTCCCCCTTTAAAAGTCCTCCATCTGAAACCTGCAGAGGTCATGTAGAAGTCAGTGGCAGATGTCCGGTTTACAATTTGAAGATGTCATGATCTGTGCTGGGTTTTGTACAGTAATCAGAAAAATGTGTGGATTTCAGGTGATAAACCGGAAAAATCGGAGTTTTCAGGTATCAAATCCAAAGAAAATCGGACAATTCAGATTATTTTACGATTTTATGGAGTCTTTTCAGATTTTTTCAAATGAAGAATTTGGTAGAAGTGGTTTTAAGAAAACCCCCAAAGTGTATTGGCAATGCCAACGCCATAAAATTCTGCTTTCCGGATTTAAACTTTGTCTTTCTATTTATTATTTTAAAGGTGCTTTTTCCATGATTAGACTCTTTTCACTGCCATACTTTAGGTAGTGTTCGTTTAGGTTCTGGCTTAGGAACCCTGCAACTTACAGGTATTCCTCTCAACCATCTTCTGACACTGGCCTCTCTTCTACTACTTGCAATGTATAACCTTCCCCTGCTGCAACCTCTCAGACCTCCAGAACTGCCTAGATCAACCTGTCCCAAGAACCTAGTTGATTCTCCATTAAAAGGGTGGTTCACCTTTAAGTTAACTTTTGAGTATGTTATAGAATGGCTAATTCTAAGCAACTTTTCTTCTTCTGACTCTTTCCAGCTTTCAAATGAGGGTCACTGACCCCATCTAAAAACAAATGCTCTGTAAGTCAATTTTTTTTTTGTTATTGTTACCTTTTATTACTCATCTTTCTAACCAGGCCCTCTCCTATTCATATTCCAGTCTCTCATTTAAATCAATTAATGGTTTCTAGGGTAAGTTGGACCATAGCAACCAGATTGCAAAAAAAACTGGAGAGCTGCTGAATAAAAAGCTAAGCAACGTAAAAACCACAAATAATAAAACATAAAAACCAATTGCAAATTGTCTCAGAATATCACTCTCTAGATCATACTACAAGTTAACTCAAAGATGAACAACCCCTTTAAGCTTAATGATGTTGTTGCTGGATGTGCAATATTATAAGCTTGATGGGTGGCAGTGTCAGACAAATACCATTCAGAATAATTGCTAGCATTTCCAAGCTGGAATTCGTACGATGGGCAAAATTTTACAATCACCCCATGTGCCACTGACCTTGAGTCTATTGTTTCCCATTCCTTTAAATTTTAAGATCTTGAAAGCAGGTCTGTCTAATCGTCCTGTTTTGTTCTATAACCCTTGTTTCTCATTTACTGCAACTCTCCAGTTTGCTATTATCATTATTATAAAGCTCTGTATAATGTGTAGCCACTATAAATATAAATCAGACCAGAGAAACAACTGTAATGTAATGTACTTACCATCATTTGCTCCTGATCTTTTTGTTTTTTTGGCACCAGGAACAAGCTCAAAGCATGGCATCTCTCCTACATCAATTCCTTCTGCCATCTTGTGAACTTTCTCTGTAAGCTTCTCTCCATAACTATAAACATATAAGGATTGATGAAAATATAAGTTATTCAGTGAAACCGTCACAAGCAGTCATAGTATTTAGATTTTTCAATTGTTTTCTAGAAACATATATTATAAAGACACTTTTATAGATTTCTGGTCAACAGAATTAAATGTGTTAATTTTTATTAAAAAGGGGTGGTTCACCTTCAAACAACTAGTTGTTTTCAGATAGATCACCAGAAATAACAACTTTTTTCCAATTACTTTCTATTTTCTATGCGTCACCGGTTTTCTAATATTGAAGTGTAAAGTGTCATTTTTCACCTTCTAAAGCAGCTCTGGGAGGAGGGGTCGTCGACCCTGTAAACTCTTCTAAATTGATACATTTAGTTGATATATTTTTTATCTTTGTTCCTGCTGAGCAGAATCTCTGGGTTTCATTACAGGCAGCTGTTAGAATTGATACAATACCAGATACCAGAGATGCTGCTGAGAAATGTATCAACTAAATGTTGCAAAATTGTAACAGTTCAGAGTCTGCGCCTGAATTATTGAGCTGCCAGACTCAAACACCAGAGACACAAACATTCAACTTTAAATTTAGATGATGGAAAAACAGTAAAAAAAATAAATAATGGAAAGTAATTGAAAAAAGTCTGTTATTTCTGGGGAACAATATGAAAACAAATGAACTGAAAAAAAGTGTGTTAGGAAGGTGAACAACCCCTTTAAAGGAACAGTAAAACCAAAGCATTAAAGCATTTTAAAGCAATTAAAATATAATGTTCGGTTGCTCTGCACTGGTAAAAGCTGTGTGTAGACTACTATAGTTCATAAACAAGCTGCTATGTAACCATGGGGGCAGCCATTCAAGCTGGAAAAAAAGCACAGGTTAGCAGAGCAGATAACATAAAATACCATTGTATTGGACAGGGTTTATCTGTTGTGTATACTGTGCCTTTTCTCTTTTTTCCATTATATTTTAATTGCTTTGATACACTTTGCTTTTGGTGTTACTGTTCCTTCAAGTGATGCAGGGCTGCATATATTTTTCATCACAGTTGCTCCTTTCCCATATATGTAATATCAGTACTTTTGTACTCAACCAGCAACACAACGGCTAAAAATAAAATTAATAAAATGTATCTGTTCGGTTAAAGGTGATGATAACATTTATATTATGTTTGGTTTCTTAAAAACAACTTTTTGGCTAATTTTTATATTTTAACATTTCCCTTACCCATTTACATTTTTACATTTATTACCCTTTCTATTCTGCCTCTTTGAAGCTGATAAGTAATCAGGTGAGATACAGTACATACTGCATGACTGCTAGGAAACCAGTGCTGTCTGCAAGATGCAAAACATTTCCAGGTCCCTACATAACATTTCATCATTTGCATGTATTAATATTTTGCAATATTTCAGGCATAAGCACTATATTGTAAGGCGTCTCCCTGCTGTTTACAAAGCTCCAATCCACCAGTTGTACTGTTTAGAGGTAAACTTCAGTTCAATGCTCAGATTACCAGAAAATATAAAAGCTGCAGCTGCCTTCTCATTGAAACTTCAGATGTTCGTAGTGAAAAAACAGTCACACCTTCTGTACTTTCTGGCAGTGTGGGCACAGAACTAGAGATTACTAGTTGAAGATATTTGTGATGCTGTCAGAGCATAAGGAAAAGCAGTACAAACCACAATGCTTATTAGTGGAATGATGCAAAATGGTGAAATGGTGTATGTGGGCCCACAAACACAGTTACTAAAGGCCAAAACTGACAAAAAATGATCTCAGGTAGATTACAAGGATCAAACATTCAGTCTAGGGTTGGAGGGGTTGAAATTCCGCAGGCTGATTTCAGCTCCCAACCGCTAGCTGAATCTTCTTCTGAGGATTCACACCACTTGGTGGATTTCTCATGCTGGAGCTGATACAAGGCTATCGGACACAAATACTGAAAGTAAAAAACAAAAAAGGAGAGACCGCACAAACTCACGCTCAATCCTCTCTTTGCCAGGTTAAGGGACTTGATCCCGAATCGCGTTAGGTTCTTGTCCAGCAACCTGCTGCATTAAACTTTGCCCAGAAGTGCCATCTACCTCAAGTTTTGTTATCGGACACAAACACAGAAGAGGATTCTGCTAGTAGACAGGCTGATATTGATAATGGCACCAGTAGCCCTTCCGGACCAGTGTATTTCAGCCAGCAGAGAACACCCAATACCATCTGTACCTCTTGCCTCCTTTGATTGATATCAGTAGAAGCAAACTGTCACAGGCTTCCATTCATATCAATGGCAGTAGGTAAGGGAGTATCCCTGGCTGGAAACCATGGCATGTACCACTAGCTATGTAAGGGGAAGAAGCACACTAATTCAGTGTGCAAATACACAACAGTGAACACAAATCAAGTTTAAATACCTTACAACCCATATGGTACAATCATGTGAGCCATTAACCCCATTAATCACAGTCCAAAAACGACTTCATGCTAATCAATTGTATAACAATCCAATGCATACTGCTCCTTGTGTATCTTTATCTGAAAAAATTTAACAATAAATACAAATTTCATTGTTAAAACCCATCTATACAAAGTATCCAATAAATAATTGCAACCGTTTATAAAAATTGCGATAGCTATAAAAAAACATTTTAAACTGAAACTTTTGTTTAGTCCTTGAGGGGAAAGGGAATCCATTCTTTTAATCCAGACTGCCTCTTTTTTAAGCAATTGTTGATTTAGGTTACTACCTGGCCATAGACGCAAAGATCCGATTCGTACGATTTTCGGACCGTGTGTGGCCAGTCCAGACATTTTTCGTCCCACGGAGATCGTCATTTGCTCGATCTACGATTTTCATTGGGAGACTGTCACTAGCTTTCGTACGATTGCTGTCAGGGGCAGAACATCGCTGATCTGTTCTTTTACTACTTTATTTGATCGGATTGGTTAGTGGCAGGAAGTCCGATGGTTCGAGGATTTAAATGATCGGATCTTTGCATCTATGGCTGGCTTAAATCTGTTATAGTGTTTTGGACTGTGATTAATTAAGAGGATAAGATGGGGTTAATGGCTCACATGATTGTACCACATGGGTTGTAAGATATTTAAACTTGATTTGTGTTCACTGCTGTGTATTTGCACCTGAGGAAGGGGTTCGTCCCCAACATCTTGAGCCACAATGTCTGCAATAAACAAAATGAAGGCTTAAGCCTGTGTGAATTAGTGTGATTCTTCCCCTTACATAGCTTGGATACTTCTGGACTTGGAGGCAGTCTGGGAAATGAATGCACTCTACATACAAGTAAGTGGGGTGCAGCAGTGAATTTTCATTTGTTGATGTATAACTAGCCTCAGCGCATGGGGTCCATTATAGGGCCTAGCAAAGGTAGCAGGTTAGGGAGAAAGCAAAGCTGTGTGATCCAGCTAGAAAGTGCCCCCTGCTCTCACAATCACAACACATGACACAACTGCTCATGACCACCATGTTGGTCAGGGGAAAAAGCCAAGTAAACAGATACCGCGAACTACAGCGTCCCTGCCAGGCCTTACCGATTGCCAATGAACACGATGTTGCTCCACACTACAGACAGAGCGATTAGCTGGTCAGTTTTGGGGCCCGGGTACAGATGGAGGTGCCTCGACAGGAATTGCCTGCGGCCAGCCCATTGTTTTTCAGTCTCATGAAACTGACGGAAATCCTCCAGTGACACCCGATTCGCCTCATTGTCGCAGGAGGCCATTGCTAGCGACAAAGACGCATGAAACAGCAGCGAATTCCCTTCACCCGTGGCGGAAGTAGAATACACAGTCCTCTAGAGCGTCGTGCTTCTCCAGCACTGATGTGACATCTGACGCGAACACGTACAGCCATCATCGAGATGATACAAGGGCAGGAGCGTCTCTCCCCACGAGAAAAGTGAATAGAACCGTAATCTTACCTCGCTACTCTCCCCGGAGTTGTTGTGTTGGAGACAGCGCCCCCTAAAGTGCTCCAGTCAGCGTTTTTGCTTGACTTTGTTCATACAGTAGTTTATCGACGTCGGGTTCTTACGCACCGTACGCACGTGACCTTGATGTTGCGCTGCGGTAGCGGCTGGTTCCAATCCTAGGGAAGGACCTGACGTTACGGTCATGTGACCGCTCCACTGCGGTTTACCTATTCGTGAGCGGCAAATTAAAACATGGGAAAGTGTTAATGGGTTCTAGTGGCGGCCTGCGGACTCTTCAAATTCGATGAACAGACAGCAACACACGTGAGATATACTCTTAAAAGGCCTTTATTCTAAAAGGGCTTATTTCAGGACAGACAAACAGCAGCGACGTTTCAGGCTCACAATCGCCTTTTTTCAAGCTACTGGATACAAATTAGTGAAAGCATTTTATATCTTCTACCACACCGCCATCTAGTGGCTAATCAAAATAACAAAGACACCGCTGCATTCACTTACAACAGTGATAAATATCTACATTGTTGCAACTTCAATATAAAACATTGTATCAAACAAGTCCATCTTGATAAGTTACTGGGATCTGTCCACTGATACATCAATCCAACTGTCTGTAACGAAAAATATATAACAAAAATTTGTTTTTCTTTAAAAATTGCTATGTACAATAAAATATTTTTATCAAAACATTTTGTGCAATTCATACTCCCTATTGAGTCCAGAGGGGGTAAGTGTGCCTAATGTACGAATCCACATGGCTTCCCTTTTGAGAAGTTCTTTTTGTCTATCACCCAGTCAGTGAAGTCTAGGAACCACATCTACCACCTGATATTTTAATTGCTGGACCCCGTGTCCTTTCTCCACAAAATGACAAGCGACTGCCTGTTCTATCTTTTTAGTCTTGACCACGCGGGACGTTTGCCCCACATACTGCAGGCCACACGGCCATTTAATCACATAAATCACAAATGTGGAAGAACAGGTAAAATGTCCCTTCATTTATATCGGGGTACCTTTGTGTGAGTGATAAATCACTTCACCACGTTGGCAGTTGGAGCAACAATTACATGCTAAACAGGGGAAAGTACCATTTTTTATAGGTCTAAGTACCTGCTGTGTTTCCTTGATATCCCCAATGTCTGATCTTACTAAACTCGACCCCACTGTTTTACTCTTTTTAAAGGCCATAATAGGAGGTAACTTAAATTCCTGTACATTCAGAATACCATCTCTAAGTAACCCCCAGTGTTTCTGCACAATTTTAGTAATATGTGAGGACAGGGGATTATATTTAGAAACAAATGTCAAGCGATCACCTTCTTTAGGTTTACCTCTGGTGCTGTGACTCCTATTGGGGGCTTCCACTTGAGCCCGCTGTTCTTTCAATAGGGCTAATGGATATCCTCTCTCTTGGAATTTAATGGTCATCTCATCCATTCTATCCTTGTGGGTACTTTGGTCAGATACGATGTGCTTTACCCGTGCAAATTGAGATTTAATGATTTTTTGATATGCGGCGGATGAAATGATTTAAAATGAAGCATAGTATTTTTGTCAGTCGGTTTGACGTAAAGATCTGACCAAAGTACACCATCCCTCAAAATTATCAGAGTATCCAAAAAGGAAATGCCAAGTCCAAAAAGGAAATGCCAAGTCCAACGTGGCCCCGTCCATATTGCAAAGATATCGTCAATGAAGCGAACCCAGTGCCAACAATATTTACTGAAAAATTCATTGTTGTATACATTACATTCTTCAAAGTTGTTCATATAAATGTTGGCGCAGGATGGGGCCACGTTGGAACCCATCGCCGTTCCCCTTATCTGAAGAAAAAAATCATTTTGAAAAAGAACATAATTATTTTGCAGAACCATACATAAGCACTGTAATTAGTGATGGGCGAATTTATTCGCCAGGCGCGAATTCGCGGCGAATTTGCGCGTTTCGCCGCCAGCAAATAAATTCGCGGCAAAAATTCGCCAAAAACGGCCGCCGGCGTTGAAAAAACGGCCGCCGGCATCAAAAACAAGATGCCGGCGCCGCAAATTCACCCATCACTAACTGTAATATAATTATATTTTTGGGTACCATCCATCGATACATCACGCGTCAGCTCGAGGCGGAAAGCCTCCACACCCCCATCATGTGGGATGGAGGTGTAGAGACTCTCCACATCAAGCGTGACTAAGAGCGCCCCCTCTGGAACTGTTCCGAAATGTTTTATTTTACTCAAAAAATCACTAGTATCTTTAAGATAGGACCTGTGTTGTAGGACATACAGATTGATCAGGCGGTCCACAAAAATAGATAAGGTTGAGAGCACCGAATCTGTGCAGGACACAATTGGTCGACCTGGTGGAGACTCCAGCCTCTTATGTATTTTGGGCAACACATAAAAGACTGGAGGTCTGCGGACTCTTGACAGGACCTGCAACTAAATTCCCAGGGTTGCCAACTTGTATTGTAGGTTTAGTACAGGTTGTAACCTCTACCTCAGGTTTTGGGGCAGTTCATTGTGTCGCTGGATGTTTGTAGGGATTGAAGGGATCACTGCCTTTGAATTTCTGTGGGGTGAGGGGGGATCACAGTGGATTAATGTCAGGTAGACTGTATTCAATATTTACACACCCAAATGCAGCTACAATATTGTTGTTGGAGCTGGGGGTTTTTTTACCATTACTCTCGCACAATTACGGTGCAACAATGGCAAGATAGAAATGAAAGGCAAGACATACTGACACAGCTATAATAATATTATATTCATTAACCATAAACAGCTTTGCTTTTCTGCCATGCACTGAAAGTCTCCCTTAATGGAGAATAATGTCATGGACAACTTGGGAACAATAAATTGTATAGAAACTGTTGCCTTGGTGTTTCATGAGCTGACGGAAAATGTGGAGCGTCCAGTCACGTAATAGAACATGGGATAACGGTCATGAGAGGGGCTTCTATTTAAGGAGACGATCGTTGCCCCTAAACCTTTTTAAAGGACCAGTAACACCAAGTTAGCTTAACACTTGATTCCCCCAAACTTCTATATAAGTCAGGATTAGTCTCCCCTTTGGTTTTCTTTTTAAATCTTGAGCTTCAATCTGACCTCCAAAGTGCTTCATATGAATGTGAAAAGGTGACGGCTGCTTGAATTCCTCTGTATGCTGAACCAGAAGTCGGCTTCACATGGATGACTTAAAGCACCTTATCTTTTTTTTTTTTTAAGCATCTGCAGTTCAAATGTCTGTTTCTTTTCCTTCAGACAGCTTTGGGGGTAATATTGTGACCATATATATTAAAGGAACAGTTCAATGTAAAATTAAAACACTGGGTAAATAGATAGACTGCAAAATAAAAAAATGTTTTCAATATAGTTAGCCAAAAATGTAATGTATAAAGGCTGGAGTGATTGGATGTCGAACAGAATAGAACAGAACCCAACTTCCTGCTTTTCAGCTCTCCAACTCTGAGTTAAGGTGGCCAAACACGGCCAGATTAAAGATGCTGATATGGTCCTTTAGACCGATTCGGCAGTTTATCTGCCCGTGTGTGGGGACTCCCAACGGGTCCCCCCAATCTATATCAGGCCAAAAATCGGGAAGATATAGATCGTGCAAGTTTGATTTTTTTTCTTTGATCCAGGATCGCATCAGCTAGTTGATGCGGTCCTGTGACCCGTCGGCGCCCATTCACAGCATTGTAATATGATCGTTCGGGCCCCAGGGCCGAATGTTCGGATTAACCTGATATCGCCCAGCCATTAGTGGGCATATCGGGTTAAGATTCGCTCTTTTGGCGACCTCTAATAGTGTATGCGACTCTCTCTGGACATAAGTAACTTCAGTGAGTGCTTCAGAACAGACCCCTGCAGCTTTCACTGTGAGCAGAAAAACCTCTGTACCTATGTGTCTCTCAAAAGCTTACTGACAGCTGCTAACATTGGGGGGGTACGGGTGGGGCAGGGCCCTGAGACAGTAATCCCGGTGGGCCCCGGACCCCCAGCCCGACCCTGACAACATATGTAAGGGCACAGCCTGCCGCTAGACATGTAAAGTCAAATGTGGTAATAACTAAGCTGGTATGCAAGAATATAATAGAAAAAATGTTATTTCAGATACTGGAGCATACAACTACCAGCATCCTCCCTGCTAGTGCAGGAATATGTGGAAGCGCCACAACAGGATCAAACTTTTTGTTTTATATGTGACATTTGGTACTAAAGTTACACTTCCTACGCTAAATGCAGAACCCCCTGTACCCCCTCAGTGGGGGCCCCCGTTACTGCCTCAGAGATCTCTGTATGTCTCTAGCCATTGCTAAACTACCCAGGATTCATAGAGCATGATGGGATCTGTAGTGCTGTTACAAGCCCACCCTGATCATGACATTATAAGCAATACAAATGCTACCTACCTCTTATGGTCAACCCTTATAGTGCATCATGGGAGATGATGAAGGCCCTTTCCACATGCCAGTGATAAAAGCCTACATCCTGATTGCCCAACATTTTTGTTAGCTAAATAGCACACGCAACAGCAGTGTAGAAGGATAAAGAGCTGACTGCCATTTAGGGTATCTGGGGCTCTAGAAGTGTCAGGGTCCACAGCCCCCATTATGCTCCTCCTCACAATCTCTTATTATTTCTCCCCAAAAAGTGAAATATTCTGAGTGATTTGCGAGAGACCGATTTGAGAGATAAAGCGATTGTGAGAGATACAGCAAAAGAAGAAGAGAGAGAGAAGCAAAGAGAATAGAGAAGACAAAGAAGAAAGAAGACCTTGAGTGACCCCCTGCCAGAGATTAATAACATCTTCTCATTTGGGATCCTCTGGACAAAGGTACTGGTCCTGTATTTCCCCCTCTGTAATATGCACTTGCAACAGTAAGATTAGCTTATCCCTTGGCTGTAGGAGTTGCCATGCTGCTCATTATAGATGTAGCTATAGCTGTTCTTCTTTAGTCTCACCTTTGTGAGTTGGGGGATTTATCTTTAGTCTGTCCCTGCAGCCTCCCTTGGTTGGTCCCAACCCACTATTGTCCCTGAAATTCAATGTACAGTCCCCACCCCAGCAATGTACTTTATCCCACTAGTATAAACTGGACTGTATGCTTTTCTATTCCAGGGAACCCCTAACATGGGACTCCCTTGGAAAATTTCCAGGGTGGGACAAATTATGTATTATGTAATTTAAGGCAGGTGGGCAGCCAATCGGAGCATTTGAATATTTCCAGTTCAACAGGTTCAGTAGAAGCACAAAAAAGGGGCATAATATCATGGCAGATAAATCATATTTGTAAACGTGCTTGTTCCTATGTTCTGTCCCTATACATATGGCACCTCTCCACATTAGAACTTACTAGTGAGAGTTGCCATGTTATTTGCTCTGTCTGTAAAGATCATAGTTACATAGTTAAATCTGGTTGAAAAAAGATAAAGTCCATCAAGTTCAACCACTCCAAATGAAAACCCAGCATCCATACACACACCCCTCCATACTTTCACATAAATTCTATATACCCATACCTATACTAACTATAGAGTTTAGTATCACAATAGCCTTTGATATTATGTCTGTCCAAAACATCATCCAAGCCACTCTCAAAGGCATTAACTGAATCAGCTTTACAACATCACCCGGCAGTGCATTTCACAACCTCACTGTCCTGACTATGAAGAACCACATACGTTGCTTTAAATGAAAGTTCTTTTCTTCTAGTCTAAAGGGGTGGCCTCTGGTACGGTGATCCACTTTATGGGTTAAAAGGTCCCCTGCCATTTGTTTATAATGTCCTCTAATGTACTTGTAAAGTGTAATCATGTCCCCTCGCAAGCGCCTTTTTTTCAAGAAAAAACAACCCCAACCTTGACAGTCTACCCTCATAATTTAAGTCTTCGATCCCTCTAACCAATTTAGTTGTGCATCTCTGCATTCTCTCCACCTCATTTATATCCCTCTTAAGGACTGGGGTCCAAAACTGTACTGCATACACCAGATGAGGCCTTACCAGGGACCTATAAAGAGGCATAATTATGTTTTCATCCCTTAAGTTAATGCCCTTTTTTATGCAAGACAGAACTTTATTTGCTTTAGTAGACACAGAATGACACTGCCCAGAATTAGACAACTTGTTATCTACAAAACCCCTAGATCATTCTCATTTATAAAAACTCCCAACAAACTGCCATTTAGTGTATAACTTCCATTTATATTATTTTGCATAACCTTGCAATTATTAACATTGAACCTCAAAGTGGCAGTATCCTGCATGGAACATAGTTCTGCACAATTTAGTATCATCAAAAATAAAACAGTACTTTCAATGCCCACCTCCAGGTCATTAATAAACAAGTTGAAAAGCAAGGGACCTAGTACAGAGCCCTGCGGTACTCCACTAACAACACTGGTCCAATTAGGAAATGTTCCATTTACCACCACTCTTTGTAGTCTATCTTTTAGCCAGTTCTCTATCCAGGTACAAATACTATGTTCCAGTCACATTACCTGGGGCAGCTGGGAAATTGACAAAATGTCTAGCCCCATGTCAGATTTCAAAATTGAATATAAAAAAATCTGTTTGCTCTTTTGAGAAATGGATTTCAGTGCAGAATTCTGCTGGAGCAGCACTATTAGCTGATTCATTTTGAAATTTTTTTTTTTCCCATGACAGTATCCCTTTAATTTCTTCTTGTTTCTTACATTTCTCTAGGGCTCACAGTGAATCTACAGGAAGGAGGAGAGGATCTGTAAGATCACTGATTTGGAGACCATGAGGAAGAACATCATTGGCAAAATAAAATGGACAAGCTATGGTTATTGTATAGCTAGAGACAGCCTGGAATTAACGAGGTGGTGGAAAATCAGATTTATGGCTGAGGTCCTGCAGGACAAGATGAAGGCCAAAGCCCAACTGAAATCCCTCTACAAACAACTAGAGGAGATAAACTGGGCAATTTTCAGGAAGTACATGGAAACATATCCAGGTACAGTATCTAATGAATATATTTGTTCAATTATTACTATTTTGTAATAGGGCTTATGTACTGAAAGCCATTGCAATGCTGTGATTTTGTGAAAAACAACCACAAAAAGAACATATAAATCCTGCCCAGCTGAAACCTATTGAGATGCCATAGAAACTAATAGGAAGTGTATCTTCATCATTTTGGCAAGGGATTGGGATCAAATGGCTTGAAAATGCAGAGAAACCTGCAATTTGCAACTTGTCCCATAATCAGAGGGGAAATGGTACATTCGCATTTAGTAATGTTAATTTGCATAACTGCCATATTTCTTAAAATCCCACATAATGTTATAGAATTTCTACAGAGATATCTAAGGTAAAATCCTTGGATACAAGTTTTTAAAAATTTTTTTTTTTTGCATTTTTATAAAAAACACACATGCATAAACACTGTCTGGCAAATAAAATGTTAATCCACAAATCCATGCATAAGTTATTTTAGTTTGTATTTTGTCATGGGGGCTTCCATTTCTGCTCATTACACATTCATCCTCTGCTGCTCTTAACAGCAGGCACAGCATTACCTGTGTGCTTGGAGGCAGCCACTCTGTAATGAAAAGCCAAGTCGCACTACAACATGAGAATCTAGCTGTACACTCCCCCTCCCCTCTCTGCCCATGCCTGTGATGTTTGGAGGAGAGAGGTCACATGGTTTGCAGGGAAGCAATTACTTTCACTTTCCTACGTCCTGCTCTACAGCTGCACTAGCAGCCCCTCCTCCCACAGACACTATCAAAGCTCCTGCTGTTCTGTAAGTTTGTTCTCTGCATTCCTTTGGAGGGGGGAACTTTCTCTCCTTGCTGCCTTCCTAGTTTGTTTTACTGGTTACTAGATGAGGTAAAGGAGCTGTGAGTTCCCTCTGCTATCCACCTCACACACACCATGCTCCGTTCCTGCAATACTTCTTTTTTCATTAACTACTTACTGCCTCCTTTTCATGAGATATTTTAACCCTTCCTAGACTTCCTCTGGTTTTCAAGTATGCCCTCCTTATTTTATCCTTTTTTCTATTCCCTGTCATCAGTCCTGGGAGTGTACTCCTGTGTTTCTGCCATTCATTTTTGTGTAAACAAATATAATAAACTCTCTATATAAAATATTTTTTCCAGTGTCCAAAATGAATTGTGTGTGTATGTATGTATATTTATATTTATTTTTTTAAACGTAAGTGGGGGCAATGATCACAGGACTATCTTATTTCAGTCGTTCTGAAGTGGTGTCAGTGAGAGCTTATCTTGATACCTGCCTATTGTTTAATTGACAGGCTCAGCAGACAAGGCTCTATTTACATTACAGCAGCTTGTAGGAGGGAGGGGTTATGACATCACTCCAACTTGCAGTGCAGCAGTAAAGTGTGACTGGAGTTTATCAGAGCACAAGTCACATGACCTGAGGGCAGCTGGGAAATGTCAAAATGTCTAGCCCCATAGCAAATTTTAAAATTAGATATAAAATAATCCATTTCTTGTTTTGAAAAACGGATTTCAATGCAGGATTCTGCTGTAGTAGCACTATTAACTGATACATTTTGTAAAAAAAACATGTTTTTCCACGACAGTATCCCTTTAATGACACAGAAGTGAGTGAGCCATTCTCAATAACACTAGCGGTGCCTTCACTCCAATACACCATGATTCCACCAGTGGTGCTCTCCCTTACACCTAAAATATGGTTCCATAGACAGGAGCACCCTTAGGCCACTTGGTAGACCCTGCATTCCTTTTCAATCCATCCCTCAAACTGCAGAAGCCGGGTCTGCAGGCTGCCTGGGTTCCAATGGAATGAGGAATGCTGGGTTCACTTTGTAGCTTAATGGTGCTCATGTATATGCAGCCATATTCCCTTCTATTTTAGTTGCCTCCACCGCAATTCCAACCACAGTGTCCCTTATTTCCCTAATTATTTCTACCGTAATTCCACCAGCGGTGCCACACTTACACCTAAAATATGGTTCCATAGACTGGAGCACCCTCAAGCCACTGGGTAGACCCTGCATTCCTTTTCACTCCATCCCTCAGACTGCAGAAGCTGGGTCTGCAGGCTGCCTGGGGTCCAATGGAATGGAACGGAATGCAGTGGTCACCTAGCAGCTTAAAGGCGCTCCCATGTATATGTAGCCATATTCCCCTGTGTTTCAATTCCCTCCACCGTAATTTCACCAGCGCTGCCCCCCTTACACCTAAAATATGGTTTCATAGACAAGAGCACCCTTATGACACTCAGTAGACCCTGCTTTCCTTTCCATTCCATCCCTCAAGACTGCTGATGCTGGGTTCTGCAGGCTGCCTGGGGTCCAATGGAATGGAGAGGAATGCAGTGTTCACCTTGTAGCTTAAAGGCGCTCGTGTGTATGCTGCCATATGGCTTTCTTTTTCCATTCCCTCCATCTCAATTCCAACCACAATGTCCTTTCTTTCCACCTAAATATGGTTCCATAGACAGGAGCACCTTTAAGCCACTTCGTAGACCCTGCATTCCTCTCCACTCCATCCCTCAGACTGCAGAAGCCAGGTTTACAGGCTGCCTGGGGTCCAATAGAATGGAATGTAGTGTTCACCTTGTAGCTTAAAGGCGCTCATGTACATGCTGCCATATTCCCTTTTGTTTCCCTCACCCTGTTTCCCTTGATTTAATTTGCATTGATCCTGGGAGCAAATCCGATCGCCGTTAAGGGGTCAGGAAGGAATTTTTCCCTCTATTAAGCAGATTGTCCCAAGCTTGCCAGAGGTTTTTTGCCTTCCTCTGGATCAAATAGCACAGTTTATCTAATTATTATCAATAAAACTTTGACTTACACAGATTTAACATCAAGTTGCTTTGTGTGTGTCTTTATTCTGGGTATTGGTCACATTTGGGAGGGGTAACATATAGATGGGGTGAGAATGGAACAAATAAGAAACACTAAAAAGTTAAAGAAGAATGAAAGTAAAATCTACTCATGTTCTTGTTTTATAAGAGACCCAATCAGTGGAAACCAAGTGAGCTTCAAAGGAGGAAGTAGTTTTCTGTTCTGTTAAACATGCAGTCACTCCAGTCTTTATACATTACATTTTTACCTTACTAACCATATTAGAAACATGTTTTTTTGCACAGCCTATCTATTTACCCAGTTTTTATTTTTATACTGAACAATACCTTTAAGCTCAGCATAGCAGAGGAATTCAGGCTGCTGTCACCTTTCTGCTATGGAGAACTTTGGAAGTCAGATTCAAGCTCAAGATTTAAAAAAAAAATTTGAGTAAACCTGACCTAGTACTATAGCTATTTGAGGATGAATTAAGTGTTAAAAAATGTTGGTGTTAGTGTTCCTTTAAAGATAAGTTCTGTCATCACTTGACAGGGCTGGTAAACACTTGTAGGCTGCAGCTACATTTATTTGCAAAATATATTTCAATAAGTGGGGAGAAGTTATTGTGGAAAGGGTTACTACACAGGACAGGATATGGTTAAAACTTAGCTGCAAAAAGGAGATAAAGGCAAATTATAGACTAAGAAAACTGAAGGGAAAGGATAAAGTGAATGTATGTGTGCACTTTGTGGAGAATGTGAGATAACATGATATCTTTTCCCTCCTATAAGTGTAATGGAACACCAAAGGTTTTGTTGAGCAAAATGTTTGTCAATTCATTCTTATGGGAACAGCTTGCAAGTGCTAGCTAATGCAATAATGTATTTACAGGCACAAGCAATTTCTACAGAAATGAATTGGGTGGCAATTTGGAGTGGTTTGTTGTATGTTCACAGCACAGAAAACACTCAATCGGCAAAATGCTGGGCCCATAATGAGGGTACACATCAATGACTTTTCCATTAAAAGAGGCTAGTATGTGTATAGGATATATTTCATTCTTTAGGCTAATCAAAAGGCTGAATTTTCCATTGACTTAAATTGGAAGCTTGTGGTCTAGGGCACTACCAGACGTGTTCACACTGCTGCTACTTCATCTACTTACCTTAGAGAGCTGCAAAAATTGGACAGTGGCTCATCTTTTAGGCCAAACTGCTTAGACACGTCCTGCAGTAGAAACTGATTGGTGGTCACATTCTTCCCATTCCAACTGAGTTTGAGGGCATGGGAGCTGTAGTATGAAGGGATGTTACAGATGGTTTACTCAGAGTCATGAGCAATTATTCCATGAAAGCTATTCTCATGAAAGAAGGATACTACCTCCAGGTGATGGTCCTCCAAGCTCTGAAATACGTGGAATGCAGAAACTGAGTTTCAGTAAACATATTCAATACATGTTATTATATTTTAAGACTAGAAAGTAGTCTCTGACCCTCTCCCCACTCAAGACATAAGCCTTTATGCACATGATTGACACGTTTCCCAGAAAGCACCAGCGGCCCTGTACAAGTGGAGAATGTGGAGCTCGGGTGGCACCAAGGAAAAGGCTGGTCAAGATAAGACATATGGAACCATGGGGCCTTTACTGCATTCGGGTTGCTGTGTATCTGAACTGGTAACATCACCCCTAGCACGAGAAACATTATTTCTATTCCAACACTTTTTTATTCATAATACATCATTTAAAACCTGCTTACCAGGTGCAATCTTTAAAATGTATCAGTACTGAGATTAACTGGCCACTGCACAGATTACACTTCAAATTCAGATTGTAAAATCCTGCATAGTTCACGCCTCTAATCCCCCCTGCACTGTTCACACCTGTAACCCCTATATTGTTGACATCCCTAAAGCCCTTTACTGTTCACATCTCAGACTGAAATTGCCCACACTGTTCACACCTAATGCAAACTGCTGGAGGGGCACAAGCATTGTGTTACTGTATGTAGCACAGTATGAACTGCCAGGGCTGGATTTATAATGCAGGTGCCCCTGGGCCTACTGTCGCTCATCACCCCCATCCCCTCCCCTTCCTTTGTGTACATGCGGAAATTTTCAGCATCGGGTCTGGAGTACTGGTGATTGGTGCACATGGCATTTTAAAAACGATTGTATCTCCTGCAAATTCCCAGTGCTTCTGAACCAATGCAGTCGTGGTTGGGCGGCACGCCGGCCCTCTAAAATTCTGCCGCCCTAGGCCCAGGCCTTTCTGGCCTTTCCACAAATCCGGGCCTGTGAACTGCTCATATTAGAGTCATCCTGATAGGTTTCCTTGTCTCCAGCTGTAGTCTGCCTTCCATATGCTCCCTGTATGTGCCATACTCTGCCTGCCCTATGCCTCCTGTGTGTGCAATTCTCTGCTTTTCCTATGCTCCCTGTGTGTGCCATATACTACCTGCCCTATGCTCCCCGTGTGTGCCATACACTGCCTGCCCTATGCTCCCTGTATGTGCCATACTCTGCCTTCCATATGCTCCCTGTGTGTGCCATACTCTGCCTGCTCTATGCCTCCTGTGTGTGCCATACTCTGCCTGCCCTATGTGTGTCAGAGCTGTGTGTCATACTCTTCTTGTAATGTTCCCACCATAAAACCCAACTACAACTGCCATAGATATGGAGAAATGTTTTGTGCAACAAAGTATATTGAATTATAATTGAATTGAATTATAGCATGGGAATCTCCCATAGACTCCATTTAATTTAAATAATGCAAATATATATATAAATATAATTAATCATTATTGGAAGCAAAACCATCCTATTGGCTTTATTTAATGTTTACATGATTTTTTAGTAGACTTAAGATATGCAGATCCAAATTACGGAAAGATGTATTAGCCAGAAAACCTCAGGTCCTGAGCATTTTCCATAACAGTTCCCATACCTGTTCTGGTTAATAGTTCCCAAGCATTCTGGATAACAGGTCCCATACCCATACTGGATCACAGGTGGATAACAGGTCCCATACCTATACTGGATAACAGGTCCAATACCTGTACATCATTTGGATCTTAATACCTACTAGAAAACCATGTAAACATTAAATAAATCCAATAGGCTGGTATTACTTCCAATAAGGATTAATTATATCTTAGTTTGGATCAAGTACAAGCTACTGTTTTATTATTACATTGAAAAGGGAATCCATTAAAATAATCTGGATTATTTGTATAAAATGGAGTCTATGGGAAACGGCCTTTCCATAATTCGAATCTTTCTGGAGAATGGGTTTCCGGATAATGGATCCCATAACTGTACCATAATTATAGTAACTTACAATTCAATGGAGCACGTACATCTTACTATTATCAGTAACTTGATATTATATCTGCAGAAGCCCCCCACCCCAATGCAATTTGAAAACTCACGAATACCCAGGTATAACCCAAAAGACCAGGCCTAAACCTACACAAACTAGAGACTGCGTTTGGGGCCCTTTGTGAGTGGTGAGGCCACAAAGGCCCGGGCCGAGGGCAGCAGAACACTAGGGGCGGCATGGCGCCCAGCTGTTTACCGGGGAGCACAGCTCCCGAGTGCTCCAGGGGGCTCGCATGTGCGCTCACACCGGGGGGGGGGTATGTGGGCGCTAGGACTGCGCGGCCAAGCACCAGGACCGCCCACTGAATCCAGTGCTAGGGAACCCCTGGGCCATGTGCTGTTGTCTGGCTATGGTCCTGGCCAACTTCAACTAGTCCACGGGCACCACAGCCTCTGGGCACCACTTCTGGAAGCCCTGCACCCCCATGATGCTGCTTGGCGGAACGGGGCTGAGGCAGTGGAGAGAAGCACTGAGACAGCTTGGGGGGGGGCAAGAGGAAACCACTCCTCAAAGTGTCCCGGGCTGTCAGATGCAGAAAATGTACGGATGAGGCGAGGTCCTGCTATGCACTCGGGGATCCTTCTTCACAGTAGTCTGACAGTGGGTAATGTCCCTGCGCGTCATAGGCCACCATCTTAATCGCCTTCTTCTTCAGTAGCAGCTAGTTCCTATCCTCGGAAAGGACCTGACGTCACGGTCATGTGATCCTACCATGTGACTGCTCCACTGATGATTACCTATCTCCTTAGTTGG
Organism: Xenopus laevis; assembly: GCF_017654675.1. NCBI lineage: Eukaryota > Metazoa > Chordata > Amphibia > Anura > Pipidae > Xenopus > Xenopus laevis. The sequence continues at coordinate 68,125,509 of NC_054386.1, forward strand.
TATTTGCGCATTCAGGAGACACAGAACTTTACAAATCTCCTGTGTTCTCATACATAAAATAAATTATGTTTCTGATATATGTGATTGTACTATGTGAAACTTGATTTTTCATTTTATAAGACACTTAAAAGCCTATATCGTTTTACAGAAGTGAAATTAAACCAAAATTCTAGCATATTTTGAAAGCTCAGGTTGTCCTGAAAAAAAAACAATGTATTGTTTCCCTGGGTAAACTAAAAGACCCCCACGGGAAAGGCCCTTAAAGTGAAAGAGTACAAATTGTCTAAAAACTGCTTGGGAGTAGATGTTTGCATTTAGGACAAATTGGCTGGCAGGGTTAAAAACTACAAGTCTGTTGGGACAAAATGAATATAAACACTATAACAAATGTTATAAAACAGCAATCCAGAAGGCAAATAAAGGAAATGAAGAGAGCATTGCGGCTGAAGACTAACCCCAAAAAGTTGTTTAAGTATATTAATAGTAAAAAGATGCAGGTTATTTGAAGGCTTGTTAAGGGATCATGTTCAAAATGTCCTAGTGAATGGCATTATTAGCAGCAATCAGCATGGCTTATGAAGGAAAGGCCATGTAAGACAAATTTAATTGCTTTTTATGATGAGTTAAGTAAGATGCGGGACAGTGGGGGCAGTAGATGTCAACTATTTGGATTTTGCCAAAGCATTTGATACCGTGCCCCACAAACTACTGCTTTCTTAACTAAGGTCTATTGGGGTTGATGAAGTTGTTTCCACATGGATAGTAAACTGGCTATAGGATAGGGTACAGAGGGTGGTTGTTAATGGTACATTCTCTCATTCTCAAGCAATATGGTTTAGCGCTGCAAATTCACAGAAAGCAGTGCCACAGATATACGACGAATATGTTTAGTAAAGTATATGTTACCAGACAGCAGGCTAAGTTTTGGTCTGGCAACCATTGTTCAGAATAATGACAATATAGCAACAAAACAGATGGTTGCTTTCAGAGCAGTAAATTCTATCGGCTGATGGGCAGCTATGGCTAACAATGATTATTATTCCACATGGATAGGAAACTGGCTATAGGATAGGGTACAGAGGGTGGTTGTTAATGGTACATTCTCTACCTGGAGTAAGGTTCTTAGTGGGGTCCATCAGGGCTCGGTATTGGGTCCACTTTTATTTGACTTGTTCATTAATGAATTAGGGGAGGGTAGTGTAAGTAATGTATCAATGTTTGCACAAAACTATTCAGCCCAATAAATTCCATCCAGGATGTGGCACTTGCAACAGGATCTTGGCAAACTGGCAATCTGGGCAGCTAAGTGGCAAATGAGATTCAATATTGATAAATGCAAATAAATGGAGGTAAGAAATAAAAGGAATAACACGGACAACCAAAAAAATTTTTATTGCAAAGATGAATGCATCAATAGATACATGTATACATTCTTTGTGTATGTCATTTCCATTTTCCCTTTTATATAGGCCGATCCCATGGTCAGCAGGTTAGGGTAAAGTAATTATAAGAAAAAAAAAGTGTTCATTAGCTAAAAATGTTATTGAACCATATGGATCAGAGCACAAGCATGGACTAACAGTATGCTCATTTGTCATTTTTAATCATCAAGCAATATGGTTTAGCGCTGCAAATTCACAGAAAGCAGTGCCACAGATATACGACAGATATACGACGAATATGTTTAGTAAAGTTTATGTTACCAGACAGCAGGCTAAGTTTTGGTCTGGCAACCATTGTTCAGAATAATGACAATATAGCAACAAAACAGATGGTTGCTTTCAGAGCAGTAAATGCTATCGGCTGATGGGCAGCTATGGCTAACAATGATTATTATTCCATTATGTTGTACATTATACCCTTTACATGGATTTTGTGGTGGAAATAGGTATGTGGTGCAGTATACCTCACATTTAGGCAACAAAGGTGCTGTTTCTGTTAAAAAAAAGGGTTGGGGTTTGCAGTTCCACAGCAGTTGGAAGCAACCTATACCACAAACAGTTTGTACAACGTTCCTATTTTATTTTAAAAATAAAAGCCGTTATCGCTGAAAATGTTTCTTTCCTCTTTTTGAGATGCAAGACTATTTTTAATTTCAGCCTATATATTATGGATTTTAACAGACTATTAAAAAAACTAACAACACATTTGGTCAGGAATAAATAATAATCAATGATCTTCTACAATCCAATGGCACCTTGCCCTTGGACTTTGAGAATACTTTGTTTATTATTTGTATACTGCAATAGGTATGTCCAGCTCTCCCTTATCCTTCTGTTTATGATGGCATTATGCACTAAACTGCATGTACCCCTGCAACTAATACAACCTACATTGCATACTAATAGAACAAATACTTTCACAAATGCTCAGGTAGGAAGCCTACTGCTCACTTTAAATATTGCTACTCATTAACGGTTTATTCTAATATTTATATCACAGTAACAATTAGATCTCAACATACTTTGCTGCTGCTGCGGCTTGTGACAGGATTTATTTTAATGAAGCTGGTGATTACTCTAAAATATCGTTTAAATATCTATTGATGAAAATGTTACCACCAAATGTGACTAATGGTGGCCATACACGGGCAGATAAAGCTGCCGATATCGGTCGTTTGGACCGATTTGGCAGCTTATCTGCCCGTGTATGGGGGCTTCCGACGGGTCTTCCCGATCGTTATCTGGCCACGATATTGATCGGGAAGGTTGGATTTTTACCCAACTGACCCTTGGCGCATCGTAATTCGATTGTTCGGCCGTACGGCCGAACGTTCGAATTACGCTCGATATAGCCATGCAGTTAGTGGCATATCGGGGAAAGATCCGCTTGTTTGGCGATGTCGCCAAACGAGTGGATCTTTTAGTCTATGGCCAGCTTTACTCTTAAACAGTGTGAGCTGTTTGCTTCCCATTTATGGGTCGTTGCATGCCCCAGTTCAAAGGGAAAAATCTATAAAAGCCATTTGCTTTCTTTACAATGTGCATAGGACATGCTGTGGGATTTGTCTGCGCACTGAATAACTCCCTTGACGTACTGCATATTGCAGTGTTCATTTTAAATCTTATAAAATATTATTTGTCAATATATCTACCTACAGTGACTTTGATCCAGAAAGTTAAATATGTTTGTAAAAGTCTTTCCATTGCTTTTAAATTGCTTTTAAAAATCACTGAACAAAGTGTGTAAAGTAAAGTGTAACTACAGGCCTGTTGGCCATCTTTAAAATATATTTTTTCTGTGTTTAGTCTAATTTATATTGTCTCTGTGGATTTATTTTTATGATGTTTAGGTTCAAGTTAGCCAATGTAGTAGTACATGAGGCATTGTCATATTTCCGGCTATACAATCTTGTTGTATATGTGTTCTGATCTAATGGACAGAATGGCTGGAGTTTAATGATCCTACACCTTTCCAATCAATAAGGTGAATATTGAATGTAGACATTAATTAGCCAAGTGTGTAATTGACTTGTTGGATGTGTCTCTCTCTCATAAATTTAGCAAAATATTTATTTTATTGTGTAAATTAGAGATTAGGCCAGCTAATAGTGAATCTCTCCCATTTCGCTTAAAATTTTGTGAAACTGTGGAAAAATTCATGAAACACGAAAAAAATTGCAATACATTGAAGTCAATGGGCTTCAAAAACAATAATTTTTACTCACTCCAAATGCATCGTAGTAATTGGGTATTTTTCTTCTGGAGACTTTTTTTTATCTCTATGACTTTTTTTTTGTTGTAGAAATGCATTAAAGTCTGTGGGGTTGGCGAAGTGGCCAACGCTAGCGTCAATTCGCCAGAAATCCCATCCGCAGGGACATCGACAATTCACTAACAGGCGTAGAGAACAATTCGGTAGCAAACAAGACCGTCGCTAACGTTTGTTCGCAGTCTATCGCCAGGCGTCTTTTCAATCTGGCGACCGGTCGTTATTCCGCAAATTCAGTAAAGTGCGAATTTTACTGAATGCTACCTCTTTCACCAGAGTCTACTTCGACACCTCAGACCAGGCGAACTGCCAAAATGAAGCTAGATCTTCTTCAATCTTATGTCACTTACATCATATCCTGTGTGCCAGAAATGCATTAAAGTTGTACAAAAAAAAATGCTGGCGACTCAAAACTATAGGCCAGTTAGTCTGACGTCAGTGGTAGGAAAGCTTTTCGAAGGGTTAATAAAGGATAAGATACTGGACTTCATAGCAAATCATAATACTATGAGTTTGTGCCAGCATGGTTTTATGCGTAATAGATCTAACCAGACTAACTTAATTTCTTTTTATGAGAAGGTAAGTAGAGACCTCGATTCTGGGATGGCAGAGACCTCGATTCTGTGATTTACTTAGACTTTGTTAAAGCATTTGATACAAAAACCACTACAAAGAGTGGTGGTACATGGAACATTTTCTAATTGGACCAGTGTTGTTAGTGGAGTACCGCAGGGCTCTGTACTAGGTCCCTTGCTTTTCAACTTGTTTATTAATGACCTGGAGGTGGGCATTGAAAGTACTGTTTCTATACTAAATTGTGCAGAACTATAGGTTCCATGCAGGATGCTGCCACTTTGCAGAGTGATTTTTCTAAGTTGGAAAACTGGGCAGCAAACTGGAAAATGAGGTTCAATGTTGATAAATGCAAGGTTATGCACTTTGGCAAAAATAATATAAATGCAAGTTATACACTAAATGGCAGTGTGTTGGGAGTTTCCTTAAATAAGAAGGATCTAGGGGTTTTTGTATATAACAAGTTGTCTAATTCTGGGCAGTGTCATTCTAACGCTACTAAAGCAAATAAAGTTCTGTCTTGCATAAAAAAGGGCATTAATTCAAGGGATGAAAAAATAATTATGCCTCTTTATAGGTCCCTGGTGAGGCCTCATCTGGAGTATGCAGTTCAGTTTTGGACTCCAGTCCTTAAGAGGGATATAAATGAGCTGGAGAGAGTGCAGGGACATGCAACTAAATTGGTTAGAGGGATGGAAGACAAATTATGAGGGTAGACTGTCACAGTTGGGGTTATTTTCTCTGGAAAAAAGGCGCTTGCGAGGGGACATGATTACACTTTACAAGTACATTAGAGGACATTATAGACAAATAGCAGGGGACCTTTTTACCCATAAAGTAGATCACCGTACCAAAGGCCACCCCTTTAGACTAGAAGAAAAGAACTTTCATTTGAAGGGGTTCTTCACAGTCAGGACAGTGAGGTTGTGGAATGCACTGCGGGGTGATGTTGTGATGGCTGATTCAGTTAATGCCTTTAAGAATGGCTTGGATGATTTTTGGACAGACATAATATCAAAGGCTTTTGTGATACTAAGCTCTATAGTTAGTATAGGTATGGGTATATAGAATTTATGTATAAGTATGGAGGGGTGTGTGTATGGATGCTGGGTTTTTATTTGGAGGGGTTGAACTTGATGGACTTTGTCTTTTTTCAACCCTATGTAACTATGTAACTACCTACTCTCTATTCAAATTCTACATTTTGCTACAAAAGCTCTACAACATCTTTCTCAGATCGATAAAAATAACCCAATAAATACATTATGGCCCAGAGGCACTACAGTTAAGACTACATCTCAAATCTATCGTACAATTAGGACCACATTATTAATTGAAACTCCAAATAATTTTATAAGCAAATAGACCTCAGTAATTCTGCAGACAGAAGCTGCTATGATACTCCAATTTCACACAAAGACTATGCAAACGCTTTCTACTAGTAAATATCATGAAATGTCTCTACAGATACTAGATCAATCGTATCTGACACCACTTCAGAGACATCATATAGGTACTACAAATACAGACAAATGCCTGAGATGCCAACAACCTAGAGCTGACATTGTACACTGTCAATGGCTTTGCCCTAGTATCGAAAAACTGACTGTCTTTCTTTGTTAATTATTTTCAAACTATGATGTAAGGAAATATTGTTGTTTTAGATAAAATGCTAAGCTTGTATTGACAATGGAATCTTTTCTCTTTGTATAATTTATGTACCTCCAAATTTCCATTTTGTTACTTTGTTATTTATTTGATTTGGAAAATAAATAAAAACATATGTAAAAAAATATCCACTTATACCCTTAATGGGACTGCACTAGGCAAATCCATAATGGAGGCAGAGCTTGGCGTCTTTTAATATAATAAACTTGGCTGTAGCAAACAATGCAGGTCAGCAGCATCAAGGGCAAATAAAGTCTTGAGCTTTATTAAAAGGGGCATAGAGTCACTGGAGGAGGGGGGTCATTCTTCCACTTTATAGAGCACTGGTAAGGCCCCATCTAGAATATGCCGTACAGTTTTGGTCTCCATCACTCAAACAGGACATTATTGTATTAGAGAGGATACAGAGAAGGGCAACTAAGCTGGTAAAAGGTTTGGAAAATCTTAGCTATGAGGAAAGACTGGCCAAGTTGGGGATGTTCACACTGGAGAAGAGGAGCTAAAATCGATACTGACACAATCCTTTAAAAATCATAGGAACGTGTCAGTATCAGGTGCTGCACCCGCAATAGGTCCCCTCAAAGCCATCGCCAGCCCCGCAAACCTGCGTTGACCCGACCCTTTGACACTGCTAAAAGATCTTCTGTGCTGTTTCAGTTACACTGGTCTGGGGGCGGCACAATACTTCCATTGGCTAATTACAAATGAAAACAGAACTTCAGCCTATGGAAGGATCACTTCGCCCCCAGCACAGCATCACAGAAGTAAGACAGAAGATCCATTAGTAGTGTCAGAGGGTCATCTGCTTTGAGGGGAACTATTCCGGGAGCAACAACTACTTGATACTGACACGTTCCTATGATTTTTATAGGAACGTGTCAGTATCGCTTTAAGGGGTGATATGATACTATGTACTCTATAAATATATAAGGGGATCATATAATAGGCTCTGTAATGCTTTATTTACAAGTAGGTCTTTCCAGCTGACAGAAGAAAGAGGTTCTGGCTAAATATTCAGAAGGGGTTTTTTACAGTGAGAGCTGTGAAGATGTGGAATTCTCTCCCTAAATCAGTTGTACAGGCTGATAGATTAGATATCTTTACGAAGGTGTTGGATTGCTTTTTAGCAAGTGAGGGAATACAGGGTTATGGGAGATAGCACATAGTACAAGTTGATCCAGGGACTAGTCTGGAGTCAGGAAAGAATTTTTTTCCCCTCTGAGGCAAATTGAAATGCTTCGATCAAAAGGGTTTTTCGCCTTCCTCTGGATCAACTGGCAGTTAGGCAGGTTATATATAGGTTTAAAAGGTTGAACTTGATGGACGTGTGTCTTTTTTCAGCCTAACTTACTATACTATATAATACCATGCTGCTGTGTCAAAGATTTGTTGTCTGATCCTGCTACATGTTTATTTTTCAATAAAATTATAAATAACATTACCTTTTTCAGTTAATTTTTAGTAATTTTTAGTTAGAAGTTTAAAGGTAACTTTACCTACTTGGCTTGAAATAGACCCTGCACAATGTTACACTTGTCAAACCTGATATCCAGAATGCTCGGGACCTGTGATTTTCCGGATAATGGATCTTTCTGTAATTTGGATCTTCATACCTTGAGTCTACTAGAAAATCATGTAAAAATTAAATAGCCAGACTAATGGCTTCCACTGATCACCTTTGGCCAGGTAAGGTACAGGGGAAACAGGCCATACAAATGGGATAGCAATATAAGTGAACCAGTACCATAGCTGTCTGCTCATTTAGAGTAGCATTTATGGAAACAACATAAAAACACCAGATCATAGGCAGGATGTTATGTTACCCCCAAAGGGTTGCCTCTGGACCCTATAGTTGGTGTCTTGGAGCAACTTAAAGAAATGTGAATCACAGTATTCATCAATTGGCAGCTCTAAACAAACCTTGACAGACTTAGAATTTCAAGGATTTTGTATGGACCAATAAACTAAGGTCATAACTGGGCAGAGGGAACCTGGAATTGGATATTTTTAGTAGACTGCTAAACCCTGGTACCTAAGAGCAGTCCTATGGTGTATGTCAATGGCTCTGTTAGAGAAGGTCCTTAGACAGGATAGGAATTACCTAGAATTACCTTAGTTTCCATCCCTTTACTGGACCTGTCAGGTATTTTCTGTACTATTAGAGAAGGTCCTTAGACAGGATAGGAATTAGCTTGTTCTTATATGAACTGACTAGTTTCTATCCCTTTACTGGACCTGTCAGGTAATTGTATATACACTGTCTAGTTTCCAGTGGCATAACTACCAGGGGAGCAAAGGGTGCAATTGCACCAGGGTCTGCTCCCCCTCGGGGCCCACCAGAGATCGCGCTGCAGTGCGGTAGTCCCGACAAAAATCGCGGTGGTAAGTAATCTGCGCATCTAGAGGGGTGGGGGAGGGGCCCGAGTGCACATCCTGCGCCCGACCCTGAAGACTCTAGTTATGTTACTGCTAGTTTCTATCCCTTTACTGGACCTGTCAGGTTTTTGCCTAATACAGATGGTCCCTGTACTGTTAGAGAAGGTCCTTAGACAGGATGGGAATTAGCTTGTTCACATATGAGCTGACTAGTTTCTATCCCTTTACTGGACCTGTCAGGTATTTGCCTAATACAGATGGTCCCTGTACTGTTAGAGAAGGTCCTTAGACAGGATGGGAATTAGCTTGTTCACATATGAGCTGACTAGTTTCTATCCCTTTACTGGACCTAGTGTCAGGTAATTGCCTAATACAGATGGTCCTTGTACTGTTAGAGAAGGTCCTTAGAGAGGATAGGAATTAGCTTGTTCTTATATGAACTGACTAGTTTCTATCCCTTTGCTGGACCTGTCAGGTATTTGCCTAATACAGATGCTCCCTGTACTGTTATAGAAGGTCCATAGACAGGATGGGAATTAGCTTATATGAACTGACTAGTTTCTATCCCTTTACTGGACCTCATATAAAATAGCAGTAAAACAGTCTAACACAGATGATGGATTTCACACATCTTATATATGAATAACTAAGTACTATCTCTAAAAATGGCAGAAATAGTTTTCTATCTATTTAACATACCATAAGGTTAATATATTGTGGGGGCCTTTATAAGGATGAGAAATAGCTAGCTCTATTAGAACAGACTAGAGTCTATCCTTATTTGGGACCTTACTGTGAAGGTCCTTGTACTGGATGGCATTTAGCTTTGTCATTATAGACTGGACTAATTCCTATACTTTCCTGGTACCTCACCACTAGAGGCATTAGGTCCTTTCTAGGGATAGAAACTAGCTCACTGCCATATGAATCGTCTATTTCCTATCCAATAGAGGGACGGTCCTTGTTATTACAGTTTTGCTAATGAAGGTGAATTGCCCTTTAAGCTGGGAGTCTAACTTCTTATCTAAAACTGTTATAAAAGTATTTTAAGTATCTACTCTGGGCTCTCTCCCAAGAGTCAATTAAGTTAGAAACTTTTTATCTTTTTCTGGCTGTTCAGTGCAGCAGATCAAAGAGAAATTTGGGACTTATCAGTACAAATCCGGAACTGCGGGTTGAGCTGTCAAAAGATTGACTGTCCTGCTCAAAATGGGACAGTTGGGAGGTATGTGTACTGCCAATATATTTATGTACCCCTATCAAAGCAACAACGTAAGCAATATACTAGGAGCTAAAAAGACTATTATTGCTGCCTCGAGCATATGTAACATCTTAATATCTATTTATCAGCAATGATTGGTTGTACACTTTGTCAACAGCGGCTGCTCAGCCCCAATCAGTTGGTAGTTTGCGCACACACGTGATAGGCCTAGGCAGCTGAGATATCTACTCTGACTGCAGTGTTCACGGCCCACCAAGGCTGCCAATTCAAGGGTCCATCACTCCAGCTGTGGAGGACAAAAGGTTGAAATTCATGGTTGTGGTTTTTATAGCAACAGCTACTGTGATACAAACTCTCAAATAATTTGCCTGAAAAACGAGGAAAACTACAGGGAACAGACTCTGCAACTCTTGGGGGCCCTATGGGACTAGTAATTCCTTATTTTCTATTTGTTCATGGAAAATGTCTTGTTCACAAGTTTATGGGCCCAGAGATCTTGCTGTTGGACCCAATAATCAGTCATTCCACTGTTGGGATGTTCATGTAGGAGTTTGCTGATATACAGAGCCGGATTTACATATGGGGCACCCCTAGGCCTTCTGCTGTTCATCACCCCTGTCCCCTCTACTTCATTTGTGCTCATGCACAAATAGTCATCATCAGGCCAGGATCACTGGGGATTGGTGCATGGGAAATTTAAAAAAAACTATTGTATCTCATGATCAGCTCCAGAGCTTCCAAACAAATTCAGGTGTGGCTGGGCTTCATGCCGCCCCCTAAAATCCTGCCGCCCTAGGCCCAGGCCTTGGTGGCCTTTCCATTAATACGGGCCTGCTGATATATTCAGTAAATAGATCACAATTGACGTCACTATAATAATTAGTACTTTATATAACTAGTTTAATTAATGTGCTAATAAACCAGTCAGTTCATTGTCAGTCAGTAAAATGTCAGTGGAGTTTGCCCTATACACCTGTCTGCCCTGTGATGTCAAGCTGTTCTGCGTTACAACGGAATTGAAACTGAATCTGACCAAATAAGCTATAAATAATACAAAAGTTATAGTACTGATCAGTGGTCCTGATACACTAGTAATTTAGTATCTGTGCCAGTGCATGTATTCTATTCAATGCATGGTTCTTATTTACAAAGTTATGATCTTAAAATTGGCAAACCACCATACCATATGTACCCATATGTAATTCTAACTACATCATATTTACCTCCTGTCATATGTTTTATAGGCTGGCACCTCCCTACAAAGTTGCATTTCTTGGGAAAAGGGCCATGTATTATTAATGATATACAGTGGTGACTAACAAGAAAAAGAGACAGACCTATTATTATTGAAAATTCACCTTTAATCACCTTTAAGAGAGAGGGAGGTATAATTTACTGCTATTAATTAATTTATAAAGAGAAAAAGTGGTAAAACCCCCCACTTTCTTTAATAGTCTGCAATAAACAAAACTTTAAAAGTTTTTTGCCTTGATAAAGCTGTTAAGTGAAACGAGTCGGCAGAGTCTACTACTTTAAATTTGATTTTTAACTTTTTGCTCTCTACCAATCCTTTTTAGAAACGGTTTTAACTAATCGAGCGCTGGTCAGCCTTCCTAGTACCGCATTTGATATTCCTCTTCTCTAATTCCTCTTACTCTTAAAGGGGAAGGAAACCTAGTTGGCGCAAAAACCCTCCCCCCTCCCGTGTGTTGCCCACCCTCCCTCCTCCCCCCTGGCCTACCCGTCCCGCTGGGCAAATGCCCCTAACTTGTTACTTACCCTTCTGCGCAGGTCCAGTCCAGGGAGTTCACAGACGACATCTTCTTCCACGCGATCTTCTTCCTGCTTTGAACAGCGTTTTGGCGCATGCGCAGTAGGAGCATTTCGCCGGTACGGATCTACTGCGCATGAGCCAAAAGTCACGATGTCTTTTGGTGCATGCGCAGTAGATCATACCGGCGAAATGCTCCCACTGCGCATGCGCCGTTCATAAGCAGGAAGAAGATCGCGTGGAAGAAGATGTCGTCTGTGAACTCCCTGGACTGGACCTGCGCAGAAGGGTAACAAGTTAGGGGCATTTGCCCAGCGGGACGGGTAGGCCAGGGGGGAGGAGGGAGGGTGGGCAACAAATGGGAGGGGGGAGGGTTTTTGCACCAACTAGGTTTCCTTCCCCTTTAATGACACTGAAGGATCTGTGGTTTTATAGTTGAGTTTAGCCTCTCCACAATGAGATAGATAGGGTTATTTTGAGACCACAGTCCCCAGTGTCTGACTTTCTCATCGTGTGGAATCCCAGGGCATAGAAACATCATCTGATAGAAGTTTTTGGGACCTCTCCACCTCTACCATTTTCCTTTTCCTATGTCATTTTCAAATGACGGTCTTGGAAACATTTTTTTAACCTTTATACTTAATTAATTCACCTTTAACTTATTACACTTGCACTAGCACTTTATGTTAATGAATTTAAGTTTATAATGGTAATTTAATATATTTGCTATTTGTCTAGCAGGTACACTTAAGCAATTTTATTAATTCAATTTAACTTATTATATTACAATCAAGGGTACAGTTTTTAAATTAATTGATTATTTTTAAAAAATAAATAATTCATTTTACAGTCACGGGTATTGATCGGACTTTTTAAGCACTGGCACTTTAACTGACTAATGAACTTCTGTACACCAACTCACTAATTACAAATCAACGCCATACTAATTGTGTTCACAAGTTACTCATTTTTATATTGTATTAAAGAAAGTGGGGGGGTTTTACCACTTTTTTCTCTTAATAAATTGATATCCAGTGGTGGTCATTGTTTAGTGTACAGTCAAAGCTGACTAAGTTCATGTATAGCCATTGCATTATACACCTTTAAAAGGTGCTGTTTGTGTTCTTGCGGTACTAGAGGTTTGCTCTGACTTACCCTGGTTGCTTTCCCAGGCTGTGCAGGAGATCCAGCGGGACTTGTGGCACTGTAGGATGCTAGCTAATACCAGTCTTAGGGCTGATTGGCAGCAGTTAGGCAGACCTGACAGGAAACTGCACTTCTTTGTGTGAGGGCAGAATTTTGATTGGCTAACAACACCCTATTTTATTTCATTCCCAGTCCCTGTGCTGTTGATATGTTTCCACACCCTCTAGATGGCACCCTCTAAGCAGGACTGTCACATCTTGATATGTCGTGTTTTCCCCCTCATTTTACAGAGCTTGCAAATATTACACACAAAATATCCACACGTCAAACTGATCAGGGGTTTTTTTTTATTCAAAAAATTACAGAAAGGTATTAATTAACATAATGCTGGTCCTTTATGTTTAGAAAGTAAATATGCATTTCATTTTATCATTTACATTTCTTTTAGAAAGGAAAATAAACAGAGGATCATTGCCAAGAAAAGGAAGCACAGCTGATTAGAATAGAACAGGTAATTAGAACAATTTTTTGGGGGGAGGGGAAATGGGGAAGGTCCATGAAACTATTAATCTGCTTTGAGACCTTCCTAAATATTTATACTTACTCTTCATTAACTGTGTTAGTCCTTTCATTTTCAATGTGCAATTAAAGTGGCTCTGAAGGTAAATGAGGCACGTGGCCACTAAGAATGAGGTAATGTTGGTTTTAATCCAGTGTGCCTTATACAAACATGTCTAATAGTTATGAAGCTGGTTTCAGATAAGCTTACCACATTTAACATGACCTCGGTACCTTAATGTAATGGAGATGTGTGGATGTGCTAATGTGAACTGTTGTACAAATAAATGCCTTTGTTCACAGATAGCTCAAAGGTTTTGCATAATATTTATAACATTAAACAAGAAATACAAGATAAAAATGTTAAACTGGTCTTCAGGGGAGAAATATCATTTCAAGCCCATAACCAAACTTCAGCAACACTTGTCATGAAGATACTGCAAACATCCAGGGAGCAGCATCTAAGTGAATATACTGTAAAGCTGGCCATAGACGCAAAGATCTGATCGTTCGCATCAAGGTTTGTACGATTTTCAGACCGCGTGTAGAGTCCCGTCATTTTTCGTCCGGCGGAGATTGGTCGTTTGGTCGATTGGACAGGTTAAAATATTTCTGTCGGCTGGGGGTAATATCTCTGCGTGTATTGCCGATCGTACGATTTTCAGTGGGAGACTGTCACTAACTTTGGTCGGACATAACTGTCGTGTGATTGCTGTCAGGGGCAGAACATCGGCTGATCTGTTCTTTTGTACTTTATTTGATCTGAATGGTTAGTGGCAGGTTGGGGGATGGGAAAGTCCGATCGTATGATCGGATCTTTGCGTCTGTGGCCAGTCAATATCATCCAGTTGCTGTTGTTATCAATCTTTTACATATGTGTGCATGCGCTGAAGGCTCTAACTAGTACCCCTGTGTATTGCCACTCTCACCAACTAAGTGCTTACTATATTGCTCACTAGTAGAAGCACAGGAGTAAGGTGGTAACTGAGGTGGCGCAGATTGGGTATGATAACCCCTCAAAGTAGTGCCGCTCTGAGAAACACTGCATTTCTTTTCTTCTATTGTGTACACATGGGCTTCTCTATTAGACTTCCTGCCTTCGGCTTAAAGGACAAGGAAAGTTAAACTAAAGCAGTAGCTAGAAATGTTGTAAATTATGTTTTGGGCTTCTGTGCCATCCCCAGGCAACCTAAGCCTTTTAGCAGGATAGATCTGTGTCTCTGACTATGGCCCAAAGCCCCCCCCTATTCTTTTCTGCTGGTTCACTGCACATGCTCTGTGCTGCTGTCACTTACTGAGCTTAGGGACCTACTCACAATATACAGTACACATAGAATAGAAATGTCACAATATAAGGCTGATTAGTAATTAATACAGATAACCAGTGCAATTAGCATCAGAATTTAATAATGAGCCCTGTAGCATCAGCTTATATTACAGGGGAACCTCATTTTCTGCTGGATAATTAGTGACGACCCCTAAGTTTAGCTTCTCAACAGTTACTCACTGAGCATGTGAGTGTCACAGACACTTTCCAAGATGGTGACAAGTTTGAAGTCCTGGATCACAGGCAAAACCAGTATTACACCAGCACACCCATCTTAGAGAACTCTGGTATAGCATGGAACTTCCAATGGCTACATTGTCTGATCAGTCAATATGGTCAAATTAAAGAGACAAAATGTCACCAGTATTACACTTAAACACATGCAATACTTGGCTAGTCACATTAGGAATAAGGGACTAACAGACCAGGTTATTTTAGTCTATACACTCCTGGGCTAATAATAATTGTATAGAATCAGAAATAATTTCTAAATTAGCATCCCGAGAAACACATTCAAGTCCCTTTGTAGTTTTTACTGGATACATTAGATAAAAACAGTTACGTGAGCTGACAGCTTCTCTGATTCATCTTCCCAGTCAAACTGATGTTTTAATCGAATAAGCTTCAATCAGAACTAACAGCCTCTTAAATGCCTTGGATCATTCCTATAGCTAAGGAACTATTTTTTGTCAAAGAAACTTTCTAACAATCTCATCTGCAAAATAGAAGAAATCTTGTCAAACATGACCCACATACCTGATTTGGTACCGCTTCAACTCAAAGTTGAGTGACCCATTGCTTGTACACTTTTTTTCCTTTATCAGGCTCAGATTCAGAATAATAAGAAATAATTGTGTGAGAAAGGCAGGTACTGTATCAACTAAATGTTGGCTAATGTAATATTGTTTTTTTTACCCTGCCTATTCTACAGAATATACATTTGCCTCCTAGAAACACACCTTCACATTTTTCTGTTAAAGGAGAACTCCTGTAGACACATTAGAGAACTACAGAGCTTTCTGAATAAAACAAGTACAGGCCATGACTTTTTCTCCATTCTAGAATCATTCTAAAATCATTTCTTCTGTGCTTTTCAAAGTTGTAGTCTCTGCTACTGACGTCCAAACATTAAAAAAAAGTAAAATCCCCTGCTGAGCCATACACTGATCAACATCAAAGCTCAAGCAGTGACAAGATGCATACTGCCTGTAAACTTGAACTTGTAAATCTTGGGGTCACTTATACAATACAGGAGAAGTACAGAACAATCAGTTGCATAAACAGCCACACTAGGATTTCCACTTATAGCCTACAGCAAAAGAATTTCCATGGTTTGTTTTTGTTTTTATATTGGGTATCGTTTGCAGATTATTAAATAGAAACTGCCCCCATCTCAGTTTTATAAGTAGAGTAGAGTGGATTTAGAAACACCCAACAGATTATTAGGTCCACTGCATGAAATATGCAGGAAGCATCTAAATAATCCAATTCCTAGCAGGGTTTATGTAGGTACATGGAAGGAAAGTTCTTAATTAATTTTAAATCTAATGCTTTAGAGAACTGCTGCATTGTACAGTGGAAATAGCCTGAAACTAGTATTAGATGGCTTCTGAAAAACTGACCTATAGCTGTGCAGTTATCTGTATTAGATATACAGACATCATTTAACATAATTATAGGCCAAGTCAGTTAATTGCGGGTACTTTGTTACTGATGGAATGTGAATATATACATGTAGTTAAAGCATTCGCTCTTTAGTCTCCTCCATACAAGTGCCTTCCATTGAAAAGCCCTTGCTAACATCTCAATCATGCAATCACAGAACATCTTTCAACATTATTAATGGTGGTAGTTTTTTCTTTCTTTATTATAAATGTTCCCATTCCAAGAACAAAAGGGACCTCTGTGTCTTCTACAAACAGTGCTCTTCTCCATCATACAGGTGGGGGACAGATTAAAAGAAGCTAGAGAGAAAGAGAGAGATGGGAAAACACAGATTAAGCAATTGAGAGATAAAGGTAAGCAGGCCAAAGCGTTATCAGATCACACACATTCATTTGGCAAAGCTAAGCTTATACAGGGTGAAATATTGCTTACAGAGAAAGCAGAAAGCTCTGTTAAATGGGACGTCACTGGCAGATTTTAGTATTTACATAGATGTGGCGTTCAACAGCTGTAAGCATCAATTGTGATAACACCAATACAAGGCATTTTAGAACATGTGAGTATGTTAGAAAGACTACACATATAATAGTACTTTTATTACTTATGGGTAGAAGTTATCAGATCGGACAAACCTACATACCCTTGCTATGATAGCATTATTAGGCCACAGTCTGATTGCAGTCTTATAATGCAACTGTAGTCCTATCTCATATTTCAGGTTCTTCTAACATAATAATTATGTACATATGTAGCACAACACCCTAGGTTTAGAGAAGGATTAATCCCTGCAATAGAAACATTTAGGGGCAGATTTACTAAATTCGAGTGAATTTTCGAAGTCCAAAAAGTTCGAATTTCAAAGTAATTTTTTGGATACTTCGACCATCGAATAGGATACTACAACTTTGAATTTACTTCGACTTCGACTTGAAGTAAAAATCAAAAAATCGAATATTCGACCATTCGATAGTCGAAGTACTGTCTCTTTAAAAATCCTTCGATTTCAATACTTCGCCAAATTAAAGCTATTGAATTGCTATATTAGCCTTCCAGTGCCTTTTTTAAAGTGTTTGGCATCGAATAAAAATCCTTCGATCGATTGCTAAAAATCGTTCGTATCATTCGATTCGAATGATTTAATCATTAGATTCGAATGATTTAATCATTCGATCGAACGATTTTTATTCGATTATTCGATTGATCGAATGCTATTTTAGAGCTAAATCCTTCGAATTCAATATTCGAATTCAAAGGATTTCAGTTCGATGGTCAAATTTCGAGGGTTTTAACCCCTCGAAATTTGACCCTTGATAAATCTGCCCCTTAGGGTCAGTCCACACGAGCAGGTTCGGGGAGATTGCATTGCCAGGGAGTTGCATGCTTTTGTTAAAGGGATACTGTCATGGGGAAAAACAATTTTTTCAAAATGTATCAGTTAATAGTGCTGCTCCAGCAGAATTCTGCACTGAAATCCATTTCTCAAAAGAGCAAACAGATTTTTTTATATTCAATTTTGAAATCTGAGATGGGGCTAGACATTTTGTCAATTTCCCAGGTGCCCCAAGTCATGTGACTTGTGCTCTGATAAACTTCAATCACTCTTTACTGCTGTACTGCAAGTTGGAGTGATATCACCCCCCTCCCTTTTCCCCCCCAGCAGCCAAACAAAAGAACAATGGGAAGGTAACCAGATAACAGCTCCCTAACACAAGATAACAGCTACCTGGTAGATCTAAGAACAACACTCAATAGTAAAAACCCATGTCCCACTGAGACACATTCAGTTACATTGAGAAGGAAAAACAGCAGCCTGCCAGAAAGCATTTCTCTCCTGAAGTGCAGGCACAAGTCACATGACATGGGGCACCTGGGTAATTGACAAAATGTCTAGCCCCATGTCAGATTTCAAAATTGAATATAAAAAAATCTGTTTTCTCTTTTGAGAAATGGATTTCAGTGCAGAATTCTGCTGGAGCAGCACTATTAAATGATTCATTTTGAAAAAAATTTTTTTCCCCATGACAGTATCCCTTTAAACTCTATAGTGTTAAACATCTGTGATGTCTCCCTGTATATCTATTTGAGTCACCTTAACCCTGTATTTACCATCTATGCTGTAACTTATTTGACACAGCAATAAATATTATTTAATTTTATATAACATCCGAAGAGCCTGGACACACAAATGAGTCGGCACTTGTGTTAATAGTTGTATTATACTGCTCATTCTGTAAGCAGTAACCAAGCCTATTCTACAGCATTCTCCTGGTATCCAACAAACCCACACTCATCAGTCAGATTGCCAGATAGCAAACCAAAAATGTATACATTGAAAAAAAATGCATCCACCACACCAACCCTTAGGGTAGAAATCCACGGGCGATTTTGGCGCAATCCGACGCGCTGCGCAAAAACACAAGCGTCAAGTCGTATGTGACTGAAATAAGGCGTCGCAGCGTTCGTCCGACGAGACTGCGTCTGCAACCGACAGTCGTGTCGCGTCGGAGGAACGATGAGACTTCATCCAACATTTCTCTTACCTTATTTTTCGCATCCGACTTGACGGCTGCGTTTTTTCGCAGCATGTTGGATCACGCTGAATTTGTTGGTGGAGTTCCTCCCTTACATAACTCCAGATGATGCTTGGCATTGTGCAGGTGATGTTAGGGTTTATGTGCCCCTGCTCTCCCCTCTATAACCCATTCTCTCAAAAAGTCGTTTTTACAAAGTATTCATCTAAAAATACTGTATTTTAAAGGAATACTATTTATTTTAAAAGTTAAATAGGCCGTGAATTTTGAAATACTGCCACATCAGTATACTCGAAAATTGCCTAGGACAGATTTTTACTAAATCTCTACTCTGTTATGATACCTGTACCCATGTTTAAGACTCCAACCCTATGAGACAGCTTTTTAAAGTGCTCTGCTGCTGGAGTAAGAGAGAGATATAACCATATCATTCCAAAAAACACAGGGTTTAGGATCATGTGAATAAAATATTGAGAGATTAATTTTTTCTCCTTTAAAGGGCCAATATACCCCTATATTTTCAATTCTGAAAACAGCAGCAAGGCTGAGCCTAGAAGCTAGGGTGAAAAAAGCAAAAGGAAAATAATTATACAGTTACCTATTGTTTCTATAAGAACATAATGGACCTTTAAACAATAAACTGCTGTTACTAAGACGAATGTTTTAAAATTCTAATTCTGTCATTTTCAATAAATGCACAATACTGTGTGAATCTACAGTGCTGTAGTGGTCTCATGCAGATGCTAAATTAATTAACTAATCAAGAAAAATTAGCTATTGCTGTGCAGGCAATTTGGTCAGTATTGCTCCAGGTAGTTTATGGCAATAAACCACAAAGTCGCATCTTGAAAACACATTTAATTGCTTAGCTGATAAACAGTTTGTAGCAGACAGTGATTTCTGCATTGCTACCAAACTGTGAAACCCAACAGCTAGGGGCATATATATCAAGGGTCCAATTTAGAGTTTATGGGAGTTTATAAAAACTCGAAATTCGGAAAAATATTTCAGTAGTCAGTTCAGTATTTTAGTAGTCAGTCAGCAAAAAGAAAAATAATCCTGATAAAGTGCATATTAATTCTGTGCAAATTGTGAGACATAGCTAACAGGTCTATTCTGTCATTACACAGTAAGAAATAACACAACACAAAGCACCATGAAAGAGCTGTTAAGTACGTTGATTCCATCAAAGCAGAAACTCTACTCAGTACACAGCCATGGAATACTGGAAAGAAAAGTGCAAACAATTAAAGATATGACAATTGTTTTACATGACACCATATACAATTAAATCACAGAATAGGATAGATTTACTTTGAGTCTAACAAGCACATACAAGTATGGGATCTGTTATCTGGAAACCCGTTATCCAGAAAACTCCGAATTACAGAAAGGCCATCTCCCATCCATTATAATCAAATAATCCAGATTTTTTTAATTATTGCCTTTTTCTCTGTACAGGTATGGGATCCGTTATCCGGAAACCTGTTATCCAGAAAGTTCCGAATTACGGAATGAACATCTTCCATAGACTCCATTATAATCAAATAATCCAAATTTTTAAAAATTATTTCCTTTTTCTCTGTAATAATAAAACCGTAACTTGTACTTGATCCAAACTAAGATATAATTAATCCTTATTGGAAGCAAAGCCAGACTATTAGGTTTTTTTAATGTTTACATAATTTTCTAATAGACTTAAGGTATGAAGATCCAAAGTACGGAAAGATCCGTTATCCAGAAAACCCCAGGTCCCAAGCATTCTGGATAACAGGTCCCATACCTGTAGTAATAATAAAACAATACCTTGTACTTTATCCAAACAGGTATGGGATCCATTATTTGGAAACCCACAATCAAGAAATTTCCAAATTACATTTATCTCCCAAAGGCTTTATTTTAATCAAATGATTCTAATTTTTAAAAAGTATTTCCTTTTTCTCTGTAATAATAAAACAGTACCTTGTACTTGATCCCAACTAAGATATAATTAATCCTTATTGGAAGCAAAACCAGGTTATTGGAATTATTAAATGTTTAAATGATTCTCTAGTAGAGTTAAGGTATGAAAATCTAAATTACGGAATGATCGGTTATCCAGAAAACCCCAGATCCCGAGGATTCTGGATAAGAGGTCCCATACCTGTATATATAAGAGCCCTGCCACATTCAGAATGCTGACAACAGACATCTTTAAAGAGCAAAATACATCTACTGTATGCTCCACACAAGGAAAATAAATAGGATTTATACAGAATACATATTTTACCTTTAATTTGAATTTTAAAAAAAACAAAACATTTTTTGATCACTTATTCTTTATTAAGTGCTAAACAGTAATTGTTTTTCTTTTATTTATATAAACGCTCACTGTGAAACCAAATAGGGGTATAGGATCCGTAGGATCCGTTGTTCAGAAACCCGTTTGTCAAAATGCTCAAAATTACAGGAAGTCCATGTCCCATAGATTCCATTTTAACAAAATAATCCAAATGTTAAAAAAAGAATTCCTTTTCTCTGTAATAATAAAACAGTACCTTGTACTCTATCCCAAAACAATCTTATTGGGTTTAATGAATTTTTAAATGATTTTTTTAATAGACTTAAGGTATGGAGATCCAAATTACATAAAGATACCTTATACGGAAACCCCCAGATCCCAAGCATTCTGGATAAAAGGTCCCATACCTGTAATAAGCTTTTATTAAAAAGTTCCTCCCATCACCTAGTGGGTTTCAGCCTTACAACAAGCTGATTTTTCTAGCATTGCTGTTGGGATAAATGAGATTTCTGGGCCCAAGTGACACATTCTAAAAAAGCTGACTGGTCCAAACAACAGATTATATAAAAAGCTGAGAGAGTCCAATCAGTATCCTTTGCTGGAACTCTTTAGAGTGTACCCACCCGTTACTCTGTATCTGCTTGAGATGGAATTTAAATTTACATATAGGCCCAGATTCAATCCTATCTATTAATTCAGTCCTGAAATTCCCTATTTGGGGATTTCACGTGAGATACACTAATATGGCTATCGGGTAGCAACAATAAGCCTTGCCTTCAGGGCCGTTCCTGCCATGAGGCCAGGTGAGCAACTTGCCTCAGGCAGCAGTGAACGGCCAGTTACAAGGAGTGGCAAAAAGACGCCTCCTGTAACTTTAAGAGTCGATTTCCCGGTTTTTAAACCAGAAATTCGGCTCTGCTAGTGCAGAAAGCACAGTACGCGCCCGCGATGCAGCCCCCTTTGACCTGCTCCGACGCTAAACTTTTAAGCGTGGAGCGGGAGAGGGGGCAGCAGCCGCCCGCGGATCGCCCCTGCTTGCCTTCCCCATTTCATCTATATTTGTGCTTTAATTTTATTTAAATTCAGATTTTAACAGGTATGACAATACACTTAAACTAATTTAAATTATTAGTAAGTAGGGGATGCAAGGAATCCACTATTTTTGGATTCATCCAAATCTCAAGGCAAATCCCAATTTCAGCCATAATTGCATTTGCATATGCAAATTTGGACAAAGTAGGGGTAAAAAAAACAATTTCTGGTTCATGTGATGGAAAGTCACATGATTTAAGAACTTGGTTCGGACAGACACTGGATTTGTTGGAATCCTGTTGAAAGATATTTTGGGCTTTGAGCTAACTGTGCAAGTCATACTCTCAGCTAGGTATAACAGTAAAAACCTATGATTGCAGCCTGTTGTTGTCATTGCATAAGAGATGGGTGGAAGATCCTACAAGCTATAGAGAGAGGGCACAAGATGTCACTTGCTTCCCTTGAACATAACCCCTGTATTACAGGTATGTGCTACTGGACATTGGAAGAAATATTTGCAAACGCAACACAATAATCAAGGTACAGGAACCTGGTCTGGACTACAGATATTGAAAATTATCTGAAACCCAATTGCTGTATTTGACAAGTTAAAAGGAAAATGTAACCCACATTTTAAATTGCATAATGTTCTGAGCACCTTTTAAATAAGTGCTATGGCTTTGGTACAATCCTTTAGCCAAGTGAGAGTGGTTTATCGCTTTCCTAACTGTACAGTAACACTTCTCTGCAGCTTTAAACCCAACATTCTACCTGTGGCTCCTGTACAGTATTCACAATAGTTCTATGTTGCAAGGAGAATGCATTTGAAGTCTCTGGTAATCTAAAACTAATCTAGTTATTCTGGACGTAAACTGCTGTTTGAACGCACTTCTCAATAAATCAAAAACTTGCTTTTTATTTACAGTCCTCTCTAAACTCATAGAACACTACAGCACAGCCATCTCAGCCATAAAAGGCCAAGGTTAATACAGGCTTCCTCCCCCTTCACAAATAAAAAACACCCACCTCTCAAAGGTTTCTCTGTTGTGACCAAGCAACATATTCAGCTTATAAGGATACTCTGTTCTTCCCTACACCTCCCAAATGCTTTACTTACCTAAAAACACATTTGCCAGGGGCAGCACACAACTAAACATCTTGGTAAAGGCAACAGTAGCCCATGCTATCTAGCCCTGTCTGTCCTAAGGAAGGTAAAATATTACTACTTCTGCACATCACAATGGCCAGTCCACATCCACCATAAAGCCTTAAAGGGTATGTAAAGGCCAAAAAATAAAATCCCATTTTTACTTTCTTTAATGAAAAATAAATCTATCTCCAATATAAAAAAAAAATGTCTCAGAAATCTGACGGTATGCAGTGAAATTCCCCCTTCTTTTTACTCTGACTTCTGCAGATCGGAAACCAGATGGTCCCTAACTGCTCTGCAGGAAACTATCATACTTAAACAGAAGGGAGAGCTCCCCACCGTACTTTCCAGAACTAAAGTAGCTCTGTTTGTTTCCCTGTAGAGCAGCCGGCGACTGTGTAGAGATTTGTATCTGCAGACCCAGGGCAGTCTGCATATTCTGTTTTCTTGCTGTATTCTTGCTATCAGCTACTATGACAGATATTATTTAATTTGTGCCGTTTTGATAATTTATGACGACCCCTTAGCTTAACCTCCCAACTGAAGCCCAAACCACACTGAGCAAAGATGTACAACAAAGTTACAAGATGACAGCCCCCTGTGGCCAACTTTGAAAGCATAAATCATTTGTTTTATTAGGCTTCTGGTGCAGTAAGTTCATGTTTATATATTAGGAACTAAAATACAGCATTTCTAGCATTATTTTATTTTAGACTTTAGTTCACCTTTAGGACCAATGATGCTCATATATCAAAACTTATAATTACAGTGCAATGGCAGTACCAGATTTTAAAAAGTTTCAATTGACTTTTAACAGGCCATTGTGTTACATTTTTGAAAAGCTCTTCAATACTTAAATCATACTTGAAGAAGGCACAAACAAGAGGTGTGTCAGGTGATGGGCACTTCCCATCCCTGTTATTTGTAGAGCTGAATGGGCGCAGCACTTCACACTCAATTCCCGTTGTGTCTCATGTAGTATATCATATGGCAAGTGGTCCACTACATGCTAACTTTCTTGCATTATTTATGCCTCATATTCCACTATTTGACCAAACAGGGGCATAAGCTGTTAAACGATTATACAACATACACTACTATTATTTGCATTACGCTGCAACAATGTTGGGGCAATGCAAGATCAGCATTAATGCTCTTTATTTCTCAGTTTATATATTAGGATGCTTTAAACGTTCTGCGTCCTTTACCTAATTACCTGTCTGGTACATAACACAAGGATGGAGACTTTTTGCGAAAGAAAATGTATTTTATTTGGCAATATCGTGAGGTTCTGAATACCAATAAAATAACTAGAAATCAGTGGTTTGTCATATGTGAAACTGTTAATGATCTGCAAGTGCTAGCTCCCATGGTGGAAAGTGGGCAACAAATTCTTGCCCTGCCGAAAGTGCCTACATTAAATTTGCACCATATGATCACAAATCAAATTTCGGACGGCTACTGAGTAAAAAAAACGAACTTTAAAACGCAATGAAAGTGATAGGGAGTTAAGAGGACATGCAGTATATTCATGAGTCTGTGGGTAAAACATGCAGGAAACACAAGTGGATGGATGCAGGAGATGGTTGGCAATGTGGTTCCATGCAGGTTATTGGTGGTGATGTCTTCAACAAGATGGAAAGAACTTAACCCACCAGATTTCCATGCTTTACATGCAGAAGGTATATGGAATGAACACAGATGGAGCACATAACATGCTAAATGGAAAAGTGCCAATACAATTGAAATTACAGGAAACCAGAACTGAAAATAAAATAGAAACAAAAAAAAAAAAAACAGGTTAATGTTCTTGTGCATTGATAATGTAAACAGCTTCATAAAAATGCACTATTTAGCATGCATGTGGAAATTCTAAGGTTTGTGTTGATGGGGACTATATAGGTGATTTCCTCACAATATTTAATCCTACAACAAGGATTAAATAAATAATCCTCCTACAAGTTTATGTTGCTTTGCTGGACCCCTAATTGTGCCAATAACACGGTCAGTGGCTTCACTTGCTCGTGGTTACTGCATACCTCCCAACATTTTGAAAATAAAAAGAGGGACAAAAAAGTTGGCGTTCATGGCAAAAAAAAAAACTTTTTTTGGACCATTTTTGTGGCCACACCCCCTAATTACCATGTTAATTTTACCAAATTTCGCAGGTTATAAAAGTTTAAACATATTTCTGTGTTTTTTTTACTGTTATTACAGTTTTGCTAATGAAGGTGAATTGTCCTATAAGCTGTAAGTCTAACGTCTCCCAAGGGACCTGTTATCTTAAATAGTTACAATTACTTATTTCCTTATCTTGAAATTGTTACAAAAGTATCTTATCTTGTGCTGTGGCTGTTCTGGGCTCTCTGCCAAAAGCCAATTACGTTAGAAACATTGTTTCGTTTCTGGTTGTTCATTGCAGAGAAAAACAGGAATTTCCAGTACAAATGAGGGACTGCAGGTTGCGCTGTCAAAAGAGGGACTGTCCCTCTAAAAACTGGACAGCTGGGAGGTATGGTTACTGTAGGCAGCACATTACCAATAAAAAGTGAAATTCCTAGAGAAACAAATATCCTCACATTTGTATTGCTGACCATAGGCCATGTAGGTGGAACAAATGAGCAGTAGCTAGAGGTGCAGTGCATTCCTATTAGCCATACAGTATTTTGGCAAATGAGCAACTTGTTGCCTGAATGCCTGAAGGTATAACCTTCAGCTAAGAAAAATGCATTACAACTAATAGGATCATGATGGTCATAATTTAAATCAATATAAGGATCATAAAAAAGACTGAGGTGCAATTAAACATGAGCAAATTATCTTCAACTCTGTATGTTAAAAACAAATAAACTGAAGGGGACACAGTTATAATAGTTTGATATTGTGTAAAGTGTTAGTACAGTTAGCATGCAAAACACATGCAAGCTGACATCATTCCATACAATAAGTACAAAGTATTTTGTTTCAGTCAAAGCATTCCTTTCCTGCAGAATTGTATATGAGAAGCTTTCCTGACGCTGTCTTTCAATCATTAGGAAGAAAGCAGTGTAAAGCAAAGGGAAGTGCTTTTATTAATTATTATTATTATTATTAATTTATTTTATTTTATTATTTTATCAAAGGGAAGTTGCTTTTATTTATATCGATGGCTGTCATTACACAAGACCTCATTCCACTAGAGATCTGAGCCATTTAAATCCAGTGTGTCCAAATTAGATAAAAAACAGTCACACCCATTTTATTTATGAGAAACTAATGGACCCTGTGATCTCCAATACAACAGACGTCCAAAAGTGATGCTAAATTGGTTTAATCTATGTTGTCATTCCTATTCATCTAAAGGGAGCTGCACATAAATCAGAGTATTTTTACCCTTTATTGATGGCTCTACTAGAGGGGATTCGCAATAAAACACTTTCCCCCTCCTTTTTAATTTTAAAATCTGAATCATGCTCAAATTGTATGTAATGATGTGATAATATCTAGATTATGTCATTTCTTGCAGTATAAATTCGATTTTCCTTGGTTTCCTGTTGCTTGGAAAAACCAAAACAAGCTTGAGATCTGGGGGGAATCTACACTGCACTGTAAGCCTCTCCGCCTTTTGGTATTGGCATTATTAATCTTGGTTTCCCATCTTTAATTGGTTTTAATTATTATTTATTTAATCTATTCCAAGGGTAAAAAGAACTGGCACTAGCTGAAAGCACAAGCAATACATTTGCAAATATTTTCTGTCCACTAGTTTGCATAACAATCTCTATATATTATCTCAGGCAGTGGTCTCCAACCTGTTGCTCACCAACCCCTTGGAGGAAAGTTTTGTTACATAAACAAAGGGGCTAAAAAATAGCCAATCGTGGCCCTATTTGGTTCCTCCCGGAACATGTTTTATGCTTGTGTTGCTCACCAACTCTGTTTTCATTTAAATGTGGCTTGGAGGTAAAAAAGGTTGGGGACCCTGATCTAAGGGTTTCTCCAAAAGGACTAAAAAAAAGATGTGCCCAAGCTACGGGTATATTGTCATGAGAATGCCATGCAGCCCTAAAGTACAGCAGCTTAAACATATAAATTTAGAAATCTATCTTACATGGTGTATAAACAAATGAAGCTCCATGAAGCCTGGGTAAGATATAGGCAGTGACATAGGAGCCGCCGTCTGGATACATCTTTTTCTGGAGGGGTTTTTATCAGTTATACATCAAACGGGTTGTCAAACCAAATATTGTTTTGCATAAGGAAAACAAATATAATTCTACACAACCTTTCAATATACATTTACTACAAATGTCATCGATCTTAATGCTATTTGTAAATGTAATTGCTTTTGCTATTCCTTTTACTACTGGTTCTGCCTACGTGTACCTTTTAAACAAAGAAGGGATAGTAAGCTTCCCTCCAGCCTAGACTAATTCCCACAATGCCTTGCATTTTCTGTAATTTACAGACAAGATGGAGAATCACAAATAAGTGCAAAGTATTGTGGAAAATGGAGTCTTGAGGAGAGTACAGGGATCAATTAGTATAACAAAGACTGGGTGTAAAGTGCAAGGCACACTTTTTGCTGCATGTCTCTGTGCTCTGTTTTAGAGAGCATACACCTGAGGTGTGTTTGGCAGCACTGTATTCATAAGGAGCAGGAGGGTGGGAGGCACACAGGCATCCAACCCCCACCTATTCATTAACTTGCATGTAATTGGAATGCACAATTTAGTGAGCACCAGAGGACAAAGACCGCAACAGGGCCCTGTTTTAGACGGCAGGGGTTAAGGTCAGGGCATACTTGCGCTCCCTGATGCTGTAGTCATAAATTGCAGAATGCAGCCAGATTAGGGGGGACAATCTGCCCAAACTGCCTTCCTCCTGCTTGAATGAGAAAATGCCAGCGCCAATTCACTAACGACGCTTCGATTTCTGAAATCGTCTGAAGTTGCCTCACAAGGAAACTTCGGGGCGACTTCCGAAATCGAAGCGCCACAGGTGCCATTGCGCTGGCGTTTTCTCATTATAGCAGGCGGAAGACAGTGGGCAGGCAGTTTGGGGAGATTGTCGCCTTGCAGAAGAGCAGTTTGGACGGCAGGCGACTAAATCTCCCCCTGCCCTTATGTGCAAAGGCATCTATTAGCTGTACTTATGCCTATTGCGCAGAACTCAAAGAACTTGTGCTACTTGCCCATAATGCCTCAGATACCCACCCCCTGTAGAGAACTTCTAGTGAAGAAAGCTTACCCGGACCATGAGCCCCATGCAGCAGACAGCAGAATTAACTGTAAGACAGCACACAGGTAACAACTAATGATGAGAGTGAAGCATCAATATGAATACACACTGAACTTATAAGAACAACAAAAACTAGTCAGCAATGTGCAGTAACATAGACATCTGCAAAATGTTTAATACATATTTATTAAAAAAGCAATAGGTGACAATGGAAAAAAAATACACAATGATTTGTTACTTGTTAGAACTGGGTTTATGCCAGGCAGTGACTATGCAGAAATGCATGTTAAGAAATGAAACCGTGCCCTTGTTAAAGAAGATCTCCAACCCTGTATTAAAGCATATATTTAATAAATATATAAGTGCTAGAGTGTAAGTGGATTGTCCAACTGTGCAGATCTGTTCAGCTGTATTTTAAGGGAAATCAAAAATCAAACATCTTCCAGTATGAAAACACATTTGTAGCATTCTCACAGGTATGTACATAAACTTTTTCCTTCATTAACTAACAGTGAAATGTATAAAACTATCTGATTTCCTCAGGAGCAAGCAGTGTTCTTCATGACTCATACTACTTCCTCTCTTGCACAATAATATGCTGCTCATGGGCTCCTACTGAAAGGCTCCTGCTCTGAGAGGTCCTAATGTTTCAGTGCAAAAAGACAGTGCCGTTAACTAGAGGGGGGCGGGCCCTGGTGCATGATGTGCAGCCGGGCCCCGCCCCCCTCCCGTACACGATGGCTTTCACTGGTGAGCGGGCTGCCGGGGGGCCCTGAGGGGGTGCGGGCCCTGGTCCGCTCGCACCCCCTGCTCCCCCGGTATTTCCACCACTGCAAAAAGAAAGTTCCTACTCTGCTACCATTAGACAGCTTAGGTTCAGTAAAAGTAGATCCGTAGACCCAGAGTCTTAACCTTGGGTCCCCAGATGTTGCTGGACTACAACTGCCAGACACATTTGGGAACCCAGTGGCAAATCTGAGGAGATGTTTGCAAGGAGATAGGATTATTCCCCAGAAAGGAGAGTGTCCGTGTGCAGTCAACAGTTGTTGAGCAGACTATTTGCTGCCAATATTTGCAGCTAAACCTACTCTAGAAGGAAATGCATAATACTTTATCTGGCTGAATTACTACCAATATCTGGAAAATGAATACTAAAAGCATATTATATAATGTCCCCTCTTAAAGGACAATAACATTTAAAGTCAATGCTCTCTTATCTCAAAGAGTACATTGGCATACAAACAAAACATAAGGCTGGCCACACAAAAAAAGAAAGAAAAAAAACTTGTCTGGTTAGGTCACTAAAAGCAGAGATTTGACCACCAACACATTAGGCCACATTTGGATTATCTAATCTGTGGGCCCCTGGGCCAACAATTAGATCATAATGTGAAGTAGCGTCAATTCAACAGCACAAGTCCTCCTGCAAAAGATTGTGGGACCCAGCACACACCCACAGCCAGTCCCTCCTCAGTCCCCCCCTCCCTTCTTTGCTGAGCTGTACCTCTACTTATAGGTCAATATCTGCCTGCCTTGTCAGGGCTGAGACAGCAGCTGTTATTGACCTGTATATGCCCATCAGGTGTCCAGTGGTGTTTAAAGAAATCAGATTTCTTCTTTCCTGCCACTAACCCAAAACTAAATCTATTGTAGATCTACTGCTCTTTAAATCCTCAAATAACAGATCAGGATTGGGGGCTTCCTTCTACAGATATACTACTACAAGCTAGAAAATGAATGGTTATTTAAAACTCAGCTGGGAACACATTACTAATGAAAAATAGAACACCTGTAGATTACAGTATTTCTGGGTTTCTACAAAAAAAGCAAAACATTGGCACTTACTTCTTTCTCTCTTTCTCCCGTTTCAAGGTCTGCGAGCCCCCAGCCTGCTGTGACTGCAATAACTCTGTGGCAGTTTTCCGTTTCTTAAATTCATTCACCTCGTCGTCCAGGCTTTTTTTCTTATCTTCAAGCTTTTTCTTCTCCTCTTGATGTAACTTTTTTAAGCGGTCAAACTTTTCGTGGAGCTGTAAAGGGATGTGTAAACTTAAAAAACAGGCTGGCCAATTTATTAAAGAACATTGGTATCTGACAAATCATTCAAAAATGTATGAAATATGTAGAGAAGAAATAAATATAAAAAATGTGATAGTTACATAGTTAAATCGAGTTGAAAAAATACAAAGTCCATCAAGTTCAGCCCCTCTAAATGAAAACCCAGCATCCATAAACACACCCCTCCATACTTTCACATAAATTATATATACCCATACTTATACTGAGTATAGAGTTTGGTATCACAATAGCCTTTGATATTATGTCTGTCCAAAAAATCATCCAAGCCATTCTTAAAGGCATTAACTGAATCAGCCATCACAACATCACCCGGCAGTGCATTCCACAACCTCACTGTCCTGACTGTGAAGAACCCCCTACGTTGCTTCAAATGAAAGTTCTTTTCTTCTAGTCTAAAGGGGTGGCCTCTGTTACGGTGATCCTCTTTATGGATAAAAAGGTCCCCTGCTATTTGTCTATAATGTCCTCTAATGTACTTGTAAAGTGTAATCATGTCCCCTCGCAAGCACCTTTTTTCCAGAGAAAACAACCCCAACCTTGACAGTCTACCCTCATAATCTAAGTCTTCCATCCCCCTAACCAGTTTAGTTGCCCATCTCTGCACTCTCTCCAGCTCATTTATATCCCTCTTAAGGACTGGAGTCCAAAACTGCACTGCATACTCCAGATGAGGCCTTACCAGGGACCTATAAAGAGGCATAATTATGTTTTCATCCCTTGAGTCAATGCTGTTTTTTATGCAAGACAGAACTTTATTTGCTTTAGTAGCCACAGAATGACACTGCCCAGAATAAGACAACGTGTTATCTACAAAAACCCATAGACCATTCTCATTTAAGGAAACTCCCAACACACTGCCATTTTAGTGTATGACTTGCATTTATATTATTTTTGCCAAAGTGCATAACCTTGCATTTATCAACATTGAACCTCATTTTCCAGTTTGCTGCCCAGTTTCCCAGCTTAGACAAATGTGGCAGCATCCTGCATGGAAACTATAGTTCTGCATGATTTAGTATCATCTGCAAAAATAGAAACAGTACTTTCAATGGTCACCTCCAGGTCATTAATAAACAAGTTGAAAATCAAAGGACAAAGTACAGAGCCCTGCTGTACTCCGCTAAGACTGGTCCAATTAGAAAATGTTCCATTTACCACCACTCTTTGTAGTCTATCTTTTGCAGGGGCACAAACATCAAACAATGCACAGATTATTCATTCAGCTTGGTGAGTTGCCAGCTAAATTGCTTACAACTCTAAGCACATCATCTCTTGAAACAACTAATTTGTACCACACATTTTTATGTCTTTTATATACACTTGCCTTTCAGTTGAAACAACACACCTTCTACAACAATACATGAGCCAAAAGACCTAATCCGTTTCGCTAAAAATTCTTGAAGCAGCGAAAAACTTGCCAAATGCATTGAAATCTATAGGCAACAAACTTTTTTTTGGCAAAAAATTTTGCTCATCACTAGTCATTAGTAAGAAGCTGGAAAAAAATTTGGGAGAATGTGGGAGAACCTCCAAGTGTATTTGGAGGTTCTGGTAGTGGTACTACTGGTAGTGCATAATATATCTGGATGGTACTGTAGCCCCTGCCCCAATGTCTCTCATTAATGTTTGGTGAACCAGTTTCATCAGACTGCTTTCAAGGCTCACATTTGGTGAACTACTGAATATGTCAGACATTTTTGATGATGGTAGCTTTGCTTTCCTAAATTTTAGCATTAAAAAAACACAAATGCTAAAAGTAAATCTAGCTGCACAAATCCTTACAGATGCTAGATCATTCCTTACAGCCAAATGGAAAAGCCAAATCTGTCAAATGGAAAACTGACCTAACCGATGAGGGATCAGTTAGTTCACAACTTGCCACTGCGTTAAAGGATTCACAAGCCAATCCATCAGATTACTGCAACATGGCCATCTATGTGAGGTTAAAATGATCAATTATCCAATTTATATTGATGAGATATTTTAAAAATTCTGCCTTGTGCAGAAACCCGAAGATTAGAAAACTCCAACATGGATGAATAAAAATAAGTAGCTCTTTACTGAATCAAGAAATGTGGCAACACCACCTCGCAGTTTGTAGTGATACCACTAATAGTGTACAAGTTGCATGAAATGCTGCTTCTGGAGAAAATACCTCTTTTTCTGCCTCCTTCAGCTCAGCTTCCTTCTCTTTCACTCTCTGAACAAACATCTGCCTCATTTCCTCTTCTTTCTTCTGCAGATCTCCCAGAAATTCATTTCTTTTTGCTTCGTAGGTCTCCTGTAAACTAATAAGAGAAATTAAATGGTAATGTAAGATCAATTAGAAACTAAGTTGATATGATGGCAACTTACTAGTTAACTAATTTTGAAATGACCCCAAGCAGCTGCATTGTCTTCCCATTTGTGTCTCTAACCTACTTTGCTCTGTGTGTTTGTCCTTAAAGCTGTGGAACACAACTGTGCTACAGTGACACACCATACATGTAAATAATTAGGTGTCCTCAGCACAACAGACCAGATAGTGGGACCAAAGATTTAAAATTTAGAGCACGGAGTGCTGCATTTATAAATATAAGAGAAATGGGTCGCAGAGACCCAATAGTAGAGGCACCACAGAATAATCTGCTTGTTGCAGCAATCATCAATATGTTGGCTTGGTGAGACAATCATCATTAAAGAGAATGAAACCTTGAATGAACAAGTTTACTTGCAACATGTATTTTCCATTCTATTGTTCAGCAAAGACTACCATACTGAAGTCGGAAGGGACACAGAGGAGCTTCAAATGCAGTTTGCAATAGTTACCGGTATGCGAGTTTTCGTATAAGCAATAACAGATTCTTACCTTAGCGATATACAAAACACCAATATTCTGTGTAGTCCAATATTAGAATAACAGTTTCTATAATGTAAATAGCCTGTAACATTAAACCCCGAACAAATCCATTTCTACATTCAAGTATTTTTGTTTTTAAAGGGATACTGTCATGGGGAAAAAATGTTTTTTTTCAAAATGCATCAGTTAATAGTATTGCTCCAGCTGAATTCTGCACTGAAATCCATTTCTCAAAAGAGCAAACAGATTTTTTTTATATTGAATTTTGAAATCTGACATGGGGCTAGTCAGTTTCCCAGCTGCCCTGAGTTATGTGACTTGTGCTCTGATAAACTTCGTCACTCTTTACTGCTGTATTGCAAGTTGGAGTGATATCACCCCCCTCCCTCCCCAGCAACAGAACAATGGGAAGGTAACCAGATAGCAGCTCCCTAACACAAGGTAACAGTTGACTGGTAGATCTAAGAACTCAATAGTAAAATCCAGGTTCCACTTCAACACATTCAGTTCCATTGAGTAGGAGAAACAATAGCCTGCCAGAAAGCAGTTCCATCCTAAAGTGCTGGCTCTTTCTGAAAGCACATGACCAGGCAATATGATCTGAGATGGCTGCCTACACTTGCTGGTTCAGGAATGAGATTTCATATGGTAGAGTGCATTAATTGCAGTGCAAACAGTGTAATTTATAAATAAAAACTACATCACAAAAATCATGACAGAAACCCTTTAAGTCAATTGAAGTGAGAAAAGATAAATATGCGTGTCATTGGAAAATGTACGAATTGGAATGCATTTGACCTGTACGCCAAACATAAACTGGAATCCCTGTAGAGAAGTGATTTTTCTGTGCCAGGAAAATTCTGCACCCAGTACTCTGTAGAATTGCTAATGTTCTATAAGAATAAAACTGTAATTTTGTAACTACAATAAGCTATTTTCCAGGAGAAGCCTGTAATTTCACTTTTACAAACTGTAATTGAGAGTTTACTGTGATCTCGAAATCCTTAGGAAACCCAAACTGTTTCTGTAAATGCAACACTACAAATGAGGCTTTTATAAAAAATTGTTTTGGTACCTGAATGGTTTGCTGTCTGGGTCTGTGTCTTTGAAGCCCATTTCCTCCAATTTGCACCTTCGGTAAAGTTCATAATGATGTGTGTGTGTTTGTTCACGTAAATCCTCCATGTTCACCCGTATCAGCATCTCTCTCAGCTTGATGAAATCACAGTGAGATTCGTTTTCAACTGGAGAAATAAAACCGTTTTTACCAAGTGACATACGTGTAGCAAGGACGTATCAGAAAATAATCTTCATTAAAGTTCACCTACAAATAACAATGATGTAGACAGAGTTTACACAACTTTAGGAACACAACAAGGAACATAACAAGCAGCAATAAAAACTTCACAATTAACCTTATTTCTGGTTGCTGGCTTTAAAGTTCTGTGGTGCATTTTCATTTCAGGTTGCATAATTGAGGTTAAAAGAAAATATTTTATGTAAATTTACTGCCTGTTCAAGTGAAACTATTTATCCTATTTATTAATAAAATATTTTGCTTTTATTTGAGTCCCAAGACAACTTTCATTGAATCAAATGAAGTCGAGCATACAGACCCAACCCAGTGCATCTGAATAGGAAGAGAAATGCAAATCCAGGTAATTTCTGAGCTCACCTTGAATAGTTCCCCAAGGGTACTGCCGAACTTTCATCATTTTGTTTCCTATTTTTGCTTCCTCTGTGCTGCCAACCACTGCAAAGGGCAAGTGAGCCTGAAATAATGGTAAGAAAATGTTTCTGTTATCGAATATGTAATATACCAAATTGATTTTAAAAAAAATCACATTAATACAGAATTACACACCATTTTCAGGCATATTAGAATCAAGAACAGAATATATTTAGCTCTAAACATAAATGTAAAGAGCAAACAAAATGCTGTAGGGCAATTCAAGGCCATGGGGTCAGTTATATCAATCATTAAGTTGTTTTGCACTCCAAGCTATTCTATTAACTGCATTATCTGACCCAAAAACTACTTAAAAAAAACAAAATACTCATAACCCAAATACCTTGCTTTAAAGAAGAAGGAAAGCTAACGAATCAGTTTATTGCCAATAGATTAGCCACAATAGTGCAAGCTAGGAGACTATTTATTCTGTAGAATGCTTTACCATAACAGCTCTAGAAGCTCTCTGTTTGTTTAGGATAGCAGCTGCTATATTAGCTTGGTGTGACATCCTTTCCTGCCCTAGTCTCTACCTGCTCACTCATAGCTCTGGGCTCAGATTACAGCAGGGAGGGGAGGAGGGAAAAAGGGAGGAAGAGAGGTGCAAACTGAGCATGCTCAAGCCATGGCCCTGGAGGGTTAAGCTGAATGCAGGAAGTCTGATACAGAAGCCCATGTGTACACTCTAGAAGGAAAGAAATGCTGTGTTTCTTTTGACAGAGGACTCAGATCAGCATTACTTTGGGGGATTACTGGTGTATTTATATAGACCTTTCTGATGAAGCTTACTTAGCCTTTCCTTCTCCGTTAAATACTTGTGTGAAGAAAAAAAAACAGAACACTTACATTCATTGTCCCATTTATTTCAGCGACTGTTTCATCATCTGTGGGAAACTGATAGATCTGTACTCCATTGCTAACCAGCTCACTTGTAATCTTAATCTTGAATTTAGTCAGTTCACTCTTAGAAATGGCATCGGATTTAGCAATGATTGGAATAATATTAACCTAAAGAATGATGAATAAGAAACTCAGATGGCCATACACATAAAGATTTGCTTGTATGCCAAATTAATATTGCACATTATATGTTTATATAATGTGCACATTATATATATATCTATAGACTAAGTAAATGGAAGTTGGCATTTGGCATTTCTTGAAAAGGGAACAGTTTGGTGTGAGGCATAAGTACTGTTAAAAGTTACTGTGCAAGTCATTATCTTAAGTCATAATATGTTTAGACTACAATATGCTTGTATAATTATACACTTATACACCTTAGCCCATACAAGCAGATATCATCCAGGCCTCTCTTCACTAATTAGCCGTCTTCTCACCCATGTATGGGCATAACATGATGTCTACATGGCTAACATGAATTGGGCCATGCAGAAGATCCAACAGCGTAATACCATCAAGGGAAAGGAAGGGGCATTATTTATATAAGTTCGCAAGAAGTTGCCACTGAAAATGAAAACAGGATCTCTAGCATGAGATCCCACATAAAAGGCCAATTGCTTAACCCACGATTATAGAAGGCAGCTGATGGATCTTCAGTGACCCCAATAAAATGCAATGGTTAAATATTTGCATTGGTTAGATTTGGTCCACCGGTCAGTTAAAGATCTTCTTCTTTGGCAAAACAAGATGATCTTTAAATGCTGTCCACTTGAACTTGATGAAAATAGAGAACCCCCCCCCCCTACCCTCCCTAGAATCCAAAAGGTAAATTTACTAAGCGGCGAAAATTCACCAGCGACGGCTTCACAACACTTCGCCAGACGAAAGTTCGCTCAGACAATGCTAATTTACTAAAATGCGAAGTTGCGTCCAGGATGGCGAACACTGGCAAATTTTTCGCTAGTGTTACTTTGGCAATCAAAGTGAAGATGCACTAGTGTTCAATTATGCCTAGCGCAACTTTATTAGAGGTCTTCACGCAGGATAATTTGCATATGGCGGGAAATGATAAAGTTGAATGGACGTTTATGTTGCAGCAAATACATTACATTAAACAAGTCCAGGGGACCTTAATAAAGACAATAGAGTTGTTAGAATGCCCTACACATGAGCCCACTGTATAGTTTATGCTCCATATGTTAGAAAATATATGGGGGAACCCGGTTACCTCGGGTTCTCCACCCATTTTTTGCTCATATATCTTTGTTTATCTACCTATCACAAGGATGGGGATAATACCTTCCCAGGGGTTAAAGAGCAATAGGTGAAATTACAAAAGACTTTTTCATAGTTGACTATTTTTATTCAAATGAAATATGTGAGTTTTCAGGCCCCCCCCCCCAAATATTCAAATGTAACATCATATTCTCCTTTTACATTCATGTTTTGTTTGTCTGCAGCTTGTCATTAGCTATATTTTTAGCAGCTCATACTGCTGGATTTACCAGTACTGAGGTTAATGAAATAATGAGGTTATGAGTTTATAAGGCATAATGGCATGATTATTTTTAGTTACAATAGCTCATATATATCAATCTTGTACATCTACCTTGCTGTCCAGTTTCTTCATAGTTACCAGGTCAAGAGACTTCAGAGAATGACCCGTGGGAGCAATAAAATAGAGGCAGGCATGGATACGAGAATCATGGTAGTTATGAAAGACTCTTTTAATCTTCAGCTCCTCCTGCAGGTAGGCTTCATATTGGGAATCAATGAACTCAACAATAGGTTTGTAACTTTAGGGAGAGAGCAGGAACAAAGAAATAAATGTGAATATAATTATATTCTTGCTTCTTTTCAATCAGGCAGAACAGTAATGCATGGTAAATGTGAATTTAAATATACTTATGGAATCTGTTAGCAAAGTGATGCTTTGCTTTTAAAGGAACAGTAACACCAAAAGTGATTTAATGTAATGGCAATATAATGTACTGCTGCCCTGCATTGGTAAACCTGAGGCGTTTACTTCAGAAACTTTACTATAGTTTATATAAACAAGCTGCTGTGTAGCCATGGGGCAGCCATTTAAGCATAGGGTAAACAGTAGATAACAGATAAGTTCTGATGATTCTTATTGTATACTACATAGCTTATATATTATTTGTTGTGTACACTGTGCCTTTTCTACTTTTTCAGCTTTGAATGGCTGCCCCATGGTTACACAGCAGCTTATTTAGAATATATATATATATATATATATATATATATATATATATATATATATATATATATATATATATATATATATATATATATATATATATATATATATATATATATATATATATATATATATCTGGAAACAGGCGAGCACACACAGGTCTTAATTGAAAAACAAAAGGTGTTTATTAAACAAAAAACTGACGTTTCGGCTAGCACTCTAGCCTTTCTCAAAGTACAAATGCACACTAAAAACCAACCTTTTAAACCCCCAGTGGCGGGAAGGGAGGGAAAGTGATGTCATAGGTCAGGAATGTTAAGTGGATAAACAGTATGCAACAAAAGGGGCGTGGGAGTAAGGTGAAGTGAAACCATCAAAGAAAAAAGGGGAGGTTAATAATATATACATATCAAGGCAAGCAGTAATTGCAGAAAAAGTACATGTTAACATTAATATATACAGAGATTAATAAAAGCTCCAACGCTGACTTGACACAAATAGTGAAATTTAGACAATATCGGTAGTTCGTTACTCAAAGTCAATGCAACATAAAAATATATGAGTTCATAATAGAGATACAAGTCCCTTGACAAAGTAGATGTATAAAGCGATACAAAGTTGTATCTACGCTTGAGGGAAAGAAACATTGTGTGATGTCTGTTAGTTAACGCATTGATCGCCAGGTGGGTCATCATGGAGGGAAATGTCAAGTAGTGACAGATGTAATGGCGGTTCCACAGCGGTTACCTGTATTTGTCGACTGGTCCGGCCGTAAAAGTGCTGGAACATGGTGTACCTTGTTGTGGGCCGTGAGATCCATCAGATCAGAGGCAGGAGATCGGTAGCGTGATGCGCCTTAGAGTGCGCAGCGGTGTGGAGCATCCAGTGGTGCTGCGGCTGTTTGAGAGCTACCGTGGATATCAGTCGGGGAAACAGCAGAGAGGTTTCGCTTGTATTCAAGGCGTGGAGTCCGCGGGAATGGTCATTATGGAGATGAAGTAAGGGGTGTGGTATCAGCAATAGATCTGGTGTAGTTCAGGCTGGCTGTAAACTCAATGTGAAGGTGAGCGTCGCTAGGGCCTGGAAGGATAGCAACGAGATCAAGTTCAAGGATCAAAGTTCAAAGTTCACTTATTTCTAACAGGAGAAAAATAATCACAATAGATAACAGGATCACAACTAGCGATCTACAGGTATTAGGTACGGAACTGAATGGGGAATAGTCTGCTGTGAATAAAAGGGAGATGAATGTGTATCGTGCTGCAGGCTCATGATAATTGCGAGGGGAGGTACACATAAGGAAGGAACATAAGGAAGGGTGGGTATGGGTACGTATCGGCAGTGGCAGAAAGTGGCGAGGCGATGGTACGTGCTCCTGAGCTGATGATACGTGCTCCTGAGCTGAGGCGGAGTCTGTCCGAGTGGCTAGAAAGCAAGCCAACGGTAATGCCAAGTTTGTCTAAATTTCACTATTTGTGTCAAGTCAGCGTTGGAGCTTTTATTAATCTCTGTATATATTAATGTTAACATGTACTTTTTCTGCAATTACTGCTTGCCTTGATATGTATATATTATTAACCTCCCCTTTTTTCTTTGATGGTTTCACTTCACCTTACTCCCACGCCCCTTTTGTTGCATACTGTTTATCCACTTAACATTCCTGACCTATGACATCACTTTCCCTCCCTTCCCGCCACTGGGGGTTTAAAAGGTTGGTTTTTAGTGTGCATTTGTACTTTGAGAAAGGCTAGAGTGCTAGCCGAAACGTCAGTTTTTTGTTTAATAAACACCTTTTGTTTTTCAATTAAGACCTGTGTGTGCTCGCCTGTTTCCAGATATACATTACTATTTTGCTGTTAGCACCCAGGCAACAAGACTTTTTAAACGAGCTGTGCTGGCTTTTTTTGCTCTTTGTTTATACTTTCAAGCCGTGGCACCCGAGTTCTGCACCTTTAACCCCACTTTTTGAAAGACCAACTTTCTCACCTTTGGCGATGGAACATCAGGAGGGAGCCGAACCAATCGATATCCCTCTCAGTGGATTCCAGTTTTCGGACATCGAAGCTGCAGACATCCTATTCACTGAAACCGCCGATGATCTTGTCCCGACAGCAACTACATTTGATCTATATCACCATCTTCTACGCTTGAAGGAACGGGAAGTCGATCTCAAGTTACACGGCATCTACCTCTCCGACTTTTACAAACGGCACCACATCCCAAGGGGCTTCAGGGTGAAAAACATACCCACCATTGGCCGGAACAACACGGACTTTTGCAAAAAGTGGTGCCAAATTCTTAATAAATGTTCCATGGATTTAATGCTACTTGTTATTGATGAAGTCTCCAAAAACCTAAGGGTAGTCCGCACTGAGATCACAGCCTATGAGACAGCTAATCTACACACCTTACGTGCCGATAGAGACACCAAGTGGATTGAGAAACTTGAACACCAGCTGATCCACTACACTTCCGAGCTGCACAAATTTAAAAGAAATAAAATACAGATCGTTAACACTGACTACCAAAACAGGCGAGTCTACAGCTGGCTCACTGGAGGAGATACGACTGGGCAACGTTTCAACAGACCGCATAGACAGCGGGTGGGCTTCAGCGGGTTTGACTCCTCTCCTTACACCTCCTCCCCTTCAGACACTGACTCCTTCACGCGAGGCAGGGGACGCCAGAGGGGCAGATCCACACGCCCTACAACTACTTCCCATACTTCTACTCCTGATCATCCGAGCGCTTTTTAGGATCAGTCACCCGATCCAAAACAAGGGACGCCCCCACAAGAGACGTGGGGGATATCGACACAAGACCCCCCTACCCATACAGGAGGAAGTAGTCTTCAACCTGAGCTCCCATACCCTCAGTCCAGCTGAACATAAACTGCTTACTAAAGGCCTCTCTTTTGTACCAACCACGATCGTCAGTTCCCTTGATCTAATGATTGACATACACCGGTTTCAGCGCACTATGAAACTTAAAGAACACTTCAGAACCAAGACCACTAATGTCACATCTCCTTTTCGGCCTTCCAGCACTTTTGAACCCACCAATACGCCTAAGTCCATTGCTGCTTTCACCAGGCTCATGATGGATGAATCACTTAAACCCAGAGACCAGACTAACAGGTCAAACATTACCAAGGCCGAGAGAGAAGCCATCACCACGCTTGCCAAAAACGCTAACATCGTTATTAGAGCAGCTGACAAGGGTGGGGGTGTTGTCGTCATGGACTACACATCATACCGCTCTGAAATATTGAAACAACTGAGTGATACCTCCACCTATCAAGTATTGCAGTCTGACCCTACAGGCCACTACAAGAGAAAGGTTGACTCCATTCTAAATGCAGCTCTCCTTCAAGGCCTCATATCTGAATCCACACTAGGCTTTTTGACACAGGAGCATCCAGTATGCCCAATCTTATACCACTCTTCCAAAGATACACAAATGCTTGAAGGACCCACCTGGCCGCCCTATTGTTAGCGCCAGAGATTCTGTACTCCAACCACTAGCAATTTTTGTTGATTACTATCTGCAACCGCTTGTCCAGAAGGGCATCACCTATCTCAAGGACACTGGTGACTTACTGCAAAAACTACAATCTTGCCTACCGGTTCCATCGAATACTCTTCTGGCTACAATGGATGTCACCTCTTTATACACAGTCATCCCTACAGAGCTGGGTATACAGACTGTATCTGACACCCTTTCCCAGCACAAAGATCCACAACGGCCCAATACAGGCTTCCTTCTTGATCTTCTCGGCCTTTGTTTGAGACTCAATTACTTCAAATTCGAATTGAGCTATTACCTACAACTTAGCGGCACCAGTATGGGCTCTAACGTGGCACCATCCTTCGCCAATCTGTTCATGGCAAGCTTCGAGGACCAACACATTTTCCCTCAGTATGGACAATTCATATACAGACTTTGGCGCTATATAGACGATCTTTTGATCCTATGGGTTGGCACCGAAGACCAGTTCACAACAATGGTCAGGGAGCTTAATGACCTCCCCACCCCAATTAAATTCACTGCTCAGATCAACTGCAAAGAAATACCCTTTTTGGACATCTTATTATCTAAACAAGAAACCACATTGAGCACGACAATCTACCGCAAGCCGACTGACCGCAACACCCTGTTGCATTATTCTTCCTGCCATCCACCACATTTACTCAAAAGTATCCCATACTCACAGATGGTACGAGTAATACGCAACAACAGCAACCCAATACATCTTGCATCACAGCTGGACG
Organism: Xenopus laevis; assembly: GCF_017654675.1. Taxonomy (NCBI): domain Eukaryota; kingdom Metazoa; phylum Chordata; class Amphibia; order Anura; family Pipidae; genus Xenopus; species Xenopus laevis. The sequence goes on from NC_054386.1 coordinate 68,167,782, forward strand.
AGCTAACATTACGCTTTCTACAACGTGGTTACTCTGCAGATGAACTGACAGAAAGTCGTAACAGAGCAGCCCAATTGACTCACGCTGACCTCATTTCCACACCAACCCACGCCAAGAAAGCCAATGATGACCGTCTTACTTTTCTTACCACCTACTCGCCCAGTACCAAAACTTTCATGCAAACAATCAAGGATCACTGGACGATTATTCAGAGGGACAAAACTCTTCCACCAATCTTTAAACAGTTACCTAGGTTATCATACAAACGTGGCTCTTCTTTGAGAGATCTGCTGGTCAAGACTGACCCCACACCCTGCTATGACACCTCCAAGACTTCGACCTGGCTGTCAACCCCCAGAGCCGGGTGCTACCGCTGCTCTGACTGCACCACCTGCAGACAACTGATCACAGGCTCCTCGTTCACCCATCCACATTCTGGCAAACACGTTGTGATCCAACATCGGGTCACTTGCACCACCAAGTTTGTCATCTACATCATCAAATGTCCATGCGGACTTTTATATGTGGGCAAGACTATCACCACCTTTCGAGACCGCATGGCCAATCACCGCTCCTCCATACGGACAGCATTACAAAAGGGCTCAGGAGACACCCCGGTCTCTCAACATTTTGTCTCCAATAGACATACCTTAGCGTCCCTTAGGAGCATGATTATTGACCATGTCCCGCCCCTGGCACGAGGGGGCGACCGAGAACGGCGGTTACTACAACTTGAGCTCAAATGGATACACCGTCTGGATACCTTGAACCCCAAAGGACTTAATGAGATGATCTCATATGCTCCATTTTTCTGAACAGTCATAATAATCTTAACCATGCATTTCTGTTGATAGTTTCAATATGTTTACCTGATACACACAACTATATGCTACATCGATTGCTGCCAGACATGATTAACTGCGACCCCACTGGTTTTTCCTTTACCATGCGTTAGTTTCCCTCTACCCTGTGTTAGTTTCCCCTGTTTGTTACCCACCCCCTGTCTTTCCAATACCCCCCATGCTCTGGCTTCTGGCACATATGAGGCATTCCTTGTGGTCTCTTAGACCCTATTTGCAGCTAGGTGGATGTACCCCCAATGATACACTTCCAGTCGTGCACATTACTCGGGAGGGTCACGTGTCTGAATGCCCCTGCGATCTCAAGGTGGATGACCGGACCCCTTGCCCAGTGCACTTCAGGTTACAGATGCTGGTTCTCTTTGAACATGTCCCCCAGGACCTACCATATTTAAACCTGGCTCTTTCACCATAACCTTTATTAAAAATAATGGTCTAGCCAAATTTAGGTTGAGCCATCTACTTTAACAGCATCACTTGGCATTACCGTTGGCTTGCTTTCTAGCCACTCGGACAGACTCCGCCTCAGCTCAGGAGCACGTATCATCAGCTCAGGAGCACGTACCATCGCCTCGCCACTTTCTGCCACTGCCGATACGTACCCATACCCACCCTTCCTTATGTTCCTTCCTTATGTGTACCTCCCCTCGCAATTATCATGAGCCTGCAGCACGATACACATTCATCTCCCTTTTATTCACAGCAGACTATTCCCCATTCAGTTCCGTACCTAATACCTGTAGATCGCTAGTTGTGATCCTGTTATCTATTGTGATTATTTTTCTCCTGTTAGAAATAAGTGAACTTTGAACTTTGATCCTTGAACTTGATCTCGTTGCTATCCTTCCAGGCCCTAGCGACGCTCACCTTCACATTGAGTTTACAGCCAGCCTGAACTACACCAGATCTATTGCTGATACCACACCCCTTACTTCATCTCCATAATGACCATTCCCGCGGACTCCACGCCTTGAATACAAGCGAAACCTCTCTGCTGTTTCCCCGACTGATATCCACGGTAGCTCTCAAACAGCCGCAGCACCACTGGATGCTCCACACCGCTGCGCACTCTAAGGCGCATCACGCTACCGATCTCCTGCCTCTGATCTGATGGATCTCACGGCCCACAACAAGGTACACCATGTTCCAGCACTTTTACGGCCGGACCAGTCGACAAATACAGGTAACCGCTGTGGAACCGCCATTACATCTGTCACTACTTGACATTTCCCTCCATGATGACCCACCTGGCGATCAATGCGTTAACTAACAGACATCACACAATGTTTCTTTCCCTCAAGCGTAGATACAACTTTGTATCGCTTTATACATCTACTTTGTCAAGGGACTTGTATCTCTATTATGAACTCATATATTTTTATGTTGCATTGACTTTGAGTAACGAACTACCGATATTGTCTAAATTTCACTATTTGTGTCAAGTCAGCGTTGGAGCTTTTATTAATCTCTGTATATATTAATGTTAACATGTACTTTTTCTGCAATTACTGCTTGCCTTGATATGTATATATTATTAACCTCCCCTTTTTTCTTTGATGGTTTCACTTCACCTTACTCCCACGCCCCTTTTGTTGCATACTGTTTATCCACTTAACATTCCTGACCTATGACATCACTTTCCCTCCCTTCCCGCCACTGGGGGTTTAAAAGGTTGGTTTTTAGTGTGCATTTGTACTTTGAGAAAGGCTAGAGTGCTAGCCGAAACGTCAGTTTTTTGTTTAATAAACACCTTTTGTTTTTCAATTAAGACCTGTGTGTGCTCGCCTGTTTCCAGATATACATTACTATTTTGCTGTTAGCACCCAGGCAACAAGACTTTTTAAACGAGCTGTGCTGGCTTTTTTTGCTCTTTTTTTATATATATATATATATATATATATATATATATATATATATATATATATATATATATATATATATATATATATATATATATATATATATAATACACAAAAGCCATGAATATCTTGTAAATTATATCCTTATAAACGGTGAGTTCTGATGTCATCAGTTATAAACGGTGAGTTCTGATGTCATTTCTGTCACATGACTCACTAAAACTTGTGTATTATAATAAATAAAGTACCCCATGTTGCAAAATATGAGGATATTAGAAGTTACCTTGGAGTTCCATGAACTGTATAAAAACACTCGGCTTTCGGCCTCGTGTTTTTATATGGTCATGAAACTCCTCGGTAACTTATAATATCCTTATATTTTACAAGAGGGGGTACTTTATTCACTATATATATTTATCTATATATCTATATATCTATATATCTATATAGCTATATATATATATATAGCTATATATATATATATATATATATATATATATATATATATATATATATATATATATATATATATATATATATATATATATATATATCTCTCTATATAGCTATATATATATATATATATATATATATATATATATATATATATATAAATAAAAACTATCGTAGAGTATCTGAAGCAAACACCCCAGTTGTACCAGTGCCGCATAACAGTACATTCTATTTTCATTACTTTAAAATACTGCAATTTGTTTGCTGTTACTTTTCCTTTCAAATAAATATATGTTTTATACCTTCCCAATCAGAAAAAAAAAACATTGGGCATGAGGACTTCTCACCTGTCTTCTTTGTTAATCTGGTCCCCAAAACCAATGGAGTTAATAACTGTCAGTTTCAGACGCACATTACTCTCTGTAAGATCATATGTACTGGATTTAAGCTGCACCCCAGGTTGTGAATGTGAATTGGGCTCACTTTCAAACTTGGTGTTAAACAAGGTGTCCATCAATGTAGATTTACCGAGGCCAGTCTCACCTAAATTACACAAAAAAAAACCCACAAGATATAGCAATCACTTATTATATACATATAACATGCACATATACAAATGCTCACATTAGCACACACGCAAAAGCCTGCTCTTCAGTTTTCATACTCATTAATGAGTCTTTATAAAAATTAGAACAATGAATGTAATGATTTGCCCCTAAAAAGTGATAGGCCCAAAATAAGAAAATCAATTAAAGGGATACAGTCATGGGAAAAAAAATTTTTTTCAAAATGAATCAGTTAATAGAGCTGCTCCAGCAGAATTCTGCAATGAAATCCATTTTTCAAAAGAGAAAACAGATTTTTTTGTATTCAATTTTGAAATCTGACATGGGGCTAGACATTTTGTCAATTTCCCAGCTGCCCCTGGTCATGTGACTTGTGCCTGCACTTTAGGAGAGAAATGCTTTCTGTCAGGCTACTGTTTTTCCTTCTCAATGTGTCTTAGTGGGACATGGGTTTTTACTATTGAGTGTTGTTCTTAGATCTACCAGGCAGCTGTTATCTTGTGTTAGAGAGCTGTTATCTGGTTACCTTCCCATTGTTCTTTTGTTTGGCTGCTGGGGGGGGAAAGGGAGGAGGATGATATCACTCCAACTTGCAGTACAGCAGTAAAGAGTGAATGAAGTTTATCAGAGCACAAGTCACATGACTTGGGGCAGCTGGGAAATTGACAATATGTCTAGCCCCATGTTAGATTTCAAAATTGAATATAAAAAAATCTCTTTGCTCTTTTGAGAAATGGATTTCAGTGCAGAATTCTGCTGGAGCAGCACTATTAACTGATTCATTTTGAAAAAAAACATTTAGTAAGATATTAAAATTTAAAGCAACTTAGCAGCCTTCATAGCACCCTATAAAACCTAATCCTGTGATCAGAGATGAATTCACATTTACTTCAATTTACTTCAAACATCTTTGAAATAGATAATCCTACTAATAAATGTATGTAAGAAGCATAACTTCTCACTCTTCACTTGCACAAACATTTTGTGAAATATATACAACTAAAATGTGAAAAACTGGCTGTGCAAAAATGTGGGTACCCTTGTAATTTTGCTAATTTGAATGCATGTAACTGCTCAATACTGATTACTGGCAACACCAAATTGGTTGAATTAGCTTGTTAAGCCTTGAACTTCATAGGCAGGTGTGTCCAATCATGAGAAAAGGTATTTAAGGTGGCCAATTGCAAGTTGTGCTTCTGTTTGACTCTCCTCCTAAGAAATTGAAGGCCACAGGCACAGTTGTAAAACCCAGGTCTGGCAGCCCAAGAAAAATACAGGAGCGGCATATGCGGAGGATTGGGAGAATGGTTACAAACAACCCAAAGATCACCTCCAAAGACCTGCAAGAACATCTTGCTGCAGATGTATCTGTACATGGTTCTACAATTCAGTGCAATTTGCACAAAGAACATCTGTATGGCAGGGTGATGAGAAAGAAGCCCTTTCTGCACTCACAACACAAACAAAGTTGCTTGTTGTATGCAAAAGCGCATTTAGGTAAGCCACAGTCATTTTGGAACAATGTGCTTTGGACTGATGAATTTAGTTATTTGGTTATAACAAAAAGCACTTTGCATGGCGGAAGAAGAACACCTCATTCCAAGAAAAACACCTGCTACCTACTTTGGTGGAGGTTCCATCATGCTGTGGGGCTGTGTGGCTAGTTCATGGACTGGGGCCCTTGTTAAAGTCGAGGGTCGGATGAATTCAACCCAATATCAACACATTCTTCAGGATAATGTTCAAGCATTAGTTATAAATTTGAAGTTACGCAGGGGTTGAATGTTGCAACAAGACAATAACCCTAAACACACTTTGAAATCTACAAAGGCATTTATGCAGTGGGAGAAGTACAATATTCTGGAATGGCCGTCACAGTCCCCCAACTTAATTATCATGTAAAATCAATGGGATGATTTGAAGCAGGCTGTCCATGCTCAGCAGCCATCAAATTTAACTGAATTGGAGAGATTTTGTATGGACGAATGGTCAAAAATACCACCATCCAGAATCCAGACACTCATCAAAGGCTATAGGAGGCATCTAGAGGCTGTTACATTTGCAAAAGGAGGCTCAACTAAGCATATTGCATATTTTCTGTTAATCCAATAAACATTATGTCACTGCTGAAATACTACTGTTTCCAAAAGGCATGTTATATATTAAAAGGAAGTTGCTACTTTGAAAGAAAAGCCAATGATAAAAAAAACTCCAAACAATTAAGAGGGGTTCCCAAAATTTTTCATATGACTGTATATTTACAGAACCACCATTTCGTGATGGTATCTGTGCTGTCTCAGAGATCACCTGACCAGAAATACTGCAGCTCTAACTGTAACAGGAAGAAGTGTGAAAGCAAAAGTCAGAACTCTTTGTCTGTTAATTGTGACCTAACATGTATGGTTTGTTTGTGTGCACCGTGAATCCTAGAATCCTAGGGGGTGGCCCTTATTTTTTTAAAATGGCTATTATGATCGATTTATGATTACCCAATGGCACATACTACTGTAAAAGTATATTATCAAAAAATGGTTTATTTACACAAAGCAGTGTTTTACATATGAGCGGTTTTATGCAATATATTTTTTATAGAGAAGTACATTGTTCAGAGTGTAATGGTTTTCCTTCAAAGTCATGACAAAGCTAGCCAGGCAATGGGTGTAACAAGGGGAATGCCTACATATGTCGATATCAATTCAATTCAATATTGGCCTCTGCCTTTGCCACTGTTTTACTGGCGAGGCTAGTGAAATACCAGCTGTGTGGCAAACATTTTCCCAAGCAACAGTAAATTGAATGCTTGATATATAGTATATTACCATAAAGCATAAAGGGAGCTAATGTCCTAGCCCAGCACATAGTACCCTGGTGTTGCCTTAGTGATCAATTTATAATTACCCTCCTTGTAACCTCTATGGGAGTTATGACCTCAACCAGGACCAGGGGTCACAGTGGATCCCCAAAGCTTCAAATAAATTGATTTTTCCCCATAGGCGAGTAAAGAATTTGTAGAATTATGCCGATATATACATATATGGTTTAAAAATTGTGGGCTGTGTGTGTCTGGGATTGGGAACGTGCATAAAAGATTGAATCAAGGCCCATGAGTTTCAACATCTGCTTGTTCCAACTTCCCCGCCTTTTTTAACAGGAAGGAAGTGGACACAGCCACAAGTATGAAAAATGCATTACTCTTATTAAGCACAAAAGCTTACAATAACTTCATTAAAGGAATTGATCCATTCGTTTAATATGCTACACATCACACATTTTCATTTACTAAGACATGTATTTTTCTGTCCTTCCTCATAAAAAGTTTGCAGGTTCTTGAAACTACATTTAAACCTTTACAGTACAGACTAGCCATAGCACAACATTCAGCATACTTTAAATAATGTAACAAACAGTAATATATGTTGAAAAACAGCATTTTTTTTTTTTGATTTCTGCAAATCATTTTGCTTACCATAGAAAGACAAAGTCAGTCCGGATTCCCATTAAAATCCACAGCTTGAGAAATCATATTAAGCTTTGCTATACTTGGCACAATGCAGCTGGCTGTAAACAACTTCTACAATACATTGTATTCATCTATATCCGGCTATTGAATGGCTCCAGTTTCAGCATCGCTAAAGAAATCATTTTCCTTTGACTAGGGCAGCCAAGCTATTCATAAACACACACAGAGGCCATTGGATCAGTGCCTCTCCTAACACAGCCAGGGTGTCTGTATATACTCACCCACACAGAGAATGTTAAAACAAAAGCCATGGTTAACTGATTTGGTAACCAGCTGGTCCGGCAGGCTGTCAAATCCCACATGGGCCGAAAGAGGAAGGCTGCGGCACCCTTCACCCTAAAACAAAAGCAAACGTGAAGTGAACATTGGGTTTGTGAGTGTGTTACCCATTAAAATGCACATATCATACTTAACTTTCCTTTAAATCCTAAGTACGCTGCTGCAGAAGTTTTTGTGGAGTAAATTCTCTGGAAATTTTTTTACATATAAATATATATATATATATATATATATATATATATATATATATATATATATATATATATATATATATATATATATATATATATATATATATAGTCAACTACAAGAGGTCCTCTGCACTCAACCCATTATCAATATATTTAAGACAGAGACATTTTGTGCATACTGCTACTAAAAAATGCCTTACCCTTTAAACAACACAGGGATTGTTTGTCCATATATTGCAATATATTATATATATATATATATATATATATATATATATATATATATATATATATATATATATATATATATATATATATATATATATATATATATATATATATATATATATTGGGGCACTTACTCATAGACTGTAAGTGCCCCAATAGGCATAAAACACATTAGGCCTTCATCTGTACTGTCCTAATAAATGTATTTAAATTTTTAACAACTTTTGGTTATTATTTTTGAAAAAATAACAAACCTGGTTATTGTATCTATACATAAACGGTGAGTATTTTTTCTCCTCTCTATTATATTTTTTGTTCATTATTGTTTCTGCTAATTGGCTCTCAGCACCTTTTTCTTCCATTGTTATATTAAGTAAATATGACCCAACATGATCATTGTGTGTGTGTCCACAGTTTTATGAACATGTACACAGCACAGAAGTCCACAACCAAATATTTTGAAAGGTTGTTTCTTCTTTTGCACACACATATTCACACACTTTTTTTTTTTTTCAAATGTGAATCTATAATGTAGATGGACAAATTAATGGATACCGCTCAAGCCATGTCAGTGTAAAAATGGACGCTCTACAAGAGAAAGCTAGTTGTGCAGTTTCCAGGTTCCTGTGTTTGCAAGGAGGTTGCTTTTGGGCAGTGACCTGGAAACTACATGTTAATTGAACCTTGCCCCAACTACCTCAACCCTAAGGCTAATGCCTCACGACACGGATTCTCCACAAACGAAGAATGCCCCACTGCTCCCACTCTTTTCTTCAGGTACTGTGGATTTTGGCACAAAATGTTGTGTTCAGCACCGAAATCCACCAAATCTGCCTGCACCCGAGTGGAGGTCATGATTCAGGGTGCAAGCAGCGGGTCAACGGATCAACCTGTGGAGAAACACAGGGTGAGATCCACGTCTTGTGGCCCCAGCTTTAAAAATTAGCCCTATAATGTCCCTTTAAATTCTGAAATATTATCAACACTAGGGGGGGTTATTTATCAAAATCAGATTTTTTTAAAATAAAAAAGTCAGACCAAACTAGAATCCACAATGTATTTTCCATTCGGACTTTAAAAATGAACCCCCTAAATGTTATTTTAGAAACATCACACCCACTAGTAATAGTTGCCCTTTGATAACATTTAAAATAAGTTCCCCAAGCAGATTTAGAGCATTGCTTCCTACAAAGGATGACTCAGTGATCATGACAAGTCTGAGGAAGAACTGAGAACTTCAATAAGAAATCTATCTATAGAGATTATCTTACTGAAATGTGGCTATTTCCTTATCTTTAAAGGAACAGTTCAATGTAAAAAAAAAAATGGGTAAATAGATAGGCTGTGCAAAATAGAAAATGTTTCTAATATAGTTAGTTAGCCAAAAATGTATTGTATAAAGGCTGGAGTGACTGGATGTCTAACATAATAAACAGAACCCTACTTTTCAGCTCTCTAACTCTGAGTTAGTCAGCTACATGAAGGGGGGCCACATGGGACACAACTGTTCAGTGAGTTTGCAATTGATCCTCAGCATGCAGCTCAGATTCAAAAGCAACAGTTATGGCCCATGTGCCCCCCCCTCAAGTCACTGAATGGTTACTGCCTGGTAACCATCAGTGGAGAGCTGCAAAGCAGGAAGTAGTGTTCTGTCTATTATGTTAGACATCCAGTCACTCCAGCCTTTATACATTATATTTTTGGCGAAGGCCAAAGGTGCAATGTTTTGTCAACTTCAGTCACTGCCAAAAAGTAAGATGGAAAATCCTGGTAGTTGAAAGGTTTAACACAGCTATGCTAGTGTCTTCACTATGTGTTCTGTATAAACACTCATACATCAGTTGGTTGGCATTGAGTACACACACAGCATAGGGACAGTAAATCAGAACAGCTAATCTAAGAATAGCTAGTCTCAATAAGCCATTTAGAAAGAGAAGTTCCCAACATGTAAAACATTATTAAAAGGCAGCAGTGTCAGACTGGCCCACTGGGATACCAGGAAAACTCCCGGTGGGGCCAGGTGTCAGTGGGCCCTCTTGCTTCTAACCATTTAGCCTATTTCATGGTCATTCCCTATTTCTTTATGGGGAAAAAATGCTTGGAAGAATATAGTGTAGAAGTACAAGTAAGTAATACAAGACTAAGAGAATAAAGAGTTTGAGAGAGGAGGAATAATAGTTTGAAAATTGGTCCCACAGTCTACGGTTTTCCAGTGGGCCCAAGATCTAAGGTTTTCTGGTGGGCCCCTGGTATCCCAGTCCGACACTGAAAGGCAGTAATTATTGGGTAGCAGTCTGACTGCAGTTCTTCCATACAGTACCTCCAGGAATTACACTGCTTAACCAAACAGTATACAGCACCTAACAGATTCCTGCTTCAGCCCGTGACTAATGGCATGGCCATTGAATGCATGGAGGTCAACAAAAGCTCCCATCTGGCTGATCTGTGCTACTGCTGCAGAAGTTAATAAATATTGAGAAGTATCTCCAAATCTGCACTCGGTATTTGGCCTATAATTTGTTATATAGCATTATAATTATTCTCAAAGGCACCTGATTCAAAAAATTATAACCACATACACCAATACAAATTAATTATCTTTAATTGACACACTGTATGCAAAACCACATATAATAATAAAGTGCATAAATCTAAGCCAAGGACGGTGAAACGTGCGTTGGCGTGCAGCTACTGAAAGAGAATGCTATTCCTTCCCGCTTACTGTTCCCCAAAGCCGGCGTATAAGAGAAACTATCTGCAGCCGATACAAATCCTCATGATTGCCTCCCAGAGGAACGTTACCAGTGGCGATGCAAACGCTCCACAAAATGAACAAATAGTGAGATGCGGTTTATAGTGTCTACGATCAGAAACAGTTCATTGCAGTATCCAAGCGGCGCAGTTTATGGTGCCCGTCATTGGGAGCAGCTCACTGCAGTATCCATGACGCGGTAACGTATACCGGCACCAGCCCTTGCGCTATCCTACTAAAAATAGTTGCAAGCGCTGCATTTCTAGATCTTTTGTGGGCTTCCGAAAATCTTTTAAATACAGGAAATCCATTCAGCAACAATATCCATTGCCACACATTGTTGCGATTTGACTGTTTCTCTACTTAGCTGGCAGCAAGGGGTTGGAAGCGTTACATTCTTGCCATACGTTGATATAAATGTTTCCATTTCACTGTAAGTTGGGAAGATGACTGCTGAAAGTGGCAGTAATAGAAATTGGCAACTTGAATAATCAAACAGTGGCAGAAGGAAGGATTAAATCTAGTTAGCGTTCTCGCAGTATTTTTTTAACAGATCACTTGAAAAATTTATGAACTCATTTGGGACACTTACAAATCAATCAATTAAGGAATTAACATGTTCATAACAACTGATCTATAACTAATGAATTAAATATGAACTGATCATGAACTTCAATAATACCGATTAACAGTTATAGTAATCAAATTCAACATGAACTAATGCACTTTACTAATACTGATCAATTCTTTTAAAGTTTCAGATTTATGCACTTTATTATTATTATATGTGGTTTTGCTTATGTGTAAATTAAAGATAATTAATTTGTATTGATGAATGTGGTTCTAATTTTTTGAATCAGGTGCCTTTCAGAATAATTATAATGCTATATAACAAATTATAGACCAAATACCAAGTGCAGATTTGTGGATACTTCTCAATATTTATTAAAGTTCCAATTTCTTATCTCCTGCACCACCCTAATATTTGAGGTCGAGTAAGACTGGTTAATATATTAGAGAGTGCTGTACCATACAATATATTTCTACTGCTGCAGAAGGCATAGGGTTCATGTGGCCAAACATTCACATAATTCCTTAGAAATTTCTAACCAACTAGAACAGGATTTTAAGGGTATCGCCAGTCACATCATGATGGATGTGTCCTAATAACCCAATTAGCATTTAGATACAATTAGGTACAGCTAGAGAACATTAATTTATGCTCATATACCCAAGTGCATGTATCAGCCTTTGTTCCACTCTGACAGTTTTCAAAGTGCTTTTCTGCCATGTCAGCTAGATAGGCACTAGCAAGGTGCAAGTATGGAAATATCAGCAGGCGTACATCCTACCCCTCCACTCCAAATAAATAGTTTGGGAATCATCACAAAGGAAAACTAAAGAAACTCCAAAGATATCACAATATAGCTAAAAAGCCAGGCTTGTGATGAGCTATGTTGGACAAAACAGTTTAAAATATTTTGTGACTGCTTACCATAAAGAAAGTTTTCTTTCTAGACACCAACACAACAGTTCCTGTGCCTTTCTCATGAAGCTAGCTGTGGTTTAACGTTTTACCACATCTCACATCCACCTAAGACTGAGATGCAACATAATTGTAGGTCATTTCACAGCTTGCCTGACATGCTACTGAAATCTAGTCAAAAAATGATCTGCAGCTGTGACAGGCAAACTGAGGCCCTCTGGATGTTGTTAAATTACAATACAACTTACAATAATTTTGTTAATCACAATTTTGTCCTGTATATATATATATATATATATATATATATATATTTTTTTTTTATTTATTTTTTTTTTCTTTTCTTCAAATCTATACTCTACGTATAGTCACGTTATGGCGTCTACTGTATATGCTTATAATGAGACATTTGCTCTCCTAATAAATGGCTTTGGCTTGGAGTATTCTGCACTGCTGTTCTAGGTTTTTGGCCACCCACAACCAGTGGCCATCTTAATTTACTTAAAGGAACAGTAACACCAAAAACTGAAAGTGTTTTAATGTAATGAAAATATCATAGTGTTGCCCTGCACTTGTAAAACTGATGCGTTTGCATTAGAAACGCTACTATAGTTCATATAAACAAGCTACTGAGTATCGATGGCGGAAATTGAAAAACGGCTATATGGCACAGGATAAATAATGGATAACAGATAGCATTATGTTCTACAGAGCTTATCTGTTATCTGCTGTGTAACTTGAGCCTTTTCTCCTTTGAATAGCTGCCCCCATGGCTACACAGCTGATTATTTATATAAACAATAGTAGTGTTTCTGAAGCAAACACAGCAGTTTTACTAGTGCAGGGCAACACTGCATTATATTTTTATTACTTTAAAAAAAAAATCTTTTTTTGATGTTACTGGTCCTTAAAAGCTGGCCATAGATGTGCAGATTTCTGCCTCTTATAGTACAGGCAGATCTCCCGACCTGCAGTTATCCATTCAGATAAAATACAGTAGTAAAAGAACAAATCAGATGATCTGGCAATGACAGCAATCATACAAAAGTTATGTCCGACAAATACTAGTGACAGTCACTCACTGATATTGCAGATAGGCAATACATGCAGAGAGATTATCGTTAGCTGACAGAAATCATTTAACCTGTCTGATTGACTAAATGACTGATCGCCATGGCATGAGAAATGTAAAGAGAATCCACACACGGTCAGAAAATTAAGTGAAACAAATTTAGTGCGCCTTTATCTTTCCGTCTATGGCCAGCTTTAGTCCATTCCTCAAACAACACTGGAAGTTGTATAAGTAAAGGTATCATGTACATCTGCACATCTATTCTATAGACCATAATGAGAGCAGAGAGGTTTCAATCTGAAGCAGGAATGAAAAACCGAACCTGGTTAGGGTGAGAAGGGTTAAAAGGAGTCAAAAAGCCCTTCACTAGCATTTTTCAGAAGGCTTCACGTCGCATGTAAACTGAAGCAGGGTAATAAATGGGTTAAACAAAAGCAGCACCAATACAATAGCCCATTATAATCAATAGTTGAAGTGGCTCTTTGCTTCATTTGCTCTTGTTCAGAAATATAGCAGAATTTACAACTGGGGCCTGGGCAACTCCACATAAGGTCACAATTACAATCCATATTTCTCTCTCCCGGGCATTGCTAGCAAATTGCTACTACCAGGTCCTCCCTACTGAACTGAAAAAAAATGACTGCAAGGTCAGTGGTTTAGATTCACAACTAATGCTGGATGCTCTGCGAGACACAATTGTTGCAGTCTTGCAATCATTACTTTTAGATCAGTTTTTCCCTTTATGCAGCGTCACCAAATACCCTAAATATTGATTCTAATTCTTAAAAATCATAGTTGCTCACTAGGAAGACCTGAAATACAGTTGTGGCTAAGTTCAGGGTACAGTGTATAACATGGTGTGCAATACTGCTCTTGCCTGATTTCTACAGAGCTAAACTCAGGTATACAGTCTGCAGTAGGATGTCCTCTTTTGAAAATGCCCAATGTCCCCAACAGACACAGAACTGAAGCCTCTGCTAATGCATCAATACATGCAGCAAACTGAGATGAAATGAAGATGGAGAAGGGAATATGAAAGTATAATGTCACAATGCAACCATGGGTATAATACAGCAGTTTATTGTGGGGATACCAACCTGTAGTCCTCCAGCTGCTGTAAAAGGGATACTAACAGGTAAGAAAAAACACCATCAATCTTAGGCCCCAACTAAGGGAGTGCATTTTGCATGTATAACAGGGAATTATTGGCTGTACAGGCAAACTTCCAGGTCCATCATACTAAGGAAGTTACACATGCTTGCATTGTGTGAGGATATCTGAGGATACCGAAGATGGTGCCCGCGAGCTCCGCTGTGCTACTCTGCATGAAGAGGTTGGTGCGACATTCAGGGACACTTTTTTTAATAGTGGACTGTGCAAGGAGTAAGCAGGGAGGGGGATGAATGGGGGTAGTGGATGGGGGACTCTCTCTTTGGGGGGGGGTTAGTTCTTTTTTAAAGAGTAAAAATGTGCCAGATATTTACACTATATGGCCAAAGGTATCCAGACAACTCTTATAACTAGTAGAACCAGCTGTTTAAGCTATACCCATTGCTGACATGCCAGTTCCAAACTGTCTCTATTAGCAAAGGGAACATGTCATAAGCTAGGCCAGCAACTACCCACAAGCCTAACGATAGCCATAGACATAACAATTACGATCTTTCCTGTGCTCACACAGCTCAATACAGAGCTGAATCGCCAGATATATAGGTAAAAACAATCAAATTCTACCAGTATCTGATGATTCAGCAGAAACAGTGGGCGATGTTTGGGCACCTCAATTTTCCAGCCATCCAGATTGACGAGTCAATCGATATCCAAGTCTACCAACTACATGCACCGAATATCATACAAAATGAATTATCGGTGTGTCTATGGCCACCTTAAGAGCCCTATGTTTAATGTAAGCTGGAGCAGTGTAAAGGGTGAAGCAATTGAATTCCTGGGCAGTAGAAATACTCTGGGGCAAAGAATCATTTCAAATGTTTTGCTATGTTTGCCAGTCTGCCACTCACAGGAAGATTCACTTGAAACAGAGAAATAAAACATGGCCACATTTTCGTTCATGTTTCAGTGTCAGGGAAAAACAAAATAGTATGTGCTACACTCACTACCTGGTGCACTATTAGGTGTTGTCAAATTATTACTGGTGCTGATACCCAAACTACATTTTATACTTAGAGACATTCTTTTGTGTAGGGCACCAAATAAGAAAGGTCCCATTTTTATAGTTCTGTGGCCATTTCAATTGCAGTTTCCACATGTTAATAGCACTGAATCAGCCTCTTAAATAAATCCAGACATATTATGTTGCCCAGTGAAAGGAAATGTAGTTCCAAGCAACCTTCCAAATATAAACCAATCATCTGCATCATTCATTTATGTAGTGGCAAGTTACTCAGTGCTTCCCATTAATTACAAAGTTTGGTTATTTGGGAATGTGTTTGCAAAACGCAGTATATGTATGTCCCTTTCTACACTCCTAGTCCACTCTTGAAACAATGTAACAGATGAGCTGCTCATGTTACTTCACAGGTGTGTGAATCAGCTGGCTTCTGCTACATTACTTCTGAAGTTGGAAGCGCCAGGGCACAGGATAGAATGCTTACATGTACAAGTAAAGTGAAAATCATTTGAGTGCCATTGTCTTAGGCACTCCCAGGGAATATACTTGCTAACCTTAGACCCCAGGCTGGTACTCCTGTCCACTGAAAAGTACACCACTACGCACTCCCCCCTCAGATCTCTCTTTTCGACAGTCTTGTCCCTAAGTTTCTAAAGTGGTGAGCGAGGGCGGAGGATGCAGGGAGAAGGATGGAGGCCTGAGGGCGGTAGACTGAGGGCAGAGTTCGTATGACTGACAGCTGAGAAGGGAGGGTTGAGGACGGAGGTGTGACTGCAGATTTGGACGATGAGTGACGATAAAAGCAACCGAAGGCATAGGACATTGCATGAAAGACAGGTATTTCGCTGCAGGATGTCCTAAAACGCGTTCTGTACACCACCCTGATGTATTCTTCCTACTGTGCTACTATATTTCCTCAAGCCCCAGAGAACCCCAGCAATAGCACTGTTTTAACCTAGATCAGTGCTGTCCAACTTCTGTGGTACCGAGGGCCGGAAATTTCTGGCCTACATGGTGGAGGGTTGATAATGGAAGCCAGTGTTGACCACTCCCTGTTTTCAAACCACACCCACTTTAAACAACACGCATGTTAATGGTGGTAACACACCAAAAAAAACAAAAAAAAAAAACAAATGGTTGGTGCTCACTGCAGGGATATCACTCATGTGAAAAAGGTTGTCATATTAAGACATACCCTTAAATCCATAAACCACCTCCTCCTCCCCTTTGGATAACAATGCACCCCAGCACAAGATTAAACACCTTAGGGGCCCCTAACAATATTTTTCTAATGCTAACAAACCCCCCAGAACAAATACCAGGCTTATGTTTCACAGGCAGAATATGGCACACACATGCAGAGTAGGGCACACCCAATGACCATAGGGTGGACAGAGTAGGGCACACACAGGTAGCATGGGGCAGGCAGAGTAGAAACCTGCGCAGGTCCATTTTTGGTACCCGAAACCTGCAATCTGCAACCCGGACCCACAACCCGCATTCTTACCCGCTTAGACCTGCTACCCGACCCACAAGTAACTTATCTGCAACCCAGACCCGCTGACCATCAAGAATCAGGAAGTGCGGTCATTGTAAACCGGAAGTGACTTCATCGGAAGTAGCCGTGATCAGGGGAAAAAAGGAGTAAAACAGAAGTGCTGTAATTGTAAACCAGAAGTGATGTCATCTGAAGTAGACGTGGCCAGAAAAAAGGAGTAAATATCGCTATTGAGAAGACCCACGGCCCGACCCGCGACCTACAGAACAGCCAACCCACATCTATACCTACACCTGGAAATTATATCCGCAACCTGCAGGGTACCGCAGGTTTTTGTGGGTAACCCGCGGGTACCTGACCCGCTGCAGGACTCTAAGTCAGAGTATGGCACACACAGGCAGAGTAGGTAAGCCAAAGTATGGCATACAGAGGGAGCATGTGGCAGGCAGAGTATGGTACACACAGGGAGCATGGGACAGACAGAACAGAGCAGGAGACAGGGAAAACTCAGATGTACTACTCTAAGATGTACTACATACAGTGACACAGTGCTGGTGCCCCATTTTTTATGTTGAGTGTGAACAGGAGAACAATGTGGGCAGTTTCAGTCAGGGTCTCATGTGTGAACAGTACAGGGCTTTAGGGGTGTGAACAATAGAGGTGTCACAATTGTGAACAATTACAGTCTGAATTTGAGGTTTAATCAATGCAGGGGCCAGTTAATCCCTGTAGTGATACCATTTAAATCTTACATATGGTAAGCAGACACCGCAGGCAGACTTTCATGTGGGGGCCACACAAGGGGGGGTCAAAGGCAGCCAGTTGGACAGCCTTGACCTAGATGTATTAGAGCTCACTCTATTAAAATCATCTTGTCGTTCTAAATGCAGGATTTGTGCAAAAGGCAGTTATTTTGTTAGATTTTGTTTGCACTGGAATCAGTTATTTGGGTAAGCACGAATACATCTGCTGGGTTAGGAAGCCCCCCTATAAGATATATTGGATCTAACTGTCAATGAATATCTGACACCCGACTGCTGCATGAAGACAGAATAAAGAGAAACAGATGCGGAGAGAGGAACAGTGAAGACAAACTGTATTATTTCAGAAACGATGCAGAATGTTTAATTGATTGTATTTAGAAAGCCTCTTATTTCAGTATGCGAAAGCTTATATTCAATTATTATTTTTGTGATAGTTCCCCTTTAACAATACTTTAAAACAAAGCGGGGGTCATACAAGAATTTAACTAACAAGTGTTACAGAGGAGAAAAAATATATGATCAAGGGCCCTACTCTCAATGTAAAGGCTAAGTAACCCTGAAGGATTAAACGTGCCAGCCCATATTTCACAATATGTTATCCACTCGGGGATGGGGGAAGACATCTATTGTGCATAAAGGGGAAACAGTATGGCAGCTCCCATATACAGTTCAAAAAGCAATGCAATTTCCTACAGTTTATATTGGCCATGCGGAGAGGGTAATGCAGCCCTGCCATCCCAGAACATATACTGCACTTGCTGCCAACGCCCTGCACTTGCTGCTTGTCTCCAGCACCCAGAGAGGAGCAACTGCCTAGCGGATCCTGCCTCTGAACCAAAGCATACAATGGGAGAAGCTGCACCCTGTGCCCATACAGCAGCAGAGATACTGGCGGCGGTGTACCTGATGCAGCCTGGATACTCCGCATCATTCACGGTGGCTGGGAGTGAGAAACGAAGCAGTAATAAACCCATCCCTTCCATCATTCCTACTCACCATCTGCCGCACTATCTCCGTAGCCGCCATCGTCAGTCCCTCAAATAAACCTGAACAGGAAACAGAACGACAAAGAGAAACTGCAATCTGGGTTATACCAAGTGAAAGAGAAGGGGGGTCCGCGGTGTCTAGTAGGCTCTAGATTTGTACAACAAACGGACTAAGCGCTCTTTTCAGTCCCTATCAAGCGCCGCATTGTGCTCTGGGGGTGTTTGCGAGAGAGGAGATGGGGGGCGGGCGCTAGACACAATCAATGGTACTACCTCTCAATGAAATGGCATTAGGATTCCACTTGTTTGGCGTGGATGGAGCTGTGGCGCTTGTGTGTGTGAGGGGAAAATGAGAGACTACCACATGCGAGTGTGGAGCAGGTCTAATTTTCAAAACCAGCCAAAGTCAGCTTTAAAACCAGCCCAAAACTAGCCAAGAGGCACTTCAAAAGTATCCCAAAATAGCACAATATTTGCTTTAAAAAAAAAACGAATATGTGAAAATATGCCTTTTTCAAATTTTACTTTTTTGAATATTTTCCATGAAGCAAATGGGACAGATTAACCCGTCACCAGGGGTGTAACTACAGAGGAGGTATAAGGGCCCAAGGAGGTGTAGGTAGAGTTGCCACCCGGCCGGTATTTTACCGGCCTAGCCGGTAAAACACCGGCCAAGGCCGGGGCCGGTATTACAAATTTACCGACAATGCAATTGCCGGTAATTTGTAATACCCTTTAAAAAAAGCCCTTGGCCTGCCCCCAATAAGCAAAGAACTTACCTTTTTCCAGCGCCGTGGATGTCTCTGCGATGTAGCTCCGCACCTTTTTGCAACGCAGACCGCCCCCTTTTAGTGCCCGCTTTATTTTTAAGTAAAGGTGGCAACCCTAGGTGTAGGGGCCCCAGTAAATATTGGTAAAATAGGTCAACATCTAGACATTTTGGTGGCCAGCAGATTTCCGCCCCAAAATTGTCTTAAATTAAGGAAAGTTACTAGAAAATGTGAGAATGCTTAAGAGGGACGGAACATTGGGGTACAGAGCCCAAAATCAGTTAACTCCCGACTTCTACACAACTCAGTCCCATTGCATGCTGGGTATTGTAGTCTTACATTAATCTTGGCAGTCTGCAAATTGTTAAACAAAAAAAAAAAGTAGGCCAAATCTTGGTTTGTATTTTCAAAACTGGCCTAGGTTTTAAATTAGTAGCCCAATTTGGCTGGAAAACCGCCAACCTGGCAACCCTGGTGCCGAGTGCCATGTGCGTGCACATACAGTATAACCGCAGGGAATTATTATGCACTGCATCCTCTTTCCACCTCACTGCCACTGCTGTGTATACATACAAATAGGATTTCTCTTGTGAGCCAATATTTATTATTAGAGAACAGTTCAATATAAATAGAAGGCATAGTGATAGAACCCATGCTGTGTATTTATAATTAATGCTGCATAAGCCAGATTGTTACCCCATGCTCTTCCGATGTTATATTCAGATTACACATTAGTAAAGGGAAAGTAATTAGTCATATTGCCTTAACTACATAAATGCTGTGGTCACTGAAAAGGAGCAGTTAATCCATTCAGTATTGGGTTCATGAAGAAAAGTGAGGGATGCTTGGCACACAGAACTGGAAAGAGCTCATTTATTAACAGTGGGCAAATTGGTACCAGTAAAGTATCCAATAGAAATCAATAATAGATTTGCTTTCATTATACTTCATGCAACAAACTGATCAAAGCTAATCACTGACTAGTTGCTATGCGTTACTGAAGTTATGCAATATTGTCCAGTGTTAGTAAAGGAGCTCTTGTAGTTATTATACTGATGGGGACATTGGCAGGGGAGGACTCGTATAGCTTACAGAAAAAAATGCAGCTGCTTAGCAATGTTATTCGGAAAGCATACAATCCAATGCATGAGATTTTTTATTCAACAACCTTATGACCTCCTCATAGTCATGACCGCAATGCGTGGTGGTGGCATTACTTTATATTTCCAAATGCAACGCTTCTCTGTTCTGTTTTTCAACAAAACATTGGCTTCCCAGTATAAAGCCTAGTTAAAATGGACCTGTCACCCAGACATAAAAATCTGTATAATAAAAGTCCTTTTCAAATTAAACATGAAATCAAATTTCTATTTTTAGTAAAGGGTTCATAGCTGTTATAAACTCATTTAAAAATCTCAGATGTCAATCAAATATTGTCTGCCCCTCCTCTATGCCTTAGGCATAGAGGCGGAGCAGACAATTGCTTTCACTTTCCATTCAGCACTTCCTAGGTGTCACTGCTTTCCCCACATTCCCCTGTTCTCTTAACCATTTAATTGTGTAACCAGTGTATGGGGATAGACATCAGGTCCCCCATTCTGGTGCACAAACAAGATTCTGAGATGATGCAAGGCTTGTCTTAATAACAGTGTCCACAAAATGGCTCATGCCTGCTTGCTATAATTATGAATTCCCACACTGAAGGAAACTAGATTGAACTATTTTATATTGTGTAATTAAAGTTCACTTTGCTTGACTAATTTGATAAAATAGGATTTTTAATATTTTTTTGTGGTGACGGGTCCCCTTTAAGAGGGACCCCAGGGAGGCTGCTAATATGGCCTACTCTTCTGTGAACTAGGCAACCCCTGACAACCCAGGTCTTCACCAAAGCCTTTTTGGGGCCCCGGAACTTTCTGTGGCAGAGAGCTTGAACACTTCAGAGATAAACGCAATACAGGCACGGAGGAGGCACATCGTAGTCAGGGCCAGGCGAAAAGTCAGGACAGGCAGCAAGTATCAATGTCAAGAAACAGGCAGAAATCGAAGACCAGAACAGCAAACTGAGCACAGGCTTAATCAGGAACTGATAATACTGAAGCCAGCTTGGGCAAGAAGAAGTGGGTGAGAGACCTATTTAAAGGACAAGGAACCAATCAGTAAGGTGCTAGCCATGGTTGACAAGAAGGGGAACACAATAGAAACACAATAAATAATTGTATGTAAACAAAACACACTGGGAGCATGCTGATGATGTCATCACATTCGGCGAGATGTTGCAACGCATGGCGCAATGTCCCGGTGTGAACAAAGAAGTGAGCATGCACGCTGGAGTCCCCTTCCCCACACTTGCTCATTGGCGCACCTAGAGGTAAGGAGACAAGGCTGACCAGTGGGTAGGGTTGCCACCTTTTCAGCAAATTTTTACTGGCCAGTGGAGGGGGCGGGAACAAAAGGTGCAGGCCGTGATGCAAAATGGGGCAGAGCTGCAGGCCGTGATGCAAATGGCGGCAGATCCACATCACTAGATGGGCAGAAGATGGAAAAAAAATAAGTTTCCACCAGAAGGCCAACGGCTTTTGTTAAGGTATTACAAGTTTACCGGCAACTACATTGCCAGTAAATTTGTAATACTTGCCTTGGCAGGTGTTTTACCAGCTAAGCTCACCTTAAGTGTAGATACTAACCCAGAACAGTTACTTTTATTTCATTAAGCAATTCTGAAACAAAAAACTACCAGAAAAATTAATTTCATATAAATGCGCATATATGGACTCTATGAATACAAATATTGTCTACATTTAACCTGAAAACAATATGTAATGCTTACAGAGATTGTGACACATTTTAACTTCCCTATTCCCATTCCCATAGGAGCCACATGACAATGATTGGATCGCATAGCAGCCATGGTTCCCATTCAAGGCCCAGGGCAGTCCTTGGCTGATGGGATTTTCCTGCTTGTCTGACTGATGTGGTTAATGAAACTGTCAGGAGGACTCAAGTCTGCAGTCAGTACCTTGCATGTATGGGCATTAAGGCCAATAAATGCAGATAAACCATAATACAATTTTGTTAATTGTATTAGTACTAAGAATTCATGGTCAAATTACCACCTCCATAGCTATAAATAAAGTAAAGTTTCTGTAAAGTGCTGTGGAATATGTTGGCACTATCAAAATAAAGTATAATAGTAAGACTGGGGGCTCAGGGTAATTGCTAATTTTTTTTATATGCCCCTGACATACTGACCATGACCTCTGCTTTGCAGTGTGGGGAGTATCTGTAGTCACTTAAAGGACATGTCAACCCCAAAGATGTTTTTTTTTTGCCTAATAACAGAAAAGCAAGTCTACTTTGCAATATGCATTCATTACACATTTTTTTTGTTTTTAAAGTTATTTATATATGTATTGCCATTGAAAGCAATGTTCTATTCTCTGCCCTGGTGGCTCTGACCTTTGAAACAGCATAACACAAACTAGCGTATTTACAGACCTGACTTGCTGAAGGAGACTGGCTTTTGCAACATTGTTTAAAAAGTAACAACCAAGGGTTAAGCAAATGCTGCTTTCAATAGCAATTACATTTACAAATAACTTTTAAAGCACTAATATTTTTTAATAAATTAATACATATAATAATAATATATATATATAACTGTTTTCTTTTATTAGGAAAAAAATACTTTTCTGGTGTAACACCGTCTTGGCGACCCCCCTGGTGCCAAGGTTGTACCATCTTACCAACTCGGGTCCTGAGTCCCCTTTGCAAGGTGAAAGGGTACTGGGAAATTCTTCTCTGGCAGTGCCTCCACCTAATGGGATCCAGGAATACACCTGAGGGTGGCCCCATTAGGAAAAACCTTTAACACACGCTTAGTACTGTATAAAAAATAACTTCATATAAGAGAAAGTGCAGTTTAAAGGGTAAGTAAAACTGTCATAGTACACATATGCATTTCAAATAGCATGACCCACTACCCTGGGGATCCTCTGACAGTCCAGTCCTGGTACTTCCCTACCAGGCAAAGTCCCGCACTACTCCATTGGCAGATACAGAGTCTCAGTCCCTTATCCCCAATGAGCACAATTGGTCCCAGGTAGCGCTATTGCCCAAATAACTCTCCTCTAGGCAGATTTGCTCCCACATGGCAGGCACACAAAAACCTGCATCTCAAACCTGGGTTCCGCTGGATCCTTTTCTACCCTCCCACAGGCCACTCACCCGGGGGGCTCACACAGAGCTGGCAGGCTCACACAGAGCTGGAATAGGCATCCACAAAAGACTCCAGGCTCTCCTAGCTGAGCCCATAACTTGCTTGATCCATATGACAATGGCTCCCAGCACTGTCCATAATGCTGATACATGGTTGCTTAATCCATAGCTGAACTGTAGCTCTCAGCACTGTCTATAGCGCAAGCTCTCCGAACCCAGATTTGGAATTAAGGCGCTTCAGACCCTCCTGGTCTAGCTCCCAGGCATGGGGTCGCCTACAGCAGCTTCTGAGGCCTTCTGCCTCTACATCTTTGCGGCTCTAATCACTATCTCCTCAGTGAAGAAGTATCCAGCAGTAAGATGGCAGTAAAATCAGTAATCAGTAATGGCTGTGTGAGCACATGGCCCTCCTATTTATAGTCAAGTGGTGCAGCAGCGACACCTAGTGACATCCTCTGGTATCGGCCATGCTGCGCAGACACAAGGGCTCCTGCCCCTGCCAGAACCCTAGGAAACCCCATAGCTCAAGTCCAAACAGGGGATTTCCACACCATGTGGTTTAAACCATAGGGAATTAACCCTACAGGTCCCTACATTGGGTTAATATGTTATTTAATCTGTATAAGCCATTGTTTTTTTTAGTATATATCAACCACTCACCCAGTCACCTAGCTGTCTGCTTTGACAATGTACAGCATACCCAAGTTTAATAACTCTATATACAACCCACTTCTCTCTCTGCAGCGCAGTTAGTAATTAGGACAAGCAGTGGTGAACAAGGCTGATGAATTTAGGGAGTGTGGTCTGCTGCAGCAAATATTATTAGTTGTAAATGTATCTCTCCACACCAAGCAGGAGCCTGTTTAATCATGCCTCAGAGATGTACTGCTGGTGCCCACTACTACTCCCTCACATCACAAACTATTATTAATACTATGAGAATAGAAAAGAGTGGAAATTAGAGCACAAAATAGTTCACATAGACATAAAATCACATAGACATAGAACAGAAACCCATATAACCTAAGGAAAGGGTAAGACAATACACTTGCTAGTTGACAAACTTCAATAATCAACAGCCACTTCAGGCTACTTTTTAATTATTTTAAATTGGTGAAATTTAGTCCAGGCCTAATGAGAAACTGCTTGGATACTTAAAGGGATAGCTACGTAAATGCTATAATCCAGTTTTTGGCTTCCTACAGGAGCATTTTATCATGTGGACTTGGACCTTGGTGGTGGTATTTGTGGCACCAGCATTGCAGAAGGGTGGTGGATAGGTAAAGCAAGCATATTCTCTACCACCTGCCTTTGTTTAAAGAAGCTCAGTCCTGAAAAGCTAATGGGTAAAAGTAACTTTGTTGAATTAGTTGATGGCCCCAGCTAATATGCTGACATTACGTTGAAAAAGGCACAGTAGCCAAAATGACCAAATTTTAAAGTATTTATGAAATCATACTGTACATACTAGTTATCGCTGAACCCAACAAGGCCACCCTAGTCATGCTTCTTATCCAATCCATCCATTATGGACAAATGTCTAAATTAATACCCAATAACAAAGCAATCCTACTATGATACAAAATCCTCCCCTCCTCTAAGGTGGCTATTACTGATTATGACTGGAGGTTTTAGCACTAGGTGCTCATGCAGCTGATGTTCTTCAGGATGGCACTGAACATGGGAGATCACGTTCAGCTTGAAGCAGTAGGGCAAATAGTGACATATATGTGGGATAACCAGGCAATTTTTTTATTTTTAATAAGCAGATTATTGGCATTTAATGATCTGTAGAGTGGTTTATTTGACTGCCATCTATGCCATTTTCGCCATCTATTCACTATTAAATAAACCAAATTAGTAACTGTAGATTTTTTAATTTTGCAAGACCTCCACTTGCAAAGTAAAATTCTGCTTGATTTGATTCTATTGTTTTATTGTAGCAGAAGCAGATCTCCAGTTCCCTGGATTAAGATGGAGAAAAAAAAATACATGTATCTGCATTGTATCCTTTTGGGTATCTTTTTCCTTATTTTGAAGATTTTTACTGCCCCCTAAAGGAAGTTTTATTGCACAACTCTACTTTTGGCAATATAAGCATGTCTTTTTTCATGGGTTGCAATGAGTTATCAAACAAAGAAGTTTTCTCTAGGTCTGTTAATAGGGTTCTACACCCAAAAGTAATCTTTTACATAGTGAAAGACAATGTAATTCTAATTTCCAATATACATAAGTACAGTTTTTTAATAGTTTTAACATTGTTTGTAAATGTAATTGCTGCTGAAAGCAGTATCTGGCTGTTTATGTGGTCTGCATTTCTGCTTCTGACTCCTGTAACAATGTTGCAAGCCAGGTGATTAACATACCAGGAGGAGACCTGATGTCTGTTGCATTGTTATATTATTTATATATTATGCTAGATTTCATGCAGAATTTCAAAGTGCATATTAAATGAATAGGTGTATACCTATTAAGGAAGCAGATCTTCTAGCTGATGGGGGCCCAGGAGATATTGAGGACCCAAGGAGACACCAATAAAAGTTTCAGTACATTTATTGTTTATTAAAAATTTCTTATTCCCCTAGTTTAGTGGGAGCCTTAACATGATTTTGATGCCACTGATGAATGTGTGTAAATAGATTTATATATTAAAAGAACAAGTGCAAATTGATTAAAACTCTTTGTGGTATAAAGGATAAGTATCAGTGCTTAACTGTTTTCCCCATAATGTGTGCTGGTCATAAAAGCCAGTATGTAACACACATAGGTATACAGTGATTAATGTGCTGAGGTGCATAGGTCAATAACATATTTAAAGTTAAGATATCTAACAACTCCTTATGGTGAGTTTGCCTGAACTCTGTAGACAGGGCTGCCATCAAAAATCACTGGGCCCCAATATGAAAATTTATCTGGGCCCTGCCCACCCCAGACCCCCCTACAAGCTAAAAAAATTGGTGCCAGGGTCCCCAACAAGTTAAAAAAAAAACTTTGATGCCAGGGCCCCCTACAAGTCAAAAAAAAAAACTTTGATGCCAGGGCCCCCTACAAGTAAAAAAAACCCATTGATGCCAAGGCTCCCTACAAGTTAAAAAAAACATTGGTGACCAGGGCCCCCTACAAGCTAAAAAATTGGTGCCAGGGTCCTGACAAGTTAAAAAAGACATTGATGCCAGGGTCGGGGGTCCCCTACAAGTTTTAAAAAATTAATGGTGCCAGTGCCTCCTGCAAGTTAAAAAAAACATTGGTGTTGAGTAAACTTTGTAAGAAAAAGAGGCCTGGCACACGGAGCAAGTTAAACCGGGGTCCTACCCCTGGTGTGTTTATTGCATCAACAACGTTTCGGAGGGCGTTCCCCCTTCGTCAGGTGACGAGGTCAACGTTGTTGATGCAATAAACACACCAGGGGTAGGACCCCGGTTTAACTTGCTCCGTGTGCCAGGCCTCTTTTTCTTACAGTGTTCGATTTGGGAGTGCCGTCTCCCTCAGGTCTTGGGCACCAGCGTCATCTAACGAAGGGCCTGAGTGTGCGCGTGGTCTCTGTGTATTGTTGAGTAAACTTACCATTTAAAGTTCCTCCTTTGAGACCGGTCTTCTTCGTTCTTCTCCAGTGACAGCTTCTTTGTTCTTTTACATTGCGGGCTTCTTCGTTCTTTTAAGTCGCGGCTTCTTCATTCTTTTCCATCGAGTCTTCAGCAGCACGGCTGGGCCCCCCTGAGAGCCAGAGATCTGCCGGGCCTGGGATGATAGTCACACCTGTGCCCCCCTGATGGTGGCCCTGTCTGTAGATCAGTGCTATGTATTGTTCTTCTTGTAGTTATCCTATGTCCTTGTATTTCCTATATCTGGGAAATGTATTCTTAAACAATAATGTAAAATAGGTCTATTTTTATATGAGCATGTTGGGGCTATACAAATCTTTTGGAGGGCCATGTGTGGTTTAATAGGGTTGCCACCTGGCCAGTATTTTTCCGGCCTGGCCCATAAAATTTATGCTTGATGCCAATGTTATTAATAGGAAAAAACAGCAAGAATATAGGAAGGCCGGTATATTATTCCAGAAAAGGTGGCAACCCTAACTGTAAATAGGGGAAAAATCAACTTACTACTTTCCATAGTGCCCAAGGCATTTTGACCTTAATAATGTAGAAGGGTACATCAAACCAGTTTCCACAAAATAATGTGCCTCTGAGACAGAGTGGGGGTATCCGTGGCATGGGGACGTCCAACAGATTGACCCATATTGCCATAGGGGAAGTCTATGTGTATTTCATATAGGTGGGATTGTCACCTGAAATGTAACAATTCATATTAACAAGTGCTGCCTTTTATGTGTGAGTAACTGAAGTTTTGTGCTCTCAATGAACTATAATGGGCTGCAGTGTATGGCTGTTTCTACTGTTTTGTCACAGCTCATTTTCTTGAGAAAGAAAACAAAACTCTATATACAGAAATAAAAACATGAAACATAAGGGACAGTTCCGTGCATGACTGTTGGTGGATGTTGGAAGCTGTAGTTCTTGCCAGAAGAAGGGCTGAAAGTCTGAAATGTTGTTACTAGAGTTTATCCAGCTGTTTCAAGGGTGAATGTTTTCTCCAAGGACTCATAGAGGAAGTGGAGCATTGCACTAAGGCCCTTCACATGTGACCTCTGTATCTGTAACTATGCTAATCAGTTTCCTTTGGCTCTCTTGCTTTCTCTCTCATGTACTGCATGCTTCTGGGGTTAAAGTCTGATAAATCACCAAGCCAAACCTGTTCTGTCAGGTGGCTGTTGAGATCTAAGCTAAGGAAAGATTGCGTACTGCTGATGTGTTTGTTATTTTGCAAGTTCCATTGAACTGAAAGCAGGAAGGAAAGGAGCCGATGCTCCGTTGCTCAGTCTGCAGGTAGGAACTGATTTTCACTGATACTTTCCTATATCCAGCATGGCAGCTGTCTGTATATCTCTTATTTTAAGGGGATTGTTCACCATTAAATTAACTTTTACTATGATGTAGAGCAGGGATTCCCAACCTTTTGAAGCCATATGCAACATTCAGAAGTCAAAGTATTTGAGGAGCAACACCAGGGTGAAAAATGTTCTTGGGGTGCCAAATAAGTGCTGTGATTGGCCATTTGGTAACCCCTATGTGGACTGTCAACCTACACTGAGACACTGTTTTGCAGTGCACCTTGGAGAGCAAAATGTTGCTCACAAGCTACTGGTTGGGGATCACTGATGTAGAGAGTGATATGCTGAGACCACTTGCAATCATTTTTAATTTTTTATTACTTGTGGTTTTTGCGTTATTTAGCTTTTTATCCAGTAGCTCTTCAGTTTGCAATTTCAGCAATCTGGTTGCTATGGTCCAAACTACTCTAGCAACCATGCATTGATTTGAATAAGAGACTGAATATGGATAGGAGAAGGTCTGAATAGAAAAATGAGTAATACAAAGAGGCAATAACAATAAAGGTGTAGCTTTAAAGAGCATTTGTTTTTAGATGGGGTCAGTGACCTCCATTTGAAAGCCAGAAAATGTCAGAAGAAGAAGGCAAATAATTCAAAAACCATAAATAATTCAAAAACCATAAAAACTAAAACATGGACAATTGAAATGTAGACATTTTAGAACATACTAAAAGTTAATTGCAGCATTTTAGTTAAAGGACAAGGAAAGTCTAAAATAGAATAAGGCTAGAAATGCTGTATTTTGTACACTAAACATAAGCATGAACTTTCTGCACCACAAGCCTAATCAAACAAATAATTTATGCTTTCAAAGTTGGCTACAGGGAGTCACCATCTTGTAACTTTGTTAAACATCTTTGCAAGACTAAGACTGTGCACATGCTCAGTGTGGTCTGGGCTGCTTAGGGATCGTCATAAACAAAGTGGCTTGAGTTCTGCATGGCTGGTAAGTAAGACGGGGGCTCCCCCTGCTGTTCATACGTATGATTGTTTCCGTGCTCAGCAGTTAGGGACCATCTGACAATTCCTATCCACAGTAGTAAATGAAGGGAGAATTTCACTGCATACAGTCAGGTTTCTTATAAAAACAGTATAGTATATTGGAGATAGGTTTCTTTTTCATTAAAGAACGTAAAAACTGGATTTTATTTTTTTGCCTTTCCTTGTCCTTTAAGTACTCAGCTCCAATAAATTTTGTAGAATACAGTGATTCATTCAGCTATGATATGTGCATAAAATAGACTATTTACCTCCAGGGAGTCCTAGATCAAAGCTTTAGTTTTTGGGGTGGAACAGGACCTAGTGTATAAGAGGGATTCTGCTATCAGAAACCACAATAATATCCTTCAGTTAAAGAGGCCCCCTAAAGTTTTGTGCCTAAGTGCCACTCTTGCTCAGACCCCAGAAGCAATTGTATTCGTTTAATGACACTGCAAGACTACATATGCAATGAAATCATTAAGTTACTGTTGCTTTATGACTGCTAGGACCTGAATAAACCATTGAATGGGTACAATAACTGGTGCATTTCAGGACATCACATCCCAGGAGTGTTTTCTACACTGTACACTCGGTACACTATGTAGATCTTGCCAGATATTGGATGAGGATGCTGGGAGTTGTAGAAAGTTGCCTGCCTCAGTTGTTGTAGATCTCAAATCTAATGCACAATTTAAGAATGGAGAATCTTTTTATCTGTGGTTGGTGATTAAAAGATCATTGGTTCCTTATATTTAAACCAAAATACATTTGATCAGGGGAATAACCCATATTACAGAGGAACAGCAAATCAGACAAGAATGAAGAATTGATAATTGTCCTGCGCCCTCTTCTAAGTGATTGGTGCATGCACAGGACAGACCATGCACATGTGCTAATTGCATAGGAGAGGGGGTATCCTTCTCAGCTGTGCCTCCGTATTTACCCACAAGTAACTAACTGTGGACTGAGGGGATTTTAAAACAAAGTTTCTCTATAGACTGACCCCCATTGGCACATGCCTTTATAGAAATGACAGTCTTGGGAATAGCTAGTTTTGATGACAGAATCTTGAATACTAGGCTCCATATGAGTATTAAGATTAGGAAATAAACAATAAAACAACAGTAGCTGTTCTAAAAAATATTTTGCATGAAATAAAAATAAATCTAAATAAATTAGCAATTTAGGCCCCCTGAGATTATCATGGGTTAAATAAAAGCATTCCTCCCACTTTTTAACTTTTTGTGTCTGTTTTATAAACAGAATGCGGAAGTAACCACTGGTAAGGAAGGAGACACTAAAATTCCCTCTTACTTAAGATGACGGCTTGAGATCAGAAAGTCTGTGGTACTCTATCAAATGACCACTAAATATATCCATGTATCTGGGTTAGATCTATACTGGCATGGAAGAAACAAGGGCACCCACATGGGCCAGTACTGGAGAATCTGGGGAATTTCAGAATTCTTACTTTGGAAACAAAAAAGGAAACAATGTTTGTAGACAAGAAAACCCAAAGACCAGTTCTCCCAGGTTACGGAGGACAGAAAGTGCCAACAGGACCCCATCACCCGCTACAATATCAAGAAGGAAAAGAGGCGTTAGAGGGAGTATGTGGAGCACTGCAGGGTCCTTGCCTCTTAGAGGAGCATCCATAGCTGCATCTAATTTTGATATTATCGATGGACCAGAAGAGCAGGTACTGGATTCAGCTGTCAGCAGCTTGGTACTGGATCCTAATGAACATGCATGGATGCTGATTGCTGCAGAGGGCAATTTTGATGAGCTAAAGGAATTTTTATGGCTGGATCAGAGCCTTTTGTACAAGAGAGACTTTGTTACTGGTTACTCCATCATCCATTGGATGGCTAAGCATGGCCACCATGAGGACCTGATCAAGGTCATGGACTTTGCTCATGCTAGTGGACACACCATGGATATTAATGTCCGTGACAGTGGCGGACTTACCCCTCTGCATATCGCTGCCTTGCATGGTCATGTCATGGTTGTGAAGGTGCTGGTTGGTGCATTCAATGCAGATATCCATGCTAGGGACCACAATGGGCGCAAGCCCTGGCAGTATCTAGGACCAGGCACTGCAAAGAAACTTCAAGAGCTGCTGGGATCTCCTGAGGAAGAGAGTTATGCATTAGCTGCAATGAATGTGAATAATAATTGCCACCCCAAAAATCTTCAAGTGTGTGATGAAACAGATGCTGCCCCAAAACTCACGGTTGCCGTAGCACCTCTACAAAACCTTTTCAAAAGCGCCTACAGTTTTCTGAAGAAATGGTAACGACTGACTATTTCACAGACACTTTATTTAACAAGCACAAATAATTCTCTGTATTTGCACTATTCTAGCACAGCCTTTAGCAGTGAGCATTGCAAGGTGAATTCATTATGCACGGTACTCAAAAAACTGTTAATGATTTTGTGGCAGACCCACCTCAATATTATACAGTTGAGTTTAGTGAAAACCTCTAATGGTTTAATTAAGCTCAGTTTTCTGCTTCATTGTGTTTCACAAGTGCTTTACATTTATTACAAAAAGCTGACTTGAAAGTTCTACACAACTGAACATGACAATTTTTTGGATTGCAAATAATACAGTTGGATTTATGTTTTGAGTGTTTTTGGATTTGTATTTAGCTTGGCATTTGGCTGAATCTTTTGTGGAGGATTCAGTATATGGCAAATCCAATAATGGTACAATCTGGTACATCCTCACTTCTAAGTTGTTTTTTCCCCCACCACAAATAGACTTAATATGGTTATGGTGCTACTGTCCAATGAGAAGACTCTGATTATAGTTGACAAACACTGAGCAAGATTGCTTACATTTATTATCAAAAGGAAACATTGAACTAAAACCCACAAATTAGCCATGTTCATCTTTAAAAATTAAAGCAATAACCATTATAGAGTTTGCCCATTCATTGTGTAGGCCACCTCTAAATTTTAGCAAGACATATAAAAATGCTTTATAATTAGACTATGCTGAACTCCACTAGAGATATGGTAACTTTTTAAATATTCAGAAAATAATAACCATTAAGCAATACACATATTTAATACTTTTTATCTTCCAAAAATGTGATGATGTTGTTATTCAAACACACACTGTACAAATACAGAATTGATGTTTTGCCAATACTCAGGGAACACTAGGGCACAGTGCAAAGTTTATTCTTACCAAAGAAACCCAAGGTGTGTATGTAGGCGTGGAAGGACAAGGTGGGGCATGAAAGGTATTCTTTGCTCAGGTCACATTAAAATGTTAATATTTTCCTATTGTGCTAGTCTAACCTAAAGCCACACACATTTTTTAGTATCCTTTTCTCTTCAATTTATTTTTAATCCTTACCAGTGGGTTCCAAACTCATCCACCCTTTATGTCACTTGCCAGGCTAAAATGTACTTCCACATAAAATCTGTACCTTGTCAGTAACTTTCAGCAACCAATTACATTTCGCTTTTATTATTTTACTTGCAGCAGGATGCGCAAATCTAATCAGTTATTGGGTTTCCATTGCACAGTAAATAAGTCCCAGTTCAACATTTGAATCTCTACAAGAGCAGGATTTCTGCACCCAGATTAACAGTGGATGGAGAACTAGGGAATATGCTGATTTAAAAAGAAAAATCTTACAGTGAAGTTTTTATCAGGCTGTGCAAATAAATGAGTGTGCCTTATCACGCCTGAAAGCACTTCCTGTTGGCACACCCTGCAGAGGAAATGCTCAAGTTCCTCATTTTAAGGGTCTTAAGTAAACATTACAATGTCTATTTAAAATGTAAATTTCCTAATATGAAATTGAAATGCTATGTTCTGAATAAAATAGACTGAGCACACAAAGGTATTCTCTATTCCTAAGCAACAGCTACATTACATA
Organism: Xenopus laevis; assembly: GCF_017654675.1. Taxonomy (NCBI): domain Eukaryota; kingdom Metazoa; phylum Chordata; class Amphibia; order Anura; family Pipidae; genus Xenopus; species Xenopus laevis. Next base: position 68,201,240 of record NC_054386.1, read on the forward strand.
ATAATTTGCCCTTATTTTCTAATATGAAGCAGATTTGTTGCTGCTTGGAAACCTTTAATTTGTTGTCATAGTTTTTTTTTTTAAAGCAAAGTTATATATTTTATTGACTGCAAGGCTATGGTGACCTCTTGTATATGCCAGACTAGTTGCATGTAATCTGTTTGATGCATGCATCCTTCTACTGTACAGCTGTGCAGAATATTTTGGTACTTTACAAAAATCTTTTTTTAATAAACACTATTTGTATTTTGACTAGAGACGTTTGGTTTAGGTGTTTTTTTAGCAACCTCCTCAATGGTTAGAGTTCTGCAGAGGCACATGTGCTGGGATGGCATTGGGTCTGACCCCACAGGAGACATCAAAAATGCCCTTGTTGCCTTTCTTTATGTCAAATGAGGTGATGAATAACTTGAATGCTTGATGTTGCCTATTATTATTGTTTTTTTACAGAGATATAGTACACAATGTGCCCTACAGAAAACAATAGAATATTTCTAGTTGGCTAGCAGGGTTCTCCATCTATGCATACAGGTTTGTTATTTCTTATTCGTAAACCCAATACCCATAATGCTCCAATAATGATCTGCGGGCTGCTGCTGCCTGAGGCAGCAACCCTGATACCGCCCCCCGCGCTTAAAAGTTTAGCGTCAGAGTGGGTCAAAGGGGGCTGCATCGCTAGTGCAGCGTCCACGTACTGTGCTTTCTGCACTAGCAGAGCAGAATTTCCGGTTTAAAAACCCGAAATTCGTCTCTTAAAGTTACAGGAGGCTGCTTTCTGCCGCCCCTTGTAACTGACCATTCCCTGCCGCCTGAGGCAAGGTGCTCACCTTGCCTCATGGCAGGAACGGGCCTGGCCTTATCAGAAAGGTCCACCTAAATATGTCAAAAGTAATGCTGCTCTGAGTCCCCTGTCAAAATAAACACAGCATTTCTTTCCTTCTATTGTGTACACATGGACTTCTGTATCAGACTTCCTGCCTTCAGCAAGAGCATGCTCAGTTTGCTCCTCTCCCCCCCCCTTCTCTGCAGAAATCTGAGCCCAGAGCTATAAATAAACAGGGATTCAGGCAGGAAGTGATGTCACACCAAGCTAATATGGCAGCTGTTTTCCTAAACAAAAAGAGAGAGCTTCTAAAGCAGGGATCCCCAACCTTTTGAACCCATGAGTAACATTCAGAAGTAAAAGGAGTTGGAGAGCAACACAAGCATGAAAAATGTTCTTGGGGTGCCAAATAAGTGCTGTGATTGGCCATTAGGTTTCACATGAAGATTGTCAACCTACACTGAGGCTCTGTTTGGCAGAGCACCTGGTTTTTATTCAACTAAAACGTGCCTCCAAGCCTGGAATTCAAAAATAAGCCCCTGCTTTGAGGCCACTGGGAGCAACATTATATCAAAAAAGATGTGAGGACCTCCAATAATGAAGAAGCAATTATTTAAAAAATTGGAAAATTTACTAGGACATGAAGACCTAACGCGTTTGACATTGGGAGCAACATCCAAGGGGTTGGTGAGCAACATGTTGCTCATGAGCTACTGGTTGGGGATCACTGTGCTAGAGCTTTTTACTCAGGTATGGTAAAACATTCTACAGAATAAATATAGCATTCTAGTTTGCACTATTGCAGCTTATCTATTGGCAATAAATGCCTCCATAGCTTTCCTTCTCCTTTAAGCAAATCATTTCATATTTGTGAAGTCATTTACCTTTCTCAACAAAGCAAACAATTTTTTTTATATTTAATTTTGAAATCTGATACGGAGCTAGACATATTGTCAGTTTCCAAGCTGCCCCCAGTCATGTGCTTTGATAAAAGTCAGTCACTCTTTACTGCAAGTTGGAGTGATATCACCCCCCCCAAAAGCATCTTAACAACAGAACAATGGGAAGGTAACCAGATAGCAGCTCCCCAACACAAAATAACAGTTGCCTGGTAGATCTAAAAACAGCACTCAATAGTAAAATCCAGGTCCCACTGAGACACATTCAGTTGAGTAGGAGAAACAACAACCTGCCAGAAAGCAGTTCCATCCTAAAGTGCTGACTCTTTCTGAATGCACATGACCAGGGAAAAAGACCTATGATGGCCTCCTACACACCAATATTAGAACTAAATAAAATATTCTTGCTGGTTCAGGAATGAAATTTTATATGGTAGAGTGAATTATTTGTAGTGCAAACCGTGTAATTTAGGGAGCGCAGACATGCAAATTACACTATGGGCACTTCCCCTGCTGTTTGTTTTTATAGAAGAGAAGTTTTGGCACCTGCTGCTCGGGATTGACCTGATATGCTTTCCCCATTGCTAATGGTCTGTAAGTAGGTAATTCTGTTGCACAACCAAAAATGAGGACACTCCACCCCGATTCCTTTGCAAGCAGTTCCCCTTGGGAGTTTTATACTCTGGCAGTCTAATACTATGTGTGTTGGAACTTTTAAGATTCATTACATAGATATATGCAATTGCATGAGAATTGACTCCACTTTGAACAAAAAGATAACCGTGGTATGTCTCATTTCCCAGGAACATCTGAGTACTGGGGAGTTTTCTGAACAAAGATTTTTAGTGAAGCAGTATTCAGTTGTATGAAATTAAATCAAATGTGAAAACTGGCTGTGCAAACATTTGGGTACCCTTGTAATTTTGCTAATTTGAATGTATGTAACTGCTCAATACTGATTACTGGCAACACCAAATTGGTTGAATTAGCTCATTAAACTTTGAACTTCATAGGCAGGTATGTCCAATCATGAGAAAAGTTATTTAAGGTGGCCAATTACACGTTATGCTACTGTTTGACACTTCTCTGAAGAGTGACAGCATGGGAATCCTCAAAGCAACTCTCAAAAGATCTGAAAAAGATTATTCAGCATCATGGTTTAGGGAAAGGCTACAAAAAAAACAGTCAGTTTCAACTGTAAGGAATGTAGTCAGGAAATGGAAGGCCACAGGCACAGTTAATGCAAAACCCGGATCTGGCAAGCCAAGAAAAATACAGGAGCAAGCCACAGATATTTTGGAGCAAAGTGCTTTGGACTGAAGAGACAAAAATAGTTATTTGGTCATAACAAAAAGCACTTTGCATGGCAGAAGAAAAACTGCATTCCAAGAAAAACACCTGCTACCTACTGTCTAATTTGGTGGAGGTTCCATCATGCTGTGGGGCTGTGTGGTTAATTCAGGGACTGGGCCCTTGTTAAAGTCAAGGGTCGGCTCTACACACATCGAAATCTACAAAGGCTGGAAAGATTTTGTATGGACGAATGGTCAAAAATACAGCCATCCAGAATCCACACTCATCAAAGGTGTCTAGAGGTCATTAGATTTGCAAAAGGAGGCTCAACTAAGTGTGATGTAATCTCTCTGTTGGGGTGCCCAAATTATGCACCTGTCTAATGTTATGACGCATATTGCATAATTTTCTGTTTTCAGTTCAGTGACTAGTTATGACCATTAACTTAACTAAACCTGCATTAAAGTAATAAATGCACCATATAAAACATCCTCCAGCATACTGCAAGGGAACTTGCTTGGGAAAAGAGCACACAAGGAGATAGTATAGAACCTAAATGAACATAAAAGACTGAGAACAGATGACATTTTCATTTATTTGCAAATAGTTACATCAGAAACTGCCACATAACAATGACTTGAGTGACAAATGCAGGTTTTCAGAAGGAACCCATTGACTCTCCGCCATCCTTGTGTAACTACAGTTTACAGGCCAAGCTTGGTCCTTCTCCAGTGTCTCCTCTTTGAGTTGTATCTGTGGGAAGAAACAAAAGTAGTTATAGGTAACAATAAATGGTATTGTGGTTTAAGATTTTCATTGTCAACACTGATACTACGGTGATTAAGAACTGCTAATAAGCATGGAATGATTACTTATATCTTAAGCATAGCGAGCATATACATATATCCAACACCTGCAATGCAGTCAAATGTAATCATTTGGCAAGGCTGCTTAACTACTGAGGGACCCCTTAATATATGTGACAACTGGAGACCACACTTAGAGTCTGGGGTGTCCCTCAGCTAGATGGATTTTCAGTCTGATAGACTGGGGAACAGCACCATTCCATACATGGCTAATTGGCTGCTCATTTAGTTAGTTGCCTGCTGATGCCAGGGCAACTAAGGAAAATATTCAGTGTGGGAAAAAAAAACCACATTGAAAGAAGGCATCAAAATCATTGCTATCCCATTCAATAATGTTACTCTGCAGAAAACTCAGCAAAAAGACATATGAATGCATTAAATCTGTCACTTACAGAATATATTAGCAGAAAAAGTACAGATCCTTGAAGCTAATTGGCTGTTGATGTCAGGAAACAATAATTTCTCCTATGTTAAGGTGAAACCAAACAGTCTGACATCTTTACTCTCAGCAGGATAATGACAGCAATTCCATAGAAAGAAGAACTGTAATTGCAACCTGCTTTGGGTTATAGGTACACTCCAAAATAACAGCGGGACCTTGTATTCTTTAAGCAGGGAAACATGACAAAATGTAACTACTATTTAAAAAAAAAAAAAAAAAAAAAAAAAAAGCAGCTTACAAAAGCTCTACACTCTTGCACAACTAGTGTCATTTGTCAGCATAGTTGTGTATATTCTTATGAATAAACTGGGCCATAGCTGCTATGATTGGCCTCTGGTGGTTAAGAAGCAACAGATCTGCATTGAGGGCCCAATTTACTACCTTTGACCCCCAACTTACATTCCTCACAATGGAGGAAACCCTTCACTCCCATAACCCAACTAAGCTTACTTCAAGTTTATTTCAAAACCTGCTTTTGACGCTGCAGCGGAACGGTAGTCTTCCCATACCAGAACTCACCCACGATAATTGGCGAGAAGAAAACAAAAACTGCGCAATCTCCAGTAAAGATAGTTTAATAACAGTATAAAACCTTTCACTATCTTTACATCACACCATTAAGGTTTCACCAGATGGCCCACACCCGACACACCACTGCCCCAAACGTGAAGCAAGATCCACTAATTTCTTTCACATCATCTGGTCTTGTTCCCACATTTCCAGGTTCTGAACAGCAGTTCAACTAATCTAGCCTTCCCTACTGTACTAGCACCTTGTTTGTTAGGAGTCAGACAGCATAACTCGACAGTATAACAGACTAGGTTTTAGATTATTCTTATTCTATGCAAAAAAAAAAAAAATAATAAAATAAAATATATGTGGCCATGAACTGAATGGGCCCCTCCTAGTCTACTTTGAGAAATTTTAATACAGTCATTCCTTTATATAAACTTGTAAATCCAATGAATAGATGTGGATACAATAAAGCGCAGATTGTCTGTTGCAAAATGTGCTTTTATTTACAAACACTACACACTGTGTTTGTGAATAAAGGCACCTTTTGCAGCAGACATTCTGCGCTTTATTGTATCCACACCTATTCATTGGCTTTACAGATTGACTGCTTTGGATGGAAGCAAGGTGTTCAGGATACTAGGGTAAAGGTACTAGTATCTCATTGCAAGAAAATTGAACTAAACTAACTATATTAGAAATATTTTTTATTTTGCACAGCCTATTTACCCAGTTTTTATTTTTACACTGAACTGTTCCTTTAAGTAGACTCTGCACCCATAAATATATTTTTTTACAGAATTATGCAAAGTCTTTTGTCCCCTATAATGTATTCACAACACCTCACAGTTGATTGTTCACAATGATCTGACACTGAAACATGCTTGTTTGTTAAATATGTCTCACCACATTAAATATTAGCAAGAGATTTAGGCTAATGGGGAGTGTTTTGATGAAAACAGAACTGCCCCCACCTTGTGTCTCATAGGTTTATATTGTATAGCGCTCTGTTTACCACCGCTGTCAACCCGTATTTGTGTAGGTCACACATCTGATGTATACAGTCTTCTATCATACAGTGTGTTGGAATATTTTGGAGCTTTATACAGTAGTTACTGCATAGAAGTCAGACTCTGAGCTGCTACAGTGAGTAAACCATGGGGCCCTTACAAACGTTATATATATTTCTACATGTGTATAAAGAGCCCAGGACACTGCTTTATTTCCCTACATTTCCCAAGCAAAGGTGCTGCACACACTGAATATACAAAGGACATACCTGATCTTGTTGCCTGTTTTCATGCGGATCCACTGTGGGATGGGTCTGTTCTGTTTCTGCTTCTTTGCAAGAAACCTCTTAATTTTGAATGTCTTGTGGGACGACTGAAAGAGAAAATATTTATGGTATAAATGCAGAGGTTTTACATACACTATAACATACACTGCATAGTAACAAGCTCTGCTGTCAGCCAGGCCCCCATAAACAAACTGATTTGATAAAGAAAATGGTTTAAGTTCACTTTAATATTAGTCAAGACTGACTTTACAATAGGGCTTTTCATGGTTTGATAAATAGTCTTCCTATTCTGCTTTCCCATAAGGGAGTATAAACAAACGCTCATTGGCTCATGTGTGGAAATAAGATTTATTTGCTTATTGTTCTGAATTGGTCCTCTACAAGCCATAATTTGGACTTTCAAGCCATTACCTGGTAACTAAGGTAAGCGAGACCCTATCAACCAAAGAACCTAAAATTCCTAACTGGGGTGTTGTACAATTAAATTTAAAAACCAGAACAAAAAAAACCAAAAAAAAGCCCAAACATTGATTGTCTTCATTTTTAGTAAAGCAGGTGAATTTCCCCTTTAGCTTACACCCTATGTAATTTACTTAAAGGGGTTGTTTACCTTTGAGTTAACTTTTAGAACGATGTAGAGAGTGATATACCGAGACAATTTGCCATTTGTTTTTGTTTATTATTATTTGTGGTTTTTGTGTTATTTAGCTTTACATTCAGCAGCTCTGCAATTTGCAATTTCAGTCATCTGGTTGCTAGGGTCCAAGTTACCCTAGCAACCGTGCACCAATTCAAATAAGAGACTGACATATGAATAGGAGAGGGTCTGAGTAGAAAAATGAGAAATAGAATGTAGCAATAACTATTTGTAGCTTTACAGAGAATTTGTTTTTAGCGGGGGAAAGAGAAGAAAAAGCCAATTAAAAAGTAAATAAAGACCAACTGAAAAGATGCTTAGAGCTTCTAGAACAGGGATCCCCAACCCTTTGAACCCGTGAGCAACATTCAGCTGTTAAATGAGTTGGGGAGCAACACTAGCAAGAAAAAAGTTGTTGGGGTGCCGCATAAGGGCTGTGATTGGCCATTTGGTATCCCCTATGTGGACAGTCAACCTACTTGAGGCTCTGTTTGGCAGAATATGGGGTTTTTATGCAACAACAACTTGCCTCTAAGTCAATAATTCAAAAATAAACTCTTGGTTTGAGGCTACTGGGAGCAACATCCAAGGGGTTGGAGAGCAACATGTTGCTCGCGAGCTACTGGTTGGGGATCACTGTTCTAGAACATACTAAAAAGGACACCCTTTAGAGCAGAACTAGGCAATAAAGTACCATTTAAAGACCAAGCAAATCTAGCCACACTGGGTGTAAAAATACACAACACTGGCAGCGCCGAGGGACATTTCACACACACACACACAACATTGTCCCCCGGAACTTTAGGTGCGACTGAATCCCCTTGGAGGAACAAATACCCCTCATATATTCTCATTAGCGGGACTCACAGCTATTACACCCTTATAATAAGCTTTCTAAACCCCGGCAAAACTGCTATACAGTATTTATGTCCAACCCTCCCCAAAAAGGCAACTGTCCGCATAATAATCACACGGAGAAGGAGGACACAGTCTAAAGAGCGTAAGAGCGGCGGTCCGCTAGTTACTGTGTATCCAGCACGGGAGGATGAGTTTGGATTCACTCACCATGGTGAACGGCTGCAACCCTAGCACCACTATGGCCGCTGAGAAAGAGAGAGAAGGAAGTGGCAGGGCAAAGGTTACGGCGTTGGAATCATAGAGAGCGACAAAACCCCGGCAAATCCGAGTCTGGAAAAGAAACAGCTCCCCCCGGTGGAACGTAATGACATCAGCATAAAGCCGTGCTTAGCCAATCGCATTGATCACGGAACAGAGACATTATTGAATTATTATTAAATGGAGAAGCGCTGTATGGCGAGGTCATTTTGGGAAGGTGTTATGCAGGCACAAACGGCGGTGGTGTGTTTTTAATCCCCTAGCCCCACTGTTTAGTTTTGTTAAGCAGTATGTATAACGCATACCTTTATTATTCAATCTCCCTTCTTAAATTCCACAGCCAGGTGTTGAGGTGATTTTGGAAAGTAATATGAATCAAAGTTTTGGCCCGCACATATCACTGCACTAGTTTAGGGCTGGCACAACACAGCAAGTACATCCACCACACCAGAAAGTGATTAATTTATGGGTACAACTACAAACTGGAGTAGGACTAGAGCTGCCAGTGGCTAAACCAGAACAAAGGGGGGCAGGGCAGATAGCATTGGGGGTGGAGCCAGGCCCGGATTTACAAATGGGGCGCCCCTAGCCCATCTCTGCTCATCTCCTCCTCTCCATCCGCATTTCCCTCAGCAACCCCTCCCCATCTGCCTACCCTTCTGCTTCCCCCTTCACATATCTCTTCCCCTCCACATAGGGTTGCCACCTTTTCTGGAAAAAAAATACCGGCCTTCCTATATATTTATCTTTTTTCCCTATAAATAACATTGGGATCAACCATAGTTTTTACCGGCCAGGCCGGTAAAATACCGGGAAGGTGGCAACCCTACCTTCGCATCTCTCTCCCCTTCCTGTCTGCTTCCCCCTTCGCGTCTCCCTCCCCTTCCCCCTCAGCTTCTCTCTCCCCTTCCCATCTGCTTCCCCCTTCACGTCTCCCTCCGCTTCCCCCTCAGCTTCTCTCTACCCTCCCCGTCCGCCTCCTCTTCTGCTTCCCCCTCCCCTTGTGCGTGCGTATATACGCATATCTTGAATATGCAAAATTGCACATGAGCAAATGACTTTAATTCGGCTGGGTGGCATGCCGCCCCTGAATTTCTGCTGCCCTAGGGCCGGGCCTTTGTGGCCTTTCCACAAATCCAGGCCTGGGTGGAGCAGTGATGACATAAAAAGCAGGCACAATGAAGTAAGTGGCGTTATGATGCCAGGGAGAGGATATTGCATCACTTAGACGCAATTGGCTGGATTTCCATCCAGTTTTCTCAATGTTGTTAATCGGACAGAAAGTTTTGATGTCCACTTCAAAACCACACTGGTGGCAACCCTACCTCTTGTCTATATTCTGCCTGGTGCGTAAGCCCAATCCTTTAATTACAGGTATGGGATGTGTTATACAGAAATCATTTATCCAGAAGGCTCTGAAATACAGCAATGCTAATTTAGAAAAACTATTTCTTATTTTTGATTGTTTTGCTTTTTTTTCTGTAATAAGAACTTAACCTCACTTGATAATTCCTTTATTGGCCAGATTATTGTTCTTTTTTCACAAGGCTGAAAACGGAACAGAAACTTGAGACTCGAACAGGCATTAGAAAAATCGAACTGTTCAGGTCAAAACCAAACAGGTGGCAACCCTAAGTAGGACTGCCAGTAGGTGACACTGCAAAATATTTGAATCCCTTGACATTTGCATAGGGTCGCCATCTAGCCGGTATTTTACCAGCCTGGCCGGTAAAAAAAATAATGGTTGATCTCAATCTTATTAATAGGGAAAAAATATAAATATGCAGTAAAGGAATTTTTTTTCCAGAAAAGGTGACAACCCTTAAAACAACACGTCCTTATCACAGCTGCCACAATTCACACTTTTTGTTTCCAGTTTACCCCCCTCATCCCATAACCCCTTACTTTTATTATGGTGCCAGTTCTTTCCAGAAGGATAGACACGTATTGCATGGAAAGTCTGATTTAGTTTTGTTTGCAATTTCCTAATTTCTGTTACAGTTGTGTTCAGAATAAAAGCAGTGTACTTTAAAATTTTAATAAAGCTCAAAATCATTATAATAGCTTTTATTTCCATACATGCAAATGCGTTGGGAACACTGCACATTCTATTCCAAATCAAAACATGAAGAAAAAATGATCAAATTCGTTTTATTCCTTTACAGAAAGTGAGGAAAAGGGAATATTAGGTTGTTCAAAAAATAGCCGTGTCTGCATTCTTCTTTACAATCTCATTCACTGTATAAACTGAAAAATGTTTCAAGATTTTGCTTTCCTTTGAGTCAATGGGGGACGTCTGACAAACTGTCTGTGGCTTCTAGACCCAAAAAGAACAATCTTGCTTTCATCAGACAACAAAATGTTGTGGCATTTCAATGTGGCCAGTCAATGTGTTCTTTGCCAAATTGTAACCTCTTCAGCACGTATTTTTTTCCAATAATGGGACTTTGCGGGCGCTTCTTGCCAATAGCTTGGCTTCACATAGGCGTCTTTTATTTCACAGCTAATGTTAGATCTTCCTGGAACTGGTCATTATCTGAGTCTTTGTCATTTTGGCTATTCTTCTATCCATTTAAATGGTTGAAGTCGAATCTTTAAAGAGACAGTACACGATAAATTTCAATATTCAATTTTGTTTTCAAATTTGAATCGAATTTGGACTATCCCCTAGTCATACATATTGACATGGTTTTCTGACAGTTTGGTGTTCCATCTCGTGGATGTGATTGTCTGAGGTCCTGATACTTTTGGTGACATAATGTACATGTATAGGTAATACCCGACTAAATTTGAAAATTACTTTTATAATACAGATTTGTATTTCTGTGTGACCTTTAATTAAGAATTCTCATGGAAACTTTGGATCTTCCATTGTCAGTTTATCGATTTTTTGGCAGACAAATGTGTGAGAGTGTTACTTTGGGTCAGCACAAATCTGTTTCTTCAGGGGGCTGCTATAGCCCAATAATAGGATGTTTGGGACCACCAGTGCCTTTAAACCAATACAGTACTAGACCACAAGTCATGATGTTAAAAGCATAGGTGCTTGTGCATAAACAAGAACATTCATGAAAATAATTCTTTTTAACTATCAAGAAGGGAGTTATCCCTTAGTCATAGGGTCTAACCTATGACTAAGGGATAACTCCCGAAACGCGTAAGGTTTTTTTCCCAGCAGGAATTCCAATAAACCTTATTTTCAGAAGTGCCGTCTACCTTCGAGTTCTTGTCGTGTTTACAGTGGGGACACTGTTGGACGGAGCACCTGATCTGAGGGGAGAGCGGTGAGCATGTGCGGTCCTTTTTCGCCTTTCTATTCATAGATCTTTTTAACTATCCCCTAGTCGAAGTACACAAAAATAACTCGAAATTCAAATTTTTTTTCATTCAAAAATTCACCTTGACCTTTGAAAAATCTGCCCCTAAGAGTTTGAACACTGCTATTATTTGGAGCATGCAATTAATGATTCAATGACACAGAATCAGAAGCATGCATGTCATGACTGTTGGGTCTGTTTTCTTTTACTCTACCACACCTACTAGTAAATTATTTGCCACGTAGAAATAGAATATTTACCAAAAAGTGATTGATCAGGTTAGCGACGCCTGACTGCTATTATTCTGAACAAAACTGCATATCACTAGGCTGGTTCTATAGCAGGAACCTGTAACCTGCATGGGTTCCATTGACAGCACTGCATCACATGACAATCATTAGAACATGAAATTGGTTTGCCGTTTTCAGCTCTCATGGGCCCTCGGAGGGAGTGGTTTGGTGCCTGGCAAAAACAAGATCTTTTCAGTGTATGGATAGCTGCAGCCCAGTCATACACATTGACATGGTTTTCTGAGACGGTTTGGTATTCCATCTCATGGATGTGATTTTCTGAGGTCCAGATACTTTTGGTGACATAATGTACATGTATAGGTAATACCCGACTAAATTTGAAAATTACTTTTATAATACAGATTTGTATTTCTGTGTGACCTTTAATTAAGAATTCTCATGGAAACTTTGGATCTTCCATTGTCAGTTTATCGATTTTTTGGCAGACAAATGTGTGAGCGTGTTACTTTGGGTCAGCACAAATCTGTTTCTTCAGGGGGCTGCTATAGCCCAATAATAGGATGTTTGGGACCACCAGTGCCTTTAAACCAATACAGTTCTAGACCACAAGTCATGATGTTAAAAGCATACCGTATATACTCGAGTATAAGCCGTCCCGAGTATAAGCCGAGGTACCTAATTTTACCTCCAAAAACTGGGAAAGATTATTGACTCGAGTATAAGCCTAGGGTGAGAAATGCAGCAGCTTCTGGTAAGTTTCAATCAAAAAATTGAGGGTTTCTGCTCCCATTGGAGGTGCCGGCGTCTCGTTTTTGGATGCCGGCGACCATTCTTGGACACCGGCGAATATTCTTGGAGACTATTCTTGATCGCCGGCGACTATTCTTGGACGTCGGCGACTATTCTTAGGCGCCGGCGACCGTTTTTGCGCTTGACCCGAGTATAAGCCGAGGTAGAATTTTTCAGCATATTTTGGGGGCTGAAAAACTCAGCTTATACTCGAGTATAAACGGTAGGTGCTTGTGCATAAACAAGTACATTCATGAAAATAATTCTTTTTAATTTGGTAGGGCTGCTGGATATAGCAAAGTTGGGCCAGGCAGAGCAATAAGTCACCACAAGTTTCCTTATAGTAGAATTCAGCAGCAGCATTACTGACACCATTGCAACATCACAGCTGTCATCATATTAATAAGAAACACCCAGAGCATTATACAGTGATTCCATTTCCATGACTAGTCTTTTATCAGCAATGGAGACTAAGAGGTCAGGGCTTAACTTGCTAAAAGAAAAAGGTTTTGGGTCTAAGCTGCAGGCTAGGAAAACATTGCATTTTTTGGATACTTTTCCACTACCTGGCCTAAATTCTATGCAGAAAAACAAAATACCTAAAAGAAATAGTACTTTGGCTTCTTCTAAAGAACAGCACAGATTTATAAACTATTCTGCAAGGATAACAGTGTATTTTAGAAGTCAATTTCTCCTTTAAGATGGCCAACATCTGTTGTTTTTCACCCACAGCTGAGAAATAACAAGAAACTAAACTCTAGTTTTAAATTCTCCTTTATTTTCCTAGAAAAAAAAAGTTAAATTTAAGATTCAGACATTTTGATAAAATAAGCTGTCCAAAGTTTGATAGCTTCAAAGCAGACTTTTCATACCGTAAGTAATAAAGATTTGTATGAAAATAATTAAGAAAAACAAAACTACAGAGCTTTTCTGTCATTACAGCATATAAGAGCAGATTATATTCTCTTTAGAACGTCCAATGTAATAAAGGACAAGCAAAATCTTAGGTCGCACATAGACTGCAGAACCGAAATCCTGGGCTAGTTGTATCTAATCAGCCCATGTACCAGAGCCGACCACCACATCTCAAAATATTCATGAACCTCTGCAACACAGGAACGGAGGCCTTGTGTTTCAATAAGGCCACAAGAAAGATTGTAAACTTGAGATTTCAACGTCGTTTCCCCCACCATGTCCACTAAAGCACAAAAGGCTGTGTGTTTGTGAACAGTCCAGTCGCTACAAATAGACCCATCCTTGATTCTGAGCCAACCTCTGTGGGTTTCTGGTCACTCACATGATCCATAAGGACACCTTTGGACACTTCACCCGCCTGATTCAGACTCTCTCTCTCTCTCTGAAGGCACTTTGGATTGCTGAATTTATTTTCTTTGGCAATTGCACTGGGCAGGACAGTTTTCTAGCTTTTTACTCTCCTTCTTTCACCTTACTGTCACCAACGTTTTTCTCTGCATTTTGCTCTCCTGTCTTTGCCGGGCTTTCATCACATGGTGTCAGTCGGCTCCTGCTTCTGGCTCCAGGCTGGTATAACTGCATTGCAGGCCGATCCTACACAAGTAAAATAAAAATAATAAAAACTTAAAATTCCCTCAGTAAAAGCAAATATTATTTACAAAAATGTACTACAATTGTAAAACAGTTTCTACAGCTGCAACACAAGGCACCAGAGGGTTTAATAAATCAGAAGACAATAATGAACGGCCAAATTATAAACACAACAGTGCATTAGTGCCATACAGTGGGGGCAGTAATCTTCAGCCTGGAGAAACTATTTATACCTCTCAAACAATGTAGGTCTATATAAAAATATATTGCCTAAAACTGCTCATATTTAAAACCCTGCTTCGTGTAAATAAACCATTTTCATAATAATATACTTTTTTTATTAGTATGTGCCATTGGGTAATCATAAATAGATAACTGCCATTTTAAAAAATAAAGGCCGCCCCCTGGGATCCTACGATTCACGGTGCACACAAACAAACCATACATGTTATGTCACATGAGCCAATTAACAGACAGTCTTTTGCTTCCACACTTCTTCCTGTTACAGTTGTAGTATTTCTGGTCAGGTGATCTCTGAGGCAGCACAGAAGCCATCACAAAATGGTGGTTCAAGGCAAGAGATGTAAAAGGGCAATATTTATTTAAATATATATTCCAGTTTGATAACATTCTTTAATATGCCACTTAATTTGATATAAACTAACTGTAGTTCTGTTCAAAAGAGTTAGATACTCGAGATTACCATTTGTTAATTTATCCCCTTAGTGGAATTGAGGTCTGAGGATTTCAGATAGGATTAAGTTAATTAAAAAAAAGAGAAAAAGAACCCCTCTTCCACCAAAACTAAAAGTCCCACAGTATTAATCCAAATGACACTGCCTACGGTACCACCTTTAGTTCGATTAAATAACATTTAACACTTTAATGCTGGAATTTACCAAGATTTATATTAAAGTGCTGGTGCAATCATTATTAATAAATAAATAACTAGGTGAAGCACAGTTGATAGTACGGGTCTGGGACCTGTTATCCAGAATGCTCGGGACCTGGGGTTTTCCGGATAACGGATCTTTCTGTAATTTGGGTCTTCATGACTTAAGTCTACTAGAAATTCATTTAAACATTAAATAGACCCAATAGGCTGGTTTTGCTTCCAATAAGCATTAATGATATCTTAGTTTGGATCAAGTACAAGCTACTGTTTTATTATTAAAGAGAAAAAGGAAATAATTTTTAAAAATTTAGATTATTTGGATAAAGTGGAGTCTATGGGAGACAACCATTCCGTAATTCGGAGCTTTCTGGATATCGGGTTTCCGGATAAGGGATCCTATACCTGTACCTTAAAAAGCTAGATATATATTAAAGTGCTAGTATAATAGTTTTAGGATCAATTGATTATAGTATTGAGACAATTAATAGTTGGTAATAGATGGTAAATAGATAGGTTGTGCAAATAAAATGTTCCTGTGGTAAACTCTAATCTGCCCCAAAATGTTGATCTCTATGGCTTGTTTTTTTTTTTTTTTTTTTTACAAGCTACTATGCTTTGTTAGGTGTCAACAAGTTACACTTGTTCCATCTTCAAAGCTACCTAATCAGTGAAGTGGCATGTATAAAATTAGTTTCTTATTTATTCCCTCTTTCAAAACGAGTCCCTTTCAACAACTAAAAAAAAAAAAAAAAAAAAAAAAAATTCCTTCCTGTAAGAAGGAATATATAGCATATTGTAACAAACAGATATTGTGTATGACAGAGGAAAAAATATAAAAGCAATATTTTTTAATACAGGAAGATCAGTTTTGACATCACAAGATACAGAAAATATACCTTGTTTCTGATTCGATCTCTTTTGGCACTATCTTCTTTCTTCTCCTCACGAGCTATTCTCTCAGATTTCTCTGTGTTCTGAGGACTCTCCGTCACGTCTTGCTTTCTTACTCTCTCTCTTACCAAATCTCGTTCCTTCCTATAATCCTCTTCCCTCCGCTTGAAACACCTGTCTTTCTCGTAACGATCCCTAGGCTTACGGCGATCATCCTCATGATATCTTGATTTCTCCTTATCTCTTTGTCGCTTCTCTCGGTCATATTCTTTATCCCTGTAGTCCTTTTCACGATAGTCTTTATCTCTGTATTCCTTATCCCTATAATCCTTGTCTCTGTATTCCTTATCCCTATAGTCTTTCTCTCTATAATCCTTATCCCGGTAGTCCTTCACATATTCCACTTCAACCCTAAAATGAGAAGGCAGGTAACATTTTAAAAGATTTACTGTAATGATATACTTATTTACTTTAGTAAAGTCTCATGGATAATTCATCTTTTATTGACATATAGCTAACACATTTACTCATCACTTTAGAGATTATAGATAATTTATCTGCCCCTTACAATCCAAGATAGACATATGTATGTGTAAAAATTCATACGTATAAATATGCACTAGAAGACATGCCAAGACAACTGGGAGAAGGAATTAGCAAGTTTACGCAACATTGCTCTAGTCTAGTTGATATAGCGAGTAAAGAGAAAGCTACAGTACTTATTTAAAGCAGTCTTGGCCACAGGGAACTGGCCAGAGAAATTACTTTCTTGCATTTAATAAGCACACAAGCTAGGGTGTACTAGGCACAATAACACACATCTTCTAGTCCACCACACTTTTATAAATAACTCCCAATATCAAATGCTAATGAAATATATTTAAAAGGACCAAGCTTATCGTTCTGTGCACTTAAACATCTGCATTTTCATCTTCTTTTTATGATAAAGAGCCATAAACAAATCCCAGAATGTGCTCAAAGGGGTTAAGGAAAATATGGGTTGTTACCGAGCATACTCTCGCTGCAGGCCCTTGGCAGTCATGGAGTCTGCACCCTCTACATTTACTCCACTGCCCATAACATACACAGAATGCAAGACAAAACACAAACATTTAAGAGCAATAATGTAATTTCACAAGGAACAACAGTTTGATCTTTTGCAGTAGCATACAACTTCTCAGTGAAAGGAAACAAGCACAAGCTGGAGTCTTAATTAACTACAAATTGAATGCCAAGTCACAGCCCAGTCTTAGGAGGAGCAAATTTACAACAGGTTTCTGTATAATTATCCTCACTGGTAGTTTACTTGCCTCTGCAGAACAAAAAAAAAAAAATAAAATAAAAACTTTAGAAATAAAATCGTATATAAATAAACCATTTGGTATGTTTACTAACACTGGAGACAATATCACTGGTGTCACCTACAAAACAAAAGCAAAGAATAGATTGGTTGTTATGGGCAATATCACTGGGGATAGTTGTCTCCTGTGATAGTAAACATACCCTCATTTGATCTTGTGGAAAATAATGCTAAAATAGATAAGAATATACAACAAAATAATTAACAGCTTTACAGAGGAATTATAGATGAAGAATAGGGCACAAACTACAGCACTTTGGAACTACCCCAATATATATTTTTCCCCCAAACACAATGTAAAGAAAAAAAACCCACATACTTTTTTGTTTTCTCCTCTCTGACTTCACCATCCAATTTCTTTCCGGTAGAGCATCGCTCTTCTTTTATAGTCTCTTTTTCAAATTTCCTTGTCTTAAACTTTTTATCTGCATACCTCTCTTCTTCTTTTTCAGGCTTTTTAAGAAGCTATAGCAAATTAAACAGGGTTATTTCATTTAATATCATATTGGGTTTATCAAGCCACATTTAGATGCAAAGATCTAAGGATAGTTCTTTAAAAATAAACATTTTTTATGGGATTCCTTAAAAGCAGTTGTTCATTGTAAAAATGAAACTGGATAATCAGGCTGTGTAAAATAAGAAGCATTTTCAATATAGTTAGCTAAAAATATAATCTATAAAGAAAACATTAAAGCCAGACCACTATTTACTCCTTTGCAGCTCTCTAACCTGTTATTAGTCAGTAATCAAAAAGGGACATATCTGTTCTGTTAGTCTACTTTTTAATCAGGCCGGTGTGCTAAGGATGAAACGCAAACTCAATGATTATGTGCCCCCCCCCTTAAAGTCGCTGACTAACAGAGTTTAAAGATCTACAAATAAGGAAGTAGTGTTCTGGCTATTATGTTAGGCTTCCGTTTACTGCAGCCTTTTTGGATTAAAATTTTGGCTAAATTAGAAACATTTTTGCATTGCATATTTGCCAAGTTTCATTTTTACACTGAATTGTTCCTTTAAACTTTCACTTTCCATTCTGTACTTCCTAGATGTCACTGCCCTCCCCACATTCCCCCAATGATGCCACAGGTACCTCATTGGGCACTTAAACAAGACTCGTGATATGAACCATGCCTTAATAATAACAGTGTCCACAAAATGGCACCTAGCTGCTTGATGCAATTGTGGAATCCAATACTAAAAAAATAAGATAAATATTTTTATAGTGTATTATTTCTTAAGGTGACAGGTCCCCTTTAAACCAGTGGTCCTCAAAATGTGAGGCCTACTTTACTTTTAAGTCTTGCTTACAAATCTCATCAAGTCTTGAGTGAATTCCTTGCTTCACAAAGCAACGTTAGGGCTAAAACAACCAATACCCTATTATTTTGGTGATATCTTTTAAAATGTCAGTTTCAGTTATTTCCAATGGAGAGGGTTTTCTGGAGATTTGTCACCCGCAGTCGTGCATTTTTATTGTGGGCAATAAATCTCCCAATCAATCGCTGCCCTTAAGAGGCTAAATGATTTGGTGATGCCACAAAAGGCTGCTTTATCTAACAGAATGTGCATACCATGTACCTTAATTTTTGGCTCATCCTTTGACTGTTCCAGCTCTTTTTCTGGAGGTTTTTCAAATTTTTTCTGCTTCTCTGCTTCTTTCTTATTTCTTCGTTCATCCTCTTTCCACTTTCTCCTCTCCTCTTCTCTCTGTCTTTTTCGTTCTAGTTCTCGCTTTCTCCTCTCTTCACGTTTTTCATCTCTAAGTCTCTGGATGAAGATCGCAAAATCGGAAATGGGAAAAAGTCATTAATAATGTCAACCACCATCTATCTAAAAAGTTACTTAGAACATGTTCATCCTAAACAAAATCGAACTGCAATAGCTGTATTTATAATCCCTTCATCTTCTCAAAATCATCTCTATGCCAATTCTTTCTTTCCTTCAATTCATCCATGTTGACCTAGCAACAACATTCTGCATGTTTAATTTTAAAAACTTGCTTGGAAACCATCACTCCAATTCACATTAAATTGACCGTCGAATTTGGTGATGTGAATCCCATCACATTTAAAAATGTATGTATGCTTCACTTTGGCACCGACCAAGGTGGCCATTTTATCAGGGTATGCCCACCAAATACTGCTTCAAATAGTGCTTTGAACTGAAGAAGTTGCTCGGACGAGGAGTGAAATGTCTTCAATGATTACTCAAGTCCAGTTGTTTTAGAATTACTTATACTAGATATGCCATGACCTGGATGAATGAAAATCTTCATAGTCATACTGCTTTAGATAATTGACAGGAAGAGATTGTTGGCAAAGAAAAAGTAAAGTACTTGTATATAAATCCAAAAATTAGTATGCCCGCCATGGAACTGCAGCACACCAAACAACTAAAAGTTGCATGCAATACCCACATATAACACAATCACAATTACATAAACATGGAGTACATTTAGAACTACTATTATAAACAGCACATTAAATCACATATAAAAAGGTATACCTGTCTGTTTTTCAAGAAACTTAGCAGAGGTGTAGTCTTCTTGGCTAGGAAAAAAAAAGACCCACAATTTCAAATACAAAATACACATAAAACAGTACTGCATGTTTTTAGCAAAGGCGCATTGAGGACCTTGACACCAAACTAAGAAACATACATGACCAAGAAAATGCACTATACATATTTCCTTAGAGGTGCATGTGGTGATGAAACAAAAATGTCATTCCAAGGTAGAGCATGCTAAAAAAACAGTACAGGTGACACAAAAGTCCAAAACTTTTTTGATGCCAAGCCCAATGTTAGTGATATTCAGACCTATACATATTGAACACAGGCCAATTCTCCTTATGTACACATGGACAGAAAATCATAGTTTCAAGGCTTGCACAGTATATTGCAATTTTACCTATCATTTCCTTATATCTTGCCTCTATTTCTTCTAGCAAAGTCTCTGGGGTTGATGTCAGTTTCTCTTCATCCATAGTGTAAGAGTCAAGAAACTTTCTGTATTCTGGATCTTAATAACATACACAAAAGGGAAAAATAAAGAAAACCTTATTAGATCAGACATATTTTGAAACCACCATGGCACCATATTTGTCATATGTGTGTTTAGTTGCAAATACAATTATTGGATGGACTGACAGTATACTATTGCTATTATCACAATGTATCATTTTTTTAAACAGTTAATGCAAAACTCCAATAAACATAATTGATTAATCCCAGCTATTGATGGATTGAAGAAGGTAGACTGGCCTTCCATTTCATAAATATTAACTATTTAGCCTGTACAAATAAGAATGTTAAGAGATGTTTTCAGCAGTAGATGGTGCAGTGTCCCCATCTATTTGATATATGAGCATTAGTGGATCCAGGGGAATGACAACTTACTTACTACCAAAAGTGTTGCATTGGAGTACCATATGGAGCTGGAGAATGGCCACACTTTGGGGAGATCTCGGGTAGTGGGATTCATTAAATGTAACCTATGTGGGGTCAGATATGTCCCATGCAGAAACCGGAATTGTATCATCTTATCTTAGACACTAATAAGGGGATCATATCAAGAATGTCCTGCCACATATCAGAGTCAATAGAGGGTATACCTTGTATTCATCGGTTGGTTCTGGTTGATAAAGTTGCAACAGGTTTAATTTTGTCCTGACTGACTTGTATCTAATCCAAACTTAGAAGCATTGCTTATTTTAGGATTTTTTTGCCCCCCCCCTCCCAACTACTACCCCCGGTGCACCCAGGTGCCAAAGTGAGTGCATGCACTGATGAATTCTGTCAAGACAAACTGCCTGTGATTAAAATGATCATATCCAACAACAACAAAAAAAGCCTTGAGAAATTAAACTGTGATCAGCCAAACTGCCAAACTATGGTGCATTATTTATGGGCATCTTAAAACTATGACTGAAGTAGTACAAACTTATTTTTTGTCTTTCCTGTAATGATAAAACAATGTATTCTGTTTAACTAAGTCATAATAAAGAGCCTATTTAAGTAGCATAGTGTTATTGCATAAGAAATAACTTACCTTCGTCAATGGTTCCAATTTTTGAGTCCTGTTTCTTGCTTTTCTTCTTCGCTACTTTTTGAAAAGGTGCAAATTCCACAATAGCAGGATATTCTTGACCTGACATCCCAAAATAGATGATATTTTTAAAAGTGAGAAAAATAATTGACCTGAAGAAATTAAAAGTTTTTGAAGTGTCCCTTGAAAAACTACAGTTAACACAAATTAGGCCACATTCAGTGAAATAAAAATCAGGTATGGTAATTAGCCAAGATAATGGTTTTAAATTGTAAAGTAAACAAGCAAAGGTTCGCTTTACCTTCTCTATCAATCAGTATGCATGTAATCGGTATGTCTGAAGTATGCACCCATCTATTGTACAGTGTTGTGAAATATGCCATTACATATAAACTTGTTAATATACAAATTTTAAATATCATTTGGTAGAACCCCAAAACAACCACTCCCCACATTCATTTTACAGTGCCTTACAATCAGTAGGAACAAGCTTGTAACTAATCCCAAAAACATGCTTGATAAGTCTTTGCATTTGACAACTGGTCACCTTAATGAAATCAGCAGTCATCAAGTAAAACATCTCACCTCTGTGATCAAGAAACACATATCCATCAAAGCGATCTCTAAATAACACAATGTCTTCGGGACTTTTGAAGTTAATATATGCCCTTGAGAACATATGAGGAAACAAACTGAAGGAAGAGAATAAAAAAAAACAAGGTATAACTAAAGAGACACAGATTAGACATTCCATAAATTGAATTACTGGTGCCCAGAAGGCAGATTATTGGCCAGTAGACATCAATAAGATTATTTGTTTCCAAAGTTATGACTATTATGCCTTGCAGGGAGGAAATTAACAGTTTTCTACAGAAGTATAACTATTAGATATAGTCTCCAAATCTGACAAAGAACCTCAGTGGTTTACTTGCTGCTGGCAGAAAGTGTAATTGTATTTAACCTAAAAACCCTACATCAAGGCTGTAGCTCTAAGCTGCCAGGTTGGTCTTAAAAGATTCCCTTTAAACATAGAAGGACAAAATCATGTGTTTAATACTCTCAAAACACAATTGGATTACCTAGAGTCATTGGAAAAAAACTCAAAATAGTCATGGTCCGGTAACGGTTGAAGGTGCTCCTCCAGTTGCTCTTTGGTTAGACTGGGAGGCAAACGACGAATGATCACCTACAGAAAAGGAGTTTTTATTAGATTATTATTTATATATTATGCAAGTGGCCACCATACAGTTTAAAAGAAAAACACTAATTTAAAGGCATGCATGACAATATTATATTTTGTTTGAATTTGTATTTATTTTTTTGAGAGCTTGTGGCAGTGCATAGCCTTTGAAGCCGTAAAGAAAAGTTCAATGTAAAACTGATGAAAGTCACAGGGAAATACATGGGCAAGTTTGCCTTTGCAGAGAGTGAGATAAACACGCCCATGTGGTAAAGCAAAGGCCCAAATCCAGCGCACCTTACTCAGAACTTCTTTCTTTTCCTTCAGCTTCTCCGACTTCTCTCCTTCCTCCCCGGCTTCCTGGTCCACTTTTCTCTCCTTGGGCTTGGCATTCTCCTTATCCTCCTTCATAGCTGCAAGGGAGGTTGAGAAGAATTCTTTTTAGGCCAGAACTCTCTCTTACGATTCCTCTCTCCAGCAAACTGCAGTTCCCTCCGTATGATAGGATGGGGTTACCATCACGTGATCCGCAGGGGCCCAGCAGCCATTTTATGCGGGGAATAACCCCCCGATATGAAAAATACATTCTTCTTTTAATTCTACGGTTGTTGTGGGGATTTGGCATTAAGACCTCCACATAACAACATTTTAGAAAGCTGTTCTTGAAAAATCATGTTGAAAATACACTGTAAAAACAACGGGATGCCAGTCTTAAAGATGGCTGCCATATGCGTCGCTGACGTGAATAAAGTGTACTTGCGCAGTACATAGTGGCCGGGTGACCCTGAGTTGCTCTCTTCGGTTTCTCGCGCAGCGGAGATAGTGGATCAGGATGTGGTACGAAATCCTCCCCGGTTACGCTATCATGACCGCTTGTCTAATGGTGCCGGGACTGGCTACCGCCTGGATCCATCGATTCACTAATGGGGGCAAGGTCAGGTGACATTTTCATCAGTGTATATTGATTCCAATTAGAAAGTAAAGTCTCCTTTAGTCACATAGTTCAGTCACATCTAGCATATGTTACCGACAGTTCCGTCATACACTTGGATTTGTATAATATACAGACCAATATGTGTGCTCCTCTTCCATTGGCTTCCTGCACCACTGTCACCCACTTGTTCTAATGTTCTCTCCTTATGTTATGACTGTGGCCTTCCCTTCTGCTCCACGGCATGCAGGAACTACATAACCCACAATGCATTGCACTATGATGTTTCCATTCTTTATTGAAATCACATGTGCAGGGAATTGTGGGGTTTGAAGGATGCAGGCTGAGGACAGTTGGCTGTTGATACAAAGTAACAGTAGTCCTCCAGCTCAGCAAAGTAGTCAGACAGATCAGCAGGAGAGCAAGGGGCTAGGCTTAGTGAACTGTCAGAAACCATTAAAAATCCTCAAAAGTTTGCATTTTTTTTTAAATGATGTATATTGCAAAGTTGCTTGAAATTATGTTAACTTTTCAAACAGCTTAACTTATATTTTTGTGCAGTTCCCATTTAAATGTTATAACCAGCAAGGGTTGCAGAATAAAAAGTCTCGTTGGTCCCTGCTCATAAGAGCTTACCATCTATTGCCATAGTACTTTAGGGAGATTCTAATAGCAGCTTTTTGCCCATGTATTCACTGCTTGTATTTTCTATGCCTAGCAGAATTCTTGAAATGTCCCCCAAAACCCTTTGAGCTTCCCTCTTTCCTGCAAGATTTAAGTTCTACTTAAAATCTGCACCGTTTTTCTCAAATATTATGTAATTGACTCAGTCCTTTGCATCACTCTTTTATTCGGTAGACATGTGCATCCAATCAATTGACTTTATTTTCTGTTCCATCATTTCCCAATCGTTTACTTCATCACTTGTATTCTAGTCCTGTGCATTATCTGCTTTTGTTTACACTATTATTGTAAAAAAAAAATATTGTATTTTAAAAAAAAAAATGCACGAGGGGTTACTTCACTTTCAAGTACTGAAAAAGTCAAACATTTTCATCCTTAAATAAATAAAAAAATAAATAAAAAAATAGACTGGTGTCTAATAAAAGGGCAGCCAAGTTTGGGAGTTTTACTTTGAAAGCAGCTAGTAAGTTAAAAATTGAGCATAGGACTGGCCAGATATGGGATGACTTTGACGTAGTTGGCCATCTTAAATATATTGCAATATATGGACAAACAATACCTGTTTTGTTTAAAGGGTAAGGCATTTTTCAGTAGCAGTATGCACAAAATGTCTCTGTCTAAAATATATTGATAATGGGTTGAGTGCAGAGGACTGTATTTGTCTAGATATATTTATATATATTTAAATTCTTTTTATAGGAGAAGAGAATTGCTCGTTTTGACTATCAATGGTATCTCATGGAGAGGGATAAAAGAGTTTCTGGGAAACATTTGTATTACAAATCAAAGGTAAGAGAAAGAGACAGTTGCTGGGGAGCAGATCTTTCATATTCCTGCATCATATTCACTGTAGATTGATGGCATGTCATATGTTGAAAGAATTCACTTATAAATAGTGCACCAAGTAAAGGTGCTGTACTGTCTTAACCAGTTGAAAAAAGTTATAGGTTAAAAGCTTTTGATGTGAATCGTAACAAGTGGTTTATAGAGGTATATGTTAAGATGATAATTCTAGTTGGCTTTCAGAATATTTCAGTTGCTTTTTTCAAAGCTGATGATGCTTCTGTGTTTCCTTAATGTATAGTGCTCAAAGAAGCCTAAATGTGCCAATGTTAACTCCTGTAAAAATATATTCTCTTTTGTATTTCGTTGCAGGGGTTGGAAAATATTGATTGAACCATAAAAACGAAAGAAGATGTGTAACGAAAAATTTAACTATTTGTTTTCATTTAATAAAATAATAAATATTTTTTGCGTATGCACACCTTCTCCTTATATTACACCTTGCAGGAACAGATGGAGTTTGTTGGAGGACACAGTCTCCCATTATTTCCTGCAGCTTACCTCCTAAAACACTCCTCCATTGCCTGTCCTGAAGCCAGCACAGGAAACAAGTGCCATCTCAGGATAATTTTGGTGAGAACAGGACTGCGTAAGTTTAGGTTCTATTGAGAAAAATGGATCGGAATGGGGTGGTGTGTGTAAAGTGGTACACCATGTTTTGACTGCAGCTGTAATAAGGCAGGAAATTGCAGTATTTATAGGAGAACAAAATGGTTAATCACTGGGGTTGTACCTTTTTTTTTCTTGTAGCCATGGAACATAGCAGTGCACCCTTTCCTACTGAACCACAACTGCTTCCATCTACCTCTTTCAGAAGCAGTTACGACCACCATTACCAGATCTATATACCGAACAGCAGGATTCACCCAGTTTTTGTCTGCCAGGTTTCATAAGAGAAGAATTTCATCACTGGCTGCTGTTATATACAACTATCAAGTTTAATCATGAAAAAAAAATAGCAAATAAACCATACAGTCTAGCTTTAAGGGCAATGTCAACATACTTACCGTACATGTTTTTTTTGTATGTGTAACACAATTTATGACCTGGCCCCTAGTCTCCTGCCTATTAGCTCACTGTCAGAATTTCAGCTATTGCTATAATATATTAAAACAATGTTGTATTACCATATACACCACATCTCCAGGAGGGTGCATTTAAAAAGACCATTACACAGCTAGTCGCTAAGACTAATGGCACATAGAGTGTGTCTCTTGACTGATTTCTAGCTGGAAAATACCTAATTCTATAGACTATAATGGCTGATAAAGCAGCTAGTGCAATGTCATGTCAGGAAACTGATACTTGAAAATGCCGCGTCACCCAAATAATAACGAAAATAGTTACATTCTCACTCTTTGTTAAATGTTCCCTGTTCATGAAATTTTCAGTTTGGGGAAAATATCTGTAAGAGTGGGTTGAAATATTTAAAGTTTGTGTCATCTTTGACATAGCTTTATTACATAGAGTACAGTATATTACATATAGTTATATAACTGGTTGTGTGTAATTCCATGAAAGTCACATATGTTGGTTTATTCTATGCAAAAAAGGTGCTTGTTACATACATGCTTAAATATTGATGAGAAAGGAGAAGCTAGTGAGGAGTGTTTAAAGATATATTTCATTTAAAGGGTTTGTTGGTAAGAAAACAAACATTTCTTTAAAATAATAAGAGAAGGAGAAGCAACAGCATTACAGACACAGAGCTTATCCAGGGAACTGTAGTACCATTGCTGCATGTTACAGATGAATCTGGGGAGACAAAACAAGTATTCTGTATAAATAAGTTCTCTCTAATATGAAACAAGCACATTTTGATTTCATTAAACCCCACATGTATACAGTGAACTTTTCAGGGTAGAGCAGGGATGCCCAAAAAAGTAGATCGGAATCTACCAGTAGACCTTTATCTGCTGATCAGTAGATCTCAAGACAGTGCCAACAAATAGCTTGTCTAAAGTATCCTCCTGTTTTATTCTTTTCATTCAGATATTTATTGCATTGAGGTTACATAAGAAATAATTTTGTTAAATATAGCATTATACATTTTCTCATAAATCAATATAATGTTCAAGTAATATTTTATATGAAACAGATGCTAACAATGCTTTAATGTATGTAGATCATAATGGGACAACATCACTAAAAGTATGGACGCTTATGAGCTACAGCAGGGCTGTCCAACTGGCACCTTGAAAGTCTGCCTGCTGTGTCTGCTTACCATGTGTAAACTTTAAATGGTATCAGTACAGAGATTAACTGGCCCCTGCATTGTTTAAACCTCAAATTCAAACCGTAATCCCCTGTATTGTTCACACATGTAACCCCCCTGCATTGTTCACATTTGTAACACCTCTATTGTTCAGACTTGAGACCTAGACTGAAACTTCCCACATTGTTCTCTTGTTCACACCCATACAAACTGCTGAAGGGGCACCAGCACTAAATCACTGTATTTAGTACATTGTAGAGTGGTCCTGGTTTCTCTGTCTCCTGCTCTATTCTGCCTTCCCTATGCTCCATGTGTGCGGCATACTCTGCCCACTCTATGCTCCCTGTGTGTGCCATACTATGACTGCCCTATTCTCCTTGGTGTGCCATACTCTGCCTGCCCTATCGTTCATGGGTGTGCCATACTCTGCCTGTGTGTGCCATACTCTGCCTGCCCTATGCTCCCTGTGTGTTTCATACTCTGCCTGTGTGTGTCCTGCTCTGCCTGTGGAAATAAGCTTGGTATTTGTTCTGGGGGTTTGTTAGCATTTGAAAATTATTATTAGGGGCCCCTAAGGTGTTTAATCATGTGCTGGAGAAGGCATATGGATTCAAGGGTATGTCTCAATATGACTTAATATGACTTTCACATATCAGTCATAAGTGATATCCCTGCAGTGAGCACCAACCATTTGTGTTTTTGGTGTGCTACAATTAATGTGGACATGGTCTTGCGGTGACATGGGTGTGGTTTAAAAACAGAATGGTCAATACTGGCTTCTATTCCAATTCTGCCCTCCACCATGTAGGCCTGAAAAATACCAGCCCTCGGTACCACAGAAGTTGGACAGCACTGAGCTAGAGGATCATTTGGACTTTACTCAGCACACTTCACATAACGGTAACACGTTCATCTGTAACTGCATAGTGACCGGCCTTTAAGGACAGCTCCTAATTCACCTCTAAATAGGAATCATTTGATTCACTGTAAAATTCACTTGTGTGACAGTTAAGGCTAGTGTCACACAAGGAGATTTGTCCAATAGTAATAATGCTCAAAAAGCTGCAGTCTACAGAGCCAGTCACAAGGGCCAAAGTCTCTTTTAGAATATAGCCCCCAGTCCACAAGGGCCCAAATATCAAGTTTCAAAAATATACTCCAAAGTGTTCTATTCAAAGTTAAAAGTCAATACTTTTATTAGGTACAAAATTTAAAAGAGTAGGCATACAGACCCATTGATGTTCCGCCTTACGCGTTTCATACCAACTGGTACTTAATCATAGGCACCTATTCACATAGGGTACCAGTTGGTATGAAACGCATAAGGCGGAACATCAATGGGTCTGTATGCCTACTCTTTTAAATTTTTTACCTAACACTAGGAGATTTGTAACTATTATGTAGTTTCAGCTTTTCTTTGGCATATTAGCAGTATCAAAATGTAACATTTTAGGCATCAAATGGCAATTGTGGCATTCTTTTGGTATTCTTGTGCCAACTAAAAATGTCAATGTATATGTGCTGAAGTGATTGGAGGTAATCCCCCCTTACTAATATAGTAAATCGCAGATCTTTGGGGACGGTTTAAAAATTCATCTTTTTGATAGTGTGACTTACCCCTCCAGATAAATGAGGATCGAACACCAAGCCAATAGGTATCATACCCCTCAGCTATAGTTGCTCTGTTTGGGGGAAAAATAGAGAATTAAAAGTAGTATTGCTCATATCTGATCATATATGATTATGTTTGCATTCAGAAATTAATTTAATTTTAAGTGAGAATGAGGTGCAAGTGCCTTTTTTTGCCTTTTCTGCCTTTTTCTTAAGACAATATGGACAGATATTTATTATGAGAGGTCATAACATTTTACAGAGATAGTCAAATAAAGTATTACATTTTTTTAAAGTACATTTATACAAATTGCTCATAAATCACTTTATTAACCACTCTAAATATTTCTTTTTAATTTAGGGTCAAATGTGAACATAAGGGACTAAAATGACAATAAAACTGTATCAAATTATCACCTTATAATTAATGTAACCTTTCATAAACTGAGAGAGAACTTACATAAAGAAAATTATATTTGGGCAGACAGTCTCTGGGGGCATCCAAGTGTATGTAGTAGCCTGTGTCTTTAAAATGATATTGGAATGAGTCATTGCACCTCGCGAGTTTTCAGGACACTGAAATAAAAATGAAACACAACAATATAAATATTTTAACAGAATCTTTGTCAAAGACTACATTGTTTTATATGGTGAAGTCATATCTCTCCATTCTCTGTCTCTACCACCCCACTTATCTTCCCAGTGATATACTCGTGTACATAGACATTAAAAAAGTTTACACTTACACTTAGGACCTTGGTATTATTAACAGGTTGGAGCCATGTTCCAAGTGTTGCTGTACTTCTAAAGGTCCGGCTCTCCAGCAGGATCCCTCTGTATCCAGGGCCAATTATCTGTACTGTAAAAGATAATTAATAACACATACTATTTGGCATTGGATCAATCAAAGATTATCTTATAAACATCAAATAAATTTCACCCAGGTAAATATTTCAGATAATGGCAGGCTCAGCTGGCAGTTGATCATTTAACGGCTCACGTGAAAAGAAGACCAAACAAAAAATATTACCTTGTATTGGGTTACCCTTGGTGTAAGAGCTAGAGTTGGTCTTAATTATGTAGGGTGATGGTGAGGACTGTGGAACAACTCCTGGATGACCGGGCATCATTGTTTCACAGGCTGATGTTGGGGCTCCAGTTGGAAATTCAATAGACACCTTCAGAAGAGTTGTCAAGGTGAACAGCGTTGCAACATCCCGCAAACACATTCTGAACATAAAGCAACCAGACACTCTTTCCTGGGACTTCTTTCAAAGGAACTCTGCTAATGTGGGAGCCACAGATTAACAAAGCTATACATCTATGCTCACTTCCTGTAAATTAAACTATGGACAAATTCATTTGTCATGCTTACAAAACAGCATCTCAGAGCATACCAAAGAAATACATTTCATGTAATGGTTCTTTTTCATTTCCTTGTCAAAAAATTGTCATTTAAACCACTAAGTGAAATCAGCTTCATGATTGAAAATAGGTTAAAGGGGTTGTTCACCTTTGAGTTAAATTTTAGTCTGATGTAGAGAGAGATATTCTGAGACAATTTGCAACTGGTTTTAATTTTTTTTTCATTTATTTTTTTGAGTTATTGAGTTTGCAGCTTCAGCAAAATGGTTGCTAGGGCCAAAATTATCCTAGCAACCATGCACTGCTTTTAACAAGAGACTGGAATATGAATAGGAGAGGGTCTGAAAAGAAAGACGAATAATAAAAAGTAGCAGTAACAATACAATTGTAGCTTTACAGAGTATTTGTTTGTGAAAGCTGGAAAGAGTCAGAAGAAGAAGGCAAATAATTAAAAATATATAAAATAAATAATGAAGACCAAAAGAAAAGTTGATTAGAACTGACCATTCTATAACATACTAAAAGCTAACTTGAAGCTGAACCACTTCTTTAACAATGGTTTTGCCAATTTGCTGTAATATAATCTTTTATTGAAAGAATAGGCAAAAGACACTTCTAAACACGACTATTCACAGGTGGTTTTCCAGTTCTACTCCATTAACAGTCAAAATAATACCCACAGATCATGTGGACCTGTTCTACTCCATTAATAGTCACCCCAATACCCACAGATCATGTGGACTGATTGCTAAAATATTGAATAGTGTTTAGTCTTCATTCAGGAACATTTCAGGTCTCAATTATCCAAATTCCGTGGAATATTAAGGAGGCATGCTATACTCTGGAAGTCACTTCACTTGAGGATGAGAGGTGTAATTCACAAAATATCTATGGCCTAAGGGTAGGACAACATGGACGTTTTTGGAGCGATCCGATGCGCTGCAACAAAACGCTGGCGTCAAATCGCATGCAACAGAAAATAAGGTAAGTGAATTAATTGTCGCATGGTGTCGCAGGATTGATCCGACGCGACATTACTGTCGGATGCAGACGCTGCACACTGCGTATGCATCTGACATTCGTGTCGCGTTGGATCAACGCTGCGACTTCAACCGACATTTCCATTACTTACCTTATTTCCGTTGCATGCGATTTGACGCCAGCGTTTTGTTGCAGCGCAACAGCTGTCTACCAGTGTACTGTGTGGGAAGCTGAAGGATGACCTTTCCCAGCTAATGCTTCTGAATATTATGTAAACTGAAGATATGCCATAGAATTCAATAGAAAGTTTATAATCAGTTGAAAATCTATTTTTTTCTTATATTTTGCACCAGTTGAGATTAGCTCCTTTGCTACTTTTCCAATGACATCTCACCATAACTGAACAAAATTTGAGTAACTTATTCAGTATGTTATAGCAAATTAGCAATATACTTAAAAAAGTTGGAATCAAATTGTGAAAAGTCAAATGTATGATATAGGCCAGGGGTGCCCAAAAGGTAGATCGGGATCTACCAGTAGACCTTTAGCTGGTGATCAGTAGCTCTCAAGACACTGTCAACAAACATCTTGTCTAAATCACCCTCCAGTATCATGCTTTTCATTCAGATATTTATTATGTCAAGGTCCGGGCCAGGCCAAGCCATCCTGGCGCCCTAAGCAACCCGGCTGGCCACCACAATTGCCAGACCCCCCCCCTGACTGCCCCCGACCACAACGGTAGGGGAGAACGACAGAGGGGGAGAGGGAAGAGCGTTGGAGGGGAGGGTGACAGGAGGGAGAGCGATGGAGGGTGGGGAGAGCATCGGAGGGGGGACAGGGGGAGATCGATGGAGGGGAGGGAGGGGAGATTGACGGAGGGTGACAGGAGGGAGAGCAATGGAGAGGAAAGTGACGGAGGGGGGGGACAGGAGGGAGAGCAATGGAGGGGAAGGTGACAGGATGGAGGGAAGTGTGATGGAGGGGAGGGTGACAGGAGTGAGGGTAGAGCGATGGAGGGGAGGATGAAAGAGGGAAGGGGAGTAAGACTGAGGGGTGTGAACACGGACTAGGGGTAGGCAGAAGACAATTTTAGAGGTAGCTCCCCAGTGCCCCCCTATCATTGCACCCTAAGCAGCTGCCTCTTCTGCCTACCCCTAGTTTCGGCCCTGGTCAAGGTTATATAAAATAGGGGTTTGTTAAATATAGCAATATACATTGTCCCATTGATAAATATTTAAGTAATATTTTCCCTGAAACAGAATGCTATCAATGGTTTTATGGATGTAGATCATAATGGGACAACATCACTAAAAGTAGACCTCACATTATCAAAGTATGGGCACTCCTGATCTAGGCCACTTGTTTAATGCCCCACAACTATACATTGTGCTCTTTGTATGACATTATTTTAGAATATTCCAGCCCCAAACATGTGAAATGGCAGATTATAGCAGTTTCTTTTGCTGTGCAAATAAGGGCCCGCTGGAATTTGAATATTAACCCCCATGTCTATATATTCGCTTATTTATATATAAACAATACTTAAGTAAGTGCACGGTACCATACATTATATTTAAATACATACAAAACAATTTCATGCTTTTGTTACTGGTCCTTTAAAAATAAAATAAAATTTGTGTAAATACTGGAGATTTTTTGTGTAGACTTAAATAAAAATGAACCATAACACAGTTATATAATTTATCTTAGGGCAGAAGAAAAAAACAGTGTGGAAAAATACTATGTATAATCAATGACAAGGTTCCAGTCACACGTCAAGGCACAAGGGAAGAGTCACAAAGAATAAGGAATAAAGTCATAGATAGAAGCAGAGATAAAAATGTCTGTTTAGAGTGTTTGCATTAGGGCAGAGACACACGTGGAGAGTCAGGGGGGGGGTGTTGCCCAGTGACAAATTGCCTCTTTTTCGGGTGACTAATATTCCCGCAATGCCTTCCAGCTGGCAAAAATCTGAATCGCTGGCAGGATGGCGCTTCATTTTCCGAAGTCACAGGGCAACTAAAACTCCCAGAATCTTTATGTGTGTCTCTGTCCTTAGAGTGTGCATCTGTAGGTCATAGGCTTTATCTGTAGGGAAAGTGTAACCTGGAAAAATTCTTTAGTATCAACAGCCAGATTGTGGAATTTAAGACCCACATCAGGCAAGAACTGAACCCATATTATTATAGTGCAGGTATGGCACCTGCACCATAATATCCATAATTTGGATCTACATACTTAAGTCTACTAGAAAATCATTGAAACATTAAATATAAACCAATAGGTTGGTTTTGCTTTCAATAAGGATTAATTATATCTTAGTTGGGATCACGGATAAGGTACTGTTTTATTATTATAGAGAAAAAGGAAATCATTTAAAAAATGTATGGATTTTTTGGATAAAATGGAGTCTATGGGAGACGGCCTTTCAGTAATTTGGAGCTTTCTGGATAACGAGTTTCCAGATAACAGATCTCATACCTGTACTATGAATATAAGAATAATACTAAATGGGGTTGCCACTTGTCTGGTTTTTACCTGGACAGCACAGTCTTTGGAAAGGTACAGGTGCTTCATTGTCTCCTTGTACTCTTGTACATGCACTTGGGCTCTTTGTAAATGACCCCTTTAGGGCTCTTACACACAGGCGTTTGATTGTCCCCTGCATTGTGCTTTTTTTCCGTTCAGCCGCAGAGGAGCGCAGGAGTAGGCACACTTAATTATTGTCAATGGGGCTGTATTCACACAGATGCATGTATGTGCCGAATGGAGGCAAAATGCAACATGCTGCGTCCCAACCTGCGTTTTGTGCTTACATGCGTTGCTTTCAGATTGTTCACCATAAACAAAGACTTTTTTAAATTGCTTTCCTTTTTTTATTTTTTATCTTTCTCCCAAAATGTAAGTTTAAAGTTTAATATGCATGTCTCTAGTGTATCAGTCTGGCAGCTCAGTGATCCAGGAGCAGATTCTGAACTGTAGCATTTGTGTAATATTAGCAACTATTGTATAAATTCTAACAGCTGCCTTTAATGAAACTCAGGAATTCTGCTCAGCAGGGCCAAAAATAAGAAATGTAACAACTAAATGTATCAAATTTAGAACATTTACAGAGTCTGGGACCCCCCCCCCCCCACCAGAGCTGCTTTAGAAGGCCAAAAATGAAACATTTCAATATTAAAAAAACTGTCACAAATAGAAAATAGAAAGTAATGGTAAAAGTCTTTAGTTGGTTTCAGATTGTTTACCAGAAATAAACTGTTTGAAGTTGAACAACCCCTTTAATGTGACCACCCTGCTAAAAATCTACTATAAACACTAGCCTAAGGGGGAAATTTACTAACCTACGAAAATTTGCCAGTGACGGCTTTGTGCCCATCACTATACTTCGCCAGACGAAAATTCGCTCAGACAACGCTAATTTACTTAAATGCAAAGTTGTGTCCAGGGTACTGATTGCTGGTGAATTTTCGCTAGCGTTACGTCGGCAATCAAAGCGAAGATGCGCTAGCATTCAATTATGCCTAGCGCAACTTTGTTAGAGGTCTTCGATCAGGCTAATTTGTATACGGCGGGTAATTATAAAGTTTAATGGACGTATATGCTAAATACATTACATTACACAAGTCCAGAGAAGCTTAATAAAGAAAATATAGTTGTTATAATGCCCTACACATAATCCCACTGTATAGTTTGTGTTCCATATGTAAGAAAAAGTATTGGGGAACCCGGTTACCCCAAAAAAAAATTTTAAGCACTTTTGCAGGCTATCACTCTGAAAAAAAGAAAAGGACTTGAGAAGTCCTATGCACTCCATTGCACTTAGCCTGGTCTGAGCTGGTGAAGGCAAGTCTGGCGCAAGAGGTAATGTTCAGTAAAATCCGCATATTAGTGAATTTGTGAATTTACGTCCATTTGACAGAGCGAAAATTCGCCTGGCATTATAGTGCGAAGCAACGCTAGCGAAGTGACACCTGCACCTGTAATCGGCGAAGTAATGAAATGACATCACGCTGGCGAATCATCGCCAGCATTAGTCTCTTCGCTCTTTAGTTAATGTGCCCCTATGTCTTCGAACACATCATTACTTTTTCTTAATTTGATGCTAAATTCACTTCAGTATGATATTTTTTCAGAATTGTGTTGTGTTTGTTATGCAGAACTCACACTGTCACTGTCAGCAGAAAGTCTGACCTCTGTTGGTAAAAGAGAGACAGTGTGGTGGCAGCCATTAACTGACTCTCCTGACATCTCCTTAGTAACGACTGGGTTCAAACATTGCAGCTCAGTACATCTGACACATGAAGGCACAGAGCAGAATCTAAAGCAGAGTATGTGCGAATAGCTAAAAATCAGGTACAACGTCGCTTTTTAATTTAAACTTAAATTACATTTTAATTCAAATTTCATGCAATTGCCAATGTACATGTATATTTGCAGTATAAAAGGGAAAGATAACAATATACTTTGATCTCCATTTAGCAAAAGAGATTTGTGGTTTTACACGGAAGCACTGGCATTCAGTGCAGTGAATTTATACACAGTTGAATAAGAATTGGCTGGGTTTATATTAGAAAGCACTAGTGGTACACTAGACTAACATTATATACAGTAGTCAAAATCTATGATCCAGTGATACTGATGAAATTACTTCAAAACTTGTCCCCAGAAATGCACCCTGCAGCTGTGGAGCTGACAGTCTAATTCTGCTGCCCTGTGCACACAATGAATGGTGGGAGGAATCTGAAGAACCTGAAGCAAACCCTATTAAATGCAGGGAGCACAAACAAACTCCACACAATAAGTGGCCCAGGATAGGGTGAAATAAGGCAGCAATAGTAACCACTGCAGTACTGTGCCACTCACGTAATCATTTGACTCTTGTCTTTAGTTTGCAATGGAGTCTGAAGACAGTTACCTTGCTGCAATAAAAGAAGTAGCCTGCACTTTAGTGGAAACAACAATGAGAAATGTGGAGGGATATTTCCAGACTAAATACAGACCCCCTCTTCAGGAAACTGGTATTACTATATCATCAGCTATTTCCTGATTTATGATTTCTTTTTTTCTGTTTTTTTTTCTTATGCTTTTTTTTCCCTCAAGAAAGTGTTGGGTATAACTATACCATTATTCACACTCTCTTATAAACATCATCTCAAGCATTTCCAAGGTGGCATTGGCTTTGAAGGAGAGTGACTGTACCCAAAGCCTGATATTAATAGTCTATTCTATAGAAAAACAATAGAAATTGCAGAAGTGCCCAGAAAAGAACTGAAAGTATACATCAATTTATGTGTTTGGATTTAGATCCTTTAAGGAACAATCAAGCCTGGGCACTAAGGCATAGATACCAAAGAGTGAAAATCACTATTCACCAAAGGCAGGGGCTATCCTGGGGCTGAAGCCTCCTGAGACAACAGCCCCGATACAGCCCCCTCCCGCTCCGTGATTATAACTTTAGGGGCCCATTTATTATGCTATGTAAATATTCGCTGGAGAAACAGTGTAAAAAGCTGTGTATAATAAATGGCAAATTTATTAAGGTATGTGTTATTTTATGCAATGGGAATGCTAGATTTTCTGCTGTTATTTTACACTGCTTCAGAAGTAAATTACTCAAAGAAAAAGAGCATTAAAAAATGCATCCAGTTTTTACACAGCAATGCCTGCCGACTTGTAGCAAATTAATCTGCCGTTTTTTTTAAACCACATAATAAATCTGCCCCATTTTAGTGTCAGAGTGGGCTATATCACTAGTGCAATGAGCGCTTTAACACTCTCTGCATTAGCAGAGCCGTATTTCCATCTTAAAAAACAAAAATGTGTCTTTTAAAGTTACAGGACTGAGGCAGCTTTTGGCCTCGTCTGGTAACTGGCTACTCACTGCCACCTGCTACTCATGGCAGGAGCAGCCCTAAACAAAAGGAAACCCCACAGCTCTTTATTTACTTCTGCATGGTATTTAGCTGCATAATTACCAAAGAGTGAGTTCACTATGCTAATCCCCTAAAAATATACTGCAAACTAGAGTAAACTCTGTTTTCACCCTTTAATAAATATGCACACTTTCTCTTAAAGATAGAGAGAATATCTGATTTATCTTTTTTACCTGTTCTGTTTTCATGCCTAAACTGTTGTCTTCAGAAGATAGACACATGGCCAAGAACATTACATGGACTCCTTGCAAAGACTTTACTGTGGAGCTGGGAATGAAGCAAATTGAAGAGTATATTTCAGTAAGATTTGATAATTGGATTGTTATGTTTTTCTGTAGCCAATTTGCTAAGAATCCCATTGGTTTAGTAATGAAAATCAATTTTTTTTGGAAATTAAGGCTTTTTGCTGAGAGCCCTTGGTTTTTATGTTGTGACTTCACTGGTAGTGAGGAGAATACAGAGGAACTACTACCAGGTACTACAGGGTAATGCAGGCTGGATGTATTTTGAGTCCTTGGCTGTGAAACTTTGATCCAGGTTTCTTTACTAGAAACAGGGCTATTCCTAATTTGGAATACTATACTTTAAAGCTATTCAAGCATTTAAATATTTTTACTTTCAGTATTGATTCATGCTAGCTTAGTAATCAAGTACAAGGTAGTGTCTAATTATTACTAA
Organism: Xenopus laevis; assembly: GCF_017654675.1. NCBI lineage: Eukaryota > Metazoa > Chordata > Amphibia > Anura > Pipidae > Xenopus > Xenopus laevis. Next base: position 68,238,664 of record NC_054386.1, read on the forward strand.
CAAAGGAGAAATTACCCATGGCAATTAATCTTGATCAGTCTAAGGCAATATAGAAAATCAAAGCAAAGATGGTTGCTATTGTAAACTGGACTGGTGCAATTTAGTATAGGTATTAGATCAGCCTCACAGCAGCTGGAAAGTAGTGTTTGTTTTTCCCTTATTGTTGTCTGGTTCAGATTTTTGAAACCATATAGTGGTCAGCTTTAGGGCTCTTACACACGGGGTGGTTTTTCGTTCACTCCCCTGCGTTGCACTTTCTTCCGTTGAGCGCAGGAGTAGACGCACTCAATTATTGTGAAGGGGGCTGAACTCACACAGACGCATGTATGATCCGAATGTAGGTAAAATGCAACATGCTTCCCACCTGCGTTTGGCACTTACATGCATTTGTGCGAGTGCAGCCCCCTTCACAATAATTTAGGGCGTCTACTCCTATGCTCCCCTGCGGCTGAATGGAAGAAAGCGCAATGCAGGGCAGCGCAGGAAAAACCGCCCGTGTGTAAGAACCCTTAGTCCAGGTCTGTTATTCTTCTGCAACATTGTTTCAGGAGTCAGAATCAAAAGTGCAGAGACTATTATTGGGAGCAGGCATTTCCCAGCTCAGAATGGCACAACATTACTGTATCTGCCCAGCACAATAGAGCTGACAATAGAAAGGGAGGATGTGACAGGATCTGCAGTAACTTTAGATTAAATGAAGGGCCCAGTGCTATTTTAAAATTTAGCATAGTCTCAAAATAAGGGCATGAGTATACCTCATGCAGTGACAAACATTATATAATTAAGGTTGATACTTTTCTGTTTATAGACGTGGGAATTCCATGAAAGCTGGTTACACTGTATAGACTTCCTAAAAGAAGAGGAGGTGGAATTTAGTAAACTTTACCATTACAGAACGAGGTGGAGCATCCCAACCCGCAGAAAACCTATTCCCAGAGCCACTGCATGTGTCTACTTTACTATACAGATCTCCAAAATTAAACCATTGGTATGTACAGTCATTCATTCTGTTGCTCACTCTAATTACACAAGGGAAAGTAAGTTACCCACTGACTGTGCACTGCTTAAGTATTGTAATACACATATAAGTTCTCCTTTAATAAGTTCTCCTTTAATACGAGTATAAGCACAGCATTTCTTAAAAGCACTTCCTTCTTAAGATATTCTGCTGTCACTCCTCACCCAGCCTAAACAGAATAATTAGTAATTATTACTTTAAAAAAAAAAAACTTATGATTTTTTTACAGGTTCTACCAGTGGAAGTATTTTTCATCTTTGAATCAACCAGACTTGTACACAGGTATGATTTTACAATGATCATAACCATTTTACTTCTGTATATAACATGGAGCCTTGGAATTGAGTTCTGAGATGCAAGTATGAATTTAACCCCATGAGTGCTGTGTATGAAGCAAATGTACGCCAGGTACCCCTAAAGGAGATCTAAAGCCTTACTAAAGACATAGGCTAGAAATGTTGTACATTTATGTTTTGGGCTTCTGTGCCAGCCGAAGGCAATCACAGCCATTTAGCAGGAAAAAGCTATACCTCTGAAGATGCCCCAGTAGCTCCCCAATAATCAGCCTTGTAGCATCAGCTTATATTAGACAAACCTTGTTTTCTGTCTGTAAATTTGCAAAATCCCCTAAGCTTAGCTTCTCAACAGCTGCTCAGAGAACACCGAATATGTGAGTGTTGCAGACACTTTCCAAGATGGTGGCCCCCTGTGACATGTTTGAAGTCTTGGATCATTGCTGCTATTGAGAAGCTGAAACTTTATGCTGGTGCAATAAGTTCAGTATATAAAATATGGTTAATTTAAGTGTATTTTTAGGGTTTAGCTCTCCTTTAAAGGGGTATAATACCCCCTTGTTCAACATGAGGACTTTTTTATTATGCATACAGTACTTTGAATCATTTAATTTAGAGCAGCTAATAGACATTAGATCTAGGGTGTATGTACATATTGCAGCAAGAGCCAATAAAACAAATAGCTACAGTATATGCTATGCAGTTATGGTCAACAATTGTTATTTATGACTGCTCATCTTTTCCCTGTTCTCTTTCAACCTTAGACCGGGACAGTCAAGATTTAGAGAAAAGTGGTTGAAAGACATTATTGAAAGCAAGCTGATAATGATGGAGAGCATTACTTTTTAAATGGATTGTTCCACAGGACTTTGCACCTTGGATAAAGAGTTAATACTACAGTCATCTCGGTTGTTACTTGTGTAATCTATTAATTTGTACTGGTATCTTGGGGACGGGCCGCCTTACTTATTTATATACTGGTCATTTTTATTGTGGGGAGGTGCCATACAGTTACGATATATTGGCCAGTATACCCACATTATAATAAAAAGACAGACATTTGCTACACAGAAGATCCTTTGCATTTATTGGGCTTACTTTCAAGATTTCATAGATGTACCCTTTTGTTTATAAAATGGTGTATCTAAAAATAACGAACACAAGTCTCCCCACGTGGAATTGCCTGCATGGTGGGTTTTTGACCAACCCCCTCCTGACTGTGATATGAGCAGAACAACATGGCGGAGGACACGGTATCTGGACACAGTGAATATTTTACATTATCATATGGTAAATATTTTATTATCACTTGGTAAAAATCTTGTTTGAATGTACATAGCAATCAGATTCTAAATGGAGAATCTCAGTCATTTTTACTAGTGAAAAAGCTCCTGATTAAAAAAAAAATCAAATTATTAAAAAAAAAACTTTTTTATTGACTGATTGTATACATTGATTTTGTTCAAATGAACACTTGCTGCATTAAGTTCTCTCAGTGACACCGTAAAGAAGACTTGTTCCAAATGTTCATTCATTTGGAAATTATAATGGATGCTGTAATGGTAATGTCCCTGATGTATACTGCAGAGGGGACTCAAAGTCTCTAGAAGCATTATAAAGTTTAGACATTCGAAATACTATTGTAATACTATTCACATTTACCAAAAGAGTAGAATAAACCTTTAGAATTGCTAGATTAGAGCTTGCTGTTATGTAACATCTAATGTAAAAAATATGAAAACACAATAAAACGGATACTTTCAGCTCTCATTTTTAAATGTGTCCCACTGAACACAACAGTTTTTTCCCTCTCACTCAATACAACACCAAGCAGGAAACAAAGATGTCCACCAGTTAAAAGGCATAGGACAACAGCATCACAAGGAAAACTGGAGCGCACAGTGACTGGTTTATTTGTCCTCCTTTCCTTTTGTCTTTCTATAAACCATCTCTCTGAAGCTGGACAAGATCTTGTTTTCACGTTTACTTCTTTCCTCTTGATTGAATGACGCCAGGGCCCTCTTTTCATCTGCACTGTAAATCTGGTTTTCCTTACGCAGACGCACAGCCTCCATACGGCGATGTCTGAATGAAAGAATTAATTTACCAAATTTATGCATGTTTATCAAACATAAAGAAAATCATTTCATGAATTTGAGTATATACAAACTGCTTCACGGACCTTGCTGATTGCAGCTGCCAGCAAATATGAAATTAAATGCAAACAAAATTGAAATCATTGGGAATATGCTACATATGTTGGAAAATCTGGAATTAAGCAATATAATAAATAGTATACATTTTCGGTAAATCCTGAAAATATATTGCACGAGGGGCAATGTTTCAGGGGCACGCTTGTTCATGAAGCAATCTGAAACCAGCCAGTAATCTGCCTTTTACTTACCTTACGAAAAGCAGTTTTCACCATTGCTACATTTAGAACACCTTGGGGGTTATTTATCAAGATCCGAATTTCTAAGTTAGAAATCCGAGCAACTCAGATTGCCCGAATGGACCTTATTTATGAAAAGAAAGCCTGAAAAAATAGGGTCGGGCAAACTTAAGCGCTGTCCCCGAAAACTGCGAATTGCTCGTAGTTTTTTTGCGCAGAAACCACAAACTTATCGGATATCGGTACGGACATCAGCATAGACACTGGGAACTTCCCCATTGCCTTATACAGGACCTAGAGAGCTTTTAGATGCCGGGGTTTCGGATTCTGAGTTTTTAGACCATCAAATTGTAATAAATCTCGAAAAATTCTTAGTTTTTTTTTCCCTGCGAAAACCACAAATTATTCGATGTTCGGATATTCGGACCTTGATAAATAACCCCCTAGTTTATGCACCATTATATTCCCTGGTAAACTGATAAGACTTGTTTCAAGAAGTAGATCAAAAATCGTTTCTTTCACAGATGATTTATCTTTATCTTACATTTACCAGTGATTTTTCCGTTATATGTTGTAATTAGACAGCACCCAACCACCAATTTCCAATATCAATATATGTACAAACCTGCTACCGCTCATCACATAGCCAGACTTTTCGAATGAAGCAATTTCATCACTCGTTAGACCAATTTCACCTCTTCTTGGAATACGCTTTCCAGCTTTCACATACTCTGCCATGGCTGCACCTTCACCAGGCAGCAAAGCATGACCAAAACTATGAGAAAAGAAAATGTTATTGATACTGCAAAATGCCACAAACATAATACAACATTTAACTTTGTGTGGTTATGGTATATTATAGTCCTCTGTACTTAAATGGAAAATGGTATTTGTCACTCTGAATAACTAAAGAAATAAAACATATTTCTATAAATGTTGATTAGTTATATTGGATGCTTATTGATTCCCCTTGTGTCACAAAGCTTAATCAGACCAATTAAGATTAAGTAACGTATCCTTTACGATTAGAAGTCCATCAGATTCTCATGACTTGAATAAAATCACTCATCCAGCAGTAATAGAACACTGTGGTGACATATAGGTGAATATCCTCATAAAACACAAGAACCATATGGGTTTAAGTCTGCGCCTTTATATGGCCATGAAACGCCATGTTGATGTTTAATATCCATATATTTTATTTTCACTGGTTTATTAAAGGGGATGTAAAGTAGGGATGCATCAAATCCAGGATTCGGTTTGGGATTCAGCCTTTTTCAGCAGGATTCGGCCGAATCCTTCAACCCAGCCGAACCGAATCATAATTTGCATATGCAAATTAGGGACGGGAGGGAAATCGCGTGACTTTTTGTCACAAAACAAGGAAGTAAAAAATGTTTTCCCCTTCCCACCCCTAATTTGAATATGCAAATTAGGATTGGTTCGGTATTTGGCCAAATCTTTTGTGAAGGATTCGGGGGTTCGGCCGAATCCAAAATAGTGGATTCGGTGCATCCCTAATGTAAAGTCAAAAAAGTAAAATTACTTTAACAGGTCCACTGTCTAAAAATAAACTTATCTTCAATATGCTTTAATTAAAAAAATCTGTATAGTTTTTCATAAAAACCGTGATCTGCTGTGCTCCAGCTCCCCCTTCTCTCCACTCACACAGATTTCAGCATGCATGAATTCCTCAAACCGGCCAGTCGGATGGTGGCTGCTTTACTTCAAAATGATAAGTGCTACTTCGAGTTCAAAAGGGTAGCAAAGCAGGATAATGGGTTAATTTATCTGTTTGTTCCTGACTAAAGGTGGCCATACACGGAGAGATCCGCTCGTTTGGCGATGTTACCAAAACAAGCGGATCTCACCCTGATATGCCCACCTTGCAGTGGGCAATATCGGGCTGATCCGATCGTGGGCCCTAGGGCCCAAAGATCGGATCCTACGGTGGCTTTATGGGTGGTCGGATCGCGGGACTACATCAACGCACAGATGCGGACGCGATCCAGCGGGATTTTTAGTCCCATCCGATCGAGATCTGGCCCGTGGGGGATTCCCCATACACGGGCCAATAAGCTGCGGACTCGGTCTGTCGGCAGCTTTTATCGGCCTGTGTATGGCCACCTTAAAGCTAACCTCCATGACAAACAACTCCACACAGGCTTCCCTGACACTTCAGAACTCGGAGGAGGGGAGATTGTCTTGAAGTAAAGCAGCCATCTTCCAACTGGCCGGGTTGAGGAATTCATGCAGAATGATGTCCATGTGAGTGGAGAGAAGGGGGAACTGGAGCACAGAAAATCAAACTTTTTACAAAAGGGTAGATCATTTTTTATTGAAGTATGTTTATTTTTAGGCAGTGGACCCATTAATGGAATTATTTTTTCTGATGATTATGACAAGTCCCTCCATATTGGAAATGTAGATTGCCCAGTGTATACAGCTTTAAAGACGATACATTTTGATGTTTTAAATGTAATGCTTAATATAACAAAAATAAAACAGTGACTTACTTTAATGGTTTATCATCTTGCGACAGATGTGTAATTGGTGCTTCTGGTCCCACAAATTCAAACTCATCTAAATTATTTTCTGTGAAAAAAAAAAGTCAAGTTCCTTGGCCTGATCTTCTCTACAACTTTCTAAAGATATGCTATATATTCATGACAGGGTGTCTTCAGCTCAAACTCAAGTGCTGTGTCACTCCAAGGTCCCCTCAATGGCTATTGACATTTTTTTTATTTACTGTATTCACAGAATGCCTAGGAAAGATATAAAAAAATGCTATTGGTGTTGAAAAAAAGTTGGCTTTAAAGGGGAACACATATTTCCAACCAGTAGACCTGTCAGTTAACTGCCATTATAGCACAGTTACTTACAGTAAACCCAACATCAACTACAATGAGGAAAGCGGAGCAATTAATACAGACCTGAAAAACCTGCTAAAAGAGCACCGTCCTAAATGGTAGCATTTATAAGCAAATTCAATCAATTCAGTCACTGCACAAAATTGAGAGGGTGCATAGTAACACAAACCCAAAAAGGATTAATCTTGGACTTTCTGGGGAAAAAAAAAACCAAATCATAAAAGGGAGGGGGAAGGCATAAATCCAAAAGTAACACTTTTTACAAGCCTTAGTTTTACGATAGATTCATGTATATTTTCTAACTGTATAAAGCCCTTATAGCCATTCTGGTTTTACCCTATTGGGGTTTAAATTGTTTCATCAATATGGTTAAGGTCACTTTGTAAACAAGTAATGTAATACGCACTTGTTTTCTCAACCCATTGATCTTCTTCCTCTTTTTCATCATCTGAATCTTCACTGCTTGAATCACTGCTTTCTTCCTTTACTTTCTTGCTTCTTTTTTTCTTTGACTTCTTTCTGTTTAAACATTTGCACCCTTGCAATTAATACAGTATATAAAATATGGCATTTTTAGCCATTCATTTTTAGGGTTTAGTTCTCCTTTAACAGCATTTAAAGGAGAACTATTGAAGAATATTTCAAGGGAAATTCTTTGGATTTCCTTTGACACTATTGTTATTATAACTTTTTATGACTTGTCTTTCTATTCAGGTACGCCCCAAATAATACTAAATACTATATTTTAAAGTGAATAAACCCTTTAAATAAATTCCTATGTTGCAATAGATGAGGGAGTGATTTATGAAATAAAAAGTCCACTATTAAGCCGCACCAAAATGATAAACAAAAATCTTACTTCATGTGTTTTTTCTTCCTTTTCTTAGACTTCTTTTTCTTATCTTCATCTAGAACAAAGCAATGTTTAAAATTAATATAATACTTGTGAATAAAAAGATTTTTAATCTTTGCCAGAAAAGAAAACGAGAGAGAATGTCACCTAAAGGAGACATTCCTGGTTTCTTCTTAAACAGAGACCTTAAAATTAATAAAAATGCGCTCCAAGTGTAGTAAATAGTCAAAGCATCTTCCTCAGAAATAAGAGTTTATTTTCTCTTAGCTTTTGACTGACAGACTTGTGCTGTTTTTTTTTCAATTAAAGGGGTTGTTTACATTCAAAATACTTTTTTTTTTCAATTCGGTTGTTTTCAAATTGTTTGCCATAAACAAAGACTTTTTTTTCAATTGCTTTCCATCTTTTATTTTTTCACATTTTCCCAAAATTGAAGTTTAATGTTCCTAGTGTTTTCGGTTTGGTAGCTCAGTGATTCAGGAGCAATCTGAACTGTTACAATTTGCTACATTAAGTTGATAGATTTAGTTGATACATTTCTCAGTAGTAGCGGTGGAATATTAGCAACTATGTATCAATTCTAACAGCTGCCTTTAATGAAACTCAGGGATTCCGCACAGCAGTAGTTATGATCGAAATTTTTCGTCAAGTATCGCTGCAAAAATTACTCGCATATGGGTGAAGAAAATTGCGCCACAACACGCAACAAAAAAAACTTTTGACAGCAATGCATTTTGCCAAATTATTTGCACAATTTTTTTGCCAAACGGTCATCACAGCAGGGCTAAACATAAAAAATTTATTAACTAAATGTATCGACCCCCCTTCCCAGAGCTGCTTTATAAGGGGAAAAATGAAACTTTACATTTCAGTATTAAAAAACAAATAGAAAATGATTGGAAAAAGTCTATTTCTGGTGAACAATCTGAAACCAACTGAACTGAAAAAAGGGGTTGAAGGTGAACAAATCCCTTGCTATTATTACCTAGTGTGTATAAGCATCTGCTTACATGGAGGAAAATGCTTTTTTTTAGTTTCCAATATTATATCAGAAAGTGGCCCTCCAGTTGTCTCTGATGATGAAGGCAAGGGAGCAGGCAGTTCTTGTTCTGCAACAGCAGAGGGACCAAGCATAACTTGAAGGCACGTGAAGTTATCCCATAGCATATACAGTGGTGTGAAAAACTATTTGCCCCCTTCCTGATTTCTTATTCTTTTGCATGTTTGTCACACTTAAATGTTTCTGCTCATCAAAAACCGTTAACTATTAGTCAAAGATAACATAATTGAACACAAAATGCAGTTTTTAAATGAAGGTTTACGTTATTAAGGGAGAAAAAAAACTCCAAATCTACATGGGCCTGTGTGAAAAAGTGATTGCCCCCCTTGTTAAAAAATAACTTAACTGTGGTTTATCACACCTGAGTTCAATTTCAAAGGTTATAAAGCCATTTCTAAAGCTTTGGGACTCCAGCGAACCACAGTGAGAGCCATTATCCACAAATGGCAAAAACATGGAACAGTGGTGAACCTTCCCAGGAGTGGCCGGCCGACCAAAATTACCCCAAGAGCGCAGAGACAACTCATCCGAGAGGCCACAAAAGACCCCAGGACAACATCTAAAGAACTGCAGGCCTCACTTGCCTCAATTAAGGTCAGTGTTCACGACTCCACCATTAGAAAGAGACTGGGCAAAAACGGCCTGCATGGCAGATTTCCAAGGCGCAAACCACTTTTAAAGGAAATGTCAAGCCGTTTTTCAATATCGCCATGTATGTATAGCTTACCTATCCCCAACCTGAACTGCATTATTTTCGGTTCGTAATTCGCTTCAACTTCCCTGCACGGATGCATTCTTTGCCTCTCTTCATTATCATTAACCCGGCGGCCATTTTTTACGGGTTGCGCTCTTCCTGTATACACTGGGCATGTGCCAATAGTCCCACCCGACTGACCTCTGTACTGTAGTGTCTGATTCAATAAAACTTGAAGTTGCTGGACTTACATGTTATTCTGGTTTGAAAAGGCAGTGCGATAGTTAAAATCTCAGCTCTCTGCCTCGCTCCCTGCAGTCAGCATGAGAAATATGTCCTAGAAGGGGGAGCGGAGAGATAAACCTTACAAGTAAAAAGTCCGCATAGCAACTGCCGATGCTATTTTTCTATTGGAGCATTGAATACACAGTGGTGTCTTCAGAGGTCACTGATGGATGTGGCTGGAAGCTTTAGCCGAAGCTGATTCCTCTCCAATGCGCATGTGCTAAATTATTTTACACAAGTGCGCATGTGCATATCGCCAAATAACGTCACTCGTTCTGAAGGGAGGGGGGAGAGAGGCAGACAGTGGAGGAAAGACGCAGGAAGCCGAAATCAACAAAGCTGCTTAGTGGATCGCTTGTCAAGGACTTGAATACTCGGTATGTAAAAAATGTAATGAGGCATTTGACTGATAACATTTTCTTTGCAGGGGTTGACATGTCCTTTAAGCAAAAAGAACATTAAGGCTTGTCTCAATTTTGCTAAAAAACATCTCAAGGATTGCCAAGACTTTTGGGAAAATACCTTGTGGACCGACTAGACAAAAGTTGAACTTTTTGGAAGGTGCGCGTCCCGTTACATCTGGCGTAAAAGTAACACAGCATTTCAGAAAAAGAACATCATACCAACAGTAAAATATGGTGGTGGTAGTGTGATGGTCTGGGGTTGTTTTGCTGCTTCAGGACCTGGAAGACTTGCTGTGATAGATGGAACCATGAATTATACTGTCTACCAAAAAATCCTGAAGGAGAATGTCCGGCCATCTGTTCGTCAACTCAAGCTGAAGCGATCTTGGGTGCTGCAGCAGGACAATGACCCAAAACACACCAGCAAATCCACCTCTGAATGGCTGAAGAAAAACAAAATGAAGACTTTGGAGTGGCCTAGTCAAAGTCCTGACCTGAATCCTATTGAGATGTTGTGGCATGACCTTAAAAAGGCGGTTCATGCTAGAAAACCCTCAAATAAAGCTGAATTACAACAATTCTGCAAAGATGAGTGGGCCAAAATTCCTCCAGAGCGCTGTAAACGACTCGTTGCAAGTTATCGCAAACGCTTGATTGCAGTTATTGCTGCTAAGGGTGGCCCAACCAGTTATTAGGTTCAGGGGGCAATTACTTTTTCACACAGGTTTGGATTTCTTTTCTCCCTAAATAATAAAAACCCTCATTTAAAAACTGCATTTTGTGTTTACTTGTGTTATCTTTGACTAATAGTTAAATGTGTTTGATGATCAGAAACATTTTGTGTGACAAACATGCAAAAGAATAAGAAATCAGGAAGGGGCAAATAGTTTTTCACACCACTGTATGGGTCAGTGGCCCTCCAGTTGTCCCTGATTATCTTCAGCCAAGGGTATACAATAGTATACAAGAGCTTTAATGGATACTGTAATGATGTGGATGGTGTGTAAATAAAAGTGCTGGGAATGAGATCTAAGAACTAATAACAGGACACAATAAAACTTTACAATTTACAGATGCTTCAGGCATCATTGAAGGAAGCCCTCTAGGAATTTTCGCCAACCCCACCATCTTGTAAACCTTAATCTTCCAAATATTTGATTTATTTATATACAGACCTCGGCATACTATAAAGTGGACTGCACATGGCCCCTCTTAGTTTAACATAGGTAAAAAAACTTTAACTCTTTTGCTCTCTCTGGCCAGCTTGCAACCACTTCTAAAACTTGGAGGTGAAATTTCCTAAGCAATAGCTACTCTCTGGGCTAGAATCTGTCTTAGGCAGAGCATTCCAACGCAGCAGCTCAAAGGCAAGAATGCTTGATTGCTGCAATACTCATTGAGAGGTCCTTTTTGGTAACATGCAGCATTGGTCACAACAGCATTATTAGGCCCCAGTGCTGGATCATTAGAAGTAAAATATATATTTACCACTGCTATCAGATTCAGAGTCATCTTCCGAATGTTTTCTGCGCCTTTTCTTAGAAGACTTTTTCTTTTTTTTCTTTTTCCTTTTCTTTTTCTCTTCTAAACAAGTAAACAAATATACAAGCATATAAATGCACTGAAATGAAGGTTCTTTTGTCTATGAAATCAAATAAATAAATATATATGCAACACTGCCTACTTATTATATAGCTGCACAAATGAAACAAGAGGAAGACTGGATAATTGGGCAACCTTGGAAGTGGACCATGTAACCATTCCTCACTTAGCTTATTACTTCTGTGGGAAATAAGCAGTAATTTGGGAAGAGTAGTTTTTAATATCAGCATTAATTTAAGATGGCATTCCCTTATGAAAATATGAATAAGCACGTAATCTCCCCAATGGTTGCCCAAGCTACCAAAACATCCATCTGTATAACAGATTCCAATAGTTTGACAATATACTCTGTAATGTTACACAAGCTGTCCCCTTATTTGACCTACTCTTTCTGGTGGAGGGGTCCATATGATGAAAAATATACCCGATTGTCCATCCACTGCCTTATTTAAAGGTTTCATGAAATTTTTAAACATGCCCCGATCTGCCATTTCATTTTGAAATCTGACATGGGGCTAGACATATTGTCAGTTTCCCAGCTGTCCCAAGTCATGTGACTTGTGCTCTGATAAACTTTAGTCACTTTTTACTGCTGTACTGCAAGTGATATCATCCCCCTACCTCCCCCCCCCACAGCCTAACAACAGAACTATATATTGTAGAAATAATTATTTGGGTAAACAGTGTAATTTAGAAATAAATTATTTTATTTAGAAATAAAAAATACATCATAAAAATCATGACAGAATCCCTTTAAGGGCTGGGCGATAGGCTCAGTATAAATCCTGAATTAAAGTGTCAACATTGGCATCAGGCTTAGCCACATAAGTGGTGAATGCTGCTGTGCTATATAATAGGTCTGAGTTGAACATACTGCTCTGGGCCTGATTTGTATGAGAGTAAACACTAGTTACTGCAAACAATAGTTTATGGAAAGTAAAGAAATGGCAGAAGTCCTGTCTAGCAACTTTAGAAGGATATTTCTCTCCCGGCAATTACTAAAAACTCAGAAAATACCTTCTTACAAAGTTATTTACTCATCATTCTGTCTGTAGCCTATGTATTGAGAAGACAATCGTAAAGACAAAGCTTTTCATCAGTGTAGTTTTTTAACTCCAAATACACAGTACAGTTTTTTTTTTTAATTTAACCTGCCTGAGCCTCTATCCAGCTGGCATTACACAGGCCAAATACCCAGCAGCAAAAGTACAACATAAAACGTATATTTCCTGAAGAAGACATGTAATTACATTCCCAATTGTCAGACTGTAATGGAAACCATTACTCATGTCCAAGATGGTGGCACCCTGCCTCTCCATATGGATCCTGCTGGTCGCAGTGCTGTGATGCCAGCATCTTCTAGCCCGCCGATTGGTCGACGGCATCCTCAGAACGTGCGCCGGTGTCAGAACGCCAGCGTCGGGACACCAGCGTCAGCACGTCATTGCGTCCAAACTTTTGGCGCCAAGACTGGCCTATATAAAGGAGCTTGGACACTGCAAACATTGCCCAAGTATAGGTTTCACTTTGTGTATTCCTGGGTGTGATAATAGCTTGTCTTATTGATTATTGTGTACTGTTTAAACGTACTGACCCTTCTCTGCCTGGATTGAACTATTGCCTGGACTTTGACCATTCTCTTGCCTAATCCTCCTGTCACCCCGGTCTAACGAACTGCCTCCTCCTAGGTCCGCACTCCAACTGTGCCTTCGGGCCCTTACACAGACAAAGTTTTCTGCAGATATGTTTAAACTTGCTCACCTACCTTCTGAAGATTCAGAACTGCTTGATTTGTTTGACTTTTCGTCCTCTTCTACGGGTGTGTGCTCATCAGAACTAGGTAGAAAGCCAAAAACATGTAGTATAAAAAAAAAAGTACTATTTGAAAAGAAGAACATTTGAAAAAGAAAAAAAAAAAGCGGCTTACTCAGGTTCAAGAACTTTAGGTGAAAGACCCCAAACTTCTGGAGCTCCAAGCTCACCAATTCTCTCTCTTTCTTTTAAACGCCTGCAAGAAAAAAAACACAAAAAATTGTACAGCAGTTAAAGTATTTTACATGTATAAAAAATGCTTACACTGCCAACTCTATTAGTGTACACTCAGCCGGAGGGCAACAAGTTGGCCAGCTCCTCTAACTGTATGGTGGGAGAGAGAATTCAGAAGGAATACAGAGAACTTTTCTATTGTTGCTCGGCTAAGGAAAGAGATGGAAAAGGCAATTGAAAGTTTCTGAAGAAATTGACCCTACTGTGAACTAGTTAGGGAGTTTAAATTGTAAGACCACTAGGGCAGAGACTGATGTGTATTGTGAATAATCTCTGTTAAGACAATGACAGTGCTATATACAGTAAATGAACAGTAATGCAGTAGTAGCAGAGACTGCCCTCGCACCTTGCAATGAAAGCGTCCTGCCTTTGCCTCAAAACCTCCTCCTTCCCCTTCTCAGTGTAGTCTCCCCATTGTTTCCCGTGGTGGGGTCGGCTTGAGAAAGCTTGCTCTCCGGACCGGCTTCGGCGGTGATCATTGACAGCCACTCGTTCCCTGGATCTAGATCTTCTTACTCTCCTGTCTGGAGATCGCTCGTCGCTTCCGTGCCGCCTTTTCCGCGGTGAATAATCAGAACTTCTGCTCCTGGAACGGCTAATAGGTCCCATGTTTCTACAAAATAATCGTATACAAATATACACTAACTTCGTTGAAGTATCTATTATGTGTACGAGACATCGCAAAATGCCTTTCCGGCGGAAGTCTGCTGCACACGTTGCTCCGCCATAATTGTTACGGGCAAAGCATTACAGGAAATGACTCGTTTGCAATGCAGGAAGTGGACAGTGTAAATTGTGTGTGGTAGCTAGGCCTTCAGTCATAGCTGTACATTGTACAGGAAATAATAATAATAAAGTCCAAAAAGGGAGTCAGTCATTTGATATAATTAAAAATCTTTTCGGAGAAGTTGGTGTTTTTAAGCAACCCTTAGTCCTGTGTAATGGTAACTACATATTTATACGTTACTTTATGATGAGGAAACAAGAGAGATTAGGTACAGCATACAGAAACAATAGAGTAGTAGAGGTTCATTACATAATACACAATGCTGGATTTGTGGAGAGGCCTCCAAGGCCCTGATCTGGGGGGGGGGACAGGATTTTAGGGGGCAGCATGCAGCCCAACCAGGCAGCCACACCCACATTGGTTCAGGAACACTGTGGAGGCACAGGACATATGATAGTTTTTAAAATCTCCTGTACGCCAATCCCCAATGCTCTGGTCCCGATGATGAAAATTTGATTGAATAAAAGAGAGGGTGTGGGGCGATGAACTACAGCGGGCCTAGGGGCGCCTGCAATGTAAATCTGGCCCTGATAATACACCATCCCCTTTATGTCCCCTTTATGTCCTCAACGTGTGCTGCCTCGCGACTAAAGGAAAAGTCAATTACTGTAGATAACAAATTTTTCTCTGTAACCATAACTTCTCGAGTGGGGTAATAGGTATTAAAGGGGTGCTTCATCTTTAAGTTAACTTTTAGTATGTTATAGAGCTGCCGATTCTAAGCAACTTTTCAGCTGGTTTCAAATGGGGGTCACTGACCCCATCTAAAAACAAATGCTCGGTAAGGCAACACATTTATTGTTATTGATACTTTTTATTACTCATCTTTCTATTCTGTCCCTCTCCTATTCATATACCAGTCTCCAATTAAAATCAGTGCATAGTTGCTAGGGAAATTTTGACCCTAGCAACCAGATTGCTGAACTTCAAAACGGGAGAGTTGCTGAATAAAACTCTAAATAACAAAAAACACAAATAATAAAAAATGAAAACTAATTGCAAATGGTTTTCAGAATATCACTCTCTACATCATACTAAAAGTGCATTTAAAAGGTGAACAACCCCCTTTAATCATAAGTATTGGTACTGAGGTAGGCTGACGAGAGAGGGTGCGTTGTTTAAGGTACTATGTCCCCGTTTTTGACCTTAGAGATGTGTTAGGGCTAAGCATTGAGGCCTATTGATAATGATGAATAATACTTGTGATTAAATGACTGCTTGATAAGATTAGCAAATGTAGCCTTATGATAAACACCTGACAATGAGAAAGCAATTTTAAACAATTAATAACGATAAAAAGGGAAGTTGGCAAAAACTAGAAAAGCTGTGATAAAAGTTAACTTAGAGACTAACATATCACATACATATTTGTATATCATTCTCTATTAAAATGTAACAGATCGTAGTGATAAAGCAATTTATAGCCAATCAAATGATAGATATAATAATCATATGATATTGTTGTTTACTCTGTATTATAAAACATAATGTAACTCAGTGACGGCCAAACCGTCCAAAGACACACGCGCGTGTGAATAGGCGCCACACACAGATGTATGCACACGCAATCGAATAGTCCCACAAAGCTGGCGGACAGCAGGGCCGTACTAGAGGTACCCCAAGTTCCGGCCTTGATGTAACAGTAAGCTAGAGAAAGATCTCTCCAAGTTGCGAATGCTTCTGTATTCTGAACTTGTTATACAATAAAGCTTCCTTCTCTGATGAAATAATTTGCCAGGGCTCCTGGAGGTTGCCACATCTACACAAACCTAACAAATGTAATAGCCAATCTAGACCATATTTTATCATATAACTACGTAATTCTCATGCAGTGGGACATTTGTATAAACGAGCACCAGGAATGCAACAGTGTGGTCATTTATACCATAGCTGTCTTGTAGGAGATGTACTATTATACCTGGGTTTTGTAAACATGTAGAGATTATAATCTTTGCCTTTAAAATAGGAAACATGAAATCACCATGTTGGGTGTGCTGGATGGTTATATTATGCATTGTCTGCCAGTCAACTGGAAGGAACAATGATCATGCAGATGATGTTATTCAGGGCATTACAGTACATACGCCTCATTGATTCCATGTTCAACATGCACATATAAATCATGTTTTCCTTTGTTAGATTATGTCTCCCAGATTTTTTTATTAAAAAGGAGAACACAAGGGGGGATTTTTTGGTATTTTAATAGACTAGCTCAACTTTTAAAAAGGCACACCTTGTTTTAAAATCAACATGAAAGAAAAAAAGTGAAAATTGAGATTGTAATTTTAGAATTTTTACATGTTAGATAAGAACTAGAACACTTCCAGCCACTGCAACCATCAGAAATCACAGAGATCCATGCTACTCAGTTGGTAGTGCCTCCCCACTAAGGGGCCCAGGAGAATAAGCCCTGTCAACTAAGTAGAGCAGGGTAAGGTAAGGGTTGCCACCTTTTAGCCCCGGGGGAGACCTTGCAGGGGGTAGGACCGTGATGTGAAGGGGGTGGGCAGTGACTTTGGGGGTGGGATTATGGCACCGTGATTGGCTGATCGATGTGTCAATCATAGGGATTCCTGCCCAGTTTTCCTAACTTGGAAAACCGGGTAGGCAGTTTTGACCCGGGCAGCTCTTCAAAAAAAACGGGATGTCCAGGTCAAAACCGGATAGGTGGCAACCATAGAGCAGGGCCACGTTTAAAACAAAAAGCTAACCTAATACATTATGCACCTGCTACTGACGGACACACTCCTGATGCACCAAAATACCACCCACTTCCCAGCAAGCTATGCCCCTTGTATCTGGACCATTGCATCTATTGGGGTCTTCCACTGGGACAAGACCCCTGACAGGTCATCTGATTACTCCTGCCAATAGCAGCCCTACTTTCAGAAAAAGTATTAAGAGGGGGAAAATCCCATGTGAAGCTTTTCTGCATTTGACTCATCACCCATTTTGTTGCAGTCTGTTCAATATGATAATTATTACCCCACACAGTCAGAGATGAGCACTGCCACTACTGTAATGTACATAAGCCTATTATGAGGTTGTGCACCCTAAATAACAACTAGAAATAAGGTACACATCCTCAGGGGGTGATCCATAAGTATCCCCAAATACAAGGTAACTCTTGCATGTTCAATTGAACACAACAGGTACAGGGAAACCTATTGTACTGCACATTCATAGAAATGGGAAATGATCTTGAAGGATCAGTAAGACCAAAAAGATATGAAACACTACTACAGTATAAAATATACATATTTAAACATATAAAAGCGCTAATATATATATATATATATATATATATATATATATATATATATATATATATATATATATATATATCCTTCATAAATTTTTAGACCATTTATTGGCAAGAAATGGTTTATTTGTAAAATGTAGATCCACAAATACAAATTTTTAAAAAAATGTGAAATGTAAATAAAACACAAAACATTTTTTGACACAAGAAATAAGTTCAGTGGTCACTTATAAAGGCAGTGTAGTGCTCGATAGGCTGGGTAGGAGTTGCTGAGTGCTGGGTCCCAATGAAGATTTTTTTTATTACCTGCCATAGTGCTTCCTGTGAATAGAAAACATCTACAGACAGGAAAGGACAGTTTTTCTTTTCTCCACAAGAGGTCTCTGCTAATCAGAACAGAACAAGGTTTTGGAATGATAATTGTGTGGGTAAGGAGATTCATGTTTTTTCCAATTCAAGTTAAAGGGAAAAAGGAATTAATTCATGGCACTTGCTCATGAGTGTTTCTGTAGTGTCTGTACTCACTACACCACATAGAAACAACAAATGCAAGTGGAATGCATTGAGATGAGCATGCTTAGCTGAGGCAGAGAAATCATATATATTGAATCTATAAA
Organism: Xenopus laevis; assembly: GCF_017654675.1. Taxonomy (NCBI): domain Eukaryota; kingdom Metazoa; phylum Chordata; class Amphibia; order Anura; family Pipidae; genus Xenopus; species Xenopus laevis. Next base: position 68,256,847 of record NC_054386.1, read on the forward strand.
CTCCACTTTTGTACGCTCCACAAGTTCCCATTGGAGGCAGTCATAGTTTTGGGCACTTCTGTAACTGAAATACAACCTGACTTTGACAGAAAGTAACAAAACACTGTAAAAAATTGCATAAAAAGGTATCTGGTATTGTCTTTAAACGTAGTGTGATGACAGTATAGTACACACATCCACATGTATAGACACACTGTACAAATAGCTGTGTATCCCTTTTCTGCTGTCTAGCTATGTATGGCCAGAGTGAGCTTACATCTGTCTCTCCTTCTAACATTGGATGAAGACTCTTCTCCACTTGTTCAACATTGTGTACTGATTGATGGGGATAATATATGGAGAATACTTTGATGAGGGCATATTCCCATTACACTTCCTGACTGACTCCAAGTAGCCTCTGACTAAAGAAAATCTGCTATGTAACCGGTCTGTTTAACCTGATCCATTCCTTTTGTAAGCAGACAATGAAGAAATTCAACTCCTCTGAACACAGTGCTGGGCCATAGGAGGAAGGGATCGAAGCTACACCTCCCTCCACTGTAACAAGAAAAATACAAGGGTACAGTAAAAATATTTTTCTTAGCAAATTATCAATAAAATAAAACAGTCTATACTTTAGAGCCTCATAAAATGCCAATGACATTGTATGGCATCAGGCATGGTATTACTCTTCCAATGTAGTGCATGGACATAATTTAACTTGCCCTACACACTGAAACAATGTGTGTAAAGCCAGGGCTTGGAGGTGACCAGGGCCAGAAGAATGGACTGTAAGGGATACTGGGTAGTGAGCAATGGGAGATGGTACAGAAATTCCGCTATAAAATAAATATAGTTTCCTGACTTTGTTAGCCCTCTAATAAACAGCTGGTCACATTATTTCAAAGAGAATTGAAACAACAGTTTGTATTTTTACATAACATGTTGTGCAATGTATATTAAAGCAGGTTTTTGGTGGAAAAAAAATGCTTGATTGGCTGTAGTGGGTCCCAAGGTAGAGTGGCCTACCTCTACAGGTGCCCACATTTAATATAAGAAGTATAGGTCCAGCGAGTTGCAAGTCCTCTAGCTATTAAAGGGGACCCGTCACCCAAAAAAATTATTCAAAATCCTATTTTTTCACATTAGTCAAGCAAAATGAACTTTAATTACACTATATACATTATTTGAATCTTGTTTCCTTCAGTCTGGGAATTCAAAATGTTAACAAGCAGGCAGCAGCCATTTTGTGGACACGGTTATTAAGGCAAGCCTTGCATCATCTCAGAATCTTGTTTGTGCACCAGAATGGGGGACACAATGTCCATCCCCATGCTCTGGCTACACAATTAAATGATGAATAGAATGGGGAAATGTGTGGAGAGCAGTGACATCTAGGAAGTGCTGAATGGAAAGTGAAAGTAAATGTCTGTCCCACCTCTATGCCCATGGCATAGAGGAGGGGCAGCCAATACTTGATTGACAGTTGAAATTTTTAAATGAGCTTACAACAGATATGAATGCTTTAATAAAAAAATGAAATTGGATTTCATGTTTAATTTGAAAAGGACTTTTATTATACAGATTTTGGTGTCTGGGTGACAGGTCCACTTTAAAGGGCATGGTGGCACCAAATTATGCCAAATTATGCCTCTGCAGATTCTTCATGTATAACAAAGCAATCACATGAAAGTGGGCTGAGTTTCTATCCAAAACCCACTCTTTACATTTATGCAGAATGTCAAGCCCTCAACAGGATTAATTGGCAGAAAAAATAAAATGAGAAAGCATAGAAAAGCACAGGCAACAACTCATAATCTGAATATGTTTATTGTTTTATTTTACACAATTAATCAGACATGTATAAAATAAATTAGAACTGTTAAAGGAGAAGGAAAGGCTTGGTGCACTTGGGGGTGCCAAATGTTAGGCACCCCCAAGTGATTGTATTGACTTACTTGAAACCCCGGGTCAGTGCTCCTATCAGCAGAAAACTGCACCAGCCCAGGGTTATACCAGTGAGCACCACAGAGCGATCCACTTCCGTCTTCTGCTTTCTTCAGATTTCACGGGGGAAACGCTTGCACAGTAGTAAGAAATAGCTGACTTTTTAGTTAAAGACGATCGCTCTGTGGCGCTCACTGGTATAACCCGGGGTCGGTGCAGTTTTCTGCTGAAAGGAGTACCGGCCTGGGGTTTCAGGTAAGTCAATACAATCACATGGTGGTCAGTAGCATTCGTTGAGGGGGGCGGGCCCTGGTGCGTGACGCGCAGCCGGGCCCCGCCCCCTCCGTACCGCCTTATTTGGCCGCATTTTCAGCGGCACCCCCTGCTCCCCCCGGTAGTTCCGCCACTGATGGTGGTGCCTAACATTTGGCACCCCCAAGTGCACCAAGCCTTTTGCTTCTCCTTTAAAGGCAAGTGAAATTTTAGTATGAAAAAGTGGTAGTTCGTATTTAACTTAACTTAAGTATGATGTAGACAGGGAGGGGTCCCCAACTTTTTACGCGCAAGCCATATACAAATATAAAAAGATTTGAGGGGCTATGATTAGCTGTTTGTTAGTCCCTATATCAACTGTAGCCCACAGGAGACTCTGGCAAAACACCTGGGTTTTATGCAACTAGTGTTGCCACATGGCCAGGATTTTACTGGCCTGTCCGGTCAAAATTATGGTTGATCCCAATGTTATTAATAGGGAAAAATTATAAATATATCGGCAGGCCGGTATTTTTTTTCAGAAAAGGTGGCAACCCTATATGCAACCAAGCCAGCAATTGAAAAATAAGCACCTGGTTTGAGGCCACTGGAAGCAACATCCAAAGAGTTGGCAGCCAACATGTTGCTCATGTGCCACCGGGATCACTGATGTAGACAGTGATGTTGTGAGCCAAGTTGCAAAAGGCCTTCATATATCTAATGTGTAAGTGTCATTTTCTACCTTCCTGTGGCTTGCTGACTCTGTAACTGTTCTAAATCGATCCATTTAGTTGATATGTTTCTTATCTTGCTGGCTGTTAGAATTGATACAATAGTTACTAATATTCCGCAGATGCTGCTGAGAAATGGATCAACTAATGTTGAATCTGCACCTGAATTACTGTGCTGCCAGACTGAAACATCAGCACTTCAAATTTTAAACACGAATTTTTGAAAAACAATTAAAAAAAAAAGATGGAACTCAATTGAAAGCAATTTCTGGTAAATAATCTGAAAATAACTGAACTGAAAAAAAGTTTTTGGAAGGTGAACAATCTCTTTAACTTGACAGCTGAAGCTAAAAGAAAAGGACACATCATTTTTACAAAATGAAGTTAATAGGGAACAGAATGTGCTGTCACACATGGACAGTTGAAAAGCTCACCCACCAGTTTATGTCAGAGGAAGTGACTCAGTTTTTTAAGCACAGAACTAGCTTGTGGCCCAAGTTAATATGGCACCCAGACACCCCACTTTATTTATTATGTTTTATTTAATGAATTGCCCTTTCGTTCAGGAGGACTTTAGAATACCTGCAGCTTTCTGGCTTCCATGGCCGCATTAAAATTTACCCCAGCAACCAGGAGACAGCTTTATTAACACACTCAGAAGATAAAACTAAAAGCACAGCATTACGCACAATGTTTTCTTTTATTTTACTATCCATCTACAATTTCTTGTTTTGCCATTACAGAACATGCTAGATGGTTACACAATTCGTTTCCTAGAGATTTTTCCGTGCACTGACGCTTCCCTATCCCCGACGTGACAGACGTGATCCGAACATTTAGCGATGTATTCTCGCCATAGCCACGCCTTACAGGGCGGGGCTTCATATTGTCATTATAGACAGCCGCATCTGCCAATCACAAGAGTCATTTTTTTGCTGTGGTACCTGCAGACGAATCAATTAAATGGCTTAGCGTTGTGGGCGGGGCGGGCTCTGTGCGAGGATAAGGTGACCTGCGCTGCTGCACACTTCTTGCGTTTGGGAGGGTAACGGAATAGCAGTAACTATGTCTCTGTCCAACAAGCTGACCCTGGATAAGGTTGATGTGAAAGGGAAAAGGGTAGTCATGAGGTAAGAGCGAAGCGGAAACGTGAAAAGCTTTAGTTATTGCATATGCAGCGCTCATATTTGTTTAAACTACAACTCCCACCCCCTCTGGTGCGGTGAGGTTTGTTGCAGATTTAATCTCCTGCAATAATGAATCTATTCGCTAACATTGTGTAGCTGACCTGTTGGAATGACAGGACATTGACTGGGGAGTGAGTGGGGCAGGTTGATTAGGTTTTTAATCCGGTGAGATTATCTGTGTTACTGGCACTGTGCAACAGTGAGTGTAGGGCGAGTTCTGGAACTGCTGTGTGTGTGGGATCACTTTATTATCGCAGCCGTTTTCTGCAGCATCTCAGGCCTTTATCCCACTGCTGCAAGGCATGAATTTATTGGGTCAGGATGCACAACATTATGATTACTTGTTTAGATTTCTAGTGTGAACAGATCCACCCTTCTGTTAGGGCATGAACTAACACTTTGCTTCCTCCTTGTGCAAGTGCAATGCTGTTTAAAGGAGAGGGAAATCTACGGAGACATGTTATTGCCACTAGATTAGCTGCATTAGTGTGAGCTAAAATGCTATATTTATTTGGTAGAATGTTTTACCATACCTGAGTAAAAAGCTCTAGAAGCTCTCTTGTTTGTTTAGGATAGCAGCTGTAGTATTAGCTTGGTGTGACCTCACTTCCTGCCTGTCTCTCCCTGCTCACTCATAGCTCTGGGCTCAGAATAAATCAGAGAAGGGGGGGGAAGAGGAGCAAACTGAGAATGCTCATGCCATGGGTAAGGAGGTTTAAGACCCCCCCCCCCAAATCTTCAGATAGATGAACTGTTTCATCTTATTAGACAGGACCCATTACAGCAGGCAGGCCCTGTCATTGAATACTCTGGTTACTAGCAGCACATTGTCCTCTTAACTCTGATCTCCCATTGCTTGCTAGCTTGAAGAGAGATATCAAAGGCATCCACCCACTGCATATAAACCAAAAATGTTTTTACTACTTGGAATGAGGATTTGCTCCTGCAATTCTCATTTCCATAACTTCTTGCCACAGAATGACATTTAAAATGGACAGCAGGCATAGAGAATCTATATATAGGCTTCTGCCACAACTACCGTCTCTTCTTTGCAGCATCTTTTCTGTTGTTAAGGACATAAAGGGCATGGATGATGCAGATGGATCTCCAGTGTATAAGCTATCCACTATGGGCCTGTCAATATCTCGTCTCAAATGTCTTATTGGGCCTTCTAGGGCACACCAGCGAACCTGACATCAAGGGCTCACTCATTGCATTCAGACAGTGCTAAATGTAATAGTAGTTAAATAGGCCTATGACAGGAATAAAACCAAAAAGCTAATGGGGAATGATCCCTGGCTGGGGCCCACTGGCAGATCCTCTGGTATTCTGGCAGGCTAGTCTGACCCTGTATCTATACCATACAACTACTTTTTGTCTGACAATTTTAACCATCTACCTGGATATGCAGGTAGATGTGCTAAAATCTGTAACATGACTTGGTTTGTTACATAGAATTTAAAAGAAAAACTTGATTCGGTTTTGAGGCTTGAGTACAGGCTAGACGCATGGAAATGAGTCATGGTCGTGTCATAGGAAATACGCATGTATCAACTTGTATTCTGAGGCTGCATGTCTAATGCTTATCTTATTACACTAGACGCACAGCCATGGTTTTATACAGTTTTTCTGCCTTAAATTGCATTAGGAGGTCTGATGTGTGTGTGACCGCTTTCTTGTATGTGATTCATCCTCTCTTAACCTTTTGAAGTATAAATATATTCTGAACTAGTGGCCAGATGCAAGGTTGTGTCAAGAAGGGCAAGACATCCCTGAAAGGAGCGTTTTGAATGACAGGGGGCCCTGCTGGTATCTGTGCTGTGAAACAGCTGGCATGGTACATGCTGCCCAGTGGCGTAACTAGATATTACTGGGCCCCACAGCAAATTATTTTTCAGGCCCCCAAAATGTTTAGAGGTTGACTTGTTTCTCCAATATTTATTGAAATTGTATATGAATTAGGGCCTCGTGGGGCCCCTATACCTCCTGGGCCCCCCTGCAGCCACAGAGTCTGCTTCCTCTGTAGTTACGCCCCTGATACTGCCTATTCATTCTCACCATCAAGATTATTATTTTCAAATTGCACTTTGTGGTTACAGTAATTCCAACCTGGTAGCTCAGAATGCAATTTCTGAGCATACGTATGACTGTGCCAGTACTGGGAATTACTTAAAATCTTGTCAGAGTATATTCAGTTGTACAGCACACAATGAAACTGTTATTCTTTTAGCTGTTCAGCCTTGTGGCAAAGTTCCAGTCTAATTTTACTCAACTCATCAGCTGAGTATTGATTAAATGTATGCCAGTTGGAAGTGACTATGAAGGTGACATTTACAGGAAATGTAGTAATATGCTAATATGTCAATATGGCACTAGTGATCCTTTTTTTGTCAGGGGAAAATAGGATGACCTGTTTTGTAAAGTTTGTGCAAAGGATTGCTGAAAAAAACTGTCAAAAGATAATTTTGTTCAGTGCTTTGTTGATCAGAGGGCCTGGTTCTTCTTGTGCTTGATAGATGATACATTGGATGTTATGGGGCACAAAGTGCTGAGACAAAGATTGTGCATAACCTTAGAGTGGCGGTACCACAGAAGAAGCAGACCCTGCGGCTGCATGGAGGCCCAGCGGTATAGGGGGCCCCAGCAGGTCCTAATTAGCAATTTCAACCAATATTTGTAAAACAGGACTACCTCTGGATATGTTGGTGCCTTAAAATTAGTTTGCTGAGGGGCCTATTAACATGGAAAGTTACTTTAGGACCCCAAAACAAGTTCTATCAATATATTTTACAAATTGCTCACTAATTACGGCCTCGCTGCAACTGCAGGGTCTTCTTTCTCTGAAGTTACACTCCTGAGTGGGATTTAAGAGTGCAATGACCAACACATCTATAGAGGCTTAATTCATACTTAAACTCATCAGGCATTAATATATTTTCTTGGTCTTAGATTTAATGCCCTAGAGAGCTCTCGGTGGTTGCTGGTGTGTACACTATAATTGTGCTTTATGGGTGCGGCATCCTCTTTAATATGAGCGGAGTCACCTTGCTGCATGGCTGAGGTTATTCTGTATAAAGAAAAGTGTCTTAGTTGGTGCCAATTTTTTTTATAGATTTTAAACCAAAAAAAGTCTATGCAGTGAGTTACAGGGGTCCCACAGAAAGATCATATAAAGCACGCCCCCAAAGACATTTTTCATAAACATATATTGAAAGTGCTTATATGTCAATGCCCCACTGGTCTTCCAATGCTACTGGGCCCTCTGTAGTTATACCCTTGTCATTGTAGGGCCCTCAGAAATAAAATACTATGGCTAACTGGCATAGTGTTGATTAAGGTGTTCAATTTCAATGTCCTATTGTGGCTTGTGAAGATTATGAATTCATAAATTTGTGGTACCTTTGGGAACTGCTTGTGAAAATGTGAGCTGAAAGCTTGATACAGGTGAACCAAACTGACCAGTACAAACCAGTTTTTCTCCTTCAGCAGCCATCTATGTGTTAGGAAGATGATTGTACACATGCCTTGATATAGCCCAATGCACAAATGTTTAGCAACTGTATTTTGGCAGTCTGTACAAGTGAAGCAATTTATTTATTTTTTTTTTTTTTGGGTGGGCATGTTATGTAAAGGTTTGCTCCAGGAAATATATACATTTATATGTATAATTTAATTTTTAGGGTTGACTTCAATGTCCCAATGAAAAACAATCAGATTACAAACAACCAAAGGTAAGTTGTGTGTGATTTTATATTGCTTTTTCAAGAATTCTAACATTGCCTGTATTGTACCTTCTATCTACTTGTTTGGGACCTGTTACAGCATACTCCTGATTAGTCTAACCACCTACAGTTACAGCCAGACATGTCCGATAACTTTTTTTTTTTTTTTGTAATTTTCTGCCCTCCATTTTCCCAGTAGCAACTCAGTCTGTCATGTTACAATTTGTTTCAGTACCTTAGTCATTTCTTTTAGTACCTTAGTCATTTCTCAGCAGTATGAAATTCTAACAGAGTTGAACCTCTTTCTAAACTACTGGTAGGACATATGAGAGTAGAAAATGAAACTTGATTGAATTGAAAGGGTTTGGAGGGTGAACTACCACTTTTTGCCTGACCCTGGTTATCAGGAACACGGATTTATTAATGAGTAAAGTAGAAGTTACCACTCATAAAACATTGCCATTACTTTATTTATCATTAAAAATAACCATCCAAATTCTGATATGCCATAAGCAATTTGAATCATGGAGATGGTACTCCTGTTGCTTCTGAGTTCTAACACCCCTTGGGCTTACTATTTGACCCAGGTATTTGTTTTAATAATGTTTTTTTTTTTTTCTTCATTCAAGGATTAAGGCTGCTGTTCCCAGCATCCAGCACTGTTTAGACCATGGTGCTAAATCTGTGGTTCTTATGAGCCACTTGGGCAGACCAGATGGGGTCCCTATGCCTGACAAGTACTCTCTGGCCCCAGTGGCTGAGGAACTCAAATCTCTGATGAAGAGGTAGGATGGACACACTCATTGGTCTGAAATGTTTCTAGAGCATATAAATTGCAGTAAATGTTAAAATGGTTAGTTACTTTGCCTTCTATCGCTCTGCAGTTCCTATCATTCACAGGCAACTATAGGATAAGTCATAAAATAATTGTAGGGACACAGACATGTTTGCTATATTGACATTTAGTAGTTGTAAAGTGAAGGGCACAAACTCATGTATGTAATTTAACTAGTATTCATTTTTGAATAGTTAAAGAATAGTTTGTTACCCACTGTTAAAACAATTAGCAGTATAAACTGTTTGTGAGACCTATAGGATACATGAAAAAAATCTTATTCTGTAGGCAATAATGGATACTATATGGGGCTTCTTTTAATTTTGTCTGTAAATGAATGAATAAAAATGGCTTCAAAACTGGCCGCTTTCTTGGTGCTCCCAATAGATGTTCCCTGCCAGAAGCACAGTAGGAGAGGGATAGCCAATCACAGCTCTGCAGTCACACAGACAGGCTTCAGTTTTCTATCCGGTCCTGCTAGCTGCTGATTGGCCTATCCTACAGTGCAGTTTGCTGGGTGCTACTGCCTCTACTGCACAGCCAGAGAATTCAGTAAGCAAGAAGTGGAAGAGAAGGGAGCAATTATTAGGGTTTTTGCAGAAATATTCAATAAATCAGACACTACTTTTTAAAGCACAATTCTTCTGTATTTAAGAGTATAAAGCACTGGCATGTTCTTGTTTTTAAAAGGTTAAATGTCTCCTTTAAATTTTGTAGAGAGATTGTCTTCTTAAAGGACTGTGTGGGTCCAGAAGTGGAAGCTGCATGTTCTGACCCAGCCACTGGAACAGTCTTACTTCTGGAGAACCTTCGCTTCCATGTGGAGGAAGAAGGGAAGGGTAAAGATGCTGCTGGGAACAAGGTTTGCAAAATTCCAAATTGTAGTATATGGGATTAATTCTTATAAGGCCCTGTTTCTTAACAGATGAAGCACCTCTTATTGCTTTATGTACTTGAACATAAAATCATTGTTTGACCTTTCTTGGGGCAGTAGTCCAACATCATCTAGGGACCCAGGGTTAAGAAAGGCTGATGCAAATAGGAGGCTGAGAGTACATGTAGAAAAAAAAAGTTGCCTTCTAAATTTGAGCCAGTGCTGTGGCTTACATCTGATACTGTCTACAGTTTGTGACCTCTTGATATTTTCCTGAAGGTTAAGTGGTGGGAGACTTAAAGCTGTTTTTAGCAACCCATGACCCCGTTTTAACATGCTGTCCTTGTAGTAAGTGTTTGCACTACTGCACAGCCTGATAAATGATGACCTTTACTTGACATTTTTATGTCTACTACAGACATTCCTATAGCAAAGGAAATATACTGCAGCTATTTTGTCTGCATTGCAGAATCACTAATATATTGTACAGGATATGGTTTTATAGACTGGCTTACAATGAAGACACCTGCACTTCAGGGTCCAATTAAAGCTGAAGACATTTTATTTATATATAATAGAATAAATGAAACTAAAAATATTATATTCGTGTATTTATTGGAAACCCACATTATCCAATGGCATTTGTGTGTGGCAAAAGTAAGTGAATTCTTAGGATTATCATATAATTTGAAGGTGAAATCAGAGTCTGGTATTTTCAGTCGATGGGATGACGTGTGAGTGAGAGTCCCTGTTTTATTTAAAGAACGTGGATCCAGCAAAGCCTGATCACACATACAACACATTTTGTGGCTATGTATCATGGCTCAAACAGAGGAGCTGTCTGAAGACCTCCGAAAAAAAGTTGTTGATGCCCATGAAAGCCAAACGATTATTTGCCAACTGTTTTTACTTGCAGCTGGCTGAAAAAAGCTGATCACACTAATTCACTCACTTAATGGTTGCTATACCGTATATACTCGAGTATAAACAGTTTTTCAGCATCCAAAATGTGCTGAAAAAGTCTACCTCGGCTTATACTCTGGTTAGCGGGCAGTAGCTGAGATTGCAGTCACTTTTAATTATTCCTATACCAACAGTTCACTTGGGGAGAGACTGCAATATCACACAGCGCCCTCTGTTGGTTATATGAAAGAATAACAGTGCGCCCTCTGTTGGTTATATGAAAGAATAACAGTGACTGCAATATCACACAGCGCCATCTGTTGGTTATATGAAAGAATAACAGTGACTGCAATATCACACAGCGCCCTCTGTTGGTTATATGAAGGATTAACAGTGACTGCAATATCACACAGCGCCCTCTGTTGGTTATATGAAGGATTAACAGTGATGGCAATATCACACAGCGCCCTCTGTTGGTTATATGAAGGATTAACAGTGATGACAATATCACACAGCACCCTCTGCACATGGTAGTGGGACAATGCACACAGTAATCAGTTTGGCAATTCTCTGTCACCATCAACTTTGCAAAGAAGTCCGGTTGATCGCTGGGGGGGTCGCTTTGGCGGAATATGCGCTGCTGGGAGACAGGGCTGTAGTTGTGTCTAGGCTTATACTAGAGTCAATAAGTTTTCCTAGGTAAAATTAGGTACCTCGGCTTATACTCGGGTTGGCTTATACTCGAGTATATATGGTATATACGGTAAGTTAATTGTCAAGATTCAAATTTGCCAAGTATTGCTATAATCTAGAATAGTGGCAGTTGAAAAATCCTATGTGCCTGCTTTCTGCAAAATGATAGCCATGGTCAAATTATACCTGAGCCATAGGTCTAATTCATGCTTTGCTATTGGAGACTAGACACTTGGATATGATGTGCTCTGTTTAAGAGGGGTGATGGGAGTTATTTAGGCGTCACTTATCCTCTTGTCTAACTTGCACGACATTCAGACCTGTAAGCTGGAGAATGGCAGGTGGCACAAGCTGCAACAGGGCATTTGCAAAAGTGAAGTGTGTGTATGTATGTGTAAAGACTTCAGATCTGTTTTCTCTCTCCACTGCAGATCAAAGCAGATGCTGCCAAAGTAGATTCATTTAGAGCATCACTTTCTAAACTAGGAGATGTTTACATCAATGATGCTTTTGGAACCGCACACAGAGCTCACAGGTAATTTTGCATTTTTTTGTGCTAGAGTCTGACAAAAGGTGGCCATACACGGGCCGATAAAAGCTGCCGACAGACCGAGTCTGCAGCTTATTGGCCCGTGTATGGGGGCCCCCGACGGGCTTCCCCGATCGAGATCTGGCCGAAAGTCGGCCAGATATCGGATGGGATTAAAAATCCCGTTGGATCGCGGCCGCATCTGTTCGTTGATGCGGTCCCGTGATCTGACCGCCCGTTTGCGAATGCTAGGATCCGATCGTTGGGCCCTAGGGCCCACGATCGGATCTGCCTGATATTGCCCACCTCAAGGTGGGCATATCGGAGGGAGATCCGCTCGTTTGGCAATGTCGATCTATCCATGATCTATCCATGTATGGCCACCTTAAATCTATTTATAGACGGTGCTTATCACCCCCTTCATTTTATTCGTATATAATGCTTAAAATAAGGATCCCAGGGCATAGTTACATAGTTAAATTCGGGTTCAAAAAAGACAAAGTCCATCATGTTCAACCCCTCCAAAATGAAAACCCAGCATCCTTACACACACCCCCTCCCTACTTTCACATAAATTCTATATACCCATATCTATAATAACTATAGAGTTCAGTATCACAATAGCCTTTGATATTCGGTCTGTCCAAAAAACCATCCAAGCCATTCTTAAAGGCATTAACTGAATTAGCCATTACAACATCACCCGGCAGTGCATTCCACAACCTCACTGTCCTGACTGTGAAGAACCCCCTACGTTGCTTCAAATGAAAGTTTTTCTTCTAGTCTAAAGGGGTGGCCTATCATGCGCAGTACAGCTTGAAGTAGAATGTTAACTTCGAATATAGGGGTGTTGTGTTGGTAAATAGCTTGACTTTTATCAGTGTAGTTGCCATGACTAGTTCTGCTTATTTCCTAGCTCCATGGTTGGTGTAAAGCTGCCCCAGAGGGCTGCTGGCTTTTTAATGAAGAAGGAGCTTGATTACTTTGCTAAGGCTTTGGAGAACCCTGAGAGACCTTTCCTTGCTATCCTTGGAGGGTAAGAGTATCTTAATTAACCTATGACTTTACTTATTAATGCAATTCTTACTGCTCCTGTGTGCAAACCTTGCTCCAGAGACCATTGTATCAAATAAATATTTAGTCTTAATTTGGCAAAGTGAAATCCAAATCCCCCATTTAACTTAATGCTGTTTTTACTTTTTAGTCTCATAGGGCTTTTGAGTTTTTCAGACTTTGATCTTCCCATGCCATACTCTTCCTCTGTGCCGAGTCAGCATGATGCTTGGAGCAGCTATTCAGTTGCAACAGACTGTGAAAATTGATTTTGTAGAACTGGACTATGTCCAAATGACTTCCTGCCCTTGTCCCCTTCTCTCTAATCCTTACTGTCCTATTAAGTGAATAGTGAGTGGGGCTTGTCTGGCTAATACTAGAAGTATTGTATTTTTTTTTCCCCCCCCGCCTTTCCTATATCTGCTGTGTGCCTGCACCTGGGCTGATGCAGTGGTTTCATTCACAGGCCATGAACGAGAGGGTTTTTGGCCTGCACTTGAAATTAGCCTTAAAGGCTCCCCCCCCTCTAGAAAAATCTACTGAATTAGAATTCTGTTTAATTTAAAACTGACATGATACTTAATTGTAGCTTATAGACCTACCCATTTCTTATACAGTACTATATCATTTATCATTTATAAGTTTGCTTTTTACGCTTACCTTACCATAACACAACTTTGATGCTGTTGACCCCTTTATGTTCCAAGGGGCTGGTGTTTGTAGTTTTGAACATGGGGTATGATTTAAGTTTTATCCTCTGATACAATGTTATAGGCTTGATGTCTCCATAAGAATAATTCTTCTAGGCTGCTGCATGTTCTGTTGCGAAATCCTAATATTTGTATTTAATAATTTCCAGTGCTAAAGTAAAGGACAAAATCCAGCTAATTAGTAACATGCTGGATCAAGTGAATGAGATGATTATTGGTGGTGGGATGGCCTTTACATTCCTGAAGGTTCTCAACAATATGTCCGTAAGTATATGTCAACGTTTTAATGGTAATTCTCTCACACGGGAAAGCAAATTTATCAAGAGTTGAATTTCAAATTCATTTGTTTTTTTTTTTGTTTTTTTTTCCTGTAGATTGGCACCTCCCTATATGATGAAGAGGGAGCAAACATTGTTAAGGACTTGATGGCCAAGGCAGAGAAGAATGGAGTCAAAATTACACTTCCTGTAGACTTTACTACTGCTAACAAGTTTGATGAAAATGCCAGTACAGGGCAAGCCAGCGTCTCTACTGGAATTCCTGATGGATGGATGGTAATTATACCAAGGCTGGGGTTGACCCATGTTCAGATTTCCTTTTGTATGAAAGTTTTAGGGAGAAACACTCTTAAGTTTTTACACCTGTAGGAGCTGAACAGAATTTGCTATAAGCCTGAAAGTAACATGTTGCATAATTACAGAAAAATACCTGATCAACTTTACAATATATATTATCACAGCTATAAATGAAAACTAAAAGTTTTCATATCCCATTGAGAGCAGATTAATACAGTAAAATGACTGTATAATTTGACTTTTTATTTACAAACCATTTGAAATAAGCTTAATGTTTAGTACAGGTATGGGACCTGTTATCCAGAATGCTCGGGTCCTGGAGTTTTCCGGATAACTGATCTTTCCATAATTTGGATCTTCATACCTTAAGTATACTATAAAATCATGTAAACATTAAATAAACCCAATAGGCCAGTTTGCTTCCACTAAGGATTACATGTATCTTAGCTTGTTTTATTAGCTAAAAAGGAAATAATTTTTTAATTATTTAGATAAATCGGGCTTTCTGGATAACGGGTTTCCGGATGATCGATCCCATACTGTATTTGATTTTGTACATGTGTGCATGTAAAGTTGTTATTTATACAGTCTGCCAAGTTTAGTTTTTACGTTCTGATATTTGGGTGCATTCTGGTGGCTCCAGCCTTGCTGCACAAACCTGTAGGTTAATTTTTAGAACTTTATTAATTTTTTTTTTCCGCTCCCCCTCCCCCCAAACATGTACTTGGCAACATAACTACTTCCTTCGCTGGAGCTTTGCAAATCAGTCTTTCTGGATGTTCCCCAGACCAGTTGAATAAATGTACTCATTACACACAATACTAATTAATGATAATGCTTAAAGGAGAAGCAAAGTTACCAAAGCATTTTATTGCCAATAGAATAGACACAATAGTGCAATCTATAACGCTATATTAATGCTTTAGCAAACCTGAGTAAACTGCCGTAGAAGCTCTCCCAGTTTGTTTAGGATAGCCACTGCCATAGTAGCTTTGTGTGACACTACTTCCTGTCTGAGTCTCTCCCTGCTCACTCATAGCTCTGGGCTTAAATTACAGCAGGAGGGAGGGGTAAAAGGGAGATAGGAGCAAACTGAGCATGTTCAAGCCCTAGCCCTGGAGGTTTAAGCTGATAACAGGAAGTCTGATACAGAAGCCCATGTGTATACAATAGAAGGAATAATCTGTGTTTCTTTTGACAAGAGGACTCGGAGCAGCATTACTTTGAATGTTTACTGGTGTATTTATATAGACCTTTCTGATAAGGCTTACTTTATTTTAGCCTTTACTTCTCCTTTAAAGCGGTTGGTCACCTTCCAAACACTTTTTTTTTTTTTTCAGTTGTTGTTTTCAGAATGTTTCCCAGAAATAATTTTTTTTCCACAATTACTTTCTTTTCTTTCTTTTTTTTTTTTTTTTTCAAACTCTATGTTCATGTCTCTGATGTTTCAGTCTGGCAGCTCAGTAATTCAGATGCACTCTAAATTGTTACAACTTTGCAACATTTAGTTGATACATTTTTCAGCAGTATTTCTGGTAGTGTATATATTGTATCCATTCAAAAACTGCTGCCTTTAATGAAACTCGGGGAAAGAGCTAGCACTCAGAAATATAGTACTGGTATGTTGAACCCTTTAGTTTAAATCCTTGTAGGTAATCTTTAACCCCTGCTTCCATCCAAAGCTGAATCCAATAGGAGAACATTCGTTGTGGGGAAAGAATGCCAAAAAGCGCTTATAGCTGCAATGGTGCCTTTATTGGTCACACAACATGTTTCGAGCTAAGTAGCTCTTTATCAAGTGTATCTATAGCTATAAGCGCTTTTTGGCATTCTTTCCCCACAACGAATGTTCTCCTATTAAAGAGCTAGCACTGGAACTGCTTTCAGGCAGGCTGTTGGTTCTCCTACTCAATGTAACCCAAGTTGCAGTGGGACATGGATTTTACTATTGAATGCCGTTCTTAGATCTACCAGGCAGCTGTTATCTTGTCAGGGAGCCGCTATCTGGTTACCTTCCCATTGTTCTGTTAGGCTGGGGGGGGGGGGGAATCACTCCAAATCACAGTACAGCAGTAAAGAGTGACTAAAGTTTATCAGAGCACACTGGGGCAGCTGGGAAACTGACAATATGTTTAGCCCAATGTCAGATTTCAAAATTAAATATAACAAAATCTGTTTGCCATTTTTAGAAATGGATTTTGGTGCAGAATTCTACATGAGCAGCACTATTAACTGATGTGTTTTGAGAACTTTTTTTTCCCCATGACAGTTTCCATTTAATATACAGAATGTGACTTTCCTTCCTATGCCAAGAGTACAGAGCCCATGACAGGATTACCCAAGTAATAGTGGCAGTAATTATCTGTTTATACAGCTAAAAACTGCTCCTATTTAGTTGTTATGATTTGTTTTATAATCTAGGGACTTGACTGTGGCCCAGAGAGTGTGAAGCTGTTTGTGGAAGCTGTGGGTAGAGCCAAACAGATTGTGTGGAATGGTCCAGTTGGGGTGTTTGAATGGGACAATTTTGCTAAAGGAACCAAAGCCGTAATGGACAAAGTGGTAGAGGTCACTGGCAAAGGTTGCATTACAATCATTGGTAAGTTTTTCACATTTTGGTATAATTAACAGTCTCTAAATAACTACATATTAAGTAGTGTTTTGTACTTAATATAACGTTTGTTATAGTTTTCTGTTGCTTTTAATAAAAATATAGAAGTTGTTATATGACCTGTAATGCCATGAATGTCATTTGAACCCTATTTATGTTCCTGAGTAAAAAAACTTTAGCCACTGTATTCTACAGTTTATCTGCAGTCTGTTAACCTGTGATATTTTTTTTTTTCCCCCATATTAAGCTTGAATGGCTGCCCCCATGGCTACACAACAACTGATTTTATATAAACTATAGTTGTTTGTGTTGCAAAATGTGCAGAATATACATTTTTATTTAACCAGTGGTTACTGGTCCTTCAAAATGGCTGCCTTTTTATATGGCGACACTTGCATGACCAGTCTTTCTGAAATCCTTGTATATGAGGTATGTCCAGTACCCCCAACATTGTTGCATTCTCTCGCCCCACAGGTGGAGGAGACACTGCTACCTGCTGTGCTAAATGGGATACCGAGGACAAAGTTAGTCATGTCAGTACAGGAGGAGGAGCCAGTCTAGAGCTGCTAGAAGGTAACTTTCTATGTACAGATATTTTCCTGAGTTCTGTACAAGGTGCTTTAATTGACACCAAGCACAGTGTGGGACAGATTTACTATGGTTCGAATAGTAAATTCAAATATTTTTTTTTCCTCAAACTTGAATTTGAAACCACCAACTCTAATTTGAATTCGAATGTAAGATTTATCACACCTCAACCCTAGAAACGGGTCTAATTCAATTATTCTCCACCTAAAATCTTTCAAATTCCTGTAGAAGTCAATGGCAGAGGTCCCTTGAACTATTTGAAGTTAATAGTAGTGAGGAGCCAAATGTTTTGTTTCGAAAATAACTCGCCATAGGCTAATGGAAGAAATAAATGTTGCGCATCCAAAGACAAATGTCGCGCGTCTTTGCCACACAAAAGTAGAGGTGTTTTTTTTTTTTTTGAGGAAAAATTTATTTAAATTTCATGAGTTTTCGGGTCAGGACTATTCGTTAAAATGTCTTCATAAATAACATACCATTTAAATTATAGATAAAATAGAATTTATTAGAGTTTAAAAAATTCACATTACTCTAAAAATTCAACCCTTGATAAATAACCTTGTGTGTGTACTGTATATATTTTCTAACCCAAAGTTCTAACAAAAAGTAGAACTTTCTCTTATCTTTGTGTAAAGCGTCTTTTCAGGTGTTAAGCAAGTCAAACATAATATATAAATGTTGCATATAGATGAGAAAAGGAGAGGCACTCCAATGCAGATTAACTGCTTGTGATTTTCATTTAATGCCTTAAAATGCCCTTTCTCTCTCTATATATATATATATATATATATATATATATATATATATATATATATATATATATATATATATATATATATATATATATATATATATATATATATATATATATATATATTATATATATATGTTTAACATGTCCATATATCCAAATACATTTTACTTTCTTTACCTTATAGGAAAGGTCCTACCAGGAGTTGATGCCCTTAGCAATGTGTAAAGGCAACTAAAGAACGGAACAGAATCTAGAGAACGGTTTCATCCAGAGTCCTAGGGAATAAGCACTGAAACCAGACCATATGAGATGCCCAAACACAACCAGCAAGCACTTTACACAAATAAATCCACAGTCCTCTGCTGAAGATTTCATTTTTTGTTTGGGCAACACCCCATCACTTCTAGATATTGTAGCTATAATAGGGTTAATGTAATGACCATTTCACCAATAATCCATTTTCGCCTTATCTGGCCAGGATGCACTGCAGTATGTTCTAGGTTCTCTTATACGCTATATAACATGTTGTGCATAATAGCTGTGTGTATATATTGCCCTGTAGAAGTCTGTACCTCACATCTTCATCTTTGTTTACTGGTTTACAGGATAACAATGTAGGCTCCTCTGTTAGAGCTGCTAAGAATAAAACCATTACCTTATCCTTTCAGTGCTTGTCCTTTTTATTATACTTTAGAATGCTGCCACTATTTCACCTATATAATAGTATGCTTTAGTCTATTTTAAATCTGCCATTTTAACAGAATATTTGTTTTTTTGTTTGTTTAGTATAACTTTATACATTTCACCTAAATTATTCTTAAGCAGTGCCTTGACAATGATACCTTATGTAGGACACCCTGCTGTAGTTGCGCCAACATGTGCCCCTCTATTTGCTTTTCTGGAGCAGGAAATTCTAAATAACTGCTGCATGTTGGCCATTACAAAGGTCAAAAGAGCCTCTGATCTTCGAAAGGGATTCCAATTTGTGCACAGTCTGTTCAAACATTGCCATAGGGCATGTAGATTTTGTAATGGTATGAGAATAAAAGTGCTTTTCGGACCCTACTATGGCGAGAGACTGAATAATATTGGGTATGAGCCAATCAGGATTCAGAGGCTTGAAAAGCTAATATTTTATCAGGGCAGTCCTCTGTTTATTACTGGTTTCAGTTTAGTAGTCAAGTGTATGATCCTAATTTAGATATGTTTAATCTTCACTAGTGACAAAAGAATCCTATATGGATTATTTAATTACATTATTAGTAGACAATGTATGGTGATCTAAATTATGGAAAAACACCTTATCTGGAAACCCCCAGGTCTCAAGCATTCTGGATAACAAGTCTCATACGTGTAGTAAATTGCAAACCCTGACTTTTGAGCCTTTTTAAAAATTGGGCCTTCCCATCTTATGTGAGACATTATTACCAAAGCATCAGATCCATTTCTGGTAGTAACTATATACTACGGTCTTAGTACTTTAAATTAGGTACCTATGGTTAGAGCATTAGCCAAGGTTAGAGCATTAGCCAAGGTTAAGTCCAGACTTGTTCCAAGGCAATGCCCTACAACTCTTAAAGGATAACCTTAAAAATAAGTGTGTAAAATTGATGAGGGCACTATTCTAAGCACGTTTGCAATGTACATTCATTTTTAACTGATATTATGGGATACATGTACTGTTAATATGAATTTTGTTATAACAGCGCCACCTGCAGGTCATTTTCCCACCAGTCTGACCATCAAGTCGTCCAGGAAGTTGTCAGGAGAAAGAAAGAGGTTGCTCTGATAATCTTCTGCTAAGGAAATATAGAAAAATTTCTGTAATCTTTCCTAAGCAAAGAACATCAGAGCAGCCTCTTTCTCCTGACAACTTCATTGACTAATTGATGGTCAGACTGGTGGGAAAATGACCAGCAGGTGGTGCTGTTATAACAAAATTAATTCATATTAATAGTACATGTATCCCTTAATATCTAAATGAATATACATTGCAAAAGTGCTTAGAATAGTGCCCTCATCAATTTTACATTCACTTATTTTTAATGTTTACTTATCCTTTTAAACTTCAGTTGCATCAAAGTCATTAATCAGAAAAGTGCTCCTTTCCTTGAACAGCCTATAAAATGTCACCCTTTTACAGGAGTGTTTATAACATGTTGTGTCTCAGTAGCCTAAAAGTCTGAGACTTATATGTACACACTAGGCCCATACCCCTCTGCACTCACCATGTACATTTTTTCCCTCCCAGACCAGTGATGAGCGAAGATTGCCTTGTGGGGAGAGAGCAGGTTTGCACAATCGTGTTAGAAGTCTAGGGTTTAGCACAAGCCGTTTGCTGGAGATTTCTAATCCCTCTATTAGCTGGGGAGGCCTGTTTATCAAAATTCAAATTTGTGAGGTTTTTCTACTTTGAATAAAACCACAATTTAAAAAAAAATAAAAAAACAAATGTAAAACACTAGATAGAATAAAATAGTGGAAAAACTGTAATACCTCAAATTTGTCAAATTTAAAGGCTTTAAAAACTCAAACAAAGTGGCTTGAATTTTGCCTAGGACAACTCCCATTGACTTGAACTCACCAGCCTTTAGATGCCGAATGTTTACATTTTTCTCTGCTTAATATAAATATATATTTATATTTTATTTATATATCAGATATAAAATTATATATAATTTAAATTTGCGTTTTTGTGCAAAAAATTCAGGGAATCGGTGAAAAATTGAATTCGAACCTTGATAAATCCCCCCCACACTGTTGGAGAGGGGTGTGCTGTCATTTCAAGTTGACCCAACCTTGAGGCTTACAAATAATGGACAAATCATTTTAATTGGAAATGAATTATAAGAAAAATGAGTAGCATAGAATGGGCTTTTATACAAGCAAGTTAGCTCAACAAAGTTGCACAGGGAAAGGCACATACCAAGAGAAGTGTTCAATAACTTGTATTATAGTACCCTCTAGTGACGAGAAATTGTATAGGATTAATCCAATAGATTTAGCACTTCCAGACACTTAATTCATTTTATATTCCTTCCTTATATTCCTTCCTAAGCAGCCATTGTCTCACAGGCTTTCATTTCACATACCACACATTTCTTATAGCTGTATATACCCCCTTATAAGAAACCTAAAGAGGGTTTGCAATATTAGGCTGGGGGCACTGTATAATATAACTGAGGGAATGTTGTGTCAAATTGAACCATGATTGAAACTAGACAAAAAGTCTTGACAGACATTGTCCTAGTGTTTTTTATAGCTTGTAAAGTCAGTATAGATATTACCCTTTTGTAAGGACAACTGAGGTAAGAAAATAAAGGAGTAAACTGTCTATATATTTATATATATATATATATATATATATATATATATATATATTTAGTTATTTTTGGGTCTAGGGGCCACAGACAGTTGGTATTAAAGGGCATGTAAAGGGCAAGGAAAGTCTCAAATAGAATAAGGATAGAAATGCTGTATTTTGTATACTAAATAAAAACATGAACTTACTGCACAACAAGCCTAATCAAACAAATAATTTATGCTTTCAAAGTTGGCTACAGGAGGTCACCATCTTGTAACTTTGTTAAACATCTTTACAAGACGAAGACTGTGCACATGCTCAGTGTGGTCTGGACTGCTTAGGGATCATCATAAACCAAGCTGCTTGAGTTCTGCATGGCTGGGAATTAAGGCGGGGGCTCCCCCTGCTGTTCATAAGTATGATTGTTTCCCTGCTCAGCAGTTAGGGACCATCTGACAATTCCTATCGACAGCAGTAAAGGAAGGGTGAATTTCACTACATACAGTCAGGTTTCTTATAAAAACAGTACACATTTTTTAATTAAAGTATATATGAGATAGGTTTCTTTTTCATTAAAGAAAGTAAAAATATGATTTTGTTTTTTTTCCTTTACATGCCCTTTAAGTATGGTATCTCAAAACCCAGAACTAACACCAAGGTCCCGACTCACGCTTCTGTCTATAACAGCCACCTTACACTTCCGGAGGAGCCCTCCGCTACTCGTATGCCGACAGGTATTAAAGTGAGAAGACCAAGGGGAGAGTTCTAGGCAGACAAGGGAACCCGAACATGTACTGGAAGGACGGGGAGCAGGAAGCATAGTCTTGGAACAGGTGGGGTCAGTACCAGACAGAGCAGTGCTAAGTCAGGAACCAGAAGTGCAATCGGGGTCACGGGCCAAGGTCAATGCAAAACAGAAAGAGAGGTACAAAATCAGGAACCAGAAGGATAGTAAGGGTAAACAGGCTGGGCCAAATCTTTTGGTAACGTGGTACAGAATCGAGATCCAGAATAGTGATCAACAACAGGTGAGGGTCGGTACAAGCAGCAATACAGCACAGGTCAGGAACAGGAAAGGGTCTAGATAGAACAAAGATCAGACTTGAACAAACGCACCCAGGAACTATGGAAATAGACCAACGTTGGGCAATGAGTGTTTGGATGAGGCCCCTTTAAGTGATGTCACACGCGACGTGCGTGTTAAAACCCGGAAGCGCGCGTCTTATAGACAAATGCAGGGGACCTTTTTACCCATAAAGTGGATCACCATACCAGAGGCCACCCCTTTAGACTAGAAGAAAAGAACTTTCATTTGAAGCAACGTAGAGGGTTCTTCACAGTGAGGACAGTGAGGTTGTGGAATGCACTGCCAGGTGATGTGATGGCTGATTCAGTTAATGCCTTTAAGAATGGCTTGGATGATTTTTTGGACAGACATAATATCAAAGGCTATTGTGATACTAAACTCTATAGTTAGTATAGGTATGGGTATATAGAATTTTAATTAAAAATAGGGAGGGGTGTATGTATGGATGCTGGGTTTTCATTTGGAGGGGTTGAACTTGATGGACTTTGTCTTTTTTCAACCCAATTTAACTATGTAACTATACAGCAGCCATATAGGACTGGTGCGTGGAAAAGGAGGAGGCGGCTGTCCCCGCAGTGAGCACGACATCCCCACCTCCCCACTAGACCAACAGGTACTCTCATAGTTTGTCAGACACTGAATTCAAGCCACAGCACACAGTGAAGCATGGTGGCACAAGCATCATGATATGGAGATATTTTTCATACTATGGTTTTGGACCTATTTATTTCATACCAGGGATCATGGATCAGTTTTAGTACATCAAAATACTTGCAGAGGTCATGTTTCCTTATCCCGAAGAGGACAATAGGGTAATTTATCAACACTGGGCAGATTTGCCCATGGGCAGTAACACATGGCAACCAATCAGATTGCTGCATTCATTGTCCCACTTGCAGCTGGCTTTAAAAAGCTAATCTGATTGGTTGCTATAGGTAACTGCCCATGGGCACATTTGCCCAGTGTTGATAAATGAGCCCCAATGACTCCAAACACACCAGTAAACGAGCAACATCTTGGTTCCAGACCAACAAGATGGAGTGGCCATACCAATCTCCAATATAAAAATTGTCGGGTGACATAATAAATGCTGTTTCTGAGGCAAAACCAAGAAATGCAGAAGAATTGTGGAATGTAACAGGTGCCATAAGTTGGAAATACAGATGTGCAGTAGTTCTCAGAAAAACTGCTTATACAACTAAATATCAGTTCAGTGATTCACTGAATCACAGTCATATTAACCAATATTTAATGCATTTATTACTATCAAATACAGAAAAGAAAAAGGACAGGTAAAAAGGAGTGTTAATACATTTTCTTAATATAAAGCAAGGCTGTCCAACTGGACAAATGTGGTGGGTGTGCTGACCTGCAAGAGAGTTTTGGCACCCACTCAACCCAGGGGCTCCGTAATGTCTAACACCACTGGTTTACTATAATTCAGCCCCTGCACAAGTGATAAAACTGGATTATATGTCTGCAGCTTGGAGACGGTTGGACAGCACTGAGCTGTACTGTATGAGATTTATTTTGGCACACAGCCCTCAAATGATTGTAAAGCAGAGGGAAGTGGAACACTAATATATACCTACTCCAAGTGACAATCAAACTATAACCTACTTATTACATGCGCTCTTCACAACATGGCCCTCCCGGTGCAAGTGTCCTAGTGCTGGTGGGGCTAATTTAAAAAAAAATACTGTTACCTCCCAACCTGAGTGCAGGGGAAAATATTTATGGGCAAACAGGTGCCCTTTAAGTATTCATTAGCCAGACCCTCAATTAGCCAGGCCCCCCTTCAGTGAATGCAGGGCATTACCGAAGCTGCCAAAGCTCCAAAGCCGACAAAATGAGGCAATGCCACCAAAATGAGCAGGAGAATTAACAAGCATTTTAAAGGTAAGTTCAACTGAACACCAATGTTTTTTTTAAATTAAATCTCTGGCCCTTAATATTTTTTTTAATGTTTAATGGAACCCTTGACCACCAATGTTTTTATTTTTATAATCTTCTATGGGGCCTTTTTTTTCATTTTTAAATCTTCAATGGGGACACTAAACACCAAAACTTTTATGGGGGGGGGGGTGCTGACCACCAATTGTTTTCTTTTGACTTGTAGGGAGAACCCTGACATCCAGTGTTTGTCGTATGGGGCCCGTGACAACTATAAAAAGGATAGAGTGTGTATGACTGTGAATTACACAATACATTCCCTTTTGTAATACATATCACAAATAATTTCAGTAATAATGATATCAACACCTTTGATATATGAACCTGCCCTTCTCGTGGGCAAGAATGCGCTATGCAGTTTTCCCATGAAACAATAATCAAACTGACTGATTTTATCTGCTGGTTCTGAAGCTAGAGCTTCATATAACATATTACATGACACTGTTTTTGTTCCACCAGTGTTGCTATGCATGTTAAATGGTGTGGTGAGCTGAAGCCTGCAAACTCTTTGGCACCTTGCATTAGACATACACAATGGAAAGTAAATTATGAACCGTATTAATTTATGGCAGATATGCCCCGTGATGCAGGAAGCCGTCCCTTGTTGTTTAAAAGTCACAGAGCTGTTAATCAGTCACTTACTGATCCTGAATTGAACTTAATCTGGAAAACACATCTTTGAATTTTATTTAGTTAAGTCATTCTAACCCATACATAAAACACTTGTATTCCCCAAACCCCAGAGCAAGATGAGTGTGTTGGCCATGTCTCATATAAATAGATTAGCTAATATGTTGTGTACAATACTTTTACACCATTTAGCATCTAATACACTTTAACCTGTCCTCTCTTAACAGATTCTTAGGGAAAATGTACTTTAGAGCCAGTCTTAACGATCATTAAACTGGGAGGTGCAGAATAAAGAGTGGGAGGTGCTGAAGTATATAGTGCAGTGATGTTTCACTCAGGATGTTCTTTTATATTTCTGCACACACAGAATTTCATTTCTGGCAAATTCGGCAGTTAGCAGTATGAATTTCCTCTGGACCCCCTGGACCTTTGGGACATGGACATTTATTTTATATGGTATGTACCGCTCAGCACTCTCTCTAAGAGAGTGGCTGTGGGATAGCAGCTATAGTAGGGAGAGGTGGTGCCTATAGTAGCGATGAGGATTATTGTCACTGGGAAGGGACTGTGGCTGTGTGATAGCAGGTAAAGTAGGGAGAGATGGTGCCTATAGTAGCAGTGGGGATAAGGGACTCTGGGAAATGACTGTGACTATGACATCGCAAGTATCGTAGAGAGAGATGATGCCTATAGTAGCAGTGAAGATAATAATCTCTGGGAAGGGAGTGTGGCTGTGGAATAGCAGGTATAGTCGGGACTCGGGAAAGGTGGTGCCTATAGTAGCAGTGGGGATAAGGGACTCTGGGAAGGGACTGTGGCTGTGCGATAGCAAGTATCATAGAGAGAGTTGATGCATATAGTAGCAGTGATGATAATAGTCTCTGGGAAGGGGTGTGGCTGTGGAATAGCAGCTATAGCAGCAGTATGGATAATAGCCTCTGGGAAAGGACTATGTCTATGGTATAGCAGGTATAGTAGAGAGAAATGATGCCTATAGTAGCAGTGGGGATAAGGGAATCTGGGAAGGAACTGTGGCGGTGGGATAGCAGGCATAGTAGGGAGAGATGGGGCCTATAGTAGAAGTAGGGATAAAAATCTCTGGGAAAGGACTGTGACTGTAGGATAGCAGGTATAGTAGGGAGTGGTGCCTATAGTAGCAGTGGGATAATAGTCTCTGGGAATGCAATGTGGCTGTGGGAAAGCAGGTATAGTAGGAAGAGTAGGTGCCTATAGTAGCAGTAGGGGTAATAATCTCTGGGAAGGGAGTGTGGCTGTGGGATAGCAGGTATAGTAGGGAAAGATGGTGCTTATAGTACCAGTGGGGAGAATAGTCACTGGGGAGGAAATGTAACAGCATGTATATACCTTACCGATGCACCAAGTGCAATATTTTGGGATTTGGCTGTATCCCAAATCATTCATGAAGGATTCGGGCAAATTCAGAACGGAATCAGAACCATTATTTGCATATCTGATTACCTTCAGCCAAGTTGAGAAACACACCTTGACAGCAGCAGCATGCATGTTACTAGGCACAGAAAAAATCCACTCTTGGTAGCTTTAAGAGCTGAAATTATGAGCACAATGTGGCCCCTCTTCAACCTGCTCAGACACAAGAAATTGGTCGAGAGAGGAGGCATCAACTTAGTCGCCTCAGGGCTCCAGTTAGTGGTGAATTGGTCTTGCATCTCCCAAGATAATGCACTTACTGAACTAAAGCTTGCCACATTTGCTCAAATTGTGTTGACTTTCACCATGTGGGCCATGCACGTCACCTTGGATCCTTTGGATTGCAGATGATCTGTCCAAAATGAAAATATAATATCAATGCGTGCATAATACATTTGCAGGTGAGCTCTGGCTCCACTTCACTTCCTGCAAGTTTAATAGGTTTGCCTAAATGAATGGATCAGTAGAATGTAGGCATCCACATGTATAGTCACTGGCAATCATACGAAATGCATCCATTTGGCTCACAGATCAATTGGTAGGTTGCTGTGGTGGGCTGGTCAGTCATTGTATGGCATTGTATGGCAGATGATTCCCAATATCAGCCAGGGTTCATATCCCAATATCAGCCAGGGTTCATATGCCAATAATATTTTGAAATGGTGGGCTTGATTAGACAACAGATGTGATAGCTTAATGTAACACTGTCTAGGAGTGCTTGAGGTGCAGACTTCAAAATCTCCTATAAGACTTTTAAAAATGCCCTTGATATATGGAGAATCACTGTAAGAGTTGATGAAAATGATGCAGTCCTAATCTATCTTCCATTGCTTCTCTATATAGAGTGCTTTCCTTATTATAGTTGATAGTACAGAAACAGGAGATTCATATTGTTAATTGGTTAGAAATAATAATATCAGGGAACGATGGTGCTCAAGACAGAAAACTGAAGGAAAGCCATGACATTTTTCTAAGCTCATTTCATTTTAAGATTGCTATTATTATTGTTATTAGAATACAATTTGCACAGAATACTTAGGGGCAGATGTATCAAGGGTCGAAGTGAAAATTCGAATTTCGAGCTATTTTCTGTGTACTTCGCCCAGGGAAGTCCAAATTAGAATATCGAAATTTATCATGTACTGTCTTTTTAAAAATTCATCTTCGACCATTCGCCATCTAAAACCTGTCGAATTGGACTTCGCCAAGGGAATAGTCCAAATTCGAATATCGAAATTTATCATGTACTGTCTTTTTAAAAATTCAACTTCGACCATTCGCCATCTAAAACCTGTCGAATTGGACTTCGCCCAGGGAATAGTCCAAATTCGAATATCGAAATTTATCATGTACTGTCTTTTTAAAAATTCAACTTCGACCATTCGCCATCTAAAACCTGACGAATTGGACTTCGCCCAGGGAATAGTCCAAATTCGAATATCGAAATTTATCATGTACTGTCTTTTTAAAAATTCAACTTCGACCATTCGCCATCTAAAACCTGTCGAATTGCGGTTTTAGCCTATTTGGTCAATTAGCCAATTGTTTTTTTTTTTCAAATTGAATTGGATCGTGTACAATGTTACTTCGATGCGAATGATTCGAATTCGAACGAGTACAGCCTATTCACCCGCAGAAAAAACGTTGCAATTTTTTTTATAAATTTTGGTTGGTCTTTTTTTATTCGAATTTCGAAAGTTCTGGGAGTTCAAAAAAACTCCCATTACTTCGAAACTCGACCCTTGCTAAATCTGACCCTTAACGTTGTACTTGCAGTTGTGAATTCTTTTTTTTTGTTTTTATTATAAGAATAATATATAGCTCAACTTAACTGACAAATATTTGTTTTCCCAAAAACATATATAAAGCGACTTATTAAAGGGTGATCATGGTTTGTTTGTTTAACATTTTGTCTGTGTTTTTTTTTCTTACTTTATTGGCAGCATGTACAGAAGGCTTGCCAAAAGTACCTCGAGACGTGACTGAAAGGAACTGCACAGTTAGCCCTCCGGTGAGAGAAAAAAAGAATTCATTTAAATTATATTAATGTTCCATTCCGAAATTTGTATTTTACACACTGTTTCAATTGTGCTCTAATTGGCCTTGAATCAAATTTGCTGTAAAACATTAACAACTTCTACACTTAGGGGCACATTTACTAAGTTCGAGTGAAGGATTAGAATAAAAAAAACGTTGAATTTCAAAGTTTTTTTTTGGCTACTTCGACCATCGAATTGGCTACTTCGACTATGACTTAGACTTTGAATCGAATGATTCGAACTAAAAATCGTTCGACTATTCGACCATTCGATAGTCGAAGTACTGTCTCTTTAAAAAAAACTTCAACCTCCTACTTCGCCACCTATAACCTACCAAGCAACAATGTTAGCCTATGGGGAAGGTCCCCATAGGCTTTCTACCCAATTTGGGATCGAAGGAAAATCGTTCGATCGATGGATTAAAATTCTTTGAATCGTTCGATTTAATGATTATTCCTTCGATTGTTAGTTCCTTCAAACGAATAGCGCTAAATCCTTTCGACTTCGATCTGGTTAGTTAACCCTCGATATTTGACCATTAGTAAATGTGCCCCTAAGTAATACAATTCAAATGTCTATTTTTTCACACACATATATCTAAAAATGTGTGTTTTTATACTATTTCTCTGAACGTTTAAAATGTTACATTTTTTATATGTAAAAAAAAAAAATAAAAAAACAGAATACAAAAACTTGCCAAGTAAAAATTGTCAAGGTCCTATAGAAGTCAAGGGCAGCTGCACAGATACTATTGGAGCAATTTTAATCAAATCAGAGTTTTAGAGATTTTCTGATCTTTTTTTCAGTAATTGCATAGAAAACTCAAATTTTTAGAGGTTTTCGTATCTATTAGTGCATCGTTCAGTGTTTTTTTTTTTCATTTGTGCTTTTTACATTTGGATATTTTAAGAAATGTCATGGCATTTGTGGTTTTAGAGAAAATTTGTTTATTTGTGGTTTCAGAATGAGAATGGTGACAAATGGGCCTCCAAGTTCATTGAAACTAAAACAAGAACCTAGATATTCCCTATTAGTTTTTATATATTCACTAATATATCTCAGGCATAGGATCAGTTATTCAGACACCGTTTATCCATAAAGCTCAGAATTACAGGAAGGCCATAGACATTAATCAAATAATTTTCATTTTGTAATAATGATTTTCTGTTTCTCTGTAATAATAAAACAGTAGCTTGTACTTGATCCAAATTAAGATAGAATTAATCCTTATTGGAAGCAAAACAATCCTATTGGGTTTAATATATATTTAAATAATTTTTAGGAGACTTAAGGGATGGAGATAGAGAATTACAGATAGACCTCTTATCCAGAAAACCCCAGGTCCTGAACTTTTTGTCGCAAACATATTCTCATACACAGTGGCTGTTTTACCCCTATATTCTGTATGTACAAAAACTGACTCTAGCAGTAAATATTTTAAAGAAATATTTTTGACACCCTACTGCACTGAATTTTGTCCTCAAAACTGACCATGATATATTATTCATGGAACAGTAACACCAAAAAAAGTGTTTTAAAGTAATTAATTTATAATGTACTGGTAACATGCACTGGTGTTTGCTATAGAAACACTACTATAGTTTATATTAAGGAGCTTCTGTGTAGCCATGGGGGAAGTCATTCAAGATGGAAAAAAACAATAAAAGGCACAGGTTACATATCACATAACAGATAAGACTTGTCCAATACAATGATGTTTCATCTGTTATCTGCTATGTAACCTGTGCCTTTTCTCCTTTTTTCCAGCATCAATGGCTGCCCCCATGGCTACACAGCAGTTTATTTATATCAACTATAGTCATCTTTCTGAAGCAAACACACAAGTTTTACCACTGCAGGGCAACAGTACATTATATTTTAATTACTTTTATACACTTTCCCTGTTTAATGTTACTGTTCCTTTAATTAATCATCATGATAGATTGAGACGCTTTTCACAGCATTTTTGCTGACCTATATTAATCTTTTACAATGTACCCTGATTTCTATCCAGTACCTTCCACCAACTGTAAAAAATACCACAAGGCAACTGAATGAACTGCGCCAGAAGATGAGAGAGAACAACATCGGTGCATACATTGTTCCAGGCACAGATAGACATTTGGTAAGTATGTGAACTTTTTGCTACGTTGTACAGTAAGTTAGGTTTATTTTTTTCCACAAATCTTAAAAACAATCATGGTTTTCCTATATTTCTTAAAAAGCTCTAAAAAAAAATCGAGATTTATTAAGGGGCAGATTTATCAAAGGTCGAGGTGAATTTTTGAATGAAAAAAATTCGAATTTCAAGCTATTTTTTGTGTACTTCGACTAGGGAATAGTCGAAAATTAGATTTGAATTTGAAAAAAATTCAACAATTTGAATATCGAAACTTATCATGTACTGTCTCTTTAAAAATTCAACTTTGACCATTTGCCATATAAAACCTGCCAAATTGCTGTTTTAGCCTATGGGGGGCCTCCTAGAACCTATTTGGAGTCAATTGGTGGACTTTTTTCAAAGTTTTTCTTCTGGCCGAATATGGACCTATTCGATCGAAAACTGACCTTTTCGACCAAAAAAAACCTTTCGACTTAATTTCGGTTGGTCTTTTTGAATTTGAATTTCTACGTTTTTTTCAATTCAAAATTCGACCCTTGAATGATATGCCCACAAATGTAAAATCATTACCAAGTAAAAGCTGTTGAGGTCCCATAGAAGTCAATGGGAGCTGCGCTGATCTGATTGGGATGCTTTAAATCAATTTGGACTTTTAGAGGTTTTCGGATTTTTGTGACGCTAGGAATTGTCTGGAAAACTCAAATTGTTATAGGTTTTTGAGGTATTCACATGATGCAAAAACTCAAGATTTCCCTGTCTCACAAAAATAGTTACTTTATACTACACCAAAAAGTGCAAAATCATATATCAAATATAGGCTGACTCTGCCATGATAAAGTCCTATGGATATTCAGAAGGCAGAGCTTCTAACCACCCAAGAAGTGTATTCAGTTGTATAGTGCTGTGCTAATGATTACTGATTAGTAGATTTCAGTATTTTTATGAAACCCATATGTCCTAATAAAACAAGAAAATCTTTTGCATTAGGGTGAATATATAGCAGATCGAGAGAAGAGGAGAAACTGGTTGACAGGCTTCACAGGATCCTCAGGTAGAAAATTATTTCAATGACACAATAAATTAGTTTAGTATCAGTATTATTGGTAATAAAATAAAAAATATATATGTGTGTGTGTGCGCAAATTGGTATTACAGGTAGTACAAGTTTTAATGGCTTTATTGCTAGTGGGATAAGAATGAAAAATTATAATAAATATCTCACATAATGAAGAATAAAAAAAAAAACTGTTGCATTAAATGGGACAAGAAGTCTAATACAAGGCCAAATTCAAAATTATATTAACTTGATCTTTAAAGAGGAAGTTTACCCCCTTGATCATCATGTGTACAAAAATAGTGGTTGTGTTGAAAATACCTTTTGCATGCTATTTTATTCATGAAAAATATGTTATTTTTTGAGTTAAATAGGAAAATCAAAGCTATTTCATGTTTGTTCCTTGTAATGTAGATAATTTAATTACCAGTTAACAATCCTTGCCTTTCATCCTTTAATATGACTGGTTTCGCTTACGGATATGCAGGGGATAATTTGTACAATGAGAATCTGCTCATGGTGGGACTGCCGTGCGCTGTTTTTGCCGCAACAGGCGCACTGTTTTTACGTGAGCGGCAAAGAGGGACTTTTAGGGACTGGTGAATACAGCACATAATTCTTAGTTCACTGAAACCTGAACTTTTATATACACTCCAAACGTGGACAAGTGGGTCCTCTTATATTTTGTTGTGCTGCTTTACTTATTTATTTTTTTAATTGGACTGAGCACAGAGTTTTTTCCTAATTGAAAGAGAGGAAGAGTGGCAGGGTAGAGCGGAAGAGGCGCAGGGAAGAGAGGAAGAGGCACAGGGTGCGAATCTGCGCCGACCCAGTCCGACCCTGAATCTGCCTCTCAAGGACCAAATATGGAGTAGCTTCAGATTCCCTGTTTGTCCACGTAGCAAAAAATATTTATGTTCCGCTTATAAACCTTCCTTTTTTTTGTCACCCCCATTTCAACCAAAGTGTATGTTCTCTTAAGAATGGCGTCAAAATGAAAATCTAGAAATGATACATCAGTAGCTCATACATATTTGAACAAAAAAACAAATTTATTTAGCTGCAGATTTTTCTACCAAGCTTAACATTTGAACTTTATGTAATACAATTTTGGTCTATAATATTTTATTGAAAATCATTATTGCTACAAAATTTTGCGCACGGATGGCCAACTGTCCTGGCACTGGGCATGCCGAATTTCAAGGACTAATTGTTTTTACTACTATTATTATTAACGTGTATTTATAGAGCGCCAACATATTTCGCAGCACTGACTAGTAAAGCTAGCTTTCCGTTCAGAGGCGGACCTGGCTGATCGGGCGCTCAAGGCAGTCCAGCCAATTAGCTTGCCTCCGTCGCTGCCCCACGTGCCGCAAGCACGCCATCAGCGTGTGTGAGTTACCAGTGCTTGGGATCGCCGGTATCAGCGCTTGTCTACGCATGCGTGGGCCGGCATCATTTGCTCGTATGTGCATGTGCACCATCAGCGCTCGCGTCCGTGGCAACTGCTTTCACATATGCAAAAGGGTCATACTCAGGCGCAATTCTAATGCCTGGTTTGGGAGTAGGCAGAAGAGGTAGCTGCCCAGCGCCCCCCAATCGTTGTGCCCTAGGCAGCTGCCTCTTCTGCCTACCCCTAGTTCCGGCCCTGTTTCAGTTAGTCAGTTTATGTTGTCAAGAGAAAAAAAAAACCTTCTGGTGGAAGAGCTAGGATGGGAGAGGTTAGATTTGGGATAGGCTGGGGCATCTGGCAGAGTTACTGAGGATGAGACAGATTTCCTCACTATGTTGTTTTTAAATTGAGTAAATTAGGCAATTTATTGCAACAGATGTTCACTCTCTATAGAGACCTCTGATCTCTAGGAAATGGTTTGACTTTCACCACTAAAGTGCAATTGCCGTAATGAGAAAACTTGTGTCCATCCAGTGAGCATAAATGTGTAAAATAGTTTACAGATCCACAAAGCAAGTAAAGAACTTTTGTATCATAAAAACAAATCTCTTGCCTATAGACATATTATAGATTATAAGTGATAACATATTTTATGAGCAGGCGTTTGCGAGATAGGTTTCAGCTGTTAGTATGTTATTTCCTTCCAGCTTTTGGATCAGCTGTTGGACAGTGTTGTTGCTGCCAAGAACGGATCTGCAGTGCTTTTAAACATTTATTATACAGCTGTTTGTGGGTAAACGAAAATGGCATAGATCAGATATATTCCAACACATCATTATGTCAAAGATGAAGTTGCTTTAACTACCACAGTATTGTACAAAATGGAGTATTTCAGCAAGGGTGGTGTAATCTGGGAGTTTTTCTCAGCTAAAGTGAATGAAAAATGGAAGATACAGAGTATTTGGACATGTATGGGCTGTAGGCAGACAAAGGACAGGTCAGCAGTACAGCTCACATCTTGTTATTACTAACCTTACAGCTCTACTATTTGTGACTGGACTTTTGCTCCAACAGGTACTAGCTGCAGGAACAGGTAAGTATCTTCAGATCACTTGTGCCACTCTCACAGCGTTCTTCTCCTCAGGGACCCCTATCAAGTATTGGATCAGAGTCCCAATAGTTGTAGAGGGGCCTCCTCTCACTATAAACCTCTACCCATGATTCTCTGCATTGACCTCACATTTAGTGCCCAAGCCTCTCCTCAAACCTACACCTAAACATTTCATTTCTCTACCTGGAGCAAAATCGCCTCAGGGGCTCTACCTCAATCTAATCACTTCTTGGTGGGACAACAACTGAAGGAGTCAGTCTTCCAAAAATGGTCTCGTCACGTCGGTCTTGGTTCAGCCTCTAGACTGTTGTAGGCCAAAGAAGAAGTGCACAGTTCAGTTTTTGACTTCCTTATATAGGTTCCTGCAGGGGAATTCCCCTACATGACTACCTTAGGGGTTGGCACTATCTGCTGGCTAAATTGTAACATTGACCAACATTTGAAAAACTGTACTACCTGGAGACCAGCAGGACATAAAATATCCTGTTGGTCTAAAGCAGGACATTTAAGCACTAGTAAAAGGTGAACTTAAGCCCAAAAGGACTATGGCTAGAAATGTTGAATTTTTTTATACCAAAAATACTACTGATGCTGACTTCTAAGCTATCCACAGGAGCTTCGATCTGCTCAGTATGCTCTGGACAGCTAATGAGAAGCTAATAATCTGTAATAGAAGAAAATGTTACATGGTGGTTTAAATTTTGATGCAAAATGCCCTGACTTATATGCTGCTGTGTAATACTGAATATATATACTGTGTATTGTGAGGTGACCTGTAAGCTCAGGTAACTGACAGCAGCCAAGAGCACGTGCTGTGAATCAGCAATAAAGAAGGTGGGGGCTACTAAGGGCATCTTCATAGGCACAGAGCTTTACTGGAAAAAGGCTGTGGTCACTTTCAGCCAAAAAAAAAAGAGTGTGTATCAATGCTAAACCGTATTCTTTGTTAAGCTTTAATTCCCTTATATCTTGGCCTCTTGTAAGATAATGTTAAGATGCACATTATTACAATAAATAATATAATTCTAAAAGATTTGCTTTTTATTGTATCTCAAAGATGTATTGTTTTTGTTGTGTTCTAGGCATTGCAGTGGTGACGCACACACGAGGGGCTGTGTTTACAGATAGCAGATACTGGATTCAGGCAGAACGAGAGATGAACTGCAACTGGGAGCTGGAGAAGACTTGTCAGTACAAAATACTAATTCTCAAACATATACATAAACATAAAATGTCATTTTATTTTGGAAAACAAAAGCCAGTTAATTTCTTTTTGGATTACTTGACCCTTTACAGGATAGCCATAAAAAGCTGAGTTGGATTTTTGCTTATTTTAGAGATCAGGTTCGAGGTTAACTGGGAAATTAAAACTGATGTCAAAATAAATTTCTCAGGAACCACTCTGTAATTAGTTTGTATATCTGACCATATTTTATCACAAACTAAAAATTGTATTGCTAGTTTAGTAATAGCTGTGCACCCTAGTATCCATTCTCTCTCCCCACATGTCTAAGCACAGCCTCTTGACTCTCCAGTTGAATGGAATCATTTAAAATCTATCCCCTTGTGTGCTAAAAGGTTTTATTATGCAAGCATTAAAACTAAAGTAAACAGGCCCGAATTTGTGGCGAGGCCACAAAGGCCCAGGCCTTGGGCGGCACAATATTAGGGACAGCACAGCTCCCCAGCGCTCCGGTGCAGGCGCACTAGGACCGTGCAGCCTGGAGCCAGAGCCACGCAGCC
This sequence comes from Xenopus laevis, assembly GCF_017654675.1. Taxonomy (NCBI): domain Eukaryota; kingdom Metazoa; phylum Chordata; class Amphibia; order Anura; family Pipidae; genus Xenopus; species Xenopus laevis. The sequence goes on from NC_054386.1 coordinate 68,292,675, forward strand.
TCGAGGTGACCATCCACTAAATCTGGCGCTGAAAGTAAAGTTTTAAAAAGGCCAGAAATATAATATAATAACTCTTTGAGACTTTGCAAGAAGCTGTGTTAGAAGCAACTGGAAGGCTATGCTGAGATCAGCGGTCTCACTAGTCCAAAATCAAAAAACAATGGGGCACAAGTGGGCAGGGTCGGACTGGGGGGCCCAGGGCCCACTTAGGCTGCTGTCCCAGGGCCCCCCTCCGGATTCCCTTGCTGAGCCGGCACGCTGCGCCACGTGTGTAGGTTTGTGCACATGTGTGCACGTGCGCAATGTTTTTGCTGTGACCGCATGACGAAGGGAGGTCGAATTTCGGATCTGGGCCAGTGGGGCCCACAAGAGCCGAAGGCCGATCAGGTTTTTTCCCGGTATCTCGCCGGCCCAGTCCACCCTGTAAGTGGGGATTCCTGGTACCTTCCCAAAAGTAAAAAAATTAAGAAATTGTTTGGAGACCCACTTCAGAAAGTGTGTATTTATTCCATATAATTCAGCATGACACCAAATTGCACACCATACACAACAAAGTGTGTAACCCAAACCCTTCAACAGTTGCACCTTTACATTTGAGTTTGGCACAACATAAGAAAGTTTCACTTGCAATGATATTACACATGATAAGTGGGTACAATGTGCAGTAAGATGCTTCTGTAGTTTAATGTCACCACCAATTTGTTAATTTACATTGTGGGGCAGTTTACCCATAGCAAGCAGTCACCAGTTGTTTTTTATCAATCTACTACTACAAAAAGGAAATACCTATAAATATATAAAAATAAGCTATTTGCTGGAAATGTAAATAGCTTATTTTTATATATTTATAGGTATTTCCTTTTTGTAGTAGTAGACTTAAGAGTAGCTTAAAATGGACCTGTCATACAGACACAAAAAGCTTTATAGTAAAAATCCTTTTCAAATTAAACATGAAATCCAATTTCTATTTTTTATTAAAGCATTCATAACTGTTGTAAGCTCATCTAAAAAGCTCAGCTGTCAATCAAATATTGTCTGCCCCTCCTCTATGCCATAGGCATTCAGCACTTCCTAGATGTCACTGCTCTCCCCACATTCCCCGGGCTCTTAACCATTTAATTGTGTAGCCAGGTAGCCAGTGCATGGGGGTGGACATCAGGTCCCCCATTCTGGTGCACAAACAAGATTCTGAAATAATACAAGGCTTGTCTTAATAACAGTGTCACAAAATTGTTTCTGCCTGCTTGCTATAATTATGAATTCCCAGGCTGAAGGAAACAAGATTCAAATAATTTATGTAATGTAATTAAAGTTTATTTTGCTTGACTAATGTGATAAAATCGGATTTTGAATAATTCTTTTGGGTGATGGGTCCCCTTTAATACCATATGGATTAAGACTGAAGGTGATTAAGATAAAAGCAAAGATCACATTGCTAAAGGCAACTCAACTGGTGTGATTTAGCACTTCTGTTAATAAATCAGATGCTAATTTTTCTTATGTCAACTTCCTACAGTGTCAACCTATGCCATTGTCACATGGATCCAACAAGAATTAAAACCAGGAGAAGTAATTGGCTTTGATCCCTTTTTGTTCTCCATTGGTACGTACCAGTCCACTTAAAAAACATTTCTACATATTGTTTATATACTCTTTGTTTTTTGACAAGGGCCGGAACTAGGGGTAGGCATACGATGCACCTGCCTAGGGGGCAATGATGTGGGTGCACTGGGCAGGTACCTGTTCAAAAGTCTTCTGCTTACCCCTAGTCTGGGTGGTTCACTCCCCTGCCGCTCTCGCCTCCCTCCTCTCCCCTCTATCACTCTTCTCTTCCTTCATCACTCGCTTTTGACTTTCTTCCCTAGATATAAATTAAGGTATGAAAGTTACTGAAGATACTTGGCAGGTTTGGAGCCAGTTTGAAACCAAATGAACTGGATCACTGCATGAATGTTATTTTGTACTATGGCCAGTTGTGGACATGAGACAGAAAATAGGCAGCTCTACAATACTTGGCAATAAAGGCTATCACAGTAAGCCTTCTTTGGGCACGCCCCTGTCTACTGCCAGTAGCTGAATGTTTGATAGTGTTTGATAATTCCACAGCTCTCCATGTGGCCACACTAACTGAGAGAGATATGATGGGCATAGGTTTGGAACTGGCGTTACTGGTCAAAGGCATCATACTGGTGCACCATCATTTCAGAATGCCCTCCCTTTGTAAAGGTCAAGTATTTCATCAGGTCACAGAGTTATCCTATTGCCGCTAATATGGCACCCATTTGCAATGACTTCATGTTTCTTTGAAGGAGGCGCGGATTTGGCTGACATTAGGAGAGGATAGGAAGGTAAAACGTAAAGGAACCTCCACCCATCCCCAAATTCACAATGGTTTAACCCAAGGCTCCAGCCAAACGGAATGATTTGAAATAACATGTTTGGCCTAGTTTCATACAGGAAGAATGTTGTGGAAAATCAGCCCAAACATGGAAGGATATGCAGCTTTACAATAATACTTTTTTCACCTTTGATTTTTTTATGTGTGCAGCTGTGTGCAGTTACAGTTTCCTATTTTATCTTAGCATAATCAGGCTCATAGGACCAATTTAACCATTTTCCTTAGTAGTTCTGTCTTGTATTTTTAAGAGATTATTTAAAATATGATCTACATTAAAAAGAACACAGATATAGACTCCAATTATATAACTCATATTATACTTTTTAAATGCAAGAGGGCTAGCTCATGAAAACAGTAAAACACCATCATTCCTCTGAGGCAATAAGAGAGTTAATGTACAATGTATTGGACAGATGTCACTAAACCATTGCAGACAGTGTTGAACTGGGACACCTAGGGTCCACCATAAAACCTACTAAGGTAACTATCCTTGGGCAGGATCAGCAGAATGTGCACTCCTAGTAGTTACGTCTCTGCGGTTCACTGGCCAGAGCCCAAAAACCCTTTCTTCCTATTATGAAAAGCCCATGAAAAGCCCAGGTATCTTCATGTTTGAGTTCATTGTGCAAATGTAACTGATTAATATAGCTAGTCCACTAAAGTATATGGGAAACATTTTATACACAGAGATATAAGCAACCAGGATGGCTGCTTCCAAAAACACACACTTAAATCAAATTCTATGTGGGCAGCTGTGTGTTATGTTTTGGGTAGCCGAGGATGAGTAGAGTATAACAGTGCTTTATTAGTAGACTCATGCAGGCATTACACAACAGTAACTTTTACTTTCACTTTTAAGCTGTCAGGAAGTATGTACAGTGTAAGTCTGAGCACAGTAACATCTACAGGCCATTTTTAAAAACACCACACTGTGCACTCCTGTGTGTTCTGTTTGTTAAGCAGTGTAAGAGCCCAGAGCAATACAATGGATACAGACAGACTGTAGAGAATAGCACAGACAGATAGAGAGTGTGCAGGTGGAATGCCTCTATGCTTGTACTATTTCCAGCCTAGACTATATGGTTGTTTGAGTAATCTATTAGCTCTTGTTCTGCCATTTGCCCTGTGCAATTTCTTCCCCTGTCAGCTCTATATAATTAAAAGTTTTTCTGGATTCTCCTGCTTATCTGTGCCTATAAATGTGGCCTCATATCCGTGATCTCATTACAGACTCCTAAATTAATACTTTCCTATTATTTTTTCACTGCTGCTGTATCAGGGCCCCCTCTCTTTGGCGAGTGTGAACTGTGTTCTTCAGGCCCTTCTTCAGGCCTGTCACAGGCAGAAAAGAGTAGCGCATGGTGCAGATCTGGGCAAGCAGAGCGCACAAGAGCAGGGGGGTCCACCAGGTTTTTTCCCTGTGTCCTGCCGGCCCAGTCTGACCCAGCATGTCCCTTTTCTGCCTCAGGGGCGATCCGTGGGCTGCTGCCGACTGACGCAGCAACCCTGATGCTGCCGCCCTCTCCCGCTCTGCACTTAAAAGTTTAGCTTTGGAACGAGTCAACAGGGGCGGCATCGCTAGTGCAACGAGCGCCTGCTGCGCTTTCTGCACTAGCAGAGCCAAATTTCCGGTTTAAAAACCGGAAATTTGTCTCTTAAAGTTACAGGAGGCGGCTTATAACTGGCCGTTCACTGCTGTCTGAGGCAAGGTGCTCACCTTGCTTCATGGCAGGAACGGCCCTGTTCTGCCTAGCCCTAGTTCTGGCCCTGCAGGGCAGGCTTCAAAGTACAAAAAAATTATGCAATCGCCACGTCTTATGCGCTTTGAGCCTTGGACTGCTGTTCTCTGAAGTTTTGCAGGTCTTTGCTCTCAAAAATATCACTGTCTGTACAGTGCTCCATTTTTTTTAACAGGTGTTCTTTTTACTGATTTTATTATAACTGGCACAGAAGAGAAAAGGGGAGGGGGAGAGAAAGGGGACAGTGCTCCATTTTTGCCAGTGTTGCCTAATTTGCTTGTTTTGATGAAAGGCAGTGGAAAGTTTTTTCCTTCATGTGCCCAAAATCTTGTGTGCAATTTTACCATGCACCACTAGGTGGTATGAGTGAATATAGTAAAGTCTAGGCTTCCAAACTACAGTCTGAAAAATTCAAGAAATGTTACATCAAGGAGTCAACAGAGCAATTAGAAACAACAAATGTAACTGAAAATGTGAGAATTCATTAACAGTTGAAGAGAGACAGAAAGGTTAAATAAACATAGATGGATTGCTGTGCTTCAGTTTCATGTCCAAGGTGCTCTGCATGGAAACAGTGTGTAATTGAATACCCATGTTCAGTATCAACTATTAGAGAATAACCAATCCCTGAAAATATATTATATATTAATATATATCGATGTACATTGTACGTAAGACCACTGACTTTAAAAAATTGATGCCGATAAAGTTGTAGCCAGAATATGAAGATGGTTTTCATTGAAGCCAAATGATTCCGAAACATATACATGTAAAAATTGCATGCTGACTGTTCATGTAAATATTATTCTCTATGAGTGTGTATCTCTCTGTTTATACACGTATATGCTTATATTTTCTTTATAGGTGAATGGCAGAGTTATTCCAGCTTAATACAAAACTCAGGGATGACTTTTCAGTCCATACCAACAAACCTGGTGGATTTAGTGTGGGGAAACCAGCGTCCCTCTCTCCCCAACAAGGCCATTTATGCACTGAAAGATGAGTTTGTAGGTAATGTTATTTAAATGTACATATATCATTATAAATTTATATACTGTATTATATCTTTCTCCTGGTAAACTCACTATTCCAGTTTAATGGTACTTGCTGAAAACATTTAATGGATTCAGCTTGAACCTTATTAGTCAATACAGTGCAAAAGATAGCAAAAGAGTCCAGTGCTGCATTTTAGAGTTACATAGTTAAAAGTTAAGTTGGGTTAAAAAAAGACCATCAAGTCCATCAAGCTCAACCCTTCCAAATTAAACCCAGCATCCATACATACACATACTCACACCAACCCTTCATACACTCACATCAACTGCACATAACTATATAGTGTAGTATCACAATAGCCTTGGATATTTTGCTTGTCCTAGGAATCATCCAAGCCACTCTTAAAAGCATTAACAAAATCAGCCATCACAACATCACCCGGCAGTGCATTCCACAACCTCACTGACCTGACTGTGAAGAACCCACTACGTTGCTTCAAATGAAAGTTCTTTTCTTCTAGTCCGAAGGGATGGCTTCTGTTGTGGTGATTCTCTTTATGGGTAAAAAATTCCCCTGCTATTTGTCTATAATGTCCTCTAATGTACTTGTAAAGTGTAATCATGTCCCCTTGCAAGCGCCTTTTTTCTAGAGAGAACAGACCCACATATATGCACTCTCTCTCCTGCTCGTTTATATCCCTCTTTAGGACAGGAGTCCAAAACTGCACTGCATACTCCAGGTGAGGCCTTACCAGGGACCTATAAAGAGGCATAATTATGTTTTCATCCCTTGAGTTAATGCCCTTTTCAATGCAAGACAGAACGTTATTTGCTTTAGTGCCTACAGAATGACACTGCCTGGAATTAGACAGTTTGTTATCTACAAAAACCCCATAGATCCTTCTCAATTACGGAAACCCCCAACTCACTGCCATTTAGTGTATAACTCATATTTATAATATTTATATATCAACATTGAACCTCATTTACCAGTTCACTGCCCAGTTTCCAAACTTAGACAAATCACTCTGGAAAGTGGCAGCATCCTGCATAGGGATGTAGCGAACGTCAGAAAAAATGCGAAAGGTTCGCGAACGTCGCGAACCCCATAGACTTCAATGGGAAGGCGAATTTTAAAAGCTAGAAAAGACATTTCTGGCCAGAAAAATGATTTTAAAGTTGTTTAAAGGGTGCAATGACCTGGACAGTGGCATGCCAGAGGGGGATCAAGGGCAAAAATGTTTCTGAAAAATACATTGTTGACACAGCGCTGCGTTTTGTGCTGTAAAGGGCAGAAATCACACTACGTCACTCAGGTGATGTTTCTGGACACGGAATGTGAAAAAGCTCACACAGCTAGGTGGCACTTGGTTAAAGACTGGGCAAACAATGCCTGCAAGGTCAACGTATACACTACAGCAGTGGATACGGAATATATTATTGCTGCTTGAAAAACGTCACTCAGGTGGTGTTTCTGGAGACGGTATTATTATTGATATTTAGACAGAATGTGAACAAGCTCACACAGCTAGCTGGCAGTTGTTTGAAGAACACACTGGGCAAACAATGCCTGCAAGTGCACTACTATTCGTGCACTACTATGAAGAACAGCAAACAGCACTGGACACGTTAAAGAACAGTGAGATAAGTAAAATAAAAAATATATATATATATTAAAAAAAAAAATTACTCTGGTTGGTGCTGAACTACTAGGAGCAGCACACCAGTCCCACTCCCCAACACAGCTAGACTAATAGCACTGGGCTCTTATAGTAGCAAAGTAAAAAAACAAAAAAGAAAATAAAAGCAGTCCTTACAAGGACTATTGGGTTACAGGCAGCAGTCAGCAGATGAGAGATCAGCAGCAGTGCCCACAGCAGCTACATACAGAGCACTGCAGTAGAAGGTAGATTACTAGCCAGCAAAGCTACCTAACCTAAAATGTCCCTTAAATCCCTGCAGAGTTCTGTCCCTACAATACAGAGCAGTATCAAGTAGATTACTAGCCAGCAAAGTTACTATCAACTGTCCCTCAAATCACTAACAGCTCTCTCCCTTCACTAGCTCTTCCATGCACACACAGGCAGAATGAAAAAACGCTGCAGGGCTTCAGTTTATATATGGAAGGGGAGTGGTCCAGGGGGTGTGGGGGTGGTCCAGGAGGGAGAGCTTCCTGATTGGCTGCCATGTATCTGCTGGTCTGGGGTGAGAGGGCAAAAATAAGCGCCAGCTAAGGCGAACCCAAATTGGCGAACGTCGCGCGACGTTCGCGAACATTCGGCGGACGCGAACACCCGATGTTCGCGCGAACTAGTTCGCGGGCGAACAGTCCGCGACATCCCTAATCCTGCATGGAACCTATAGTTCTGCACAATTTAATATCATCAACAAAAATAGAAACAGTACTTTCAATGCCCACCTCTGTCACTTGGGTGCAGAATTATTGGTTCTGCTTTTGTTTCTTTTAAATATTGTATTTACAATATTGTTGCTCAACTAATGATTAAGTGCCCCTGAGATGCACAAAATGCCTAAAGCTAATTTTTGCGCTTATTGAAGATGTAAATTAAACTAGAATTCTTTTAAAATCACTTACTGCTTATAGTTTTCTACTTTGCGATCTGGACCAGTGCCAGCCTGTATTATATCTGTTTTTGTGACTACTCCTTCTGCTAAAGGTCTGAGGCATGTGTACCTGGACCCATTATTTATAGTGGTAAGCTTATAACCCCTCAATATTATACTGGATTATTTCTGTGATATTATGAGGGTCATAACCTCTCTTTAAAAATCACTGGAAAGGCCTCATCAAGAATATGTAGTGCAGTTCTGGTCTCCAGTTCTTAAAAATGTTATTGCGGAAATAAAGAAAGTCAAAAGAAGAGTTCCTAAGTTAATAAAATGAATGAAAGGTCTCAGTTATCAAGGAAAGAACTTGGGGTTATTTACACTTGAGAAGATGTTTAACGAGGACGTGTGTAAAGTCCCTTCCCTCTTTTTCATACAGTATATCATTGTAATCTTTCTAAGCATTGTCCTGCCTTGAAATAAGAAATCATACTGAAAAGGGAGTGATATTTACAAGAGAAGTTTTAAAAAAAAAAACCCCTAGCTTTTTGAAAGTCTGTTATTGGATACAAATGCATACACTCTTTTGAAGGTTTGTTATAAACAGTCTGTTTTTATTGGAGTCATTTTTTGTTTCACTTTACCTAGGTGTTTGTGCTCCTGTTGTTCTCTCTTGCTGAGTCCAATGAGAGATACAATGGGGTATATTTACCAAAAAGTGAAGTAAGAGATCGCCACAGTCCTCTAGAGTAAAATTCCGCCACTTTCCATTCATTTCTATGGGATTTTGAAAGGCGTATTTATCAAAGGGTGAACTTTCATTTTCACCCATTGATAAATACTCTTTTAAAAATCCCATAGAAATGAAAAATCACATGGAAATGAATGGAGAAAGGCGGAATTTCACTCTAGAGGACTGTGGCAATCTCTAACTTCACTTTTTGATAAATATACCTCAATGAGGCAGAAACACACGTTTTTATTATTAAGCATGAAATTACAGCTAGTCGTGCAGTATCTTTATCTAAGAGTATATTTAGAATTGTTAATGTCACACTGGTGCTATGGCTGTAGCTTAGTTTTATTACACACCATAATACATGATAATTATCCTTTGCAGTTATATTGCATATATTTTAATGGTTATATGCAGTTATATATTTTGATGGTTTGTTGGTGCTGCCGCCTGGTTTCTTTTCAGTTATATGTGGTTCCCTGGGTGTGGGACTAGAAGCTAGCACCCAATACTACAAAAAGCATTTTGTACTGTATGTATTCTATATGTTCCATGTTTACACTATACTATTGTGCTGTACTGTGGAACAAGGCTAATTTTCCCCCTCCTTGTTCTTCTATACTAGCTCCACTTTCTATAACTGCTACTTTGCTAAGCCGCACTGTGAGTAGGCTCTAGGGATCTTTTCAACCCCTAAAATGACCATCTATCTATCTATCTGTCTGTCTGTCTGTCTGTCTATCTATCTATCCTATCTATCCTCTATCTGTCAATCTATTATCTATCTATCTATCTATCTATCTATCTATCATCTATCTATCTATCTATCTATCTATCTATCTATCTATCTATCTATCTATCTATCTATCTATCATCTATCTATCTATCTATCTATCTATCTATCTTCTATCTGTCAATCTATTATCTATCTATCTATCTATCTATCTATCTATCTATCTATCTATCTATCTATCTATCTATCTATCTATCTATCTATCTATCTATCTATCTATCTAATCTATCTATCTATTATATTTGGTAATTTCCAAATAATCAATTTGTAAATATTTCACAATTTGTCTGTTGTGAAATATTTTATAAACTATAATATATTTATGTTATAAATTTTATGCATGGGAATGAAAAATGAACTGAGAATAAATATAATTTTTGCTGCTGTACTTTTTTCAAGTGATAAGTATTAAATCCAGGAGGAAAAGAGAAACGCATAAAATACTGTAGATATGTGGGTCTATGATTTTTTTAGATTTAACAAGCCCAAGCATTATGGAAAAAACCTCAGTGGTAGAAGCCACTGCAGAGCTTGCTGGAAAATGTGTCATCATTTGATGTCTTTGGAAGTCCCCAAAATACAATATACTCTATGGTTCCAATGATATTATTAAATGGCAACGTTGTTTACATTAAGGAGAATATAAAATCTAGAACATGTTAAGTCCATTTCCTTTTAAGTACACCCACCTCTCTTAGATCTGGATTTTTTTAGCATTTTCAACTACATATCTCAAGGAGTTTGTATGTTCTCCCCAGGCTTCCTCTGAGTACTACCGTTTCCTCCCACACTAAAACATACAGGCAGGTTTTGATAAGTGGGCCATAGTGTGCGTGTGTGATAGAAATCTTAGATTGTAAACTCAACTGGGACATGGACTGATGTGAATGAATTGCAATTTCTGTAAAATAAGGTGGAATATGTCAGTGCTGTATAAATAAAGGATGAAAATACACACACATCTGTTTATCCACATCTTTCCCCTTCTGAGATCCCTACTTCTCCTTTACATAAAACTGCCTGGAACAAATCTATGCAATATTCTTGGCTTCCATGAGTCTGGATTCCACCAATTTCTGTAGATAAGAGATAGCTCAAGCCAACTAACTGTCATCATAGATCACCAGTAGAGCAGAAGAAGGGATATAATATTTGGGGCATTAAAATATTAGCGTTTTGAAGCTGAAATTGGTGACATTCAAATTAGCTTAAGTGGATATAATAGTGGGAATTGATTTAATTGTATTTTATTCTCATAAAACACATCAGTCAATAATGCTGTGCCAGCAGAATTCTGCACTGAAATAAGTTTCCCAAAAGAGCAAACAGATTTTTCTATATTTAATTTTTAAATCTGACATGGGGCTAGACATATTGTCAGTTTCCCAGCTGCCCCCAGTCATGTGACTTGTGCTCTGATAAACATCAGTCACTCTTTACTGCTGTACTGCAAATTGGAGTAATATCACCCCCTCCCTTCCTCCTAACAACAGCACAATGGGAAGGTCACCAGATAACAGCTCCCCGATACAAGATAACAGCTGCCTGGTAGATCTAAGAGCACTTAATAGTAAAACGTCAAGTCCCACTGAGACACATTCAGTTACATTAAGTTGGAGAAACAACAGCCTGCCAGAAAGCAGTTCCATCCTAAAGTGCTGGCTCTTTCTGAAAGCACACGACTAGACAAAATGACCTGAGATGGCTGCCTACACTACAATATTATAAATTAAAAAAATACACTTGCTGGTTCAGGAATAAAATTTTACATGGTAGAGTGAATTATTCGCAGTATAAACAGTGTAATTTAGAAATAAAAACTATACCATAAAAATCACGACAGAATCCCTTTAAGGACAAAGTCCAAATAGATAAAGTTTTATAAAAACTATCTCAAAGTTTGCACAAGTTCTAGTAACTGATACTAACCAATCATCATCTGGTATAGTAAACTTCTATGATTTCTTAGCAGGGTCCCAGTTTACCCCCAACTGGCCCATCTTCCAAGGAGCCAGGGCAGCAATGTGATAATATCCAAGCTCCGGTGTAGGGCTTCCCTGCTTACAATATTAACCATGTATCTAATATTCATACATAACTATCTCTCTTATTATACCTAAGGAAGCACCTGGCAGGAGAAAGTGTCCAACATCCGTGTAAAGATGAACATCCATGCGCAGAACCCCTCAGCAGTGCTACTTTCTGCTTTAGAAGAAACTGCATGTATGTAAATACTGTATCAGTAAATGAACTGACTCCATAAACAGCTCAGAATGGTATTGTATATATTTGCCTTAAATTACAAATTTTACAAGAAATAAACTAAAAGGCAAGAAAAATGGAAAGAAAAAAATGTTCCTTGACTTTTTTAAACTGTTACTGATTTAAACCACAACTAGAATCATTTACAGGTAGGCAGCAATAGGGAGTTTCCTTGAGGTTTTTCACGTGCAATTTTTCCCCAGTGCATAACCCATAGTAATATCAGTATAAATAAAATTCTCATGTCTGTATGATTGCTGTATGGGCACAGACATGACATTTTTGTAAATCTGCAATGCTCTATAGTGCCAGTTGCTCCTGAGCTGTCACAGATCAGGCTCAATGAAACTCTGTAAAATCATTTAGTACAGATTTCACTTAGAACATTGTGATCTATCGAGCACCTATTAAAAACGTGCAAGAATAGAGCATAGTGGCGGGTGCTTATACATCTAATGAAAAATAATACTCAAAAGTAAGATATTGTAGAGGTCGTCCATAGATAAAAAAAAAAAGATTTCCTATCATTGGAAATGATTCATTCACAATCTATTTAAAAGAAACTCATCTATCTCCCTGGGGCATCAATGGGACAGCAACAATTTTATTTTTGTGACCTTAGTGAAAAGATGTAAATGCAGGTTTTTTTTCATATGTCCCTTATTTTGTCTCAGTGTGAAGTTCTGTATAAGGTAAGTGTTTGTGTGTTTGACAAATTGTTGCGACATGGCTGAATGTCAACATATGGTGGGCCCCTGTGCTTAACAGCTACCACCTGCTAAAGTGGCTAGGACAGGGCCATGGAGTCCTGCTACTGTCATGGTAACGCTAGATGCAGACAGACAGACAGACAGACAACATCCTGATCTTCCCACTGATGCACATTTAGGGGCAGATTTATTAATGTGTGAAATTAGAGCTCGCTGCAGAAAAACATACCCACTTTATATTCATTTCTATAGGATTTTTATCAAATGGCAAACTCTTTCATCCATTGATAAATACACTTCTAGAAATCCCATAGGAATGAATAGAAAGTGGGTGAGTTTTAATGCAGTGTCTCTAATTTCACACTTTGATTAATCTGCCCCTAAGTCAGTGATATTTGCACTTTGGGGGCAGAATATGGAGGTTTGCCCCAAGTTATGTTTTTTTGCATAAATATTAGAACTGTACCAGCCTAGTTAATTTGCCCCTCTTATACTATATATATTTAGGCCTTGGAGTTCCATTGACTTAGTAAACACAGAAACATTGACGTGGCATAAATCAAAGTAGCAAAAGGAAATGGAGGATCTATGGTACTGGCAGCCTGGCATTATGGCGTTTTAGAGTCAGTGCTTTATGGTTTAACTAAAGGAATCACAGAATAGAAGTGATAGCAGGAGCACCAGTTTGGAACCTTGCTATGGGGTGGAGTCAGGATTGGTGGAAACATTGGGGTATATTTATCAAAATGTGAAGTTAGAGGTCGCCACAGTCCTCTAGAGTGAAAATCCGCCACTCTCCATTCATTTCTAAGTGTATTTATCAATGGGTGAAAGTGAAAGTTCATCCTTTGATAAATACGCCTTTCAAAAAGGACTGTGGCGATCTCTAACTTCACTCTTTTATAAATATACCCTATTTTATTGTAGTTTAAGGGGCATATTTATTACTGTATGTGGTGTAAAAAATGTCAGGATAATACACCACACATCATCAGGCTTCGCCATGTAAAAAAAAAAATAATATTTGTCATCTGTTTTTCTGCCGGAAGCAATGTAAAATAATGTCACCAAGTCTGGCGTTCACATGGCATAAAATAAAACACACCTTGATAAATTTGCCATTTATATTACACAGCTTTTTTCCTGAATTTCGTTTTACACAACATAATAAATATGCCCCTAAAATAGAGATTATCAAGAGGATCAAATAACATTATGGGGCAGATGTATCAAGGGTCGAATTTCGAGGGGTTAAATCCCTCGAAATTCGACTGGGGAATAGAATTGAATAGGGAATTCGGGCGAATTTACGCGCTGGCGAATAGTCGAATGGGTGAATATTAGTTGCACGATCGAATATTTCGATCAAAGGATTTTCATTCGATCGAATGCCTTTTTATTCAATCAAAAACGTAGAAAAAAAGCCTATGGGACTTTCCCATAGGCTTTTAAAGCAATTCGGTAGGTTTAATCTGGCGAAGTAGGCAGTCGAATGATTTTTAAAAGAGACAGTACTTCGACTATCGAATGGGCGAATAGTCACAGCATTTTTTCGCTTGATCTATTCTAATCATTTTACTCAGGCGAATTTACGCCAATTCGATAGTTGAGGAGCACTATTTCCCTCTATTCATTCACCAGAGCTTGGTGAATGTGCCCCTACGTCTAGCTTTGCATCTGTTGCAGTGGAGCAATAATTCCTTCCATCCAATGGCAGTGCATTGATATGTCGCCATACCCAGCATTCCTGTATGCATTCACAATCAGTTTCCTATTAACATAATTAACTGAATAACAGATCAACAAATATGTTAAAACAATACTCTTGTTTTTTAAGGGCTTTTCAATCTTCGAGGCCAGGACATTCCATATAACCCTTTCTTCTATTCGTATACACTGCTTACACTGGACTCCGTCAGGTACAGTAAAGTGATGTATTGGGGTATCATTTTTATTGCATTCTGGGCACAATGAATTGCGTCAATGCTGCCAATGCACCCTTAAAGCACACAGCCCAGTAGCTTTGCTTCTCCTCACTGTATGTGTGGCTTGCTGCCCTCAGTGTAGACTTCTGCAGATATGCCATAGTGTGTCAGCTAGGGGTTATCTGCATCATTTGCACCCCAATCATGCAGCATGTATTATGTGCTAAACTCTGCTTTGCCTCTTCATTAAACAGTTCCCTGACTCAACCAATTTCTTATCTAAGAGTTTCGAGAATGCCCTTGCACCAGGGTTGGAACTATGGGTAGGCAGAGTAGGCACGTGCCTAGTGCGCAAAGCTTGGGGGGCGCCAGGCACATACCTTCTAATAGTGCCTACCCCAGTCCGGGCCTCTGAACCCGGCCTGTTCCTGTGCGCCTATGAGGTGAATGAGTAACCCGTGTCAGCGCTCATATGCGCGCTCACCGGGAGGGGGTGACGCGGTGGTTCAGCGTGCACTCACTTAGGCATGCATGCGCGTTCGGCAGAGGGGCGATGTGGCTGGCTGGGTTGCCTGGGGCACCCAGCTGGCCTGGTCCGGCCCTACCTTGCACTAGAAAAACCATGAGTTAATAAATACATTTCATATGGAGAGTGTCACTTTACGATTTGCATATCTGATTTAACAGAATTACATTCAGGGGCAGATTTATCAAGGGTCGAAATGAATTCGAGGGAATTTTCGAAAGTAAAAAAATTTCCATCGAATGGGATACTACGGGGCAAATTCACTATGCGCCGAAGCGCCTAACGCTAGCGTCAATTCGCTAGCGTTGGTCATTTTCGTTACTTCGCAAATACACTAAAGAACGCTGGCGTAAATTCGCTAGTGTTACTTCGCACCCTTACGCCTGGCGAATTTGCGCAACGGACATAACTACGCAAATTCACCAACGCGCGCATTGTACTGAACGCTACCTTTTACGCTAGACTTCCTTCGCTACCTCAGACCAGGCGAAGCGCAATAGAGTAGAAAGGGATTGCTTCAAAAAAAGTTCAAACGCTGGCGTTTTTTCTATATTACGGGTGATAGGCTGAAAAAGATCGACATTTTTTTTGGGGCTCCCCTCCTTCCCCCCTATATTTCCTAACTCATGGCAACTTAACTATACAGTGGGCACATCATGCGTAGGGCAAAAAAAAAATATTATTTGATGTTTTGAAGGTTTCCCAGGCATTTGTAGTGATTGTACGTATTCCTCCATTGAAATTTGAATTTGGCGCCGTATGCAAATTAACCATCGCTAGCGTAACTTCGCTTAGCGAATCAACGCTAGCGCAACTTCGCAACCTTACGCTACCCCTGAGCGCAACTTCGGATTTTAGTGAATTTGCGGAGCGCTGGCGAAACTATGCCTGGCGAAGTGTGGCGAAGTGCGGCGAAGTTACGCCTGGTGCAACTACGAATCTTAGTGAATTTGCCCCTATGACTTCGAATTTGATTCGAAGTAAAATTGTTCGAACATTCGACCATTCGATAATCAACGTACTGTCTCTTTAAAAAAACTTCGACTTAAATACTTCGCCAAATTAAACCTGCCGAAGTGCTATGTTAGCCTATGGGGACCTACTAGAGCATTTTTCAATGCATTTTAAAGCATTTTTTTAGAAGTCGAAGTAAAATCGTTTGATCGATCACTGAAATCCTTTGAATAGTTAGATTCGAAGGATTTAATTGCTCGATCGAACGATTTTACTTCGACCGCAGGATACTCAAATACGATGAAAAAAACGTTGACTTCGATATTCGAAGTCGAAGTATTTCAATTCGATGGTCGAATTTCTAAGTATTTTTAGCTTCGAAATTTGACCCTTGATAAATCTGCCCCCTAATGTATATTCAGTATATTCATTTCCAATTCCTACCATAATTGAAGAGTCTGAAAAAAGAAATAAAATATTAAGGCCTGTAGCATTCGACATCAGCAGGCCAGATGCACTATACACATAAAACGTGGCAGCATTGGATAAAACAATATATATTTCTAATAAATATCACAGCCTTTCCCTGTGATTAGTGTTTAAATGGCAACTAAACCCAAGAAATGATATTTAGGCTTAATTTATCTGTAAACACTTTCTTAAAATTCCTGATTTTTTACATTCAATGGAGGCAAATCACCCAAAATGTTCTCTTATGTGCGCATCTGATGAGTGTCAAAATTGGTATACTCGCAGCTGGGGTCTGAGCAGTACCAATTCTGTGTGCATGCATGTACATTTACTCTCAATGCAGTTGATCACACAGCAGAGTGGCAACAATTTAGATAGTTAATTACTATTAGAAAGTCATTAGAAATACAGTAACTACTACAACTACATGAACACTAGGGGGCAGATTCACTAAGGGTCGAATTTCGAAGTAAAAAATACTTCGAAATTCGACCCTCGAATTGAAATCCTTCGACTTCGAATATCGAAGTCGAAGGATTTAGCGCTAAACGTTCGTTCGATCGATCGAAGGATTTTTCGTTCGATCGAACGATTAAATCCTTCGAATCGAACGATTCGAAGGATTTTAATCCAACGATCGAAGGAAAATCCTTCGATCAAAAAAAGTTTAGCAAGCCTATGGGGACCTTCCCCATAGGCTAACATTGACTTCGGTAGGTTTTATCTGCCGAAGTAGGGGGTCGAAGTTTTTTTTAAAGGGAAAGTACTTCGACTATCGAATGGTCGAATAGTCGAACGATTTTTCGTTCGAAACGTTCGAATCGAAGTCGAAGGTCGAAGTAGCCCATTCGATGGTCGAAGTACCCAAAAAATACTTCGAAATTCGAAGTATTTTTCATTCGAATCCTTCACTCGAGCTTAGTGAATCTGCCCCTAGGTGTGGCTCTTGCTTAGAACTTCTGGAAGTATTTACTTAGTTACTCTTTTTTTCTGTAATTCTGTGTTCCAAGTCCACATTACGGACAATAAACAACAGCTTGGCTTCAAGGTTGAGTGGGGTTTGATACATATTTGTCTTACAGTCAGTCGGTAATCATGAATTTGCTTCCAAAACCACCACACAGTAATTATTGAATCTAGTTTTTCCTTAATTTAAGAATGTCTGTCTTACCAGTGCTTGTTCCCACATATGACCAAAATCTTACTTGCTTTTGTAAATCAACATTGAGTGATGATCCATTGGCCCTGTACATATGCAGGAAAGACATATATGTTGTGCCCAGCTGACGGCTTTTTTTTGTGCTGTATATGAATTTAGGATGTTTGTTAATGTAAGCCGTATCACCAGTGAAGTGCAAACCTACCTAAACATCAATTGCACACCATCATCTTGTGTCCAGCTTGCTGAGTATGATCAGCTTCGAGACACTCTGCTGGAATACGTAAAGGGAAATGTGAAAATATGGATTGGGCAAAGCTACACCAGTTATGGCGTATATGAAATTATACCAAAGGTACTTTATTTATATTTATCTATCATATACCATGTGTAAAGGGTTGCCACCTGTTCGATTTTTATGCGGACAGCCCAGTTTTTGGAAGGTGGCATTGAAATGAAATGGTGTCAACCCTAATTGTGTATGTTAAACCAGTTTTTTAATGTTGCAGCATATTTTCTAATTAATGGAAAAAGTAAAATAAAACCAAGTAATACCCTAGTTATACCCTAGTAATGTAATGTGTGAAGTGAACCAAATATCCCACTTGTTAATGGATGTAAGTATGTAATGTCTTTATAAGGATACCAATGGAAGTAAACAGTACTTGATGATATTCCTAGCTCTGGTTCTTGCGTTTGTGATTTTCAGTTTCTGGAATTCTAAACTTGATCGCTGCCTTACTAATATTGCCTGTGACCCGACTACGACTGAACTTAACCGTCCCATGACCTCGGCCTGTCCTTGACCATGTTAATATTCAGCTTGCTCACCTTGACCTGTCCTGTGTTGTGTTTCTTCCTTTTCCTAAAGCTCCACCAGCAAACGTAACACGTTATCACCAAGTCACCTATGGAGACTAAAGGGGAGTCTCTTTCCTTGTAAGATTTGTCACAGAAAATTGCTGCCCATACTCAAGCTGTCAGGGATCTGCATGGAGAATATCATGTTATGACAAGCCAATTGCTAGCCCAGTCCACTTCAGTTCATGTGGATCAGTCTGCTCCTTCCTCTTCCCAAGGTGGCTATGCCCGACAAATTAACTGGATATTGTACAGCCTTTCATCAACTGCTGTTGGCTTTTGTTCATGTTCAAACCTCATTTATATCCCTCCAAACAAGTTTTAATAGGAGTTATGATTTCCTTACTTCAGGGTTGTGATAAAGGGATGAACCTTTATTAATTAAATTTTTATTAATTACAGGATCATTAATTAAACCTTGATGAACCTTAGTGAACACACACACACACGTAAGAATAAAATCAAAAAAAAAAAAAAAAAGAATCGAGTCAAATAGATTTAATTATCTTTGTATGAATAGCCAGTTCAGCATTAATTCAACACAAATCGAGGAGCCCCACAACCTCTGGCGCATGACCTTCAGGTTCCCGATAATCAAACGATGATCAATATGACCTGGTACACTTTCATGAGTCCTGATTCTAAATGGGAGCTCCCTTTTATACCAGAGTTCTTAGAAAAGCCCCAACTCAAGTGCCGACTTGCAAAAATGTGTGCAAACCTTTGTCATTAAATACAAAATTCTAATTGGTAAATTTGAACCAGGTCTTATTTGTTACAAAAAAAAATGTCTAAAAAAATCTACCCTACTTGTTTATAACATTCTTCATCCTGGACATTTCCTTCTTCTTCATTCTACTTTCATTGAGAATCTTAAGAGAAATTCCCAGTCTTTCTGAGAACTTTGTCCTTTGGCAGGACATACAGATATTCGTAAAACATTCATGGACTTGTATATACTTTTTTTCTGGTGACCTTCCATTGTGAAGGATTGTATTGCCTATGTTTGCCCAAGTGAAACTTGTGCAATATCTAAGCCTTCTTGTGCTAAACAATTTGTATTGCTATGCCCCCTTCCTCCTGGAAGTCCTTGGAGCTCCATATCCATTGAACTTCACAAAGATGGCTTTAGAAGCAAAACAGAGAAGTGTTCTGATGTTGTTCTGCTCAGGAAGGAGATGGGAAAGAACCTCTGAGGCTTCTAATCTATCTAAAAATAAATGCTCTGTAAGGATACAAATTTATTTTGTACGTTTTATTACTCATTTTTCTATTCCAGCCTCTCCTATTCATATTCAATCTTTTATTCAAATCAATTAATGGTTGCTATGTAATTTGGACCTTAGCAACAAAATTGCTAAAATTACAATCTTGAGAGCTACTGAATAAAAAGTTAAATAACTCAAAAAACCACAAATGATAACATGCTCTGTATAATGCTAAAAGTTCATTTAAAAATGAACAACCCCTTTAAAGGATCAACGTCTTTTAAAAAATGGGTTTTTTTTTACCGTGCACTGCTACAAACAGCATTCTTTTGCTTTAGTATGATAGAGTTATCAACATGTGTGACAAAAAAATACTATTGCGTGGATGTTCATTGCAGATACCTAACATTTTTTAGCTTACCCAAACAAAAACATCACCATCCGCTTTTGGCAACATCAGAATACTTTTCTGTTTTCCTTCTGAAGATATTTCTCTTGACTTTACAGTTACAGTTACTGATCAGCTTGTGGCACTGTGGTTACAAAATTAATTATATTGGTAGTTAATAAAAACTTAAATAGCTCTGAAACGGAAAAGAATAAATAGAATAATAAATGTAAATTTCAAAGTTTTACATTTATTTTATGCACTTTAAAATGCTATTTTTTATTACATCTGTAGTCATATACAGTACTTTCCTTTACTAAGTAAGATGATGACGGTTTTTCCCTTACCATGTAGGACAAACTATTGGCTGAAGAGTATTCTCCAGTCTTAACAACAAAGGCTGTGAAAAGTGAAATAGAACAACAATTGCTGAAGGACTGCCATGTAAGTATATATAAAACTAATCACATTATGATTCCCAAAATAAAATATATTCCGTGCATTTTATTCTAAAACATTTGACATTTAAAAGGTCATGGACTCTATGGGGCAGATTTATCAAGGGTCGAAGTGAATTAGAAGTAAAACAATTCCAAATTCGAAGTAATTTTTTGGATACTTCGACCATTGAATTAGGGATGCACCAAATCCACTTTTTTGGATTCGGCTTTGTGAAATCCTTTGTGAAAGATTCTACCGAATACCGAACCGAATCCAAACCCTAATTTGCATATGCAAGGGAAGGGGAAAACATTTTTTACTTCCTTGTTTTCTGACAAAAAGTCACGCAACTTCCCTCCACGCCCCTAATTTGCATATGCAAATTAGGATCCGGATTCGGTTCGCCAAGGCAGAAGGGTTCGGCCGAATCCGAATCCTGCTGAAAAAGCCCGAATCCTGGCCGAATCCCGAACTGAATCCTGGATTCGGTGCATCCCTACATTGAATTGGATAGTACGACTTCAAATTTAATTCGTCTTCGATTCGAAGTAAAAATCGTTTTACTATTCGACCATTCGATAATCGAAGTACTGTCTCTTTAAAAAAACTTCGACTTCAATCCTTCGCCAACTTAAACCTGCCGAAGTGCTATGTTAGCCTATGGGGACCTACAGAGCAGGTCGTACGATCATACAATCATAATACGATCGTACGATGAATAAAATCCTCCGACTTCGAATCGAATGTCGGAGGATTCTATTCGATGGTCAAATTTCGAAGTATTTTCCACTTTGAAATTCGACCCTTGATAAATCTGCCCCTATGTGTATGAGAAATGTAATGCAATTAATACTTTATTGGGTTACATTTATGTATACAGTGCTAAAACATTTAGATGTTGTGTAGTGCTATGGTTGAAATAAGGAAGGACTGATGAGAATTGTCCTTGGATAAGATCCAATAAGACCTGAGCCCACCAGAAAATCCTCTGCTAATGTGGTAGGTGAGTCTGACTCTGCCCACATATAATACAAGGAGCGTTCACTGCATATATTTTCTTATTTTCAAGATCCGGGATGCAATAGCAGTCATTCAGTATTTAGTATGGCTGGAGAAAAATGTACCCAGTGGCTTAGTGGATGAACTCAGTGGAGCAGACTTTGTAGACAGTCTAAGACAGTAAGTAATGTTTTTGTCTGAATGTATTTGTGCCAGGGAGATTTCCATTAGGGCAATGGTTATAGAAAGCAGGGGCCAAGGCTAAGCTTCAAGTTCTGGGTTCCCTGTAAACCTTTGCTGTTATTGGACTTCCCTCCTGCTCTCAATTAGCATCAGATCTAACTTATGATAGCTACAGTATATTATATCAATAATAAGGAGTGTCTTCTAATAATTACCTTGTGCCATTTGCCATTTCCCAAAACCAACATCCCTATGAGACCCCGTAACAACCATAACTTACCTCCTGGGTTACTCTGGTATTGAGTGACTTTTGCCTGTTTATCCTTAATGTACTGTATGAATAATGAACCTCCCCAGATGTGGGAGTACTGGTATCTACTGCATTTGGCTCCCAGGGTAGCACATTAATCATGCACTCAGTCCTGGGCATATAGAAAAAGATCTTCACTGGAGGGACCTGGAAGGTAAGCTATTGCTCCATGGGGACTCTGTATTATGTGCCATAGAAAAGACAGGCATGGGAAGTGTCTCAGCAGTCCTATGCCACTGGAGAAGTTAAAATAATCTACCGGTATGTGACGTCCAATTAGCTACAGTTATGCCCTAAGTAGCCTAATGCCAATGTGGCAATTAAAAGCTGCTGTTTAAAGCTTGCTCCGGCAACATGAACCAATTACTACGAGTCTCAATGTGTGGCATTAGCCTTTAATATATAAATTAACCTGTCAAAAATGTTTGCTTTAGTAAATCTGTTATAAGGCTTTAGTGTATGACACTCAAGTTACTACCTGCCCAAATTGCTTTTTCAGATCTTTATCAACACATGCTTTTTAATTCAAGCTATATTCCTGATTGGTATTAGTGGACATCAGCAAAGTTTTTTAACTAGCACGTGTCTGACTTGGCTCATAGGGGACCAAAGATTTCACAGCTGCCCATTGGACTACTTTTAGGACAGGCTTGCCTTCAGAAAGGGGCCCAGATGCAGACCGGACAGCCAGTCCACCCCCCCCAATGCAATTTTTGTGCCAGATAACTGCAGGTCACTGCTTGTTCTTACAGTAGCCCTATGGTACAGATATATTTTTTAGAACATAGCTCCACTGGCTTTACTTGCCTTATAGCATATAGCAGGGGTAGAAAAGTTTGCTTAAGTTTAAGCCCATCTGCAAGCCAATGACTTATACCCATTTTTTTCTTTTTCGTTAGAAAACAGAAGCATTCCCAAGGCCCAAGTTTTGCCACCATTTCTGCCAGTGGTTTAAATGCAGCTCTTGCTCATTACAGGTGATACTTTATATCAATGATTCTGAATGATATATCTATTGCTACTTTGCATTGCTCCATGCAGTCCTTTCTTGCCTTGTTCCAGTCAGTCCTCCTTATCTTGCTTTTACATACTTTGTTCAGGTCAGTCTTGGCTTCCTTCCCCCCCTTCCTTTGGCTATGGCTATTTTACCTTGTTTTATTTAGTCTTTTAGTGTAATTACATGGGAAAAGGCTGTGGGTCCAAAATATGTAGTAGCACTAAGGTTGCTACCTGTTTTGTTTTGAACCAGGCAGTCACTGCACTGGTTGCAGGACTGGCATCAGAAATCACAGGGACCCATATGATAAACGTTTTGAGCCCCCCTGAACCCCACCAACCCCCCACTGTTGGCCACACCCCAGAACCCTGTGCACCCCCTCCACAGGCACTTGCGCACCACCAAACTGCAGTAAAAAAAAAAAGCCACTCAGACACAATTGCTAAACAACCATTGGTGACCAGTTAAAGTTAAAAAAACATTTGGTGGTCAGGGCCCTCCCACAAGTTAAAATAAATTATTCTGGGTCTTTTCCATCGTGGCTTCTTTGTTCTTCTCTGGAGTGCCTTCTTCTGCAGCATGCCCGGGACCCCCCTTAAACCCAGAAATCCCCTGAAAAAACTGAATTTCTGGGTTGCGGATGTCTAAAACCAGACAACTCCTTGCCAGACTGGCTGAAAAGTTAGGCAGTATCTGCCTACTGAATAATAGCTTTGTCCCTTAATGTAATTGATCTTCCCCAATATTAATCAACTCCACCCTGATACATCGGCTCCCTCCCGGATTAAGATTGTCAGCCACCTCTCCAGATCTTCACAAAGTAAAAGGTGGCAACCCTAAGTGGTAGTCCATTAAAAAAAATTCCCAATGCAAGGCCAATAAATGTGTAATCTTACCAGTAGTACATGGGGTCTGAGTGCACATGCCTCAGACCTACAGCTCAAGGTGAAGGTATCCAACCAAACAGAAAACAGCAGGCACTCAGCAGTCCCACAAACAGGCTTGTAATAACTGAGAACTTTATTTCAGGCCACAAAGTAAATTTAAACATAGCCTTATGTGTTTCATGCACTTGGGCACTTAATTGTAGGTTGAATAGAAACAAAATGGTATACCAACTATATACCCCAGAGCCACCAATCAACAAAGTAAATTAATTAACCAATAGAATAATAGAGGGAGGGACATTAAAAACAATGTACCAAAAAGAGCTATTTTTTGTGTACTACAACTAGGGAATAGTCAAAGTTCGATTTGAATTTGAAAATAATTTGAAAATTAGAATATCGAAATTTATCGTGTACTGTCTCTTTAAAAATTCGACTTCGACCATTCACCATATAAAAACTGCCGAATTGCTGTTTTAGTCTATGGAGGACCTCCTAGAACCTATTTAGGTTCAATTGGTGGACTTTGAAAAATCTAAGTTTTTTTGGGAAAAACTTTGAATCTAATTCGATCGAATGCGCTATTCCTCCGATTTGAACAATTCGAATTTGGCCAATACGGACCTATTTGATCAAAAACAGACCTTATCGACCAAAAAAAAAACCTTAATTTCGGTTGCTCTTTTTGAATTTGAATTTCGAAGTTTTTTCAATTTGAAATTCGACTCTTGATAAACATGCCCCTAAGAGTATGTACTCATAACAAATCATTCATAATAGCAGGATACATCAAAAATATATAGTTCCAAAAAGCATATATTCATAGTCAATTATTTGTAGTAGCAAGATACATCAAAGTCATAATATAGACCTTGAGGCTGTCTTGTCTTAATGTAAAAATACATGTCACTTCTTTTTTGTTCAAAAGTATAGATAAATTAGCTCCCCTGGAACCAAGGCTAACCTTCTCTATACCTTTCACAGAGTAAAGTTGCATTGCCCTTAGAACAGTCAGAGAAATGTTCCTAAACATTCGTACCACTATTTCCTTTGATATCAGATATACTGTATGCTCACGTAAACTACTGAAGATTAAAAAGTTTTTGTCACTGATACATAAGTACATAACATCTTGTAGAGCCACATCTATACATACCATTGCTACCTAGCTAAGCCAAAGTAGTAGGCATTTCAGATGTAACCAAACTGGAAGCCAGGACATTACCTAGAGTTTTATTTCTCCCGGTAACAAATCTGCAACCATTTTTTTTAGAATACCATCAAATGCAGCCTGAAGAATAGAGAAGTTCTTCTTTATAATTTTCTATGTTCAAGGAAAATAAGGACTTTATGAAAAACCCTAAGCGGCACACTAAATAAAATTATGTTGCAGCATTCAACAATCTGCTTTCTATGCCTCCTATTACCTATTTCACTGTGTTAATTGACATTCATATGTACCTTTAATTTACAGTGCAACTAATGACACAAAGCGTGAACTGAGAGTGAATGAGATGTATCTTATTGACTCTGGAGGACAATATTAGTAAGTGTCACTCTTATGTTAAGGAAATCTCAGCCCTTCTGACTTCTATTAATTATTCACACTTGACAATTGTTTATTGCTTGTTTTATGCTCTATTTTACTTTACAAAGTCTTTTATATATCGTACTGCTACTTGGGTATGGCTCAGGTAGTCACCTAAATTCTAGATTTAGGTGGACATCTAGATGTTTAGGTGATCTTTTTATGACCATTCCTAAATAAACAGAGAGATTGTTGTACATGTAAATAGATACATCAGCGGAGCAGGAAAAGTCATTCATTGGTTACATTTGCACTAGTTGCATGCAATCATATTATTTTGTTCCTGCAGCAATGCAGTGTTCCCTGGGTTATTGCTTCGATGCACTTATGATGTTCGCTGACATCTCTGGAACACTGTGCAATATGTTGTAGCTCATTGAGAAATGGTCCATATTTATTCAAGAGCAAATGTAGGGAATGAGTGCTTTCATTTGTTTAGTAATTTGTTTACTTCCATTTAGTAAAGAAGAATTGGCAAAGCATGGCACACTAAGGCATAATCTCTACAGGAATATATGTGCACAGGGCATTCACAGTCAGCATAGGTTTATGGGAACTTTACTTCCAAAGTGCACAAATCTGAAACCTGGATTATTATACTGATTTACCAATACCTACCTATCCTGATTGATTATGTTCCATAATTGTTGATCACACCTCACATTGTCTGTTATAATGAGAAGCATGCATCATCTTAAAGTTTTTTTTTTTCATTTTGAATGCATTCATACTTTTTCTTCATGTTTTTCAGTGATGGGACTACAGACATTACAAGGACTGTCCACTGGGGAACACCAACAGCTTTTGAGAAGGTGAAATCATTTTTTTGTTTGTGATATTTGTAAATATGTGGTTCATTTTAAGATGTTTTATGCTGCACATCACAAAACATTCAAAGTCACTAGGAAATACTTAGCAATGATAAGACCAGAAAAGGGGATCTGGCTATTGTAATGTGGATGGATGCATCTCCTATTAATTACTCCTTTTTATTACTTTATAGGAAGCATATACACGAGTTCTGATGGGGAATATTGAGCTAACCAGACTTATATTTCCTCAAAGAACATCTGGTATGTAAATATTATCTGCCATTGTAGTCGTATTTTGATTTCTCATCATAATGTCAGAAAGTAAGGGAGGGAGTGTCTGATATGCAAAATAAACCTATGGTGGGACTATCAGGGTATTTATGGTATGGACTGTATATAGAATTATATCATAATTCTGCCCTTTATTAACTGTCATCACATTTTCTGCAAATACATAAAGGCATTAAGTAACATAACACCTCCATGTCTTGTGGCAGATAAAATCATTTGGTTTTAGATAAAATCTCATTATGGTTTATATTTTTTATGTACTTTTCTATTTTAGGAAGAATGGTTGAGGCATTTGCCAGAAAATCTCTTTGGGAGGCAGGTCTAAATTATGGGCATGGAACTGGACATGGCATTGGTAACTTCTTTTCTGTCCATGAATGTAAGTTTATCTTCCTAAATTACGGCTTGCTGAACACTAATATCAGTTTTGTAAAGATCTTTCCTACTTTGTCTTGTCACAGCTGAATATACCTAACTGCATAATTAAGGGGCAGATTTATCAAGGGTCGAAGTGAATTTGAGGGAATTTTCGAAGTAAAAAATTCGAACTTCAAAGTAATTTTTTGGATACTTCGACCATCGAATAGAATACTACGACTTCGAATTCGTTTTGAAGTAAAATCGTTTGAATATTCGACCATTCAATATTAGAAGTACTGTCTCTTTAAAAAAACTTCGACTTCAATACTTCGCCAAATTAAACCTGCCGAAGTGCTATGTTAGCCTATGGGGACCTTCTACAGCATTTTTTTAAGTTCTTTGAAGTCTAAGAAAAATCGTTTGATCGATGGATGAAATCCTTTGAATTATTCGATTCGAAGGATTTCATCATTCGATCGAACGATTTTACTTCGACCACAAATGGCCAAATTCGATGTAAAAAAACTTCGACTTCGATATTCGAAGTCGAAGTATTCCAATTCGATGGTCAAATTTCGAAGCTTTTTCTACTTCGAAATTCGACCCTTGATAAATCTGCCCCTAAGTGTTTCTATGTGAATGTGGGGCATTTTGCAGATCTGAATGGCTATGTTTGTCTACAGGGCCTGTGGGTTTCCAGTCTAATAATATTGCCTTGACCAAAGGAATGTTCACTTCCATCGGTAGGTGTTTTCATTTACTACATACTGTTCATAGTGTGCAGGGTAACACAAACAGTTCATAGCAATAGTTTATTAACAACACCAAGTTTGGGCCTTTTAAACTTGCCTTTTGTAGTACTTTAATTTAGTTCTTTAGTACTTTATGACAATGAAGATTTTCATTCATCCAGGTCATGGTATATCGAATATAAGTAATTCTAAAACAACTGAACTTGCTGAGTAATCATTGAAGACGTTTCACTACTCATCCGAGCAGCTTCTTCAGTTCAACTGACTGGTGTGGGAAGTCCTCGGCATATAAACTCTTCCACTAATCCAATCCTATATGGACATCCCATACCAGTCAGTTGAACTGAAAAAGCTGCTCGGATGAGTAGTGAAATGTCTTCAATATTACTCAGCAAGTCCAGTTGTTTTAGAATTAATTATATTAGATTTAGTACTTTAATTTCCCAAAATAACATACTGGTGCACTGTAGGATGCCAGCCAATCAGCAGCTATGTGCACCTGACAGTGAACTTCAGCTTATATTTCCCTACATTAAAGGAGAACAAAGCTCTCTCTCCAACACCAGGCCCGCTTCCAATGACCATCTTCCTTCTTTGCCCTGCACCAACTGCAACTCTCACAAGTGTTCCTATCTGTACCTGTTTAAAAAATGAATAGTTGCCCAAAGCGGTTGGCAGAGTTGATCCAGACCTGGCTTCAATTGCACATACCCCTTGCTGGCGAGCACAAAAGAGAATCCAAATTGGTGCAAGATGGCACCAGCCAACACTTTTGAGAGTAAGAGGTGGTATTGGGGTGGTGGAGGCAGTTGGAGGGGTCCTGGGGTTGAGGGGAGGGTTTTATTCTCCTTTATGACAAAGCTGCGATTGGCTACCAATCTCCTACTGCTCTTCTGAGCATGGACTGCTAACACATGCCTACCACTCATTTGTAACAAACACTAGACTGAAGAGGGTCTATGGTGAGATCCAGTAAAGGTGTAATTTTTTAAGTAACATTTTTATAATTATATATGAGAATGAAATATATAACTGTTCTGACTGTAGAACAAAGAAATCAACTTTTAAACTAATACACAAATACATCTTACCTTCTACAAAGGTACACAAATACTGTACATCTACCTGTGGCCAAATAAATATACTGTAAATAATAAATACAATTTTAAAATATCACAAAACTTAGGGGCTTTTTTATTGTTATTATTATTAGTAGTAGTAGAAGTAGTAGCAACAAGTCAAAGCAGTCAAGACAAACTATTTTGCCAACCAGAAGTGCTCATGGATATGGTAAAATCAGCTGAAAATCCCCAGTTTGAATTTTAATATATATACATATTATTTTCATATAGTAGATAATTTAATTAAAGCTTAAAGAGGAACCATTACTATAAAGAATCAACAAAACAAAGTAGATGTTAAAATACTATTTGTACACTTAGGGGCAGATTTATCAAGGGTTGAATTAAAAATTCAAATTTTTAAATTTGAATGTTGAGTTTATTTTAGTGTAATTCGGCTAGGGAATAGTCCAAATTTGATTAGAGTTAAAAAAAATCGAAATTCGAATTTCAAAATTTATAATGTATTGTCCCTTTAAGAATTCAAATTCAACTATTCGGCCATCTAAAACCTGCTGACTTGGTGTTTTAGCCTATGTGGGACCTCCTACAATCAATTTAGAGTTGTTTGGTGGACTTATTTTTCATTAAAAATCACAAAAAAATCAGATCGACAAAAAACGCGTGTTGTACTGAGTTTTTTGGATTTACTGGCCGAAAAGTCAGAATTTTTTGTGAAATCGCCAGAAAAGCCCGAAGTGTTCGGATTATCATACGAAACCCAGACAATAATATCTTCAAATTGAAAATAGGACCTCAACTTCAAATTGACTTTTACAGGACAAGTTGAAGATGGAGTAGTTTCGAATTCTGAGTTTTTGCAGCCTCGGGGTATAATAAATCTAGAAAAATTTGATTTTTTTCCCCCACAAAAAAATTGGTTTTTATAGTAAATTTTTTTACAATTTTCAAGTTTATACCATTTGGACTTTAATAAATAAAATCCAAATTTATCTCATTATTTTCTAAAATATACTCAGACCAAATCCACACTGGTTATTTCCCCTTATTTATTAATCCATTTTCCCAAAAATTTCCTGTTCGGTAAAAATCGAAAAAAACTTGAAAATCGTCTGAGAATTCAAATCATACAAATTTTCAGCCTGAAAAATCTGATTTATTCGGATTTTTGCCCGAAACCACAAAATATTCAGATTTTTGTACAAAACCCAGCGCAATTCAGGATATCTGTGAGACTTTTCCTATTGACTTATATACGACCTGGGCAGGTCGGGGATGCCAGATATTCGGATTTGGACTTTTCCCATCCTCGGGGTATAATGAATCCCGAAAAATTCTGGATTTTTTTGTGTGCTTCCAAACTTTTCTGTGCATTTCAAAATGTAGAGTGTTCACTGGTGTCATTTTAGAAGGGGAAGGGGGTGCACAATATACGGAATTTTCATGATATGCATGATTGATCTAGCCCAGATATAGTCAGGTTTTTCCCATTTAAATGCTAAATTCTGATATGTATGAAAGTTATTTTGTATATTTCTTCAGAGCCTGGTTACTATCACGATGGGCACTTTGGAATTCGCATTGAAGATATTGTACTAATAGTTGAAGCAAAGACGGAGGTTTGTAATGAGAGTCTATTTAAAGTCTTGCTAATTGTCTATTTTAAAAAAAAACAAACATTTAAAGCTCTATCTTGCCCAATGTCCTCTCCCCACAGGAAAGCTTCCTAAATCATATTTATCTTCTCTTTGTGACTGCTTGATCTATAGTACATTTCTGAATGAATTTAAAATTGTACAACTTTATATTATTAGAAAACATACTATACATGCAAATGATATGTATTACCATGTTTTAACTTTTTGTTCTCTGTTTGCACTTGATGAATGCAGCACATGTTTGGAGGTGAACCTTACCTTGCATTTGAGAGTGTAACCTTGGTCCCATATGACAGGAATCTCATTGACACAAGTATTATGACAGATGTTCAGGTAACCAAATGAAGGTTCTATTTTGTTTTTTACTTTTTTGCCCGGTGCTTTCCAAAGGTTAACATTCTTTTTCTTCATAGTCTGCAACATTTTCTGAATTAAGCCAACAACACGTTCATTGGAAATGATATATTGATAGTAATTTTATATTTCCTTGAGCATGTCTAACATCATAAAGTGCCATTTGTATGTTTGCAATAGAGAGCATGCTCTTGAGTTTTTTGGGCTCCATCAGGTTTAAATTGACAACCTCCTTTATGAGACCATAGTCTATAGTGCTGCCAAGAATAATACCTTTATAACAATAAAGATGCTAATAGCAACTTTTTTGTCTGTTGCCTTTTAGATTGATTATGTAGACAAGTATAACAAGAAGATAAAAGACCAAGTGGGGCCTGAATTGCAAAAGCAGAACCTTCATGAAGAATACAAGTGGCTGGAGAAGAACACAAGACCTTTGTCACATGGTGCCCTGATCTCTGCACCATTGCTCCTCATGAGCTTAACAGTGACGGCAAATGGTTTTATAACTTACATATTTGTTTGAAGAAAATAATTTCTAGGTTCTAAAATTGGATGGATGGAATCTATAAAATACATAGGGACTAAATGTGTGCTACTTGTTTGCTTTCTGCCCAATAACATTTTTTTTTTTTTACAGACCTTTACTTTACTTCTTGGTCAATGTCTGCTTCATATAAATATACAGATCTCTTACAACTGCACTGTATTGTATAGTAAATTTGAATAGCACATTAGAAGGTTTAGCTTTCATGTGGTACAACAAGAATTCATTGTTGCCTATTTGGAAATAGATAGATCTCTGATAACTAAACCATAACACCATGAGTTCCTAGTTCCCATAGAAAGGAAAAAAAAAAAGCCTCTCTCTTACTGTGAGGAGACATTTAATTTAGTACTTTAGTACCTCTGCTCATATTCCATTTGGAACTGTACAGTCCTGTAGCAACATTTACCCTTATTTCCCAAAGTTCACTTTAGGAGCTCCCAGCAGTAACCACAACTGTTAACACAACAGTCAGATTAACTGTCCCCAGCCATAGCCACCACCTACCTCTGACACTTTCATGCAGCAAAGTTATCGTACAATAGTTATACATTGCCATCAGCCAAGTAAACTCCCCTGCCATACCCACCCCAGTGTTCCACATGTACTCTCTTTAGTTCCATTACTTCTTTGTCTTCATATTTAAAAAAACAAACACACTAATCATATATAAATCCAGGCACCTATTTATGGTCTTGGTTCAGAGAAGGTGTCTTAGACCAATGTCAGCATTTCTACCCTCTCTGCATCATAATTATACCAATAATGCATTCCAATTGAAAATAATCTGTTAAATGGCAAACGTTTTTGATGGTCAAAAAACACCAAACAATGCAATTTTTATGTCTGCTGAAAAATGGCATTAACTTGCTATGAGTTTGCAATGCAAATACAATGGTAACTACCGCTCATGGCTGAAATACTCTGCGTTTTCAAGATGGCAAAAACGATGTCACTGCTTCATTACCTGTAGCACAGTACAGGTATCTCATCCTTAGTTGTCCCCTGCTGCATTACTTTTATATAATTACACCAACATAATGAAGCAATGCATTTTGGGGAATGAGAAGTTACTGATGGTCGTAATGGTGTATGGGAAAGTTAAAAGAAAACATCCACTTGAAATCTTCTTAGCTCACAAGTGTTTTAGTGTACTGAACTTTATGTGATTCCATATCTTTAATATCTATAATGTTTTTTTTATGAAAGCGGAGCTTGTGTATAGTGAGTGGGTATGCCACAACTAAAAGCCTAGGGTTATGTATGAAACCTAAACTTGCGGTGGTTTTAAAGTGAGGCGAGAAATGTTACTAATAGTGTCTCTAATGTCATGAACATTACAATGACACAGTATCAGCATTAACTGCCTGAGACGTATAACAGTACAAAGCTTTTGATATTGTGGTTTGGATACAGTGACTCATACTGCAGATATTCTACCACTCTGCCTGAAACCTCTGCATATTGTTTTGTTTGTGAACCACATCTGCACAACAGACTTTCTGTCAAATGTTAGAGGAGTTATTCTTGTAACTGATATTGTGTAATGTGGTTAAGATATTTGCAAGTGCTGCATCAGTTTGTGTTGGACTGTAACTTTTACAAATCTAAAAGAAACAAAAAAACTTCAGAGCTATGCAGATGCTCATGAAACTCTATTGTGGAGGTGGATCCTCAACAGGGTAAAAAAAACAATTCCTCCATATTGAAGGGACTCGCTGCTAAAGAAAATGAAAATTCAATGACTTGTACCACATAACTTACCATCAGTAAGACAGCTCCATAATTCAATGTTTTGTTTTTTTAGGAGCACTGGCCTTTTTTGTTGGCATCTTTTAGTTTAGTTATGAATTAAATGTTAAATGTAACCTTGATAGTGCCGTTATATTCATGTGTTCTGGGATTAACCTAAAATCCAGCAATCCTGGACTGTAATACTTTATAGACACCTGTATTTTGCCTACTGGGACATCTAGAGGGACTCACTTTATCATTTAGTGATACATTGTGCCTCCAACAGCTTTTACATTATGGGAAAAAAAGCTATTTTGCTTACTACATGAAATGTCTTGGAGCTTCCTACCCTTGCATTTTGGATGAAAATGATTGATGATAACCTTTCGAGCCAAAAACTGATATATGTGGCACAAGGTTGTCCGGACTAATTAAGGTGAATATGGAACCGATGCCTTGCTGATCTACAGGTACTGCAGCTCTCTAACATAAACTGACAGTTTCTAACTAGTACGTGTAATTAGTATGTGTTTTTATGTTTACGTGTAATTGTATGACAGGAATGCCCACGGGGTGTTGCTGGCATGAGGCAATTTGAGAAATTCAGCTCAGGTGGCAGCAGCCCTCAGGTTACCAGGGGCAGCATAAAGCCACTCCCCACTCTGGCGCTCGGAAAGGTAAGCACCGGGTGTGAGCGGGGAGGTGGCTGAAAGGCTACCTCAGGCAGTGAAAACCCCAGAAACACCCCTGAATGCCCATCTCTGTACCTCTCTTTCACTCTTTTTCTCTTCCTTTTCTTCTTTGTTACTCATGCTATCTTATTAAAAATCAATAAAGATAACTTTACAAAAATATGCATTATGGATTTTTTAAACAGAGTCTTTCTTTGTTTCTATACAGAGACTGTACCCCAAATGACCAAATTAATAAATGAATGGCCAGAACAATAAAATAATTCTGGTTTTGCATTTAAAGTGAGTACTTCCTACGCAATAACACATGAGTCTGTGTTACAGCCCATGCTCACACCTCTTATATTGCTCTGATGGATTCTTCCATTATTTAACCCCTTTATCTATTTTATTGACTTGATGGCTGCCTGCTCTGGTCCTGACCTGTATCCTGGCACTTTTGATTGGTATTTAGATTTTTACTAGTCTTTATAGGTGTCATCACAGCGGCAGAATCCCCCGAAATGCCCCTGAATCTCTGTATTCTATTTCTCTCTTCTTCTCTTCCTTTATGTCTTTGTTATTTATACTATCTTATTAAAAATCAGCAAAGATAACCTTACACAAATATGCATTATGGATTTTTTAAACATCTTCATTTCTGTACAGAGCATGAGCAAATGCAATCTCTTAATCATGAATTTCTGACCTGTACATATAATGGAGATGGGATTGATTCATTTTTTACAATATGGACAGCTCTTAAATACATAGAAGCCTTGATGGGCAAATCCCAGGCAACAATAATCAGTCTAGCAGAAGTCTTCTATTATGTCTTCCAGTTATAACAAAAATACAATGTATTGTGTGTTATTTCAGTTTACAGTTTTCCTTTCCAATACATTTGAAATGCAAAATGTCAGCTAAGGGGCAGATTCACTAAGGGTCGAATTTCGAAGTAAAAAATACCTCGAAATTCGACCCTCGATCGAACGATTAAATCCTTCGAATCGAACGATTCGAAGGATTTTAATCCAACGATCGAAGGAAAATCCTTCGATCAAAAAAAGTTTAGCAAGCCTATGGGGACCTTCCCCATAGGCTAACATTGACTTCGGTAGGTTTTATCTGCCGAAGTAGGGGGTCGAAGTTTTTTTTAAAGGGAAAGTACTTCGACTATCGAATGGTCGAATAGTCGAACGATTTTTCGTTCGAATCGAAGTCGAAGGTCGTAGTCGAAGGTCGAAGTAGCCCATTCGATGGTCGAAGTACCCAAAAAATACTTCGAAATTCGAAGTATTTTTCATTCGAATCCTTCACTCGAGCTTAGTGAATCGGCCCCTAAGTGTTGCTTTCTGCTAAAAATGGGCTGACGCTGCCAGTTTCTAAAAATTCATGATAATTATATGGAACTGTGGACAGGGACCTATAAAGGTGGCAATGTCCATTTGGCTTTTTTTAAAACAATATAAAAAAAGAATACAGAAGTAAAATGAGATACAAATAGATACATTTACTTTGTATACAATCTATACACGTTACAGAACTAGATCAATGGAGTGAACATTTCCTTGCAAATGCACATTAAAAGCTGTGTAGAGAAACTGTACTATTGTTTTACAGGAGCAAAATGGTGAGTGCAACTAGGGTCAGTGTCTCTAGCAACATTTTGTAAAAAACAAAAGGAATAAAAGAAGTACAGCCTTTCTACAAATATGCCAGGTATGACTCTATGGCACACTGGGCAATTGTAATGATCTTGGAGTCAGAGAAGACACCTTTTTACAGAGCCCTTCCTTGATAAACATGTCAATAAAAACAATTAATAGTCACAAAATCCCCAAACATGACCATGCTGCTGTGCCCAAGAGCATTTTTTTTCGCTGCAAACACAAGAGCATATGTTTTTTTCTGTTTCTCCAAAATCTCACCCTTAATTAGATTGTACCCCTATTGACCAAATTAATAAATTGGTCATAAAATAATTCTGGTTTTGCATTTAAAGTGAATACTTCTTACACAATTGCACTGGTGTCTGTGCTATTACAACCCATGCTCAATCCCCTTATATTGCTCTGATGGATTTTTCTGTTATTTAACCCCTTTCTCTATATTACAGACTTGATTGCTGCCTGCCCTGACCCTGCCCTGTATTCTGACACTTTTGCTTGGCATTTAGATTGTTACTAGTCTTTGTAGGTGTCATCACAGCAAGCCTGTGACCCCAAAGGGCTTTGCTCTAAATTAGCACCTACAGAGCTCTAGACCTTCACATTGGAGCCAGACAATTGGGCACATGTATGTGGCATTATGGGTAAAATACATGGTGACTTGCTTCCAAAATTGTGCTTTGCATACTGCATTTGCACACTGATAAATGAGCCCTAATAAGTTATTGGTACAACCCAGACTGGAACATTAAAAAACATTATTCTTATTGTGTCTGCTGGGATCTGAACAAATGAGTTGATTGGGTATTATATCTTAAAATTGTAGTCAGGATATTCCTATGCATACTAGTGTAATTTGGTTCCTCCTGCTGCCCTTCCAGTTTAAATATTGCTTAAATACCAATGGAACGCATTGCCATTATACATCATACTCGTTTTTTTAAATATCCTTAAAATACTTTTACCCATTAATTTCTCATATTTGCTATTGCTACCCACCATGACACTGTTTTCTTTACCTAATCAATTTTATTAACTACTAAACTGCAGGAAAGGGGACAGACAATCTTCCCAAAGCAGCTATGCCTGATTATTTACATTAAGACCCTTGTAATTTTGCTGAAGAACTATTCCCAACACATTACTATATTGGAACATTCTGAGAACTATTATCCAGCTACAACTGGGGAAGCAAGATTAAATGAACAGTAATATCTAAACACTTTTGTTTTTTGCTGTTACTACTGCTTTAAGAAAGAGGGAACTATCTGTTTATTGTGGTTTGCTTTTATTCTTTGAATGATAGAGTACATTCTCTCTAAAGATACTGCACAGTATTCCCTGTTGGTAATGTGAGTGTAATTTGCTATTTTCAAATGATGTGGAATATTTTAGGATGCATAGCAATTAGCCTATAAATGTTTCTCACAGCCACTTCCCATATAAAATGATCATCTGTTTTATATGTTGCTAGTCTGTTAGCATACGGGGAATAATAAATAAATCTATCACTACCAAGCTTAACCCTTTAAGTGCCAGCAGAATTTCCCATTTTGGTTACGCGAAATGCCAGCCGTTTTTAAGCATTTTGTACTTGTTCAGTTTAACAAGGTTTTATTGTAGAAAAACCTTCATGAAACTAGGAAAATTATATATTGTTTTTTTCGTAAAATGGGCTTTGATGTGCAAGCGGAATTTTGTGACTTTTCTGGGGATTTAATGTGAATTTTGGGTGAAATATGTAAAAAAAAAAAAATAAAATTGTTAAAAAATTATGTATATCTTGAGTTTTTTTTCCACAGAAAAGTTAATTTTACATGAATTTTTTTTGTGTATGTAAAAGCCCTAATCCTGCCAAGTCCAACGATACCCAATATGTATCAGTAACCCACTTTTTTTGTCCAGGAGTAACCCCCAAACTAAAACAGCATTTTGTAGAATTTTACACCAGAACAAATTGGATAAGCACACGTGACAGTTGATGCAGCATAACTTATATGTAAATCTAAATTATCCCTTCAAGTTTGGTATTTTTAGAAACTACAGACCTTCAGGTTTCTAGGGGTGCTGTAGTTTTCACTCAAAATTCAAATACATTTTACCAGTGCGTTGTGATATTTAGAGCTTTTTTGTTGCATTTTTAGTTTTTTTCTAAAATGCAAACTTAGACGCAGGAATAAATGTAAATCTGACAAAATAACACCGTTATAAATGTTATAATTACAGACAATTTGAAAGACAAACTTCTCCTGAACAAAACGATACCCCATATGTATGGATACACATAGAGACGCAGCCACCAAACACCCCAAAACAGGAGTAACGCATAAGGGCAATTGCAGTTGAAAATCTGGGGGCTGCGCTCTATGTGTACTACTTGCAGTTTTTCAGTCTAAACACCCCCAAACTGTGAAATAACCCCCACAAACCTTATATGTCCGAAAAGTACACTTCTTCAGCTATTCAAAGATGCCATTCTTGCTTTTCTACACAGAGAATTGTGGCCGCAGTCATTCTTAGAAGTCAGAGATTTGGTCTGAAATAAAGGAAAAAAGAGTTCCAAAGTTAGATTTCTCCCAAAGTTTCCATGGCAACTAACAAAAACCTGCTCAACAACAATCTGCAAGTTCCCCTGAATAGAACAATACCCCATATGTATGGATACACATAGAGACGCAGCCACCAAACACCCCAAAACAGGAGCAACGCATAAGGGCAATTGCAGTTGAAAATCTGGGGGCTGCGCTCTATGTGTACTACTTGCAGTTTTTCAGTCTAAACACCCCCAAACTGTGAAATAACCCCCCACAAACCTTATATGCCCGAAAAGTACACTTCTTCAGCTATTCAAAGATGCCATTCTTGCTTTTCTACACAGAGAATTGTGGCCGCAGTCATACTTAGAAGTCAGCAATTTGGTCTAAAATAAAGGAAAAAAGAGTTCCAAAGTTAGATTTCTCCCAAAGTTTCCATGGCAACTAACAAAAACCTGTTCAACAACAATCTGCAAGTTCCCCTGAATAGAACAATACCCCATATGTATGGATACACATAGAGACGCAGCCACCAAACACCCCAAAACAGGAGCAACGCATAAGGGCAATTGCAGTTGAAAATCTGGGGGCTACGCTCTATGTGTACTACTTGCAGTTTTTCAGTCTAAACACCCCCCAAACTGTGAAATAACCCCCACAAACCTTATATGTCTGAAAAGTACACTTCTTCAGCTATTCAAAGATGCCATTCTTGCTTTTCTACACGGAGAATTGTGGCCGCAGTCATTCTTAGAAGTCAGCGATTTGGTCTGAAATAAAGGAAAAAAGAGTTCCAAAGTTAGATTTCTCCCAAAGTTTCCATGGCAACTAACAAAAGCCTGCTCAACAACAATCTGCAAGTTCCCCTGAATAAAACAATACCCCATATGTATGGATACACATAGAGACACAGCCCCCAAACACCCCAATCAGGCACAATGCGTAATATTGGGGCTGCGAATTTATGTACAGTTCTCAAGTTTTTTCATCATAAACTGCCCCTTACCTGTAAAATAACCCCCATAAACCATATATATCTGAAAAGTACACTTCTTCAGCTATTCAAAGATGCCATTCTCGCTTTTCTACACAGAGAATTGTGGCTGCAGTCATTCATAGAAGTCAGCAATTTGGTCTGAAATAAAGGAAAAAAGACATAAAAAGTTATATTTTTCTCTAAGTTTCCATGGCAACTGACAAAAACCTGCTCAATAACAATCTGCACATTCCCCTGAATAAAACGATACCCCATATGTATAAATAGACATAGATACGCAGCCACCAAACACCCCAAAACAGGCACAATGTCTAATATTGGTTCTGTGAATTTATGTGCAAGTATCCATATTTCATCCTAAACTGTCCCTTACCAATGAAATAACCCACAAAAACTATAGATTTCTTGAAAATAAACACCTTCAACTATTCAGAGATGCCATTCTTGCTTTACTACGTGGAGAATTGTGGTTGCATTCCATTGTAAAACTCTGTGCTTTGGTCTGAAATAAAGGAAAATACAATGTACAAAGTTAGATTTATCCCCAAGAATTCTCCTAGAGAATTTTGGGGCTACTCTGTGGATCTGTTTATGGTTGCTACTACCCCATATTAACCCCAAAACATATTTCACTCACCATTTTGGATTCAGTGGAGCGTCTTTGAGTTTCATCTGTCCTGTGGTGTTACAATACCAATTTGTTTTCTTCTTCCTACACTATTTCAGCAATGACAAAATCTGTACCACATTTGCAGATATATTTACCAACAAAATCCATAGTAAATTTGGCCCATAAATTATGCAAGTGTCCTAAGAAGTTTAGGAATTTAGGTGGCAACAATAAGGATTGGGACATTAGCAGCGGAGATAAAATTATGCCCAGCAGCAGAAGTTTGTAGAAAGCTGGTGCCCCACTGGTAACAGGCATGGCAAAGTGCTATTAGGGCTGGGACACACTGGGCGATTTGGGGAGATTTAGTCGCCTGGCGACTAATCGCCGCGACTTTTCTCCCCGAATGCCTCCCCTCGCTCTGCACCTGGCTAAAATGAAAAATCGCCGGCGCTAATCACATGCGGCGATTCGTTTTCCAAAGTCGCCCGAAGTTGCCTCACGAGGAAACTTCGGGCGACTTCGGAAAACGAATCGCCGCGTGTGATTAGCGCAGGCGATTTTTCATTTTAGCCAGGCGCAGAGCGAGGGGAGGCATTCGGGGAGAAAAGTCGCGGCGATTAGTCGCCAGGTGACTAAATCTCCCCAAATTGCCCAGTGTGTCCCAGCCCTTAGTATTCAGAGAGCACTGCAACTTAGTCTAACCTAAACACTGCATATATATTCACTTTGTGCTATAAGTACAAAAAAATGGATTATTCCAACCACAACTTATCAGGAAAAATATGCTGAATGCATACACTAAGAACAAATCTAAACGATAGACCATAGTGTTTCGGTCACCCTGTGCTCAAAAACCTTTGCTATTCAAGAAAACTGAAGACATGCTACGAACAAATCCAGAGATGCCTAAATCTACAAAAACAAATGCAAATGTTGCCCAGAAATACAGACAAAACTATAGATAACTGCGCTGATAGATGAGCTTTTGAGGTGCCAGTAAAAAAAAAAAGACTTGTGGCATCAGCATTAGAGATGCACATCATCCCACGTATTCATCACGCACCACAAGTTCTATCGTGCGCCCTCTCGACCAACCAGCACCTCAGTTCGCTATGGCACCAGCGCAATACAAATGCTATCCATAACACTACAACTGGCCTAAAGCACCGTAGCTCAACACAAAAGCTGAATGCATAGACTAATAACAAACCTATATACACACAACTGTTTTTACTGCTACACAGCACAAAAAAATTGCACACCCTGTGCCAAATCCTACACCATAAATCAAAGATCATTACTATACAGAAAAAAAACTGCCAACTTTTATCTTGTCAAACTTTTTTTTTCATTACCCATATCTATAACCTATTTATAAGTGAAGAAGGGACCTGCCAAAATGATCTCAATTGGGGGCTTGAATCTAAAAAACCACTGCACAAAAAACACAAAAAAAGCTTCACTTTGACAGCACACCTAACCAGTTACTGCTAGTGTGTGCACAAAAACCTAGAGCGTGAAATGTTAGATCTCAATGGGGGGCTTGAATCTGAAAAACCACTGCACAAAACACAAAAAAAAAGTGCATCACTTTGCCAGCACACCTAACCACCTAAACAGAGAATGCCAAGCTTACTATACAGATTTACTAAATCCTTTTACCACCAACAAACCCAGAGAGCCCTAACCTACCAACACAATACAGAATTCAAGTCCTCTCGAAGTGCACCACAGTATGGTACACCTCAAAACAGGGTTGGAAACACAAAGCAGGCTTGCTAGGACACTTGGGACAAAAATACCGCACATCTTTTCTAACACCCCTGGAACGACAAACCTTACAAGCTCTCTGAGCATATCTTTTATTAGGTGTTGGTGGAATTTGGTCAATGAAATGCTTACCCACCATTCGGGCAACATTGTCATTGCCAGGCATTTCTGGAACCTCCTGTACATCTCCAAACAAAAGGGCAGGGAGCCGTTGCAGCAGAAAATTGTAATAAGACAATTTGGGGCCTGGTACTGCCGCCTTGTAAACGACATAAGAATTATAGAGGGCCATTTGAATCATGTAAATTGCTGCTTTTTTGTACCAGGCCCTGGTTTTTTCGGATGGCGTCATAGTAAGTTTGAATTTGGTCTGTTTTATCGACGCCACCCATATGCTTACTATATTCTTTACAACAGAGTGGCTTTGATTTTGCGGGCCTGCCACGTCTGTGTTGGACAACTACACTCTCATTGTGGATAGTAGTAAGCATAAAAACATTTTTTGTGTCTGCAAATTTTAGGGCCAGGAGCTCATTCGCTTCTTAGAGCATTTACTTCTCCACGTTTCAATTTCTTGTCCACCAGTTCCTTAGGCAGTCCTTTGCGGTTTTGCCTAACGGTGCCACAGGCAAGGGTGTCCAAACAATAAAGTGTTCTAAATAAGAGGATGCTCGTGTAAAAGTTATCCACGTATAAGTGGTAACCTCGGCCCAACAGTGGAGTTATGAGCTCCCAGACAATTTTACCACTGGCAGTCAAATCAAGGGGACAACCGGGGGGGTCCAAATTAGAGTCCTTTCCTTCATAGAACATGAAAAAACTAGTATAGCCCGTGCTGCTTTCGCAGAGTTTGTAAAATTTCATCCCATAGCGAGCCCGCTTACTAGGGATGTATTGGCGAAATCTTAGGCGCCCTTTGAAGAGCAAAAGGGACTCGTCCACACATATATTTTGGGAGGGGGTGTAGACCTCTGCGAAGCGCTGAGACAGGCTATCTATAAGGGGCCTCAATTTGTAAAGCCTGCCATGACCGGGCTCATTAGGGGGAACAGCCGCTGCGTTGTCGTTAAAGTGAAGAAACCGCAGTAAAATTTGGTAATGGTTTCTTGGCATAACGGCTGAAAAAAGAGGGATGGAAAGGACTGTAGTGGTATCCCAGTATGAGGCTAAGGTGTTACGTTCTACGAGTCCCATTGCCAATGTGAGTGCCAGGAATCTTTTGATTTCACTGACATTAGTGGGATACCACGCATGGGCTCTTGAATACCCTGGTAAAGGGTGGCTGGCAAGATACTGCTCAGCGTATAAATTTGTAAAATGGACCATGTCCTGTAGGATGGCCTCTGTAATAAATTGATTGAAGAAATCTATGATTTGAAAGTTAGTGGTGTCCACCTTGACGCCCGCGACTGCAGTGAATGGGGGAATTTCTGGGGCATAATTACAGGGAGGCCCCCACACAGGCGCTCCAACTGCTGCATCACCACTACCCTCACCCTCTTCTACCTCCATGGGTGCATCTGGCACACTGCCACCATCCTCTGACTCTTCAGCAGTAAGCGTGCCGCCACTACTAGCCTCTGCGCTAATAGTGCTGCTATCACCAACCTCTGATTCCTCAGTAGAGGCATCAGATGGGACATACTCAGAATCTGAATCGCTAAATTCCTCTGAGCTGGGGTCCATGCAAAACCTAGCCGCTTCCTCAGCGGTATAAAACCGTTTGGCCATTGTGCCAGAAATATACAGACAATTGCAAAGCTATGAATCAATAGGCAGTCAAACAAATGAGAAAGCAAGACAGCTCCTACTTGAAATATGAGAATAATAAAAAGCCAGCAAAATATGACCAAGCACTGCTAATACAAACAACCAGAACAAAAAAAACACAAGCTAGCAAGATGACCAAAAGTTAACCCCTCCCAATATAAACAACCAGAACAAAAAAAAAAAACCTAAGCCAGCAAGATGACCAAGAATTAACCCCTGCTAATATAAACAACCAGAA
Source organism: Xenopus laevis (assembly GCF_017654675.1). NCBI lineage: Eukaryota > Metazoa > Chordata > Amphibia > Anura > Pipidae > Xenopus > Xenopus laevis. The sequence goes on from NC_054386.1 coordinate 68,335,626, forward strand.
TAAAAAAAAAAACCAAGCCAGCAAGATGACCAAGAATTAACCCCTGCTAATATAAACCACCAGAACAAAAAAAAAAAACACAAGCCAGCAAATTTCTGGGACAATCAGCTGAATGAAGCAGAATAAGACTACTAAAACTAAGTCACAGCAAAGGGAACGTTTTTTAGGGGCACTAAACAAGCAATAAAGAACAGTGCAAAGAAAACTCTTGAATACAATCACTAAAATGCAATAACACTACCCAAAGCAATAAAACAACAACGATTGGACTGAAATCAGTGGTCAAGGGTCCTAGATGCACTAGTGTCCCTGCAAAGTAAACCTTTTTTGGGGAGCTAAGCAAGTAGTAAAAAATGCAAGGGAAAAACTGAATATAATCAACAAGATGCAGCAAAATTACTGTTATTGGAGTGAAACTGGTGGTCAGAACTATAGATCCACCAGCGTCACTGCAAAGGGAAACTTTTCTAGGGAACTAAACCAGCAGTAAAGAACAATGCAAAGAATAAACTAAAAAAATCACCAAAAGCAATGAAAATGAACAGTTATTGGAGTGAAATCAGTGGTCTGGACTATAGATCCACCAGCGTCACTGCAAAGGGAAACTTTTCTAGGGAACTAAATCAGCAGTAAAGGACAATGCAAAGGGGAAACCAGCAGTAAAGAACAATGCAAAGAATAAACTAATAAAATCACCAAAAGTAATGAAAATTACGTTTTTGGGGTGAAATCGGTGGTCTGAACTATAGATCCACCAGTATTACGGCAAAGGGAAACCAGCAGTAAAGAACAATGCAAAGGGGAACTAAACCAGCAGTAAAGAACAATGCAAAGGGGAAATAAACCAATAAGAGCAATAAAAAACACAAACCAATGATAAAATGGCAAAAAACAGTAAAAAGCAATCAAATAATTGTAATACAAGATCAGAAATAAAGTTTGAAGAACAAATAAAGAAAAACTACTAAAGAAAGCAAAGAAAAAAAGAAAAGATAAAAAGTATAGAGAAAAAAAGTAAGAGTAAGTGTGAGTGTGAGTGTGTGCTTGGCAAAGTTGCCTGTAAGTGTGTTTGAGTGCAAAAGTGTACTAAGACCAAAGAAAAAAAAAAAAAAAGAAAAAAATTTTTTTTTAGACAGTTATAAACAGAAATAAACAGAAACAAAGGGTGTAGAGAGGTGTAGTTGAGCTCACTCAGTCGAATCCAGGCAATCAAAGCGACCAACTCGGCAGGAAACCAGCAGAATGGCAGCAGGGGGGCTCCAACTGTAGCAGATGCGCAGCAGGAGTGGAAGGGGCGGCGTTTCCGGGTGTAATTTATGGGGGGAGCAGTGGAGACGTCATCACTGTGCTCCTTGCGTCTCCACTGCTCCTATTGGCTGCCCAAAACCGATCGCTTACCGGATCGGTAAGTATGACCTTCTTTGCTCGTTGCCTAGGGGGTTCTGCACGGAATAGAAGCGGTGCGCAGCTTTTAAATGCGCACCGCTTTCTGCAGGGAGGGAAATGCTGCAGAACGTAGAATCTACGTTCTGTGGCATTTCAAGTACCTTTGCCACAGAACGTAGATTCTACGATCTGTGGCATTTAAAAGGTTAAAATATTAGGGCAATGACACAGTGCTATTTGTCGCTCAGAGTTTGTTGCTGCTATTAAATGCCACAAAATACTCTGCCATAGATAATAATGAGAATTGTCTCTCCTTAAACACTTAAATCATATAATCACTTAAAAATGCCATTGTATGCATATTTGAGCGATTAAAAAATGTAAATGTTTTAGCACAGTAAAGTTACCCTGAGCAGCTTTTTGCCTCCACTGGTAAAAAAAAAATTGCCTGATGAAAATTTGTCATGTTGCCTAAATTTCACCAGTGCCTGTAAAAACCATATATTTTGTAATACAAGTTGCTAATTGTTGAGTATTGGGAAATGCATGTATCACCTCTGTTAGTAAACAAACCCTTATATCTCTGATTTCATACGGTATGTCGAATGGACCAAAATAACACGGGCTACTTTATCCTTCAATATTTTAGGAAGGAGAATGGGTACAAAAACACATAAAAACTTGAATATTCGATTTGGAAAGACTTTTATTACTTGGCACCTCCTTGATCATTAACTTTCAAGTGACATAAGGAAATGCTAGCTCAGAAGTTTGGAAAAAAAGTTGGATTTTTCAAAGCAGGAGTAGTTACAGAAAATTGTAAAGCAAAGGAATTATAACAAAAACAATCCAAAACAGTGCTGGCAAATGAAAAGTTAAAACATCTCAAATGGCAGATAGAGACTTTCTAAAAAACAGAAACGTGACTGCAAGTCATTCTACCATAATAGAGCATACTAAACACTGATAGGTAGTCTTGCTAATATCTAAGGCATATCTAGCCTACTTTCTTTTACCTGCTCCCCCCAACCTCCTAGGGATAAAGTAAAGTAAATTTCCTAGTTTACACTTAATCTTTACAATAGTAGATACAGCATGATGCACAGCAGGGACCAGCAAATGCTCATTTCAAACACACACAAAATAATACTTCTTGAAAGGCATATATATTGCTTCCCACACTGGTGAATGCTGGAGTGCAAGTGGTAGCTCTAAAGCCCTAAAAGTGGTCACACACAATGGCTGGAAGAAGTTCAGAATAAAGAAGTATGTGAAAAGTTTAATTAATATATTAAAGTTGGAACTAAACATTTAATAAAAGGAGACCTGTGTACCATGTTAATAAGGCAATTATAAAAAAGATGTCTTAATTTACATCTCCTCACTTGACTGTCACCCTGATAGAAAACACTGGGTGCTTAATAAACTAGGTTTTTGCAATGAAGTGTTAAATCTGCCTCACATTCTGAAAGCAATAATTCATTATACCGCTCTTTTGCATATTTATAAGTAAACGGAAGAGCAGCAGATTTGGATAATTGCACTGTAATCTCACAATATTGTTGGTCCCCTCTTATCGTTTGCTTCTTACTCTGAATACTGAATGATCTCACCAAACAATGCTTCACAAATGTGAACAATACAACACACAACAGAAAAAGTCAAGGATTCTCTCCATATAATGACTTTCCAAATACACTACAAGTATGGGATCCATTATCCGGAAACCCGTTATTCAGAGGGCTTCCTATTACGAGAAGGCCGTCTCCCATAGACACCATTTAATCCAGATTTTGAAAAATTATCCCTTTTTTTCTGCAATAATGGAATAAATGGAGCTGTTGGAAGAGTAGAATCGTGAGAAGGAAAAAACAGTATATTGCACTTCTGAGACAGCAGAAAAATTAAAAATATTTCATTTTAGCCCTATTACAGTATATATCAGTTAGTTTCTCTTGCCTATTTAAATTATTTTTATGGATTTTTTCTACTCCGCTGGTGGAATTACATTTTTTTTTGCCCTGATTATATGTTCAAATGCTTTGAGGTTTTAACCTGACACATACAGTACATGTATTTAACATTACTAGAGATAGCACCCTCTAGTGGAGGCTATGAATTATATCTAAAACTAAATCTAGATTACTCAAAAATGCTGCAATGTCAAAGTTTTAAAGGGATAACATACCCCGTTTTGACACAAGAATAAATAGAAAATGTGCATAAACAATAAACTTCCAAAAAATATACATTTGGTTCATTGTATAATGCTTCTTCCCTTGTTCAACTGCAAAGCTATGGATTCTGGGAATTGAAGGCCCTCTGTTTTCACAGTGATAGCCTTGGAATCCTTCACGTCTCACGATGAGGAGGGGGTGGCAACTATCTACATAAGCCCAACTGAAAACAAGGAGAGTGTATATTCCCTTTCGGACTCTAACCCCCTATATGTAATAAAAGGCACAACGCTTGCCCACGTGCAGTAACTAACAGCAACCAAAAAGATGTCTTTTTTTTTTTAAACATGCTACCATCAAATCCTACCAGCTGTTTGGTTGTTATGGGTGACTAGAATAGAGAATAAAGTAAAGTAAATCAAGGGCTAACTTTCAGAATTTAAAGGAGAAGGAAAGCTATGGCGGCATTTTATTGCCAATAGATTAGCTGCAATAGTGCAAGCTAGAATGCTATATTTATTCTGTAGAATGTTTTACCATACCTGAGTAAAAAGCTCTAGAAACTCTCTGTTTGTTTAGGGTAGGAGCTGCAGTATTAATGTGGTGTGACATCACTTCCTGCCTGAGTCTCTCCCTGCTCTGGGCTCAGATTACACTAGAGAAGGGAGGGGTGGGGGGAGAGGAGCAAATTGAGCATGCTCTTGCCCAGGGCAATGAGGTTTAAGCTGAAGGCAGGAAGTCTGATACAGAAGCCCATGTGTACAGAAGGAAAAGAAATGCAGTGTTTCTTTTGACAGGGGACTCAGAGCAACATTACTTTGGGGGTTTACTGGTATGTTAAGATGGACCTTTCTGATAAGGTTTACTTAGTTTTAACCTTTCCTTCTCCTTTAACTGTCTGTATCAATCCGTTATACCCACTGTGACCCCATCTGTTGAAAGGAAAGAATAAACATAAATTAGCATGTTTTAGCACATGTAGAATACATTGTCTGTGTTGAAGCCCATGTAAAGGAGAATGTATCTGATCACACATAATTTTGTCCTGGCTGCATCTCCTTTATATTTCAGCTACAAGAACATATTTTCTAGGATAATGTAGTTATTGATATTACCTGTGCTACTGATGAGACTGGTGGCTCAGCTGCACAGACAACAGAAAAGTATTGTGAATATTTATAAAGTAGCATGCTTTTGATGTGTACATAACACACTTACTGATATTACATATTGTAATATCAAAAGTGGCTGCCGCTCAATGTACATTGTACAGTGCATCCTGTCTCAGGGTGAACGCAGTGTGCAAAACACCTTTACAACTGTGATGCAGTTGAAGGCCTTCCAGAACTGGACATAGAATCCAATATTAGTTGGTGCAAGAACCTCAACCTCACGGAGGTGCTCCAGTTTTTCAACAGGTATCGAAAATGGGGCAGTATATGGGATGGGGATGCACTAGTGAGAATCAGAAGGGGTGAGGGAGGCCTCTCCAGGACTACAATTTTTTTGTCTATGGCTTTAATCACAAAAAATGAACATGTTTTAAAGTAATCAAAATATAATGTACTGTTCCCCTTTACTGGTAAATCTGATGTGTTTGCTTCAGAAACACTACTATAGTTCATATACTGTAAACAAGCTGCTGTGTAGCAATGGTGGAAATAGAAAATAGGCTATATGGCACTGGTTAAATAGAGGATAACATAACACCATTATGTTCTGCAGAGCTTATTTGCTATCAGCTGTGTAACCTGAGCCTTTTCTTCTTTGAATGGCTGCCCCATTGCTAAACAGCAGCTTATTTATATAAACTATAGTAGTGTTTCTAAAGCACTGCAAGAGATTCACTGGCACACAGGTAATGCTGGCAGGGTGAAACCCTTGCTTTAAATTTATTTAATGCAGCATGCAACGTTTCGGGGGTGAGCATCAGCATGCTTGATAAAGGGGGTCGCCCCCGAAACGTTGCATGCTGCTTTATTAGTATATTTGGATAGGTGGCCGATACCTATTTCACTGGGCACCAGGGTTTTGTTGCTTTGGAGGGCCAGGGTGTGCGTCTGTATCCGGATATTCTCCATAGTGTTTCTAAAGCAAATACAACAGTTTTACCAGTGCAGGGCAACACTGCATTATATTTTTATTACTTTAAAACAATTCAGTTTATTGATGTTACTGTTCCTTTAACAAAGAAACAAGCCAGAAACACTGCACATAAGGGGCAAATTTACTAAAAGGCAAAGTAACTAACGAGGGCGAAAATTCGGCGGCGTGACGTCCTTTCTGTACTTCGCGGATTTACTTACGGTCGCTGTCGTAACTTCGCTAGCAAAGGAGTTAGACTCTACTGGTACTTCGCTCCCTAACGCCTGTCGCTCTGGCGAATGGACGCAACTACGCAAATTCACTAAGATACGGATTTTACTGAACTTTAACTCTTGCGCCAGACTTGCCTTCGCCACCTCAGTCCAGACGAAGTGCAATAGAGTAGATAGGACTTCCTAAAAAAATTGTTGGAAAGTCCCAAAAAACGCTGGCGTCTTTTCTTTTTTTCAGGGTGATAGGCTGAAAAAGAGCGTACATTTTTTTTGGGGTAATTGGCCTCCCCCTACATTTCCTAACATATGGCACATAAACTATACAGTGGGCTCATGTGTAAGTCCCAATACTCATAAACAGTCCCAGTATTCTACATAAAATTACTAATTGTGCTTAATACAGGGGAATACCTATGCTGCCATAGTTTTATGGGATCTCTCTGTACAGGCTATGAGCAAATTTAGGGACTGTTCCTGCTGAATTCTGCTTAATACAGGGGAATACCTATGCTGCCATAGTTTTATGGGATCTCTCTGTACAGGCTATGAGCAAACGTAGGGACTGTTCCTGCTGAATTCTGCTTAATACAGGGGAATACCTATGCTGCCATAGTTTTATGGGATCTATCTCTCTGTACAGGCTATGAGAAAACTTAGGGACTGTTCCTGCTGAATTCTGCTTAATACAGGGGAATACCTATGCTGCCATAGTTTTATGGTATTTCTCTGGATAGGCTATGAGCAAACTTAGGCGGCTCTTCCTGCTGAATTGTGCTTAATACAGGGGGATACCTATGCTGCCATAGTTTTTTGGTATCTCTCTTTACAGGCTATGAACAAACTTAGGGGATGTTCCTGCTGAACTATGCTTAGTACAGGGGGATATCTATGCCGCTATAGTTTCATGGTATTTCTCTGTACAGGCTATGAGCAAACTTAGGGGGATGTTCCTGCTGAATTGTGCATAATACAGGGCGATACCTATGCTGCCATAGTTTTATGGGATCTCTCTGTACAGGCTATGAGCAAACTTAGGGACTGTTCCTGCTGAATTCTGCTTAATACAGGGGAATACCTATGCTGCCATAGTTTTATGGGATCTCTCTTTACAGGCTATGAACAAACTTAGGGGATGTTCCTGCTGAACTATGCTTAGTACAGGGGGATATCTATGCCGCTATAGTTTCATGGTATTTCTCTGTACAGGCTATGAGCAAACTTAGGGGGATGTTCCTGCTGAATTGTGCATAATACAGGGGGATACCTATGCTGCCATAGTTTTATGGGATCTCTCTGTACAGGCTATGAGCAAACATAGGGACTGTTCCTGCTGAATTCTGCTTAATACAGGGGAATACCTATGCTGCCATAGTTTTATGGGATCTCTCTGTACAGGCAATGAGCAAACTTAGGGACTGTTCCTGCTGAATTCTGCTTAATACAGGGGAATACCTATGCTGCCATAGTTTTATGGTATTTCTCTGGACAGGCTATGAGCAAACTTAGGCGGCTCTTCCTGCTGAATTGTGTTTAATACAGGGGGATACCTATGCTGCCATAGTTTTTTGGTATCTCTCTTTACAGGCTATGAACAAACTTAGGGGATGTTCCTGCTGAACTATGCTTAGTACAGGGGGATATCTATGCTGCTATAGTTTCATGGTATTTCTCTGTACAGGCTATGAGCAAACTTAGGGGGATGTTCCTGCTGAATTGTGCTTAATACAGGGGGATACTTATGCTGCCATAGTTTTATGGTATCTCTCTTTACAGGCTATGAACAAAATTAGGGGATGTTCCTGCTCAACTGTGCTTAGTACACAGGAATACCTGTGCTGCCATAGATCTATTGAATTGTCTCTAATAACTCAAGCAACACTTTCTCTTGACTTTTAGTTTCCTACTGTTCTGAATGGGAACATGAAAATGTGGCTGAAGCAGAAAGAAATTCTCACCTTCATTTACACTGACTTGTATTCCCATCTTCTGGTCATTGAACCAACCAGGAATCTGTAGCCAGCAGCAGTAGGTTCCGGAACAACTGATGGTCAGTTGGGTGATGGTCGTGATACTTTCCCTGTTCTGTGTTCTCAAATAATCTGTATCTCTCGGACTGGTAAAATAAACCGCATCTCCTTCTGTGTTCCACTCGTAAGCTTGCATCTGTGGGTATTACATTTCCCTTCACAATCATTCCTACTTACACGATGTGGCGGCTAAACTAACACATAGATATTGAGGGTTCAGTCCCCAATTTATAAACAACTGAGTCGCTGGATAAATACAGTAAGGAAAGGTACAATAGTGAAGCCCCATTGGTTCTGTAAGCCCTCTTAGTCAGCACATTTAAATTATACTCACAGGAGAAAGTTCTTCAAATGTACTGCTCCGTATAACCTTTGCACCTTCTGCTCTGCTGTAAGTTGAGAGATCCTGTGATCCAGTTGCATGTGGTGGATTGTACATCTAAACTCTGAGATACAGCACTCTGGAAAAAAATTGTATTCCATCTACATAAAAAAATATAGACCAATAGAAAAGATGTCATGCATAGATCAGTTTAAAACAAACTAACATTTTTAAAGCAATATTTGCTCACCCTTTTCTGCTTTGTGGTTCTGACCCTTGAAGCAATATAGCAGTTCAGGCATGTTAATCAGCTTCTGCTACGTTGTGTCAGGAGTCAGAACTAGCAGTGCAAGGAAGGTCTGCTAGTTGCTGTTGCATAAAAGGGCTTTATAATGCAAAAAAAGTCATCAATTACCTGTAATAAGTATCCTAGTGATGTCACTGGATATAAACAGTGCTTACTGAAGTCATATATCACATCTCATTGAAGTGTTTACATGGGTCTTATACGAAGAAATGCTACTCCTGCTTTCAGATATGAGAGGTGCCCCAATCTCACTCTAATGTATAACTCAGCCTGCAGCATTTTGCTTTTATATGGTCACAGAACCCCTCAGTGACTTCTAATATCCTTATCATTTACAGAAGACGGATATTATCGCATAAAATAAATGTGACACAGAGTTACTTATATAACTCAGCCTGAAGCCCTGTGCTTTTATATGGTCACAGAACTGAACATTATACAGTCACATATAACATATATAAAAAAATTAAAATACTGAAAATTGGCATGTGCATATGTATTCACCTCCTTTGCCATGAAGCCCCTAAAAAATCCTGGTGCAACCAATTACCTTCAAAAGTCACATAATTAGTGAGATAAAGTCCAGCTGTGTGCAAGTGTCACATGATCTGTCAGTATAAACACAACTTTTCTGAAAGGCCCCAGAGGCTACAACATGGTACCACAACAAATCTGCCAAGAGAGGGTCACCCACCAAAACTCACAGACCGGGCAAGGAGGGCATTAATCAGAGAGGCAGCACAGAGACCAAAGGTAACCCTGAAGGAGTTGCAGAGTTCCACAGCAGAGACTGGAGTATCTGTCTATAGGACCACAATAAGCCGTACAGTCTATAGAGCTTGGCTTTATGGAAGAGTGGCCAGAAAAAAAGCCATTACTTAAAGGAAAACTATACCCCCCAAACAATGTAGGTCTCTATTAAAAGATACTGAGTAAAACAGCTCATGTGTAAAACCCTGCTTCATGTAAATGAACCATTATCATAATAATATACTTTTTTAGTAGTATGTGCCATTGGGTAATCATAAATAGAAAATTGCCATTTTAAAAAAAAAGGGCCGCCCCCTGAGATCGTAAGATTCACTGTACTCACATACAAACCACATGTAAGGTCACATGAGCCAATTAACAGACAGAGTTCTGCCTTTTGCTTCCTCACTTCTTCCTGTTACAGTTAGTGTTGTAGTATTTCTGGTCAGGTGATCTCTGAGGCAGCACAGATAGAGTCACGAAATGGTGGTTCAAGGCAAGAGAGGTAAAAGGGCAATATTTATGTAAATATATATTCCAGTTTGGTAAGATTCTTTAATATGTCATTCAATTTGATATAAACTATCTGTTGCTTAAGTATTCATTTTGGGGGTATAGTTTTCCTTTAAAGTAGGCACGTTTTAAGTTTGCCAAAAGGCATTGTGGGCGACTCCCCAAATGTATGGAGGATGATGCTCTGGTCAGATGAGACTAAAATTTCACTTTTCGGCCACCAAGGAAAATGGCACAAACCCAACACATCCCATCACCCCAAAAAAAACACCATCGCCACAGTGAAACATGGTGGTGGCAGCATCATGCTGTGCGAATGTTTTTCAGCAGCAGGGACTGGGAAACTGGTCCGAGTTGAGGAAAAGATGGATGGTGCTAAATACAAGGATATTCTTGAGCAAAACCTGTGTCAGTCTGCCTGTGATTTGAGACTGGGACGGAGGTTCACCTTCCAGCAGGACAATGACCCGAGCATACTGCTAAAGCAACACTCGAGTTGTTTAATTAAAATGTTATGAATGTGCATTTACTTTTTGTTGTACATAGTTTCCCTTTGTATGTTGTAATTTGAACTGTCTAGTCTAGTGAAATAGAATAGTTATTGTTACTTTAGTGCTGTTAGATTTTCAAGATAACCTTATACATAAAACACAGCTCTGATATCTGCACATTTTTAATACTAGAAGGAGAGTAAGCGTCTGTAATATGTAACATTTTTTTATACTTCAGGCTTTGTCTTTCTTCTCCTTTCTAATTCGCCCACTCACCACATATGGTAACCACAGCACTAACCCAGCTATAATCATTCATATATGTGTTTATATTCTACCTAATGTTTCTGAAAATTGGATTACAAATGTCAATCCTCGCAATCTGATTTGTGATGGACATTTACACCTTACTCTGCTGCTCTGTGGAAGATTAGTCATATCTCATATTAGTAATGGAAAATTCTATGAAAATCTGTAAATGTTAATGGGGTGGTTCACCTTTCACTTAACTTTTAGTATGTTATAGAATGGGCAATTCTAAACACATTTTCAATTGGTCTTCATTATTTATTTTTTATAGTTTTTAAATTATTTCCCTTTTTCTTCTTCTGATTCTTTCCAGCTTTGAAACGGGTTTCACTGACCCCATCTAAAAACAAATGCTCTCTAAGGCTACAAATGTATTGTTATTGCTACTTTTTATTACTCATCTTTCTATTCAGGTCCTCTCCTATTCATTTCCCAGCCTCTTATTCAAATCAGTGCATGGTTGCAACGGTAATTTGGACCCCAGCAACCAGATGGCTGAAATTGCAAACTGGAGAGCTGCTGAATAAAAAGCTAAATGACTCAAACCCCACAAACAATAAAAAATGAAAACCAATTGCAAATGGTTTTAGAATATCACTCTCTACATCATACAAAAAGTTTATTTAAAGGTGAACAACCCCTTTAAAGAAAAATTAATTCTGCTCCCTTTCCTTAGGTTTCCTTAGTGTATTCAAAAGCTGTAAAAGTGTGGAGTGACATAGAAAAAAATGCCATTACACGCCTGGCCAGAATAAATGTCATATCACGGTTGCCAATGAAGATAGGTTGTATCACAGCTCACTGCAGGATTGTTTTAATATGGGCTCAGGGCAAAGATTTAATTTGTGGTCCCACAAATCCATCCTTTCAACACATCCAGGGCAATGCTGATTCCAAGTACCTTACATATGCACATATTACTAAATTTCAAAAGAGTTAAATGTACCCCTAGTCTTTAGGTTTTTTCTTACCAGTGCACAGACAACCCCCCCTGCAAAACAGCATCTTAAAGGGATCCTGTAATCAGAAAACACGTTTTTTTTCAAAACGTTAATAGTGCTACTCCAGCAGACTTCTGCACTGAAATCCATTTCTCAAAAGAGCAAACAGATTTTTTCATATTCAATTTTGAAATCTGACATGGGGCTAGCATTTTGTCAATTTCCCAGCTGCCCCTGGTCATGTGACTTGTGCCTGCACTTTAGGAGAGAAATGCTTTCTGGCAGGCTGCTGTTTCCTTCTCAATGTAACTGAAGGAGTCTCAGTGGGACATGGGTTTTTACTATTGAGTGCTGTTCTTAGATCTACCAGGCAGCTGTTATCTTGTGTTAGGGAGCTGTTATCTGGTTACCTTCCCATTGTTCTTTTGTTTGGCTGCTGGGGAGGGAAAGGGAGGGTGATATCACTCTAACTTGCAGTACAGCAGTAAAGAGTGATTGAAGTTTATCAGAGCACAAGTCACATAACTTGGGGCAGCTGGGAAATTGACAATATGTCTAGCCCCAGATTCAGATTTCAAAATTGAATATAAAAAAATCTGTTTGCTCTTTTGAGAAATGGATTTCAGTGCAGAATTCTGCTGGCACAGCACTATTAACTGATTCATTTAGAATTTTTTTACCATGACAGTATCCCTTTAATAACAAAACAATCACAAAGGGGGAAGGGAGCTGTTCTATACTTGTAATCTAAGCAGCAAACATTGAGTGCCTTTAATTTCCCTCAGGGTTGGACTGGGGTCCCTTGGGGTCCCCCCACCCCCTTAGGTGCCCCAGCCTGCCTGCTTACACAATGTGGTAGAGGGTTTAAGTCGGTGGACGGGCACAGAGAGAAGCATTGCCTAATTCTAATAAAATTAATTTATATATACAGAATATTTGAAGCATGGGTCACTGAAGTTGCTCAGTAAAGCTAATCCTTCCTGTGAAGACTTGTTTTAAAGGAAATCCCATCCAGGGAGAAAAAGCTTAAAACATTTCCTTTGGACTAAGTACTCCAGCTGGAGCATTTTTATGTTGAAAAGGCCATTCCCTAAATACTATCCATTGCCACCAATTATGTTATGTATATTGTTTAGTGAAGGGTCATTTAAGGAGTCAGTTTTTCCAGGGGAGTACAGTAGTAATTCTGAAGTCATTTCATGAAATGAGAATTCCAGTTATGATATATACAAGTATGTGCTTGGTCATCAAGGGGTTACTGCAATTGACAGGAATGAGACTGCAGGCCTCCTCAGCACTGATTAACTCTGAAATTGTCTCTAGGGAGTTCAGCTGCCGGCTGGTGCTGTGGTTTCCTTCCTTGTTCGCAGGTCCCCTGTCATCAAGTTCTGCTGCAACAACGAGCCAGAACTGCAATTTGGGCAGGTCATGTGACCTGGCTTCCTGTAAGTTCTCTCCTTTTGAATTGAAAGACAAGTTTTAGTGAAGATAGTGCCAGCCTTAATGTTTATTCCGTGCACTGAAGCCCAGAGATAACAGAGATGTTGCGACGGAAGCCATCCAATGCATCAGACAAGGACTCAAACCAAAAAAAGAAGGTAAGCTTATTGAGCAAATATCATGATTTTTTTTTAAATCTCAATTTTATTGCTTAGTACATGGGACTGAATGATATATTTCAGTTACAGCGGTCTCCTATGTATTTGTCACATAACCATGGATCAACAGCAGTTAGGGTGGCTGAAGTTCTTTTTAAATACAAGGCACCCATTAAAGAGGAAAAGCCTTGGAAACCCAGCTAATGCTATGTCAAATTATAAAGTCATGACTTGAAATAGCATTAGCATAAAGTCATGGAACTCTGAGAGCTGTCTCAAACAATATTATCAGGCAGGGAGCTCTGCGGCAGTTACAAATACTGTATCTCCTGAAAGCTATGTGCAGGTCCATAATGTAATTTAATCATTGGCCTGGAGGCAAAAGATTGAACCATATCCACTCATGTGACAAAAATGTGCAAAGTTTAGATCATTTGGCAACCTCATTAAATCAGCATACAGTATGTTAGTGTGTATGTCAGTTTTGTTGGCAGTGACAATGAAGTCAACCATACAAGACTTTAGGGTAAACTTTGCATATCAAACAGCCTTTTAGAACAACAGTTGGTTTTAGTAATTAATTTTTAATGCAATATTAGTTTTTAGTGTCTGCACACAAATAGCAAATAACAATTCTACTACAGTACTTGGCTACTGCAGCTCAGAATTGCTTTATTTATGCAGCTGCTGAAGAGACAAAAACAATCAAAGTGCCTATAAAGTATATTTTTATATGTGCTGGCACTTTACAGGGGTTGTTCGCCTTTGAGTTAACTTTTTATATAATGTATGAGATTGGTACAATTAGCAGTTTTCTTTTTATTATTTGTGTTTAATTATTTCACTTCTTGATCAAGAGTTGTCCAGTTTGTAGTATCAGCAGCTATCTTGGTGCTAGGGTGCTAGAAACCAGGAAGTGGTTTGAAAGAAAGACTGGTACACGAGCAGAAAAATAAGTTAAGTAACAATAACAACAAATTTGTAGCCTCACAGAACAATCGTTTTTTGGCTGCTGGGGTCAGTGGCCCCCCCATTTAAATGCTGGAATGAGGCAAGTAATTAAAAAACTATTAAGCTAAACAACTAAGAGGTATCGAAAAGATGTTTTGTCTTAGTCATTCTATTATATACTAAAAGTTAACTTAAAGGTGAACCATCACATTGAACGTACTGTTATGTATTGGGGGGGTTGTGGGTGCACACCTGAGGCCAATTTCAAAATGTTTAGAGCCCTGTCTCAATGATTCAAGTAAAAATGCAAGGCAGTCTCTCCCTCTTAAAAGCCGCTCAGCAGTTGGCGGGGGAGCAACGTTGCACTGCATTTAATAAAATTGCAAGGGCTTGCCCTGCTTAACTAAACTCCTGTGTGCCGGTGATTCTCCTATGCACCTTGACTGGGTGGTTGCCGGGGTGTGCGGTTTTTGCAAATTGGCTTGGGGGAGGATTTAGCACACAGTTTTAAACCAAGGCACAGGAGATGTTTACATAAAGAATTGTCACTAAACAGAGATGTAAAATTCCTTTTTTACTATGATTAGAGGTAAATAAGTTAGGGACCATCATGTGGGGTTTTTCCTTGATGTGGTATGGTGGCTTATCATTTTGAAAAAACCCTGTTTCAAAATGACATGCACTTGCATATTTACTTGAATCATTTAGACAGGGCTCTAAACGTTTTGAAATTGGCCTCAGGTGTGCACCCACAACAACCCCCCCCCCCCCATTTTTGTACTGTAATGTATTCATGCACAGATCATTAATTTCTATTGTTTGGCTTTAGACATATATACAACATCATCACTGATAATACAGTGGCTCTTACTACTAAAGCAAGCAGAATGGATTATCTCTAACAATGTTCAACAATGTTTCCTGGCTGAGCCTTGTCAATATTGTTAGTAATGTATATCTATGGTATTGGTTACTAACTTTTTTCAGACTTCATTTATGAAACCTACACTGGATTTCATACTACGGTTGCTACAAATCCATATAGAATCCTTCACAATAGATTCAGCCAAGTACCAAACAGAATCCAAACCCTAATTTGCATATCCAGATTTAAGGAAAAAAAACATTCCATCCATTTTGAACAAAACATTGTTGCATTCCATTTTCCAAAGCTTTAAAATCACATGACTTCTAGGGGCCGATTCATCAAGAGTCGAATATCGAGGGTTAATTAACCCTCGATA
Organism: Xenopus laevis; assembly: GCF_017654675.1. Taxonomy (NCBI): domain Eukaryota; kingdom Metazoa; phylum Chordata; class Amphibia; order Anura; family Pipidae; genus Xenopus; species Xenopus laevis. The sequence goes on from NC_054386.1 coordinate 68,350,960, forward strand.
TTCGACTAGGAACTAAAATCCTTCGACTTCGAATATCGAAGGATTTAGCGCAAATGCTGCGATCGAACGATCGAAGGATAATTCCTTCGATCGAACGATTAAATCCTTCGAATCGAACGATTCGAAGGATTTAAATCCAACGATCGAAGGAATATCCTTCGATCAAAAAAAGTTAGCCAAGCCTATGGGGACCTTCCCCATAGGCTAACATTGACTTCGGTAGCTTTTAGATGGCGAACTAGGGGGTCGAAGTTTTTTTTAAAGAGACAGTACTTCGACTATCGAATGGTCAAATAGTCAAACGATTTTTACTTCGAATCCTTCGATAGTCGTAGTCGAAGGTCGAAGTAGCCCATTCGATGGTCGAAGTAGCCCAAAAAACACTTCGAAATTCGAAGTTTTTTTACTTCGAATCCTTCACTCGAGCTTCATGAATCGGCCCCCAAGGGTTCATTTCAGTTTGGCATTTTGACGGTCAAATCCAAATCATGCAAAGTCCTACGAATCGTCTGAATCCCAAGCCTATTCCTGGATTTGGTGCATTTTAATGAATAAAAACATAATAACATTCGGATTAGCCTTTTCTGCCTTCATTTTAAACCATTTAGGAATAAACAACATATTGATGTGGGGTAGGACATAGATTACTCAGAGCCTTATTTATTTCTAGTATCTTACTCTGTGGTTTAGTCAGTTGCGCCAAACTGACCTGATATTTTGATACAGTCCATATAGGGTGATAGTGGTGAATGTGATGATTGAGTACTGTATGTATGAACAGGAAATTCCATGTAAAATAAAAGCAGTTCTAAATACAAGACTGCTGCTTATACACAAACATGTTTTATACTCAATCAAGCAATTGCCACATTATTGCAACCAAGTGAATATCCACAGTATAACTGTATGTTATTTTTCATTAGCAAGCTTCTATAAAGCACCAACATATTCCACAGCCCTGTACAATATAAGGGCATATCCATGAAACATATAGTTTACATACAAATAGTGACACATGCAGGAGGTAAAGATGGCCCTGCTTATTAGAGCTTACAATTTAAAAAAAAATTCTAATTTTTCAAACTCGGGTGAATGGTATCGACCTGAAACCTCGAATAGAATAGAAATAACTTGATTTTTCAGGAAGGCTGCAAACAACTCCCAGGACGTCCCCCCACCGGCTAAAACAGCAATTCGGCAGGTTTAAGGTGGCGAATAGTCGCAAATCGAATTCTTAAAGGGCCAGTACATGATACATTTCGAAAATCAAATTCAAATTTTTTTAAAAACTCAAATCAAATTTTAACTATTCTCGAATTCCACACAAAAACGCGAAAATTCGAATTTGAACGTTCACTTCGACCCTTGCTAAATCTGCCCCAAAGTGTTTATGCTGGATGTCTTTATACCTAGCGATCAACAAGCTGAGTTCCGATTAAGTAGTAAATTTTACCTTTTCAGAATTTGTCAGATAAAAGTCAGATATGTTTCTACTAAACTACTGGAACAGGAAGTATAACCACAAGAGATGACCCACAACCTGGACATATTGTAGAATACCCAGGTCATTGAAGTGTTTTTGTTGGCTGTATTAAAGAAAATTATTTTGCTGGCCAAAAATACTATTCTAGCAAAAAATGTTTTCTATTGCACTAGCCCAGTGATTGTTTTCTTGTGACATTTTTGTGGGTGCGCTTGTAAAACCATGACATTTTTTTATATGTATTGAAATAGAAAAAACAGCAACACATATGGAGGTTTTTACTATTTTGAATAAAACTGCACAGCTCTGTTCAATTACACTTGATTTTTAGGGGCAGATTTACTAAAGGGCGCAGGCGTAACTTCGCTAGCAAAAGAGACAGATGCTAGCGGTTACTTGCACTCTATCGCCAGGCAAATTTTCGCTCTGGCGAATGGATGTTACTCCGCAAATTCACAAAGATGCGGATTTTACTGAACGTTACCTCTTTCGCCAGACTTGCCTTCACCAGCTCAGACCAGGCGAAGTGCATTTTTTGGAGTGAATATACTGTATCTTCCTCAATCTCCTGTTACTTACATCATATTTTAGCGGAAAAAACAAACAAACCATTTTTCCTTTTTTCAGAGTGATAGGGGCAAATTTACTAAAGGGCGAAGTGACTAACGTTGGTTCACCAGCATGATGTCATTTTGGAACTTTGCCGATTTACTAACGGTTACCTCTTGCGCCAGACTTGCCTTCACCACCTCAGAACTGGCAAAGGGCAATAGAGTAGATAGGAGTTCCTCAATAAATAGTTGAAAATTTTTCTAAGTCCTAAAAAATGCTAGCTTCTTTTTTCAGGGTGATAGGCTGCATAATTTTTTTGGGGTAACCTGCTTCCCCCTACATTTCCTAACATATGGCACATGAACTATACACTGGACTCATGTGTAGGGCAATATAACAACTCTATTTTATTTTATTAAGGTTTCCCTGTCTTGAGTAATGTAATGTATTTGCTGCAACATATACTTTTTGAACTTTAACTTCCCGCTGTATGCAAATTAGCCAACACTAGTGCAACTTCGCTTTGCTTGGCACAGTAACGCTAGAGCAACTTTGCCAGTGTTCAGCCCCTGGACGCAACTTTAGATTTTAGTGAATTAGCGCTGTCCTGGGGAATCTACGCCTGGCGAAGTGTTGCACTGTGAACGAAGCTGTCGCTGGCAAATTTTCAGAGGTTAGTAAATTTGCCCCATAGCCTGCAAAAGTCCTTACATTTTCCCATACATTTTCTAACATATGGAACATTTACTATACAGTGGGCTCATGTGTAGGGCAATATAACAACTCTATTTTCTTTATTAAGGTTCCCTGGACTTGTGTAATGTAATGTATTTGTTGCAACATATACGTGCATTCAACTTTATAATTTCCCGTTGTATGCAAATTAGCCTGAGCGAAGACCTCTATTGTATAATATTATTGTATAATTGAACGCTAGCCCATCTTATTTTTGATTTCCGAAGTAACGCTGGCGAAAATTCTCCAGCGTACGGCGCTCTGGACGCAACTTTGTATTTTAGTAAATTAGCATTGTCTGAGTGAATTTTCACCTGGAAAAGTGTTGCGATGGCTGCAAAGCTGTCGCTGGTGTATTTTTGTCGATTAGTAAATTTACCCCTTAGAGTTCCCCTCTGATGGACTCTCTGTTCACCCTTTGATAAATGTGTCCCTTTGTTAGAGACGTTTCCTAGGACACAATACCAGGAAATATATGCCGGGACCAGGGAAGAGGATGTTAACCATTGAAACCAGATGTAAATAGAGAGCAGTAACACAAATTTAGTTTGCATGCAAGCTTGTGTCATTCTGAATGTGCCCTTAACATCATCACATTGGAAGATGCATTGTTTTAATAAAATATGAATTGTTTATGAACCAACAGTATTGATTGGAGAGAGTGGTGCTTGTTGTTATTGGCTGAGTGGTTCCATATCTGTGATGGTAGGGGCAAGAGTAATTATTGCTGGCACCTTACATGAGAACATGACGATATATGCCCATAGTCTGGACATTTGGGCAGTCCTAAAATGACCAAAGCAGGAACAAAGGTGCCAATATTATTTAATAGAGTTTTCAAGATATTTAAGGGGGTAGGCGGTAATGAACATTTTTGGCTTTTCCCAGTTCTCATTTGCTTGTCTTTGTTTTACAGTCAACTTGAAGAGTGAAACTTCCTTTCAGCTAGTCAGGTGTGAAATTATTTCCTGTCAGCTTTTCCTCTTGCAGACATTTACACATTCCCCCTACAGTAAGAAACGGGTTAATGTGCATATCTCAAACTCTATCTACTATCAGAGAATGTGAGGGTTATGCATCCTGCCCAAAGTGAGAGATTTTCTGCATGCAAATAACAAAGAAACCACATTTTATAACAATGTTGCATACAGAACAATGTTTCCATCACGTTGCCAGAATGTGCTTTTCAGATTAAGGTGCTCAGAATGTATTTACTTGGTATGGAATGCCAGGCCTACTGTGCATCACTGCTGGGTATCAGCTACTACTGGATACATTCTTTGGGCAGAAAAGCCTGTAGATCTTGCCACCTATTTTGAGAAAAAATACTTCATATGGAGTATTACCTCAGCGTTCTATGATCTGTGTAAAGGCATGAGGTCTGCACGCTCACATAGATCTGTTTCCCTGGCTAGTGTTTTTACACCCGCACACTAAGCTAAGCTTTAAGCATAAACTAAGCCCATCATTTTTGTTATTGAATGAAAATCAAATCCCCCATAAAAGAGTTATCTGAACCAAATGTCAACACTTATTTGCATATTTATATCTGACCAAAATGTAAAAAAAAAATGAATATCTGTGTACAAAAAGTTTTCATTGTCCAGACATTTTGGGTTCTTATTTTCTTTGGTTAAACACAAAAAAATATGTCCACATCCTACAAAAAGGGCAGCAAATTTCCAAGTTAATTCTGGATTTTATAAATTTGCAATAAGAATTCCTTCACTTACTCCCCCTGTTTCTTCTCTGAGAAGAAGAAACCCTGAACTTTATTCTGCACTTGGAATTCAGGGGCACATACGTTTACTGCCGTGGCCAACTCAAATATTTCCAGAATGTTTTGAGTAAAAGACTTTCTTTTGATTTACGAGCATGCACATTTTGTGCTGAAGTTGCTGCATAGCATGCGGATGTGGTATACATTTTAGACTAATTTGTAACAGGTAACTACTGAAGTTCTTTACCAACCAGTTTTATCTTTTTTAAATGCTGCTTAAAAAGTGTTTTACATTGGCACTAGGATCTGGTACATATGATCATTGTAACATCCCTGTATCTAAATTGTGGAACTCCTTGACTAACATGCTAGTCCTGCTGCTTATTTTACTTTTGCCATGTTCCTTTCAAAACCAAAATGTATGAACTAGCTTGGTGTCTTATCTTAGCAGTGTACACAGTCTGGGAATGAGAAAGTCAATAACAAGGTACAGTGGGTACTGTATGTCTCTTCCCTATTTGGTGACACTAAAGTAGTCACATGCTTTTTAAATCGCTACAGATTCAGATGATCAGAATTTTGTGTGGATAGCCAAGTTGCACTGACTGGATTGTATTCTGTAGGATTGCATAAAATTCACAATAAAGGCTTCTACTTTCTGTTGATTTATCCCATTCTATACATGATGATGGGGGTCATCAGCTGACAGCATTGTACATTGAATTCCAAATCAGTATGGCAGACCATTCATCACACAGAAGTACCATACAGTAGCACTACAGGCATGTTAAAGGATGGTTATCCTATTCAGCACTGCTCAAACACAGTAGCTTCTACTTCCTTGTGAAGACTTCTACTTCATCAGCTGACTGGACTGGATGTTACATTCAGTTCCAAATCAATATGATTGGTCACAAATAAGCACCATGCAGTAGCACCACAGACACAATTCAGCCCTGCCCAAACACAAGGCATCACAACCATCTTTGATGTATAAAATAAACACCAATATAATATAATGACAATACTATAACATATAACAACACCATACATGGAAGAAACATTACTATTTTCAAATTATTACGAGAAGAGAATTTTTCCCATCATCATATAAAATAGTATTACAAGTCACTTTCAGGAACTTCTTTCCCTGGTGACATAATTCTATGGGGCAGATTTACCAAAGGGTGAAGTGGCTAACGCTAGCGACTTTTCACCAGAAATCACATCCGCAGGAACATCGCCAATTCACTAACAGGCGCAAATTTGCTAGCGAAAGATGGTCGCTAGAGTTCGTTCGCATTCCGTCGCCAGGCTACTGGTCGTTACTCTGCAAATTCAGTAAAGTGCGGATTTTACTGAACGTTACCTCTTTTGCCAGATTTGACTTCGCCACCTCAGACCAGACGAAGTGCTAAAAAGAAGCTAGATCTTCTTAAATCTTCTGTAACTTACATCATATCCTGTGTGCCGAAAATGCATTAAAGTTCAAAAAACGCTGGAGACTTTTCCTTTTTTTAAGCGGGATTGCCTGAAAAAGTCCTAACAACTTATTTTGGGTAACTGGTTTTCTCCAGACATTTCCTAACATATGGAACATTAATTTTACAGTGGGCTAATGTGTAGGGCATTATATTAATAATATATTAAGGTTCCCTGGATATTTGTAATAAAAAGTGGTAACTTCAAGCATTTGCACCAACATTTTGTAATAAAGACCTACATACAACTTTAAATTACCTGTCCTGTGCAAATTGACCTAACCGCAAGATCACTAGCGAATTTTTGTTATACACAAACGAACACTAGCGCGTCTTTGCTATGAAATGCTTGCACTCCCGAAGTAACGCTAGAGCAACCTCGCATATCCGTGAATTAGTGTAGTGGTAGCGAATTTGCGCCTGGCGAAGTGGTGTGATGTGTGTAAATCGGTTGCTGGCGACAATTTGCCCTTTAGTGAAGTCTGTGTGCTATGAAGTTTAAGGGGCAGATTTATAAAGTGAATTCGAGGGAATTTTCTAAGTAAAAAAAATTCGAAATTCAAAGTAATTTTTTGGATACTTCGACCATTGAATAGGATACTGCGACTTCGAATTTAGTTCGACTTCGATTCGAAGTAAAAATCGTTCGAATATTCGACCATTCGATAAAGTACTGTCTCTCTAAAAAAAATTTGCCAACTTAAACCTGCCGAAGTGCTATGTTAGCCTATGGGGACCTTCTAGAGCAGTTTTCCAAGTCTTTAGAGGTCGAAGGAAAATCATTCAATCGATCACTGAAATCGATCGAATCGTTTGATCGTTCGATTGCCAAATTCGGTAAAAAATCCTTCGACTTCAATATTCGAAGTCGAAGTATTTTAATTCGATGGTCGAATTTCGAAGTATTTTTTTCTTCGAAATTCGACCCTTGATAAATCTGCCCCTTAGTATGTAAATTCTAGATGAGGAAGTGACAACCATGCAGGGGTTGTTTTTGTGTAAAACAAACTCACTCTGTGTGTGAATATATATTTTCTAATTGTAAATCTTTGTTTTGAAATATTGCACTCAGTAGATTACTTGTTTTTTTTTCAATTTTCCATTTATATACAATCTATATATTTTATAACCTAGAAGTTATATTTTTAAGGTATGCACAGTTATACTTAGAGCAATAAATATAGTACAGATTCTTGTTCTTGTGCAACAACTGGTTTATTTATTAATTCCAGGAAAATGATTAAGACAAAATAACTAAAAAACAAAATTATACTTCTTTTTAGCTTATTTTTTAATGTATACACTAAGGGGGTTATTTATCGAAATCCAAATTTTTCTGATTATTTAATTAAAAAAGTTAGAACAAACTAGAATCCACAATTTAACCTTATTTATTATTTAAAAAGCTTGATTTAATCGGATTGAGGAAAAACTTAATAGAATTGAGCAAAAAACGTAATTGTATGATTTTTTCAGATTTTTTTCACAAATTGCTATATTTTTTTTTTTTACTTTTTCCCGATAACCCAAATTTTTCATGTTTTTGTCCGAAAAGGCCGAAATAGTTGGATTTTCGGGCTAATTCCATTGCAGACTACAGGAACTTCCAGATAGGATAGGGACCTCTCCCATTGACTTATTTACAACCTCGCCAGGTCTGAGATGGCAGATTTTCGGATTTGGACTTCTTGCAACCTTGGGTATAATAAATCTCAAAAATTTTGATTTTTTTCCCACTAAAAGTTCAGATTTTATAGTAAAAAAACTAGAATTTTCAGCATTCAGACATCAATAAATAACCCCCTAAAACTTTCCTGCCCCATTGTAAAAAGCATTCTTATTGCTTTTCTTATTAGTATAGTATTCAAGTTAAATATGGTTGACACACTACCTTTAACACTGAACATAAAAAATCATACAGAAGGAGCAGGCATAAAGCAAAGTAAACTGTAAATCAGAAAAGACGCAATAATTGTTGCATAGTCTACAGTGGGCCTTTCAAGATCATAGATAGGTTCTATATATAATGGTTCCAAGCAACTATTTGCTTGGAGCATGATGTAATCTGGAACAAATGTGTGGCCTATGACTGTTCCGGTTTTTCCCAGGAAGAATTTGTTGTTAAGAACAAAGCAGTTATGAGTTAAGCAGTTCTGTAACAGTGGCCATTGTTTATCAAAACTACAATAAGTAAAGAAATATCCCACATGTAGGTCACATCTATACTATTTTTCATGTACAAACGGACTATAAATGTTGCATCCACATCATCATTATAAATTGTATAATGGCCAGGATGTGATGCCTGCTTCATCCTCACTTACCACTTATTCCTACAGTGTGAAAAAAGTGCTGCATGGAGAAAGTACATAGACTCCATGAAGATTAAGAGAGGGAATTGGGGATAACTGAATAAATAAAATACAAATTTAATATATCTATATATATCTATATATATATATATATATATATATATATATATATATATATATATATATATATATATATATATATATATATATATATATATATATATATATATATATATATACAGTCTTCCCTCTATACAGTAGTGGAAGAGATAACTGGTGTATTATATAAACTAACCATTACTCTGTTACCATGTATAACCCAACATAGAGCTATACATTTGGTCCCGTACTTTCTTTTACAAGCTTTGCTTTATATAAACACTGTTATAATATATATTTAAATAAAAAATGTCATCTCTTATAAACCAGTATAAATTGTGAAATTTTGAAAATGTGCAGTCACATTAGGGGCGTTATTTACTAAAATCCAAATATTTCTCATTATTTTTATTAAAACCAATTCAACCAAACTCCCACCCACATTTTTACCTAATTTATCAAAAAATGAACTGAAAAAAATCTGGTGTGGGAAAAAATCAGAATCGGACTTTTTTTCATATTTGATGCCCAAAAACCATGAATTATTCAGATTATTGTACAAAACCCAGCACAAATCTTCCAATTGTAAATTTACAACTGGTGCTGGAAAAGACTAGAAATAATTGTATGAAAATCGTATGAAACCCAGCGCAGATCATGAAATCTTCCAATTGCAAACGGGACACCTGCCATTGACTTCTACGTGACCTTGGCAGGTTTGAGATGGAGTACTTTTTTAATTCAGACTTTTAGCAGCCTCTGGATAAAATAAATCTCGATAAATTCAAGTTTTTTTTCTTTACGAAAAAATGTTTTCACCTTCAATACTCTGACCAGAAAAATTTGGACTTTAGTATATAAAATGTAATTATCTGTAGTTAACTAATCAAGTGAATGGTTTGTTACACTGTGGAGTACTGAAGTCTGCAGTTTTGTGGTCGGCGTTCTAAAGGGGAAAACAAAAGTTTTTTGCAGCACCAGATTTTTTCAAGTTCATTTATTGCTAAATATGGTAAAAATGAGTTTGGTAGAAGTGGTTTTAATAAAAAAATAAGAAATATTCATATTTTAGTAAATAACCCCTGTATGTTAAATAATGAATGATGTCAGCTTTCTTGCTTGACTCTGCTCAAAATACCCCATATAGGTTAAAAGTTGGTCATTTTAATTTACAATAATTAATCAGATATAGTTGAGTGGAATAGGGAGTAACCTGGGTAGATATGGAATAATGCTGTGGGTGAAATCTGCCAATACAGAAATGGCCATTACACAGGGAGCTGTGACCATTAGCCTTCTAGAAAGATTATAATTCATTCACCTGTCATAAATCACACTGGAAAAAAATGTCTACACTCATGAACATTGTGCAGATTGATTGGAAAGCCTGATCCTATTAATAATATTGCTATAAACTTCCAGCTTTCACTGCAGCGTTCCAGCAGCTTCAAGGATTTTGGAAAGTCGAAGCCAAGTTCACCTGTCGTGAGTGAAAGGGAGTTTAATCTGGGGAAAGATGTGAGTTCATTCATTCTATAACATTTTTGTACTCTTTCTGGGTCTTGGTCCAAACATTTAAAAGACCCATCATCTTTATGTCATGTGTTTTGTCTCAAAACCGCAGAATAAACCATTTATAAACCATCATACAATTGTAATGCTATAGAACTGAATCTTGAGCCTAGGAATTGTCAATAGATTAGGGGATTACTGCTGGCTCTTAGCACATATGGGGTTAAGTAAATTGTTCTGCTGAATACAGACTACTTCTATAGTCTGCCTAGATTTGTATCTGTTCAGCTACATCCAGGTATCATGGCTCACCCATATTTTAGGGCTTCATTTTCCAATTCAACCAGATAGCAAGTGAAAATTAAATAGAATATACTGTAAAATAAGGATAACTATTGTATTTTTACACTATAATTAAAATCACTCATGATATCTACATTACATTAAAAAAAGTGTTGGGTTCAAGTTTCCTTACAAAACTCTAAAACAGCACTGAAGATGAACTACAACTCCCCTCTTGAAAATCTTAGCATAGTAATTGATTATAAGCACCAAACCACCAAGATATAATACAGAGTTTATTTAAACACCACTCTTGTTAAAGGGGAACTCCACACAAACATAACTTAAGCTTTTTGAAAAGTAAACATAATTTCAAGCAACTTTGCAATATACATGAATTAAAAAATATGCAGACTTTTCATGATTTTTAATGGTTTGGAACAGTTCCCTAAGCCTAGCCCCCTTCTCTCCTGCTGATCTTCCTGACTACTTTGCTGATCTGGCTGACTACTGTTACTTTGTAACAGCAGCCATCTGTCCTCAGCCTGCATACTGCATACTGCATAGCCTCCAAACCCCACAATTCTCTGCACACGTGATTTCAATAACAAACAGAACATCATAGTGCAATGCATTGTGGGTTACGTTGTTCCTTCATGCTGTCTGTAAACTGTGGAGAAGTTGTTACAATTTGTAACATCAGTGTTTTAGTCCCTCCTTCCCTGCCAGGATTTCAAATGATGCAGAAAGAGATAAACTGTTAAACAGCTGGATTTCAGCATATAAATGGCATGTATTCATACTTTTTGAAGAAACAGGTAACTGTGATTAGTATATTAGGGGTTTCTGTGTTATGTGGGCCTCATTATCAAATTTTGGTTTGGAAGACGGAGTTCCCCTTTAAAATACCCTATCCCATAGAAACAAAACACAGTAATTTGAGGGTCCCATTATATTTCATATTCCCATATATGGCCTGTTTAAAGGCCTGGGGAAACCACCAAATCCTAGCTACAGCTGTTATTGTGGAGTTATTAGTTGGAATTGGGTTTCATATCGCTTAAAAGCATAATACACCTTTAAAAGAGAGTTCCCAGGAGGATTACTGGCATTTAAGTCAATCCGTGTAGCATTAGTGATGTGCGGGTCAGGGTTTTCCTGACCCGCACACGACCCTAACCCACCCTGCTCCAGCCTGGGCCCGCCCGCACCTGCAGTTCCGGGGTCCTTTTATAGACCCGTGCCGCACCGCCGATGACGTCACAATGACGTCACAAAAGGGGCAAGGTGAGCAGACGCGAGACTATAAAAATTGTAGCATATAATTAAGTAGAATACATTACGGTGTATCCAAGCCCCAAACCAACTTATTAGGCACAAAAATATCATAATTTGATGTTACTTAGCTGAATTTCATCACAGGCTAAATCTGCCTCATGCCCAGATAAGTGCCCTTTTAACATATCCTAAACTTAACTTAACCCAGATGAATGGGTGGATACTAGATGAGCTTATGCCTCCCTGGTGCATTTGAGTTAATCTGTTTTACTTTGTCAGCACAAAAAAAAACGTACCACACTTTTATTATGGGCCAACTGAAGTGAATCACGCACACCTCAATTTCCGTGTCAGTCTGATTTTTCAATGTGTTGCTCAAAGATTCCCACATACTGTTGCACTGACTAGACAAGGTTACAACATGGGTTTTTTTTTACTTCAACCTTCGATCGCTCAAACTCCCCCAATTGCCTCCATACAGGTTCTAGGAGATCCCCCATAGGCTAAAACAGCACTTCGGCAGCTTTTAGGTGGCGAATGGTCGAAGTCAAAGTTTTAAAGAGACAGTACTTCAAAAAATTCGACCTTCGAATTTCGACGTTTTTTTTTCTATTCCTTCACTCGAGCAAAGTAAATGTGCTCCGTAGTCATGCAAAGATGTTTAGCAAAGTTACACGATGGTGACCCCCTTGTTTGTCAACTTTGACAGTATAAATCATTTGTTTAATTAGGCTTGTGGTGCAGTAAGTTCATGTTTATGTTTAGTATACAAAATACAGCATTTGTAGCCTTATGCTATTTTAGACTTTACTTCCCCTTTAAGGCAAAGAGAGACCCAAAAAGGATTTTTTAAACCTGTGAATAAAAAAAACTGACTCCATCTCCTTCACAGTTTTTTTAAAAATGGTAGTTTTTTAAAAAAAAAAAAATTATATTTATAAAGATTCTTATATCCATGAGATGAAGCTTATTTTATATTTTCAATGTTGCGATAATTGCTCTTTAAAGTTGTACTACTTGTACTATTTAACTTATTTCTCCTCTTGTGTTCTCTTTCATGTAACCTAACACTGCTCATTGTCATTCTTCTTGTAGATTCTTGAAGATGAATCAGGAGTAACGGTGGATGAGAGTAAACACAGCTCAGGCAATCTCAGTAAGAAATGGAGAGCTGTCATTTCTCGCACAATGAACAGAAAAATGGGAAAGGAGGTTATGAAAGCAATGGCTCATGAAATGGTAAGAACAGATAAGTGCACCACTTCCTGTAATCCCCACTTTTTTCTCTGCAAGGGTAACTGTACCTTTTGTATTCTCCCTTTTGTGGAGTTAATAACAGCACCATCTTAAATTGTACAATATGATAAGAGCTGGGCAACACACATGACATTTTCAGCAGGATAACTACACCTAACAATAGTTGGCCACTAGTCCCACTAGTCCCAATACAGACAAATTTATACCCTAAATCTCGCCACTCATGAATAAGTCTAGCACAAAAAAGAATAAAACACACCTAAAAATGATGCTCTATGTGACTGAGATTTCTGTGCGTTTCTATTCATTAATTCCTGTATATTTAAATTACAGTACAAATAGGAGAATATTTATTATGCTGTGTAAAAAACAGTGGCATAATACACCACACGTCACCAGGCGTCTTAGGGGGTTATTTATCAAAGTCCGAATTTATCTCAATATTTTCTGAAAAACAGAAACCAAATACGCAGGGGTTTCTTCGGCTTACTTATAAAAATACGAATTTTACAAATTTTTCTGAATTTCCACCGAAAAGTTTTTTTGGGATTTTTGCCCAAAACCCCCTGAAAACTTCAGATTATTGCACGAAACCCAGCGCAGATCAAAAAGTCTTCCATTGATTTATATACAACCTCGGCAGGTCTGCGATGCTGGATTTTCAGATTCGGACTGTTTCCACCCGCAGGGTATAATAAATTCAGAATTTTTGGGGTTTTTGGCAATCGTAAATCGTAAATAACCCCCTTAGTGTAAAAAACTACATTATTAGCAACCTATTTTATTACAGAGCTATCCCGAGTTGTCTACACAAACAGTGCCAGATCCACCTTTACCCAAACAACCTGATCCCACGTGAGAGTCAGTAAATTACTTTAGACAGTGATTGATGAGGTGACTAGTTGGAAGAATTTACATAAGTCTTCAGAGTCTGCGCGATTCTATTTGAAATATTGAATCAGAAATCTGCTTTCCCAGAAACACATGGACAGGTGCCAGACATAGGTTATATTTTTTTACCAATATGTGCACAATTTTGGCTATGATAATCAGGATTTAATCCATTTGTTCCAAAATCAAAATAGTTATCCCAAAACTCTATATTATATTAAAAATATGTCTTTTTTCAAAAATCATGTTAAAAAGATTGGGATACAGACAACATGGTATTCCGCCTTTTAATATAATATAGGGTTTTGGAATATCTTTTTTGGTTTTGGACTAATATACCCTTTTGAACTGGGGGCTTTATCCCAGAAACCATGGGCCCTTTTGGACAAGCCCCTTAGACCTTAGTTTCCAAATATATTTATTTTTTCTAATCCATTTGGGGCATGTGGGCAGATGAGTCACTATTGGTGAGATTGGTGCTTAACCTGCCCCTGGTGAGTTCTGCTCGGGGGAATGTTGCACATAAAGTTCAGTAGTGATGAAAGGTTAGATTAGAAGGTTGCAGCTATAGCGGGTCCTTGGAAAGCAAGGGCCATTTGCACATAGTCAACAATGAGTACTTACTATGCAAGTAGCACAGGTATAAACCCAAAATGATTACCTATTGTTATTGTATAACAATCATTGTGTCTCCTTTCTTGGCATTTATGCAGGGAGAATCGACAGATCCCCACTCTTTATCTCCAATATCAAATGATGGAAGCAGTGATGGGCTGCATAGGAAGTCTTTAGATCCTGAAGAAAATCTACACTCACCCGTCAGCCACCAAACCTCTAGTGGTAAGTTCATGCGAGTGACATGTGCATCTTTAATTTTGGTATATTATTATATTAAATTATTAGAGAAAGGTCACCCAGTAATTATCCATCTAGAGATTTCTATTTCATGTGAACAGAGCAAATACTGTAGGTTGATTTGAATGATCTTAACTATATTTGTGCAAACTAAATTTTTTAATGCACTGGTGTTACAACTTGCATACTGGATATACATATTTATATGTGTGTGTGTGTGTAAAGAAAAATGTAAAAACTGGCATACTCAGGGTTTGTATAAAATGCAAAATGAAGGTTTTCTTTGATGTTTCCGGACCGTCGTCAGGAATAGCAAATGTGCTTAAAAAGAAATAATGTGGTTCCCTATTATCCATTGTTAGCATTCTCCTTTCAGGCAGTGAGGTCTTCAGTCCATCATATATGATCAACAACCGAGATAGCAATAATCTGGAAAACCTCCCTCCACCATATAATGGGCCATTCTGTGGAAAAGCTAAAGTTCACACAGACTTCACACCAAGCCCGTATGATGGGGATTCTCTCAAACTTAAAGTAAGGCCATGCTCATCTTCATTCACATGTAGATTCATTAGTAGGAATACAATATAAGTAATTCTTCTCCCTAAATCACCGTATATGATTGTGATAGCTGAATATCAACTATTCATGAGACAGGATCTTATACAGGTTATGCAGAATGCGCGGGACGTGGGGTCTTCCAGGTTACAGATCTTTTCGTAATTTGGATCTTCATAATTTAAGTTTGCTAGAAAATCCATTAAACATTAAATAAACCCAATAGGCTGGTTTTGCTTCCAATAAGAATTAATTATATCGTAGTTTGGATCAAGTACAAGATACTGTTTTATTATTACAGAGAAAAAGGAAATCATTTTTTAAAATTTGGATTATATAGATAAAATTAAGTCTATGGGAGACAGCCATCCGAGCTTTCTGGATAACGGGTTTCCAGATAGCGGATCCCGTACTTGTATACTCATACAGTATGTATGCAGTATATAAGATCAACCTGTGGTTTAGATTCAGTGGCCCTTTAATACAAAGAGTTACACATATTTCTTATATCGGTATTGCATCCTCCACTGCTATGTTGGCTTAGTTAGAAGTGCTAGAGTCTATAACAATATTAATTATCTACAGAAAGGAGACCTCATTGACATCATTGAAAAGCCGCCTGTTGGTACCTGGACAGGGATGCTAAGAAACAAGATGGGAACTTTTAAATTCATCTATGTCGACCTTGTGCTGGAAGAAACTGAAATCCCCAAAAAGACTAAAACTAAAACAAGGAGCAAACGACAGAAGCCTAAGACTGTACTGGAGCTGTTGGAACGAATTAACATGGAGGTTAGATACTACCCCATCTTATAGCAGAGTTGATTTCCAGAGGCATAACCAGAGGCCCAGGGTCTAGGCATTGTGTCTTACAGCATAGCCTAGCATAAAATTGCAGTTCACAGCATAAAATGAGTGTGCCATTTTGTATGCTGGGAGTCACAGTGCTGTCTCATAGTGGGTGTTGATGGGAGTTACACTGTTGTTATGCTATGCTGAAATGTGAAAGGGATTTACTATGCTGTTGGTTGCTGATAGTGCCACCGCCTTTTTATATTGGTGGTTTGTCACAATGCTGTTCAATATTGAGTTAAAGGGGTAGATTCACTAACAGGCAAATTTTCTCTAGCGTCACCTTTGCACAGATCACCAGGCACAAATGCGCTACGACTACGACAATTCACTAATATGCAGAGTTTTGTCCTGGGCGCCGAACGCTGGCGACTTTTCGCTAGCATTACTTCGGCAGTGCAAGCGTTTCTTAGCAAAGATTCTCTAGTGTTCGTTTGTGCCTAGTGAAAATTCGCTAGTGATCTTGCGCTTAGGTCAATTTGCATAGGGCGTGTAATTTAAAGTTGTATGGACGTCTTTATTATAAATGTTGGTGCAAATGCTTGAAGTTACCACTTTTTATTACAAATGTCCAGGGAACCTTAATAAAGACAAGAGAGTTAATATAATGCCCTACACATGAGCCCACTGTAAAATGAATGTTCAATATGTAATAAAATGTCTGGAGAAAACCGCTTGCAGGCAACCCCGCTTCAAAAAAGGAAAAGTCGCCAGCGTTTTTGGAACTTTAATGCATTTTTGGCACACAGGATATGTAAGTGACAGAGGATTGAGGAAGATCTAGCTTCTTTTTAGCACTTTGCCTGGTGGCAAAGTCAACTCTGGCGAGAGTTACGTTCAGTAAAATCCGCACTTTACTAAATTTGCGGACTAGCGACCTTTCGCCAGAGCAAAAAGTCACCTGGCGATAGAGTGCGAACAAACGTTAGCGACAGTCTCTTTCACTATCGAATTAGCGTCTGCTAGTGAATTGGCGATGCCCCTGAGGGTAGTAACACTGGTGAATTGTAGCGTTAGCCACTTCGTCCTTTAGTGACTCTATCTCAAAATGTGGATTTGCATTGAGTGTATTTTGTACACTGCACTGCATTTATAAATGAGCCCTCATATTTAGGTGCTACACTTCTTATGTATTTGGGTTTAAACTTGTCCTTAGCAAAGTAGACAATTGCTACTAGTAATAGTACAAATGAAATATTTTAGCATTTACAAAAGGCCTGCCTATCCTACGACATCCAAGAAAATGCAGTTTAGTAAATGCTGGAGGTTAGATAAAGATGTACATACTGTATGTTTTAAAAGGGCCTAACTTGTCTGCACATCACGTTCTTTTCCCTTTTCTGGAACCCAAACTCGCAAATCAACCTTATAGTGAGTTCTTGGTTCTGGCACTTTGACATAAAACTGCAACTTCAAGTATACTGTACTTTTTATTCTGAATATGATTAACATAAACAGCAGGATGCTGCAAATTTCAAACATTTCCTGTTAGTCAACTGTGTTTTCTTTACAGGAACATATTCCAACCCTTCTATTGAATGGCTACGAGACAATAGAGGATTTCAAGGACCTGAGTGAAAACCACCTGATTGAGTTAAACATCACGGATCCTCAGCACAGGGTCAAGCTTCTCACGGCTGCTGAATTCCTGCTGGATTATGACAGTAAGAAAGTTACACCCTCAAGATTTATTACGGTTTATTTGTATATGGCAACAATTTCACAACTGCAATTTAATGTTAAAGGCACAGATATTTATGAAGGTCAACCTAATGGAAGCCTCTCCGTTATTCAGAAAATATTGCTATGATAACTTATGTGATGCCTTTTTTTTGTACCACCTTTATGTGTTTGGTACAAACAGTTCATGCAAGATTTTTTTTTATTATCCATTACTGTTAATGCATAGGCACTGAGTTCATTCTCATTTGACTCATTTTATGTGGATGGAGATTACACATTACTTTGTAGAAGAATAGTCATACAAGCCCTTGTAGTTCTGGTTCAGCCAACAAACTGAAATAGATAGTATACGGGGGTCATTGGCTAGCACCATTATATTTTGTCTAATCAACAGTTGGGTTGACCTAAAAATTCTTTTGTGAGTGGGGGGAGAAATCATTACATCCATATGGGATTTCTGTACATACACGGCCAGCTAAACAGCTTTTCATATTTGAGCAACATCACTTTGCTTAAAGGGGAACTTTCGCGAAAATTAAAATTTAATATAAGCTTCAGCATACTTAAATAACACATTTTCTAAACACAATCAATTAAAATTTCTGCATTGTTTCTAAAATAATCAAGTTCATATTCACTATTCCTCTCTCAGCATCTGTTTCTCTGCATTCTCTCTTCATGCAGCAGTTGGGTGTCAGATAATCATTGACAGTTAGATCCAATATATCTTATAGGGGGGCTCCTTTTGCCTAGATGTATTAGAGCTCACTCTATTAAAATCACCAAACATCATGTCTCTCTACATGCAGAATTTGAGCAAAAGTCATTTATTTTGTTAGATTTTGTTTGTACTGGAATCCTTTATTTGAGTGAGCTCTAATACATCTGTTAGGAAAGGGAGCCCCCCCCATAAAATATATTGGATCATTCATCTGACACCTAACTGCTGCATGAAGACAGAATGAAGAGAAACAGATGCTGAGAGAGGAATAGTGAATAGAAACTTGATTATTTCAGAAACAATGCAGAATTTTTAATTGATTCTATTTAGAAAATTTCTTATTTCAGTATGCTGAAGCTTATATAAATTTATTATTTTCGCGATAATTCCCCTATAAACTCACACATAAATTGTATGATTTGTATAGAATGTGTGTTGTGCAGATAACAAAAATGCACATTTTAGGGGCAGATTTATTAAGGTTAGAATGGAAAATCTGAATTTGAATTTTTGGGGTCAAAACTCTCAAATTTGAACTTTAATTCCCCAATTTGAATTTAAATGTGAGATTTATCCCACCCCGACCTTGGAAACAGTTCTAATCCGAATATTTTCCATCTTAAACCTGCCGAGATCATGTAGAAGTCAATGGCAGAGGTCAGTGGAACAATTTGAAGATGTTCATTGCCTTCCTGTCAGTCTAGTTTTTTCTCGGAGGAAAACTCGATTTAAATTTTCGGGTTGTTTGTATTCGATCAAATACGTTCAAGTCTTTTTCATAAATAACCTCCCGTTGGAGTTGTAAGTACGTTCGAATTTATTAGTTGAAAAAAATTCACATAATTTAATAAATAACCCCATTACTCTCTAGCATTGTAACATGTAACCTCATCAGTAATGACCTCAGATGTTTTGTGACCAAATGAGAAAGCTGAATGAATGTAAGCAGCATTCACATTGGGTATAAAAGCTAAAACGTGTTTTCTGACTGTAGAAAAGCTGATTTTTTTGCTATGTGCTTACAACCATTTATTCATGTTTTTATTGTAGCTGGCAGTGAAACTGAAGACATGACAGACTCAAGTTCTATGGACCACAGTATTCACATTCCCCGTGACTCTGGCTGCTATGAGGGCTCAGATAATCTAGAGAACATTCGGGATGATATGGAGATAATCAGCATAGATGAAGACATTAAAAACCTGTCCTTAGTTGAATCCACTGGGGTGAAACATGCAGAGACTGAACAGTCGATACCTGGGGATACAACCTGTAAGGAAGGCTGATGGTCTACAGGGGTCTCCAACCTTTTTTACCCGTGAGCCACATTCAAATGTAAAAAGAGTTGGGGAGCAACACAAGCATGAAAAATTTGCGTGGGGTTTAGTAGCCCCTATGTGGACTGGCAGCCTACAAGACACTCTGTGTGGCACTATACTTAGTTTTTATGCAATTAAAATGTGCTTCCAAGCCTGGAATTCAAAAATAAGCATCTGCTTTGAGGACACGGAGAGCAACATCCAAGGGGTTGGTTAGCAATATGTTGCTCATGAGCTACTGGTTGGGGATCACTGATCTACATTCTGCTCTGTTGGTACTACATTTGGATCTAATGGAATTGCTTTGGAATGCCGTTATTCATGAACTAATAACAAAAATCAAAAGACTGGAGAATTCCTGGTCATAAACATTGAATTTGTGTATTGGATCAACTCACCATAACAGCCATTTACAAAGAAAGTCTATTTTCAAACCCATTAAGAGACACTGAAAAACGATTTGTAGCCCTTATGAAGTTAATTCTAAGGGTTTTCCTATTAAAACACCTAGTTATCAAGACACAACCATTTTCTGGAGCTATTCTATGTTTAGGTTAATCAGTGGAATATTGTAAGTGGATTAAGGACCAACTCCTCCATCTTTGCTCCTGTTATTTTTTTCTAATAAATATATATATATATATTACTGTTCTTTTTGCTGTAGTTATGTTTGTTGTGCATACTCGGGTCACTTGGTTTTTACATGTATTTTCTTTTTGTTGTTTACATTTTTACATAGCCTTAACTGTACCAGCACTATGCCGTTTTATTCAGGTAAAAGGATTCTACACTGGTGTGAGAAACAGAGAGGTTAAATAACTTGTCTAAAGTTAAGAGAAACTGAAGGACTCATTGCGTCTTTTCGTCCCCCAAGCTAGTGTTGGGGCAAGTATTTCTTCAGACACAACATTTGTTGCTTTTGCAGCTAGTTTAAGAGACACTATCATTAAATGCATTTGTGCATTGCATTGGCAATCAATGACACCTTTTCTATGCTGCTAAGTATGAAAGCGGAAAAGCTTTTTTTTTTTTTAAATCTGCCCACAAGTTTTACAGCAATTTGCATGGATCCTGCTGGATCACTAGCAGCATTATCCCTTAGTAATGTGGCATTGAGCTAGAACCACGTTGGCATCAAGATGTCAAGAACGTCCCTGTTTGCAATTGCTCTTAATCCTGAGGCCCAAGGAGATTGAGGAAGATCATTCATATAAGCGATAAAGAGGTCTTTTCATTAAAGGTGGATAAAGGGATGTGCTTCAGAAGTTATTCTAAATGAGGTTTAAATCACTATGTTTTATGCCAATAAGAGGCATTATTCAGTATTAATAGGCAGGCATTACATTTCTGGTTTTCTACACCTTTTTCAGCTGTAGTATAGATGCCTCATTAGCATTTTGCCATCTGTTATCACTGCAGAAGCCCTAGTTTGTTTCTTAAAACTAGTCAAACAACCCAAGATCAAGACATTTACAGGTACTTTTTGGGTAGCCTTTAGCAGCAGAGACCCCCAAAAAAAGCATTCCCTGGAATTTGGAAAGGCCTACATTTGCTAATGCACAAATACTTGGTACACTGTATTGATATTCTGTAAAATATGTATGTGTTTTATGTATGTGTTTTTGGTTGTTCAGTATTGTAGACGCAATAAAGTTTGGTACACCGGATGGAACCCTCTTTTCATTTCTTACACCCATTTGTGCAACTGAGCAACAATGTAGGGAATTGAATAAAATTACCACAGGCAAATAAATAGTTTAATTTTTCAGTATGGAAAAAAAAATACCAGGTAATGAAGTTCAAATGAAAGTGCATATTTATACACAATACAATTAAATAAAAATACACATTTTTTGCAAGGTACAAGAATTTGGTCAGTAGCATATAGGGGAAGTGTTAGACTAAAACTGTATCAGATAACAGATTAACACAAAAAAAATGACTGTTCCAGCTGAATGATTTTCAAGGGAATCAGGGTCCTTTATTCTGCTTGGGGGGCTTGCAATTTAAAGTTTTTGGCAGAAGAGAACAACTAGACAACTGGCTGTTCTCAGAAATTAATCCACATTTTGGGGGTTATTTACTTAACTCAGAATGCTGAAAAATGTGTGTTTTATTTTTAGTATAAAAATGGAATATAAAAAAAACATAAAATAATTTTTTTTTGGAATTTATTATACACCGAGGATGAAAAAAAGTCAGAATCCGAAAATCCGGCATTTCAGACCTGCCGAGGTTGCATATAAGTCAATGGGAGAAGTCACGCAATAATCCAAAATTTTCAGGCAAAAAAAAAAAAAAAAAATCAGTATTTTCAGGTGGAAATCTGAAAAATTCGTAAGGCTTTTTTTCCCCGCAAACAAAATTTTCGGGAAAGTGTATTAATAAATAAGGTGAAAAAACCCATGCTGATTTGGTCTGTTTTTTTCCAGAAAATATTGAGATAAATTCGGGCTTTGATAAATGGGCCTCCCTGTGTTGTTTCCAATTAATAAAAAGTATCGGCGACAAAGTGTTCCTGAATAAACACAATGGCTATTAAATAGAAGGATATTAAACTGGAGGAAGTGCTTTCCCAAGAGTGCAAGGACAAGATGTAAACACAGGATTGAAATATATAAAAGTCAAATCAGTCACAGACACAGTATGGCATTATATATGTTTTACTCCCAAGGGATATGTGAAGCATAATACTCCTCATTCATTTGGTTCTCAATTCTACCCCTAGCACAATGGCTTCATAGTAATATTAATGGAATTAATCTTAAATGAATTCAGAATGTTTGAGGACTTGAACTGTGGAAGCAAATACATGTGATGGGAAGTAGCACTTGATTCTGGGAGTGGGGATCCTTAGCCATTCCCTTCCAGTGACAGATGCGTAGCTTATCCATTGGTTTATGCAGGGAACACACTTGTGCAACACACTTCATTCATAAACATTGACATTTTCGTTGCAATGCTGCTGTATCAAGACTGAACAGTGCTCCCCCCCCCATTAAAAATGTTTTTCATGTAACACTTTCCTGGTCATTTGTGATACACAGAAGCCGCCCTATATTTTGCTGCATTTAATACTCTCATGGATGCACAGGTCGGCCTACTGGGGAGAATGCAACATCCAGCATAGATCTGACTTCCTGCTGAGAAAAGATGAAACCGAATCCTATCCCAAACTGAATAATAACCCAAAATACCAATATAGTGTAGAATTCCAGATTCCTTTCAGCACTGTTGTAAAATTCTGAAGTAAAAGATGCACTTGAGAGAAAGGCCACACTGCAACATAAAAAATATGGAAAACGCGTTGCATACCTCATTATAGTTAAGGACAATGGCACTTGGAGCATTTTATCACTGCCACTCCCTATGCCAAGACAATCCCAAGAATAATACATAGTTTGTAGGCCCAGCTCAAATCAGACAATTCAGTAGCCACATTAAAAGGTTCATAATTTGCTATAATACAAGTGTATTGGTCAAAGCAAAGACAATATGAACAGGTGATCTGGATTAAAGCAAGTGGCATTTACTTCAAGACTTGTTTTGTTGAAGATGCAATATTTCTTATACACAGCTATAAGGAAAATGTTGCAATCATAAAGCTGTATCAAGTTCACACTAATTTGCATATTAGGGCATTACTAATTGTATTCTGCATACCTTAGGCTTAATGCTGAAAAGGACTATATGCTTGACTTCACCTTCCAGGCTGTTCAGCATCCAGGAACATGCACAGCTGATAGGGTTGCCACCTTTTCTGGAAAAAAAACCACTGGCCTTCCTATATATTTATCTTTTTTAAATATTAATAACATTGGGATCAACCATCATTTTTACCGGTGGCAATCCTAGCATCTGAGCAGATTTAGTCAAACTGATCTAGTCCTGGATTAAACTGTCCATGGTTGTGGTCAATGATCACTGCCAAAGAGCCTGGGAGAGGTCAAACAGCCAGAGATCACAATGGTAGAGAGAACATATTGGGGAACATAACAGAGTTGGCAAGGGAGGCCTCTGCTGGGCATCAAAGTTATGTATAGTGGTTTTGTTCTCGATTCATAACAAATATCAAGTTATTTGTAAAACGACTGTTGAAAGAAGTAGCTCTCCGTGTTACTACAGTATTTCTGTTTAATTTTTGTGACACAGAGATACTGTAATTGTATTGTCTTTATCCCTTTTTCTCAAGAAAACCAATACAATTTTAAATTTTAAAAAAAAGTAGCTCTCACCTGTTATTTGTAATTTTAGCCTGCCAGAGTTCTGCTGTATATTCATATAAAAGGCTAAAGGTGGCCATACACTGGCAGATTAAAGCTGCCGATATCAGCAGCTTATCTGCCAGTGTATGGGGGCTTCCAACTGATCTCCCTGATTGAGACCTGGACAAGATATAGAGCGGGGAGGTTTCATTTTTTTTTCGGCAATTGAGGACCGAAGCGGCTAGTCCTCATCCCGTCTGCGTCCATTCTCTTCTTGTAATCCCATTGTCCCAATAACATTTGATGAGCAGATCTTATTGTGTATGGCCACCTTAATTTAAGGGAAAGACTTCTAATAGTGGCTTTCCCAGAAAGGAAAAAAAAATGAATTTACACTGCGTGCCCCCTTATAGTGACTGTCCTTCTTTACAGGTCTTTTAATCACAGATCATGCATGGCATTGTGGGAAGTGGAGCCTCTGCAGGAAGGGGACTGACTGTTTTAGAATTAGCTTTGCTATACAATATATTCTGGTTTAAAAACGACTGTTCCAACGACGTAGCATTTTTTTTTTTAAATACTCCTGGTATCATCCTGAAGCCCTAATCTCTGCAATATTGATACGCTGCATCATGACAGGCAGATTGACACCATAAAGCTGGGCACACCGTGCAAGTCTGTTTGTGTCTGCAGAACCCTTGGTTACAAAAAAGATTAGTAACTATTCAGCAAATTGGCTTTACAGATATGGGACCTATTATCCAGAATGCTCGGGACCTGAGGCTTTCCGGATAACTGATCTTTCTGTAATTTGGATCTTCATACCTTAAGTTTACTAGAAAATCATGTAAACATTAAATAAACCCAATAGGCTGATTTTGCTTCCCATAAGGATTAATTATATCTTAGTTGGGATCAAGAACAAGGTATTGTTTTGTTATTACAAAGAAAAAGGAAATCATTTATAAAAATTTGAATTATTTGGATAAAATGAAGTCTATGGGAGACAGCCATTCCGTAATTCGGAACTTTCTGGATAACAGGTTTCCGGCTACCGAATCCCATACCTGTACCTGCCTTTTCATGTTGGTTGATCAATCAAAACAATCTGGTCATCCACTTGTGGCCAAAACCACAGCATCTTATCCAGTTTTAAGGGAATATAAGGGGGCAGAAATGGATATTAGTCGCCTAGCGACAAATCTTCGCTACTTTAGGCGATTACTCTCCACAAAATGCCTTCCCGCTGGCAAGAACACAAATAGCCTGCAGGATGGCATACGAATCGCTTTGTATTCCCAAAGTGGCCCCGAAGTTTCCTTGTGAAGCAATTCGTATGCCACCTGCGATTTGTATTCTTACCGGCGAGGAAATTTAGCCTAGGACATACTCCCCCTCCATACCCCCCTTCTACACCCCTGCTCTAACCACTCTTTCTCTTCTCCCCCACTCCCAACCCTATTCAATGCTCAGTAGAAACAGATAGCTAACAACATGTAAAACTAAAAGTCATGAAACTACGACTTAATAAATAAACAGTGATGGAAACAAATGTGGAAGTAATGCAATATAATCTACTGAACATTACGTAGACAATTTGTATATAATATTTTGACGACTTATGTAATATTTTAATTTACCCCTCCCCATTTTCTTCCTTCTGTATCCCCAGTTAATAAAAAAAGTACAATAAAGACTTAAAAAAAAAAAATGTAGCCTAGGACAACTCCCATTGACTTTTACATGAACTGGCCAGATTTTAGATGCCGACTTTTTACATCCGAGTATTCGATTTTTTTTACTTAACAGATCAAGTTTTTGAAAATAATTAGAATTCGTGAGGTTTTTGTGCAAAAAAAATTTGAATTCAGATTCAAACCTTGATATTTCATTGTGTCTACTATGTACCCCACTAGCCAGAAAGCCCTGGAAGTTGTGGATCTGCAAAAAGCTGGAGCACCAAAGGAAGTTTAGCACTTATACAAACTAGAACAGTATATTTTCATTGAATGCTGAGGGAGGAAGGATTGCTATAAATATTTGTTCCCTCAAAGGTCTAAAAAAAAACCCCACATATACATCTTAAGTTCTATGACGTATCATGTCACGGGACACATTATACATCATCAATATGATGCACCATGTGTAAACATGTCCAGTATTAACTGCATATCCTTAAAACTATCAACTTGGCATTTTATCTTCGTTTAAATAAGTTATTGTCCATTAAGGCTGGGGTCGATGCCATGCATGTATCCTCTATCAACATTTACATTTAATATATGTACAAAAAGCAAATAGACCACAGTGTGCCAAACATCTGGAAGGTAAAAAATAAACACAAGGAAGGGGTACAAATTTACATAGAAGTCTAGCAAAATGAAATAAACGTATATTTTTACTAAGCACTGGCTAAAGTGTGTGTGAAAAGTATCTAAGTAGGGGAAAATTGTAGGGATAGTGGTTTCCTGATGTGTTTAGGGCATAGTTCATTTTCTGGTAAACGACATAATAAACAGATGTAAAACTGTGGCTGCACTACAACTGACAGAATTAGTCACAGAATAAAGATTCCACTAATTAAATCAAGAACAATATCCTAAAATTGGAATATCCTACTCGAGGCTCATCAGTAGGGGTTGAGCTGTAACTCCTAACACACCACAAGAGTTTGATATTCCAGTCCTAAAGCATAACACAGCCTGGCTGTACATCAGTTCAACAAATACAGTATGGATTATTAGTTAAGTAAAAAATACTGGAAGTCATTTATTAACACTGGGCAAATTTGCCTATGGGCTGTAACCCATGGCAACCAATCAGATTGCTGCATTCATTGTTCTTCCTGCAGCTGGCTTTAAAAAGCTAATCACTGATTGGTTGCTATACGTAACAGCCCATGGGCAAATTTGCCCAGTGTTGATAAATGAGCCCCACTGCCTCTGGAACTTACAACACATTACCAATCAAAAACCATACTGAGCAGTCACATGGACACAACAAATACACATTTATGGCTCAGTCTGTTTTCACATGTTCAGATGGCTTTTAAAGACGATCGTATGTTGGTTTAATCTAATGGAATTGATGGCCAAGCCACATGTTTTGTGGAAGGATTTACAGTATATAAATGTAAAGATTGATAGTCATGCAAAGCCCTTTATTTATTCAGGTTATGAGCGCGACAAGAGGGACAACTTCTGGGAAGCATGTAACACATTATATTTTGTCACTTAACCCCCCCGGATGGAGGAAAACCTGAATTATAAAAAGTGCTCCATAAATATTTAACATCAACTCATGGAACTCAATACCTGAGACAAGAGAACAAAGAAATGCACCTACTATGAGGGCCAATCAGGAACTGGAGGCTATTTGTATCTGAATTTCTAACAACGTTATAGTGTCAGTATTTGAAATTTATATTTCATTATTCATAGACATCTCCTAAACAGGACAGAGCACAGAAACCATTAGCACAAACCAATTTACCACTGATTCTTTGCACTTTGACATATCATCTAAAGATATTACTGCTTATACCAAGTTACACCTGAATGGTGTGCTTTAGTGAGAACAGTGTTTGTTTTTGACAATGGAGACAGAAGCAGCAAATGAAAAGACCTATAATGGCAGATTTTTGTATAAATCCCAAGTGATACATTGAAATCCACTATGGCTGACACATTCACTAGATGTTTAAAGGGGGGTAAAAAAAAACAAGCCAACCTTAAAATAAACACAGTCCCACACAAAAATTTAAGTGAGAGCACTTACAAGACCATAAACGGCTTACATGTGCGTGCTGCATGTCCACCGCCATCCCATGCAATGCGTTCAAATCTCAAGTGAATACAAAAGACGGAGCAGAGTAGAATCTAGTTAGAAATTGTAGTAAAATCACGAAGCATATCTCAAAAATTGTCTGCCCACTTGACTCGTTTCATGGCACCCCGCCGATTCATCAAGCGGGCAGCCAATTTTTGAGATATGCTGCTCTAATGCTGGAGATTTTAATGTTTTGAATAATTCGTGATTTTACTACAATTTCTATCCGGATTCTACTGTGTTCTG
Source organism: Xenopus laevis (assembly GCF_017654675.1). NCBI lineage: Eukaryota > Metazoa > Chordata > Amphibia > Anura > Pipidae > Xenopus > Xenopus laevis. The sequence continues at coordinate 68,378,829 of NC_054386.1, forward strand.
TCTTTTGTATTCACTCGAGTTTAAAATAAACACAGTAGCATGGTTATCAGACCAAAATGTGGCATAAACTATTGGTTTGGTAAATACATTAAAGTGTAATTCACTGCAACACTGAGCACCCTAAATATCTTAGTGCTCCAAGGAGACATGTTTTCACTGGGGAAATTGTCAAAATCAAATGGAATAAACCAATGGATCCAACCATAAAATATAATTATTAATCTGAAACACTACCAGTTATCACTTATACAAGGGAAACGCATTAGCTTACCATAGGAATTCCTTTCCAAGGACTTAACAAAGACTCTTCACATATTGCCGACTTGGCTCCCAGCATTCTCTGACAAGTGAAAAACCATCAAAGAATGCAGAGGTTCCAGCTAATTCAACAGCACAGGGCTATGGACACATGATGCAGAATAAAACCCTTAAAATCTCATGAAAAGCCTACAGCTTCTTGGTTATTACCTAAAAAAACCTCTCATTCTAGGTGAGAATTATGGCCCATGACCTGCTCATTACCCTTTCCCTTTAACTACAAAGAACCTGTAGTGCTTATAAGGAGGTGCATAATTAGACTAATGATTATCTTCTTAGTTAAATACCTTACATCCAAGAGGAACTCTTGAGCAAGTAAATCATTAATAGCATTCAAAAAGGGAGAACTTCTGCAATTAAGACAAAACAAAATACTGTATTAAGAATAAATTATTTTAACACTATCTGTAGCACAAAATTATTAAAGAAGGCTGGAATACTAGAAAGGTAAAATCCTGTATCTTAGTGGATGCCTCCGGCCATTAAAAAAAAAAAAAAAAAATCAATGAAAACTCAAATATTGCCATTTGATTGACGTTCATAGTTAGCCAGCTTTCTTTACATCTGCAGAGCTACTACTGTATATCTGACAAGGTGCTGTTTTGGGGTTTTAATGAATAAAACATACATCAAAATGAGACTATAGCATGACCGTTTAGAAGAGATAAATTAAGAAATAATGTGTGTAAGAGTGTGTGTGTTTGTGTGTACTGGGGCTGGAGTTATATAAAGCCAAACTGCAGTAATAATGACCCACGACAGTCCATACTGCAGTAAAATATTGCACTAGACCTGGTGTTATTGGAAACTACTGTGCATCAACCAGGAGCTTTGTTTTTCCAGCATCTTGCAGTTAGGCTTGGCAAGCAAAATAAATGTGTGCATATTTTAGATTATCCATTACAGGAACCAGCGTTGCCACTGTAGGATTGGGGAAGAAACAGGTATCCAGCTGTTGGACACATCCAGTCCCTCTATTGTAGACACCACTCTGATGGTCTGGCCAGCCAGAGACATTGTCAATGTTCACTGCTCTCCAGAGGGGCAGAGAATTCAGATGCAATGTGAAGAACAGCTCCCGAGGGAAGAAAATAGCAGACCAGTCCGGCTGACTTCTTGCTGTGACAATCTCTCCCAAATTAGGTTATTGGCATATTCAAATAGCACCTGACATCTGTTTAAATGAGCAGTTTCCCAGGCTATGATAATTTTCCTTTCAAAACGACATCACCTTCATAATCAATACAAGCAAAATACTAAAGTAAAATGGCATATAGGATCCTCCTGATGGTCTCATCTGGAATATTAGCCTTTTTCAATGGAAAAAAAAAAGTTTTCAATCTTTCCTTTCCTAGATTTTTGTCCCATCTGATTGTTTGGGGTGCTGAACAGACATCTCCATAGCATTAGTTTGTATGCCTTTCCCTGGCGATGCAGGATTCTCTGATGATTCGGTGGACATTAAAGGAGCAGCAGAAACCTTGAATGGGCAAAGAGAATTAGACTTCAGTGCTATTCAATTAGTTTGTACAAGAGGAAAAAAAAGTAGGGATAGCATCAACACACAATTATTTTTAAAGGTTTTTACATAATTTAGACTGGAAAAGTTGAAGGGGGATGAAAGAGAGAGATAATGGATGCTTTATATGCTATTGAAGACCACTTTACATGGATATGCCCTTATATTATAATTATGACCAGTTCTGTTTTGTTCTTTTTTAAAATTATTTGTCCTTTTTTTTTTACTGAGGCCAAATCTTGTGATGCTGGATTCTGAGAGTTTTCTCTGTTCCAAGGCTACACTGTTGCTTTAGCCTTATGGCTTTAAATGCTTGCAGATACATCTTAAAGGAATTGTTCAGTATAAAAATAAAAACTGGATAAATAGATAGGCTGTGCAAAATAATAAATGTTTCTAATATAGTTAGTTAGCCAAAAATGTAATGTATAAAGGCTGGATGTGTAATATAATAGACAGAACACTATTTCCTGCTTTGCAGCTCTCTTGGTTTACACTGACTGGTTACCCTGGTGACCAAGCAGTAACCAATCAGTGACTTGAGGGGGGCCACATGGGCCATAACTGTTTGCTTTTGAATCTGAGCTGAATGCTGAGGATCAATTACAAACTCACTGAACAGTTATGTCCCATGTGGTCCCCCTTCAAGTCACTGACTAACTCAGAGTTATAGAACTGAAAAGCAGTAAGTAGTGTTCTGGCTATTATGTTAGACATCCAGTCACTCCAGCCTTTATACATTACATTTTTGGCTAACTAACTATATTAGAAACATTTTTTTATTTTGCACAGCCTATCTATTTATCCAGTTTTTATTTTTACACTGAACTGATCTTTTAAAAGGCACAAGATGATAGCCAATTGGAGACCTGCAAAGTTTTTTTTTTTTTAAACTTACTCACAGAAGAGGCAGAACCTGCAACAATCTGTGGTATAGTGATAACCACTATAAAAAATTGTATCCCTAAAGTTTAGGGAGGCCTTAAAATTATTCTGTTGTGGCACCAGTAACGTCTAGCTACACCACTTCTAACAAAAACATTCCTTAGCTTTACTTATTGTTGGCTGTTAACACCCCAAAATAAAAAATTTAGAGGTGGTAACAAGAGAAAGGTTAATCCTGCTTGGTTTAGCTTAAAAGAAAACTTACCGGATCCTGCTGTGGATTCCCATTTGCCTGCTCATTTTGTCCCAGTTCCCCAGCCTGTTCCTTCAAAATGCCTCTCCTATCAAGAATGCTACAATGGGAAACAGAAAAAACATTATACATTATGGGGCAGATTTATCAAGGGTCGAAGTGAAAACTCGAATTTTCTAAATTCTTTTATGGTCAAAAACTCTCAAATTCAACTACAGTCATCCAAATTCAAATTTGATTTTCAAGATTGATCATACTCTGGCCCTTTAAGAATTCAAATTTGACTATTCCCAACCTAAAACCTGCCGAATTGCTGTGGGAGATGTTCAGGGATCAATTTGGAGATGTTTGCAGCCTTCCTGACATTCGAGTCTTTTTCAGAGAAAAAACTGAAATTGAGTTTGATCAAATTCAATTTGAGTTTTCGGGTCATTTCAATTCGTCTGACTTCAAAAAATTTGAATTTAAATAACACATTTCGATTTGACAAATTTCGAATTTAGTGGGGTTAAAAAAAATCACATGAATTTGAAATGCGACCCTTGATAAATGTGCCTCTATATGTATGACAGTGTCAATGCAAATGTTACAAGTAAAAAAAATAAATAAGGGGCTTGCAGACCCCCCCACCAACTTGGAAGGAAGTTCAATGTTCCACAGGTTCAGAGCTCAAAAGTATAAAGAATTATTGAATGAAATGGTAGCTTACCTTGGCTGCACAGGCCCACACAACACTTCACAACAGTTCTTTACAGGATTGCCATAACTGTATGGATTTTGAACACGGTTTTTACCAGTCCAGGATCCTTTTATCTTTAAAAAAAAAAAAAAAAAGGAGAAAAACAATTATGTTGTTGAATCAGTGATTAAAAAAAGGCTAGTAAAATAATTTTAATGGTATGTTGCTATGAATTCATCTAAGAATTATTGTTTAAAAATAAAAAAATTGTACAAATAAGTTATGCCATTAATAGGATAATGAATTCACAGGTACTAAGGCTGCTTCAGTTCTTGTAACCTAAAGTACATATACTACATGGAGGCATCTACAGATCAGCAAACACCTGATTTGTTGCTAGCCTTTGTGCAAACTTACTACATTAAAGGCGTTGTGCACCTTTGTAACTTTTAGTATGATGTACTAAAATATATTCTGATACAATTTGCAATCGGTTCTCATTTGTTATTATTTGTGGTTTTTGCGTTATTTAGCGTTTTATTCAGCAGCTCTCCAATTTGAAATTTCAGCAATCTGGTTGCCAAGGTCCAAATTACCCTAGCAATCATGCATTGATTTGAATTAGAGGCAGGAATATGAATAGGAAAGGTCTGAATAGAAAGATGAGTAATAAAAAGTAGCTAGAACAATACATTTGTAGTCTTACATTTGTTTTTAGATGAAGTCAGTGACTCCCCATTTGAGAGCTGGGAAGAGTTTGACAAAGGAGGCAAATCATTTAAAAACTATAAAAAATAAATAATGAAGGCCAATTGAAAAGTTTGACCATTCTATAACAAGCTAAAAGTTAACTTAAAGGTGAACCACCCCTTTAAGCTTATACATTTATTTATGGACGCTCCCGGTCAAAAGGAATTATAAAAGATTCCATAAATATATAGGACATCAAATATGCAGCCAAAATATTGCTTTGCTTTCAGTTGTACCTAAACAATAAATAGACATTCAAACCAAATATATCCCTAACTGGCCTTGAGATTGGATCTCCCAGCCAAAGCTCAGAGTCCTCCCATTGGGGGGCTTGAACTTTTGTTACATAAAGATGCATAACATAAGAAATGGCCCAGCACCACTTTTAAATAAGTTTGTTTCAGAGTCTGGGGCCCTTTTAATTTAAGTACCAGCAAGAAAGAAGACTGGAATTCAAAAATCATTTTTAAAGTTGTTCAGTATTAGTATGTGGAATAAGCTTTAACTTGCCTGTATATGACTACGGGATAAACTCTTCCGATAGTGGATGGCATGTTTACTAAACTACATAGCCCTTGGTGCTTTTATTTTAAGGGGCTTCACAGGCAATGCAACAATTCGGCAAGCGATAATTCCTTCAGACAACGCTAACTCACTAACATGCGAAGTTGTGTGCAGGGCGCCAAAGGTAACGTCCAGTAAAATCCGCATCTTAGTGAATTTGCGTAGGTACGTCCCTTCGCCACAGTGCAACTTCGTCTGGCGATTGAGTAGGAATGAGCGCCAGCATCAGTCTCTTTCGTTAGCGAAGTTACGTCTGCGCTCGTTAGTAAATCAGCGAAGTACCAAAATGACGCCACACTGGCAAATTTTCCCAGCGCTAGTCTCTTTGCCCTTTAGTAAATTTGCCCCTAAGTCTCTATGAACTGTGAGTTACCATTAAATACACAGCTTTTTCTTGGAATCTGGCCCATACATTTAGCTAAACAGGTTTTTATTAAAAGGAATTTAATATTTATATATATATTCGATATACTCACATCTTCATTGGTCGTCTGGTTAAGGGACACCAGAAATGAGTGAAAACCAGTTAATCCCACAACAGACCACAGGGTAAAGAAGCAGATAAACACTTCCAAAACAGTAGTCACTGCGTTAAGGAACCTAATCAACTTGTACCTTTGCCAATATTAAATCTACCATCAGGCAAGACAACTCTCCACTGTAATTGGTTCAATGGTTACTTGATGCCCGAGTGATTAATACTCTTTTGGACATGTAGTGACATGTGTAGTTGAAATACTGTAATAAATAAATGATGTACTGCAGCCTTCCATACATACTTATGCTACAAAATTAATATTTATCATGAATCGAATCAGACTATGCACATAATTTGCATGTGCACCCAAGTTGGATACCATCAGTGTGCCAAGTAGGGATGCAGCGAATCCACATTTTGGATTCGGCTGAACCCTTCGCGAAAGATTCGGCCTTATACCAAACGGAATCCTAATTAGCATATGCAAATTAGGGGTGGGAAGGGGCAAACATTTACTTCCTTGTTTTGTCATGCGATATCACTCCCAGTCATAATTTGCATATGCAAATAAGGATTCGGTTCGGCCAGGCAGGAGGATTTGGCCTAGTCAGAATCCTATTGAAAAAGGTTGAATCCTGGCCGATCCTGGATTCGGTGCATCCCTAGTGCCAAGAGAAACTGGTTACGTGTGTGTGTATATATATATATATATCCATCCACAAAGAAGGTCCGCACTCTCATGTCTTAAAAAATAAAAATGTTTATTGACTAAAGGACTCAATATATATATATATATATATATATATATATATATATATATATATATATATATATATATATAAATAAATAGGTGCATCTATACATAGGCACACAGGAAAAGTAAATGCAATCATTACATTTCGCACGATTGAGTAGCTGGGCACAAAAAAACGTAAAACTGCCAAAAGTTAATTAGGCAGATTTCAAAGGCTAGTTACAACAAAATGTAAAACTACTCAATACATTTATAGCTCATTTGCTAATACGTATTCCTAGGCCCAAAGCAGCTTTACATATATTTTCACAGTATTACATATCTAAGGTGATTAATACAACAATGTAGCAGCATTCAAAACAGTAGCTACAGAAATGTTAGTGAAACAAAAACACAACTGCAGGCATAAAAGGATATGTCCCTGGGCTTTCTTTCAGTGTGTTAAGGAAGCCAATGCTTAAGGAGTCTGGAAAAAAACCCACAAAATACAATAATCACCATGCTGTTAGTTCAGAGGTAAAATAAAATCAAGGCATAGTAACAAATAAAAGCACATGTTTAATCTCAGATTCCACATAAAGTACCCACTCAGAGATCTTATTGGTTTTTAAATATGCCCTGGAGCATAAGCCCATCTTGTGCATGTTTCTGACATCACAATCTTGGCTGGGGAAGAGGAGCTGAGAACCATAAAAAAACTAGTTTGCATAAAGCTGGCATACAGTTTTAAAGGAGAAGGAAAGCCACCATGGCAGTGCAAGCTAGAACGGCATTTTTTATTCTTTAGAATGCTTTTCCATACCTGAGTAATCAGCTCTAGACACTGTGTTTGTTTAGGATAGCAGATGCCCAATTAGCTTGCTGTGGACATCACTTCCTGCCAAAGTCTCTCCCTGCTTGCTCATAGCTGTGAATTCAGATTACAGCAGAGAGGGGAGGAGCAAACTGAGCATGCTCAAGCCCAAGCCCTGGAGGTTTAAGATGTTAGAAGGAAGTCTGATACAGAAGCCCATGTGTACACAATAGGAGGAAAGAAATGCAGTGTTTCTTTTGACAGAGGACTCAGAGTAGCATTACTTTGTGGGTTTACTAGTGTATTCAGTGTATATAAAGACTTTACTTAGTTTTAATCGTTCCTTCTTCTTTAAGTGCACATCAGCTCTAGAAATAGATACTCTGATAGCAAGCTTCACCCATGATATTATATTTATAGCTATATGCATGCTGCAACATTTAACGATGAACAGAAAAAATAAGTTTGTATTAATCCCATGATAAATTCCAGTTGGTTAGGAAAAGCATATATAAGCAGCTCTCCTATCTGTTGTTTCTCCAGACAGATAGGGAGCTGCCTTTGTTAGAGACATGAATGGATTTATAGCAGCATTTTAACAGGAGAACAGGCATTGTTACAGACAGCACTATAGCAGGAGCTCCATCTGCTGGACAAAAGAAAAACCCACACCAACAAATTACAAACAAGAAAGCATTGAAAACCTCTAAAATGACAGCACTATTAAAGGGGCTGTTCACCTTTCAAATACTTTTTTCAGTTTAGTTGTTTTCAGATTTGTCACTAGAAATAAAGGACTTTTTTCAATTGGTTTCCATTCATCGTTTTTTTTCAAAATTGAAGTTTAAAGTTTAATGTTCGTGTCTCTAGTGTCTCAGTCTGGCAGCTCAGTGATCCAGGAGCATTCTGAACTGTTACAATTTCCTACATTAGTTGATCCATTTCTCAGCAGCATCTGCGGAGTATTAGCAACTATTGTATCAATTCTAACAGCTGGCTGTAATGAAAGTCAGGGATTCTGCTCAGCAGGGACAAAGATAAGAAATGTATCAACTAAATATATCAATTTAGATCAGTTACAGAGTTACAGCTAGTTTAGAAGGTGGAAAATAACACTTTACATCTCAATATTAGAAAAATGATCTAATAGAAAAGTATTTGCAAAAAGTCTTTATTTCTGTTGAACAATCTGAAAACAACTGGAAAATGTGTTTGAAGGTGAACAACCCCTTTAAATAAAAATAAAGTCATTCTTTACAAGCAGCGGTATAACTACAGTTACTGCCTACCCGGTCAATTGTTTCTATTTTTATGCCCATGTTAATAAGTTTTACGAATATACACTATTATGTTGGAGAGTTCACATTTCCTATAAAGTTTCTATAGGCAATTCTCCACAAGGAGCATTATTTGTCTGCATATATGACTTGAATATCATATACTATTTTTTTCACTGGTCACAATGAAGTTTGCAACTGAAATAGGTCAGAGCAATGTTCAAGCTAGGGGTGCACCGAATCCAGGATTCAGTTCGGGATTGGGCCAGGATTCGCTCTTTTTCAGCAGGATTCGGCTGAATCCTTCTGCCCGGGCGAACCGAATCCGAATTTGCAAATTAGGGGTGGGGAGGGAAATCGTGTGACTTTTATTCACAAAACCAGGAAGTAAAAAATGTTTTCCCATTCCCAGCCCTAATTTGCATATGCAAATTAGGATTCAGATCGTATTCGGCCGAATCTTTCACAAAGGATTTGCCCGAATCCAAAATAGTGGATTCGGTGCATCCCTAGTTCAAATATACTGAAAAAATGAGGCAACTTACTTAAAGCAACGTAGACAATGTTGAAGGCAAAGATGTAGATTGTAAGAAAGGACAAAGATAGTATAAAGAGGTAGAAGTAACGGTAATTCCTCTTTCCAACACAGTTTCCCACCCATGGACAGTGATGATCAAAGCGCTCTGTGAACAGATAAACGTAACATTACCGAAGTAAGTGGAGCACCACTTTTAACGCGTTTCCATCTTTGTAAAATCCACAAAATTCACGACAATAGTAAAAAAAAAAATATAACATTGTTAAAGCAAATTTAAATTCAGGTTTGGACTATCTAATAAAAGTTCAGGGGGTCAGGTACATCCCTGCAGTACACATCAAATGTGAATTATTTGATTAAAATGGTAGATTTTTTTTTAAAAATGTGGCATTAGAGCCGTGGCCTCCACATGTAGGCATGGCTTTGAAAAAAGGCAATTTAATAAAAGTTGCAAACAATAGCCTCTAATGTGTGTAGAATTTCTTGGTCAAGTGTTTGTATAGGTCTGCTAACCTATAGCAACACTACGAGGATTATTTATTTCAAAATCCTCACTATCTTCTGAAATCCACTCTGATCAAATCTGTATGGGACTTTTCACCCATATTTATCAAGAAATTTTCACGAAAAAAAATCTTGATAAAATTGTGTACAATTTGTTGATTTGTCACCAAAATCTGCAACTTTCAGATTTAATGCCCAAAACCACAACATTTTTGAATTATTGAATGAAACCCAGTGCAGACCAGGATATCTTCAAAATGTCAACAGGACAACTGCCATTTACTTAATTCATGCTTGAATGACACCAAAACATAGGGGTATATTTATCAAAGAGTGAAGTTAGAGATCGCCACAGTCCTCTAGAGTGAAATTCCACCATTCTCCATTCATTTCTATGGGATTTTGAAAGGAGTACTTATCAAATGATGAACTTTCACCCATTGATAAATACTCTTAAAAATCCCATAGAAATTAATGGAAAGTGGTGGAATTTCTCTCTAGAGGACTGTGGCGAACTCTAACTTCACTCTTTGATAAATATACCCCATAGACGTTTGTAATTATCGAATTGCGGTAGGTTTGTTTTGGTTTCAATCAGAATATTGTTGGACTGGCTGAGTTGGAAAAGGTCTACACTAATGTGGTATTTGACTTACCGACACAGTTATCACAGATACTGCAGTGCGAGGCTCGAGGAGGGCGAAAGATTTTGCATGTGTAGCAGTATTTCAGCTTCACAATCTGATTGTTAATTTGAACATTTTTTATACGGGGCGGTGGCCGCTGTCCCTGTGGCACATTTCCATTGGCTGCCTCTGAGTAAGACAAAAAAAAAAAAAAAGGAATAGGAAGAAATACAAGATCTGCTTATCAAGTCTGCACCTTGTAGGAAATTAAGTTCTGATTAAAATATAATGCCTTAAAGGGGTTTTTCACATTCCAAAACAATTTTTTCAATTCAATTGTTTTCATTTATTTCACCAGAAATAAAAGACATTTTTTCAATTACTTTCTATCGCCTACTTGTGACAGTTTTTCTAATACGGACGTTTAATGCTTCATTTTCACCTTCTTATGTTTTTCTAAAGCATGTTTCCAATGGTTTTCTGGATTACTGAGCTGCCAGACTGAAAAACCAAAGACCGGAACACTCAACTTTAGATTTAAATTGTGTAAAAATTGTTAGTTAGAATTAACACAATTATTTCATTTTGAGTTTTTCAATAGGGATGGGCAAATTTGACCCATTTCGTCAAAAATTCGCGGCCGGTGAAATTTTTTGGCGAATTACAAGTCTATGGGTGTCATTTTTGCACCATTTTCGCCCATCCCTATTTTTCAGTTATTTATGAATATGTTTAATAGATCAATTTGTTCAATTATATAATTATGCATATTTTTGGCAGGTACAGAGACTGTAGGGGAGTTCAGAGTAGCTATAGTTGCCCTGCATATTCAGATCAGCTTGCTGAAATATTTATAATGGTGCAGAGCCTCTAGAACTGTTGCTGCTATTTGTATATATCCCACCCCTGCCCTATAGACTAACGGATACCTTGTCATTAACACTTCAGGCTACATTTATTCATTAGTCACATTCCTTTTATATCCCTGCACACAAAGAGACCTTAATTATGGTTTCTCTGAAACAAAATAAGAGCATTCCCCCTACCTGGCCTGTTCAGATAGAAAAGGGAGTCTGAGCAACTCTTTATATAGACTTTACAGCACTGATATAGCGAATGTCATCATCTGAAGTAGAAATGATTGACTTAAAAACATGATTGCAAAAAGGATACCAAGAATTTAAGGAGCCTTTAAAAATAAGACTGGTCATAAGGGAAAGCATTTTATATGCACAAACGGACACCATATATATTGTGAAAAATCCTATCTGGGTATAAAAAAAATGAAAGTTGGCAATCATTTAAAAGCACGTTTTCCTGATCAATTGTAAATAGAACTGCTCTTGCTGTGGTGAGCTCACATTCCCTGCTAAATTCAGTAATAGCGTTGCATTTTAAGGAAACATTCTAACACATTCATGGACCAATAAGCCCACTAGATGGACACCGCTGAACTGGAGTCTATGGATTGAATTTCTATAACTGCTTGATGAAAAACAGAATTGCAGCGAACACAAAAATACATAACTAAAAATATAAAAAAAAAAAAAACCAACAGATTTTCTATTTTTCTAGGACTAAAATATTCAGTGCCTTTATTTAGATGCATTTATCCGAACAGCAGTCTCACAAAAAATAAATATTTTGCCCCTTTACACTTTCTATTTCTAAAACATAGCACAATGTTTCAGAAAAAAAATGAATGGACTGAAAGAAATGGCAGAATCCCATGCTCTGCAGTGCTCATAGCAGAATCACAGAGCTGCCAATGTTATCAGAACAACACAGCAAGCTTACATTCAGCAAAATTGCTTATGGCATATTCTATGACGTTGTTCCAGCAATGGGCAGCTTCTGTCAAACATACTCACCACAGAAACAAGCCTAAAGGCTCGGCCTGTGCATTGCTGTCTGGATCTGAAAGTCTGATTCTGGCTTTATTTTCAGAGAATCTTTGAAGTGTCTCTGGCACATGTAAATCAAATACCTCTACTAAGAGTAGAAAGCATACTAATATGCACAGTGGAAAAAATAAAATAAACCCTAAACTGACTCTACCTCCAATTCCGGGAATGAAATGTTTAAACAAACAGAAAACTTGATGCTGAAATGGAAAAGTACCCCAGGCTGGTGGAGCTTTCTGATAACAGGCACACCGACCTGGGGTATCGGGTAAGTGATCACAATCGCTGGGGGTGTGTGGCTACTTTTTGACCCCCAAAGTGATTTACACATTCCTTTTCCTTTAACAAAAACTTGTGACGCTTAAATGGTTAAACACCTTTCCCTGTTGCCAATCATTGCACATAGGAATGACATGTAATTGTGGGTTGCTACACTTTCCTGTTCCTTATGTTGAAATGTCATATAAAGTATATGAAAGCTAGTATAACTTGTTCTACCGTTACCATCTAAAAATAGAAAGAGCCAGTATATTACAAAAATGAAGTCAATCAAATCTACCTGTGTGGGCAGCTTACCTACAGCTTAAAGAAATAAAAGGAAAAAACAAATCTCTTTGTAAGAGGAGTCTATATAGTCATATGCTTTACTACTCCTTGGACTAAGGGGGTTATTTATCAAAATCCAAATTTTTCAGATTTTCTAAATAAAAAAAGGTTTGACCAAACTAGAATCCATGATTTGACTGTATTTATTATTTAAAAAGCTCAAATTAATCAGTTCGGGGAAAACCCCAGAAAAAAATGCGAAAAATCGTATTGTACGATTTTTTGCACTTTCCCCCGAATCATTTGATTTTTTCGGGTTTTTGCCCAAAAAGCCGGAATAATTGGATATTCGGGCTAAACACAATGCAGACCATGATAACTTCAAATTGGGATATGGACCTCTCCCACCGACATATACAACCTCGGCAGGTCAGAGATGGCGGATTTTCGGATTCAGACATTTTGCAGCATCGGGCTTTAATAAATCCCAAAAAATTTAAGTTTTGCCCCAAAAAGCCAGACCAGAGTTTAGTAAATAAACCCCTAGGTATCAGTTACATAGAGAGGTTTCAGTTCTGCAACACCCTGTGCAAAACATCTGATGCAAGAATGTTCAGTGCAGTTCATATGAAGAAATGCGCACTCCAATGAACAACTCACCTATTTCCATTTCTATGAAAGCTGCCTCATCAGGCAATGCCCGTGGTATGACTCCAGGGTCACTGAAACTTGTGCGTAAGAGTGTAGCTATGGCAAATAGAAAAAGTACTGCTGCAAAGACAGGTATTGCTGGAGAGAGGTGCACAGCCAGGTAGCGACACCTGCATATGAAAGAAAACATGGTTACACATCAAAGGATGTACTCTGTGGTTGCATTATTATATTATAGGAATTCTACCCACTTCCAGTGCTTACTAGAGAGAGTGACAATTTTACAAACAAACTATACTGACATTACTTGTAGATGACATTTATAAGCTGCTGTTGGCAGTACAAAACAGAGTATTAATTATTAATTAACCTAAGAAATAGAAACCATCAAATGGAAGTGGAAGTGTTAACTCTGTCCTCTTTCATGTGTCTAGGAATCTGCTCCATGTGCCTATTATCTTCACTAAACTACAATCTTCTGCATTATTTAAATACTTCTGGGTTACAGAGGTACCTGTGAACTTAATTTTTCAATCACAGTGTAACAAGCAGTCCTTGATCGTGACTTTAATTTCTCTATAGGTATCCAACCATCCAGAGCCAAGAGGTAAACAAAATTAACATTAGTCTCCCACAGAGCAGACTCCTTCCTTTAAGTGCTATGATTAGAGGAGGCTCGTCAAAGTAGGGACTGGGAAGCGGACACAAGCAGATTCATTGTGCTTGGTTGCTTACAAATAAACAAAGTAAATTAAACAGTGGGGCTTATTTATCGACACTGGGCAAATTTTTGCTTTCATTCTTCTTCCTGCAACTGGCTGAAACAGCTGGCATTTTGCAGGCACCAAATACATATTACCTACTGCGTGTATTCATGAACAAGTGTTGTTCACTGTTACACCTATGACAGAATCCACAGAAATCCATATAGTAACCTGGACTCTATTCTCCCATAAACAAGCGCACTGTAGGCTATACAGTCTTGTATATTACTAGTACCATAAAGGGAAAACTAAGGTTGTATGGAATTCAACATCAATTAACAGGCAGGGAAGAAAAAAAAAACTCAAGGTCATTTTACAGTTAAAGTAAACATTATACCAGATCAGTTTTCCTTTTTGTTTGTATACATTTTAGAGCTGAGCTATTAGGGAACATATCCTTTCAGTCAATATAGTGTTATGTGCAGCCAGCGAAGGAGCCTAGCAAAATGCTTTGCAGTCACTATATGGGGAAAGCAACAAGGGCCATATCCCAAGAATTCTCCAGAACTCCAGATCTTTTGTGACGTAGCCAATTACAGTGAGCCTTCCTTCAGTGTCAGAATTGTTAGCATACTTGGCTAGATTGGCATTATTGCAGAGTGTTCCTCCAGGAAACATTTGAACAGTTTGAGGGTTAGCAACATTATTTTCTATTTTTAATTTCTCTGATACTAAAAGTATCAACTATCAACCTTGTTTACAGAGATGCTACTAGGAAACACCAGAGGGAAGAAAATGAAACTTTAAACTTTTTAGAAAAATGGAAAAACATAAAAAATAGAAACCATCTGAAAAGTCATTATTTTTGGTGTACTGATTAAAAAACTGAACTGAAGAGAATGTTTAGAAAGGGAACTGCCCCCTTTATAAATTCTGACCTAGATGGCAAGATCTATAATTGCTTGTGCCGCATAAAACTGGGAAATCAATGCACATTAAAAAAAAAACAAAAAAAAAACCACAACTTTATACACCAATAAAGTCTCCTCTGCGAAATTCGCCTCACATACGACACGTGGCATTGTAACCATATGTTTGGAGTGTAGTCTTTCATACCTGAAGTAAAGGCAAGGTTTTATTAGAGTAAAAGTGTTAGCATATATTTTAACACCGATTTATTTAATAGATATATTTTAATGCTGGGTTGGTAGATTCACTTCATATAAAATGAAGATTGTGATATTACATTCTGATTTTTAGTGGTGTTTTTTGCAACAGGACAACCAAATATAAAGTTAAAGTAACCATAATATTTATCAGGTCTGCACTTTTAAAAGTGACATATGGAAGGTTATGTCTACCAGAACTACATTATTCAATTACGTTTTTACTTAACAGAAGGAAATGTTGGCTTGTAGATATGACTCTGTGTTCAAAGATTAGGAGGGCAAACAGCCAACAACCGTGAAAATCTAACGAATTTGAACACACTATTGTGTATGGGAAAATGAGGTAAGAATAAGGAGTGGCCGCACTTCTGTGGTTATCATGTGGATGTGCACAATATGGCAGCTATTAGCAACTTATGGGGATCTGTCTTGTCTTTTATTTCCTGCTCTATGGCACTGCCAGTTCTGCTGGATCTTGCCACATCCCTGTGATGCAAAGTATTTTAAAAGATCACAGTCCTTAGGGCAGAGACAGACGAGAAGATTCGGGTCGATTTAGTCGCCTGGCAACAAATCGCCTTTTCTTTGGGTGACTTATCTCCCCGAACTGCCTCCCAGTTGACTAGAATCGAAATCGCAGGCGGGATGGCACTCGAAGCACTTTGTTTTCCGAAGTTGCCCCACGAGGAAACTAACATCCCGTCGGCGATTTCGTTTCTAGCCGGCGGGGAGGCAGTTCTGGGAGATTAGTCGCACAAAGAATAGGCGTTTTATTGCCGGGGCGACTAATCTCCCCGAATCGCCTCGTCAGTCTCTGCCCTTAGACAGAAAAGCTCAAGACTTAATAATGAAGTTAAAAGAATGGAATGTAGGACTTACTCAAAAGCAAAGAAGAGGGAACAAGTGCCCAAGATGAGTATCAGGGTTAGGTAAAATATGCCTTTTTGTCTAGCCATCATCACCCGACCATCGCAGCAGAATGTGTTCTTCCCAGGTAGTTTCTCCCATTTCCGAGTGACTTTTTTCCTCAGCATCATGGCAGACATGGTTCCAGCACCTATGTAGAAATGCTGCCAGGTGCAGCCCTTCACACGCGTCCTATTCTGTGCTTATGCTATCCAAGTTTCTCCCACAATATCCAAGGTATACCGGGCATCATGTTAGAGCCAAATGCAGTCCTGTGGAAAAGGAAAAACAGATTTGTCAGAAGTCTCAAATGCATGAAGATGAAGCAAGCGTACATAAAAAGCCTTATTAGTGATTATTAAGATATTTAAATGATACATTTTTTTCTACTATTTTATATATGATTACAAGAAAACTGTATATTTGTGGAGCCTATAAAAAAATAGTGGCTGTACATGACAAAAACTGATGTGGTCATTTGTTCAGCCTTCAGGGACTCACTATCTGGATTTGGCCACCAGCTAATGGGATCCAAACATTTCCTATGACAAAGATCCTTAGGTGCAGATTTTAGTATAAAGCATTTGATCTTCACATGCCAGACAAAAATTGATAGTATATATATCTAAAGCAGTGTTTCCCAAAATGTGGACCAGTTAAAGGTATACTGCCATGAGAAAATGTGTTCTTTTCAAAACAAATCAGTTAATAGCGCTGCTCCAGCAGACTTCTGCACTGAACTGTTTTTCAAAAGAGCAAACAGAATTTTTTATATTTAACTTTGAAATCTGACATGGGGCTAGACATATTGTCAGTTTTTCAGATGCCCCCAGTCATGTGACTTGTGCTCTGATAAACTTCAGTCAATCTTTACTGCTGTACTGCAAGTTGGAGTGATATCACCCCTCTCTCCCCCCCCCGCAGCAGCAGAACAATGGCAAGGTAACCAGATAAGTCCCACTGCGATTCCTTCAGTTACATTGAGTAGGAGAACCAATAGCCTGCCAGAAAGCAGTTCCATAGTGCAGCACTGGATCTTTCTGGAAGCACAAGACCAGGCAAAATGTCCTGAGATGGCTGCCTACAAACCAATATTACAACTTTAAAAAATATATTTCTTGGTTCAGAAATGAAATCTTACATGGTAGAGTGAATTATTTGCAGTGTAAACAGTGTAATTTAGAAATAAAAACGACACCATAAAATCCCTTTAAGCTACAAATTGCGGAGAATGGCCATGACCAAACGTTGGACAGCCTATGTTAAAAATCATGACAGAATCCCTTTAAAGGGCCCCAATCATAACTAAAACCATTTACTAAGTAAAGACACTATGTGAAAGTTACACCACAAAAAATCGTGATAGGTGCCCTTTAAGCTACAAATTGAGGAGGATGGACATGACCAAACGTTAGAGATTGAAATGAAAAAGTTGGACAGCCTAAGTTCTAGCTAGATCTTACCGTCATGGAAAATAAAATGTTTCAAAATGAATCAGTTAATAGTGCTGCTCCAGCAGATTCTGCACTGAAATCCATTTCTCAAAAGAGCAAACAGATTTCTTTATATTCAATTTTGAAATCTGACATGGGGCTAGACATATTGTCAATTTCCCAGCTGCCCCAAGTCATGTGACTTGTGCTCTGATAAACTTCAATCACTCTTTACTGCTGTACTGCAAGTTGGAGTGATATCACCCCCCTCCCTTTTCCCTACCAGCAGCCAAACAAAAGAACAATGGGAAGGTAACCAGATAACAGCTCCCTAACACAAGATAACAGCTGCCTGGTAGATGTAAGAACAACACTCAATAGTAAAAACCCATGTCTCACTGAGACACATTCAGTTACATTGAGAAGGAAAAACAGCAGCCTGCCAGAAAGCATTTCTCTCCTACAGTGCAGGCACAAGTCACATGACCAGGGGCAGCTGGAAAATTGACAAAATGTCTAGCCCCATGTGAGATTTCAAAATTGAATATAAAAAAATCTGTTTGCTCTTTTGAGTAATGGATTTCAGTGCAGAATTCTGCTGGAGTAGCACTATTAACTGATGCGTTTTGAAAAAAACATGTTTTCCGATGACAGGATCCCTTTAAGCTTGTGGAAAAATGCAATGGGCAAGGAGAGTTGATGTAGTTAATATTGCTTGAGCAATCCTTTTCACAATGAAATGTGAAAAACAAAATAATGCATAATTTAGAATATACACCTTTTGCATGTTATCTCAAGGGAAAACTCAACAAGCCCATGTTAACAGAAGAGGTGGACCAATAAATTGTAGGACCACAGAAGTCAGGGTGTGGTGAGGCAAAAGGAGCTGGAAAGCCTGCCACGGTTGTTAAAATACTGATAAACCTTAACACAGAAGGCATTCATATGCCTCTTACAAAACACAAAGGAAATGATAAGTGGAGGCATGCTAACTTATGTATTTACATCTACAAGGTTATTAATGGCCCTGAATATTACGGCTGTGTCTGTGCTAGTAATGCACTGTTGGCCACAAGAGATTAATCTGCATCTTTAAATGAGGATTAAAACCTTTAGTTTTTGTCTTGAGACTAAAAGTCCCCATAGACGCGACGATTCTTCTTGCCGAACGACCGATTTTAGGGAAGTCCGACCAATCCTTCGAAATTATCGTGCGGTTAGTGGTATTCGAACGATCGTACATCTTACGATTTTTCGCCCGACATCTGTCGGGAAATTGATCGGCCAGGTCAAAAAATCTTTGTCGGCCCCAGTGCAATCTCTCTATGTTTGCAGGGCCAAGCAGGCAGCTCCCCTTTGTTTTCCTGCCAAATTGGTCTTTTTAGTTGATGGTAAATTCGTACGATCGTACGATCGTTCTGAGAAGATATTGGTCTCACGATCAGGATCTGATCTTTTAAAAATCTCAACATCTATGGCCAGCTTAAGGCTGTGTGAAGCAGGAGGCATGTGAGGAACTATTTTTAAAAGACTTTCACTGTATTCAGTGGGA
This sequence comes from Xenopus laevis, assembly GCF_017654675.1. Taxonomy (NCBI): domain Eukaryota; kingdom Metazoa; phylum Chordata; class Amphibia; order Anura; family Pipidae; genus Xenopus; species Xenopus laevis. Next base: position 68,397,632 of record NC_054386.1, read on the forward strand.
AAAATGGAAACCCTATAAATACTGTAGCTCTATAGAGAAGGAGCTAGTTGTAACTAGTTTTTCCTCTCTTGTCCATTGTAGTTTCATATGATTGCTCCTCATGATCTGAACTGCAGCAGGGATAAACATCTTGTGGCTCTACTAAAGTGCAACTTCAGTCATCTCTTAGGGCTCTTACACATGAGCGTTTTTACCTGCGCTCCCCAGCGTTCCGTTTTTCGGCGTTCAGCCGCAGGTGAGCGCAGGAATAGACGCATTTAATTATTTCAAATGGGGCTGTACTCACACAGGCGCATGTAGGCGCCGAACGCAGGTTGAGACGCAACATGCTGCATTTTTCCTGCGTTCGGCGCCTACATGCGCCTGTGTGAGTACAGCCCCATTTGAAATAATTAAATGTGTCTATTCCTGTGCTCCCCTGCGGCTGAACGCCGAAAAACGGAACGCTGGGGAGCGCAGGTAAAAACGCTCATGTGTAAGAGCCCTTAACAACAATTCAAGTTATGTCCAACTGTGTTTTGTTTGTCAACAAGGCCATTTAGCTGGAATCCTACAGGCTGTATGTGACTCCCCTATGGAACAAGTAGGAAGTGCTCTACAGCAATTAGTTCCATAGCTTACACAAAAAGGAAAAAATAACTAAAATAAGTAACATTAAAAATGAAAAGAATTACCATGGTTTTTATGTAGTCTTGCTCCAAATACTATTGTGTATTAAAAAATAGGGTATCTTCTAGTTACACCCTTAATTTAACATTTCCAAATAACTAAAACTACAAATATTCATAATCTCAGACTAGTGATCCCCACTTTTTTGGTGTCTCAAGCAGTGTACACAAATTATGACAAAAATGTAACGAGTATATGTAAATAGTTTATCTATTAATATAACTTTAATAAATAGCAGAAGAATTATCCACTTATTGTGCTTTGTTTAACTGTGAAGTCCTAAACTGCCAAACCCGTCTGGGAATGGAAAGTTCTCACAGCATTTCCCTCATTACCTGCAATCAGTAGTCTGGCCAACTGAGAATCGCATGCATCCAGAACAGAAATAAATAAATGCCACAGGGAATGTGATGATATGAAATACTAATTAGAGAAAACAATTAAAAGGAAAGGCTGACATGCTTGTTTTAACCCAATAGCACAATGCAATTATCTATGTTTCTGGTAATATACATTACATTCTGCCAGCTCCTTATTCTGATGGGAAGATCTGGCAATGTCCTACTACCAGAACTAGTAATGAATGAGGTTTCATTAATGGAGCCTCTTTGTAAACCCCCCTGAAATAGCTCTCCAAGTGTAGCTAAGATCAGCTGGTGAAAGTTTTCGTACATACTAACTATATTTATATGTGAACATACTGCCCTCCTCTAAAACACTTGGCTGGACATAAGGGACTACTACTAAGAGGCTGGCAGCCCACAATGGTCTCATACAGTAGGATATTTTCGGCCAAACAGACCAAGTGTCATAAACTCCTATGACTAGCGCTGGGCGAATTTATTCGGCAGGCATGGATTTGTGGTGGATTTCCGCACTTTGCAACCCTCAAATGTTATCGAGAAACTGCTGCGAAAATTTGCAGTGGAAAAATTTGCTTTGAAAAAAAAATGTTGTGTATCAGAATTGGCGCAAGCATAGAAATTGGCACGCGTCAAAATTATTCAGACGCCCATTTACTTTAATGCATTTGGACAAAAGAGTTTTGCGGAGAAAAATTGCATGCATCAAAATTGTCATGCATCAAAATAATTTTGATGCCCATTGACTTCAATGTATTTCGACAAAGTGAAACAGGACAGATTTGCCCATCACTACTGTGACACTTTTTTTTTTTTTTAAATATGAATGCATTTTTGTACTGCGCTAGTGAATATTCTTAGGGCTTATTGACCAATCTAGATATGCTACATAATAGACTAAAAACAGTGCCTTTACAACCGTCATTGCATTGCAGCTTTTGTATTCATTTTATATGCCTTATATTTAACAGGGGCATGCAAAGGGGAGAAAAGTATTGCAATTATTAATTTTAAGGGTAAAGCTGCTTTCATCTATCATTCTTCATTTTTACTTCATCAAATTATTGTTTTCACTATTCTGACTGTTGCAGGCTAGTAACCGTAACATCCAGTTGGTCGGTGAAGGGATTGATTGTTTTAAAAAATTTTTTACAAGGAGGGAGGTCAGGGGGAAAGAAATATTGCATCACAAAGTAGGCTTGAACCCAACAACTCTGGTTTATGGTACTGAATAGGAATTCAAAATCCCTCCAAGTTTGCAAGTATCCCGTCGAAAGACAGATCATAAAGTAATACATGGATACCACCATGTTAAATACAACAAAAGGAAAAAAAGCATTTAAAAGGGGAATGCCTACGTTTTCCTTTACCTGCAGCTACAGGCACTGCAATACGTTACTCAGGGGACTAAAATCTGCCAGTTTCTCTAGGCTTAGGGCAGTGTGATGTGACCGAACCCCTTCAAAATCTGAGTACCTTGAAACACAGTTTCCTATCAGCCCGGACAAAAAAGTGGTTTTGCACAAAACCTGAGCTCATACATAAGTGCAGTAGTGCACCACAGTATGTCTAATATACTGTATATACTCGAGTATAAGCCGACCCGTGTATAAGCCGAAGTACCTAATTTCAAGAAGGAAAACGTATTGACTCGAGTATAAGCCTATGGTGAAAAATGACAGATCAACCTGTTCCATTGCATAATTTTACTCAATTATTTGTTTCGTTGACAATTCATGCACATACCACATAATGCCAACATGGTGCATAATGAACCATAACAGACTTTCAGTGGGGCTTCAAATAGGCAAAATTTATATAAATAAAAATATGTTAAATTAAAACATCATCAAGTATTAGCCCAACACTCACCTGGGCTGAAAGCCCTACCCACTAATGACACCCTAATGTAAGAATATTGCTACTGCACAAAAGTCACACCCTCGTCTTCCAAAAAATGCTGCCACAAATTTGCCCAATACACACTGCATTTTTAAGCTTTCCAAGATGTGTGCAACTCACCAATAAATGCCCAACCTCGCGCTGTGCCTGCACCCTATCTACAGAACTCTGGCGATGACTGACGCGGAAGTCACGTGACCACCCGCACCGGCTGATGGGACCGGGCGGAGTTTGTCAGAGAGGAAGAAGAAGCAGCAGCAGCCCCAGAGTGAGCAGTTATAAGCACAGGACAGACAAGCTCATACATTTGCTACATATCCTGTACAGCTCCTGTGCTTGTCATGCTGCTTTGTGTCCCTTTTGTGCCATGAACCGGAGCTCCAGCGCGTGTTGCTTATAGACATGTGACAGGAAGAAGGGAATCTTTGCGGGTGCTTGGGCCTGGGATGGCGCAGTGTCTGCTCTCCGTACATGCAGGATTCATTTGTTACTCAGATGGCTGCACTTTGCAGCGAGGAGGCGGAGAACTTGGCCAGTAAAATCAACTCTCTTGCTGCGAGCTGCGGAAGGTGAGTTACAGTCACTGTCCAGACAGTCCAGGACCGGGTAGTGGCGCACTGCGACTGAGGGAGGACGGGGCAGCTAGGGGAAGATCCGGCCGGGAAAGGGGGAAGTGGATTCACACGTACCAAGCATACTGACTCGAGTATAAGCCGAGGTAGACTTTTTCAACAGATTTTGTGTGCTGAAAAACTCGGCTTATACTCGAGTATATACGGTACATAGAATATCAGTTAGACTCCTTATAGGCTTGCCAGAGAACAGCAATCAAAGCAAAGGCTTTTCTTGAGGTCAGACTTTCTAAAACATGGATAGATGCCCTGTTTATCCAGTGACAAGCTTATCTGTTATATAACTAAAAAAATGGCAATAAAGTAATTAAAGCTGTTTTTTATAAATAGACACAGTGTGAAGGAATCCTCTTGCAATGCATGCAATGGCATGCAGGGAAATTCCAAAAGGTTTTCCACCCAGTCAATGAACAGCTCTGTGTGCTGGGGACAAAATGCTTCTAAACATCTCCTACCCATTCACATCTTAGTCTTAGTATTTGAAAGCACATGTGTATTAGTGGTCAGCTGTTCGAAAATGTGAAATAAGAAACTACATCTGGTTATGCTGTCAAAACCCCATACTACACCATAGCATAGATCAGGGCTACTTTACTATACCAATGCAATTTACAGCTTGTGTCACAAACTAAGAGCACACATCTAATCCAGTGCTCTGTTTAGCTCACTTGTAGCAAACTCAGCTGATTGGTTGCTACTGGGAACTGCAGTGGTGCAATTTAGTCACATCACAAGGTTATGCAATCTATGACTCAACAAATGTTACAGGACAAGGAAAGTTTTTTCTAATCTATATCCTCATCATGCCCCAGCGTTTACTTGATTGCTAAAATGTTTTTTCAAAAAACTGATCCTTTTTTACTGCAGTGCCCTCTGGAAAGTATTGGTATTGCTCTGTTCTCAGCACCAACGTTTTTCTTTTCACAGACGTAATAAACATGGCGTCGGCTAACTAACTGCACATATGTCAAAACAGTTTCTCCCCCTGGACGAGAGCATGTCTAAAAAGCTTATGCGCTGTTCTAACTTCAACAGTGCATGAGTTTTAAATGCGCATGAGCTGCCTTCCAGTCGGAACAACTGAAATTACTTGATGGTCTTGGTGAAGGAGCGTGGAATCTTGGGGAATTTCTATTCTGGAACTTAGTGGGTTTTTTTTCTACTATTGCGTTTTTGATTACACAAATGGCTAAAGATAAAGCAGACTTTAAAAACAAAATGAAAAAAAAAAAAAAAAAGGAGGATACCACCGTAGGTATCATTGAAGATTTATCCATTATAGCAAAGTATAAAGGCCTGTAGTTTACAATGGGCGTAACACATTCTCTAGCATGCAATCTGTGGATATGATTCCCTTGGCTCCAAAAACATCAGGAACATACACATAACACAAAAATTCAGATTTGTAATCTGTGCAGAATAGAACCTACTTTAATAATAAGATATACATTCTATTTACTGTATAAAACAATCAATTTACTTTGTCTAGAACAGAAAGCAAAATGCAGTGCACCCTTTTTATAAAGTGTACAGAAAACTGCACTTTATTCCATCTCTCAAAACTGTACAAACACTGGGTCAGTAAAACCATGTGCTCTCAGGACCACAAGAACCATTCTCTAAACTCTGCAATGACTAATTTGTCTTTATTTATGAATTTCTTGAGTTATTTTTCTTATTGAACAAGGTTCTCATGTATTCCATGGTGAAATGAAACATGACACACACAAATTCTTGGTTTGCAAAATTAGCCTGAGAACCTGGCAGCACAGAAACATGAGCAGCCACTATGCACAATTTATTTGATCAGCATTAATGCTCATGTATACTCTATATGTTACGATGCATACCACCACAACACTGTGACCAGTAACCCTCACATATATTTGTTTATGGACTTTTTTTTAAAAAAAAAACAAAAAACCACAGACGACCACCATTATACTTCCCAGTATGTAAAAGCTACACTAATGTCAAGCAGAGAAAAGAACTGAAAAATACACAAATATAAAACATAAAGAACCAGTGTATGGAGTACATCAAGAGAGGTTTAACACTGTACATGGTGGGCCCGGGTGCATGCCCCAGACCTTCAGCAAAGGGAGCAATCACCAGGAAACATCAAAGGAGACTGGCACAAGCCTGGACCTCACCAAGAAGAAGAGCCGAAGTCAGATGATAAAGGTGTTGTGTCTACCAAGGACACTTAGTCATAGGCTCTAAATGTCCTTGGTAGACACGAAATGCATCAGGCCTATGGAAAATAAAATGTAACATTTTAACCTTTATCATCTGACTTCGGCTCTTCTACTTGGTGTGGTCCAGGCTTGTGCCAGCCTGCTTTGATGTTTCCTAGAGAAAAGAACTCAAAGCTCAAGATGATTCAGTTATAAAAAGTTACACAGCCCCAGAGCCACTGTTTGTATGAAGTGTATTGTAGTGTTGTGATCATGATCATTTTTTTTACCGATGTTGCATTGTTATTACTGATGCACAATTTTCAATCCTCTTTAAAAATGCTTAATAAATATCCTGTCAGTTGGCAACAATATAAAATATGCACTTGGAAGTCAAAGAGGTAATGCGCAGAGAAAAGTGGCCAAAAATGAGCACTCGCTGCTGAGAATATTTATTATGTGAAAAAAGAATTGAATCTGGCACATTTTCCCCACTGCTTCAGGAATTGATTGCCCATGGGCATTCAGCAAATGGCAGAATAAGAAGGATGAGAGAACTCTGGTGGGGACAGAATGGAACTTTCAGATCACAGGACTATCTTGGGTGGAAGGATTAATTAAATCTAGTTTTCAATTGCTAATCTCATTTGGTAAATCTGGCTCTCAGTTAATACTAAGGAAGCAATTTAAGATGGAGGATGCATATATAGCTGTACATAGGAAATACAGACTTGTCGAGAAAACAGTAATACTTGGTGTATACACTAAAGATACACAAATACATAAAAAAGCAACCAATACAATAGTCCTGTCCAAAAAAGCTTACACTCTAACAAACATCAGTGTTACAACTGGTAAGGCCTTGGATTTGCATGACATATACTGGAAAGACGAACTGGTATTTTGTCCCCCCCTCCAAAAAAAAAACCTAAAGGGTGCCATGATGCTGTAGTGGTTAGCACTGCTACTCTGTAGCACTTGTCTAGGGTGCAGTTTTAACCAGATGTAGATGCATTTTTGTGTTGTCTTCATGAGTGTGTTGGTTTCCTCAGGGTACTCTATAGACTATAAAAGCATATAGGCAGAAACAGAAGGGAACATATATATTTTTTTCCTTCTGGCTTACTGCACATGGGGCTTTACACCTCCAGTCCTGGTACAACTTTCACCACTTCTCAAAGTGAAATGTAGGAAATGTGGCTGAAACAAGCTGATTGCCACCCAGAAAAGTTAGCATTTTCACTTTAACTGGTGACCAAAACACCACATGTACCATTAGCCTAAGGGTGATGGCACACAGCAATTTTAGACATATCTTATGCACACAGACAAGAGGACTGCCGAGAATACAGAAAGATTCATGCATTGATAGGCAATATAGATATGTATTTCCTCCATGGTGGGAGGTATACAAATTCTTTGGAAAGCAATAGGTCATCAATCCCATGAATCCATCATTTTAGCATGAAGCAAGGTGAGGGGTTGAATGACCTTGCCAGCCTACGGTGGTTAGGGAGCAATGGAATCTGCAAATCAGCGACTATGATGGTTTCCTCTCAGTCTGAGGAATTATGTATGTTGTATAAATAATAACAATCAAGTTTACTATTGGCAGCGCAGATTGGGTTTATGCAGCTTTTTTTTTTTTTTAAATAGACCAACAGACTCATGCCAAAAAAAGTGTATTTTTCCCCCCTGGCAAGACACAGAAACACATACATATTAAAACACACCAACCTAAGGAACACGCACACTTATAGCAAATACATCTAACAATGTAAACTGAGAATAGATCACTTCAAAGGCACTTCAGTTGCCGTGTGAAAATATGTGGAAAAATACTGCCATTCAACCTTCCACATTCCAATATCGAGTTGGTGTCTGTCAAACACAATCTAATGATCAATACTGCTTTCCCTCATCACTGCATATCCTCAAAATAAACTACTTTTTCACATCACCTCACATGTTATATTTTACTATCTGCAATCTTTGGTTCTGTGCTACAGCTATCAAATTGTGTTGGCATTAGATAATGGAATAATGGTCATAGTTCAGAAACAGCCAAAATGAAAAGGCAGGAAAGACTGCAGGATACTGTACAATAAAGCATACATTCATTTATCAGCCAGCGCCAAAAAGTGATTAGGGTCATAGCAAAAACAATAATTATTACAGAAGCTATAGTATATGAAGAATGTCCAGACCACGGAAAAGGTATTCTGCCTACTGTTAATTAATATCTATGGTTCGTTTTTTCTAAACAAGAATATTATGCCAATTTCAATCTAGTACTTCCTGGATCTGCCGAGCAGAAGATAAATTGATAAATCGAATTACCTGCCCACTAAGAAGAGCTATGATACAGCAGTTTAGGAAAGGGAGGGGTTTGCGTGTCCAGAGGAAGATAAGGAGCTCTGAACAAATTACCCTGTTATAAGGGGAGTGGGGGAGAAAAGTGTAGAGGGGTAGAAAGGTCAGTGAAAAAGAAATTACCACACTTCATAATTGCAACACTTTGAAAAGGAGGTATTTTTAAAAAAAAAAAAAAAAAAAAAAAAAAATACCATTCCTATTATTTATTATGCACATTTTTTGCAATAGTGTTTTAGGTGCATACTTTACCATTAACCACAACTGCCCCTGGAATTCTAAATAAAAGACCAATGGCCTAAATTGCATATGCAACTAGCAATCAAAAATTCGTTTTGCAACATTCTACTGCAAACTGAAAAATAAAAGCAAAGACCCACAGGTCTGAAGTTGTCAGTAGCAATCATGTTTGTAAATCAGCCCTCAAGTTCAAAAGTGTCCTGATCTGACAGAACCAACTTTATTTCCCTCCAAGGAATGTACATAAAGGAGTGAGCTGCAACGCTCAATCATAAATATTGCTGGCTGGGCCTTGGAAACAGCATTCATAATAATGTTAAAGCCATACAGTCAACAAAACCTGATCATCATACTATTGAGCAAATCAAATAATCTAATGAGATTGTGGCATCTCCCTGTGTAACCACTACTAGCTCATCATCAAGAGAGAAAGCCCCCCCCCCATTGTTTTGTATATAGCCATGAATATCCTGTAAATTCCATTCTTATAAACTGTTCTTTGTGATGTCATAAATTGTAATCGGTGCTTAGTGATATAATTTAGCTTATCTGACAAACTTAAATTTGTGTATTATTATTGTGTATTATTAGAAGTCACTTTGGGGTTCCATTACCTTTTTATAAGGTCGAGGAACTCCTCTATGACTTACAACATCCTAATATAGTACAACAGGGGGTATCTTATTCACTATATATAGGACTTTATTTTGAGAGACACTAAATTTTGAGCTATAGTGAAGCAAGTTTTTTTTTTTGAGACAAAAGTGGAACAATATGTTTGAGGCTAAAAAAGCAAGATTTTTTTTGCATGGAATGCACCAGAGTGTTTGTCCATCCAAACCTGTGTTTTCTGTTTTTTAAATAAGCTTTTCAAATTATTCATATTTTTTCCATTAATGACTTATTATATTCCCCATAACATTCCTATACAATTCATTAATTCTGTCTGAATGCTGGTGGGGAAAACCAAGCAGAATAAATAGATCTTAGAACATCTGTGTTACATTTTATCTTTTATGTGTTTACTACATATTGATAATACAATACAGTATTCACAAAAAAATGCCCCAAGCTGCATAAAGATAAATAAATACAAAATATGCATTGTGGCCTGCATATCATATATTTGAAAACAAACAAAAAAAAGATTGTGTCTAAGAGTCCTTACTTTAGATGTATATTTTTGCAGCAGAAGCCATTTCCTGACTGACATTATTGACAAGCTATGGCTTAAGCAGACCAAACCAGCTGTTTTTCCTAAATCTTGAGCAATTTGTCCAAAAGTATTGATTATTTGCGTCAACTGACTTGCTAATTACAAGGTAATGCAATAATTAAACTTCTATCTATGACCAGGTTTGCGAATAGCACCCCCTTACACTTAGGGGCAGATTTATCAAGGGTCGAATTTCGAAGTGGAAAATACTCCGACCATCGAATAGAATCCTCCAACATTCGAATGATTTTATTCATCGTATGATCGTATTCCGATCGTACGATCCGAAAAATTTTATCGTACAATTTTCCTTTGATTATAAAAAACTTTTTATATAGAAAATTGCTCTGGAAGGTCCCCAAAGGCTAACATAGCACTTCGGCAGATTTAAGTTGGCGAAGTATTGAAGTCAAAGTTCGACAGTACTTCGATTATCGAATGGTCGAATAGTCAAACGATTTTTTTTTGATACTATCAAAGAGGATGGCCACACAAAGCCAAATCTCAGGCATTATGTTTAGAAATGTATGTATACATGCATTTCTAGTGCTACTAGGATACACAGTGCTGTATGATTTATAAATATGCAAATTTAAATATACAGAGATTAAGTGCCATGTGGTATGAGAGACAGTTGAAAGGAATACCCTGTCCTGTAGAGTTTACAATCTAAGTAAAATTCTCTCCATCGGCTCAAATACAAGGGGAGCAGACAAGAAAGCAAACAGTGAAGAAAGTGTAGTGTATTAGTTATTTTTAACGAATATTTATGAACCATACTCACACCATAAACACAAACATAGTTCGACACTCTAGGGGGGTCCATGTGTAAACCTAGTGTCGCCAACATTTCAGAACCATTACACAAACCCCAAGAATCAAGTCACCATCAGATCAACCAACTAACCAATGAATCATTTAAAAATGAATCTGAAAATACCATATTAATGTGTGCTCTGTTGTCTGTCCCTGTGCACAAACACTTTATTACAGAAGTGATATGGTATTTCCAGTATACATTAATTTAAAATGTTCAATTCTTTTTATATTTATTTATTTGTAAAGGTTATTGCTACAGAAAGTAGAATTTGTCTGTCCCTTTCGATTTCCTGCTCTGCCGATTGTGAATGTTGAAACATGTAATAGAAGCCAGATTTCTCTCAACCTGAACCTGGATGCTGACAATGGTTTGCATATCTTGTAATTAAAAACACTTGAGGATAATTTGTCGTGACTAAATCCGATATGTAAGCAGATTTGAGCTGCTGATTTGGCTTTAGACTAGGGGGTATATTTATCAAAGAGTGAAGTTAGAGATCTCCACAGACCACTTGAATGAAATTCCGCCAACCTCCATTAATTTAGATGGGATTTTGAAAGGTGTATTTCGCCAATTGATAAATACTTTAGTAAAAATACCATAGAAATTAATGGAGAGCGGTGGAATTTCACTTTAGTGGACTGTGGACATCTGTAACTTTGCTCTTAGATGAATATACCCTTAAATTGGCAGCCTATCAAACGGATATCTGGCTGATAATCAGCTGATATTGTTAGGACTAGGGATGCACTGAATCCACTATTTTGGATTTGGCCAAACCTCTGAATCCTTTGCAAAAGATTCGCCCGAATACCGAACCAAACCTGAATTTGCATATGCAAATTAGGGGTGGGAAGGGGAAAACATTTTTACTTCCTTGTTTTGTGACAAAAACTCATGCAATTTCCCATCCTGTCCCTAATTTGAATATGCAAATTAGGATTCAGAAGGGCAGAAGGATTCCAAACCGAATCCTGGATTTGGTGCATCCCTAGTTAGGACAAGGTTTGACGTTGTCTAGGATCAAGGATTACATCTGCGAATTGATGCAGTCCTTGATCCAATGGCATGCGTAGCTGTAATTTTGATCCGATCATTGGCCCAAGGGCCAAACAATGGGATCAGGTTAAAGATCTGCTTGTTTGGAGACCTCACCAGTTAAGCTGGTCTTCAAGTGTGTGGCCAGTAAAAAGGACCTGTATCACTTAAAAGAACCGGCAGCAAGTGTCCGAAGATGATACTTGCAGTAAAGGTGAATGTGCATGCCTCTACATATTAGTCTACTGCCCAAGGAAGCAAGAAGTATCCTGCTCAGTATATTTTGCTGTTTATGGGAAAAACCTGCCAACAGTGACGCATTGTCTGCAAACCCTTGAAACAGGAATAGCAAGCCATATTCTAGAAAAATGGATGCTATTTCTTAAAAATGTTGATCTTATTCTCTTTTCTTAGTAAAGGCTGTAATGTCAATATTTTGATGGCTGGAAGCTGCAATTCTGGTTTGCTACAGCAGTCTATTTTTAGCTGTATTCTGTACACCAAAATTTTCCTTGAAACGGCCAAAACTAATCAAGGGAAAATATGCTGTTCTTTAAACTGTGCATTCTCATGATACAGGGACAGCCTGGATTACCCCCAAATCTACAATATGTTCCCATAAAGAATGCCAAGACCTTAGGTTATTACAAATTGCACTTCTCCAAGACCATTACATCAAGCAACACATTACTAGATTGAAAATGAGAAATCTAGGGAATAATAAAACACATCAAATACAGAGGAACTTTTATGGCTGCAAATAATGAAAGCCTGCCCTGGCAATATACAATCTGCAGCGAGAGAGAGAGAGATGTGCCCACTGAGAAAGCAGGGCATTCAAACATTTATTAAGAAACACATGGGGGGGGGGGCTGGAACACATGCTCTACATTCAAAATCAGCTGCATACACACTGTATCATTTTACATACTGGACTGAGCACTAGGGTTCCAGGTTGGCGGTTTTCCAGCCAAATTGGGCTACTAATTTAAAGCCCAGGCTGTTTTTGAAAGTACAAACTAGTCAAGGTACAGATTTGGGCTACTTTTTCAGCTGTTGGCTGATTTGTAGTTTGGAAACCAGCCAAAGTTTTTTCTTGCCCTAATCGGCAAAGCCTGTGTCTCCCAATGCATAATTGAGTTTTTGTTCAACAATTTGCCAACTTTAATGTAAGACTACAATACCCAGCATGCAATGGGGCTGACTTGTATAGAAGTCGGGAGTTACCAGATTTTGGGCTCTGTACCCCAGTCTCCTGTCCATCTTAAGCATTCTAGTGTTTTCTGGTGACTTTACTCAATTTTGGGGCAAAAATCTGCTGGCCACCAAAATGTCTAGAGGTTGACCCGTTTTACAAATATTTATTGAAAGAGTATATATATATATATATTGGGGCCCCTATACCCCCTCTGTAATAATACTGCTGGTGACAGGTGACTGTCCCATTTTGCTTCATGGACAAATTTGCCAAACCGTGAAAATTTTAAAAAGGCGTATTTACACATAAATCCATTTTAGACTGTTTTTCACTGCGCATATTGTGCTATTTTTGGGCTACTTTTGAAGTGTCTCTTGGCTAGTTTTGAGCTGGTTTAGTAGTCGCTTTCGGCTGGTTTTGAAAATTAGACCTGGCAACTTTGCTGAGCAGAGTGTGTATACATCACACCCAGGGGCAGGTTTATCAAGGGTCGAATTTCGAAGTGGAAAATACTTAGAAATTCGACCATCCAATTGGATTACTTCGACTTCAAATGACAACGTTTTTTTTAATCGAATTTGGCCGTTTTCGGTCGAAGTCAAATCGTTCGATCGTACAATGAAATCCTTCTAATCAAACAATTTCATCGATCGATCGATTTGACTTCTAAAAACTTCTAGGATCTAGGAGGTCCAAATAGGCTAACATAGCAATTCGCAGGTTTAAGATGGCGAAGTGTCGAAGTCGACGTTTTTTTTAAAGAGACAGTACTTTGATTATCGAATGGTTGAATATTCAAAGTATTTTCAATTTGAATGGAAGTCAAAGTCAGGCCTATTCGATGGTCGAAGTACCCAAAAAATAGTTCGAAATTCTACGTTCTTAACTTCGAAAATTCACTTCGAACCTTAGTTAAGTTGCCCCACAGTGTATATGCTAAAAAAAGCATGCATACACACACCCACACACTAATATACATATATAGATGTATAGATTGATAGATAGAGATCACATACACACACTGACACATACAGTACCATCCCATATTTGTAGAAAAGATATATATATATCCATATAAAAAAAGACAATGGAACAGTAGCTCTGCCACACAAGAGCTATTATTACCCTGTGAAAAGCATTTGCATCGCTTTCCTGCAATAAAACGATAGAGACATAGATAAAGTCCATCCATACCAATGTACAGCATCACATCAGTCTATACGGGTCCCTCCTACTGCATAAGGATGAAGACCATGCCTGCTCCCAAGTCCTCTATTGTTGTACAGAAGCCGCTAGGAAATCCATACAGTACAGGCAAAGACTCCTCCCTGCTGTTCACTAAGACAGGTACAGAGACCCTCAATATCAAGCATGCCCTCTTCTCTCCCCTACGCATGGAGTGGGCCCTCCCACCACTACACATGGGTTAAATCACATTTGCCCACAATTGTGGGGAGGGATGATTTGCTGATAGATTAGGGAGAATCTATTGCTAAGAGATACAGGGGTGTCCAGGAAGAGACGATCCCCGCTCTAGGGGGGGCGGTGTAGTGTATAAAGGCATGCAGCACCCCACCCCAATTTCTTTGTCACATCGAACATGCTTTGTGCAGGAAAGCGAGCTCCCCTCACACACGGTGCCTCCCAGCACTGCAGTCCCACACACTTCCTTACCCTCTAAGCACATACCGCCCAACACTCCCGATTTAGTGAGCACAGCCCGAAGTCCCGGATCGCTTAATGTCAAGCTCCTAGGCTTCTGCCGGACAGCTACTCCCGACGTCACAAGTCTCATCTCGCTAGACTGTGGCGTCACGACTGCACCTATATAACTGTAGTGACGCGGCACGTAGCCGCCTTTGGAGAGTGAAGGGGAAGGATAGAGCAGCTCTGGTTAACACAAACCGCGGTGCTGTGGTGGGCACGACAGGCATTGGGTGTACTGTCCGCTTACAATATTTTTGTTTCCACTCTACAAGCGTATCCTGCTTTTGTGAGAGAATAAAATAGACTTTGACTTTTCTTCTTGTGTCTGCCATGCCCGTTGCCACCAGAGCCTCGGTCCCTCATTTGGCCACTTCTAAGTAATTCTTTGTTGTCTCAGCTAACTGGAACTCATAAGTGTGCCAAGGAACAAAAAAGCCAAGTTTCGTTTGTTTTGGTGGGTGCTGACAGCAGCCCAATAGTTTCTACTGGAGTCTATTGTAGCGCACAGTACCACACAAATTTACCTGTTAGGTTAGTGTTGGCTGAGGGTCAGCCTGGGGATGTGCACTTCTCGGTGCTCATAGACCAGAAAAAACACAATCCTAACTCACAAAATGTTGCCACTGTGGGACCCCTGCCCAATAGTGATATGTGGGTTGACAAAGTGTCGACTTGCATCCAAACTTTCCTTTTCTGCACCTGACCTGGCCTACTGTGAAAGTCTACTTTTCTACCGTATAAATAGACGCTGCCTGATGCGCAAGTGGGGCAAAGATAGGGCTTGGGCCAAACCTGCCTCGACCTGAACATTTTGTGCAAGTGTCAGCGTGCCCATTACTAATGCCTAACCCAGGGGTAGGCAACCTGCAGCTCCGGAGCCTCACGCGGCTCTTCATCCTGCTTGCTGTGGCTCTGTCTTGCGCTTTGCCTGTCACTCCTGGGACATCTATACAGCCCTCGCACCTGCTGACGGCTTCTTGAGTTTGTGACCACGGTAAGCTAACGGTTAGCTTACCACGGTCGCACATTCAGAAAGCCGCCAGCAGGTGTGTGGGCTGTATAGACGTCC
Organism: Xenopus laevis; assembly: GCF_017654675.1. Lineage (NCBI taxonomy): Eukaryota > Metazoa > Chordata > Amphibia > Anura > Pipidae > Xenopus > Xenopus laevis. Next base: position 68,413,035 of record NC_054386.1, read on the forward strand.
CAGGAGTGACAGGCAAGACCGAGTCGTAGCAAGATGATTCATGGTCCTTACTGCGGTCACACACTCAAGACAAGGGAGAAGCCTCCAGAGTCCAGTTGCCAGGGCCGGATTTACATAGTGGGCGCCCCTAGGCCCACAACCGTTCATCGCCCCTGTCTCCTCCTGGAGGACAGGAGCAATGGGAATTGGCGCACGGAAAATGTAAAATATTATTGTATCTCCAGCGCATCCCCAGTGTTTTTGAACCAATGTGGGAGTGATTGGGCAGCATGCCGCCCCCCTAAAATCCTGCCACCCTAGGCCCGGGCCTAGGTGGCCTTTCCACAAATCCGGGCCTGCCAGTTGCAGCAGGTGCGAGGGCTATAGACATGGATGTGACGGATATTTTAATGACGTCTATAGCCCTCGCCTTTAAACAGATGAGAACACTAGCATTTAATAGGGCTATTCAGTGTTTAATTTATTTCAAAGTAGGCCTACACATGCACTTATATTTGTTGTATTCTGTTGTTGTAACAGTTTAAATTAAAAAAGGTTAAAACTTTTAAAAGTTTATAAGCTGTGTCATGTTTTTCTTTAGTGGAAGCAAAATGGCTCTTTTGATAGTAAAGGTTGCTGACCCCTGGCATAACCCATACCAGTATCCGCTCACTCGTCTTTTTCTGTGTGTGCCTCTGAAGACAAGGAATCTTTGAGAGCAGAGGAAGCGTGCACTTCCCCAGTCTGACCCACATCCAACCCTAACCCGCAATGGTGGCCTAAATTTCAACCTGAACATGCTGAACCTGTGGGTTTTGGGTCCACCTGCATATCACTATTGTGCACAAGAGTAGCATACAGAGCGAGAAGACACTGGTCCTGCAATGGAGAGATTAGAAAACAATCTTTTCTCCTTTGGGGCAGCATTAGATAAATCTTGATATCTAATAAACTAATAAATTACAGACAGGTCAGGGATCTCTTATCTGGGAGCCGGTTATCCAGAAAGCTGAGAATTATGAGAAGGCCTTCTCACAAAGACCATTTTAAGGAAATAATTTTTTTTTTTCAATTGATTTAGTTTTTCTTTGTAATAATGCCATTGATGAATACAATCAAACAAGTTTAAGCCAGTGGGGATTGAGAACATACTCGAATATTGGCCATTTGTTTTTCGATTGATTGACACACACACTAAACTGTTTGTCCATTTTTGTACACAGCAAAGGTGGTTGTGTTTGTAAACGAGGCTTATGACCTGGGCACTTTGGGCATAAAAGACAGCACAAATAAAGTATGGTATAAATATGAATTGAGTTCAAGTAGAATCAATAAAAAATAAATCAATATGTAAAGAATAACAATAAACTGATAAACTACTGTATAACAAAACCCTGTCTCCACTTGGCTCCTGTGAATAGCACAAATTAAATTAGTGTTTCCAATTGTTTTCTTGCTAGAGGTTACCTTATTATCCTTCCATTCTTTTCCATTCCCTTGGCATAAGGGAGAAGTAAAATACAAAAGGGTAACTATAGGTGGAGAGAACCAGCAGTAGCCATCTTGCTAGAAGTGACATGATGCAAGCTGCAATGTCAGAATAAATTGGGTCCTGTCAGTTTATAGTGTGCATTTGCATATTAGGCAAGACAAAGTGTGGTCATTGTGATTAAATAGCACTATGAAAATCTGCAAAAATAACTGGAAAATGTGAGCAGGATGGAATGTAATTAGAGGAGAGCTCTTCATCAGATCCTTGGGAACACATTTGAATACAAATAAAAAACATTATAAAGGTAGCAGACATGGCCACCTACATTCTCAGTCTTCAAGAAAATAAATTTAACCCTTCAAAACATTAAAAATATTGTTATGTTGATTGTAGGGCTTTTAAAACTTAAAAGCTGTGAAACATTTAGAGGGTTATTTACTAAAAACCCATTTTTTTCTGGTCGGTTTTTAAAGGGAAAACATTTGATTTTTTTTGTGAGGAAAAAAACCTTCAAATTTTTCAAGATCTGTTATACCCTGAGACTGCTAAAAATCCAAATTCAAAAATTCTCCATCTCAAACCTGCCGAGGTCCCTTGAAAGAAGAAATCATGCCTAATTAATATTATAGTAATAGTGTGTTTTTGTTCCATAGTTAAGGTTCTGCTGAGTTGCCCACTAGCCCTTTTAACCTTTTTATTAAGGGTAAAATTATATATAAAAATTAGGCATTGAGGCACCCTAGGAAATAGTAAAGTGAACAATCAAGAGAAAGTATTTTTATTTTAAAAATGAGCACTGTGCTGTAATAAAATGTATAGTATTTTGAGGTGGACAACTTATATTTAGGACAACTTCTGGGTTCATGAAAAGCATTTGAGCAGTCTCTGTGCAACCAAATACAATCTAGGTAAAGATTCAGTGGAACACTCTATCCCTTCACTTGCAGATTCTGTTGGGTCCTGGGTTGCCCTGCCCACACTGTGATTGGTTAATGTTTGTGCCGGCAGTACAACCTCTGTGCTGCTTCTAGGTCCTACATTATACTGGGTCCTATACATAACTAGGTCCTACATTATACTGAGTTCAACAGAATGTGATGGCAGCAGCTGCAGCACTTTCTATCCAAAGCCTGTCATGTGAATTGAAATTTATATGTTGAAAGGTTACAAAGCAAAATATATTGTGAAAAAAAAATATTGTCCTCAACAAAGAGTGTACAAATATATTTATGAATGCTTTCTAGTGCTCTTAAAATAGATGAATTGATAGTATAGGTTTTAAAAATACATTTTGCCAAAAAATATTAAGACTATATTTCACTCACCAATTACAGAAAATACAAGGAGTATTGTTCACCATAAAATGAATTTACTGTAGAAACTATTATTTTAAGACAAATTGCCAATGGTGTTCTTGTATAGGTTTTGGATTGTTCTGATAATCTTCATTTGGAGTTTAAATGAGCTACAGTAGAACCCCCATTTTATGTTTTTCAGGGGACCAGATCCTGGAAATCCTGGAAAAAGTAAAATCAGGGAAATATATTATGCAATATAGTTTATATAGTTGGGGATATAAAATTAGAGAACACTTAAAGGGGTTCTGTCATGGGAAAACATGTTATTTTTCAAAATATCAGTTAATAATGCTGCTCCAGCAGACTTCTGCACTGAAATCCGTTTTTCAAAAGACAGATTTTCTTATGCACCTGAGCACTGGGGAGCTGCACGTCCTCAGTGCTCCTCATAAAGCGCCTGGACGGCATGCCGCCCCTAATATTTTGCCGCCTTAGGTCTGGGTCGTTGTGGCCTTGCCACAAATCCGGGCCTACACTCAGGGGCAGATTTATCAAAGGTCGAGGTGAATTTTCGAATTTAAAAAATTCTAAATTTTTCGAATTGCTGTTTTAGCCTATGGGGGACCTCCTAGAACCTATTTGGAGTCAAGCGGTTGACTTTGAAAAATGTAAGTTTTTTTGGGGAAAAACTTTGATCCAATCGGACCCATTCGATCGAAAACGGACCTATTCAGCCAAAAAACCCTTAGACTTAATTTTGGTTGGTCTTTTTAAATTAGTATTTCAAAGTTTTTCAAATTCGAAATTTGACCCTTGATAAATATGCCCCCTAGTACTGAAAATCCCCATTGCAACTCCTTCAGTTACATTGAGTAGGAGAAACAATAGCCTACCTGTAAGCAGTTACCTTATAAAGTGCTGGCTCTTTCTGCAAGCATATGAACATGCACAATGACCTAAGATGGCTGCCTACACACCAATTATAAAAGTAAAAAAAATATCAACTTGTTGGTTCAGGAATACAATTTTATATTATTACTTGCAGTGTACACAATGTAATTTAGAAATAAAAACTACACCATAAACCGCATGACTGTATCCCTTTAAATTTGAGGTTTTTTCTGTAGTTGCTTTTGCCCCACTGACCCCAGGAACCAGGAAATAATATAAATGGCTTGTAAATCAGTGTTAGTGGTTCTAAATAGAAATTGAAGTCATAACAATAATAATAGCAATAGAAATCTGGTTTAAGATTCATTTTTTTTGTGGTTATCATGTGCCAAACAAAACAAATAATTAAAAAAAAGCAAATACAAAGAAAATCAGCTGCAACTAAGTTTGGGATGCCTCCTTTTGATGAGCTAAGGGGAGCAAAAGATTACATTTTAGTAAGGACTCTAATTAACTCTAGATTAACTTTGCCTTTAAGGGTGAAGCCCGTGAAACCTGTTGAATACGGCAGAAGTAATCCACATGCATGACCCTTCCCATAGACAAACATAAAAGTCCCACGTGGAACTGACCCCATGGAGGGTCAGTGTGAGTGTGTATGTATGGAAAAAAGGGGGGTTGTGGGAGCACTCAAAGGCTAAGTTAAAATATATTTAAGTACAATGGAAGTGCTACTGATTTGGCCAATTAATCAATTCACATTCTCTGGTCCCCTGTCTCATAAGTAATTCAGTATATATGCAATAAAAAAATAAAAAACCCCTAACTAAATGCCCCATGTATCAGTTCTAAACTAACTGAAAACCTTTGAGCAAATGCCTAAAAATGCATATTGCATAAACAATCTGTTTTTTTAAGCTATAGGTGACTCACCAAGGAAAGCTACTGTTAGGCGCTCTGGGAGACCGACATGCGTTTTTATTTTGAAGCGCCTTGGTCCCCGGTCTTCCATGCACATGCGCGTCTGGACGCACACATGTACAATAATGATAGCGATGAGTCCAAGTGCACGCGCGCTGTGTCAAGTCGCTTGCTGACATCATAGTTGGCGCGGAAATTCAAAAATTTGCCCAAGTTGGTTTTCAGTTCCCCTGATTCCGCTCAAGCCTTAATTCATTGTTTCTATTGGTGTTTGACTTCTTGCCTGGTGTTTGACTCCTGAATCTTGCTGCCCACCACTGACCCACGCCTGATTATGACTTCGACCTTGCCTAATCCATTTGGTACTGCACTTCTGAACTACCTTTGGGCATGAGTAGGATCCCTGCCCGCTCCACAGCAGGGCATCGTTGAAGACTATGGTTGGTAGGGCTTTCCTATTTCACATAAGGGATAGGTTCTGGCAGTTTACTGGCTTCTATACATTACTTGCCGTAACAACTGCCTATAACCTGCTCTGTGAAAGGTCCAAAAAACGTCCCTATTTTTGAATACAATCTTGCCCTCTCATGCACCCATGATTTTCTTATGTATTTGTAATGTTTTATATAGGTCCTACCTTATTAACCATCCCATATGACTTGAATTTGAATTCATCTCTAAAAGTCTCTTTAACACACTGTACGACTCTGGTTTACTGTAAATGTTTTTAAGGACTACCTAACTACAAACATTTATCTCAGCTCCATCTTCTGTTTCCAGCCCCACTCTCTTCTCATTTAAATCTGAATTGAAGGGACATATTTACTAGTACAGGGGCAAATATCCAAGGCTATTGCAACACATCTGGGATGGCAGTGGATGTGATTCACTTAGACTTTGCAAAAGCATTTGATACAGTGCCACACAGAAGGTTACTGGTTAAATTAAGTAATGTTGGCCTGGAACATACCTCTATATGAGTGATTATATGAGCAATTGCAACAACAAATAGAAACATTTGTTGGTATTTCTTCAGTGTCCCTTAATTTGCTGTATTTATTATGCTTATGCAATATACATGCACATTATTAAACTGAACCTATTATCATTTTGGAGATAAATAAAATATTGCCAATTGGTAACTATTACACAAACATTTCCTGATAATTTATTCATTAATATGTTTTATTAGGTATTTGCTTCACGGATTACAGTTAAACTTTTTTTAATAAATTGGTCAAAATATTCAATGAAAACACATAGCAGCAATGAATAATTATCTTTCCTTTATCTTACCTAGGGAATAATAAGAGGAGTGAAGGATAATTGGGTGTTGAAATATGAATAAACACACACACAAATGGAACATAATCCTTGCAAAAGCATGTATGAAACAAAACTCTGCAGTTAGGACTGAAGCAGAAATCAAACCTACACTCTCTATAAATGTTCTGTAAATAATGTTGGTATATGATATTCTGGAGAATACATTTTATTTATTTATACATTCCCTTAATTAAAATTAGTTTACAACCCAATGTTTTTTTGTATTGATAAAGTGATATAGACACATGCAGAGATGTGTGCTACATCTACTGCTTTTTAAGAACTAAATGCAGGTCTGTTGCTTGTTTGTGTTTTATTAGGTACAACAATTGGTCTGACTGCTTACATATAAAAGTGGATGCTTGTGCTCCCAGGGACAGTGAGTACTCTCATCCACAGACTTACATTGAAACTGTGCAAATGAGTTTAGTATAAATTACTGTATTCTAAATCCAATATAGTACAGACTTATCCTATGCAATTGAAATATGGAATAGCACATAAAGATGATGCAATAAAAGAACAAAACTCAACCATAGTATATACAGTATACATACAGTATATAAGCAACAATAACTCAGTTTATTGGTATTTTCAGTATTTTCATTAATGCATGAAACTTAAAGGGATGCAGTCACTGTAGTGCTAGAAATAATACTGATAATTGTTACCATCTACATTAGATACAGGAGTATCTACTTTAAAACAACAGTAAAGTCTTTGTACTGTCTGAAAAAAAAAACATTTGGTGAAATAATAAAAGGGGTTTCATTATGTGAATACATTATTCTTTAATATCCATGTTGTAACCTCCATTTATAGGTATACAATATAATAGACATAGAGCAACATAATGGCAGAAACAACAATACTAACTGCAAGCGTATAATAATGAATGATGTAAAATACATAGTGACTTGATGGAACATGAAGTGATTCCATGATTTTCCTCACAGTATAGATAAAAGCTCAGGACTGGTTCATGTTGATTTCTGCCAAAACTGATAATCTTCAATTAAATAAACTCACTGTAAAAGTAAAAATAACTGTTAATCCACAATCAGTTTAATGTAACAGATCCTGGAATTCTGTTTTAGCTTCTAAAGGACCAGCCTTCTGGGAAACGGATTCATACTATGTGTCACTTTGCAATTGCAGTGATTTAAAGCCAAATGATGCCGAATTACATACAGAAAGCAAAGAATAATACCTTGGTGCCTGCTGGAATGAGCCATAAAAGACTGAAGCGTATTATTTATGCTTCCTCAATTGACCCATTTTTCTTCTACTAGGCTCATCAGCTAGCTAGGCTGCAGCCCAAAAGATTTACTGATTAAAGTGATAATCAATACAATAAATGCATTTTTAAAGAAAGCCCTATTAATGCGACTCATGCTGAAAACTTGGTGTACATTTATGTAGTATAGGTAAATCTAAAACAACTGGACTTGCTGAGTAATCCAGTTGTTTTAGATTTACCTATACTAGATATACCATGACCTGGATGGATGAAAATCTTCATAGTCATATTGGTGTACATTTCCTCTTTAAAGTAATACTTGGGCATCCAGGTTTTTGAAGGAAAGAACTGGTATCACTTTAGAACCCTTCACCTCTCTAGTCTATTAGAAGTACAGCCCCAGTTATTTCTCCATGTCAGGTTCCATCATGTCTCCTGCTTCAGCAGAAATGTGGGACTATAGGTGTGGAACAAAAACCTGAAAGGGTGCAGTACTGATATAAACTATGGCTGAAGAAATTTCAGAAGTAGACATAAATAATGGATGGTGCTCGTTCTACTTATGTTACATTTCTGACGTAAAAAATGTTACAGGTGCTATCCTATCACCAATTATCCTATAATTAGTTTGTTCACATGGTCCATGTCCCCTTACCATCACTAAGGGTTTAGTTCCCTTAGGACAATATCCTTTACTGGGGCCTTATCCTCCAAGCTCTACGGCATCCACTATACACAGCAGATGGAATCCAAAAAGAAAGAGCCACATGCTCCCTTCTATATTATTAAACATAACAAGAACTGGTCATAACATCCTTCCCGGAAACATTGGTTACAGATACTGGAACCTGCTCAGCCAGCAAGGGAATTCCCAAACCAGTAGCATCCCTGACCCCATGGGGTAAAAAGAGTGAAGTTCAGCCACTAGAGTGAAATTCCGCAGCTCACAATTCATTTCTATGGGATTTTGAAAGGCATATTTATCAATGGGTGAAAGTGAAAGTTCACCATTTGATAAATACGCCTTTAAAAATCCCATAGAAATTAATGGAAAGTGGCGGAATTTCACTCTTGTGGCGGAACTTCACTATTAACTTTACATAAATATACCCCCTAGTGTCTGTACATATAATTTCCCACATGCATCGTTCAGGCAGTCTAACACATGTTCACTCTCATATAAATTAGGTACAGTAGTTGTTACCTAAGTAGTGTCCTTTCCAGTATGGCTGAGAAGACTTTTAAGGAATTTGAATTCATGCTGTATCTAAACCCCAACAACATACGGGTAGTTGTTATTCATGCCAGTATATGTTCATATTTAATTTACAACATATTTAGTGCACAGAGGTGTATGTATCGGTTCCTAGAATAGTGTGTGAATACTATTACTACATAAGTTTGGGGTGTAAGTCTATGCTCCTTATCAGATACCTTCAAACAATGGCTCATAAACTATGGCTAGCAAGTGTTATGAACACTCAGATGTGTTCTAATACACATGTATGCATAGACATATACATAAGAACAAATATTTTAGAAAAAGATAAATAGAAAGAGCTTCTAAATCAGAATGGCTCAAGGTTAGAAGTTATGTTAGTATTTTACAACTCCAGTTTATGTCTGGGAAGCAATCCTTTGAAAAAGTTGATTCTTCTTTGTTGGGGGGGATGAAGCCCTATATAGAAGGAGGACACCCTCTCTATTGGCTTAGCACAATACTTTTATCACAGTATTTAGCCCTTTATTAACTTTATTAACTAACACTATGCTTGTTTACAGTGGAATGAATTTATTCCTAAGGAACAAACAAAATCTCCCAATTTATGTTCTATTTGTCACTTTGGCTCTCTCTTGTGCGTCTGCTACAATGTCAATTTGTTGCATGTCATAATCTTTGGAAATGTACTGATTTTGCCACACCCTTGGCCTTTGCACTAATCTTGCCTTCCTGCAATCTATAGAGCAAATTAGATGGCTATGCCCTTAATAATCATTAACTGAACTGGTGCTGTACCTTAATAGTTCATTACTGTTCAAACTGGAATTTATTTTGATAGCTGTACCACCCTAGAAAAGAGATGCTAAACACTGACTCAGATTACCTATGACTACAGTAAACAGTGACACCACTTTATACAGTTTATACATTTTTTGTAGACCTTTCTATTTTGACTATTTCTTCTCATTCTATGCTATTTATGTAGACATAAAGTATTACCCGGAGAGAATGTGTTGTATTCAAATAGTCATTCTGTTTTTATTGCAAGGAAAAAAATGCTTTCGGAACATTTGCCTTCATTAGGTGCATACAAAAAACTTAAAAAACAACAGAACATAAGAGCCATCTTGTGGCCTACTCACAAATTGCACCTACGCAGTTCAGTATTAGAATACCATACATTATGTTCTGTTGTTTTTTAAGTACCTGGCCACATCATGGAGCTGGTGCAACTTGTTGGTGGGGTGAAGGGTTAAATATTTGCTTGCTGTGCCATTTTTGTATGCACCTGATGAAGGCGAATGTGCTGAAACATGTTGTGCATGTTTTTCCTGCAATAAAAACAGAATGACTATTTGAATAGAACACATGCTCTCCAGGTAATACTTTATTGCTACTTGGAATTTCAGCATCCTGACATGGGGGCTGCAACCTGTTGATGAACACAGTGACACAGAATTGAAAACATACGGACAACTCATCTTTAATATTGATCTATTTATGTAGACCCTTTTTGATGAAAATATAACTGAAAATATCTCCATCCTTTTCTACATTGATGACTTGTATACATATATATCTTCCCCATCCTATTCTCAGTAGTTCCATGCCCTTTTGCTGTTTGTCCACGTTTAAGCTTTGTACAGGACGACTGGAAGAATTATAGATGTTCGATTTCATTAATTAAAACAAAGACCTTGAGATAGCAGCTGAAAAAAGATAAAGGAGAAATCAAAGGCTGGTTTGATTGGCACCCCCAGCGATTTTAATCACTTGCATCAGACCTCTTTGCTAAGAAAAAAACACTGACCCAGGAGTGCTGCCATCTTGATCCCTTGTGGCTGGTCTGGGTGGTGTACATGCACAGTAAAATCAGAACTTGGATGCTAAGATGGAACTTTTGCTCAACTGCTCATGTTCATAGCCAAGGATAGCAGCAAGGATGCCAGGGACAGAAATGAAGATGGTGGTGCAGTATTTACTTTGATAATAACCTGTGATGGCATACTTTTTATCAATGAGGAGCACTGGCCTGGGGTTGGCTTTTTCTTGTGCTTTAATATGGTTTAGACATGTTGAGAGGGTGTTATTGCAATGAAACAAGGTGAAAATCTAGCCTCTGCCTGCACTTCATTTTTGAGCAGCAAAAAGGCACCCCTAGTAAAAAGAAAAGGTGACAAAGAGGTGACAAGTTGTTAGGCAGACACTGTGATATTACTATCTTGCCTACTACCACAGGCTAGTCCTCCTTGGGGGTATGGCTTGATGAGTGCTGTGCTAACATATTCTTTTATTATCCCAAGATTCTCTGGATTCCCCTTACAATTTGGCACCCTTCAGTGGCATTAGGGTCACCGATGTGATGTAGGGAACCATAGGCATAAATCCCCTACTGGTGTGGGAATTCGCCTACTAGCTAAGGAATTGGTAACCTATACCCTTTAGTGGGATGTTTTCCCCTATTGGTCCAGGGATGTAATAACCAGTTCCTGTAAATTTTTAATAACATAGGTGAGGGCACACGGTTCTTCTTTTTTGGCCTCCATTTGCTGAAGAGGGTGGATGTGACTGGGGAGCTGGGATCTAAAGAACCATCTCTTTAGAGTTACTCAGGGAACAGAGACACAGTAATCAAGGTATTCAGACAGTGGTAGTTAAAGATATAGTGTAACACAGAAAGGCCAGCTAGAAAGCACTGCATTGAGCCTCAGCACAGAATTGATAGATTGGAGGTAGCACTCCCATGTGATACTCTGTGAAGAGGCCACAGTAAGGCAATGGACTCAAGCTAGAACTTTTCCCTGTGGGTTTCACCAGAGTAATGTTGCCTTGAAAATTAATATTGCTACATCCTACCTCTATTACAACACACATGCTACTACCTGTTTTGCATGGTTACGAACCTTTGGTCTCTATTACCTTGTTCAACAACACCACTCCCTACCTTCACACAGCGGGAGAGTCCAGCTGAGTGTAAAGTTCAGAGTTTAACTGTGATCTGCTTCAAAGTAGCTAGAAACTTTGTTTTTGGCAAATAAAGGGTTACATGTGTCATATAGGCCACAAAGGGTAAAGCATGCAAGTAAATTTTCTGGCATCCTGAGGGTTTGCAAAAAGAGTATAGTAACTGGCCATGGCTTTGAGCTTCTGAGGTTTTTGCCTGGCTTCCTATTGATTTGCAATACTGTCCATCAACTAAATTGAGCAAGATTTCATGGGAAACATTTGCCGTTCAAGTTCCAGAAAAGCAGGCCAGGAAGCTACTACACTACCATAATGTTTGGAACAATATTTGGTGTGGACAGCTGTTGCACCAAAGCAGAGTTTTCATGATTCCTCTGCTAAACTTAACTCATTCACAAGTGGTGGATGCTACAGGTACTGTATCTCTGAGCAGGCACATCTGGCGAGAAGTGGAAAGAAAACTATTGTTTCGTTTTGTCAAAATTGTGAAGCAGAAGTCACCAGGGAGCTAAGAGACTTTACATCAAAATGTCAATGTGATTGATGGACTGGCTCCTTTAACACTGTGGTGGGGCAGAAGGAGTCCAACTCTAGTTTCAAGTATGGAGACCCAAGGAATCCTCCACAATGTCTCTCATGGTAAAGTTAAAAACTGTGTGAAATCTTTAGAAATCTTTAGCTTGCACCTTTAGTACCTTTCCTGAAAGAGAGGACCATACTGTAACTATGCTCTGTTCCACGGTCATTAGAAAGCATGTTTTGGGCCATGAAAGGATTGCAGAAATGTAATGGAAGATCTCAACTGAGTTAAGATGGGTGAGAGGCTGAATCCATCAAAAAGAGAAGAATGGGCTAAGAGAGTTAATGAGGCCAGGGCCCCACAAGAACTATAGCACCATGAGAAGAAGTTTGTCACCAGGTGAGAGATTATGCCACAGAACTACCGTACCAGTAACAGGAACACAATAACATTTCACCATTTCAGTGTGACTTTTCCTTTCTTATTTGGTCTGTTTCATTTTCCTTATTATCTGAAAGCAACTTTTCCCACTTTATAAATAGGCAATTCCTACTTTCAAAAACACCTCAGAAAGTACAGAAGCAACAAACAATCCTACTTGGAACCTTTATATGGGCCACACTAATGATATTCAGTATGTTGAAAATGTGACAGACTACATGAGATTAGAAAGAATGTAGGGACACCTGCTGGGAACTTTAAGTATTGCTTATCTTTTCCAAGCACTTCACTACTGGCAGCTGAAGCTCATTTGAAATATGACATTTTGGACAGAAATAAGGGAGGAACTCCACAGTGCGGCTCGAGCACCTTGCATGCTGCGTTTTCACCCAACAGTCAGATAAATGTAGTTCTTACCTGCGATTTTTCCTTCACTTCCTGTATCTTCAGAACATCCGACGTTGCATGCGTTTCTCCGCATGGCGACGTGTTAGCTCGAGTTGCACCATGGAGTCCCTCCTTGACAGGATCATATTATGTAGCAACTACAGATCAGTGAGTGATTACTTGTGTATAGACCTAGTTTTATCCCTCTCTGCTACGATTTTGTGCTGCAGTTGAAAATATGGCAGAGAAGCAATTTATATGTGTTCCTTAATGGGCTGTTAGATAACAATAAAACACCAGCTAAAAACCATCTTCCTGTGATTCATGTTGCTTACTACAGTTTGAAGAATTAATCATGTATAAATAATGGATAATTTTATATGCCTACTCCCTGTAACATAATGTTTATGCAGAGTATCATACCTCCTGGCGTCTGAAAGACCCGTATCTCCATCTGCAAACACTGATATGAATAGCAGACCCCAGCCTTGTAGCCCCTGCTGCATGCATAAAATTAATAACAGACCTCATGACATGTGGCTCCTGCTGCATGCACTGAAATATGAGAACTTATTTTGGAAAGTAAAATGTTAAGATGTGTTTCAATGGGTGTGCTCTCATATAGGTCTCATACTGATACAGTGTTATGTGACACGATCTTTGTCTGCTAATGCAGTGTTAATAAAAAAAATTTGAAGAAAGAGAAGCATGGTGGCAGTTTCTCCTCTGTCTGAAAAAGAGCTGCAAGCCCACGTAAGATTGAGCAACTGGTTATGGGCCTAGGAGAGATGGAGGAGGCTGATTTAACTGAGGTGAAAAGAACTATGAAATATGGGAGATAGTTTCTTAAATCTTAAAGAGACCATCTTGCATGAACCCACAGAGAACACAGACTTGGATGTGGACAGAGGTAAGAGAGAGGAGACTTAGGGAGCAGCGTGTAGCGTCTGCATCCGACAGTTGTGTCACGTCGTATCAACGCTGCAACACCATCCAACAATGCTATTACTGACCAGGGTCGGACAGGCCCCCAGCCCCCCTACTGTGACGCAAACGGCGGCCCCCTCGGCACGCATGTGCACAAGGCGCCCCATAGGCGCACATGTGCATACTACGCTGCTCGTTGCAAAAATCCTTTAAAAAAAAAAAAAAAAAAAAAAAAACAGCATCAGGAGAGGGGGTCTGGCCCGGCGGGGGCCCATTAGCATGGGGGCCCACCAGGTCTTTTCCCGGTGTCCCGCCAGGGCAGTCCAGCAGAAAGAATCCCAAGGCACACAGGATAATTGCAAGCAAGCTGCCTTGCGTGTTTCGGGGTCATGCCCCTTTCTCAAGCGTGACCCCGAAACATTGCACTTCGCAATAAACAGGCAAGGCAGCTTGCTTGCAATTATCCTGTGTGCCTTGGGATTCTTTCTGCTGGACTGTTTGGGAGGTGGCCGATCCTCTACCTTCGTGCACCAGGTGTTGTTACTCTAATTTACTAAGGGTGTGCAAGAGCCATAGTTGAACTACCGCCAGGGCAGTCCAACACTGGAAAGAGCTGCCAATAAAATATTTTAAAACCACAAGGTGTAGTATACAGAATGAAGTTTAAGGGTAAGGTTGATAAATCTAACCTAAACGGTAAAATTTGTACCCAGGGAAAACCCATAGATCCAGTACCAAAAGATGGTTTTAGATATGCCACCCTTAAATAAAGAAAGAAATTGATATTAAGTGATATTACATAACATTGGTAACATAATGTTGTACAAGACAAGCCTCAGATAACCAGGCAATACTTTGTAATATGGATAATTACTGAAATCCAGTGACCCATAGCAATCATAATGTTTTTAGGTATCTGGACCTAAAGGAAATATGTCCCAATGCCTCCTCCAGTGATTAATTAATTAAAAAAAAGAACCTCCAGAGAGACTAAAAGTGCCTTTTTCATTTTTTTTTATTAAAGAGTGTTGCTATAAGAATCTGGCTAACATGTTGGTAGGCAACATTCCAGCTGATTTAACCTTTAATAGTATATTGTAGTATGCTGGTAGTGTAGTCTAGCAATATGTGAGTAGAGCAATACTCTAATGGAATGTTTATGTCACCTTTAAAATTATACTGTTTTACCTAATGTATTTGATATCATTATTCATCTTAATATCTTGCACCAGTGTAGTTTAGCAAACCAGCCCCTGATTTCTTTCTGTTTTATAATTAGCTCTGTTCAAGGTTTGTGGACCTATCTATGGCATGTTCTCATAAAACGTTAGTAATTATATGTGGTCTTCCAATCAGTGACCTAAGTTTTTAACACTTACAGTATACAAACATCGGCCAAAATGAGTGAAGAAGATTACTTGTTTGTTCCTGAATATCCTGTTAATGCCAGTGAAGATGAGGTAAGACCGCAGAGATGCTTCCTTATATTTGTAATTATTCATATTTTAGGTGGGTTACACTAGGGTGAA
This sequence comes from Xenopus laevis, assembly GCF_017654675.1. Taxonomy (NCBI): domain Eukaryota; kingdom Metazoa; phylum Chordata; class Amphibia; order Anura; family Pipidae; genus Xenopus; species Xenopus laevis. The sequence goes on from NC_054386.1 coordinate 68,428,172, forward strand.
ACAACTGTTTGTTTTTGTGTATAGTGAATTTTGCAAGGGGAAATGGCTTTTAAGGATACATGATGTGGATTGGTTGTTGTTGTGATTTATTTGCAAGCTGTGTGGTATGAAAGTGCAGCTAATAGACCCTACTCAAAGCCTGCCAATAGTGTTTGGTGAGATGTGGTCTACATAAAATACTTAATAGAAGAGAGGTACTAATAAAAAAAAAGTGATGTCCAACTTGTGGACCTCTTGTATTCCTCATTAGTTGGTAGATGCCTGAATTTGCAGGTACAGCTGCTTTAGGGGCACAGTTTGACATCACTGACTTAATAGACTTCGACAGATCTGTACTGGATCTAAAAATATTTGTGTACCTCATAATTCATATGTTATGACACTGACTAACTGGATCCTGGAAATGGGACTTATGGAAGCTGCAAAACAAGTGAATCCACTTTCCGCCTCTCAGTATATCTTTGTAGCACTGTGATAATGTAAATATTGTTTCTTTGTAGCAGGAGGACAGTGATGTACCAGAGATTGTTGGATGCTAACTCATCCCTGGACAAAAAGTGTACAGTTAAATATGGACTTCATAAATGGTATCTAAGGATCAGGCTGCTTTTATTAATTTATTAATCATGCACAATTTTTTTGTTCTAAGTTTGCAGAGAGGACAGAGGCCAGTTTGTAGGTTTCTGAATTTGGCATCAGTTCGGAAGGTTGTTATCTACAAAATCATCTGTAAAGCTTGCTTGTTATGAATTGTTTTTGATTTATGTTTAGATGCTGGAGAGAAGATAAGCCTTTCTGACTTTATTCAGCGCATTCAGAAAGTTGGTTTCTGCTGTGAAGAAACAACTTACAAATGTCAATCAAAAGTATATATTATAAGTGTGGAACTTCCCCTAAGAAAGGAGGAAACTAGGTAGGTAGACTTTTTGGAGTACTAGAGATTACCAAGTAAATTCACAATTTACATTTAAATGTACAGTGACCATTTATGCTCAAACTCGTGTATTTACACCAAACTTCTACAGCACTTGTACAGCAAAGAAGTGGGTATCATGTTGTGCAATGAAAGATGTACACTGCAATTGGAATAGGTAATTTTAATGCCAGAGTAATACTTTAGCTTCAGAGTAGACATGTACATCACATCTAAGAGATAGCAATCATCACTTTATAGTTGGTAGGTTATAGTTTCTTTCTAAAGTAAATGATGAAATGTTCACTGTTTTGTTAATTTGTTCTACTTATACATACACTAGGCTTGTAAAGCAATGCAGGAGCAGCTGCAAAAAAATAAGGAGTGAAACTAAGGGCATTGCTCAAGATGCAGATTGTAAAATGCAATCTGATGCAGTGGGCGATAACCAGATTAAGGTAACAGAGGAAGATGGTGACCCAGAAGACGAACTTTTTCAGAAGATGAAGCATTGCTCAAAGAATTATTATGAATTATGTCTCAGTTGTAAAGGCGTAAATGTTTATGTATTTTATTCGGCTAACATGTGCTTTGTGACCTTTCATGGTGAAAATGCCACAAATGCATTTATTTACCAATGGTTTCTTTTAATAATCAGGTTGTTTTAAAATATGAATTGTCCAGAACTACATTAATTTTTTTTTAGCTCTCATCTCTACTCTGTGCAAATCCTCAGTTAATTCTCTTTATGTGATAGCAGCCATTAAAAGATGTGATTTGTCCTTTGTTTTAGCATCCATATCTGGCCAAATGACACTGAGAACTAACCCTCTTGAGTAATAAAAGGCACTTAGTTTACCCAGGTGCATTAATCCTAAACAACTTATAAGATGCTTGCTTTTGAACAGGTAACTAGTAAATGCTACCTGTTGACCAGTTGGCTATCGATTAATGCTTTGGCTTGTATTTGGATTGCATTTTTTTTCGTGTATAAAATACTTCTTTCCATTAATGGTATTCTGTCAGGTCTCAGTCTAACTGGATTAGAAATGTTCAAATTAAAATATCTTCTCTTCTATCACTTCATTGCAGCAGATACATGTTAAATGATTTCTGATAGCTTACTTGGGGTTACCTCAGCCAGGAACCCTGGACAGCTCTTCTTAATAAACCTGTTAAAGGTCTCCCTGTGAATCCACTACACCATATAATCTATATTTTAGTGCTAACAAGCAATCCATGGGCATTTATAAACAATTTAGCCAAATTTGGTGCCCTTTACAAAACTAAATTCAAATGGAATGGTTTCAGCTGTGCCTGTGCCCCCTATGGTTAGATAACTGATTCACTTTACTCTCTGCATGATGTTTTGGAATATCTACGTATTTCTATTCTTTCTATTTCCAGTTTAACTTTTTAGTTTATAAACCTTTGCCTTTTCTCTTAAATTTCTATGGTTCCTGTTCCTCACCACAGTTGTGTTTAATGAATGCTTTTACTTTGTACATTATGATCAGGTGGTCACATGTGATTTGCCTTGCCTCTGTCTTATGCCACCTGAAATCACTGTGACAGTTGTGATGTAAACCTGTTTTGGTAATTTTTCTCAGATAAATACCATGAGAAGGCTGTTTTAGAGAGATTATTAGAAGTATAGTTTTGTCAATTGTCATAAGAGTTCTGACCTGTTCTAGATGATTTTTCCATACATAATTTATTTTGGTATTGTATGTTGTCTTCTCAGACTACATTTTAGTAACACAATATGCAACACCTACTCTAAGATAGAGGATCACTGATCTTGCTGGACTCTTCTGGCTTGTTTTTTCTCCCTTTTTTGTAGTATAAAGGTAGCCTCATGGTTAGGGATGAAATATTCTGTAACTATATGGTGGGTAATAAGTCAAATATAGTACATGTTGGATTCTGGTATGTTTGGCCACATTACACCAGGTGACTTGGCCGATGGTTGACAAAATGGACCTGCAGCCTGTACATTTCTCTTCCAGCCAGTGAGCCCACTGATTGCTGAATCAAATGGAATTGTTGTGTGTTTCATTAATCAACTTTTGTGCAGTTATACTAAAGAATAATTGGTCCTGATTAATTTAGGGCCACTTGATCACTCTTGCAGTTTCTGGAAACCATAAAGCTTGTTGCATATAGTGTTGTAGTCAGCCAAGTAAAATATAAGTTTTTTTAGACCTGAAAATTGTCTGAAATGGAAGAGTATCTTCTTGGCTATGGTACAATTTTTCAATGAAAAGGAATGATCTAACTTCAGATGTATAAAAATGATTAAAAGGAGGGGATCTGACTTCTGTCAGTATTCAATTTTTGTATAGAAGAAAAGAAAGAAAGTATCCCCGTCTTTTTGATCAGAAAAAACACACAAAATTTTTATATTGTCACTGTGTATTTTGATTTCAACTAAACTATTTAATCTCGTGATTCTATATCTGTTGGTTCCCCCCTTTTTTTATTTTTTTTTTTTAATAATTCGTCCCACAAAGTGCTAGTGCTTAACCTCAATTAAATAGCATTAAATAGAGTAAAACTAAGACACAATTGATTTTTCTTCTAAGAAAAGGAAATTGGTAGAAGGGTGGAGAAGTCCCGTATTTTCCTTGAAAAAGCAATTTTGCGAAACGCGCGTTGGTTTGCTAATTCTCACTGGTTTATACCATTTTAGATAAAACCTTGGGGGGTTCTTTTTTAAAAAACTTTTTATAGTGATCTGGGCGCTTCTCTTAGCCCAGATTAAGGAGATTCCATATCTGCATTCTTGTTTTACTGTTTTCACTATAAGTGCTCTGGAATTTGTGTGTTTTTTAGAAAAGATAGCTTCTCAATCCAGTTAGTTAAAATAGAATTGAGACCACAGTTCCAGAAGCACTGACTTCTCTTTCTTTGTGGGGTCCCGCAGTTAGTAAAACAATCAGCTAGAAAATACGGGACTTCTCTACCCTTCTACCAATTTCCTTTTCTTACCTTTTCTTGGAATCAGAGATATTAACAATTGCACTTTAATTAATTCATAAGTGAATTGATCACAATCTGGTGGCACTTTATCACCCTTATTGGTGTTTTAGTTGGTTTTTAGTATTTCAATAATCAATTAATGCTAAATGAATTGTTCATGAGTTAGAAATTACAAGCATATACAATATTTAGAAGAAAAATCAATTGTGTCTTAGTTTTACTCTATTTAATGCTATTTAATTGAGGTTAAGCACTAGCACTAGCACTGGGACGAATTATTAAAAAAAAAAAAAAGGGGGGGGAACCAACAGATATAGAATCACGAGATTAAATGGTTTAGTTGAAATCAAATTACACAGTGACAATATATAACTTTTGTGTGTTTTTTCTGATCAAAAAGACGGGGATACTTTCTTTCTTTTCTTCTATGGTACAATTTTTGTGGGAGGCTTTCAGCTTGTCATTCCCCCACACAATACAGATCTTTCTGTAGGGGTTAATTTCACAGTATTTTGCATCATCTGGTCATTTGGGTACCCCCTACATTCTGTTGTACATGCCAGGGGTAAAGGAAAGGAAGTCTCCAGATCAGCAGCACCAGAAAGGTAGAGCTGAAGAAAATCAGAGGAGTATCATTTCAGCTTCAAAGGTCTGCTGCCTGTGTGTTATGATGCAGCACAGTTAATCAGGGTATAGACACACACATACAATTAGTTTTGTATGATTATTGTGCATGTGTGCTGAGCCGTCGATGCTGACTGCCAGCAAGTTTGAAAGCCTAATTTGTTGAAGCATCTTCGGCCAGTACGTGGGCGGAGGAGGAAGTGAAGAGAAGCCACAACTCATCTTCAATACTAATTTAGTGGGAAGCCCTGGTGACTTTAATCTCTATATTTTTTTTTCTCTCCCTATGCACCTACTTAGTAAGGAGTAGTGTTTCACTATTTGTTTCTTGCCTTCCATTTTGTTTAAAAGCAAAATTGCTCTCCCTTTTGATTGGGCACCAAAAAGATATCTTACCCTCTTATTATTCTCCAATAAATTAATGTTGCACTGGACAAGAACAAGGTTGTATTTTACATCCTTAAGCATGAAGGAGCTACTAAGCTTGTGTTCATTTTTATTGCTATTAATCTGGAAAACTCTGTGTTCTCCCCAGGCCAGTTAACCAGGCATATCACACAAACGATTCCCCCACCACCCAGCTCCGCTCTGCCCCCAAGTAATGTGTAGAACATATGTTGTGAAATAGAAGCTGGTAGTACTGCACTTTATGCTCAGTACTATCGGCATTTTTAAAAAAAAATATTTTAGAGTGGAAAAGGAGATGTATTTAGTATTTATTAACACCCATCCCTATGGTACAAGGTTTTTTGAGTGGGAGAACAGTGACTCGACACATTAGTTGAGAACCTGTGCACCCATCTTGGTTTGCTGAGAGTCATTTTGGATTGCCAAGACTCCTCTGTAACTTTTCCACCCATCTGTAACTTCCACAGCTGTGTACATGGGTCAGCACACTACTTTTATCCATTGAGTTTGCTATATTTTAGTCTCTCCACCCTTAAGATGACCATAACGCTAGATGGATGGAAATGCATTTTGGGCTTGACAATCCAACAGTCTGAATTAGTCAGCATTACTGTCCTGGCCAGGACCGCCATCAGAAATCGCAGGGCCGCATATGACAAAATTTCCTGGGCCCCCTGGGCTGTGCCCACCGCAAGCCCCACCTACAGGTCCGCCCTCCCCACCACACAGTAAAAAAACAAAAATATTGGTGGCTAGGATTCCCACATGTTAATAGAAAATAAAAAGATATAGGTGGTCAGGGCCCCCCATAAAAACCATTTGTTTTTTAATACATACTGTATTTTGTTCAATAACTTGCCTGAAAAGGCTTCATTTGAAAGGAAAAGTCACTGTCAACAAAGTTGATAACAGCAAATAATGAAATGGAGGCTTCCACATGCAATATGTACACACATATTAAAAAAAATATTGGTGGCTAGGACCTCAAATGAGAAAAAAAAATTGGTGGCCAGGGCCCATCCCCCTCATTATAAGAAAATTGGTGGTCCTTAAACGTCCATGCCTTCCCGAAGTCAGCAGCTCTTAGAAAGATGGGGGGCCCAGCTAATCAAGTAAGTGTGGCGTGGCCTGGCCCCCCTTACCCTCAGGGCCCCCTACAACTCTCCCCCCTGTCCCCCCCCCTGATGGCTGCCCTGGTCCTGGCATAAAGCACTATAGGAGCTTCAGTTAATGTGCACATGTTCTTTCAAATTTTAGTCCCAAATATGGTCGAAATCACCTATAGTTGATTGTTACAAGTAGTATCCACTTGCCACTTGAGGTGGTTAATGCTTCCAAAAAGTTTCCCCTGCTTACCATAAGGACAAGCTGTGTGTACATACCCTTACTGTATATACATAAATTGTTTGTATACCTACCATATTAATTGGCAGATAGTGAAAGCTTCTTTTTACTTTTTAATATCGCCTGCGGTTTAAAGCTAAGGGGGTAAAATTTTCCTTTAGCTAAATAAACTGATACATTACAGAAACAAAAGTCACAGCAGTTTTATAAGGTTTATTGTAAGACTGAGCTAAACTGTAACATGATCAAAGTTATCATATTTCTCCTGCAAGTACAACTTTAAGTGGCTGCCAGGCTTTCTTAAAATTATTATTCAACAGCATTACATTTCTGAATAATTCCTTGTGGACACTTCTGTTGTTAACGTGCTCATAAAATATATCTCAGTACTCCTAAGAATTGCATGTGGAAGCCTCCATTTCATTATTTGCTGTTATCAACTTTGTTGACAGTGACTTTTCCTTTCAAATGAAGCCTTTTCAGGCAAGTTATTGAACAAAATATGTATTAAAAAACGGTGATTTCTTATCTGTAGAATATCTTCACTGCTGAACTTATTTTATTGCAGAAATAGGTAATGTACTGTGATTATTCTGGAAGAACATTAGGGAAATGCAAAGATGCTAGCAGGGTGTTTTTGATTTCAGATTCACTTGCAAAGTATAATCTACAGAGTCCCTTGTTGCGTTAAGCTGCTCATATCTCTACTCATATCTCAGTGTGCTTTTAGTTTGTGTGCAGTACCTGTGATATGATTATTGTCTGTGTGAAGCTATTGGGAGTTGTGTGTTGTTTGATTTGTAGCCATAGATTAATTGAGTGATTTGCTATAACAAAGCAGTGTGATTTATCCTCACAAACCAGGGCTCGGTTATTGAGTAAAAATGGAATTTAGCCATCATTGTCATGTTGCCATTATATTTGTTTAAGAGCTAATGAAATGAACTTTGATATTTTGTTTGGAGAGCAACTAAATATTGTGGCGAAGAACCTCACACATTCGTAATATTTTTTTCTTTTTTTTTTTAAATTCAGTCAATTTACATTTTCTTTATATTCTCCCCAGAGAGATCTAACCTGTCACCATTCTGCTGTGGTTCATCAATAAATACTATGGATTTATAGTTCAATTTCGTTCAATTTCTCCTCCCTGCCTTCTATAGGAGATAGCCAGGGAGGAGAAATCGAGCGCCACACGATGGACCGTCGCCCTGTCGCCGTTTCTGAAGAGGAGCGCAAGCAAACGCTCCATCCTGGATCCTCTCTTTTTCTACCCTCCCTGGGGCACTTCTTACCCTGGGGATTCACAGCAGCAATAATGTAATTTTCAAACATACGGATCCAAGCAGTAAAATGTATGGTAGGCTCACCAGGGTTTGAAAGAAAAAAAGAAAAAGTGCAGGCTGCTGCAGAGGTAGAAGAGCCATCGTGTCGCCAATCTGTTATGTTTTGGGTAACCGAGGATGAGTAGAGTATAACAGTGCTTTTATTAGCAGAGACTCATGCAGGCATTACACAACAGAAACTTTCACTTTCACTTTTAAACTGACAGGAAGTATGCACTGTATAAGTCTGAGCACAGTGACATCTACAGGCCATTTGTATAAACACTACACCTCATTAGTGACCTCATCAGTGGGTGTGTCTATGAATAGTGTACATATAAATAGTGTAAGTATGTCAAAAACATTTTTTGTGTATAAGGTATAGAGATGTTGCTTCACATGCCACAATTCTAAATAAAGATACTATTAAAATGTGTGTTGTTATCTATAGAACAATCTCAAGTGTGCGTGTCTGTGTGTCCGCTGTGAAGTACGTGTATAAACATTATAAAACAGAGATAATAAGGGCATCTCCCTATCCTACATCCGGAGCCCCAACTTCGGAGCCCCTAACCCCATGGAGTGTGTTTCACATTTGTATCTGTATTCATAATATTCGGGACATACCAGCAAGAGCCGTCAGGAACCACCCAGGGTGTGTGGTAATATTACCTTCAGTGCTTATCAACCTCTGGCAGTACATTCGTAGATATGTCATGATGTCCACTTACTAGACACCCCCCGTCCTTCTTGGACCCAATCAGCACTCCGATCTGTGCTCCACTATATAGTCAATTTACATCCGAGCACCATGCCTCCGCGTTTACCCATTTCACCTGAGCTGTCTGCCACCAAATTGGGATCCTACAGGCATGTATCCAAGGTACCAACTGGCACTCACGTACGTCACTCTGTTCTTTATCCCATCATATGGTCAATTGCGGCTCTACTGACGGTGATCAGTGTGTGGTCCAGGGGAAAATGTGAATAGCTTGAACTGTCAGTTTGTGCCATACTAGGGTGTAATTTGCATATCGCTTCAATGGACTCACATCTCATCCCACAACGGAGGTCCCTGGCATGCTGGTACGTTAACCTAGGCAGGGCCGAAACCACTGTGCACAACTCTGAATTGGGGTTAAAAAAATGTGTAAAAACAAGACGACTTAGTTTGTCCGTCACTATTATCGTTCAAACCCAATGAGCCTATAGCCAACAGGAGGATTTGATATCTGACCTCATCATGTAACAATTTAATATGAGGATGATACTATATCAGGGTATTTTGTATCTATAAATGTAACAACATTAAAGTGAAATTAAAGTGAATTAAAGTGAAATAAATGAATAGAGTTCTATCAGTCTGATACATTGTATTCAAAGAAAGAATCTTTTTCCATTTTGTAAAAAAATCAATAAAAGTTCTTTAGTAGAATGGAGACATTGGGAGTGTTTTTATTTAACCCTTTTGGGCAAAAGTGTCCAGTTTGAATATCCACATCGATTCTCTTCTAAGTAATAGTAGTTCCCTGTTACCTCCTCTGTGTGGATGCGTTTTTTTATGATATAAATATAAATATATATATATATATATATATATATATATATATATATATGTAGACATATAATGCATACTTCATTGGTACAGAATTTTCTGTTCATAAAACAAAAGGTTATAGAATAGTCCTTCTAGCTGAGCTTGTATTCCATTCTTTCCTTCCTGTGATGCCATGTTGGATGAAAGCTGGGTTAGAGAAACTTCAGCCGATTTTCCGTGCCACCATTTAACATTGTATGAAGCAAAAGTCTGGGTACCCCTTGCCAAGTTACATATTTGGATAATATTGTAAGAGAAAATTAGTTACATAAGAGTAAAATCTGGGGAAATGTAAAATCATGGAAGTGTGTTAAAACAACTTATTCTTCCAGTAAATACACTCAAAGGAAATAAGCACAGGAGTCAATACAATATTTACTGTGCTAATGAATTAAGCATTGCAGCATTAATGTTACAGTATTGGCGGGCTTGTGCAAGACCTCTCTGACTGTCACATACACAACCTAAAGCAATAACTGATTGTGCATGACTGTATGTATTTTCTGACTAATTGGAAATCACTATTTATAGACAGAAGCATGGCAAAATATGCATCTGGAAGTATTTTAAACCTCTATTTCAATAATAACAACATTTATTGAGGACAAAGACATTTTTGGGAACATTAGGACAAAATGTTTATGTAAAATCCTGGAAAACATGATGCAAAAACACATTATAAATCATGGTGGGACCACTAAATAATGGTGTAAAGTGCAGGGAAACTTAAATTCAGGGTATGTAAAGAGATTTCATTTGAGATTCACTGTAGTAATTGTGGTGTGTGCAAAGGTTTGAACTCTAGTAAAATAGTGTTTAGTAACACCCACTTTGGCACAGATCACAGCTTAAAAGATCATCAGATGACTCTTCCATGATGTTTTCAAATCAGTGACAACTCCTAATGGTTGTTAATGAGGTAATTGGGGTCAGGGACTTGAGAAAGCAATGTTTATCAATGAACAACTTTGGCACGTACCACATTTACACTTTTATTTCTTCTAAGTGTTTAAAGTTGGTGAAATAAAATGTAACTGTGCATTAACCCTTGGAAATGTTTTTTAACACACTGAAATAGAAATGTATTTAAAAAATTGCAGTTTTTAACTTTGGGTGAATAGGCTGTATTCGAATCATTCGAAACAAAGTTATAGCGCATTAGAACAAATTTGAAATGAAGTATTTGCCCCAAAAAACTCTGATTTTTCAAAGTCCACCAAATGACTCCAAATAAGAGTTCTAGGAGGTCCCCAATAGCAATTCGGCAGGTTTTAGATGGTGAATGGTCGAAGTCGAAGCTTTAAAGAGACATTACATGATACATTTCGATATTCGAATAGTCAAAATTTTTTCAAATTCAAATCTAATTTTGGTCTATTCGATAGTAGTACACAAAAATAGCTCGAAATTCGAATTTTTTACTTCGAATTTTCACTTCCCTTGATAAATCTGCCCCTAAGAGTGCACATTATTTATTTGACCTATGCAGCTTTGATTGAATTTCAGTCTTCTTGCTAATGCCTTTATGCTGGATTTATTGGCATTTTCGTTTTGCAGAAGATTCAAATCTCACCTACCAGTTGCGCTCTTATTACAGTGCAGCAGGCGTTTGGTCATCAAAAACTAGAATTATCCGCCTTTTCCATGGCGTTTATTATATCAGTATGAAAATCTTACCAAGATAATGACAATATATTTTCTTCCTCATCAGATTTGCATCGTGAACGTATTTACAGAGATTGGATGTGTTTGTGGTGATTTAATAATGTGCCATTACAAGTAATCTGTTTATTACAAACTGTTCTTTTGCTAGGTAAATCATCATCATCATGTTTCCCAGTGTAGAGCATTTTGTGGAAGATAAACGAATTTCTAGAAACCACTGCACATCAGTTAGGCCGGATTCAAGAAGCTCTTGTTGTATGTAAAACACAATGTAAACTATATTATCAAACTGCTGATTAGCATGCTGCTGACTCTCACAACCTACAGTACATTGAGCTCCAACAAATTTACCTTACTACTGACCTAACCTTCTCTGAGGTGCTCTACCACAGGCTCCTTGCCATCATGCACTCTTGCTTTTCATTGGCCAAAGAGCAAGTGATGCCCTGCATGCTCCCTTATACCTTCTAGTGATTTCCCAACTCAGTGCAACCTCATGGCTGAACTAGAATTGACAGTATTTACCTAACATAATTTACCCTGCTCCTCATGACTGCTATACACAAATATAAAGTATTACCTAGTACTGAAATGGGTGAAAGAAAATTGGACATATCGGCTTCCAAAAATCAGGCATCATACTGGTTTTTTAACTCTGAAATGTTGTTTGGTTGTTAAGCAGACATAATCTCTCATATATCTTTATGTTCGCAATCAGCTTGGTATGTTATGAAAAAGAATGTGTTCTCTCTTGCTGCTAAAAGGAAAGCTGAAAAGGCTGGAATAGGTAGTGCATAAACCCCTCATTACATCTAACAATATACACTTGTTGGAAAATCACCAGCAGTTTCTTTATAGTGAAATTCCATCCTTTATCTTGTTCTCACCAAGCAGAAAAATACATAGCAAGGAAAGCATATAATCTAGTCTCGCTTCCTATGGTAAAGATTCTGGAATCTTTATAATAGGTAGGTTGTAGTTTCTTTGCATAGTTAAGTCCAATCGTTGCCCTGGGGGAACAACATAGCTGCCAATAAATTCCAAGCATACTGAGTAATTGCCTGGTATGGTAAAAAAAACTAATTCAGATGAAATTAGAGAGTCCTGAAAAACCATTCATTGCCTTAACCAAGTGGTCACTGTGTTCATGAACATAAAAAGCATTAGCTATAACAACTTTCCCCAACCCAATTTAATTGTGGAAATCTATTGTGTAGCAGAGGCTGGAAAGGCCTGGGTTGTTGCATATCTCTGGCATTGACTATAGTATTCATTTTTGAACCATGCAGTTAGCACAAAGTAAAATCGCCCTTGATAGTATCATAAATGGAATATCGATTATATTATTTGTCAAAGGTCTTTCTGTTGGATTAAAACATTAAATATCTATTTCTGTTTTTCTTGCCCTCTGCTTAAGCCTGAAATGGATCTTCTCATCCTGTGGTTTTTTGCTCCATTACAAAGCAAGCTTAAAATGAACCATATGCTGGATGCTGCATGACATCAGATTATAGTAATAGTCATTCGCCTTGAGCATACCGATCAACAAAACACTCTGATTGGCTGCTCCTAAATGACTGCAGCATGGAATTAAGATATTAGCTAAAGCTGGGCTGGAATCAGAGGTCACATTTAATACTTCTATATAACAATAGTGTAGCTGAAATAGTATAACCCCACAGTATAACCCCACAGCTGGTGTCAGAACAGACAGATCATCGCAGCTTCTCGCTAACTGCATAGAGTAGAAAGTGTCTGGCCATGCTGCTCCTACAATGGCTCTAGGAAATTCAACCTCTCATGGTGCCCATACAGCTCATATTATACTCCTGTTTTTTTAACTACTTTAATGTTTCCTTGCATTTTTTTTTATTAGTACCAGAAACAAATTATGCTTGAGAAATGAGACGTATTCCAAAGTAGCCAAATGCTGCTTGCATTTATACACAGCATGTACCTGAAAAACACACAGAGAAAACAAGAACATTTGAAAGACAATAAGGCCAGGAGTGACTTGAGACATAATTAATTAATTTATTCAGCACTTGAATCTAGTTAGTGAATTCATTTTTATGCAAGGATTAACAGTATGATAAGTAAACCCGGTTCCCAAAAAATACAGTATATCCATAAATTAAAGGCAAATCAAAGTTTTCTTTAAAATGGATGTTTTATTTGGGGATATTGCATGTACTTCTTTCCTTTTGTTTGTTTTCTGTAAATATTCAGAGAAGTTTAACCTCCCCAGAGAACCTCTACCGCTGCTAACTTTTTACCCCGTATGTAGCAAAAGGAATAAAGTTTGCTCAGATGCAGTAACCCAAAGCATCCAATAGGCTGTTTGTGTTGAGGTGACAGGTGACTATTAAATGCTACCTGCTGATTGGTTGTAACTGATGATTAGAACAAACACTGCACCTTTACTACACAGCCCTATTGATCTCTGAATTTAAGGCCAAATTGGGACAAAGTGCCTTCTCAGGGTGGTTGGATAGAATGTGGCTTTTAGTAGGATAGTTCTAAATGCAGCTGTGGTGCAGAGAAAAGAAAGTGATGCCCTGAAGAACAGAGTGTTGTCTCCATCAGTGCATGTCTCCAATAAATATGCCTTAAACAATATTTTGTGTTTTACTTACAGTAGATTTCTCTGTATAATTATTGGTGGCTACCCATATTCTAACTACAGTTCAGAATAATAGCAGTGCAACATCACTAACCTGATCTGTTTTTGGTAGAAATTCTATTTCTACATGGCAAATAATTTACTATTAGGTGAGTAGAGTAATAGAAAGCCAACAGACCGAACAGTCATGACATGCATGCTGCTGATTCTGTGTAATGGATCATTAATTGAGACTTGTTCAAAATTATAGCAGTATTCAAACTCTTCATAGCTTGTTCAAAATAATAGCAGTGTGGAGTTCAATTTGTGAGGTTATTCATTCTGTGAAAAAACAGGTGTCAATTACGGCCCTTTATAAGGACGGAAGGCAGAAAATGTGCATTCTGGTTATAGTGGATCATTCCACACATTGTTCAGAACAATGTGCTTTTATTAAAAAGTTGATTGGAGATGGGAAAACATATAAAGAAGTGCCAAAAATGATAGGCTGCTTGGCTAAAATGATCTCAAATGCTTTAAAATGGCAACCAAACCTGAAAGACGTGGAAGAAAAAGGAAAACTACCAGTCAAATGGATAGCAAAATAGTCAAAATGGCAAAAAAACAGACAATGATCAACTCCAGGGAGACCAAAGAAGGTCTTACGTTACCTGTGAGTACTGTTAAAATTAGAATATGCCAAAATTAAGACTTGGCAAGAATCCCATTGTTGAAAAAAAGACGTGCTGTAGAGGTTATAATTTGCCAAAGAACACATTGACTGGCCTAAAGTGAAATGGCCAAATACAAGAGTCCTCTGCACTCAACTTATTATCAATATATTTAAGACATTGAGACATTTTGTGCATAAAGCTACTAAAAAATGCCATGTTCTTTAAACAAAACTGGGATTGTTTGTTCATATATTGCAATATATTTAAGCTGGCCAACTACTTCAAAGTCATCTCTGGTCTGCCCAGTCCTACACTCAACTTGCTTTGGATTCATTAGTAATTCTATTGCTTCATTAGACATTTTACACAGGGACTAAGTTTTACCTGCAACTTACTTGCTGCTTTCAAGGTTAAATCTCCCAAACATGGTTGCCCTTTTACTGGCCACCACTGGGATCACCTGACTAAAGCTGGAAAGGGTGGGAGCTATAACATGGAGCTGGCCACTGCTCCTGTATAAATTATAACAAACAAGTGAAAGTTGTGCTCACCACTAATTTTTAAACCATTAGGCGGGGGTGCAATGAGGCTGTGACCACAAAATACATATAGACAAATACAAGAGTCCTCTGCACTCAACCCATTAACAATATATTTAAGACAGAAACTAAAACTGTTGTTTGGGAGTTTTATTTTGAAAGCAGCTAGTAAGTTACAGGTAAAACTTAGTCCCTTTTTGTGTCACTGTCGTCATTGTTAGTGTATTTATGTACCTCTAAATAATTAATTTTCATCATTCCAACATTAATGCTTAAAGAAGGTGCGTGTCCTAATAGCTCCCCATCTTTTCTATAGATTCACAGCACATGCTCTCGGATCAGCGTCTATGACAAACCTAAATTACAACAACCCCTCAGCTTAGCTTCTCAACAATTATGAAGACCGTACTGAGCATGTGCAATGTCACTTTACATTCAAAAGATGGCCTAACAAAACCCAAGATGAAGGCCTGGATTATTACTGTTACAGGGCTGCAGAACCTCTGGAACTTTAATTTCACTTTATATAAAGCATTTAGCCATATTCATTTTTAAGTTTTACTTCTACTTTAGCTTCTCTTTGCATTGCTGTCTAACTGATTGTAGTTGCTTCAGACCTAATTCTGAGCTCAATGCAGACAGAAACAGCTTAAGATATATATTATATATTGATCTTAGCAAGCAATGTTTTTAAAGCAATCTTGCCAGTGGATAAGCAGATCAGTCCAGATCAGTCTTGCCCTCTCAGTGGTTCATATACATTAATGTGCATAGGATTGATTTACTTTCTCACCAGTACATGTACAGTACTCTCATCAATGCACGTAACGTATTCTGTTTTAATCCTATCGTGTTATTTCTTGGTAAACATACAGTGACAGGTTTAGCTGCTCCCTCTTACACTGTTTATATTGAGGTCTGTGGGACTAACGGCTGTGCTGACCTCGTGTAGACCTGCATTAACAATGTTGGATTTCTAGTTGTGATCCTGGAAATACATCATTTTGAGCTGTGCCGCAATGAGGTTCCAAGGCAATTTGGATAGGCAATGAGGTAACTTGGGGACATTCTGTTTAAAAACAACAATAAAATAAAGCTGATTGATGCATGTTGTGTATCTGTTGTGTCAAATAATGTTACATTTATTGCATTGATGTGCAACTGTGTAGTCTTCCCTTTGTTATAAAGCTTTAACCCATTCTTGGCAGTGGCTTGTAGGGAATGTTTTTTTTTTCTCATTATTTATTTATTTATTTATGTTTATTAATTCTTTATTTTCACTTTTTTAAATGAAAAGGAAGGGGGGGAAGTATACAGAAGGGAAAAAGAAAATATGCAAGGTGACAAAGTATATCCATTGTAATGGCTGCCACTATAATTGAGGCTAAAACTTCACATAACAGCTAACTTAACGCCTTCATAGATTCTACCCAAGGATGCCATATTGTCCAGTATTTTTTGCTTTGATTGTGAATGAGACAAGTAGGCTTGTAGGGAATGTTTAAACCAGAGGCGGGCCAGGCAAGCCGGGCCTTC
Organism: Xenopus laevis; assembly: GCF_017654675.1. Taxonomy (NCBI): domain Eukaryota; kingdom Metazoa; phylum Chordata; class Amphibia; order Anura; family Pipidae; genus Xenopus; species Xenopus laevis. The sequence goes on from NC_054386.1 coordinate 68,444,381, forward strand.
CCCTGTCACACGCGCATGTGCAGTAACAGCGATGGTGCGCATGCGCAGTAACGGCGCTGGTGCGCATGCGCAGTATCGTTTGGGGCGCATTGAATACGCTAAGTTCCAGGTGAGTCCGGTCTAGGGGTAGGCAGAAGATGTAGCTGCCAGCGCCCCCAATCGTTGCACCCTAGGCAGCTGCCTCTTCTGCCTACCCCTATTTCCGGCCCTGGTTTAAACTGTATATGTTGATAACACAACAGAAAAATAAATAGTAGTACTAAAACAGATATAGCAATAACAGTAAGCTTTATATAAGAAAATGAGTTTTCTAACACAGCAGAACAATACCTGCACATGGGGACGTGGTGCCTGCTATAACAAAGTCTATTTAACATCACAGATGACTGAAGACTCGTAACTAAAGGCATAGTTTAGACTTTAGAATACAATTTTCCCTTCTTAAAGGGCATGTAAAGGCAAAAAATTTAAATCCCATTTTTACTTTCTTTAATGAAAAAGAAACCTATCTCCAATATACTTTAATTAAAAAATGTGTACCGTTTTTATAAGAAACCTGACTGCATGCAGTGAAATTTTCCTTTAATTTACTGCTGTCCCTAACTGCTCTGCAGGGAAATAATCATACTTATGTACAGCTGGGGGGTCTTACTTCCCAGCCATGCAGAACTGAAGCAGCTTTGTTTGTTTCCCTGTTGAGCAGTCAGCAACTGTAGAGATTTGTATTGGATTTTATTTTTGCCTTTACATCCCCTCTACTGGTTCCAACTCCAGCTGCAGGGACAAAAGATCATGGCGCTAGATTTTTACTAACATTGGAGATAAAGATCTGGAGAGATTTCTAGAGATATTGCCCATGGCAACCAATCAGCAATTACAGTTAAACAGTCATCTATAAGTTACAAAACAAAAGCAAAGATCTGATTGGTTGCTATGGGTAACATTAGTAAACATGCCCCTTAAACAGGTAAACCGGGATTCTATTTGGAGAATTATTTTGCCACTGCCACTGGTTCTGCAGAGTTGGAGAAAGTTTGTATTAAACAATACAAAAACTACAAAATTCCCATTTGATTACATGACAACAAATGACCAAGTGCAGTCTGCATATTCTGATTATTAATCAGTCTTGTTGTATCAGCTTACAGATATTATTTGACTTGTGCTGTTTTGATAATTCATTACAATCTCTAAGCAGCCCAGACCACACTGAGCATGTGCGTAGTCTTGGTCTTGCAAAGATTTATAACAAAGTTACAAGATGGGGACCCCCTGTGGCCAACTTTGAAAGCATAAATCATTTGTTTGATTAGGCTTGTGGTGCCATAAGTTAATGTTTATGTTTAGTATACAAAATACAGCATTTCTAGCCTTATTCTATTTTAGACTTTACTTCCGCCTAAAGGGACACTTGTTTAAATTGCTGCCAGTATCTTTCTAATGGTTGTTTATGCACTGAGATGCTCCCATGAGTTGCCTTACAAGCATCCCTTCACCACTGACACTAGCATCCACAATAGCATCGGTCAACAGGGGGCATTTTATGGTTATTCTTGGCCCCCAATCTGCTCAGGTGCTTCTGCCTCCTTGGATCCGGCAAGGAGGCGGAAGCTCACTTGTGTGCGTCCCTAGAAAAGACTTGAGCAGGGGTTGGGAAGTGCATATATGGCATACATACAGATTTATTCCCTTAACCTTATTAAAGTGTCCTGAATCTATTTTGTACTGCAAATGGCTTTAACCTAAAAAGTTCAAAGCTATGATTTAAATAAAAAAAAGATGTCCAATTCAAACTGCACATTGTTTATCTGTCCCTGCATACGATTATCGTCATGATTATAATACTGATCAGTATCTCTTTGGGCACAGCTGTCTGTCTCTCCATCGCAGCAAGTGGTGTATGGGCATCACATTAAATTCCACAACAATCTCCGTTAGCACTTTCATATATTTTTTTTTCACTTTCCCTTCATGTCTAGTCGTCACAGTTGGAAGCCTGCTTTCAGCCAATTATATGGATGCTGAATTATGATGAGATTTTCCTTTTCTAAATTATGCAGTTTAGACTAGATGAACACTTTTTGTACAAAGTGAAAATCATGAAGCATTTTAGTTTGCAACATAGCTTCACTTGAAAGGCCAACCAAGATTAATCTTACTGGAAAATATATATATGAAACAAAATAAAATACATTCCTTTTTTCTGGTAGACGGCTGCACCCTGTACTTACATACAGTAAAATGCCATGAGGTGGCAATGTTACTCCTTCTATGGATAGCTAGAAAATACACAGGCCCGGCTATAATGCTGTTCCAGCTCATCGAAAGGTGACTGGAATATACAAACAAAATCGTAGTTCTAAAGCTGCCTATTATTTTGAATCCACGCTGAAATTGCAAAACCAAAAAGAAAATGATTGCTTCCTAGAAGCTACAACCATGCCACTTTATTCAATAGTTAACATTTAATTCATTTACGTTACACACACATACCCTATGCCTTGACTGTAAAGTCAATTACGATTTTTTTGCTATGGTGGAATTTCTCTTGCCATGTAGCCCCCCCAAGCTGTAATTTTCATCCACCACGACAAATTATGTGATTAGAGATGTACATCCCTGCTATACAAGGATGACTTGAGCAGCAGCCTTAAAATATCATTCTAATGAATTATTCAGTGTGACAGTGATAAAATTTAGATATTAAACGGCTTTTAACACTGTAAGTTATTTAATTTACATGAAAATGCCTAACTGATGAACACATGCCTTCTCTTTTTCTTGGTTCCATCTAGGAAACAATTTGAAATAGAAACAGTGGAGTTGGAGCCGTGCACTCAGCTAGCCAAGTACATCAGGTCCCGCCCCCCAGCAACCCAGTTCAGGACACCTGCTATGATCCAGTATACTGACAATGCTTACTAAAATATAACGTTTATTATTTCCATTAAAATTCTTTTTATATAGACGCATCATGCGTAAACCCCAAAACACCCCACCACCGCACTGACAAACTCACTGTATACATTTACACAGTGCTGGACCATGTCCATAAAACACACAATTAAAACACCGCAAAAGGTGGACAGATGGAAAGAGCTTAGTTTGATTCCAAACAGTTAGGCTAAGCAGTGCCATGCAAAATGCTCAGGTAAGTAACCAGCCGTATTAATTTGCCCCTCCCTTCCTCCCTTCCAATCCCATGCTGGACGCCTGCCTGTCTACGTAGGGAGAGATAGGAGCTGCTCTCACCATCCTCCACCTATGCCGCCTTGCCCTACGCGTTTCGCCGCGTCACCGGCTTCCTCAGGGGCATAAGTGAGTTGCAGTCGTGGAGTCGCAGTTTAAATACCATCTTGCCGGTATCTCCTAGGGGAACTTCCGCTGTGTTACGTCATTAGCGGAAGTGCGGTTCAGCTTGGTTGCGATCCCACTGCGCATGCGTGTACCGCGCCAGTCACCTCTATGATCCACCATAATGCAGATGCTACTACGCATGCGTGCTCGGCGCAAATATCCCGAGAATTACCAGGAGCATCTATTAGTCATGAAGAGACTACTCCGGCCCGGGATATATGTATATAAATAAATCAATGAACCGCTTGGTATGCATTGTCCAGCATATTACCCTGTCAGTAATATAACTAACTGTGAAGTTAGAATAAAGTATAATAAAAATTACTGTATATAAATTTATACGTGGGGAAATAAGGTAAGTATATACACACAGGAGCCATTCAATAAACTACTCCACAAAGTCACAAAAAAGGTGAAAAAGTAAATCCTTCATTGAGACCGTTGGGGGATTTGCTATTCATGGCATAAATCCATCTAGCTTCGGCTTGCAGTAATTTTTTGTTCACATCTCCTATTCTTGACGTTTGTTTTAATTGTTCTACTGCCGAGAACTGCATTACTTTAATGTTGCCATTATGACATTCATTTATATGTACTGCTATCGAAGTATTTCGCTTATGTTTTACATCCCCCACATGCTCCAAAATCCTCATGCGGAATTCACGTAGCGTTTTACCTACATATACTTTTCCGCATGCACATTGCATTAAGTATACTACACATGTGCTTTTGCAATTCATGTAGTTCTTTATCGTATAATCTACGTTATCCCGTGATTGCATAACATTATGAGTTTTTGCCACTAAAGGACAGGCTAAACAATCGCCACATTTGTAACAGCCCTTCATTTTAGATGTTAGCCAAGTAGTCCTTGAGGCTTGAGTATAGTGACTTCTTGTGAGTTTATCTCTCAAGTTTTTGCTCCGTCTAAAAGTTATTAGCGGTGACTCACCAATCACTTCTCTTAGTTGTGAATCTTGCTGCAATATATACCAGTGTTTATTCACTATGTGTTTAATTGTATTGTGTTCTGCACTGTAATCGCCAATCAATCTGAATTGTTTAGTATTGTCATTACCATTCCGCCTATTCACTTTACTGTTGGAATCTTTAGAAACCAGAAGAGATTGTCTGTTCGTATCTAAAGCCTTTTTGTAGGCTTTTTTTAAAGAATTGTGGCTATATCCCCTCTCTCGAAACCGCTCATATAGCTTTTTGGCCTCAATCTTGAAATCATCCTGGTTGCTACATATTCGTCTGATTCTCAAATACTGTCCCACTGGAATCCCTGTGATGGTTTTTTGAGGGTGTTGACTGCTTGCATGAAGTAAACTGTTAGTCGCCGTCTCCTTCCTGTATAGGGTTGTTGCTAGGTTGCCCTGTTGGTCACGAAAAATTTTAATATCTAAAAAGTTTACCATTTCTTTGTGTATTTGTGCTGTCACCTTTAAATTAATGTTGTTGTTGTTAAGTTTATCAACGAATGTGTAAAATTGTTCACTGGTCCATCTAGGAAAGCTGTATAGGGAGCGACATGTTCAGGTTTTTGGAGCAGAGGAGCCAGATTTGATTTCTATGTTGATGCCTAGCTAAGTTAAGCAAGCCCATTAGGTATACGTACCAAATTTGAGAATGGTTTAATGGCCAAATATCCACTGCATTTCCAAGAAGGTTCTCCAGTCCTATGACATAGAACTATAGGAATACTTTATTTAGTATAAATTAGGGATGCACCGAATCCAGGATTTGGTTCGGTATTCGGCCAGGATTCTGCCTTTTTCAGTAGGATTCATATTCCTCCGAATCCTTGTGCCTGGCCGAACCGAATCCAAATCCTAATTTGCATACTTTTTCCTTTCCTGCCCCTAATTTGCATATGCAAATTAGGATTCGAATTCGGTTCGCTATTTGGCCGAATCTTTTACCAATAAAGTGGATACGGTGCATCCCTAGTATAAATATAGTATAGTATATTTAGTTTCCCTTTATTTCACAAAATCCGCATGCATATTAACAAGGCATGACCATTTTCTCCAATAGCAATGTGCAAATTTGTGGTACAGCCAGTGGTGTCTGAGGTTTTAATTTGGAGTGATAAAAACTTTTTCCCTAAGATAGTTTCTCTTTAGAAAGCAGAGGCTTTTGTGTGAAGACTGAAATGGGCACACGTTAAGTGCTAATGGATAGACTAATGTGGTGATTGATGTACAGAAGCTGCCAGTGCCTTTCAGACTGCTCTTAAGCTGATTAAGAAACTTGTGATATCTTTTAGTTTTAGAGACAAAACAATATACCCAGGCAATCTTGTTCTCACGTTGTCTGTTGTCTGTATAACAAAACATGAGCTCACATCTGTACTTTGCTTGGAGTCATCATTAAATTCTAATGCCCTTTAAAAAAAAAACCACCAGCACAGAATGACAGAAAATTTGGAAAAGAGACAAAGAATATACATAAAATCAGTCTTTTTCACGAAGAAGCAGCAGTATTAGTATTCTAATACGCCGGGCCTCTAATATTCTTTGTATGCATTCAGAAGGCAAAATAATCAGAGATTAAAAGGGAGACAATGCATTCACAAACATCTATTTCCTTTATTAAAATGTACACAAAGCTCCATAAATAAGCAATCATAGCAATACACAGAGAAAATACATAATATAGAGCTACAACTAAATAGAAAATAGCACAGATCAATTTTTGCTCAGTTTACAGTAACCTGTCAAGTCATCAAGCAAGAAATTGGTGGCAACAAAAGGTGCACGTTATAGATAACTTGCAGGGAGAATGGGCTGGGTGCATATTACACTTAATAAAGGACAAGCAGGTAGAAGGCCATCAGCCAAAAGTGTTTTCAGCTAAGAGAGGCAAACAATTTAAGGCAGACTGAAAGCTGGGATAATCAAGACTGGGTTTTGACATCAGCACACACATGGAAAACCAGTACAAATGCTATAAGTTGGAACACTGTCTCAATGTTCTTGGCAGACTTTTAAAAGAATAATTATTCTATAGATCAGGGCCCAAATGTCTGTAAGCATGATCTCTGTATGTACCTGCCAGTACACAATTCAATTTTAACAATTAATAATTAATGGGATAAAAAAAAAGCATTTAATATATTTTTTAAACAAAAACAAATAAATCATGGTTAACACTGCTTCCTTACAGCCATGAGGGAGGTCCTGCGTTCAAATCCACCTTGGATGCTGTTTGTAAGGAAGCTGCATATTAACCAGCAAAACAGGAGAATTCTTTATATTAATCTTCTTTTAAAGGAATAAAAAGGCTACCTTAAATTATCTATACACAATAGCATTTACCCTTATAAAATAAAATAAATTGGTCATGTTGAAATATATGAAACCCTACATTTGGTTAAAATCTCCATATTTGTGTTAGCTAATTTAACATTACTAGATAGTTCAAATTTTGTTTGCAGGATTTACATCCATTCAGCCACGGCAGCATTAGCGAGGTTGGGGTCGGAGAGGAGAAACAAGGACTCAGCACTTACCATTTGTGTCATCTTTGATGCAGGGTCCTTTTGTTCTCTTTTCTGTACAGACATTTCTTTTTTTTTGCATAGGGTGACGGGTCATTATTGTTCTAAATGCGAGTTCCCCAGAACTAATGCAAAAGAACAGTAATATACATAATACAGAGGGAAAGCAGGCCAAAAGACCTTGCTTGTGGGTTGCTGTCATAATCAATGAGGTGCCAAGGCTGTGCAGAATGACAACATTTTCTGAATTTCCTTGCCCCTTCATAGCATGATTTTGCTGTAAGCTGTTATGTTGTTCCATTCATTTCTGTAAGAATGTTAAATGATCATTTTAATATGTGTAACCCATCTTGGCCACACCCTGGGCCACAGTATATACACCATTATTTATTTTACCATCCACAGGTCCTGAATCCCCTTTGCTAAATGAAAGGGTACTCGGAATTTCTCTCCACGGCAGTGACTCCACCTAGTGGGATCCGGAGATACACCTATGGATGGCCCCACTAGGAAGAAATGATTAACCACACCATTGCAGTAAAATAAATAGAACTTTACATAAGAAGGAAAAGTGCAGAGAAAAATACAATCACATATCAATAACCCCTGTCCTGGGTGAACCGTGTGGTAGTCCAACCCTGGCGCAGTCCTTACCAGGCGCAGTCCCTCACCAGGGTTGCAAGGTTGGCGGTTTTACAACCAAATTGGGCTGGGTTTCCACAGAACAAACTAGCCAAGGTATGGATTTGGACTAGTTTTTGGAGCCTTGGCAGGTTTGTACTTTGAAAACTAGCCCCCCTAGTGCGCCATCTCAAAGCATGTTGGGTAATATACTTTTTATTTAGAAAATGCCTATAGCCAAGTTTAATGTTAATACCCAGAATGCAATAGAAGTAGAAAGGTATAGAAAGCAACTCCCTTTTCTATCTCTATTTTCTGCAGCTGTAGCCTATCAGTCCTAACCTGTCTGTAGTACAGCCTGCAGCCCGCTGCATCTGGTATGTGATAATCACTTTTGCCATACAAATAGAACTATAGTTAGCAGTTATCTTTAGTTGTCATATTGATTGTTCAGTGTACAAATTGGGCTATTTTTGGGCTACTTTTAAAATGTTTTTTCACTACTTTTTGGCTAGTTTTTTTTTCATAGTCTTTGGCTGGTTTTTGAAATGGAAATCTGGCAACATTGTCCCACACGCCACTCCTGGTGGATAAAGAGAGTCACAGTCCTGTTTCCCCCAAGAGATCTTAAACTTTCCCCAGGTAGAGCTACCTGTCCAAATACCTCTCCTGCTGGACAGAGATAGTTTCTCCCACATAGCAGGCACACCTACAATGCCTGTTCTCATACAGGGAACACACTGGAGCCTTTCATTACCCTCCCTCAGGCACAAATATCTAAGGACTCAGGACACAGATGGGTCAGGCATCCACAGCGACTCAATCCTCAGGCTGGCTCCCAAACTAATCCTAGCTCAGCATGACATCCTACTTTATTCTTCAGGGCACAGCTCCTAGCACTATCTGCAGTGCGAGCACCTCAGAAGCTCCCTTTCAAATCCACATCCATCCACAGGCAGCTGCTGTCACAGACTCTCCACTACCTCCAAGCTCTAAACCCTCCATGGTTGAGCTCACTCAAACTTGGGGCTCAGTACCCCAAGCCCTCCAGGGCCATTCAAACTCTTTAGACCCCTTACATCTTGGCTACAGTCCCTGCACTCCTGACTGGAGTGAAATCAGAAAGTAGAATGACCCTGAGCACATGGCAGCTCAGATTTATGAAGAAATGGAGATACCTTTTAGTCAAAACCAGAATCTGCCAAGGCACACTGCACAGGGACAAAGGACTCACTCCCTTATCCAATTTAGGTCCAATGTTTAGCTGGCCATACTAGAGAATTTCCAAACATGTAGGAATTTAACACCATAGGGGAACTTAACCTTATGGATCAATACATTAGCAGCTTTGCACTGGGTGGAGTAATGACACCATGTGGGACACAGGAAGAGGAAGTGAAAGGGGAGGAGCAGAAAGTGTGGCGAGAAGAGCCAGGAATAAAGCTGGCTCCTACCCTGCAGTCTGGCATCTCTGCTTGCATTCTTCCAGTTTCACAACACCCTGCACTGGGTTATCACATAAGCAGGAATTGTGTGAGATTAAGTTTACCATAATATTAAGGAATAAAATGGGAATAAAGGAGGCCCAAACAGAAAATCAAGCAACACAACATATAGGCAACTTCACCATTTACTGTATGATGGTGCGAAATAATCACAAATGTCATATTCACTGGTGTCCTTTTTGGGGTTAATTAACCAAATGAAAGGCAGGTTTCAAAGTGGGGCTCATTTATAAACACTGGGCAGTATCCCATAGCAATCAATCAGTGATTAGCTTCTTTTAGCCAGCTGCAGGCTGAACACTGAAAGCAATCATCTGATTTGTTTCCATGGGTTACTGCCCTGGTGCAAATTTACCCAGTGTTTATAAAAAAAACCAGTATGTGAGTTTTTTTGCACTCAGCAGCTCAAGACAATTTTTTTTTATCCAGCACAAAAGTGCAGAGTGCTATTCAGGGCAGATGTGGTCTGTCCATGAACACTAAGGGGAAGTACACTTCTGCCCTGGGTCTTGATTGTCTAGCTTTTACTAGGACAACACTTGTCCTACTAAAATCTACATACTCTGTTAGAAAGCTGCACTTTTTGTTTCATAATTTTATTTTTCTTATACATTTTTGTAATCTTATTTTCCAGTCCTGTTCTAGGATAGTTCTCTCCAGGCAATGCTGCTTGTGTTTTTGCTACTGTTGAACTGAGTTCCGCCAGCTTTCAAAATCTGTTTTTTTTCCTCTGTCTTGCTTCTTTTTACATATGTCTGGCTCCCTTGCTTGCCATTGTTGAATTTTAATGGACTGGCTACATTGGGCTGGCTAAATTTGTGTTTAGAATGGCAACAATATTCCTATAACATACAATAATTAACATCATGTCCAAGCATGCAAGAACATGCATGTCTAGAAAATCATAGGGACAAAGAAAAGATGAACCTCAGGCCATCAGTAAATACAGGTACGGGACCTATTATCCAGAATGCTTGGGACCTGCGCTTTCCATATAATGGATCGTTCTGTAATTTGGATCTTCATACCCATAGGGGGTTATTTATCAAAGTCAGAATTTATCTCAATATTTTCTGAAGAAAACTCAGACCAAATCCACACAGGTTTTTTCTTAATACACTTTCCCCTGAAAATTTTATTTGTGGGAAACAATCCGAAAAAATGTTGAAAAATGCAAATTTTAAGAATATTTCGGAATGTCCACCCGAAAACTCAATTTATTGCACGAAATCCAGCACAGATCATGCAAATCTTTGAGACTTCGCCTTATATGCAACTTATATGCAACCTCAGAAGGTCTGAGATGTCGGATTTTCGGATTTGGACTTTTTCCATCCTCAGGGTATGATAAATTCATGAAAATTTTAGATTTTTTTTCCTACTAAAAATTCGGATTTTATACTTAAAAAAACACATTTTTTTCGGGTTTTTGGAATTAGGAGTTTAGTAAATAACTCCCATAGTCTACTAGAAAACATTAGTTAAACCCAACAGGCAGGTTTTGCTTCCAATAATGATAAGTTACAGTATATCTTAGTTTGTAATTCTAAACTTTCTGGATAATGGTTTTCCAGATAACAGATCCCATACCTGTAGTAAAAAAGTGAATATAGCAGTAAATGTCATTACAATAGGAACTATATTTTTTGGTTTCAAACTTAGCAAAGAGGCCTGTCAGTGTCAGTAGCACTGAAGTAGGAAAGTAGGGATGAACTCAGGCATGTATAAGTGTGTGATACTTCTCCTTTAGGAAACATTTTCCAATTGTATTTTAAGCTAGGATAATTAAAAAGATATGAGGAATCATCAGAATCTTTCCTGTATTGCTTGGAGAATTAAGTGAGAACACTGATTAAAAAAACATCAATGCCAAATGAAGAGTTCTGATGTTCAGCACTTTGCAAGGGTAAAAGCAGGGAATGCATTGCGCACATAATAATTCCAGTAGCTGCAGTTATTCTCCTCCTCAGCTGGCGCATAGCTCTTACTGACATGTCACCAGTGACAGCAGCAGGACGTGCTATGATCTATTAGTACTGGCACAAATATCTATTGATCTGCAGATGTAATTGTCTTACTGTTTAAGTGTTTGGGATTAATTAGTGACTATAGTAGATGGATAACTCCCTGTTTAGGAATAAAAAGCATTGTAATTACAAGGGCTGTGAAAATAGCTTAATCATGTACATTAAAATGCTTTTAGGTAAAAACAATGCATTTAAAACTTCAAACTGCAATTATTCTGCATTTAATGATTGTTCCCTGAAGGTATTTCATTATCCCGAACATAGGAATGTGTTCCCCCCCCCACATATTTAAATATTAATTACAGAACTATGATCTACAATTTCCATCTGGTCTGTCTAAACACCTGTAAGAATGAGTGGGAGCTTAATACACAATCAGTTACTCCCAATGAACACGCTCTCAATGTAATTGGCTTAGGAATGGGAAAGAAATAAGCAGAAACCTTTACAAATGTACCCTTCCCTAAAAGCACAATATCAGCACAAATTTAATAAAGAAACTCTTGATAAAAGTCTATAAAGGCAATTGAAAATACCTTTTAAGAAGTGCATATCTGTGTTTGATTATATACAGTGAAATGATAAATTAATTATTTAACATATAAGAGGCACATTTATCAAAGGTTTTTAAAAACTCCTCTAAACTCCCATAAGTTTGAAATTCGACCAGTCGAAATTTATTGATAAAATCAAATTTATACTCATACAAATTGAAATGACCCAAAAATTCTAATTAAATTCAAATCAAATTTGATTCCATTTTTTTCTCCATGTCTGGAAGGCTGCAAGCAACTCCAAATTTATCCCTGGAACTCATTCACTTAAACATCAATTTGGCAAGTTTTAGGTGGCAATTAGTTGAATTCAAGTTCTTAAAGGACCAGACCAGAGTATGATAAATCTTGAAATCAAATAAAAATTTTACTCGAATTTGTACAACTCCGTAGTTGAATTTGACAGTATGGACCATAAAAAATTTAGAAAATTTAAATTTTCAATTCGACCGTTGATAAATCTGCCACTCCGTGCCTTAATTATCAAACTCAACTTAACACAATGTATTTATAGCATAGATATTCACTATACAGTGTTTACTTACCGTACATATTTACAGAATATAGAGTTAAAGATAGGGAAGCACTTAGGTAACCTTGTTCACAGTTCAAATTACAGCTTAGACTGTACAGGATTGGCCAAGAGTTCTACCTTTTAATAATATTTTTCAAATATTTTTTTAATTTTTTTAATATTTTTTAGTTTGTAGCTAAGACTTCATTGGTTGCTAGTATGGGGAACAGTATGGCGTCTAACAATCATGGGAAATACAATAATGTCCTTTAGACAATAACCTAAGTTTACTGAACATATACAATATACACTATAGTACAGGAAAATTAAAGGAATGTAAACTGCAGTTATACATTTCTTTAAAAGACTTGTTCATATCCCGAGTCGGTGCTCTATCAGCAGAAAACTTCACCAACCCAGGGTTCTGCCAGCGAGCACCATGGAGTGATCCCCTTCTTCGCTCTTCAAATATTTCAGGGCAGGCGTGTGAGCAGTAGAATAATATATGATATATAAATTTCCTTCACCTTTAAATTTGAAAAAATATTTAGAAAATGTTGTGAATAGTTATTTGTATTGCCATTATTTAGGGGGTACACGTCACCCTATAGTGTGGATTGTTTCTGGTTGTATTGTTGTTCCTGGGTTTTAAGACAGGGAACTAAATTCTAGAAGCCAAAATTGCGTTTAGAATAATAACAAAAAAAAAGGTCTATTATTGAAATCAGGTTGGGTGCGGGAGTGCCTCATACAATCTCATGATAAATTCTGTGTTTCTCAATGACAGGGGTCCTTATGGAATTGTGAGAATAGTTGCCATGGTGGCTGTAACATAGCAATGAAAATTAAGAGAATGCTTTTTCATCACAGGTGCTTTAAGATGAATTGCAACTTACATGTTTGGCATATCTGCAGTCTGATGGCAATATTATGACTTATGCTACCTATATGCAGACATTTTTTGTGAACATTAATTCATAGGGTTAAATCTGATATTGCAATAACAAAAAATAAATGCATGCCAATTAGCTGTGCCATATATTGTGCAGCAAAACCAGAGGCAGGGCTAATAACTGTAGAAAAGACCAAGCATATTGATTTCATGTCAGACATTGGATACATAGAGATAATGGTATAAATATTTCAGATGGCAGTTTATGTAATTTTTATATGATTAATTTTTCACATGACAGAAAAACTGGATATTAACATTTATGTATCATTCCCAGTGTTAATATTTGGCAGGAGGTCCACATGAATGAGTTTTTGGGAAATGCTTTTGAGGGTGCTATGGTCAACATTTACTTCTGATAATCAGTATAATTTAATAACCCTCAGCCAATCCACATCAGCTAACAGATCACAAAAGAAAGGATGTCAAGTAAATTGTCTCAGCTACCCATCACTTGTACAATGAAAGTTCTTGAAAGTCTTAAAGAGCTTTTCTTTGGGCAATGAGACAAAAAACAAATATTACTGTATCAGCAGTGGCTCTGCCAACCTCACTGAGCACTAAATAAAACACAACTCAGTATTAAGAGCTCTGTAACCATTTGAGTGTTAAAATGGTGAAAAACTGGTAATTGCAGGAAGGAAGCTTAAAAGTAAAGCTTTTTTTAAAGCGATTTCAGACAATTTGCAAACCTTTTTTTTATTTGAAGGGGTGGTTCACCTTTCAATTAAAATATAGCATGACATCGATATTTATATTCTATAACAGTCTGTGGCTTTTGAGTTATTTAGCTTTTTTTTGTTCAGCAGCTCTCCAGTCTGGAATCTCAGCAGCTGGTTGTTAGAGTCTTGTTTACTTTAGCAACCATGCAGTGCTTTAAACAAGAGACTGGAATAAGAATAGGAGAGGAATTGAATAGAAATTAAGTTAAATAATAATACAGCTGTATAATACAACCATGCCAACTACCTATTAAAGATATTTGGTATCTTTCTGTGCACTTTATAGAAAACCTACAAGGTTGTTCCTTCTGATTTTTTTATTGGTCTTTTCCACAGTATTAGGCATTTGGGCTAGTCCCAGCTGGCTTTTGTATGGAGAGTCTCACACTACTGAGGGAATTTGGGAAGTGATAAGGAAGTCTGTAGTTAGATACCTCTTTGTTTAATTTCATAACAAATCTTGGTATACAATTTTGAATTTTGACAAGGTACTGTGGTTTTGCTCCTTAAAATCTTCAAAATTCATTATAATTTTAATTTACATATAAACACTGAAATGCCTTGTTTTACAGCTGAAGCCACCAGGGTACATTTTGCTTTTCCAAGTGAGCAGATTTGTCTTTTTTCCTGTGTGCCTGGAGGCTTTTCTAGTCGCTCTTGAACAAGGCTTCTCTCTGATACGGAAGTGTAATTGTTTTACTCAACAAAAGCCTCACAAAACAGGCTTTCTAATTCAATAATAAGTAGTATGTGTACAGTATACATATTTCATAATTATTATTCATCCTTCATAATTCAAGGATCTTGGTGGTGTTTTAAGTGTCTTAAAGTGACACTGACGCTAAAACAAATACTCTTTGAAATATTAATGTACAAGTTACCTATAGGTGGTCACATTGATCCTCTTTCACTGATAGGTCTGCTTTTGTAAGCAACTGGTACTTGAAGTTCCTAAACTGTTTTGCCAATCTCACTGTCCCTTCTCACACTAATACTAACAGACTTCTGCTGCACAAATATGGCAGTCCTCTCATAGAGCAACATGGGGAATTGGATCAGTAATGTAAAAGCATCAGTCAAAACCAAGTCAAACCAAAAGGGCACTAACAAAACTCCTGTGTATAAGTGATATTGTCCCATGCATGTGCAGGCAGAGGGATGACTCCAGTGAATCATGCATGCAGATGCTTACTAGAAGCGGCAATAAAATATTCTGTCTATAAAGTGAGTAGAATCACCATTATTTTAATAGTTTGCAAGTTTGAGTATAAAACATATTTTTTTAGTACAATTCCTCCAGTGATTTTATTAATGCAGATTTCAAATGTAGCAAATAGGATAGTGCAGACTAAAGTTGTTTACGGTTGCCCGTTGTTTTATTGTTGTTTTTGAACTTTTGACTTGGTTTGATAGGACTTTGAAGTATCTACACACGAATGACTTAAAACACAAGCGGACGATGATCCGATAATAGATTGGGAAATGAAGCACGGTGGGATTAGAGATTTCGATAAAGAGCATGATTATGACTAATGAACGATACTTCAACTGAGGTAGGCTTCACAGTATGGTTTGTTTGTTGATAGTGCTTTTGTGGGAGCCCAAAGGTTAGAAGTATTTGTGAAGATGCATCCCGCTAATTATGCACAGCAGCCGTATAGAGCTCTGAACGATTTATGTGTAATACAAGTTAAACAAATTTAAACAGTAGTCTCACATTATTTGACTTATATTGTTGAGATGCCACATACTATTGCTATTGATTGTAACCCACAGTGTCGTGAATTTTGAAGCCTTTCATCAGGAACCTCAATTATGGTAGATAAAAAAAATCTATTAGGCTGCAATCCAAGCACATTATCATGCTGTTTAATAGCCTGACCAATATAAGAGTCTAGTGTAGCCACTGTGGTGCTGGAACACCCACTCTGCTATATCTTGTTTAAATGCATCATTCAGACCAAAGACATCTAGCTTATTGCAGCCTGTTTTAGTCTGACCGTTAGAACACACTTGAGCTTAGTAATGTCTGTAGATCTAATGTTGTGAAAGGATCCCCCTGCTTTTCATAGGAAGAATTGTGTTGATCAAAAGGGATCACCAAAAGCTGTGTGTATGAAAGAGCCAAATGGATAATATTAAAGGGCATGTAAAGGCAAAAAAATAAAATCCCATTTTTACTTTCTTTAATGAAAAAGAAACTCTTCACCAATATACTTTAATTAAGAAATGTGTACTGTTTTTATAAGAAACCTGACTGTATGCAGTGAAATTCTCCCTTCATTTACTGCTGTGGAAAGGAATTGGCAGACGGTCCCTAACTGCTCTGCAGGGAAACAATCATACTTATGAACAGCAGGGGGAGCCCCCGCCTTACTTCCCAGCCAGAACTCAAGCAGCTTTGTTTATGGCGCTCCCTAAGCAGCCCAGACCACACTGAGCATGTGCACAGTCTTAGTCTTGCAAAGATGTTTAACAAAGTTACAAGATGCTGACCCCCTGTAGCCAACTTTGAAAGCATAAATTATTTGTTTGATTAGGCTTGTAGTGCAGTAAGTTCATGTTTATATTTTGTATACAAAATACAGCATTTCTAGCACTATTCTATTTCAGACTTTACATGCCCTTTAAACCCATTTTAACAATTTTGTCTTCCTTAAAAACGGTTTTCATACAACACAACACAACACAAGTTTTAATGTATCACCATCTAATGGGAAGAGTTGATAGAATAAACAGTTGGCAGCAGTGGTTACTGCAAAGAGATAAAATAGGTAAAAACAGCGGGGCAAATTCACTAAGGCGCCAAGCGCCGAACGCTAGCGTTTTTTCGCTAGCGATTGCCATTTTCGCTACTGCGCAAATTCACTAACGAATGCTGGCGTAGTTTCGCTAGTGTTACTTCGCAACCTTACGCCAGGCGAATTTTCGCTAGCGACGAAACTACGCAAATTCACTAACTTGCGCAGTGTAGCGAACGCTACCTTTTACGCTAGACTTCCTTCGCCACCTCAGACCTGGCGAAGCGCAATAGAGTAGATAGGGATTGTTTAAAAAAAAGTCAAAATTTTTTCTAAGTCCCAAAAAACGCTGGCGTGTTTTCTACATGATGGCTGATAGGCTGAAAAAGATCGAACATTTTTTGGGGCTCCCCTTCCTCCCCCCTACTTTTCCTGACTCATGGCAACTTACCTAGACAGTGGGCACATGTGTAGGGCAAAATAAAATTTTTATTTGCAGATTTGAAGGTTTTCTAGGCATTTGTAGTGCAGATACGTATTCCTCCATTGAAATTTGAATTTCGCGCCGTATGCAAATTAGCCTTCGCTAGCGCAACTTCGCTTTATATAGCGAAACAACGCTAGCGCAACTTCGCAAACTTACGCTACCCCTGTGCGCAACTTCGCATTTTAGTGAATTTGCGGAGCGCTGGCGAAAATTCGCCTGGCGAAGTGCGGCGAAGTTGCGCCTGGCGCAACTTCGATTCTTAGTGAATTTGCCCCAAAGTGGGGAGCAGACAAAGGAAAAGGGTAAAGGCACAATCCATACAAGGTAATCCTGTTTGCTTTATATTTTGTGGAAATGCTATTGTTTTAATTAACTATGACTGTAGAACTGGATCTGGCTCTTGTTAAAAGATCTCTTTTTTTAAGAATAACTTGCATGTTTTCTCCATTTTATTCCCCCACGGCTAAATAAATGACTCCCAAATGTCACACTGTCAAATTCATAAGTATAAATGAAGAGGGTTAATAATACAAGCAGGCAAAATGATTGCATTTGTGTATGTAGATTCCACCGTGAGCCTCCCTGACTTGGATGGATTCTGTTCTCAAGCTAGCCTTGGTCAATAGTACCCTGGCCTTGAGAGCAGTGCCATCTGGTTTGCTGTAAGAGCATTTATTTGATTTTTCTGTACTGTGAAGGATATCTCTCCACTAACCCTCTTTTTATAAAGTCTATAAAAACTCTGTAATTCCTTTGCTTGGGGGTTCTGATTCTCTGTGAGTTCAGAATCCATAATGCTTATGTCAAAATAAACGTTTTTCACTAGTGATGGGCGAATTTGCGCCGTTTTGCTTCGCGCGAAACTGCGCCGGCATCAAAAACGAGACGCTGGTGCCGTTTCATGAATTTAGTTTTTTTGATGCCAGCGGCCGTTTTTTGACAAATTTTCGCGGGCGTTTTGCGAATTTATTCGCTGGCGGCGAATCGCGCAAATTCGGCGGGAATTCGCGCCTGCCGAAATAAATTCGCCCATCACTATTTTTCACTTCTGTGGTCTCCAGTAACTGAAATTCCCGACAATAATCACCCTTTCCATTCCTCTTGTTCCTTGACTTATGATGAATATGACAGTATATGTCCCCACTAAAAGTATATAGAGAAAAGTATGGACCTACCTAATTTACACTCCATATACATCATCCTACTTACTTTTAAAGAAGCATTGCAAACTTAACCCACAGACTCCCAATTAAATTGTAACACGTCTACTGAACAAAGTGTTGGCTAGAAATATTTCTTACAATGTTAATTTTATTACAGTGTAATTAGTATGCAATACACCAATTGAAGTACGATTAATTTGAGAACTTAATTAAATCTTTTAACGTATTAAAAGAAATGAAGCTGCAGTGGACAAAGAGGAGAATTATTTCAGTTTGATAGTGTGTAAGTGAAACTGGTTTTAAGTTAAACAATACATCACAGGAAATATTTATCTTAACCCTTTCAGTGCTACAGAGATCTGTTCCTCCACTTCTTTCTTTCTTGATTCAGGGAAGGTTAATCTAACACTTCTGAATAAAACATGTTTCAGCAAAGAAAATGATTGGATTATTAGAAGAATTTTTACATCTATATACAATAGCACCAACATTTCCTTCCCTGGAGAGCCTAAAGGAGCATTAGGGAATATTTATTCTTTCATATTTCCATTTATATCATTATAATATGCATAATATATATAACAATATCCACTGGATCTTACTGAAATATATGTATGGCTAGATGCATTACTGTAATCTATATCTTACCTTAATAGTTAAATCAAGAATACTGTTACATTAATCATATTTATTTCATATTTCTGTATGTCTTTTTCTCTCTTCTGCATTTTGCAATTCTTTTCACATGTATTTTTTTCTTGATGAGCGGATTTATGTATCATATTCCCATATATGGCCAGTTCAAAAGGTCTTGGAAAATTATAAATTTTTTGTTTTAATAGTTGCAGCTGGTGAAGTTATTGGTATTGGGATTTAAAATCATAATACACCTTTAAGGAAGAGTTCCCAGGAGGAGTACTGCAAAAAACTGGCATTAAAGTCAATCTATGCAGCATATAAATAAGTAGAGCTATCCATTATGGTGTATCCAAGCCCCAAAGTAACTTATTAGGCACAAAAATATCACAATTTGGTGTTACTTAGTTGAATTCCATCATAGAGTAAATGTGCCTCAAGCCCAGACATGTCCCAAACGCTGTAACACCAGGATCAGTCTATGGCCATGCATCTTCAAACACTTCATATTTTTCAACACATGTGTCTGCATACAACAGATGAAATGGCTATTGGGGAGTCCAGCACAGGAATGGAGAAGGGGCAGGCTCAGTTTATGGTCACGCACCTCCAAACACTTCTGATGCATCTAGACCCAGTGGCCTGTGGATGTAGGCTAGGGGAATCACACCTTATTAATTTGCCACTGTTGATATATATACGTATATATACAAAAGCAAAAGGTAGCACACACTCAGGATATCTTTTTCTCCAATAATTTATTTAAGTTGAGTACAAATTATACATTTGGTTCACATCGACGTTTCGGTTGTGGTCTGAAACCTTTCTCAAGATGTGTTTCCAATGTTTCAACCACAGCACAACAATTAACATCAAGTTAGCGTGGGTGGACAGTGGAATTGTAAAACTTTTCATAAAGATTCTGGTTTTCTCCTTGCATATAAGGTTCAGTAAAGAGTATTGCTTGCTCTGTGATTGATTGTGCCTCTATACTCAAGAATACAAAGACATTACAGAGGAGAAAAAGAGAAATCTTAAATGGCATTGGCATTCTTTACTCATTGCTGCACATGCTTATCCCTGACTTTGGCTTTTTTTTTTTTACTTAGGGCTTCTAAGCTATCCTGCTATTTTGCTATGAAACCCTGCTTTGGTCTTGCTAACAAGTGAAGTTCAATTCTATTAAAGGAACAACAATAGTATTGGGCTTTACTCACAAACATCGTAATGATAGATATGACAGATTAAATGTCACTATCTGCTTAGCCAGATATTGCCCCATTAAACACATTCAGGAAATCAGGGCAACTGATCATTTGCAAGGTGACTGGGCACATGGATGAGAATTAATGAGAGAGAAGAGATAGATAGCTATGTGGCAAAATCACAAGCATAGATGTCATTGTTATGGGTTCCTGCTGAATTTCTTCTGCATAAAGTTGATCATTTCTAGCCTAATGCTCTGTTGGTAAAACATTTCTACTTTAGCAGGATTCATTCACCTTTAGGTATAAATTTATGTAAAGAGAATGGTTTAAAACAAACTATTTAAGTGTTGAGTGATTTTCCCCAGACATTCTTGTGACATACCCAGGGGCTGCACCATGAATGAATTCTATATTCTGCTGATTCTTTAGTAGATTTACACTTACTGATCAGATTACTGATCAGACATTTTAGTATATTCATATAACTGCACAGCGTTTAAATATGAGTAGGTATGTGAAAATAATACCATTATAAGGCTTGTAATGAATACTAGAATGTTTTATAAAATGACATTTAACCAACCAATATCTGTTTCAAAGATATGTAAAATATAGGCAGTTTTTTTGTGGTCTGCCAGCGTGGAAATTTTTTTTTATTTACATTGGTATTTCATTTACCAATGTTTTGGCTCAAGTAGTTGCAAGGGCCCAGTCTCAACAATTAGGATGGGGATCGGAGTGTGCTGGGCCCCTCTGAATATTTTTCTTCAGGGGGGCCCGGCACACTCTAGTTATGCTTCTGGCTCCCCAAATGCACTGAATATTTGAAATATAAACATCACAATGCAAGGTTGATTAGTAATTAAATTAAGGTTAAGAAAATTAGCATCTGAATTTAATAATCAGCCCTGTAGCATCAGCTTATATGACTTATTTTCAGCTTGATGATTTGTGATGACCCCTTAGCTTAGCTTTTCAATGGTGGCCCTGAGCCTCTGACTCTCCTAACAAAATCCAAGAAGCTGGATCATCACTGTTATAGAGATTCCGAAACTTTAGGCTGGTGCTTTAAGTTCAGTATTTACTGTAAACTACAGCATTTCTAGCCATATTTGTTTTCAGGGTTTAGTTCTCCTTTTAACATGTTATGCACCACTTTCTTTATTGTACATACTAAAGATCCATTTAGCCTGTACTTGATCTCTGGGTCTTTAATACTTGAAATAAATATGAACACTTATTGTAATGGCTGGTTTAGAGATGTTGAACTTCAATACATTTACTGTATTTCTTATTGAATTATCAATACTGTAGGTAAATAGAGATGAGTAATGTATTTTGCTGTTTTCAAATCATCAATTATTTATGCTAATTCGCTGTGCCTATGCAAGTAGGAATAAGGTCTAAAGATGAACAATTATATGTCTGTGAAAAAATAATAGAATATTCAACTGATCTCAACCATATTCAGTAATATTGTCAACATAATTTTCTTTCACACCATGTTTAAAGCTTTGTTTTCATTTTGTTTAACCTCTGATAACTTTTTATAGTGCTTCCTTCTTATAAGGAATGTTCAAGTCTTGGGTGTAGATTCACTACCGGACAAATTTTCACCAGTCTCCGCTTCGGCAGACGCAAATGCTCTACGACTACGCCAATTCACTAATATGCGAAGTTTCTTCTCCTAAATCAGGACTTGATCCCTATCATTATATGGCTCATTATAATGTGACGTTTACATGTCTAGTTTAATGATTTTTCTAGACAAAACTAACATAGCTTTAAACTATGTACAAAATAATATAAACAAAACATCAATAACAAACCAGGTGCAAAGTGTAAATATGTGCACTAATTATCACGTCTGTTCCATGTGCGTATTACCTTGTTTTGCGGATTCATGTTTACTGTTATTCTGAGAGCTGCAGTAGTGGTCTAGTGGGACAGCGGCGAGGATGTCAACCACTGCAATCACGGGAATATGCCTACAGCCGCTTCAGTGCGTCTATGCACCCATAACTGGGCAACAACATAGCAATATGGTGCACGTGGCACATTGGGGAGAAATTTGAATATCTGAACCAACTCCAACAGAGATTCAGGGCTCATTGTAGGTCTATGTTTCATAGTACAGATGCACAGTGGAGGAGAAAGGATTACATATTGGCTACTTTTGCAGGACTCAAGATGAATTCTAATTAATGTCCACGTGCAATGTAACCTGATCCAGCAGCTTGGTTCCTGCATACCAAGGAAAAGGCTATTTGCCTGATATGCTTTTTTTTTTTTAAAAAAAAATCACACTTGTTAGTAGTATTTTAATGAATAACATTCTTAACATGTTTTTGTAACCTACACTATTGGTGCTCTCATTTGTTATTTTGTTTCCTGTGTTTCCTAGATACTGGGTGCACTTCTGGATTGTTCTGTTACTGACTTTGCCTGTTATCTGACCCTGCTTGTACTCCGCCTGGACTGACCCTTGCCTGTTACTGACTGTGAGTGAACTTTGCCTGGACTGACCCTTGCCTGTAATTTGACTGTGTTTGATCTCTGCCTGGACTGACCATTGCTCCCTCCTCCTATGCTACTATTGAACCATTGTCTCTCTGGCTAACTGGTGTCTTCTCCTGTTTTGCTATTTGGTACAGTTTGGCTCCCTTTGCTTTTCCAGAACTCTCGTCCTGTTCTTCTTACACTAAGTCCTTGTGGCATCTGAATAGCTGAGGGCTGCTCACGAAGCCAAATGCAGCTGCTATAGGCAGAAAAGTGAGCCGAGAAGAGGGCCTGAGACCACCAGGAGTTTGATGTTAGTTTTGGGTGTAGGGTGCCAATTAGTTTTGGGTATAGGGTGCCAATCATGACATTAAGGCAAATGGTTAAGGTATTAAAGGAAAACTATACCCCCAAAATTAATACTTAAGCAACAGTTTATGTCAAATTAAGTGGTATATATTTAAGTAAATATTGCCCTTTTACATCTTCCTTGAACCAACATTTCGTGGTCTGTGTGCTGCGTCAGAGATCACCTGACCAGAAATACTGCAACTCTAACTGTAACAGGAAGAAGTGTGGAAGCAAAAGACAGGACTCTGTCTGTTAATTGGCTCATGTGACCTAACATATATGGTTTTTTTGTGTACACCGTAAATTCTAGGATCCCAGGAGGCGGCCCTTATTTTATAAAATGACAATTTTCCATTTATGATTACCCAATAGCACATACTACTAAAAATATATTATTATGAAAATGGTTTATTTACATGAAGCAGGGTTTTACATATGAGCTGTTTTATGCAATATATTTTTATATAGACCTACTGTACATTGTTCAGGAGATATAGTTGTTTCAGGAGATATAATGTTTCTCTCTGGAAAGGGTGCTGCTATTTTAACACATTAATAAATACAAGTCAAATCAGTTGAATTATCAATTGGAATAATGCTTAGGTGAGTGAGTAACACACATTTTTAGCCACTAGAATTTCGTCAAGAAGAATTAGTGAAGTGTTGCTCCTATATAATAATGCATTTCATAAAACATTGACTGGATATGTGCTGTTATTTGTAGTAACGGTTGACACATGGGTAAAATTCTTTGAGTTTATTTGTTGATATGCTTCTCAACTATTTTTGACTTTCTATTGCCAATTATTTTTCTATCCGTGACACTCAGTACATCTTCAAAATACATATAAATACGGGTTGGTGCAAACTCTTTGGGAAAACTGCAGTTCGTAATAAAGTATTGCTAGAGTTTACAACCATATATATCTTTTTATCATTAAGATATTTTATTTATTTATATAGTATAGACAGCCCTAGCAACTCATTCTTTTGAACATTAAGGGGCAGATTCATTAAGGGTCGAATTTCGAAGTTAAAAATACTTCGAAATTCGGCCCTCGAATTGAAATCCTTCGACTTCGAATATCGAAGTCGAAGGATTTAGCGCTAATCCTGCGATCGATCGATCGAAGGATTTTTCGTTCGATCGAACAATTAAATCCTTCGAATCGAACGATTCGAAGGATTTTAATCCAACGATCGAAGGAAAATCCTTCGATCAAAAAAAGGTTAGCAAACCTATGGGGACCTTCCCCATAGGCTAACATTGACTTCGGTAGGTTTTATCTGCCGAAGTAGGGGGTCGAAGTTTTTTTTAAAGGGAAAGTACTTCGACTATCGAATGGTCGAATAGTCCAACGATTTTTACTTCGATTCGTTCGATTTCGTTCGAATTCGAACGAATTTAACCAATTCGATGGTCGAAGTACCCAAAAAATACTTCGAAATTCGAATTTTTTTCATTCGAATCCTTCACTCGAGCTTAGTGAATCGGCCCCTAAGAGAGCAGTACCACTTCCCTTAATAAATTGAAACCAGCATTTTGTAGAGAATATATCTTTTTTTTGACCATTAAGCTTAAAGGGCAAGGTTAAGCAAGGCAAACATTTTATTGCAAATTGAATCCTGTCCACAGCATAGCAATAATAAGAAAAATGCAATCTAACTTAGCCCACAATCTAAAGCAGGAGTGCCCATACTTTACTAATGCGAGGTGTACTTTTAGTGTTGATGTCCCATCAGGCCTGGCCTTAGACTGATTGGACGCAATTGGGCCCCACACCAATGGGGGCCCCACACCCTGGATGGAAGGAATCCTCCTTGAACGAATGGGAACCAACACCCCTATTTATTTTTAAACATGGACCGGCCCAAGCAGATATATAGTGTTGCTCACAGTAGGAGCACCGTCCAATCGGACACATGATGATGCGACACGGCATGGGACCGTTCCCTGTACCAGGCCAGCCATCCTGCACCAATCTCCATGCACCACGCAGACTGCAGGCCAGGTACATAGCTCCAATCTTGTTTTTCTGCCTCACCTATTATATCCTCAGTTTGAGGTTACAATTACAAGGCAAATCACTAGCCCATTCAAACACAGTCATGCCATATTCTGCTGCAGATACACCATACCCTGACATTGGGTTAATGGCTCTTTCATGCAATTTATTAGCATTTCTTCAAACGCTTGCTTATATTGAGATGCAGCATGCAGGGAAGTCTTTAAGGATGGCAGAGTTGTGGTATAAACAAACTTAGCAATGGCATGGCCAATTTATTTATATAAATTAGGACAAATACTCCTTTAGTCAAATAATTATTGCTAGGATCTCTTTCAATCTTTTTCATCTGTTGCTGGCCACCATCTCGCCCTACTATACCTGCTATCCCACAGGCACAGTCCCTTTCCAGAGACTTTTATCCCCACTGCTACTATAGGCACCATCTCTCCCTACTATACCTGCTATCCCACAGCCACAGTCCCTTCCCAGAGACTATTATCCCACTGTTACTATAGGCACCATCTCTCCCTACTATACCTGCTATCCCACAGTCACACTCCCTTCCCAAAGACTATTATCCCACTGTTACTATAGGCACCATCTCTCCCTATTATACCTATTATTCAGAATGCTCGGGACCTGGGGTTTTCTAGATAACGGATCTTTCTGTAATTTGGATCATCATACATAAAGTCTACTAGAAATTTTACTGGCTCTTTAAATCTGGGTTATAAAACTTTAAAACCAAAGTTGCCCCAATTGGGCCCCGCAGTTGATAAGATGCTTGATAAGAAGCTTGAAACGTATCTTCAACTTGTTTTGAAACCACTGACAGTTTGGTTGATTTTTTATGTAGTGAGGAAGTAACAGGGCTGTACATTCCCTGTGTGCCAATATGAGGACAGCTTATATCCCATATAGTAGCTGCCACTGAAAAAACCCACTGGAGATGTAACATGCTTCTTAATGAAACCAGATTCTGTGGTACAAACAAAAACTATGGGGAGAATTCCCAAAATTAGCACAGTTCTAAAGGTGTTGGTCGCCAAATTGTAAAAGTGTTGTAAGTATGTCATATTCACAGACAATATATTATAGTTTTATATTATAAAGAGTTATATTATAGTTTTATGGATTTGTTGTAATGCCCCCAACTCATTATTGCGCTGTAAAAATGTTGTTTGTGCACCAAAAAAAATTTCTCTATACTGACATAAGCCCAATACAGTTAATACAATGTTTCCCTTTCATTTTGGTGGAGACATTTTAGCATAAAACATGTCAGTAAAAATGTTGTGGAGATGATAAAAAAATTACATTTGGTCTTTGCAAGTACAACCATATTACAACATTTACCTTTACCGACACTTTTTTTCTATTGTGAAATGTTACCTACATGCAGTGTACAAGAATAGAAGTTTTAGTAGAACATATTTGCCTTTCTTGCCACTGGAAATAGAGTCAATGGAAAATCCTGACTTAAATATAATGAGAAGATCTTTTGAGTAAATTCTCTGAAAATAGTAGCAGAAATGGGCCCATAAAACTGACTTATTTATTGGTTTTGCTTACTTTGGTGCATAAGGCTCAAAGCTCAATAGAGCCTTGCACCATGAGAGCCTTATATCTTGCTTTGGTGGTAAGTACTTTTTCTCTATACATAAATTCCACCATTATTTTGAGACAACTTGCAAACCACATTGTTTTGCCAAAAGTAGACCAATATAAATGTTCCTGTTGTGATAGCAATAGTTAGGCAACATTTTTTTTATTCTGTATTTCTGATCTGGAAGGAAATTCTACACCAGAAAAACCCTCATCATTTGACTAGGATTTTTACTAATTGTACTTTAAAACTCTAAAAATCCAACATTCCTGGTGATATGAATCCCTTATCAGTAAATGGTGCACTCAATTCTGACTTTTTCATCTGATGGGACTTTCTGACTTGACCCACACTTACACAAATTAAAATGTATTAGGAATAAAATGAAAGCTGTGTTTAAGGCAGACAGGTTTAAAAAATGAAAAACAAATACTAATTTAGTTTACACATGACACATTTCACAAAAGTGATACAAAGCTTGCTTTAAATTTAATTTTGTATTGCAATGCAGTCAGGAAAATATCTTTATGCTATACTATCAGCTAGAATTTAATATAGCAAGGGAATCAGAAAAATCCCCTAAGCCAACAAAATATTAATTACACAAGGAAATTGAAATATTTCAAACTTTTGGAAGTAATTAAGTGTCAGAGCTAAGTCAAGAAATTTGATATATTGAACAAAAATACAAGCCTCAAATGTAAAAAAAAGATTCAAAAATGATATGAGAAGCAATAGGGACTGTGAAATCAGATCTCGTTACAAACCAGAAGGGCTCCAAACATAAAGTCTCAGGTTTACCGGAAGAGCCTGACCTTTTAGGTCAACTTGTAGAAATGTATTTTTTGTGTTTCTTGATGGATATCTTAAATATGAGGCAATAAAAGTGAAAATATCTCAGAAGAAAAGGTTAGCAGGGATGTGCTTGTTCAGGAAAGAGGGGGCTGAAGCATTATACAATATTGTGTCAACAGATATGACAGATTTATTTTATCTTGCAAAGTCTTCAGGAACCACTTGTATCATTTTTGACAAACTCTTTGCCTTAACTCTTTCTGTTTGACAAAAAGCCTTTGCTGAATATGTGACTTGAATCCCATGTTTGAGATGATGATCACCACGACAGGACAGCTAGATGCTTGTATCATTTAGGCTGTAAGTTATTTTATAATGTATTCCTACTATACATGTGCATTCATACTGCACACCACTTGCTCCACTTCCTAAAGTATCCCAGGGAGATAGGAATGCAGAATTATTTCTGTCGTCATTGAATGATCCAGAAAAAAACTGACACCCCTTGTGCTTTCAGTATGTATATGCAAAAGGAAAAATAACAGATCATGAACATAGCAAAAATTATAGCAACATGTCAGATGAAATGCATGTACAATGGAGGAAAAACAGAACAACTTACTGTAGATGTACTGTATACAGACCTAATACAGTTGTAATTCCCTGTTATCCTTAATCCCAGAGGAGCACCTGGCTTTCAGTGTTGAGAGGCAGTACTGTCAAATGGTATGCATTCAATGTGACATTCACTCTTTTAAATCTGAACTTCTGGTTGTTGCGAGGGCAGTGAAATCTCACCGTTTCCAGGTTCTTGCCTGTCAGCAATCTGATTTGTAGAAACTGCAATACTATAGTCAGACCCACTTACCAACCTTGAGCACATTTGTACATAGGCAGTAACCTATAGTTACCAGTTATAATTTTTGCATTCATTTTTTCTTCCTGAAGCTGACTGAGCAAACGCAATAATGCACTGATTGCTACTTGTAAAAAACTGCCCAATCTTGGTGTATATACAGTAGTCTAGGGATGCACCAAATCCTGGATTAGGTTCAGGATTCTGTCAAATCCAAGTGCCTGGCTGAACACAATCCTAAAAATCACATGAATTAACAAGAAAATTACACAATTTTGGTTCTCTTTCACCCTAGGTTTGGTTTTGGGTTGGGTTTCCGTTCACTATTCAGCTGCATCTTTTGTTAAGGTTTTGGGATTTGGTTGAATCAGCAGATTAGATTTACATAGTCAGTTGTACAACAATGGAAATTTTTCGCGGTATCAAGGAGATGCCAACAAATGCACATCTTGCCAGGGGTTCCAAATGTGACCAAATTTTCAGGGCAATATGTTACATTTATTAGTGGGAGCATCTGATTGACATAGTCTACCCATACACCTTTCTTTGGAGAGGGGCCATCCATCTCAGGATTATTATTTTCTTGGCGTAGTAGAGGAGGGATCTTACTAACGACCTTTTTTATTTGTGGGGAAGAGGTCATCCACCAGGCCCAATAAGTAAAGAGTGATTGAAGTTTATCAGAGCACAAGTTACATGACTTGGGGCAGCTGGGAAATTGACAATATGTCTAGCCCCATGTCAGATTTCAAAATTTAATATAAAAAAATCTGTTTGCTCTTTTGAGAAATGGATTTCAGTGCAGAATTCTGCTGGAGCAGCACTATTAACTGATCCATTTTGAAAAAATTTCAGCCGTTAGAGTTATAGATAGGGCTCTAGCAGGAATATGACAGATTTAGACCAATTGATATGAAGGCTTGCATATGCATGCTTAATACCAATGAGGGTCCCGATCAGCCAGATAGAGCAGCACATCATCTGCATATAATGAGATTCTTTCTTCAAGGGCCCAATATTTAAGGCCTACTAGTTGGGGAGACTGCCTGACCTGTGTGGCTTACGGAACAATGGCCAGTGCAAAGAGACAGAGGGCCCCTTGTTGTGTCACCCTTCCCAATGGGAAATCTAAAGTTATAAAGTAATTGACCTGGATCCCGGCTGTGGGGTTCTTATAAAGGAGTTTGAGCCATTAAATGCAGCAGTCCCCAAAGCCATAACGTTCAACAACCCCCACCAGATAAGGCCACTCAATAGAGTCAGAGGCTTTCTTGGAATCCATGGAGACCACTATCTTGGATTCTGATTTATCATGGGGACTTGTATATTAAAGTATAGCCTCCTTAGGTTCTTGACAGTGGAACGATTGGGCATAAAGCCCTTACTGCGTAATGACCAGTTTAAGTTGTATAACCAACACTTTGACTCAATGTCAACATTAAGGAGGGACGATAGGACCCATATAGTGATGGGCGTATTTATTCGCCAGGCGCGAATTCGCGGCGAATTTGCGCGATTCGCCTCCAGCGAATAAATTCACGAAACGCCCACGAAAATTCGCAGCAAAAACAGGCGCCGGCATCAAAAACGGGCACCGGCGTCAAAAAAAGGGCGCCGGCTCGCGAAATTCACGAATTTTTCGGGGAAACGGCGCAAATTCGCCCATCACTAGACCCACACAGTTCAGAATCTTTTCCTTCCTATGAAGTAAAACAATCAATGCATTGATGTGGGACGGGGGGGGGGTAGGTGCCTTTGTGTATAATATTAAATACACATATAAAAAAATGCTGAATCTGTATGCTGTCTGAAAGCAGACTCCAGTCAGATTCAGGTTAGTTCCATGGAGCTGCAGCAGGCCGTTTGGTAGTCCAGGACCTTGGAAAGAATCTTGAACTTGATCATAATAATAAATTGTGTCTGAAAAATACAAAACACGTAAGGGTGTATCCTTGTGTACCAAAATAAACTACTAATTATTTTACAAGTCTGTCTGGAAGATTAGTCTTTGGAAGTGCCCACTACTATCAGCTTGTGTTTATTTTATATTTAGAGAATCTGGAACTGCCACAAAAAAGAAACAAATTCAGAGGACAGAACATACGAACTTTGTCTACAAAATATAAGGTAGCAGTTTGGGGGTATTGTGAGTAGCTGATTATTTCATGACAACAAGCTGGAGTTCAGCATTGCCTTACCAGTAGGCTGCATTTTTTTGCGGATTGAGAACATCAAGCAGAATCCAGGGAGCTCCCCCCATTCTCAGTGGTAAAATGAGACAGTCTAAATGAGGCAGATCCTTCCATTATTTAAAGGACAGATACTGAAAGTCAATCAATGCTAAGGAAAAGCCACAGTTATGATATTAGCCATGTTAAAAAGCATAACTAAACAACAAAAATGTAAACATTTTACAAACTTTTAAATATCAGTTGGTGGCATGCTACCCCTTATTGTGTGCAACTAATATAAAAATAACTTTGTCTCTAATCGTAACTATATTTTAAAACAGATCTAATGGAAGGAGGTTTGTGTTTTATATTCCTTTCTATAGGTAAGTGCTTTTATTTCTATGCCGGGATACTGCAGGCTTACTGTCATTATATATGCTGTAAATATCCGCACTAACATTAATGCAGCTAATAAAGTGATGAAGATTCTACAGGAAAGCAGCTCAAGTATGCTCTGGGATCAAAACAGAAATGGCACTTAGAAAGTATGAAATAAATTCACATTCCATTAATTAGCCATGAAGTTTGCTTCACAATTATCTTTAGAATTCTCTGTAGAATGGCAAAGAAATTATCTTGTTAAAGGAAGCTTCTGTTCAGTCATTCGGCTATAGTTAACATATTGTGCTTATTTTCTGAACAAGCAATGGACAGTGCTGTTTACTAAAGCGTACAGAAACGTTTCCAAGATTGCAAGCTCAGTGACTGTAAATTATCATTAAGTTTGAACAAGTACATTTAATTGTGCTGACATAAAATTATTAGCTTCCTGTTGATTCCTTGGAGAGCATGGCTGACAAACTCACTGTTCAGATATTGTATGCTGTTGGCATTACATGCTATGCAGTTTCTTTTAATCTATTCCCGTATGTGCCTCTGGCTACTGTATGGGACCATGGCTGATGAATTTCACCTTGCAGTATTTTTATTGTTTTAAATTATGTTATATATCCAATAAATATTAAATGATTCCTAAAGACATGGAGGCTTGCCCTTATCTAGCTTATTTCATACATGATACACATTTTCTACTTCCCAAGAGCTATTATACGTCTCTCCCTTTCCAACACTTGCTTATCACCACACATAAGGGTTCATTTACATACAGTATGAATGGTAAAGGGTAAAGTGCAAATAATGGCTGCATTCTGCCATTTTTATTGCACTTTGAATACTATCTTCCTTAGTTGCTGATTACTGCAGGTCTCTGCATTCAGCAATATTTTATTTAAGAGGGAAGGAAGGGGGTGGCATATAGTCACCCCTCTCCTGCCCCTACCTGTCCCTTACTTGTGTGTCATTCTGGCAGGTTAAAGTATCCTGTCATCGGAAAACATGTTTTTTTCAAAATGCATCAGTTAAGAGTGCTACTCCAGCAGAATTCTGTACTGAAATCCATTTTTCAAAAGAGCAAACAGATTTTTTAATATTCAATTTTGAAATCTGATATGGGGCTAGACATTTTGTCAATTTCCCAGCTGCCCCAGGTCTTGTGCCTGCACTTTAGGAGAGAAATGCTTTCTGGCAGGCTGCTGTTTTTCCTTCTCAATGTAACTGAATGTGTCTCAGTGGGACATGGGTTTTTACTATTGAGTGCTGTTCTTAGATCTACCAGGCAGCTGTTATCTTGTGTTAGAGAGCTGTTATCTGGTTACCTTCCCCTTTTGTTTGGCTGTTGGGGGGGGGGAAGGGAGGGGGGTGATATCACTCCAACTTGCAGTACAGCAGTAAAGAGTGATTGAAGTTTATCAGAGCACAAGTCACATGACTTGGGGTAGCTGGGAAATTGACAATATGTCTAGCCCCATGTCAGATTTCAAAATTGAATATAAAAAAATCTGTTGGCTCTTTTGAGAAATGGATTTCAGTGGAGAATTCTGCTGGAGCAGCACTATAAACTGATTCATTTTGAGCTCTGATGGTTGGTTAGCCTGTACCCTGTGAACCTGTGGACTTTAGTGATGGGCGAATAAATTTGCCTGGCGCAAATTTATGGCGAATTTCCACGTTTCGCCACCGGCGAATAAAATCTCAAAAATTTGTGGGCGTCAAAATTTTTTGGACGTGAGAGACTTTTCGGACGTGTGTACAAAATTCATGCAGGCGTCAATTTTTGAGTTTTACAGATTTTTGCCTGTTTCGCTGGAGAAATTCGCCAAGCACTAGTAGTCTACTTCTTGCTCAAGTTTTTTTTATCTGAGCAGGGGAAGCAGTGCTCCAGGGATGAGCACTAAGGGACCTACTGTTGCACTCTTTAGTGAACTTGCAATCATAAATTATACCATTTGTGTTTCACTGGGTCTCTTAAACATGTTTAACAACATGTTTAAAGTAGAGGTAGTGGCTCAGAATTTTAGGGCTGAGTTCATGTAATATGAAAACATCTCGGAACAACAGGTCTCGGTTGTAAACTATATCCTAGATATCTCTGGTATAACTGAAGTGGGTCTTAAACTAAACTAAAGCTTAACTATGTAGTAGGCTGGAAATGTTGTACATTTCTATTCTAGCCCAAGGCAACCACAGCAGTTAGCAGTAAAGATCTGTGCCTCTAAAGATGCCCCAGTAGCTCCCCATCTTCTTTTCTACTGATTCACTGCACATGCTCTGTGCTGCTGTCACTTACTGAGCTTAGGGACTGACCAACATATACAGTACACATAGGGGGCCACCATCTTGTAACTTTATTATACATCTCTGCAAGACCATGCACATGTTCAGTGTGGTCTGAGCTTCTGTTGGGAGGCTAAGCTTAGGGATTGTCATTCATTATTAAAACAGCACAAGTCATTCGGCTATAGTTAACATATTGTGCTTATTTTCTGAACAAGCAATGGACAGTGCTGTTTACTAAAGCGTACAGAAACGTTTCCAAGATTGCAAGCTCAGTGACTGTAAATTATCATTAAGTTTGAACAAGTACATTTAATTGTGCTGACATAAAATTATTAGCTTCCTGTTGATTCCTTGGAGAGCATGGCTGACAAACTCACTGTTCAGATATTGTATGCTGTTGGCATTACATGCTATGCAGTTTCTTTTAATCTATTCCCGTATGTGCCTCTGGCTACTGTATGGGACCATGGCTGATGAATTTCACCTTGCAGTATTTTTATTGTTTTAAATTATGTTATATATCCAATAAATATTAAATGATTCCTAAAGACATGGAGGCTTGCCCTTATCTAGCTTATTTCATACATGATACACATTTTCTACTTCCCAAGAGCTATTATACGTCTCTCCCTTTCCAACACTTGCTTATCACCACACATAAGGGTTCATTTACAGTATGAATGGTAAAGGGTAAAGTGCAAATAATGGCTGCAGTCTGCCATTTTTATTGCACTTTGAATACTATCTTCCTTAGTTGCTGATTACTGCAGGTCTCTGCATTCAGCAATATTTTATTTAAGAGGGAAGGAAGGGGGTGGCATATAGGCACCCCTCTCCTGCCCCTACCTGTCCCTTACTTGTGTGTCATTCTGGCAGGTTAAAGGATCCTGTCATCGGAAAACATGTTTTTTTCAAAATGCATCAGTTAATAGTGCTACTCCAGCAGAATTCTGCACTGAAATCCATTTTTCAAAAGAGCAACCAGATTTTTTTATATTCAATTTTGAAATCTGATATGGGGCTAGACATTTTGTCAATTTCCCAGTTGCCCCAGGTCTTGTGCCTGCACTTTAGGAGAGAAATGCTTTCTGGCAGGCTGCTGTTTTTCCTTCTCAATGTAACTGAATGTGTCTCAGTGGGACATGGGTTTTTACTATTGAGTGCTGTTCTTAGATCTACCAGTATGCTGTCCTACTAACGATTATCTGACAGCTAGCGAACATAACTCGACAGAAGGAGGTTGTGTTCTTTAGGTAAAACTGAATATACTTCCATGTGGAGTTGTTTATTTTGTAAAACTGCAATACAATCAAATAGACTGAAATTACAATATGCAATTGCATGTGGCATTTATAAACACATTTCAGAGAAAGAACAGCTAATACTCACATCGAACATACAGTGATGCAATGCACAATAAATCTAACAAATAATATGCAGACTTACAAGCATATATGTATGGAGGGAAGACAGATGAACTTCCTAGAACACTCCTGAGAGGTAAGATGGCTCCTGCAGCCTGAGGGTGAAACTTTATTAACAAACTTTATTAACAAGTGTAAGACACTTCATTGTTGCTTATGAGAGGAGCTAAACTGCAGTTACACAAATGACCACTAGATGTCTTAACACAATAGTCCTGTGATGGACAGCACACTCCCCGCCTGGCGTAAATATATGCCACTATAATATACCTAAGAATTACTGTAAATTCAATCCGATAACTTTTTACTATGAAAAAGGACAATCAAATCTGAAACAGGTCGGAGATATACTTTAGCAACTCCGTGGTTAATGACTTTAACCTCCACTTTGCGAACTTTCCCATCACCACTGGGAATGGCTTTTACAATAAGACCCATTGGCCATTCATTGCGTTTAGCTTGAGGGTCTTTCAACAAGACAACATGTCCTTCTTGAACATTTGGTTTCTCCTCTTTCCACTTCCTTCTTGTTTGAAGTGATGACAAATACTCTTGCTTCCAACGTTTCCAGAAAGTATCAGCAAGGTTCTGAACTTGCTTCCACTGACACTTGTAAAGATCTTTCAAAGTGAACTCACCAGGTGGTGCTGATATAGGACAAGCTTTCTGAGTCAAAAGCATTCCTGGTGTAAGAACTTCAGGTTTCTCAGGGTCCGTTGAAATGGTAACTAATGGTCTAGCATTCAATATGGCCGTAACCTCAGCTAACAAAGTAATCAGCACTTCATGTGACAGTCTAACATTTTTGCCTTGTGCCAACATCGAGTCTAAAATACGTCTGGCTATGCCAATCATCCTCTCCCACACTCCTCCCATATGAGATGAGTGAGGAGCATTGAAGGTCCAAGTGCATCTCTGTTCAAAAAGGTAATTTTGGATCTCAGGATCTTCTGAGTTAATTTGCAGTTCCTTGCAAGCTCCTACAAAGTTTGTTCCATTATCTGATCGGAATTGCTTGACTGGTCCACGGATAGACAAAAATCTTCTTAAAGCATTAATAAAGCTTGAAGATGACATGGATTCAAGCACTTCCAAATGAACTGCTCTGGTACTTAAACAAGTGAACATTACAGCCCATCTTTTGCTCTGAGCAGAATGTCCTCTAGTATAGCGATACATCACGTTCCAAGGCCTGAAGACATCAAGCCCAACATGTGAGAATGGAGGGGCTACAACGAGCCTGTCTGGTGGGAGATCTGACATTTTCTGTTCCTGCACCTTTCCTCTCAACATCCTGCAGATAACACATTTATGAACGATACTGGAGACTAGTTTTCTAGCTCTTGTGATCCATAGGCCTGCCGAACGTAATGCACCCTCAGTAAAATGACGACCTTGATGTGCTACCTTCTCATGGTAATGTTTGACTAAGAGGGTGGCTATATGATGGCTGGCTGGAATTATGAGGGGGTGTTTCTCACTCTCGGCCATGTCTGAATTAGACAAACGCCCTCCTACTCTGAGTAATCCCTCTTTGTCAATTATAGGATTCAGACATTTGATCAGGCTTTGATCTGTGACTTTCTTCGTCCTTGACAAAGACTTAATCTCTTCTGAAAACACCTCTTGTTGGACACATTTGACAATGACAGTCTCTGCTTGCAAGTAATCTAAGGGATGGCATAACTTTCTACAGCAATGCCAGCCCTTACATGAATCTTTTTGTGTGTTGCTAGAAAATGACTTGCTGATGTGAATAAGTCTAGTTATGCCTCTCACAAGAGATTTCCAATTTGAAAATCTGAGAAATCTATGTGAGTCTAACTGACGTTCATGTACCTCAGTTGCTAAGGCTGTCACTTCGGGTCTGATCTCACTGTCAGAACCAGGTTCTACGAGGTCAAACGTATTGGCTTCAGGTTGATGACTTGTGACTGAATAATACAAGAAATCTGGACCTGAAAACCAGTTAGTATGTTTCAAGTGGGTTGCTTGAATTGGTCTAGTCCCGTGATCTGCTGGATTTTGAATAGTGGTAACATAATGCCACTGATCTGGACTAGTGGATTTTCTGATGCGATTGATAGTGATGGGCGAATTTGCGCCGTTTCGCTTCGCCGAAAAATTCGCGAATTTCGGGCGAAATTCGTGAAACGGCGAAAAATTCGCGAAACGGCGCCGGCGTCTCGTTTTTGACGCCGGCGCCCGTTTTTCCGACGCCGGCGCCCGTTTTTGGCGCCGGCGCCCGTTTTTGGCGCCAGCGTCCGTTTTTTCGAAAAAAAAAATTTTGACGCCGGCGAATTTTTGCCGCGAATTTTCGCAGCCGTTTCGCGAATTTATTCGCTCGCGGCGAAACGTGCGAATTCGCCGCGAATTCGCGCCTGGCGAATAAATTCGCCCATCACTAGCGATTGATTCTGTTTGAAACATACACATAAAATCTTCTGGAAGTATTATGAATATAACCTAGTACAATTTTACTGTCAGTATAATATTCAACTGCGTCAGGTTCAAAGTCCATTTCTTCAACAATCTGTTCTGCTAACTCAACTGACAAAACTGCTGCACATAGCTCTAAACGTGGCACTGTATGGGCTGGTTTAGGAGCTAGTTTGGATTTTCCCATAATAAAGCCAACATGACATTGACCATCGCTGTCTGTAACCTTGAGATATGCTACAGCTGCTATTGCCATAGTAGAAGCGTCAGAAAAAACACATACCTCCTTTCGCCTTGTAGCTGTAAACGACACTGGCACATAGGGTCTGGGAATGCTGAAACCTTCAAGATGAATCAAATCTTCTGTCCACATTCTCCATTGAGTCTCTTTGTCTGGAGAGAGTGGGGTATCCCAATCACATTGATCTACTGAAAGCTCTCTAACTAAAGCTTTACCTTGTACAGTGATCGGAGTCGCAAAACCAAGTGGATCATAAAGACTATTCACTGTGGCCAAGATACCTCTCCGTGTGAATGGCTTTACTTCCCTGGACACTTGAAAGGTGAAACTGTCAGTCTGTAGGTTCCAACTTACTCCTAGACTTCGTTGAAGGGGCAAAGGATCAACACCTAGAACAAGGTCTTTTAACTCTTTAGCCCTGTCATCTGCAGGAAATGCTTCCATTACCGCACTTCTATTTGATGCTACCTTGTGCAGTTTGAGATTTGATTCTGCCAGCATGTCTCTGGCCCTCTGCAAGAGACTGATTGCTTCAGCTTCAGTAGGCACAGAAATAAGTCCGTCATCTACATAGAAATTTCTTAAGATAAACTGTTTTACGTCTTTGCCATATTCACTTTCTCCACGCTTCGCTATTTGTCTGAGTCCGTAAGTGGCTATGGCTGGAGAAGGACTATTCCCAAAGACATGTACTTTCATTCTGAACTCTGAAATTTCCTGGCTAAGGTCATTGTCTTGGTACCAAAGGAACCTCAGGTAGTTGCGGTGGTCTTCCCTAACCATGAAACAATAAAACATTTGCTGTACATCAGTAGTCACTGCAACTTGTTCTTTGCGGAAGCGCATGAGTACACCCAACAATGTATTATTCAAATCAGGTCCGCTAAGAAGTACGTCATTCAGTGAGATACCTTGATACTGAGAACTTGAATCAAAAACCACTCTGATCTGCCCTGGTTTTTGAGGGTGATAGACGCCGAAGATGGGTAAGTACCAACTTTCCTCATCTGGTTGCAACGGTGGAGCGGGCTCTGCTTGGTCCTGGCTAAAGATCTTTCGCATAAAAGTAACAAAATGCTCTTTCATTTCAGGTTTTTTTCTGAATGAATGCTGCAAAGCAAGAAGTCTCTTCTGAGCTTGCTCTCTATTGTTTGGCAATCTAAGACGTGGTGAACGAAATGGTAGGGGTGCTACCCAATGATTAGTTTCATCGATAAACATCTCTTTTTCAACTATGTCAAGGAACATGTTATCTTCAATTGACGTAGCAGGTTTTTCATCATTTGGAGTTGTAACAAACACATTATGGTCTAAACTGTCCATGCTGTGAGTTTCCGTTTTCACATAGCATAGAGCGGGGTTGAAAGGCCGTTTGCAAGCATTAAAGTTTTCTTTTATTTGCATAAAGCTAGAGCATGGGCTGAATAGCGAAGTGCGTCCACTAGGTAGTACATTTGTCTTGAATGAGTTCACACCCATTGATGGATGAGTTCCTCCTAAACATACTTCTCCAACTATGACCCAACCCAAATCTAAACGCTGTGCATAGGGGGCGTTATGGGGTCCATTGACTTGTTCACGTACTTTGTGAACCCTCAGGATATCCCTTCCTAACAAGAGGAGTATTTGAGCATTAGGGTCAAGTGCAGGAATTTTGTCTGCTAATGATTCCAAATGAGGAAAATGCTGTGTAATCTCAGGTGTTGGTATTTCTGACCTGTCATCAGGTAACATGTCACACTCGATGAGAGTGGGAAGTTCTAACTGTGATTTCCCGTCTATAGACTGAATAGTAAAATTAGATACCCTACGCCCTGTTTTCACCATAGTACCTGAGCACGTTTTTAGAGTGTAGGAAA
This sequence comes from Xenopus laevis, assembly GCF_017654675.1. Taxonomy (NCBI): domain Eukaryota; kingdom Metazoa; phylum Chordata; class Amphibia; order Anura; family Pipidae; genus Xenopus; species Xenopus laevis. Next base: position 68,483,299 of record NC_054386.1, read on the forward strand.
ATGCTTCACCACTAATGTTAAACACAGTAAAGAATTCAGATTTAGCTAATGAACGGTTACTTTGATCATCTAATACTGCATACATGTTTACAGAACAGTCAGGTTTGTTAGAGGGATATACAGTTACTAAACAAATCTTGGAGCAGGATCTGGGCCTTGTCCTTCTGCACATACCTCTGTACATTTGGATACAACTGTGGATGAAATAGGTTCATTGTCCTCCCCGCCATGCTCTTTGACGGTTACAATAGTCTCTGATGTCCAAGGAGCTGGGCCCGGGTGCAGTGCTGAGATATGCTGGTCACTTTTGCACTCACTACATTTTATATTGGCCTTGCAGTCTTTAGCAAAATGTTTGGTGGATGCACAACATTTAAAGCAGATATTATTTTCTTTCAAATAAGCTTTACGTTCGTCGATATGCTTGCTCCTGAATCCACGGCACTTTGACAGTGGGTGAGGTTTTCTATGGATCGGGCATGGACTATCTGGGTCCAAAGATTTCTTTTCAGAGTTAGTAATCTGCACAGCTGAATCCGTGGCTAACACCTCTGTCCTTCTGACCGACACGGAGGGTCTGTTACCATACTTAGCTCCTGTCTTCTCTGTGTGTGCTGGCATCTGGTTGCTGTACATTGAGAATATGAAGCTTGGGTCGTTTCTGATTTTTGCTTGGTTGACAATAAAGTTGGTGAAGAAACTGAATGGTGGGAAGGGAACGTGATTAACTTCTTTGTACCTAGAACCTTGAGAAATCCACTTATCTTGCAGACTATATGGAAGCTTTTCAATGATCGATTTAACCCCACGAGTTGTATCTAGGTATGCCAGTCCTGGTAAGTAGCCTTCTGTTTTAGCTGCATTCACCTCCAACAATATGTCGCCAAGTTCTCTCAACTTTAGATTGTCTTTGTTAGACATTTTAGGAAAATCGTCCAGTTTTTTCATTAGGGCATTTTCAATTACTTCAGGGCTGCCGTAACAGTCTTCTAGTCTCTGCCACACCATCATAACCCCAGCTGAAGGGTTATGAACGTGCACCGACCTGATTCTTTGAGCCTGCCGAGATGAATCTGGCCCAAGCCACTTTGTCAGCAAATCTAGCTCTTCTCTGGCTGTGAGGTTGAGATCTCTGGTGATACCTTGGAATGATGTCTTCCATGCCCAATAGTTCTCTGGACGATCGTCAAATGTTAAGAGGCCTGTGCTTACTAATTCTCGACGAATTAGGTATTTCGCTAGATCATTTGTCTCTGATGATCCTAAGGGGACATTTCTCACAGAGGGCATATGATAACCCGGGTCACTTGACGGATACTGAGGATTAGCATAGTCCATGTTTTCTTGAACGCGCACCTTTGAAGCTGGAACATTTTTTGAATCATCATGAGCAGCAGGGGGCGCCTCAGATGTATCTGGAACAGGCTGCTTATATGTTGAGTTATGGAGCTGTGGAACTGTGCTGGAGATGGGTTCAATAGAAGGATACTCTGTTTTGACTTGGTCCAAAGTGTGTTTCTGTACATATTCCTGAGTTCTCTGTACTGGATCATGAATTGCTACTTCTGGAACATCGTTTTTGACGCCGGCGCCCGTTTTTCCGACGCCGGCGCCCGTTTTTGGCGCCGGCGCCCGTTTTTGGCGCCAGCGTCCGTTTTTTCGAAAAAAAAAATTTTGACGCCGGCGAATTTTTGCCGCGAATTTTCGCAGCCGTTTCGCGAATTTATTCGCTCGCGGCGAAACGTGCGAATTCGCCGCGAATTCGCGCCTGGCGAATAAATTCGCCCATCACTAGCGATTGATTCTGTTTGAAACATACACATAAAATCTTCTGGAAGTATTATGAATATAACCTAGTACAATTTTACTGTCAGTATAATATTCAACTGCGTCAGGTTCAAAGTCCATTTCTTCAACAATCTGTTCTGCTAACTCAACTGACAAAACTGCTGCACATAGCTCTAAACGTGGCACTGTATGGGCTGGTTTAGGAGCTAGTTTGGATTTTCCCATAATAAAGCCAACATGACATTGACCATCGCTGTCTGTAACCTTGAGATATGCTACAGCTGCTATTGCCATAGTAGAAGCGTCAGAAAAAACACATACCTCCTTTCGCCTTGTAGCTGTAAACGACACTGGCACATAGGGTCTGGGAATGCTGAAACCTTCAAGATGAATCAAATCTTCTGTCCACATTCTCCATTGAGTCTCTTTGTCTGGAGAGAGTGGGGTATCCCAATCACATTGATCTACTGAAAGCTCTCTAACTAAAGCTTTACCTTGTACAGTGATCGGAGTCGCAAAACCAAGTGGATCATAAAGACTATTCACTGTGGCCAAGATACCTCTCCGTGTGAATGGCTTTACTTCCCTGGACACTTGAAAGGTGAAACTGTCAGTCTGTAGGTTCCAACTTACTCCTAGACTTCGTTGAAGGGGCAAAGGATCAACACCTAGAACAAGGTCTTTTAACTCTTTAGCCCTGTCATCTGCAGGAAATGCTTCCATTACCGCACTTCTATTTGATGCTACCTTGTGCAGTTTGAGATTTGATTCTGCCAGCATGTCTCTGGCCCTCTGCAAGAGACTGATTGCTTCAGCTTCAGTAGGCACAGAAATAAGTCCGTCATCTACATAGAAATTTCTTAAGATAAACTGTTTTACGTCTTTGCCATATTCACTTTCTCCACGCTTCGCTATTTGTCTGAGTCCGTAAGTGGCTATGGCTGGAGAAGGACTATTCCCAAAGACATGTACTTTCATTCTGAACTCTGAAATTTCCTGGCTAAGGTCATTGTCTTGGTACCAAAGGAACCTCAGGTAGTTGCGGTGGTCTTCCCTAACCATGAAACAATAAAACATTTGCTGTACATCAGTAGTCACTGCAACTTGTTCTTTGCGGAAGCGCATGAGTACACCCAACAATGTATTATTCAAATCAGGTCCGCTAAGAAGTACGTCATTCAGTGAGATACCTTGATACTGAGAACTTGAATCAAAAACCACTCTGATCTGCCCTGGTTTTTGAGGGTGATAGACGCCGAAGATGGGTAAGTACCAACTTTCCTCATCTGGTTGCAACGGTGGAGCGGGCTCTGCTTGGTCCTGGCTAAAGATCTTTCGCATAAAAGTAACAAAATGCTCTTTCATTTCAGGTTTTTTTCTGAATGAATGCTGCAAAGCAAGAAGTCTCTTCTGAGCTTGCTCTCTATTGTTTGGCAATCTAAGACGTGGTGAACGAAATGGTAGGGGTGCTACCCAATGATTAGTTTCATCGATAAACATCTCTTTTTCAACTATGTCAAGGAACATGTTATCTTCAATTGACGTAGCAGGTTTTTCATCATTTGGAGTTGTAACAAACACATTATGGTCTAAACTGTCCATGCTGTGAGTTTCCGTTTTCACATAGCATAGAGCGGGGTTGAAAGGCCGTTTGCAAGCATTAAAGTTTTCTTTTATTTGCATAAAGCTAGAGCATGGGCTGAATAGCGAAGTGCGTCCACTAGGTAGTACATTTGTCTTGAATGAGTTCACACCCATTGATGGATGAGTTCCTCCTAAACATACTTCTCCAACTATGACCCAACCCAAATCTAAACGCTGTGCATAGGGGGCGTTATGGGGTCCATTGACTTGTTCACGTACTTTGTGAACCCTCAGGATATCCCTTCCTAACAAGAGGAGTATTTGAGCATTAGGGTCAAGTGCAGGAATTTTGTCTGCTAATGATTCCAAATGAGGAAAATGCTGTGTAATCTCAGGTGTTGGTATTTCTGACCTGTCATCAGGTAACATGTCACACTCGATGAGAGTGGGAAGTTCTAACTGTGATTTCCCGTCTATAGACTGAATAGTAAAATTAGATACCCTACGCCCTGTTTTCACCATAGTACCTGAGCACGTTTTTAGAGTGTAGGAAAATGCTTCACCACTAATGTTAAACACAGTAAAGAATTCAGATTTAGCTAATGAACGGTTACTTTGATCATCTAATACTGCATACATGTTTACAGAACAGTCAGGTTTGTTAGAGGGATATACAGTTACTAAACAAATCTTGGAGCAGGATCTGGGCCTTGTCCCTTCTGCACATACCTCTGTACATTTGGATACAACTGTGGATGAAATAGGTTCATTGTCCTCCCCGCCATGCTCTTTGACGGTTACAATAGTCTCTGATGTCCAAGGAGCTGGGCCCGGGTGCAGTGCTGAGATATGCTGGTCACTTTTGCACTCACTACATTTTATATTGGCCTTGCAGTCTTTAGCAAAATGTTTGGTGGATGCACAACATTTAAAGCAGATATTATTTTCTTTCAAATAAGCTTTACGTTCGTCGATATGCTTGCTCCTGAATCCACGGCACTTTGACAGTGGGTGAGGTTTTCTATGGATCGGGCATGGACTATCTGGGTCCAAAGATTTCTTTTCAGAGTTAGTAATCTGCACAGCTGAATCCGTGGCTAACACCTCTGTCCTTCTGACCGACACGGAGGGTCTGTTACCATACTTAGCTCCTGTCTTCTCTGTGTGTGCTGGCATCTGGTTGCTGTACATTGAGAATATGAAGCTTGGGTCGTTTCTGATTTTTGCTTGGTTGACAATAAAGTTGGTGAAGAAACTGAATGGTGGGAAGGGAACGTGATTAACTTCTTTGTACCTAGAACCTTGAGAAATCCACTTATCTTGCAGACTATATGGAAGCTTTTCAATGATCGATTTAACCCCACGAGTTGTATCTAGGTATGCCAGTCCTGGTAAGTAGCCTTCTGTTTTAGCTGCATTCACCTCCAACAATATGTCGCCAAGTTCTCTCAACTTTAGATTGTCTTTGTTAGACATTTTAGGAAAATCGTCCAGTTTTTTCATTAGGGCATTTTCAATTACTTCAGGGCTGCCGTAACAGTCTTCTAGTCTCTGCCACACCATCATAACCCCAGCTGAAGGGTTATGAACGTGCACCGACCTGATTCTTTGAGCCTGCCGAGATGAATCTGGCCCAAGCCACTTTGTCAGCAAATCTAGCTCTTCTCTGGCTGTGAGGTTGAGATCTCTGGTGATACCTTGGAATGATGTCTTCCATGCCCAATAGTTCTCTGGACGATCGTCAAATGTTAAGAGGCCTGTGCTTACTAATTCTCGACGAATTAGGTATTTCGCTAGATCATTTGTCTCTGATGATCCTAAGGGGACATTTCTCACAGAGGGCATATGATAACCCGGGTCACTTGACGGATACTGAGGATTAGCATAGTCCATGTTTTCTTGAACGCGCACCTTTGAAGCTGGAACATTTTTTGAATCATCATGAGCAGCAGGGGGCGCCTCAGATGTATCTGGAACAGGCTGCTTATATGTTGAGTTATGGAGCTGTGGAACTGTGCTGGAGATGGGTTCAATAGAAGGATACTCTGTTTTGACTTGGTCCAAAGTGTGTTTCTGTACATATTCCTGAGTTCTCTGTACTGGATCATGAATTGCTACTTCTGGAACATCGTGGAGCTGATCTCCTTCCAAGCTGAAAGCAGTCTCGTATACTGCAGCCTCTGCCGATGCTGATACTGCTGCCTTTTGAATCTGCAGTATATGCATATTAGCCTCTAACTCCGCTTTCTGTCTGATCATATCGGCTTCTTTTTCGACATATGAGAGCGCTGCGCATGCTGCTTCAGCTTTTGCTCTTGCTCTGAGGCCTGCAGAGCTTGCAGACGATCTGCTGGAGTGTCCTGAATATCTGGAGCCAGACACGTGGGACCTGGTCTCGTAAGTTTGTTGCGAGATGTCCATACTCTTATCTGGATTCATGATGTATGAATTCAAATACAGCTCTTTATCTTCGCCTGTTACGTATACGTATGCTTTTTTACTATGCTGTCCTACTAACGATTAGCTGACAGCTAGCGAACATAACTCGACAGAAGGAGGTTGTGTTCTTTAGGTAAAACTGAATATACTTCCATGTGGAGTTGTTTATTTTGTAAAACTGCAATACAATCAAATAGACTGAAATTACAATATGCAATTGCATGTGGCATTTATAAACACATTTCAGAGAAAGAACAGCTAATACTCACATCGAACATACAGTGATGCAATGCACAATAAATCTAACAAATAATATGCAGACTTACAAGCATATATGTATGGAGGGAAGACAGATGAACTTCCTAGAACACTCCTGAGAGGTAAGATGGCTCCTGCAGCCTGAGGGTGAAACTTTATTAACAAACTTTATTAACAAGTGTAAGACACTTCATTGTTGCTTATGAGAGGAGCTAAACTGCAGTTACACAAATGACCACTAGATGTCTTAACACAATAGTCCTGTGATGGACAGCACAACCAGGCAGCTGTTATCTTGTGTTAGGGAGCTGTTATCTGGTTACCTTCCCATTGTTCTTTTGTTTGGCTGCTGGGGGGGGGAAGGGAGGGGGGTGATATCACTCCAACTTGCAGTACATCAGTAAAGAGTGATTGAAGTTTATCAGAGCACAAGTCACATGACTTGGGGTAGCTGGGAAATTGACAATATGTCTAGCCCCATGTCAGATTTCCAAAATTGAATATAAAGAAATCTGTTGGCTCTTTTGAGAAATGGATTTCATTGGAGAATTCTGCTGGAGCAGCACAATAAACTGATTCATTTTGAAATTTTTTTTTTCCCCCATAACAGTATCCCTTTAAGGAGTGGTAAAAAAGGATGCAGGCTACAACAGAGCTCTGATGGTTGGTTAGCCTGTACCCTGTGAACCTGTGGTCTTTAGTGATGGGCGAATAAATTTGCCTGGCGCAAATTTATGGCGAATTTCCACGTTTCGCCACCGGCGAATAAAATCTCAAAAATTTGTGGGCGTCAAAATTTTTTGGACGTGGGAGACTTTTCGGACGTGTGTACAAAATTCATGCAGGCGTCAATTTTTGAGTTTTACGGATTTTTGCCTGTTTCGCTGGAGAAATTCGCCCATCACTAGTAGTCTACTTCTTGCTCAAGTTTTTTTTATCTGAGCAGGGGAAGCAGTGCTCCAGGGATGAGCACTAAGGGACCCACTGTTGCACTCTTTAGTGAACTTGCAATCATAAATTATACCATTTGTGTTTCACTGGGTCTCTTAAACATGTTTAACAACATGTTTAAAGTAGAGGTAGTGGCTCAGAATTTTAGGGCTGAGTTCATGTAATATGAAAACATCTCGGAACAACAGGTCTCGGTTGTAAACTAGATCCTAGATATCTCTGGTATAACTGAAGTGGGTCTTATACTAAACTAAAGCTTAACTATGTAGTAGGCTGGAAATGTTGTACATTTCTATTCTAGCCCAAGGCAACCACAGCAGTTAGCAGTAAAGATCTGTGCCTCTAAAGATGCCCCAGTAGCTCCCCATCTTCTTTTCTACTGATTCACTGCACATGCTCTGTGCTGCTGTCACTTACTGAGCTTAGGGACTGACCAACATATACAGTACACATAGGGGGCCACCATCTTGTAACTTTATTATACATCTCTGCAAGACCATGCACATGTTCAGTGTGGTCTGAGCTTCTGTTGGGAGGCTAAGCTTAGGGATTGTCATTCATTATTAAAACAGCACAAGTCAAATAATATCTGCAAGACTGTACTTTGTTCTGTGTTCTAATGTGTAATCTAATGTGGATTTTATAGTTTTTGTATTGTTTTGTAAAAACTTTCCCCAACTTTCCAGAACCAGTGGCTGCAGCAAAATAATCCTTCAATAAGAACCCAAGTTAAAATTTAGCTCCACGATCTTTGTCCCTGCCGCTGGAGTTGGAACAGAAGATGTAAAGGCAAACATAAATTCCCAATTGGTACTTTATTAACTGAAAAAGAAACCTATCCCCAATAATAAATCTGTACAGTTTTTATAAGACTGTATGCAGTGAAATTCCCCTTTATTTACTTGCTGACTGCTGCGGATAAGAATCTCTCACGGTCACCGGCATCTCTACAGGGAAACAAAAAAAGCTACTCAAATTCTGGGAAGTAAGGTTGGGGGCTTTCCCCTGCTGTTTGAAAAAATGATCCTTTCCCTGCAGAGCAGTTAGAGACTCTCTGAAGTTTCCTATCCACAGTAGTCTGAGCAAGTAAATGAAGGGGAAATTTCACTGCATACAGTCAGGATTCTTACAAAAACGGAAGACATTTTTTAATTAAAGAATATTGGAGATAGGGTTCTTTTTCATTAAAGAAAGTACAAATGGGGTTTTAGTAAGGATGTAAGGAAATGGTCAATTTTATTCCTATAATAAGCAGTAGTTAGAAACCATATTTGCCTATTGGTAATAAGTGACCCTTATATAATGGAACACTTTTATAGACATTGTAATAGCTATGCCTATGCAAATATTGGGCAATGAGCTGTACCTGTGAGACTTCAGATTCTTCACAACTAAAAGTATGAGACTTGGGATACATCGTAACAAAACATCCAGTCAGTTGAACTGAAGAAGCTGCTCCGATGAGTAGTGAAACGTCTTCATTGATTACTCAGCAAGTCCAGTTGTTTTTAGATTTAGCTATACTAGATATATTGAATATAAATTAGATAGCTTTCTGAAGGGGTTGGATGGCTTTTTAGCAAGTGAGGGAATACAGGGTTATGGGAGATAACTCATAGTACAAGTTGATCAAGAGACTGGTCCAATTGCCATTTTAGAGTCATGAAGGAATTTTTTCCCCTTCTGAAGCAAATTTGAGAGGCTTCAAATGTTTTTTTTGGCCTTCCTCTGGATCAGTTAGCAGTTTAGGTTTAAAAATAGTTAAAAGGTTGAACTTGATGGACGTGTGTCTTTTTTCAGCCTAACTTACTATGTTACTATGTGTATTCATAGACTAAGCATTTATCATTACAATGGAGAGTTGGAGAACAAAGTAAGCCTTGCATTAGAGTGACTGCTTCCCATTGCTCTTGGGAATATCATTATAATGACCTAAAGCAACTGTAAGGCTAATGTCTCTGAAACTAATTTTCATCTGCCATTGAGTTTAATGGTAATTACCTTACAATGCTGGTATAGGCCAATGCAAATTTAGCCTCATACTGTTTAAAACACACACGCTAGTTTCAAACAGGGATAAGACAATAGCAATATAATAGATATATTCTTAAATTACCAACATGAAAAATGTTTACAGGATTTACAAAGCACAATAACAAACAGAGGAGTTGGCTCAAAGTGCTATACAAGTTTAAAAAAAATCTCCAGTTCCCTAAATGTTGGAAAAATACAGTATGCTTAGTATACATTATACATTTTTGTGCCATTTAGGTAAATTAAAAGCACCTTGAAGGGGAAAAGTCAGGACAGAAACACGTTTTGGTACTTTATCAAATTACTTAAAATGTCTTCTTTTTAATAACCTAAACCAAAATTATTCAAATAAGCTCAGCATTCAGTTCTATACAGTGCTAAAGTGCTTGCCATCACTGATGTTTTTTTTCTATTGCATTAAAATGTACTGTGATGATATTTGTAATGTTATAGTAATATCTTAAACATTAAACGAGGCACATTTCATTATGAGGCATACTGTTATTCACTGCTGCAAATGATATGGATATGGAGAAATAGTAGCAATTAGGGCATGCAAAAGATTCAGCGTTCAGAGCTGTGAATGAGCCCTGCAGCTTGAAAAGGGATACTATGTTATATTGACAGTTAGAATCTGTAGGGATACTTAAATTGTGCAGTGCACTGTGCACCACTAGCTGTTACTGTGCAGTGTACTGAATGGTTACTGGAGCTCTGCTGTAGGCTTTGAAATGTACACTAGAGACAAGTGTCTAGTTTCATATAACTTGTTGCTGCAGCCTAAAGGTGGCCATAGACACACAGATCCTATCGTACGAATCGAGGATTCGTACGATTTTCGGATCGTGTGTGGCGTGTGCCGACATCTTTCGTCCGGCGGAGATCGGTCGTTTGGTCCATCGGTCAGGGTTGATTTTGACCGATCGATCCCGCTGGAGCCCATTGCGCATCGTAATCGGATCGTTCGGCCATACAGCTGAACAATCAGATTACCCCCGATATAGCCATGCTCGTTAATGGCATATCGGGGAAAGATCCGCTCGTTTGGCGATGTTGCTAAACGAGCGGATCTTTGCGTTATTTATCAAAGTCCGATTTTATCTCAACATTTTTTGCTGCAAACTCCGATCAAATCCACCCAGGTTTTTTTTTACACGTATTTATTATTACATTTTCCTGAAAATTTTTTGTGGGAACAAAAATCAGATTTTCACATATTTTTCAGATTTTTCACCCGAAAACTCAGATTTCTTATGCTTTCTTGCCCAAAAACTCAGAAAACTTCGGGGCATTGCACGAAAACCAGCGCACATCAAAAGTTGCTTGGGATTTCTCCCATTGACTTATATTCAGCGTCAACAGGACTGACATGCCAGATTTTCTAATTTGGACTTTTCCATCCACGGGGGTTTAATAAATTCTGAAAAATTAGTGATTTTATAAAAGTCAGATTTTATTAAAAAAAACAGAAATTTTTCTGGATTTTTAAATTCAGTGGCCGATTCACTAACTTCGAGTGAAGGATACGAAGTAAAAAAAAACTTCAAATTTCGAAGTATTTTTTGGGCTACTTCGACCATCGAATGGGCTACTTCGACCTTCGACTACGACTTTGAATCGAAGGATTCAAACTAAAAATCGTTCGACTATTCGACTATTCGATAGTCGAAGTACTGTCTCTTTAAGAAAAAACTTCGACCCCCTAGTTCGCCATCTAAAACCTACCGAACTCAATGTTAAGAAGGTCCCCATAGGCTTGCCTAACTTTTTTGGTCGAAGGATAATCCTTCGATCGTTGGATTTAGATCCTTCGAATCGTTCGATTCGAAGGATTTAATCATTCGATTGAAGGATTATTCGAACTATTTGCGCTAAAATCCTTCGAAGTCGAAGGATTTTAATTCCCAGTCGAATATCGAGGTTTAATAAACCCTCCATATTCGACCCTTGGTGAATCGGCCCCTCAGTGTTTAGTAAATAACCCCCTAAGTGTATTTATACAGGTCAGAGAAATAAATATCTTACATAATTAAGCAATGATTTGTATTATGTGTCTTATACCTTAATGTGCAGCTTTGGACTGGTTTGGTTCCCGATCAAAGAGGGGAAACTGTAGGGCAGTGGCTGGGGGCCCAGACTGAAGGCTATTCGGTGTAAGATTTGGGGAGAATGCCTTTATGCAATCATAGATACCACTCTAAGCCCAGCTTAAAGATAAGGGTGATTTCTGTTAAAAAAAGTTTAATAACAATTAAATTGCAATTTTGTTCCACGAATCATGAAAAATTTGTGGTTTTCCTATTTCTAAAATGCTCTAAAAATGCGAGCTTTATTAAAGGAGACAGAAAGGCAAATTACACTTGGGGGTGCCCCAAGTGATTATATTTACTTACCTGACACCCCGGGCTGGTGCTGTTATCAGCAGAAAACTGCACCGGCCCTGGGTTCTCTCAGTGAGCTCCACGGAACGAGCCTTATAGAGCGAAAAGCCGGACTTTAACGAAAAAAGCTGTCTATTTCTTTCTACAATGCATGTGTCTGCCCTGGGAGATTTGAAAACCAAAGAAGACAGAGGATCGCTCAGTGGTGCTCACTGAAGAAGAACCCCGGCCTGGTGCAGATTTCTGCTAATAGGAGCACTGGCCTGGGGTGTCAAGTAAGTAATTATTATCACTTGGGGTGCCTAACTTTTGGTATTCATATTTTATTTTTTTAATTGTTCAGCACTATTTTTCATTCGTACTTTTTCTAATCTGAACTTTAAATAGATTCAATGACACTCATGGTTTTAGCATTTGTGAGTCTTGGTTTCAAAAACCACTAAAATATGACCTTCAATAAATAAGCCTCCACATTTCTGGTTTAGATGTTCTTCACACTATAGTTTTCATATACTGTATATGTAATCTTGTTATGAACCAATGTGGTCTCTGATTAGGGGGCATATTTATTAAGGGTCGAATTTCGAATTGAAAAAAACTTTGAAATTCAAAAAGACCAACCGAAATTAAGTCTAAGTTTTTTTGGGTCGAATAGGTCTGTTTTTGAACTAATAGGTCCATATTCGGCTGACTTCGAATCGTTCGAATCGAAGGAATAGCAAATTTGATCGAATTTGATTTAAAGTTTTTCCCAAAAAAACTTTGATTTTTCAAAGTCCACCAATTGACACCAAATGTGTTCTAGGAGGTCCCCCATTGGCTAAAACAGCAATTCATTTTAGATGGCGAATGGTCGAAGTTGAATTTTTTAAAGAGACAGTACATGATAAATTTCGATTTTTCAAATTCGAATCAAATTTGGACTATTCCCTATTCAAAGTACACAAAAGATAGCTTGAAATTCAAACTTATTTCATTCGAAAATTCACCTCTATCTTTGATAAATGTGCCCCTAGGTGTTGGATTGAAAAGGTTGTCATGAATTGAAAAAGTCCTCAAGCTACCTATATTCACCACGGGAGTCATGTACTCTGGTAAAGTCAGATCTCACCAGCATGAAATCCCAGTGAACTTAAGTATGCCTGCAAAAAATGTGTAGCAAAAGAGTAAACATTCTTAGAGTCTTTAGGAGTCCTTTACAAAGAGTTGGAGAGGATGCAAAGTGTAGAAAATATACTTAAAGGAGAAGGAAAGCTACGGAATTTTATTGTTAATAGATTATCTGCAATAGTGCACGCTAGAATGCTATATTTATTAATGCTATTATTTATTACTGTGAGTAAAAAGCTCTAGAATCTCTCTGTTTGTTTAGGATAGCAGCTGCAGTATAAGCTTGGTGTGACATCACTTCCTGCCTGAGTCTCTCCCTGCTCACTCATAGCTCTGGGCTCCGATTACAGCAGAGAAGGGGGGGGGGAGAGGAGCAAACTGAGCATGCTCAAGTCCTGGGCAAGGAGGTTTAAGATGAAGGCAGGAAGTCTGATACAGAAGCTCATGTGAACACAATAGAAGGAAAGAAATGCAGTGTTTCTTTTGACAGAGGACTCAGAGCAGCATTACTTTTATGGTTTACTGGTATATTTAGGTGGACCTTTCTGATAAGACTTAGTTTTAACCTTTCCTTCTCCTTGAAATCATTGTACTTTTTGCCTAATTACATTAGAGAGATGTTTGATATGTTAATGTTAATTACAAATAGTATTAACTTGGAACTGTAATCTAGAATGCTTGGGTTTTCCAGAGAAGGGATTTTTCTGTAACAAGGATCACCCTGCTCCATGCCACCGTTCATCTACTTACATTTCTGCATATCTCTACAGAAACAAATGAAAGATTTGTGGTCAGTAAGTTATTTTCAATGGTTTGACTACAGTAAAGCATTTAACTATAGAATATAAAATACAATAATAAATCATATCACTACAAAGAGAAATTAAGTTTTCTTTTTAGTCTTGTACTATGTCTATTTTGTTATGAGAGCAATAAATCTATTAGGATTGTTAATAACATTCGTAGGTCTCTACATATGTCAGCCAAGTGTTAGCAGCCTGTGATGTAGACAGAACTTTATCCTGTTTGAAAGGTAAACTACCAGCCTAACAAATGATGGTTCCACTGTGATGAGTAAGAGAATATAATTTTGAATTTTACAAAAGTGTCCTTGTCATTGAATGCCTGTTGGTTTGTATAGAATTCCTTGTGTGCCTAATTATTCACAGCACCAGAATGTCAGACTCCAGATTGTCAGAATCCTGACAGTATGGAAATGTCCTTCAGTTGTTAAGTGGCTACAAAGCAAACATCAATTAGTGTAAAAACTAGGCAGTTAGAATAAATGTGTTTAAAGGTATACTGTAATAGGAAAATTTTTTTTTTCAAAATGAATCCGTTAATAGTGCTGCTCCAGCAGAATTCTGCACTGAAATCCATTTCTCAAAAGAGCAAACAGATATTTTTATATTCAATTTTGAAATCTGACATGGGGCTAGACATTTTGTCAATTTCCCAGCTGCCCCAAGTCATGTGACTTGTGCTCTGATAAACTTCAATCACTCTTTACTGCTGTACTGCAAGTTGGAGTGATATCACCCCCCTCTTTTCCCCCCCAGCAGCCAAACAAAAGAACAATGGGAAGGTAACCAGATAGCAGCTCCCTAACACAAGATAACAGCTGCCTGGTAGATCTAAGAACAACGCTCAATAGTAAAAATAGGAAAGAGACACATTCAGTTACATTGAAAAGGAAAAACAGAAGCCTGCCAGAAAACAGGCCAGTGCAGGCACAAGTCACATGACCAGGGGCATCTGGGAAAGTGACAAAATGTCTAGCCCCATGTCAGATTTCAAAATTGAATATAAAAAAATCTGTTTCCTCATTTTAGAAATGGATTTCAGTGCAGAATTCTGCTGGAGTAGCACTATTAACTGATGCGCTTTGAAAAAAACATGTTTTCCCATGACAGTATCCCTTTAACTTGTTTTTTGAAATGCGAGCACAAACTAGTTAAATCATTTTGTGCAAAAATGCCAGCAAATTGGATCATGTGAGGCTGTTGACACAGTAATGACCGAAAAGAATAAAGCAAGGAATTCCAATTTTACCAATACTTTGGGGGAAATTTACTAAAGGGCGAAGTGGCCAAAGCTGACGAAAATTTGCCAGCGTGATGTCATTTTGGCACTTCCCCGATTTACTAATGGTAGCTGGCGTAATTTCGCTGGTATAATTTCACAAGGAGATAGACTCTGGCGCAACTTCGCACTCTAACGCCAGGTGAATTTTCGGTCTGGCGAAAGAGTGTTACTACGCAAATTCACTACGTTTTTTTGCCTTCACCACCTCAGGCGAGGCGAAGTGCAGATAGAGTAGATAGGAATTCCTCAAAAAAAAGTTGAACAAAAAGTCCCAAAAAACGCTGGCTTTTTTTCCTATTTAAAGGGTGATAGACTGAAAAAGATCGTAAATTGTACCCTCCTTTAATCCCTACATTTGCTAACATATGGCACCTAAACTATACTGTGGGCACATGTGTAGGGCATTATAACAACTTTATATAATTTTTTAAGGTTCCCTGGCCTTGTGTAGTGTAATGTATTTGCTACAGCATATACGGCCATTGTACTTTAACTGCATGCCGTATGCTAATTAGCCAAGGCTATTGTAACTTCGAACTGCTGAACGTAATTTCGCTGGCGTAATTTTGCCAGGGTTCGGTACACTGTGCGCAGCTACGGATCTTTGTGAATTGGCGTTGTCCAGGCGAATTTACACCTGGCTAAGTGTTGCGATGTGCGCAAAGCCATCGCTGTCGAATTTTCACCAGTTAGTGAACTTGCCCCTTTGACTTTCTTTCCTTACCCTTTATGGCCAACAGATAAGGATAAAAAAGACACTAACGGGGGAATGTAATATTTTGTAGGCACAAAACACATTAGCAAAAAAACACCTTTTTGAACGTTAGCGACCATGTTTGTGTCCTTTTTGACCAATTACAGACCTCAACGACTTCCTTGCAATGTGCAGTGTATGTGATACAATTTAGTAATCAGAGTTTTAAATGAAACTCCAGAGCAGGTGTTAACATTAAACTTTGCTTAGCGAAAATGAGTGATGTCATATTTGCCTGAAATTGATTTTACATTGCGGTCAGTTCTGAACATTTGCAAAAACTACATTTTAAAAAAGATTTCCAATTTTTAATTACATTCCCCCTAAATGCATGAAATGTACCATTTTGCCCAAACTCTATTTGCTACATTCTGACATTTTTGCCCTTTCTAAAAATAAATAGCAGAAATTTTGCATACTTCTATTGGCTTTGGAATTAAAGTTTGTCATCATATCCTATTGTCCGGTTTCTCTCTTTCCAATATACCTTGTGGCCTTACAGGATTGGGGAGAGGGAGACTGGCAATGTCCTTCCATTATTCTTTTTTTATTAGGATCTTAAATACAGAAAAACAAATATAACTTGGAGTTTCTATTTAGAATGTACTGGGTAAAACAGAGAAGCCTAGCACTGTCATAGTGTATTCATATATAAATCCCTGCGTGGGTAAGCTAAAGAAGCCCAAATTGTAATATCATATTCAAATTGGGTTACAGTGCCAGGCCAGGACAGGTGCCCTACGGAGCCTGCTCCATTACATGGCCCTGCCGCACACACATGCATGCGCTAACGAAGGGCAACACTGTGGTATCATACTCATATATACATCCTTGGGTGGGTGAGCTAAAGAAACCCAGCATTGTATAAATCCCAGTAATCCTCCACTAAACAGCATCTGTCAGTTGATAACACAAGTTGTAATCAAGGTACAGCTGGACAACAGTTAATTAGACACTTGAACATTACTATGCATCTTCTAATTTACCCATACAGACACATATTTATTTATGTGCTTCATGGAGAAACCAGTGTTTCTCCATGCTAATTGTGGCATACAGCAAAGATAAAATATTCCTGGAATCATGCTTTTCTATGTATGAATACAAATCAATAAAAATCAATATCAGAACAGTATCATGCAATTTGTAGCTTGGTTGTTATTTTTAATGTTGCTTATTTTTATTTTATCCTGTTGTGGGTGGTATGTTATGCTTTGATTAATGTCTTCCCATAAAGAACTCAAACAAAATGTTTTTTTTTTTGCCAGTAGTGCCATATAGGTTTATTGAGGAGATGAATTTATAGCAATCAATTCCTTTTGTTGTGTAGCTGCGTCAGTCATTGTACTGTCAGTAACTCAAAAATGTGTGATAATAAATGTCAGTGCTATTAAGCTCAGAGAAGAGATATATTGTTTGTGACCAGCTCACTAACAGACCTGGACAACCAAATGTAGGCAGCCACAAAAGATTTATGGAGGCAGTCAGTGCAAACATATAATTAAAATATCAACTCATCCTAGCCTAGCTGTCAGAAGTGAATTTCATCTAGCCACGCTGACCAGCAAGGGACAAATGTTGTATTAGAATATTTGTAGACTGTATATTTGTATTTGTCTGGGCATAATTTAACTTCATTTAAATAGGTCTAGCTTGCATTGCTTGCAGCAATGTTTCTTTGATCTTAATATATCTTTTGTGTATTTACTGTAAGTCTAAACAATTGATATTTACTGATCAGAGGTCTACCCTTCTTAGTCTACTTACCAACCAGGTGTTGTACTTCCATCGTCAGAGAAAATTCATAGAGCATAAACACCAACACAAAATATCTAATGAATTCTAATTCTATTGTAATACATTAATTACATATTCTCAGTGGTTTAAACATTATTTGTAAACTGTCCCAATTGGGTATACATAGACAAGGGGTGTGACTTAGATCATCCAATCCCCAAAAAGTAACATACATTTATTATATAGGTATTATTATACCTTCCCTTAACTCCAGCCATATCCCTTGCATATCTACTGCCACCATCCTCAATCGCCTCCTTCTGCATCTGTTCTGGCAATGTGGGATGGCACATTGACCCTGGGAGAAAATCTGATCCCTGATCTGGGGCCAGGAAGGAATTTTCTCATCTAGTGAAGTAGATTGGCTCAAGCTTCTCAGAGGTTTTTCACCTTCCTCAGGATAAAATAGCACAGTTTATCTAGTTATTATTATTAATACAGACATCAAGCCGCTGTGTATGTGTCTTTATTCTGGGCATTGGTCACATTTGGGAGGAGTAACATATAGAGGGGCAGGGGGATGAGAATGGAACAAATGAGCAGAGAAGAAACACTGAAAAGTTAAAGAAGAATGAAAGTGAAACTTACTCATGCAGAAAGCAGAAATCCTTATTGTGCTGGTGTTTATGTTCTATTAATTTTCCTTACACCCCCCCCCCTAGCACTTCAGTACCTGTGAATGATAGTCCTCCTGCGGTTATGGCTTCTCCATCAAGCATTCTCATACAGGGCTAACAAGCTGGAGATTGTGTTTCCAATGGTCATATTTGGGATCCTCTCACCATTCCCCATCATTAAATGTGGGCTGTATACTCAAGCACCACTTGCACATATACACATAACAAAGATGGCAGGAAAGATTAAAAAAAAAAAATAATAATAAAAAAAAAAAAAAATATATATATATATATATATATATATATATATATAAAGTCCCACAGTGCCCGCACACAAACCAAAAGGTAAAGCCAGTGGTGCTCGATCCAAATGTGGTTCATATATATGGAAGGAAGATCAGCACTCACTGTAGTTTTGGTGAATTCGTGTAGATTTATTTGTCAAAAATCACATCTTATCCTATCATATATATATGATATAGTTTAATGAGATACTCACAGTAAGAAAGCCAAAAGCCCATAAACAATATTTTCAAAATTAATAATGGAGACTATTGTAGGTTGTTTCATGCACATATACTTATATCCATGTTTGGCTTTGTTTGTAAAATTAGTTGAGCCCTTCATTATCAAAAAAGCATCATTTCAGCACTCTGCATTGTTAACATAATCTACTGAATGGCAGCATAGTGTGAATAAAAGGAAAAGTCTATGATAAATGTATTTTTTAACATCAAACCCACACTATGTGGGGGAGGTGGAATGCTTAAATTCCGGGGCCAGTTAGAATAACCATAAAGATAGTCATGGCGATATGAACCCTTGGTGCCTGCATTAAGGCCTACCAATAAAAGGGAAAGACGCCCATATGAACCAAGCGGACCTCACGCTGCTATCAGTTGAAGCAGGTAGGTCGTCCAACCACTGTGCTTGCCCTTCGTCCTTGCCCACATATCTGTGTGCTGCACAGTCCGATTATTTGCCCTTCCCCAGCAAAGGTGTGACTAGAGTGTCCTGTCCAGCTTGCAGCAACCAGAAGCCACTTATATGTGTCCTAAACCAGAAAAGTGTGGATACAATGGTGTGGGTTAAACGGAACAAAGAATAAGTTAAACGGACAGTAGAGGGTCCACCTCAGAACCTGTAAAAGGAAGTATCACGGCAAGAATATTACACAAGACAAGATCAACATCATGATCTGAGAGCTTTTTTGTACAAAGCATTGTGCACTCCAACGGCTGCATAAGAGTCCAACAGCTCAGGTATATATGGGAGGTAATGTCCATAGTTAGATAAAGCAACCAAGTGGTAAAGATTCGTTCAAACCCCTAGGGGTTAAAGTGTCCAGTCTGAAGATCCACCGCGACTCTCTGCGTAGTAGTGCGCTGTCTCTGTCGCCACCTCTGCTAAGAGGTGGCTGATGATCAATTGCCATACACTTAAACGTGGGGAGACCGTGGCCCTGGGATAAGAAATGTCTGGCCACTGGTTGGGTAGCTTATCCCTCCCTTAGTGCCTTGCTAATGGCAGAACGATGGTTGCTGATCCTTTCTCTTAATGTGGTGGTAGTTTTCCCGACATAGTAAAGTCCACAAGGGCAAATAATGATATACACCACAAAGGTGGAAGTACAGGTCAGTCTATGTGTGATCTTTAGTCTCTTACCCGTATATGGATTGAGGAAAGTCTGGCCCACTCAACAGGCAGCGACAGGTGGTGCAGTCCGGGCATCTATAGCAACCAAGTTTTTTGTTTGTGGCTAGCCAATCCTTGCGAGCGACTGTCGGTCCCTTGAAATCCGTCACCATCAGAATGTCTTTAAGGTTTTTATTGCGTCTATAACCCATCATTGGGGTTGGTGCTTGAAATAGGGCCAAGGATTCATCCATAGCAATCATGGGCCAATTTGTCTTTATCTTTTTCGAAAGGGTGTCTGCTGCAGGAGTATATGTAGTGGTGAAGATCAGAGGCACCTCCTTATTTGATTTAGTATGGTCTTTATTCAGGAGGGATGCTTGCGTGTGCCGCATAGCCTTATTGAGTTGTGTATCAAGAAGATCCCGTGCGTAGCCACGATCCTGAAATTTGTTATACATTGCCTGTAATTGGGTGTTGGCAGAGCTTTGGTCTGTGTTGTTCCTGATGACTCTCAAGAATTGGGAGTATGGGATGCCCCTCACTGTGGCCGGGGGGTGGTTGCTAGATGCATGGAGAAGTGAATTGCGGTCAGTCGGTTTGTGATACAATTTGGTGCCCAGACCTCCATCACGCTTATATATATGAAGATCCAGAAAGTCAATTTCTTGAGCATGGAAGCTCATTGTCAGTTTAATGGGTGTATCCAGGGTATTGAGAGCGTTGTGGAAGTCCACCAATGCTTGTTCACTGCCAGTCCAGATAAAGAACAAATCGTCTATGTAGCGAAAGTAGGATAGAATCGAGGAGCCCAGTAGAGGTGAAATGTTCTCTGTTTCGAAGTTTAGCATAAATAAATTGGCGTATGATGGTGCCAGGGCACTACCCATGGCGGTGCCCGAGACCTGCAGAAAAAAAGAATTTTCAAAGCGAAAAAAGTTTCTAGTTAATGTAAGTTCCAACAGCTGTAATAGAAATTCACTGGGGACTTTCGTATCAGGAGAGGTCAAGAGAGCCCTTCTGCAGGCTTCTATGCCTTGATCATGCGGAATCACAGTGTACAGGCTCTTGACATCCATGGTGACTAAGAGACATTGGGTAGGGATGTCCCCTAGTTCGTACAGTTTTTTAATCACATGAGTGGAGTCTTGTGTGAAAGATGGCATGGAACTCACATGGGGTTGTAGAAAGGAGTCCACAAAGGTAGAGACAGGTTGGTATAATGAGCCCACTGCTGAGATGATTGGTCGACCAGGGGGGGCCGATTGGGACTTGTGTATCTTAGGCAATGTGTAAATGATGGGCGTCCTTGGATACTCAGTTAGCAGGAAATGCAGGGTGTCAGTGCTAATCCATCCTGCCCCGTGTGCCGCCTTCAAGCAGTCGTCTAACTCCCTTTTGAATTTAAATGTAGGGTCAACAGACAAAGGTTTATATGTGGACTGATCTGACAACTGTGTAAGAATTTCTTCACGATAGAAGTTGTAGTCAAGAAGTACGATCGCCCCTCCTTTATCCGCTGGTCTGATTACTAAGTCTTTATCATTCTTGAGGGTCCCAATTGCCTCCCTTTCTGTGCACGAAAGGTTGGGGTATCCATGATGCTGGCGAGTGATGTCAGTAGCTTCATTGTTCAGAACTTTGGTAAAGGTGCGAATAGCTGCAGGTGTATTGGGTGGATCGAATTTGCTCTTGCCCCTGAACGGGGGAGCAACTTGCTCCACTTTGTCCTTGAAGTGTTCTTTAAGTTTAAGTTTACGCTGAAAGCGATGAATGTCAACAAATAGGTCAAAGGTATCAGGTTTTTGGTTGGGTTCAAACATTAAGCCCTTGTTCAGCAGTGAGGTTTCGCCAGGGGTCAACACATGATGGCTCAGATTGAAAATCACATTTTCCTTCCCCTTGGGGGTTTCCCTCTTGGGTTTGTGCCCCCCCCCCCGCCTGGGATGTGGGCGCTTTCTTTTCCTCTGTCTGTGTTCTTCTTGGAACGTGTGGTCACCCCTAAAAAAGACTCTGTGTCCCGGGGGATTGTGCCAGAATCCGAGTCAGTGGACTGGTCAGAGCTGTCGATTGTTTGCAAAGATTTTGGAAGACGCTTCCTCTGTCTGTATGGGCCTCTCCGATTCGAGTTGTTTAAACCAATCAGCCACCCATAGGTCCTTTTATTCTTGTAATCATCGGATACCTTTCTGAGTTTAGTCTGCTTAAAGTTCGTAAGATCTTGCTTGTGCTTGTCCATTAGTGACTGTATTTTGTTAACCCAGTCCGTGGTATTGTCATGTTTAAGAGAGTCCAAGTACTGTTCCTCAAATGTTTTGATTTCCTCTTTGACCACCGATAGTTCCTTCCCCACTTGTTCTACTACTAACAGTATTAAATCAAAAGAGCACCGGTTCAAAATGCCACACCACTTACTACAAAACTCTGGGTTGTTGCGGCCCAGAGTGGGAATGTTGGTGATTCTAAACCCTCGTGGGATAAGCCTCTGCCTATGGTAGTTGGATAAATATATCCCATGTAATTGCAAATCAATCTCTCTCTTTTTCAGATTAAGTAATTCATGATACAAGTCCAACATTGATTTACTTACAGATAAGTCGGCTGGTGATTCAGAGAAAAGGATACGGTCCACATCTTGCAAGGAAAAAGTAAAATCACGGCTGGTGTCCACCTCAAATGAACATTGTGTCGCTGGATCTTCCATGGCTGGTAGCAGATTAGGGGATGACATTGTGCGTTGCCCTGGTGCAGGTGCAGGAAATACAGGAGACAAAGGGTGCCAGTGTATGTATAGTGGTTGCTCCCCGGATCCCTTTAGATCGTATAGGCCCTTCAGCGTGTTTCTGTGGCTGCACTGGCCCTGGACGTCACGTGGGAGGCTGAGGGAGAGTGTCGCGTACAAAGGCAGATACTGTGCGGAAAACTGCACAGTTGGGAGAGGGAGCCAAAGCGCACAATGCTATTTGCGCATTTCGCTCAGCCGTGGACAGCACCAGCGGCACGCATGGACAGCTGGCGTGCTGCGCTTCCTCGCAGTCCTCCGTGTGTGCGGATGTGACAAGCTTGTGTGTTGGCGGCCGCAGAGCCGTGAAGCGGGCGCGCCGCACTCAACCAGTGAGCGGCGTGCTTGCAGTCAGAGTAGTTCTTGGCGCGAGTTTCAAACAGCTCCAGCAGATGTTGAGGCAAGTTGGCGTCCAGTCTGTGGGCCACTCGATGCAGAATCAGAGGGTGCTTGGGTGCAACGTGGTAGGATTGGCCAATCCTGTATCACACTCCTCACCACCGAAATGAGTAATATATCAATATAGTCCCAATATACAGCAAAAAGAGGTGGTTTGTCCGTATTAGCTTAAAGTCACACTGGTTCACAACAATAAACGTCCAGCCTTAGCGTCCTGGGCTGGTGAGTCCTGAAGACAGTCTTAGGTTAAGAAATGTTCAATAGTTTAGCAAATGGTGGGGTGCAGTCCAGGGTACTGTTTTACCAGTATCATAGTACAAAAATGGCAAATGAGGGCCGCACACCCTGAAGGGAGGACGAGACCTGGGTGCCCATGCGTCAAGGAGTAGTACATAGAGTAAAAGGTGATGGCACTCACAGGATTTGAGAAAACAACAACTGGATAAAAAAAGGAAAAAAGTTTATTGATCCAACGTTTCGGTCCCACACAAGGACCTTTTTCAAGGAAACACAGTGCAGTGACAGAGTACACCTTTTATAGCCAGAGAGAGGCTATGTGCAAATAGAACCACACCCCCATTGATGACATCACTAGTGACCACCCACCATGAAGTTAAAAACACTTACTGGTTGTTACAATGGGCACTGGAAGCTGCCGTCCCTATAAGGACCAACTTGCACACCATAGGGGCCCCCAACACGGGTATTTAAAAGGGTCAACGGATGCTGGCAGTGCCACGCCTAACGCAGTAGAGGTGGGCGAGCCCTTGGTGGGCATCGGACTGGGGCAATACTCACACATCAAACCCACACTATGTGGGGGAGGTGGAATGCTTAAATTCCGGGGCCAGTTAGAATAACCATAAAGATAGTCATGGCGATATGAACCCTTGGTGCCTGCATTAAGGCCTACCAATAAAAGGGAAAGACGCCCATATGACCCAAGCGGACCTCACGCTGCTATCAGTTGAAGCAGGTAGGTCGTCCAACCACTGTGTTTGCCCTTCGTCCTTGCCCACATATCTGTGTGCTGCACAGTCCGATTATTTGCCCTTCCCCAGCAAAGGTGTGACTAGAGTGTCCTGTCCAGCTTGCAGCAACCAGAAGCCACTTATATGTGTCCTAAACCAGAAAAGTGTGGATACAATGGTGTGGGTTAAACGGAACAAAGAATAAGTTAAACGGACAGTCTTCATGTGTTGACCCCTGGCGAAACCTCACTGCTGAACAAGGGCTTAATGTTTGTACCCAACCAAAAACCTGATACCTTTGACCTATTTGTTGACATTCATCGCTTTCAGCGTAAACTTAAACTTAAAGAACACTTCAAGGACAAAGTGGAGCAAGTTGCTCCCCCATTCAGGGGCAAGAGCAAATTCGATCCACCCAATACATCTGCAGCTATTCGCACCTTTACCAAAGTTCTGAACAATGAAGCTACTGACATCACTCGCCAGCATCATGGATACCCCAACCTTTCGTGCACAGAAAGGGAGGCAATTGGGACCATCAAGAATGATAAAGACTTAGTAATCAGACCAGCGGATAAAGGAGGGGCGATCGTACTTCTTGACTACAACTTCTATCGTGAAGAAATTCTTACACAGTTGTCAGATCAGTCCACATATAAACCTTTGTCTGTTGACCCTACATTTAAATTCAAAAGGGAGTTAGACGACTGCTTGAAGGCGGCACACGGGGCAGGATGGATTAGCACTGACACCCTGCATTTCCTGCTAACTGAGTATCCAAGGACGCCCATCATTTACACATTGCCTAAGATACACAAGTCCCAATCGGCCCCCCCTGGTCGACCAATCATCTCAGCAGTGGGCTCATTATACCAACCTGTCTCTACCTTTGTGGACTCCTTTCTACAACCCCATGTGAGTTCCATGCCATCTTTCACACAAGACTCCACTCATGTGATTAAAAAACTGTACGAACTAGGGGACATCCCTACCCAATGTCTCTTAGTCACCATGGATGTCAAGAGCCTGTACACTGTGATTCCGCATGATCAAGGCATAGAAGCCTGCAGAAGGGCTCTCTTGACCTCTCCTGATACGAAAGTCCCCAGTGAATTTCTATTACAGCTGTTGGAACTTACATTAACTAGAAACTTTTTTCGCTTTGAAAATTCTTTTTTTCTGCAGGTCTCGGGCACCGCCATGGGTAGTGCCCTGGCACCATCATACGCCAATTTATTTATGCTAAACTTCGAAACAGAGAACATTTCACCTCTACTGGGCTCCTCGATTCTATCCTACTTTCGCTACATAGACGATTTGTTCTTTATCTGGACTGGCAGTGAACAAGCATTGGTGGACTTCCACAACGCTCTCAATACCCTGGATACACCCATTAAACTGACAATGAGCTTCCATGCTCAAGAAATTGACTTTCTGGATCTTCATATATATAAGCGTGATGGAGGTCTGGGCACCAAATTGTATCACAAACCGACTGACCGCAATTCACTTCTCCATGCATCTAGCAACCACCCCCCGGCCACAGTGAGGGGCATCCCATACTCCCAATTCTTGAGAGTCATCAGGAACAACACAGACCAAAGCTCTGCCAACACCCAATTACAGGCAATGTATAACAAATTTCAGGATCGTGGCTACGCACGGGATCTTCTTGATACACAACTCAAT
Organism: Xenopus laevis; assembly: GCF_017654675.1. Classification (NCBI taxonomy): domain Eukaryota; kingdom Metazoa; phylum Chordata; class Amphibia; order Anura; family Pipidae; genus Xenopus; species Xenopus laevis. The sequence goes on from NC_054386.1 coordinate 68,508,573, forward strand.
AAGGCTATGCGGCACACGCAAGCATCCCTCCTGAATAAAGACCATACTAAATCAAATAAGGAGGTGCCTCTGATCTTCACCACTACATATACTCCTGCAGCAGACACCCTTTCGAAAAAGATAAAGACAAATTGGCCCATGATTGCTATGGATGAATCCTTGGCCCTATTTCAAGCACCAACCCCAATGATGGGTTATAGACGCAATAAAAACCTTAAAGACATTCTGATGGTGACGGATTTCAAGGGACCGACAGTCGCTCGCAAGGATTGGCTAGCCACAAACAAAAAACTTGGTTGCTATAGATGCCCGGACTGCACCACCTGTCGCTGCCTGTTGAGTGGGCCAGACTTTCCTCATCCATATACGGGTAAGAGACTAAAGATCACACATAGACTGACCTGTACTTCCACCTTTGTGGTGTATATCATTATTTGCCCTTGTGGACTTTACTATGTCGGGAAAACTACCACCACATTAAGAGAAAGGATCAGCAACCATCGTTCTGCCATTAGCAAGGCACTAAGGGAGGGTAAAGCTACCCAACCAGTGGCCAGACATTTCTTATCCCAGGGCCACGGTCTCCCCACGTTTAAGTGTATGGCAATTGATCATCAGCCACCTCTTAGCAGAGGTGGCGACAGAGACAGCGCACTACTACGCAGAGAGTCGCGGTGGATCTTCAGACTGGACACTTTAACCCCTAGGGGTTTGAACGAATCTTTACCACTTGGTTGCTTTATCTAACTATGGACATTACCTCCCATATATACCTGAGCTGTTGGACTCTTATGCAGCTGTTGGAGTGCACAATGCTTTGTACAAAAAAGCTCTCAGATCATGATGTTGATCTTGTCTTGTGTAATATTCTTGCCGTGATACTTCCTTTTACAGGTTCTGAGGTGAACCCTCTACTGTCCGTTTAACTTATTCTTTGTTCCGTTTAACCCACACCATTGTATCCACACTTTTCTGGTTTAGGACACATATAAGTGGCTTCTGGTTGCTGCAAGCTGGACAGGACACTCTAGTCACACCTTTGCTGGGGAAGGGCAAATAATCGGACTGTGCAGCACACAGATATGTGGGCAAGGACGAAGGGCAAACACAGTGGTTGGACGACCTACCTGCTTCAACTGATAGCAGCGTGAGGTCCGCTTGGGTCATATGGGCGTCTTTCCCTTTTATTGGTAGGCCTTAATGCAGGCACCAAGGGTTCATATCGCCATGACTATCTTTATGGTTATTCTAACTGGCCCCGGAATTTAAGCATTCCACCTCCCCCACATAGTGTGGGTTTGATGTGTGAGTATTGCCCCAGTCCGATGCCCACCAAGGGCTCGCCCACCTCTACTGCGTTAGGCGTGGCACTGCCAGCATCCGTTGACCCTTTTAAATACCCGTGTTGGGGGCCCCTATGGTGTGCAAGTTGGTCCTTATAGGGACGGCAGCTTCCAGTGCCCATTGTAACAACCAGTAAGTGTTTTTAACTTCATGGTGGGTGGTCACTAGTGATGTCATCAATGGGGGTGTGGTTCTATTTGCACATAGCCTCTCTCTGGCTATAAAAGGTGTACTCTGTCACTGCACTGTGTTTCCTTGAAAAAGGTCCTTGTGTGGGACCGAAACGTTGGATCAATAAACTTTTTTCCTTTTTTTATCCAGTTGTTGTTTTCTCAAATCCTGTGAGTGCCATCACCTTTTACTCTATGTACTACTCCTTGACGCATGGGCACCCAGGTCTCGTCCTCCCTTCAGGGTGTGCGGCCCTCATTTGCCATTTTTATATATATATATATATATATATATATATATATATATATATATATATATATATATATATATATATATATATATATATGTATATATATATATATATATATATATTTTTTTTTTTTGTTATCCTTGAGAAAGAGCACAGTTGGTGTTTGTAACGTTGGAAAAGTATTCCCGTTGAGTGCGGTACTATGTTACTTTATTTACCTTATTTACCAGCACCTATATATATATATATTCAGACCTATCTATACACGCACATGAATAAACTATATATACACACAAATGCCCATCCTAAATTAACTGTGGATTGTAAAACCCCAATAAATGTCATGCTTATTCAAAAAAGTCATCCAAGCCACTCTTTTAATGCATTAATAGAATCAGTCATCACAACATCACCTGGCAGTGAATTCCACAACCTCAAGCCTAAAGGGGTGGTTTCTGGTTCTTTGATCTTTTCATGGGAAAAACATCCTGCCTATAATAATATAATTATTCCATTTACCAGTCTTGTTTCACATCTCTGCACTCTATCCAGTTCAATAACTGGATAGAGTATAAATCTCTCTGGATAGAGAATAAATTGCCTTGCATTTAGGGCTTGTCAGGAACTGCCTGGAATCAAACTCTGAACTATATACTTACGAGCTCCTGCATTACCTCACTGAGCCACATTTGATTCTACGCAAATGATAAAAGACACTCTGGTTACCTTATGCATTTGCTTGCCTCCTCCTCTCTCATCAAACCCAGGTGTTTATAATTTGCCAATTAAGGGGCTTTATAAGCCTGTTGTAGACAATACCCAATTGCTTGATCATTAAAGCCCAAAAGCCCGATCCAGCATCTCCTTGCTCCTGTGACTAATTCCTGCCTTGTTCCCTGTTCCTGCCCCTGCCCTGCCTGGTTCTCCACTCTGTGCACCGGCTCCTGTTCCCACTGACTATTGTATCTCCTGGTATTTGACCTCACCCTGTTTCTTTGACCATTCTCTGCATTCAGCCTGACCCTGACCGTGGTCAGTTTACCGAACTCTCCTAGTTTGCCGCCAGTCCTGACCTTCTGCCGGTTTATTGGTTCACTCTTGGCTGCAGCATGCCTTTGACCACCGGCCCGGTAAAATGACTTTTGTTATTCTTTTGCATTGCCAGCTGTATTGCCTGCATTTGCATTACTAAATCATTATCCTACGTGACATCATTTCCAGTGTATCAGAACCTTAAAGGAATAGTTCAGTGTGAAAATAAAAACTGGGTAAATAGATAGGCTGTGCAAAATAAAAAATGTTTCTAATATAGTTAGTTAGCCAAAAATGTAATATATAAAGGCTGGAGTGAACAGATCTCTAATAAAACAGCCAGAATCCAACTTCCTGCTTTTCAGCTCTATAACTCTGAGCTAGTCAGCGACTTGAAGGGGGGCCACATGGTACATTTCTGTTCAGTGAGTTTTCAATTGATCCTCAGCATTCAGCTCAGATTCAAAAGCAACAGATATGACCCATGTGCCCCCCCCCCCTCAAGTCTCTGATTAGTTACTGTCTGGTAACCAGGGTAACCAGTCAATGTAAACCAAGAGAGCTGAAAAGCAGGAAGTAGTGTTCAGACTGACATGTTATACATCAAATCACTCCAGCCTTTATACATTACATTTTTGGCTAACTAACTATATTAGAAACATTTTTTATTTTGCACAGCCTATCTATTTACCAAGTTTTTATTTTTACACTGAACTGTTCCTTTAAATACCTGCTGTGTCCGTGTTACATAGAACCAAGGCTCCTACTTGCTAGCCACTCACCTGTGGCCCAGCATGACAGGGCTATTCTAAAATCTCTATAACCATATTTTTAAATGCTTCATGATTTTCATGTTCCCATGGCAAACAAAATATCATGTGTAAAATATGTCTATGAAGTCATTAGCATTGAGGATGTAATGATGAGGGTGAAGATGAAAAGAGAACAAAGAAGAGTCAAGAAATATCACCTTCACCTGCATCTGATGCGTCCTGCCATGTGCAGTGGATACCAATACCATTCAAGCATATATGACTCCTGGTAATATTCAAAAAGTAGTCATAAATAATAAATTGAACAGTGAATTTAAATGATCACATAAATTATTGAGAAATAAAGTGCCAGATGCTGAAATCTAGATGAAAGGCTTGGTTGGACCATTCTGGCTCTGGTGCCATTATACTGGACTGTGGATAATTCCACTCTTTTGTAGTAACTGTGGTATCCCGCAAGTAGAATGGTGTTTCTTTTTAACAGCTAGTAGATATCTTGAACAGCTCCTTTTGAGTTGCTAATATTATTATTATTATAATTATTATTATAATATATTATTATTGTTAAATAGATAACATTTTAAAAAAAATTGTCAGATAGTTGTATAGCTATGGATAGAAGCTTCTAATGGATATTAAAGGACATGTAAAGCCTACATTTTCCAACCATGTATATAAGTTGGGCATATCTTCCCCACCCAAGCCACATCATTGTGCTACATATACCCCCTCCAGCACCATCACATTTCCCTAAAACAAATAGCAGCTTGCACCCGGCGGCCATTTTCCCTCTGACACATCATCAGTAACATTGACATATGCAAACAGAACATCTATGCTGTAAAGTGCATGCAATGCTGAATGCAGGTTTACACAGGCACAACATACTTTGATAAGAAGTTCTGATGAGATTGAGTACTGTAATGGTTAAACTGAGCTCAGGAGAGGAGGTTAGGAGAAAAAAATAGGGTCAGACTACAGCAGAGTTTCTATGGGAACCAGTAATGCTATCTCTTCATTGGACTAGAGGGTGCGTTTAGTTTAGAGGGTGCGTTTAGTCAAAGCGTTTAGTCAAAGCAAATTCCTGAGGGAGGGGGCTGAGTAGGTTAGAGGAGGAGAAGGATTTCTATGTGATTAAGGGGATGCGGCAGCCTTACTTTTAACCTTTTAACAACCAGAGTGGATTTCAAAGAGGCTGTTCACTGATTAGATTTTTGCGGAGGGGTTTTACATGTCCTTTAACTGGTCTGTATTATGACAGAAACTGACCATTAAGAATGAACTACTGAACTGAAATCTGGACATTTAGTAAAGTTGAAATCAGTCAATGAAAACTTTACTGCTATTTTTATGTAGATTATGTTAATGAATTTTAGATTAATACATAAATGATTGGTTTCATTATTACTGGAGCGGAAAAGCATTAAAAAACTTCTGTTAATGAAAGTAAGATGGAGCGTATTTAGGATAAATGTGCATGCAGCTCTGGAAGACAGCTTTGAAAATTATACCTGTACAAGGAGTTAGAAAAGCATAATTAATGTTGCTTATAGGTAGCTTTATAGCATGTAAAAACACAGCAATTAATGTTTTTCACTTCAGGTTCATAGAACTTATTCTAGTTTAATGCTGTATAAATGTCATTGCAGAAAGCTGACTGAAATATTATGTATTATTTTATAATTATTGCTCTAGGGGCCTGCCATGTTAGAAATGTGTTTTACTTCATAAATAAAAATAAATAAGATCGCCTATACAAGATCTTGGAATTTCTAAACCTCTGTTTTGTCCTATTAAAAAATACAAAACTGCAGAGGACATTCACAGTCCAAGTTTGTTGCAATATATGCAAATGGATTCTCTATGGGATTTTAATGCAGCATTGGTTTATTAGTCCGGTATTTTAATGAAGCAATGACTATTGCATAAAAGGGATCACTGATTTTAAGTCTTTCATGGACCATCAGACCTCCACATCAGCACTTCATGTGCACCCTGGGCTTCTGTCTCTATGCAAGTACTATTTTTAAATTGGCAATTATACAGTGCTTTATTTGTGATGGTTGCACACGCATAAAATGCAAATGTTCAACCTCCCACAATGTAAGCTCTTATTCATTAAGGGTCTTTGTAAGTCACAACTTGAGTGCTAATACCTTTTCTACTAAACATCTTAGCAACCTAATATCCAATCCTTTAATTCTATTACGTTTTATCTTTAGCAAAGCATTAACTTTTGGGTAATTGTGGCCTGTAGAACACGATAGCAATAAGGAAATAACATTTTTCAGGTATAATTTAGACTCCTGATTAACGCAGCATCCAAAAAATAAAAAACATGTGTGTGGGGAGGGGGGTTCTGTAAGATCTTTCTAAATGTGATCAAAAGAAAAGTTTGAAGTGCCAGCAAGTTAATAAAAAGTTTTAAATACTGTGCAGTAATTGCACAAGTTGAGTTTTCTTTAGTGCATAGTAGTGGTGGTGAGGATAAGTGGGAATGTGAAACTTTATAGAAAGGGCCTGCTGACCCTGCTGCATATTCTTAATTTAACCACTGACCCTGTGCCCCAATTTTAAGTGAACTGGTCACATTGCTGTTCACTTCTAACCAAAAGTGACATATACTGACAGATTTACAATAGAACACAGAGCACTCTTTAGTATCTACAGAGATGCCTTCCACCGCTTTTATGCACATTAAATTTTGTTAAATTTGCTTGATTTAAGGAGGCCTGTTATTCAGATGGTAATGTGTGATGGGCTGCTCATTTTTTTACACAGCTTGATATATAGGTCCTTTTGTGTTATGGTATTCCATGGGTGCCACATTTTATGTGACACACTGGGTGGTTGAAAGACCTATAATCTTTCACTGGCTCTACACCAGGGATCCCCAACCTTTTGAACCCGTGAGCAACATTCAGAAGTAAAAGGAGTTGGGGAGCAACACAAGCATAAAAAATGTTCTTCGGGTTCCAAACAAGTGCTGTGATTGGCTATTTAGTAGCCCCTATGTGGATTGTCAGCCTACATTGAGGCTCTGTTTGGCAGTGCACCTGGTTTTTATACAACCATAACTTGCCTCCAAGCCTGGAATTCAAAAATAAGCTCCTGCTTTGAGGCCACTGGGAGCAACATCCAAGGTGTTGGAGAGCAACATGTTGCTCCTGAGCTACTGGTTGGGGATCACTGCTCTACACTGTAAAGTAACATGAAAACTGAAGTACAGAGCAAATTATTGCACTCCATTACAAAATTTCTTGCTACACAATTCCAGTGTAACAGCTCACCCCGGTGGTCTAGAGCGCTGGTCGGGGACGCCACCATGCTGTTCCTCTGCTGTAGAAGGGCCAGTTCCTTAGGGCGCGCATCTCCTTGCTTTATAGGCGCAATGGCGCAAAATTCAAAGCTATTTAAAGGGGACTTAGTGTTTGTTTCATTGCCCGTTGTAAGGTCCATCTCTAGGTGCTATTTCTGTCTGTTCCTGATATCTGATTCCTGTTTTGACCCCTGCCTGCCTGACTAATCTGACTTCCGTGATCCCGACCTCTGTCTGGTAAACCGACTACTCTGATATCTGTATTCTGACCCTTGCCTGTTTGACCATTCTTGATTGATCTCCCGGCTTTGACCTATTTCAGATAAATTGGCTCAAAAGGCTCAAAAAGACAATCACACAAGACTGAGAGGAGTAAGTTGAGGTCTCAAGCAGTAACATGTGACCTTATTGAATGTTTTAACCTTACTACTGCTTTCAGAAACTGTCTAATCAAAGGATCACTGTTCAAGTCTCTAGCTGATATTGCTGAAAGTGCTGCTACATGTACTTTCAAAGTTGCAGGTTTTAAGCTTTTATCAAATCCATCATGTAAGAGTTGAAGAATTTCAGGAATCGAAAATCCCTTGTAGAGAGGTTTTTGTTCACACACCATTGCTGAAACACACTCCAGACTTTGCTATAAACCCTTCAAGTAGATGATTTTCTAGAATGCAAGAGAGTCTTAACTACCTCTTCAGAAAGATCTTGTGAAGTTAAGATGCCCTTATCAAATTCCACACTGTTAGGTTCCACCTGCTTGGATTGGAGTGGAAGAACTTGTCTTGGTGAAGCAGATCCAGCCTGTGGGTGATGCCAAAAAAAACATTTGGATACTGAAATTAGGTCTGTGAACCAAGACCTCCTTGGCCAGAATGGGGCTATCACAATTACTGATGCATGTTCCTGTTTGATCTTTCTCAAGACTCTCTGCACCATTGCTAATGGAGGAAACACAGACAGTAAGCTATTTTGAAATTCCACTGGATTGACATCGCATCCAGAAAATCTGGTCTGTCCGACTTAGTCATGGAACAGAACTTCTGAACTTTCCTGTTGATCCTGGAGGCAATTAGATCTATCTGGGGAAGGCCCCACATCTGCACTGGAGAAAAATCTTCTGAATTCAGTTTCCAATCTCCTTGATTCAGAGTCTTCCTGCTGAGAAGGTCTGCTAAATAATTGTCTCTTTTATGTGAACTGCTCTAAAGAGAGTAAGATTGTTCTCTGCCCACTGCATCAATCAATGGCACTATTTAATCAATAGAAGAGCTCTCATTCCCCCTTGATGATTGATCTATGAAACTGTTGTGGAATTGTCCGACTGAATTATCACTTGTTGATTCCCAGGAAGGGCCTGAACTTCTGTAGCACTAATCACACAGCTCTGAGCTCTCTGAAATCTAAACACTTGTTTCCTTTCCAATAAAGACCACTTCCATTGGGCTAGATAAACTCCAAGGTGAGCTCCTCATCCTAACAATGATGTATAAATTGTCACCAACTGAACCATGGATCTATTCAGGAACTATTCTGGAGGCACTGAGAACACAGACAGGCACTTTTGTATAGCCTGCCACATAATTTAATTGCCTGTCCAGGATACAAAAAAACGCAACTCACCACCTGGCTTGCTCTAGCCAGGCAGTATTCTATGATGTCATCATATGTGTGATGTGGTACCTTCGGCACCAGTCTTAGCGCCGCAAACAGCATGGAGCCTTCTCTTCCCCAAACTACCCTGCCAAGCAGCGCCTGCAGGAAAATCAAAAATCATGCTGCCTGTAACCTCAGGGATCTCATCCCCTGGAAAACCCACCTTGAGGTGGTTCCCCATACAGTCTTCAGGCTCTTCCTGCTTTCTTCATCCATGTCTAAGAAAGCACAGGAAAAAAAATTACACAAAGGGGGTTCGGGCTGCACGAGGTATTTATAAATTATTGTTTATTGTATGTTTTTTCCTGTGTCATTAGGAAGTGGAATGGGGATTAACCCATTAGTGTTGTGCTGCCTGGAGGACTAAGGGAAAGCTAACATTTTTTGGAGATTTATTATGCTCTGAAGCTGCTAAAAATTCAAATCTGAAAATATTCCAGCTAAAACCTGTCGGAATCATGTAGAAGTCAAGGGATGATGGCCCCATAAACAACTGGAATTTGTTTTTTACCTTCAGTATTCTCTATAGATTTGCACTGGTTTTAGTTCGATAATCTTATAAATTCGATAAAGCAGAGTTTTCAAAGTGACAATTTGAAAAAGTTTTTGAGAAGTTTTATTGGTAAATTAAGGGTTTGGGAGTGTGCTTGCATTTTTTTTAATAAATTGAGAAAAAGTTAAGTTTTAGTAAATAACCAACTTCATATATGTATATACAAACATACAGTATGCAATTCCATATTTAAAAATTGCAGAAATACTTTAATATGTGAGAGTTAACTGTGTCATTTAGAAAAGAGAGTGGAAGACTTTAATCTAATATTTCTCTAACGTAAAATTAAAAATGTAATATAGTTTGGCCTTATAAATGGCAACTTTACAATGTGAGATGATCAAAAGGATCAACATGATGTGGTCTTTAGGCAAAGGATGCATTACTTATATTACTTCTATAGTATTGATCAGGCAGAATGTATAGAAGACTTGTTTATATGTTTGACATGAGAGAAGGGAAAGCCAAGTGTTAGATGAAAAGAACAGAATAATACATTTGATGCAGAAAGTAGCTTTCAAGTAAAATATGAGGGTGTAATTAAATACCATTATGAAAATAATTCTCTGACGTAAAAATTAATTAATACATTTCACAATAAACAGGGAACATATTTGCCAGTAAAAACTAAGTGAAGATGAAACCTTTTAGAGTTACATATGTTTGTGAAGATTCTCATTAATCCAGGTCATGGTATATCTGTAGAAATAAGTCAAATCAACTGGACTCAATGTGTTTTTTCCTTGAAGATGTTTCACCAGTCACCCAACTGGCTTTCTCAATTCAGAATAACACAGTGAGTCCAGTTGGTTTTACTTATTTCTACAGATATACTTTTAGTTACCAATATTTGCAAATTTTATAAACATCCCATTAAACACTCTTTGCTTCAAATTATTGGGCCCTACATATGGTGTAGAGCCTGTGCCTGCAATGTGCATCAGGTCCCAATATTTTTAGAAAACTAATATTTATGAAAATAGGTAGTCTGCAATAAAGATGTGTCATGTAATACTTGTAGAGTAACTTTGTTTCTGTTTGAGAAATAATATTCCTAGATATGTTCTTCCAAAATTGATCCAGAACCTTGATAAAGCTCAGGGACATGACCACCCTCATTCAGTGGCATTGTCCTATAAACATGAAAACTGCCATCCTACACTTGGCCTGCAGTCTATAAGTATTGGATCCAGGAGGCGGAAGAAACAGATCTTGAGTCCCTTTTTCCATAGCAACCTGATTATCTATGGCTTTAAAGGTATGCATTGAAAAGGCATGTTAGCAATTTCCAAGATAAGTAAATATGCATCATTTTTGTATGGCATCCATAGAAATGTATGTATTTAAAGCAGTTTATTTTGAAAAGTAAACTAGTTCTAAAAGGCTTAGAAGCCTCATAAAGGTTTACTTTTTTTCTGGCTTCACAACATAACCCTGAGAATTTAATTTGTTAGGATAGACAATAAAATGTTGCCTTTCTAACAAAATAGGATTATGAAATGTTTTTCCATAGCAGTTGATATTTATGGAAACAATAGTCAAACAAAATGATGTCATTTTCATTATTCCATTCTGTAGGAAGTCACAGTTTATTGCAAGCAGGTGTATTACCATGAGCAAACCATTTCCTTGAGACAGGAAAATATATATGCTGTGGGCAACATACTATAAATCTATTCTTATCCATTACATAACTTGAATGTACATTTGTCATGCTTTTGGATTGGTGTATTGAATGCATAAAACCTGTTTATAAAATAACATGCACATTGGGTAATACTGAGGGGGAAAAAGGAGGAAATGTTTGAAGAAACCAGAGTTTCACAAGCTTTGTGTGACACCAAGAAATTTCACATTAATATCTAAAGGGTCACATATGTATTTACTACTGCACAATACAATAGTATTTTTATAAACAATGAGTTAGTCTTAATCAAACAGTAGAAAAAGGTCATATACCTAAAGGTTTCTTGCACTTATTTATTTAAATATTTCTCTAATCTCTTTATTGAAATGTGGGACACAAGGCTGTTTCACTTATGTAGGTGTTATATTATACTGTGTGCCTTTATATGTATGTGTGTATGTGTGAGATCTTTATCAATACCCTTTTGTGAAGATGCATAGTAAGTAATAATTATACAATGAAAAGTAATAATAATAAAATGAAAAGTAATCATTTGAATCGGATATGCCTGTAGATTCTATTCAGTACTTAATTAAAAGGGGTGTTTCAAGTCATGAATTGAAAGTTTAGAATACTTTCTTTCCTTTTGCTTTCAATCTATACACCTTGATTTTCAGAACTTTTTATTATGGTTATACACAGGGGGGATTTGCCTCATGCAGCAGCAGGGGCGGCAAAAAGTCACTCCTGGTATCCAATTCCAATCCAATTCCATTTTTTGTTAGTCCCTGTAACAGATCAGTGGTCAGGACAAGGAACAGGTAAGCTCTAGTTCCTAAAACAGGTCAAAAGTCAGGGCAAGTGGTGGATGAAGAATAAAGGTGGCCATACACTTTTTGGTGAGATAGCCAAACGAACAGATCTTTCCCCCATATGCCCACCAAAGGCAGGGTGATATCAAGATAAGTTTACAACAGTGGAAATAGGTGCAGACGGGATGAGCACTGCATCAACTAACCAATGAGGTCCTTGCAGCTGCTGAATTGGTCTAAAGAACCTGAATTGGCAGTGTAAATCTGCCAGTGAATGGCCATAAGTCTATAAATAAGCCAGATGTCAAATTTGGGAGAAGAAATCAGAACACCAAACCAAACTCACAGACTTAGTAGCATAGGAACTAGGTACCGCACACAGGAACTCAGGAGACCACAACAAAATGCTTAAATTATTAAGTACTGGGAGCAGAAAGAGGCCTGCTTAAATGTGAATTGCATACAGTATATGAGCCAAGCAAGGAAATAAGAGAAGCATATGTAGGGACCCGTAGAGTTAATCCACGGTTTAAAGGGTTAAGGGCCCCTCCCCTGAGCCTCATGGCTTGATATATGGGTTTTCTGCCTGAATTTTCCAGGGGCAGAGCCTTTGGATTGGTGCACATGGCTGATCCCAAAAGGAACCACAAGGTGGTGCTGTGCAACCGTATAAAAGATGATGCCATGGGGCTCTGTCAGCCATTACAGTTCAGGTTACAGTGACTGTTGCAGATATTTGTTTCACTTGGGATAGAGTGACAACAACGGCAAAATGTAGGCCTTTAATGGAGTATGATAGGCCTGCCAAAGGCTGGGCAGGATCCTCCAGTGCCTGGATAACTCAATTAAGATGGTTTGGAGTTTGGGTGCCGGATTTCTGTATTCACCTTTTGGAAATGGGTGAGAGATGCAGTTCAGCAATGATGTCAACTTGTGCTCGCGCTATAGACAGTGCTGGGAGCTATGAATGGAGGATCAAATAAGCTGCATGTGTTCCATGGAATGGATTCATAGCCTACCCATCTGTTTGAATCCCCAGGGTAAGGTGTGCCATGGGGAGGGTAGAAAAAGAGAGGATCCAGGATGGTTTCTGTTTATGACACAGGCTCGACCCGAGTTGGTAAGCTGGTACAACCTTGGCACCAGGGGGGTCGCCAAGAGGGTGTTACACATATTCATTCTTTTTGTTCTATTATAGCATACATTTTTGTTTAACAATTCATTACAAAGAGTATAACTGTGTGATGACAATCATTCTCGAGTCTTAAGGTGGCCATACACGTAGAGATACACTCGTTTGGCAATGTCGCCAAACAAGCGGATCTCTCCTCGATATGCCCACCTTGAGGTGGGCAATATTGGACTGATACGATCATGGGCCCTAGGGCCCAACGATCGAATCCTAATGATGGCTACCGGGCGGTCAGATCGCGGGACCGCATCAATGAACAAATGTGGTCGCGATCCGACTGGATTTTTAGTCCCGTCTGATTGACATCTGCCCGACTTTCAGCCAGATATAGTTTGGGGAAGCCCGTCGGAGGGCCCCATACACGGGCCAATAAGCTGCCGACTCAGTCTGTCGGCAGCTTTTACTGGCCCATGTCTGGTCACCTTTAGAGGCAGAGTACAAAGATTCAGATCAGTGTAATGAGTTGTATGCAATAGCATACTATATGGCAATGTTCTGGTGCAGAAATAAATTGGTGGCATTTTATAGAAGAGGAACTAGTTTACATTATTCTGGCAAACATAACAAGTTATTAGTGCTGGCCCTGGATAAATTCACCTTTTGATTACTTTATGTACTGGAATTTAATCCTCTCTTATTTACTTTGCTGACTTTAGATTTTATGGTGCTAATTTACATAACAAAATAATCCTAAAACAAGCTCTAAATGTAGGACAAAATACATTTGTCTCAACAGCTCATTTCTTAGGTAGACTTGTCATTCCAACAGATTGGATTGGTTTAGCTTGTGGACAGAAGCTTGTAGCATGAAAGATGGCTTTTCCTTGCAACACAACACATTAAATGAATTGTTCAGTATAATAATAATACTGGGTAAAAAGATAGGCAGGGCAAAATAAAACATGTTTTCGATTTATTTAGTTTATTTAAGTGACTGAAAGTCCAACATAATAGCCAGAACACTACTTCCTGCTTTTAGGGTTAGGGTGGAGGAGCAGCGGGATAGGGTTGGGTGCGAGTCAAGTTTTCCTCAACCTGCAGATCACTAAACTATACCATTACTGCAAGCCTTGAATGTTAGTATATACATCTGATGTCATCAAACTGCCAAAGAGGATTTCTTGTGGAGATAAATTTATGCATAGATGTTAGATTAAAATCTCATTGAAATTAGGACCATGATTATAGCTTCTAATCAATTGCAGTATAGTTAGCTGATCTTATTTTAATGGACCAGATAAATTGATTTGGGCCCATACAAGAAACAACGTTGAGTTTAAAACAATAATCTGACTTTGTGTGGCCAGATATTTCTTATTGTATAACAGGGCTGTGAGCGTTTTTAAGCCTTCAATACCTAATTACAGCGGCTAATAGTTTGTAGAGAAACATTATATGAGGTTACATACAAAACCAACTCATGCCTGTAAAAGTTTGGAAAGCTTTACACATTAATAAGCAAATATTTTATCTTTTTAAAACAGAAATAGTCTTCCAGAGAAACACCTTGTGGGCAGAGAACTATCCTGCATTCTATGCATGCAACTTCCATGATCTTTCTGCCAACATTACTAGTTCACTAGAGAAGGACTTGCTTTTTTGAGACTGGGAGCTAAATTAATATTTAGCAGGTGGGCAAATTGTGCAATTACCAGGTATGTGAATATGTGCACTTCTTATGGGCATTTTATCTTGACTTAAAGTATCTAAATATTTATTGAATATTAAAATCATTTATTGCCAGTAAGAAAAATATGATTTTTTTTCTGTAGCGTAACACAATTAGATATTCCCTTAAAATATGGAAATATAATTTAGTCCTTCTGATCTAGATAATTAGGTCTTGCTTTTTTATGACAAGCTAGCAGAAGTTTTTTTTTTTTCATTTTATTAACTAAAAAAATTTAATAAAAATATAGAACAAGATAAACAGACTATGAAGCATTTGCTTTGGATAAAAGCAGTTGTAACACCATTTGAAGTGGGCAAGGAATATTTACTGATATGATCATTTATGACTTAACTATTACAATTTGTTAGCAGAGCTGACCTTTTTCTTGTAAGCAAAGGGCAAATTTTACAGCTTTTTGAACATGTCTTATTTAGTTAGAAGGTTTTGCAGAAAAGTAAGATGTAATGACATTTACTTTTATTCTAGTTCACTGCTGTTTCCTTCCTTTTGCTGACTTTGAGAGCCAAACATCCGTCAGTCTGTAAATGGAGTAATTAAAACTCTTACCATAAATTTAAAGCAATTAAGAGTTCAGTTACAATGCTACAATAGAATGTGGGTTTTATATAAGTGTTTACTTCCGCAACAATAACATAAGGTTCCACAGAGAGAAAAAAAAACATCAACTAATATTCTTTAGAGTCTGGAAATATAATTAATCCAAAAGGTTACTGCAATCTAGAGCATTTTGCTGCACCCTTGGGTTGTAGAAATGAACAGAGGATGGTTATTGCTTTTGCATTGCTTAAGACTGGCTGCACATGATCAGATATCATGCAGAAAGCAGTTTTCCAATCAACAGATAATTGCCTATTTCCTAATATCATGAAAATATCAACGTTTTGACATCGTCAGTTGTCATTCCTGTCATATGAGCAATTGTGCACCAGCTAAGACTATCTGCCTAGTAACATTTTGCCATTTTGACTCCAGATGTTGGGATGTAACAGTGATTGTCTTCCTTGTCAGCTCCTGTTAAATGCTCTGCGATTACCAAACCAATTCACTCCATTGATTTCCTAAAATTCCTGCATATGTGGCACACTGGTGCTTTATACCGCTGTAGACTGCACATAGTTTTATCTTATGCATCTAAAAATCAATAAATTCCATTGCACATTCTCAGGATGTTAAAACATCCTGAAATCAAAGTACCAGTAAAACCAAAAATTAAAATGTATTTAATCCGACACACTGTTTATTTTTACCCTGTACTCATAACATTTGTTCATACATTTTGCACACTTAGGGGCAGATCAAGGGTCGAATTTTGAGGTGATGGGAGTTTTTTTAAACTCCCATCAACTCAAAATTCGAAGAAAAAAAATGGAAATGTATTTTAAAAAAATCTAAGTTTTTAACTTCAGGTGAATGGGCTGTATTAGAATAGTTTGAAACAAAGTTTTACCGAATTCAAATCAAAGTATTTGCCCCAAAAAAATCCACCAAATTACTCCAAATATGTTCTAGGAGGTCCCCCATAGGCTAAAACAGCAATTCAGCAGGTTTTAAATGGCAAATGGTCGAAGTTGAAGTTTTAAAGAGACAGTACATGATCAATTTCGATATTCCGATCCGCGATTCTAAAGCTCCCCATAGACGCGACGATTCTTCTTGCCGAACGACCGATTTTAGGGAAGTCCGACCGATCCTTCGAAATTATTGTGCGGTTAGTGGGATTCAAACGATCGTACATCTTACGATTTTTCAGCTGACATCTGTCAGGAAATTGATCGGCCAGGTCAAAAAATCTTTGTCGGTCCCAGTGCAATCTATCTATGTTTGCAGGGCCAAGCAGGCAGCTCCCCTTTGTTTTCCTGGCAAATTGGTCTTTTTAGTTGATGGTAAATTCGTACGATCGTTCTGAGAAGATCGTGGTCTCACGATCAGGATCTGATCTTTTAAAAATCTCAACATCTATGGCCAGCTTAACTTGTAGCGTCGGAGTGGGTCGAGGAGGTGCCGCATCTCTAGGGCAGTTAGCTCTATTGCGTTTGCTGTACTAAAGGAGCCGAATTTCCATTTTAAATAATGGAAATTCGGCTGTCAAACTTGCCAGAGGCCGATTTTTGCCGCCCCTGGTAACTGGCCACTATCTCATTTGATGTGTTTTACAAAAAACAAAAACAAAAAAAAAACATGTTGACTACAAAACCCATGGATGCAAATACTGAAGGAAGCACTTGTGCCCATGGGATGTATCGTGCTCTTCACCTAATGCCAGATTAAGAATCTGATATAGAATACAACTCTATCAGGCACAAGGCATGTACTGGGTTCCCTGGGCCTTTTGTTTAATGGCACTCTTGCATGTCTGAATGATACACAAAATAAGGGAATCCAATGGAATGTGCCACCCACGACCAAGGCCTTATGAATACAGCTATACCAAATGCAGACTGTATTTCTGGGTGTGAAGAGAGCCTGCACCTTTGGGCATAAACTTTGGGACAATTTGTGCCATCATTAGTACTTCAATGCTTCATTGGCGCATAAAATGTAAATACCACTGCGAACGATAGTGACGTCATTGTTTCTGTCCTTATTGAACAATTTTTAGCCTCAACAATTTTCTCACTAAGTTTGAGAACAAAAGTCTTTTGCAAACATGCGCAGTGTATGTAATAACATTTTGCAGTTGCAAAGAGTTTTTAGCAACAAAATATTCAACGCAACTCCAGAGCAGGTGTTACCTCTGACCTTTACTTAGCATTAATAAGCCATGTAATATTCTTCAACTAACGATTTTACATTGCGAACAGCGCTAAACATTCACAAAAATGCCATTTTAAATAACCCTTGGGATTTTAATTACATTCCCCCTTAAGATCCCTACATCAATACTTTAATTAGGGAATACATTTTCAGCTAAAAAAAACTGACTAAATACTATTGTTCTTTAATGTGATATAAAACCATTACTGTAGTCACTTTATTTCAGAAATATTGATCTATCTTTCTCTCTCTCTCTTTCTCACTCTCTCTCTATCTCTCTTCCTGTATGGAACCGAAACGTCGGCTTTAATAAACCTTGCTATTTCTTCAAAGTCCTCTGCACTCAACCCATTATTAATATATTTAAGACAGAGACATTTTGTGCATACTGCTACTGAAAAATGCCTTACCCTTTAAACATAACAGGGATTGTTTGTCCATATATTGCAATATATTTAAGCTGGCCAACTACGTCAAAGTCATCCCATATCTGGCCAGTCCTATGCTCAATTTTCATCTGATTCATTAAGAATTCTATTGCTTCATTATACATTTTACAAAGGGACTAAGTTTTACCTGCAACTTACTAGCTGCTTTCAAAGTAAAACTCCCAAACTTGGCTGCCCTTTTATTAGACACCAGTGGGATCACCTGACTATAGCTGGGAAGGGTGGGAGCTACAACATGGAGCTGGTCACTGCTCCTGTATAACTATAACAAACAAGGGAAAGTTGTGCTCACCACTAATTTTTAAAACCATTAGGCAGGGGTGCAATGAGCACCCCTGCCTAATGGTTTGGCCATTTGCTTTGTAAGATGTTGCATAATTTTACTTGAATTGGACATGTGAGGCAAGCGTGCTTAAAATCAGCAGCTGTTATTGTATATGATAGTAAATCAGTCAGTGCTACAACTTCTATGTCCTCATCAAGTGTATCAGAAGCTGCAGGTAAAGGTAAACATGAAAAACAATCAGCAGTAACATTTTTCAAACCTGGTTTGTATTGCATTTTGTAGTTGAAATTCCATCTAGCTATACACATTCCAGCTCTTCCTAGTCCCTTTGTTGTAAGCAGTGTAGTTAAAGAGCTAGTGCATAAGGTAAATTCTCTACCCCATAGGTAGGTTCTACATTTTTCTGTTGCACAAACACATGCTAGAGCTTCTTTTTCAACAGTTGAATACTTTCGCTCTGCCTCTGTAAGTGTTCTGGATGCAAATGCAACAGTTTTCTCTGTATGATCAGCATGGATCTGTGTGAGAACTGCACCAATGCCCATAGTCTGAAGCATCTGTAGTAACCATAGTGGGTAGTGCAGGATCCAATAAAGCTTGCGCTGGACTGTTCACAATTAGCTGTTTCACTATTTCAAAGCTATGTTGAGCAGACTCTGACCACACCAGACTTAAAGTTCCACGTAATAGTGCTCTAAGTGGCTCCACAACTGAAGCATAGTTGGGAATAAACTTAGAAGTAAGACTTAAGAAAGCTCGTAAGAAAGCTCGTAAGGTCTGGAAATCAGATGGAGTAGGTGCTTGTGTAGCAGCATTGACATGGTCAGGATCAGGCTGTAATCCATCTTGTGAAATTATATGAACCAGAAATGACAGCTGAGTTTGTCTGAAGTGGCAATTGGAAAGGTTCCGTTTCAGTCCTGCAGAATCAATGCATTTCAGAACATCTTTTAGGTACTTGTCATGAAGATCCATAGTTGGAGCATAGACAATCATATCATCCAAGTAGCATTCTACACCAGGTATGCCATGGAGTATAGAAGACATTAGTCTTTGAAAACAACTTGGTGCTGAAGCCAGTCCATAAAGTACATGCTTGAACCACAACAAACCATCATGGGTGATAAATGCAGTGAGGTTTCTGCTTTCCTCATGCAGTAATACTTGATGATAAGCACTCTGAAGATCCACAATAGAAAAGAATTTTGCTCGTCGGAGTTCTGAAAATATTTCCTCTATGTGTGGCAAGGGATGATTATCCATAACAACTGCTTTATTAGGTTCACACAGATCAACACACAATCGAATACCTCCAGTTTTCAGTTACAACAATTGGTGAAACCCATTCAGAGGATTCTGATTTTTCAATCACATCATGCTCTACCAGTTTCTGTAGTTCCTGTGAGACAGTCTCCCTTATAGAGTAGGACAATCGCCTCAATTTCTGGAGTACTGGTTTTACATCTTGTCTCAACTGAAGTTTGTGTACAAAGTTCTTTGCACAACCCAGTGAAGTGTTGCTTTGTGGTGAAATTTTAGACACTGGCTGTCTGGCAGGCACTGGTGCTGTAGTAATGAGACCATCAACTAATTGTAGGTTTAATGCAGCAAAGAGATCCCTTCCAAGTATAGCAGTGCCCTTATTCACAATGTAAAAGTCACATTTTGCAGTATTTGATTCAAATTGTACAGTCACTGGCAAGCAAGGATTAGCCTTTGCCACTGCTGTTTCATTTTGGCTAGCAACTGTAATAGCCTTTGCAACGGTTAAATCCTGCTCTAGGAGCAGTCTCTCCCTAATGCGAGGTGAGTTTGTTTTTTCCACTATTTGGTCTCTTAGTATTTCATCTGTTAGATTCCCAAAGCAAAGTCACAGGTAACATATATATATATATATATATATATATATATATATATATATATATATATATATATATATATATATATATATATATATATATATATATATATATATATAAACAAACAAGGGAAAGTATTGCTCACCACTATTTTTTAAAATTGTTTAAAGGGTAAGGCATTTTTCAGTAGCAGTATGCACAAAATGTCTCTGTCTTAAATATATTGATAATGGATTTAGTGCAGAGGACTCTTGTATTTGTCTATATGTATTTTGTGGTCACAGCCTCATTGCACCCCCGCCTAATGGTTTTAAAAATTAGTGGTGAGCACAACTTTCCCTTGTTTGTTATAGTTTATACAGGAGCAGTGACCAGCTCCATGTTGTAGCTCCCACCCTTCCCAGCTATAGTCAGGTGATCCCACTGGTGTCTAATAAAAGGGCAGCCAAGTTTGGGAGTTTTACTTTGAAAGCAGCAAGTAAGTTGCAGGTAAAACTTAGTCCCTTTGTAAAATGTATAATGAAGCAATAGAATTCTTAATGAATCAGATAAAATTGAGCATAGGGCTGGGCAGTTTATATATATTGCAAAATACGGACAAACAATCCCTGTTTTGTTTAAAGGGTAAGGCATTTTTCAGTAGCAGTATGCACAAAATGGGTTGAGTGCAGAGGAATCTTGTATTTGTCTATCTATCTATATATATATATATATATATATATATATATATATATATATATATATATATATATATATATATATATATATATATAGTGTATTTCTTTTATCTTGATAAAGGTCCCTGGTGAGGATCGAAATGCAGATCAAATAAATTCCTGATACAGTATATATATATATATATATATATATATATATATATAAACACATAATTATGTGTTATACATGCACACAGTAATGATACAGGACTATTACTAAGAGCACAAAAAAACAGTACAACGACACTTAATATTTTGATGCCGTAATTATCAATAAGGTATTTAGTGGACTATCTAATGGTATAACCTGACGCTGATTGTCTTTGCTGCATAGCTTTTTTTTTTTTTTATAAAGAACTATCATTAATGCTAACATCCAGACAACTGGAGGTGAATCTATTGCGCCAAACAAATAGTCTTGCTTACATTTTGTGGTAATTAGATTGTACTTTTTGGCAGGAAGTTAGTATGTTCATGCTGGGCTTTGAACTTCATTGACAGTGTGTAGAATCCTCCAGTGTCAGTGTACTCAACCATGTCTTTCTACTTGCTTTCAGCATTAAAGATTTAATAGCTTTAAACATAAAAATGTTTCAGCATGCTTGGCATGTACAGGAAACAACAGCTCAGAATTACTTTTTATTTTCCTTCAGTGCATGATGGGGAATTAACTTACTTACTTGTATGCAGTGTCGGACTGGCCCACCAGGATACCAGGAAAACTCCCTGTGGGCCCAGGTGTTAGTGGGCCCTCCTGCTTCTAAACATTTGGCCTATTTCATGGCCATTCCCTATTTCTATGAGAATAAAGAGGCTAAATAGATGGAATAATATGTTATAGTATGGAAAGAAAAGAATAGGAGAACAGTGGTTGACTAAGGAAAGAAAAAAAATAATACTTAGAGTGGGCCCCTGGTCTAAAGGTGTTTGGGTGGGCCCCTGGTCTAAGGGTTTTTGGTGGGCCCCTGGTGTCCTAGTCCGACACTGCTTGTACGTTATTTACACTGGAACACAATTTGATAACTAGCTTTCTGCAAATCCTCATTGCAAAATTACACTGTCATCAAAAAACCCAGAAAAAGTATAGTTTTTCACCTAATGGATAGAAATGCATTCAATTCAACAAAAGTGGCAGGAGCAACAAAAGTCCAAGAACATATTAACTGACAAATTATGTTCTTAGATATTTCCTTAACAAAGGTTGATTGACTAAAAAACAATGATGTGTGTGGTTAATTGTTGATAAACAGGCATTCAAGTGTAATCTAAGTTATGGTTATCAACTATTGCTTTTTGAACTGGACTGCACAAATCCATCAGTGGGATGCAACATAAGTTCTTTCCCCCATTACTTACCTTCTGGCTTCTGGTTTCACAGCGTTAGGACACTTTCTGCTGTTGGAAAAATGCCTGTACAGGTGTGTGGCCATACAGCCTGTTATTGACTATTGCAATTTGCCTGACAACTTAGGACAGGTGGAGTTCACCCCAAAAAAATGCAATTTAGCTTTTTCTGTGTAAAAGCTGCCTGAATAAAGCTGTCGGAGGATAGAAAACAATTACAAAAACAGGATTGTTTGGGGACCTACATGGATATATGAAAGCTTAGTTATAATCAAGTAAAATGTACTGTTTTATTACTACAGAGGAAAAGGAAACATGTCAAAAAACAAGATTTGTTTACTTAGATGGAACATTAAGGGAAATAGGATACTTGTATTTTGGAGATTTATATTTAATCCAATGTCTGTATACCAGTGTGTACATGTATTTCTGGCTATACCAATGAAGACAAGCAGGAACAGTGGCTTCTGGGGATCCAGTAATTTAAGAGTCCCCTGCCCCCATCCTGAGTGATGCAATTTCAGTATAAATGTATGTGACCTATTATTCAAAATGCTTGGGGTTTCCAGATAAGGGATCTTCCCATACCTTGAGTCTGCTAAAAACATTTAAAACATCAAATAAACCTAATAGGATTGTTTTGCCTTCAATAAGGATTAACTATATTTTAGTTAGAATCAAGTACAAGGTACTATTTTACAGTACAGGTATGGGACCTGTTATTCAGAATGCTCAGGACCTGGGGTTTTCCGGATAATGGATCTTTCCGTGATTTGGATCTTCATACCTTAAGTCTACTAGAAAAACATGTAAACATTAAACCCAATAGGCTGGTTTTGCTTCCAGTAAGAATTAATGATATATTAGTTTGGATCTAGTACGAGGTACTGTTTAATTATTACAAAGAACCATTTTTAAATATTTGGATTATTTGGATAAAATGGAGTCAATGCAAGATGGCCTTTCTGTAATTCCGAGCTTTCTGGATAACGGCTTTCCAGATAAAAGATCCCATACCTGTATAACAGAGAAAAACATAAATCATTTTTAAATTATCAAATTATTTGGTCAAAATGGAGTCTGTGGGAGATGGCCTTCCCATAATTTGGAGCTTTCTGGAGAATGGATCCTATATCTCTATTTGTACAAAACATTATCTAAATAAAATGTGCCAGTGCTTGACCTGGAGGATTAGCAATTGAGCCTATTAATTCTAGTTATGACACTGCATTTATAATATTTTATATGACCCATGAATTAAAGTATCTAGCTATCTTTTTCATCAGAAGCCCTTTTTATCATTTTGTGGTCATTACACAAAACTTGACCTAGGAAGGATAATAAACGTACACTA
This sequence comes from Xenopus laevis, assembly GCF_017654675.1. Lineage (NCBI taxonomy): Eukaryota > Metazoa > Chordata > Amphibia > Anura > Pipidae > Xenopus > Xenopus laevis. The sequence continues at coordinate 68,531,754 of NC_054386.1, forward strand.
CATTTGGCTTTGTTCCATATGGACATAAGAAATATCCCTTCTTGGTATTCCACTCTATTAGATTGCGTGGTGAGATTCTTATTGTGATGGGGATCTGCATGAATAATAGGGTGCAGGTTAAGAACAGTGGAATGAAATAGAGAAACAAATCATTGTGGGAGTGTATATATTTATAATAGTGTTTTTAAATCAAAAACATACCTTGTAACCTTAAATTCAGTAATGTCATTACACTAGCCAATACAGTAGCTGCATAAATAGAAGGAAATTGACAGCTGGACTTTACTTATTTATAGCTAAAGAATATTCATATCCATTTCTGTTGCAAGAAGGTATCAACATGTAAAATTTTACCAATTTAATTTGTGACTGTCAAGAGCAGGTAGGTCAGGTATAACTGTTTCCCACATCACATTTTATACATAAACATCAATGCAGAGATACTGTTAGCCCTCTATTTTATCCTTCACCACTTCAATTATAGTCTCTCTGACTCTGGTGTTACAGATCCTTGTTTTTTTGCAAATTGTTACCTTGTCCTGTTTTTTTTCCCCTTGCACCTTAGATTTGATGCACTTTATAGCTTAGCATGTACAGGTATGGGATCCCTTATCCAGAAACCCATTATCCAGAAAGATCCAAATTACAGAAAGCCTGTCTCCCATAGGGGCAAATTTACAAACCTTCAGAAATTGGGCAGCGACGGCTTCACTCACATCGCCACACTTCGCCAGGAGAAAATTCGCCAGGACAATGCTAATTCACTAAAATGCAAAGTTGCGTTCAGGATGCCGAACGATGGTGAAGTTTCATTAGCGTTAATTCGGCAAGCAAATCGAAGTTGTGGTACCGTTAGCTAATTTGCATATGGCGGGAAGTTAAAGTTGAATGGACGTATATGTTGCAGCAAATACATTACATTACACAAGCCCAGGGAACGTTAATAAAATAAAATAATAGTTGTATAATAGTAAAATAAAAAGTTGTTATAATGCCCTACACATGAGCCCAGTGTATGTGCCATATGTAAGGAAATTAAGGAAATTTAAAAAAAATTAAGATTTTTTGCAGCCCTGAAAAACTGAAAAGTCGCCAGTTTTTATTTGGGACTTAATTTTTTTTGAGGAACTCCTATCTACTCTATTGCACTTCGCCTGGTCTGAGGTGGTGAAGGCAAGTCTGGCACAAGAGGTAACAGCCAGAGCGAAAATCCGCCTGGCGTTAGAGTGCAAAGTTGCGCTAGAATTTATTTCCTTCGCTAGCGAATTTACCCCAGCGCCCATTAGTAAATCGGCAATGTCCCGAAATGACGTCACGCTGGTGAATTTTCACCAGCGTTAGTCACTTCGCCCTTTAGTAAATTTGCCCCATAGACTCCATTTTATCCAAATAAGCCAAAGTATTAAAAATTATTTTAATTTTTCTTTGTAATATTAAAACAATACTTGATCCCAACTAAGATATAATTAATCCTTATTAGATGAAAACCCAATAAAAAAAGCCTATTGGGTTTATTTAATGTTTAAATTATTTTCTAGTAGACAAGATATGGAGATCCAAATTATGGAAAGATCAATTATCCAGAACGCCCCAGGTCCCGAGCATTCTGGATAACAGGTCCCACACCTGTAGTAACTTACTGCATAAACTTAACTGTTTTAAAAGTGGCCAATGAAGGAATTCAGCTGGTGTTAACATTGTATTTACAGCAAAAAAAAAAAAACAGATATACAGGAAAAACCCTTGAGAGCTTTCTGTTCTCCCGGACAGTAGTCTTTATATTTTATTATCCCTTTTCAAACAAATGGCACTTTGTGTTCAGTGCTTGCGTGAGAATAATAGAAGGATTCGTTTGGATGAAAGATTAGTCTCACAAGAACAACTGTGCTCTGCATGTGTGCTGCTGGCAGTAAAATTGAAGGATTGTTGGAAAACACAGCACAGAATTCTACTGCCTATATTTTAGTAGTCAAGGCAGCACTGCATTTGTTGTTGAAATCAATTTCAAATACAAACAGGAAGAAAACATCAGCATATGGCATTAGAATAACTCCATTACAGCTTTTTCTCAAGGCAGCATTAACACAGACTTTCTCAGTGGGGGGAATTAGCAGCCACCAGCCAATATATTATTTAGATTGCCATGTTGTGAATGGCAGTTAGGGTCTGCTGCATCTCAGACTTGCTTAAAATACAGCAAATGATGTCTATTTTCAACTTCCCGAAGATGTCATATTCCTTAGTAGGTGTCAAGTGTAAAAAAAACTGTTTACCGGAATATTGGATCTCTGTTATGTCTCAGATATAGCGAACCTGCACTTGTGTACTTTTCAGTGGCTCCAGAGAATCTTAATCAAGATGAAATGGGCTAGTAAATGTATGTGCATTTGCAGAAAATGGCAGTTAAATCACTGTAGGTTTTTTTTTTGCAGATGTTAATAGAATTGCTGTTATCTCACAGAGCAAGCAATAATACATTTGCCCAACTCATTATCAATGGTAAATTGAATATTTTTGTAAATATATCAATAACATATTTTAAGAAACTTTCCTTTTGAAAATGCATTTTTTACATGCTTCTTATTAACCAACTTTCTCTGCAGTTTTTGTGGTGAGTCTTTAAAGTTAAATTATGGATATTTATTATTTTAGGCTTCACTTTTCTTAATAGTGTCTCTTTAAAGGAGAAGGAAAGCTCCAAGACAGTTGATTGCCAATAGATTAGCCACAATAGTGCAAGCTATAACACTATATTTATTCTGCAGAATGCTTTACCATACCTGAGTAAACAGCTCTAGACACTGACTCTGTTTGTTCAGGATAGAAGCTGCCATATAAGCCTGGTGTGACATCACGTCCTGCCTGAGTCTCTCCCTGCTCACTAACAGCTCTGAGCTCAGATTACAGCAGGGATGGGAGGAGGGAGGGGGAGAGGAGCAAACTGAGCATGCTCAAGGCCGTGCCCTGGAGGTTTAAGCTGAAAACAGGAAGTCGGATACAGAAGCGCATGTGTACACAATAAAAGCAAAGAAATGTGCTGTTTCTTTGACAGAGGACTCAGAGCAGAATTACTATGAGGGTTTACTGGTGTATTTATATAGACCTTTCTGATAAAGCTTACTTAATTTTAGCCTTTCCTTCTCCTTTAAGTGCAAATTGTGTCCTCTGAGATATACTGCAGGTTTCTGCAGTACTGAAGGTAATATCCCATTTTTCTCAGGTTCATCAATGCTCTAGCATTATCCCACTGTTCTCTGTTGCCTCAATTATCCAGCATTGTCACTGTTCTCTTTTGTCTTGGTATGCTTTCATCATCTCATTTCTCTTAGGTGCTTTAGTGTCTTACCATCATCCTGTTTTTTTCTGGTGCCTCAGTGCTCTACGATCATCCCACTGCTCTTTAGTGCTTTGGTGCCCTTACACTATCCCATTTCTCTAGTTCCTCAATGCTCTAGCATAATCTCACTGTTCTCTGGTGCCTCTGTGCTCTAGAAATATCCAAATTTTCTCTGGGGTTTGAAGGAGCTAGTATTCCTACTGATCTGATTTGTTTTTGCGCTCTACCATCATCGTGCTGTTCTCTGGTACTTTAGTGTTTTACCATCATCCCACTGTTTACTGGTGCCTCCTTGCTCTACTCTCATCCTGCTGATTTCTGGTGTTTCAATGCTCTACCTTATTCCACTATACTCTAGTACCTGAGTGCTCTAACTTCCCCACTGTTCTCTTTTGTCTGAATGCTCTAGCATTCCCACTGTTCTCTTTTGTCTTGGTGCTCTACCATCATACCACTGTTGCTTGGTGCCTTAGTGCTCTACCATCATCCCACTGTTCTCTAGTGCCTTTGTGCCCTAACAATTTCCAATTTACTCTAGTTCCTCAATGCTCTGGCATAATCTCAATGTTATCTTGTGCCTCAGTGCTCTAGAAAATCCAAATTTTCCCTGGTGTTTCAAGGTGCTAATATTCCCACTGTCCTTTGTGCTCTACCATCATCTCACTGTTCTCTGGTGCTTTAGTGCCTTACCATCATCCCACTGGTTTCTATTGCCTCAGTGCTCTATCATAAAAATGCTGTTTTCCTGGTGGCTCAATGCTCTACTATTATCCCACTGTTCTCTAGTACCTCCGTGCTCTAGCACTTCCACTGTTCTCTTTTGTATTAGTGCTCTACCATCACCCCACTGTTTTCTGGTGCCTTAGTGTTCTAGGCTCTTCCCAGTAGTCTGTGGTGCCCATCATTGATTACAGTTCTCCATAGCAAGTTTGTGACAACTCACGCTGGTGGTCTAGTGGTAGGGAGCCGACAGGGACGCCTGTCTCCCCCCCTCGGCGGGGACGCCCGCCGCGAGACACCTCTTCTTCCAAGTCCGCGGCTCCTAAGGGCGCGTGTGGTGCACCTTTGCATTATTTATGGGCTCTGGCGTGTTGACGCCAGTGTGCATTGGTGCGAAATTCAAACGTATTCAAAGCCACAGCACACTACCCTCACTGCCCATTATAGGAGTTTGCTCCTGGAGCTTTTGAGCATTGTGCTAACCTGTTATTCTGATTCTGATTCCTGTGTTGACCCCTGCCTGGCTATTTGATTAAGCTTTAACCCTTCTGGTTGACTTCCTGGTTTGACCCTTGCCTGCCTGACTTTGTTTGTACTCTGCCTGCCCCGACCTGATCTGACTACAATTCCGCCTACGCCTTGTTCCGCAACCTTCTGCCCAAAGACTCTGCTTTACTGTTGTGCCCCTCTGCTTGTCCAGAAACCCTCACCTTGCACCTCTCGTTATAAGACCTGGCAGCATCTGAGTAGCTGAGGGCTCCTCCCAAGGCCAAAGGCGGCTGTTACAGGCAGAAGCACGAGCCAAGACCAGGGTGCATGGCATTGGTTCTGGATTTAGGGTGCGAACCGTGACAAAGTTTATGTGGATGTTCAGGCATACTAGCTCATAGTTTTAAGACTGCTACATGAAACAAATCTCTTAATATATTGCTTGATAAATCTTATAATACATTCACCATTAAAGCTGTTAAATGACCAAGCCTATAATTTTGTGGATGAAAACAGATGTCATTTTATAATAATGACACAACAATTACAGTTTCATAACCATGCTGTATACAGATAAATCCTTGAAGAATGAAAATAGTAATTTGATGGTTTCATGATTATTATTACTTTGTGATTATGAAATCACTACTGAAATGTCCATTATGAATACATATAGAGGAAAAAAATATAATTATTTTGTAAAGCTTGGCATTTAAATTAGCAGCAGGAAGTTGTCCCACACTTGCATTGTGCTCTCCAAACTTAATGGCTATTTAGATCACTGCTCGCTGACCACTGTCCTGAATGTTGTGCATTATGCACTGCATTGTATTGTTCTGACTGACTCACGTTTGTTCAACTCTACACTGAACTCAGTATACAGACTTCATTAATATGGTTAGAATTTCACTGTAGATGAGAAGGATAGAGCATTATGTATGGTTAGTTTTTTCAGTACCAGGACAACTGGTTAGTCAATGGGTCACCTATAATTAGTTATGAAACCTTTAAAATGCTTTAGCTTTGAGCACGCTTATCATTGAGTATAAAACAGCACATTTAGGGGCACATTTATCAAGGGTCGAATTTCGAGGGTTAATAAACCCTCGAATTCGACCCTTGAATTTAAATCCTTCGAATATCGAATTCGAAAGATTTAGCGGAAATCCTTTGATCGATCGAAGTAAAAGTCGAACGATTCTAACGATTTTAAGCGATCGATCGAAGGATTTTTATTCGATCAAATTTTTTTTAGCAAAGTGCTGGGGAAGGTCCCCATAGGCTAACACTGAACCTCGGTAGGTTAAAAGTGGCGAAGTCTGTAGTCAAAAAAGACTTCGACTATCGAATGGTCGAATAGTCGAACGATTTTTAGTTCGAATCGTTCGATTCGAAGTCAAAGTCATAGTCGAAGGTCGAAATAGCCCATTCGATGGTTGAAGTAGCCAAAAAAACATTCGAAATTCGAAGTTTTTTTTTATTCCATTCCAAATCAAGCAACATGTTAGTGCTCACCATTCCAACTAATGTCTCCCTGCAAATTACTTGATTCAATGAAGCATTAAGAAATCATGATGTTTAAATCAGTATAAGTGGAGTTGCCATAATGATTTCTGCAGTACTGAAGTGGTATTAAATCGAAATAAATCATGAAACAATGAACCTTTGTGTTAATATCATAATTTATATGGCAAAATACTTTACCAGTTAATAAGCTACAACCACCATAGTTTTACTGAGCAAAAACAACCATACAAAATGTTTTATTGGTTTAAGAACCTATAATATGTCTTCAACAGGCATATGAGTAAAAAAAGCAATGGGACAAAGCAGTAATAATGTTCTGTAAATATTGTCTTTGAATTTATTATAGCGTTGTTGAGGCCCTTTAAGGCAGTGCAGATGATTATAGGTCAGAGCTGTCACTTCCAGGTATTCTTATACTGAGACTGAATTCCATTTTGGCAAGAATTTTATAGCGTGACTAAACATAATAATAATATATAATCCATTGATGTTGGATAGTTATGCATCTCCTGCCCTGTGGTAGCTGAATTTGACATTAAACTTACAGTAATTTAGCTGGCTACAAACAATAGCACTCTGCATTTCTGATCAGCTAAAACGACTAACACGCATTTGCCTGCAATGTCCATGCTTTCATCCACAGCTTGGCTCTATCAAAATGACTTATTGAGCTGTTAGAGTAATTAATGGGCAGTAAAATAAATTTTATAGTTTGGCCACTAGAAAATGTTGTTTCACTAATTGTTGTGTATTTAGGACAGAATAATGTCTAAGCGAAATGATGATCACACTTGACAGAGTTTATTAGTGCTTACTAAATATTTTATAGTGAATATGGATTATTATCCATGTGATTTTTTAAGTATTGTGGTAATGTGGGTGTAAGGCGACTGGAATCCAAAACATGAATTCTTTAAGGGGCAGATTTATTAAGGGTCGAATTGAAAATTTGAATTCGAATGTTCGAATTTTTTTTATGGTCAAAACTGTAAAATTCGACTAGGGAATTATCCAAACTTGATTCGAGTTTTTTTAAAAATTCAATTTGATTTTCAAGATTTGTACTCTGGCCATTTAAGAATTCAAATTCGACTATTCGCCACCTGAAACCTGACAAATTAATGTATAAGTCAATGGGAGAGATCCAGTGATCATTTTGGAGATGTTTGTAGCCTTCCTGACATTCAAGTTTTTTTCAGAGAAAAAAGTATTGTATAATTGTACGAATTTTACACATCCAAAAACTATTTAATTATACAAATTATTATAAAAATTATTATACAAAACTTGATTCAAGTTTTTTTTTCAGATTTTTCTCCCCCAATAAAATTGAATTTATTAGAGTTAAAAAAAACTCACCTGTATTAGAAATTCAACCCTTGATACTTTCACCTACTTTGTAGCCTTCATCGTTGTTTCCTGTCTCTTGTCCCCAGTAGCTTTTATTCACTTATTACTGTCTAATTGTTTTGTTTTAGACTTACCCAAGGCTTTATTAATCACAGTGTGTGATGATAACCTTCACTTTCTATAGACCTCCTTTGGTGTTATCATACCCATACAGAAAGCCAGCACAGGGCATGGAATACAATAATCCACAGTAATAATCACAATGGGTCGTTTTATCTCAGATTAACAACATTTATTTCTTCTTAAAGGGTAATAAAAACCTCTGATCAGACACTTTCACACTTTCTATTTCACTTAGAAGGTATCTAGCATTTGTGTTTCTTGCACTTTATTTTAAAAAACTATCCTGTTGCCTTTGCTCTTCAAAGCATTTGTGGGAGCAGGAGATGATAGATAATCAAATTACCCTTACCAGTTCTCCTTCTTTCCTATAACACTGATATATACAGTAATCAACAATTAGGAGATCATATACATAGAGCACTTTTTCTCTATCAGAGAAAGGGTAATGACACATGCCACCAAACAAACGTATGGGGATCCATATGGAATCAAGCCAATAGCAGGAAGTGAAGAGGAGCTGTGGCACTTCTTTAAATCTTCAAATTTCCCAATTAAAGAAATGTTAGTAATGTTAGTAAATAGTTCCCTTCAATTTAGTCTAGCCACATTCAAATCTTGAATCCAAGCCTTGAATTCAAAATCAAGCACCTACTTTGAAGCCACTGAGAGCAACATCCAAGGGGTTGGTGAGCAACGTGTGGTCCACCCACACTCTAAAGTTAATGACACTTAGCTGAAAAGTGAAAAAGATGGATCATTTTTTGATTTAAATGTGCTATGATTAGTGACGATCAAAGTGTTTCAGCAGGTATGAATTTCTGCCAACTAATGCCAATACTTTGCTCCACACATTATGTACATTTTTAAATTGCACTCATATGTGAATATGCAAATGTAGGTTTGGATGAGGTTTGATAATTATTCTGCATTTGGCTGATCCTAAAATAATATGGATTTGGTGTATTCCTGATGGTAAATGTGTGACACTAGGGGGGTTACTTATTAAAGTCTGAATCCTAAAACTTGAAAATATTTAGTTTTTTTAACTAAAAAATCCAAATTTTTAGTGGGAATTTTTTTTTGTGATTTACCCCAAGGATGGAAAAAGTCTGAATCTGAAAATACTCCATCTCAGACCTGCCGAGGTTGTATAAAAGTTAATGGGAAAGGTCACTATCCTATTTGGAAGTGTCTGTGGTCTGTGCTGGAAGTAGCCCAAAAATCCGTCTATTTGGAGCGATTCAGGAATTAAATACGAAAAAATCGTACAATTTGGATTTTTGCCCAATCCGAAAAAATTTGCTTTTTTTAATAATAAATAAGGTTGACTTGTGGATTCTAGTTTGGTCAGACTTTTTTTATTTTAAATACTCGGATTTTGATAAATAAGGCCCTTTGTTCAAAACACTAAATTCTGCAGCAAACTTTCTGTGTATATTAGAAAATAAAATGACTGTTCTCTATTGTTCAGTTTTATAACTCAAGAGGCAAGCACTAAGGGGAAATCTTTGTATGGCTATTTATTATTCAGAATCACTAACCTGTCTTCATATTTACTTTCACTTATCTCTCATGCACATCCCAATCAATGTAGCCAATCAATCACTGTCCTATCTGACTGCCACTTTGCAAGACTGAACAAAGGAAATCACTTGCAAAGGTGTCCAAACACACAGTCATTTCCAAGTCCAAGATAAGAAAAGCAGGGTTCTTGACAAAGTTCTCCTCCCTTCTCAGTCATTTAAAAGTTTCTGATATGGTAATACCTGCAAAGTTTGGTTTAAGTAACTGTGCTGATACAATTATGGCGACAGCTGTTGAAATCTGAATGTTAAAACTTGGAAACGCTATGCCAAAAGCTCCATGGCCAGCGGATATAATATATAATGAGCTTCATAGAGGCTTTTAAAGCTATGACTATGTTTTTAACATCACATTTACCTGCCTGAATCATACGCTAGGAGGATTGTTATTAGGAATTCTCAAGGTAGGTGAGGGTTTTATAAGATTGAAAGGTTAAGAGAATATTGTAAGGAAATGGTCTGTTAGAAAAGTTCATGAAATTGCTCCAGGTCCAGAGAGTTCAGTATAAAGAAGAGGGCAACAATAGTAAAGGTTATTGAAGGAAAACTATACCCCTAAAATGAATACTTGGCAAACTTTACACTATAGTAAGTGGCATATTAATAAGCCTTAACAAACTCGGATATAATGTACATTTACCTTGTATATTTATGTAAATATTTCCCTTTTACATCTTTTTACTTGAGCCCCAATGTTATGATGTTCTTTGTGCTGCCAGATCACCTGACCAGAGATACTGCAGCTTTAACTTTAACAGGAAGATGCTTGGAAGCAAGAGACAGAACGTTGTTCATTAATTGACTTATGTGACCTAACATGTATTGTTTGTTTCTGTGCACTGTGAATTGTACGATCCCAGGGGGTAGTCCTTATTTCTTAAAATGGCAATTTTCTATTTAGAAGTACCCAATGGCACATACCACTAAAAAGTGTACACCCACAGCAATCAGGCACATGTATAGTTGCTAATGTCAATGCTGATATTCTAAATTAGTTCTTATTTTTTAAGAATGTCTCCTATTTATCTAGTCCATCATTCAAATCTCTCCATGGTTGGCTTAGTCTTCGTAGCCAAACAAGCGTTTAACAGTCATGGTACATGCAGCATTTTGATTGTAGAAGTAGAAAAAAACAAAACGTTTTTTTTTAAGTCCTGAGAGTGCGGACTCCATTTGATGTTTGTATGAATATTCACTGAATCGGCACCCAGGCAATTTATTGGACTTTTTTGGATTTCTTGGAATATATATATATATATATATATATATATAACTGTATTTTACAGTTTCTTCTATAACAGGATATAAAACTTTTAATTTCATAATTATCACGCCTTGATATTACCCATTATATTGCAGGTAGCAATCAACACTGACACATTATTACAAAGAGGAATTACTCAGTTGTCAATTGAAATATGGTTTCAAACTAAAATGTGTTCTATATGCTAAGCAGAGCAATAAAAACCCTTCTCTGGATCATCAGAAGCAGGTGATTTTAAAGCCATTATTGCCCTGGGCAGATGGTTAACATAGTTTTCTTCATTATGTTCTGCTTTTTTGTGTACATAAACAATATATATTTAGTTTCTTTTTCTGGATGGAGGTTATGCTTCTTTTTTTAAAAGGCTTCTGCAACAAAATACTGCTTCTAGCCATACAGCTCACTTTCCCTCTAACCCAACTCCTATCTTGTCGAATCTATAAGGAGACACTTTTTTCAATTAAAGAGCTCAGAAACTAAGGGGGTTATTTACTAAACTCTGAATGCAAAAATCCCGTAAAATGTGTGATTTTTTAGTATAAAATCAGACTTTTTCAGAATTTATTATACCCCGAGGATGCATATAAGTCATGGGGAGACTTCTCACAGTTTTTTTGATGTGCGCTGGGTTTCGTGCAATACTCCTGAAGTTTTCAGAGTTTTTGGCAAAAAGCATAAGAAATCTGAGTTTTCTGGTGAAAAATCCGTAAAAATCGTGAAAATCTGATTTTTTCCTGCAAAGCTAATTTTCAGGCAAATCTAATAATAAATCCGGTGAAAAAACCCTGTGCAGATTAGATCTGAGTTTGTGGCTGGAAATGTTGAGATAAATTCAGACTTTGATAAATAACCCCCTAAAACTATCCCTTTATAACAATAACAATGGGCCAGATTAAATTCAGTGAGAAAACTGAAGATTTGGGAAAACTTGATGGTTTTAAGTCACAGAATAAATCTGCGAGTGCAATAAAAATAAATTGATATTAATTTGCTTACTTAAAATATGTTTGCTAAATCTTGAAAATTCGAGTTTAGAAAACTTGAAATAAAAAAAAAAAGATTGTATTTTTATGCCACTATTTTCTCAAATCACGGAAAACACACAATTTAGAATTTTAATAATGCTGCCCCTTAGTATTCATGTCAGAAACATCTGTCAGTCCCCAAAGTATTAGTCATTTAACAAACAGGAATTTGAATGCAGATAAAATAATTGTGCTTCTTTCTAATAAGCATTGTAAACAAATAAACCATAAACTGCACAGTTCTAGCACCAAGAATAATGTATCATATAAACATCTAGGTCATAAAAAAAAATAATAAAGGTTTCAAAGCAGGGATTTAATGATTATACTTATGGCTTTAAATGTTAATACTGACTCACTAAATATATTTCCACTATATATATTTTTTTTTTTGTGCTCAAGCGTCGGCTGTTAAAATGGATGGGAGCATTTTGCATGAAGTCTGACAATGCATCTTAATACTCAGTGAATGCTTCAACTATTGGGAAATGATGTTAGAGTCCAAAGTCTTAACACCTTTATCTGCCTTTGTGCTTCACAAAATCTAAAATAAGTATGGAACTGCCAACTAACTTCAGCGTTTATGTATTTATTATTAATAGAAGGTTCTGTGCCCGATGCAAACTATGATTCTTAACTCCAAGCACTGACATTTCACTCATACACTCATATTTCTTTAAAAAAAAAAGACCTTGGTTATTTATTCCTCAGACAAGTTTTTGCACTTTGTGAAATAAAAAAAACATTATTTTCTGTCTCTTTTGTGTGTGTATATATATTTATATATATATATATATATATATATATATATATATATATATATATATATATATATATATATATATATATATTCCTGCTAATATATATTTATACTTTTATACTGCTTATGCCTGAGTTTTGATTTAGACATAGCTTCCTGCTCAGCTGAAGCCAGGCTAATAAGAAATGTAAGTGCATGGATTTCCTGTAAAATATTCTATAAAAAAGGGTGATTTTTACACCATGTGAATGCTTTGTGAGAAAATAATGAGCCATAGTGAGAAACGAATATGCTTTATAGATTTTCTATGATCTCTTCTCAATGAACATAACTTTACTATGATGGAAAAATCACCAGAAACACTGTTGTCAGGGGTAATTTAGCCACAGGAAAAAGCATTGTGTAGAAATGATAAAGTAAAATGATGACGCCTGCAGGAATGTACGATTATTAACTAGGCATGGTGAAATTAAATCCTACAGCGTCAAATTTTTTATCAGAGAATGCAAAACTGGCAAATATTAAAGACATAAAGAAACATTTGCTGAATGTATACTATATATATGGATATCAAGGATTTCTTTAGTTTAGAGTAATAGGAATTTATTTTAAAGTCCTTTAGACGCAGAACTAGTTTCTGGCTTTGAAGGGATGGTGGAAGTTATAGCTCACAGGTCAAACAACACACACGTATTAACAACACACATAATACATTGTCAAGGGACAAAGGAAAGCAAAAGCATTGGGACATTTGGCCAATGGGCCATGTCTCTCAGATGTGACAGTGTTAGCTTCCCTTAAAGTGGACCTGTCACCCAGACACAAAAAGCTATAAAATAAAAGTCCTTTTCAAATTAAACATGAAATCCAATTTCTATTTTTTATTCAAGCATTCATAGCTGTTGTAAGTTCATTTAAAAATCTCAGCTGTCAATCAAATATTGTCTTCTACTCCTCTATGCCTTAGGCATAGAGGCGGGGCAGACAATTTCTTTCACTTTCCATTTAGCGCTTGCACAAACAAGATTCTGAGATGATGCAAGGCTTTCCTTAATAACAGTGTCCACAAAATGGCTCCTGCCTGCTTACTATAATTACAAATTCCCAGACTGTAGGAAACAAGATTCAAATAATTTATATAGTTTAATTAAAGTTCATTTTGCTTGACTAATGTAATAAAATAGGATTTTAAATCATTTTTTTGGGTGACGAGTCCCCTTTGAGTCCCTGTTCTGAGTACATTTCTTACATCATCCTCTCCACCTGAAGTCAGGTCAGGTCTAAATTGTTAAATTTATTGATAAGTTTTTCAAGTGTTCTGGCATAATTCTTTGCTGTTTTACAGATTATACCAGTTTGTAGTTACTATGTGCCAAGAGCTTCCTATTTTTTTTTGCCCTGTCCACCATACACTTGATTAATGGATTATTTGCTGATGCCTAGCAGGTTTGATTTTGGAACTATAATAACCTTAATATAACCTTAACTCACATCTACTATACATGGATGTTTATTGCCAGAATATTTACTGATTTAACCAGAAACAGCTAATCTAATTCTAAAGGTTTTCAAAGTTTAGAGTAATTTGTGAGACCTGTGGCATCCCTACAAAGTTATAAAAATGCTTCTCACAGCATTATTGGTAAGCCAATGCCATAAAAATACTTTGAATTTGTTATGTTTTGGTAGCCGAGGATTAGTAGAATATAACAGTGCTTTATTAGCAGGTTCATGCAGCCATTACACAACCGTAAGCAACTCTAACACCACAAGCTGTATAGAAAGTATGCACATTATAAGTCTTGAGCACAGTGACATCTACAGTCCAGTATAAACACCACAGAATTATTGTGGAGCAGCAATTGAAGAGCTTAAGTGTGTATTAAAGATATATTTATCTTAAAAAAACAACTTTATTGTGTACACAATAAATATACCAAAACTGGGTCAGAGCTAATATAGTTAAAATAACAGGTTGCATAACCATAGAACATTAAAGGGCAGATTTATCATTGGTCGTAGTGAAAATTGGAAGCAAAAACAAAATCGAATTTAGAGCTATTTTTTGTGTCCAAATTTGATTCAAAAATTTGAATATTGAAATTTATCATGTACTGTCTCTTTAAAACTTTGACTTCGACCATTCACCATCTAAAACCTACTGAATTTTTGTTTAGCCTATGGGGGACCTCTTAGAACCTATATGGAGTCAATTGGTGGACTTTGAAAAATGTAAGATTTTTTTTTTTTTAAATACTTTGAATCAAATTCAAAACGATTCTTTTTATAAATTTTGGTTGTTGGTTTATTTGAATTAAGGGGCAGATTTACCAAGGGTCATCTAGTAAATTTTAATTTTCTAGTGTCAAAATTCACACATTCAAATCTTAATTCCCCTATTCAAATGTAAAATTGAATGTGTGATTTATCACACCTCGAACATGGAAACAGTTCTAATTCAAATATTTGACACCGAAAATCTGCCAATTTAATTTACAAGTCAATGGCAGAGGTCTGTTGAGCCATTTGGAGATGTTAATAGCCTTCTTGACAGTCAAGTTTTTTTTCTGGAGAAAAACTCGATTTGTACAAATCGAATATGAATCAAATACAATTTTTTGAATCTTAGACATTCATAATTTTTCTTAAATAACCTCCCAGTCGAATTGTGATTATATTTGAATTGAAAAAAATTCACATGAATTCTAAATTTGTCCTTTGATAAATGGGCCTCCAAGGATATTGTAATAGAAGGTTCGCAATTAAAATTGCAATTAAACGTATATTTTTTTCTTGATCACTTGAAATGAAATGGAAATGGAATCTGAAAAAAATTGCCTTGTTCAATTCATTTTAACAAATTTGAACAAAGTACTTGAAATGTAAAAAAATAGACATGAATGTAAAATATATACCACTGACTTATAAAGAAGCTTGTCAGATTTTTTGTTACCTTCATTTTTCATTCATATTTTCAACTCAAAAAGGTTTTGCTCCCTTTTCTTACCTATATGTTAAACCCCATTAATGTCTATACTGCATTCTTTATTTCAACCTGCATACATATATCAACTTCTTAAGGCCAGTGTCAGACTGGGACACCAGGGGCCCACCAAAAACCCTTAGACCAGGGGCCCACCCAAACACTTTTAGACCAGGGGCCCACTCTAAGTATTATTTTCTTTCTTTCCTTAGTCAACCTCTGTTCTCCTGTTCTCTTTTCTTTCCATACTATAACATATTATTCCATCTATTTAGCCTCTTTATTCTCATAGAAATAGGGAATGGCCATGAAATAGGCCAAATGTTTAGAAGCAGGAGGGCCCACTGACACCTTGGCCCACCGGGAGTTTTCCTGGTATCCTGGTGGGCCAGTCCAACACTGCTTAAGGCACTGCACCAATTTTACAAACATATTGACTTTTTCTGCAAGATGTAAAATGTAAGAGAACTGTTTTAAAGTTGCTTTTATCAGGAAAGTGATATGAGATTTCTGATGTCTTTCCTTAAAAAAGCAATATCAGAACAAGCCTCTTTCTTTCTTTTGATAAGTTCCCCCCCAACCAGATCACATTTGGAAACTGGTGGTGCTGTTGTTACAAAATGTGATTAATATATTAGTTGTAAATGTAGGGGACATGAGGAATCCTTCCCCTGTTTGTCTGCCTGTGACATCATCCAGCCCAGTTGCATGCTGGATAGCGACCCGATTGGCTGGGAACCCCAGTGCATCCTTGGGAGAAAGGGTGTGCCTGATTTTGGAGCCAAATGCACGGGGTCTCCCAGATAGAGAGCAGAGAGAGCCAGCGTGAGTAGCTGTAGACTGTAAGGTACAGAGAAGA
Organism: Xenopus laevis; assembly: GCF_017654675.1. Lineage (NCBI taxonomy): Eukaryota > Metazoa > Chordata > Amphibia > Anura > Pipidae > Xenopus > Xenopus laevis. The sequence continues at coordinate 68,547,774 of NC_054386.1, forward strand.
AGCTGTTGAATCTGGGTAGATTGGGCCCAGCCTGTCCGCTCCCAAGTTGCTGCAAACTCAGAAGGAGAAAGGTGCCACTAGTGAGATTGATTCTGCTGCAGAGCTGTGTGTAATCTCCAGTGTGAATTCCTCTGAGAGCACCCCGGTGAGTGAGCCACCCAAGGGAGGATACTGGCACGGATACAAGCGTGGGCCCCATACTGAAGACAGCTTTTAACCATTTACCTGCTACGAGGGAGCTGCTGCCAACTTCAAAAGGGCGAGGTACTTTTGGGGAATAAGGTAGCGCTACCTGGGGAATAAGAGCTCTGGGGAAGGGACAATCATATGAAATGTATGGTTATTAACCCCTTGTGGAGGATTGGGACTGTGATATTTACCAAGGACTGTGTAAAAGCAACAGTTAAGCACCTAATAGTGGTTTAGGTAGAGTCCCACGTGTCCCCAGTGTAGGAGTGTAACACCTATTTGGGCCACTCGGGGTTAATTCACCAGCTAGAACACTAGAGCATGGGTTACACGCGACTTACACCCAGGGCAGGGCCTTCGCTAAGTAGAAGTGTTCCCTCTATGGTGTAGTGCAACAACATCCCCCCCAGGTTACTGTGCACACACAAAAACAACTTGGGCGCCAGGAGGTTCTTAACAATCAGGAACGGTTTATTATGCCAAAAAGGGCAAATGACCACATGTTTCAGTACTCACGCAGGAGTTGAGGGAAACAGCATATTGAGAGTTCACACAGAACAAAGGCAGGCTCACACAGAGAGTACACAGGCAGATGCAGTACAACCTTTCCCTCCTGGTAGTTGTCAGGCAAGCAGCTTCTACCCTACAGTCCCTCTTCACTGAGGTCCCTGACTCGAGGCAACACACAGAGCCTCTGGGAAGCTACTCCCTTACTGCAAATACTTGTTGGAGCTTCAGCTGCTCTTTCTCTCTATCCTATCTCCCTTTCTCTCCTAGAGAGACTATGAGAAGTCTGCCCTAGTATATCTGTTCCTCATTCACGGGGTTACCTGGTCCCCGACTTGGACACATGACTTCTTCTGGGCCTATTGCACTCAGTCCCCCTGAGCACATCCAGCTGGAATCACATCCAGAGGCAAAAGAGGAAGTGGCCACTCCCTGCACACACTATATAGGAGTGTGTCAGAGCAGTGTCATCAAATCTCTCAGCCTATCACTGTAAAGGTTATTTTGTAACAGGGATTCTACCCAATAACCCAAGGAAATGGTGAAAAGATTAACTCTATAGGGCCTGTATCCCCATAGGGCCCTACAGGAGTGAAGTGTGTATTAGTTTGCCCTAGTGTTAAACTGTTTAAATAAAGTTTATATTTGTTCATTTGCAAACTGTGTGTTTTATTATTCCTAGTGGAACCCCCCTCAGTGTTCACTAGGTGGAGGCACTGCGCTGTAATTCCAAGTTCCCAGTACTTTTCATATGCAAAAGGGACTCAGGGCCCCTGGATTGCCAAGGGCAAGTTGCTAATTAAAGAGACAATAACCAAATTAGTGTTACATATAAATTTTTCTTCATATTTGGGAATCCTCAATAAAAATGGTAATTTTCAAAAGTGCTTAGAAAAGCACTACTGTATAACATTTGCAGTCTATATTTTGCAGTGGCAACATTCTTTTGTTTATTTTTATCTGTAAATTTTAATACATTGCTCCATGTTTTTCTAAAGGGGACAAAAATGATATTTCACTTAAAAAAAATTTAAATCAAAGTTTTTTGTGATTGCTGAGGATTGCTCATTTTTTTTATAGCAAAATTGCATGTTGAAGCTTTTTATAATTGCAGATCATTGTCTCTGCAGTGTTATATTATATGAAACTAATTGTAGCACAGCTGGAAAACTGGTTGCAAATCCTTCACTCTTAGCATCTTTATTTCTCGAGGGATCCAGGTGTCATGTAAAATATATCCATTGTCTACTTATTTCCCTGCTGTATTGGTCATATTAATTCTTAATTGTCCAGCAGATTGGAGATTAATGAAGGAACATATCTGTGTTTGTGCTTTCCATCTCTAACCAGCATTAACTCCTGTATTCAAACTGTTCTGCATTTGGAGGCTGACGATAACAGAAAGGAAAATCAACTAGGCAGAGCAATAAAATTGGCTATATTATAGTTTCCGTCCACAGATTAATCAGTTACATAAAAATAACCATAACGGATAGCCAAGTAAATTCCCATAGATGTAGTACAACAAATGGGTACAGAGGTTCTGTCTTGAAATTATTTTGACGTGCTGCATCAAGGAAGAGTATTTAGCTTTCTGCTCTTGTATCAGCCAGTCAAGTGCTTGTCAGTTTGGAAGAAAAGAATATCAACTATTTGTTTGGATCTCTCAATGGCATTGACATTTACTCAGAGAAAACCTAACATTGATTGGCTCAATATAGCTGAGGCTGACAGACGTGACATTTACTGCAGCCATATTTTAACCAATAGGGTGATGATAAGGTCTTGGATATCCGTGAGATTGGTAAAATATAATTTCAAACTTAAGGGGTAGACTATTTACCTTTTTACTAAAGTCTAAGAAGAAATAAATTATGGACATGTCTGTTGCTTCTTGGTGTACACGAGATAAGTTAAATTCAATTTTCCTCTTCCTTCACTAGGATTTCCAAGGAGCACCATACAGGTTTTCTTAGACTTGTGAATTTATTTGCCCTGGGCTATATATTCTACTTTTTTAAAGGAATGAACCCTAAAAAAAACAGGCAATTATTTTTGAATATATGGCGGAGCTCACATCTGGCAATTTTGGTTAATCAATTTGAGAATGGTAACAAAATGAAAATGTAGAATGCTGATGGTTTACACTTTAAGTGGCTTCTGTATCACAACAATAATAGCATTACAGTTATTTGTTCATCTTGCTTGGGGAAGGGATTAGATCTATATTCTGTATTTTTATTGTATGTCAGTACTGCATTCCATTTCTGGATTGTGCACTGTGTTATACACATTTGTAACCCATACATGATGAAAAAGTAAATGATGCAATATCTCAGTTACTCTATGTTGGAGTGTTGGTGTAAGTACCGAAGGCTGGAAGTACCTACAAATTTTGACACATTCAGCTGTTCAACACTACACATGTTCTGCACAGATTTTTCCCAGGAGAGATTGGTTATTTCCAGTGCCGGACTATCAATCTATGGGCCTGAATATTTTATGTAGTTGTGGGTCAAATTCCTACATATTTTAGTAATTATCACTATGAATAATTTTGTAATTACTGTCACTAAAGCTCTTGCAATATGGATCATTTAGCTTATTAGGTAGAATCAGCTCCCAAACTTTTTCAATTTGTGGGTTCTGGTGCACGTACCCTGACTGGCCACCTTCCAATCCTCTCACAAGTATTGATTGAAGTACAGCACCACAAGTTTTTTCTATAAATAAAAACGCCTTTATTGGAACACTGGCAGGACCTGGATAAGTGATGTTTCAGGCTACACAGAGCCTTCTTTTCAAGCTTACCAGACACTTCAACAATATATATATAGAAACATATTGCGCCATCTACTGGCTTCTTGTTACAAATTTGTTAGATATCCCGTTAACTCTTAAATGGTTGAACCATCACAAGTTTGCCTAAGTTTGCATGAACTTCACCAACTATAATGGTTGCAACGTAAATATACAGCCTATGATCTTCATGTACGTTCCCTTGCTGAATATTGGAAGCTGCAGTGCATTCCACGTGGTTTAAGGGTTAATCTACGTCCCACAATGTTTGCAGATGACAAAGATTTCTGCCAAAGATGGGAAGAGATCGGTAATAAATGTTCCCATGATTTAATGCTTGCCACCATGGAACAATTGCAGAAAAATATGCCAGAGATAAAAAACCGCATTGAATTAAAGGAACAAGCGGTCCGGAACTCCTTCCCTGCAGATGCGGATGTAGGGGGACCCAAAAACTGACTGAACACCTCAGCAGATTCCGGGATGAAGTAGAGGCTCGCAAATGGCAGAAATATCAGCAGGATGCACAGGACTATGCAACCGGCAGCGTCTACAAGTGGGCGTCTGGACAAAGGGATCTCCCAAGAGCACGGTGATGCCCCACAAGGTATTCAGGACCAGGAGATAGAGACTTCTCACCTGCGTCCCAGGTCAGCATCGTTATCTACTACCTCCTCTTTTTTAGAAACATCGCAGGCATCGGGAACAGGAGAAAGAGTGCAGGACGAAAACACAAGAAAACTGAGAGACAAGGAAGCGTACAAAAAGAGACCCAAATGGTGGTGAGAAATGAACAATCACAGGTATTAGGTAAAGGCTTATCCTTTGGTTTGACTGCTAAGCCAGACTTTTTTTTACTGGATTTGGAACTGTATCGTTTTTTTTAACTTTAAAATTAAAGGTACAATTTAATAGCAGTCAAATGGAAGCTAGGGCAGATCCCATTGGGACTTTTTCAGGGGCTTTCCTGGGACTCAGGGCACCTAGTCAGTACATACCCACTACAGACAATGTTTTTATATAGGCATTTATAAACAATGTAAATAGAGACGTTGCTGAACTGGAAAAGAAGTACAGGAGGGGCGAATGTCATTCTGTCCAAAATAACTTAACACGCCCACAATTTATAGCGTTAGAGGAGCTTATTGGAAATTAAATGGTGGTTATTGAACCTGCAGATAAAGGGGAAGCACTGGTGGTCATGGATAAAAAATTCTATATTGATGAAATACAACGCCAGCTGTCAGACACAGCGACATATAGAATCCTAGACACCCGTCCTCTCCCTAAAATTCAATCTAACATCAACAATTTAATCACAAATGCACTTGTATTGAAAGTAATTGATGATGTTTTGGCAAATTATTTACAAGTTGAGCATCCAGTAATGCCTGTATTTTACGTTTTGCCTAAAATACACAAAAATTTGGAGAAGCCCCCGGGATGGCCAATCGTCTCCTGTATGGGTTCAGTTTTAACACCTCTTTCGATCTTTGTTGACCAGATTATTAACCCCTATGTTCCTTCACATAAATCATTCATAAAGGACACCAATGACTCCGCAGGAGTTGATTTTGGTCCCGATTGATGTGGAGAGCATCTACACATCGATCCCACTTGATGGGGGTGTGGAGGCGGCCTCATCGAGCTTGACATATGAACTCCTCATTGGCACATGATAGTCAGCAGGATATCTCCTTTTTGGATACTATGGTTTTTAAGATGTGGTGAGGTTCTGTTAACTGATTTGTATGTGAAACTCACTGATAGAAATACTTTACTGCATTTCAATTCCTTCCACCCATTGCAGGTTAAAAAATCGTTACCAAAAACCGTTACCAAAATCTCAATTCAACAGAGTTAAACGTATTGTTGGAAAACTGCTGGGTGATAGATTGGACGAAATGCAGGAAAAATTTAGGGAGAGAGGTTACCCCAGCAATCTTTTACAAAAGCAACAAGAGGAGAGAGAGTAAAAATGTGAGAAAAGGCCGACAGCAAGAACACACTGATCGTATTCCCTTCGTCTCAAAATATAATATATTAAGCCACCAGGTGGCCAATATTATAAGGAACAGAACACACCGGCACAACATGGGTACTACAGTAGTACCCATGTTGTGCCGGTGTGTTCTGTTGCTACGTTGCTTCTGAGGTTGCCAAATTCCTCTATCATCGAGCACCTGGGATTCGCGTTTTTCTGGACGGCCAGGGTGTGCAAGTGTAAGTTCTTTCTTTCTACAATATTATAAGGAGACATTGGGGTGTCTTGAGGGATGGCATCCCTGGTGTAACTTGGTTTGAGTCACCACCAATGAGGTCATATAAAAGGAATAGGACAATTGGATCTATGCTAACCAAGTCAGATTTGGGAGTGGAAAAGCCTAAACAGAGATTTCTGGGTCCGGTTAAATGTGGTACTTTCCCATGTTTGAGCAGCAACTGCTGTTCGAACTGCCAGAAATGTGACACAATTTACCATCCACACATGGGCACCCCTATCAAAATCCAGGGATATTACACTTGTGCAACAACTTTTGCCATTTATGTAATAAAATGCCCATGCGGACTGATGTACGCGGGGCAGACAAGCCGCAGAGTAAGAGAACGCATCAGGGAACATAAGTCAGCCATATGCACTAAGAAAGTGGGGCAGGCAATTGCTTCACATTTTGTAGAGAAGGGCCACGGAATACAGCAGTTAAAATATCAGGTTATTGATCATGCACCTAAAATGCGACGAGGGGGGGACCGGACCAGAGAGCTGCTTAAGAAAGAAGCCATGTGGATTAGAAGACTAGAAACCCTCACACCTCAGGGATTAAATAGGGAATACGATCTACAAGCTATTTTCTGGGTTTAATTGTTTTTAAAATTTGTGATTTACAGATGTTTAGAACTTGGGCAAACTTGTGATGGTTCAACCATTTAAGAGTTAACGGGATATTTACTTGTGAAATTGTAGCAAACCTGTTGGAAATTGTAACAAATTTGTAACAAGAAGCCAGTAGATGGCGCAATTTGTTTCTCTATAAAAAGCTGTATTATTGAAGTGTCTGGTAAGCTTGAAAAAAAGCTCTGTGTAGCCTGAAACGTCGCTTATCCAGGTCCTAACAGTGTTCCAATAAAGGCATTTTTTATTTATAGAAAAGACTTGTGGTGCTGTACTTCAATCAATACTAATATGGATCATTAATCAGGGTCTGCCTGTTCTATAGGACTGTGTTACACTTCAATTGAAAAAACTCAATTTTCATTCAAATTAATTTCTATATAATTTCTATATAAAGGTTAATAACAAAAAGATTGCTCAGTAAGTCATTGCTTTGTAGCTCAAAATGATCTTGTGTCAACTTTACCTCTGCATGTACAAGCCGGCTGTTAATTCTGCTCACCCCACTATAGAGGCTCTGTTGCAACTATAATCTCTCTGACATAAAATTGGTATAAGTTTAAAGGGATACTGTCATGATTTTTATGGTGTAGTTTTATTTCTAAATTACACTGTTCACACTGCAAATAATTCACTCTACCATATGAAATTTTATCCTTCAATGTAAGAGTGCTGTTCTCATATGTACCAAGGAGCTGTTATTTTGTGTAAGGGAGTGGTTATCTGGTTACTTTACCATTGTTCTATTGTTAGGCTGCTGGGGGGTAAAAAGGGGACGAAAGTTTATCAGAGCACAAATCACATGACTGGGGCACCTGAGAAACGTACAATATGTCTAACCCCATGTCAGATTTTAAAATTAAATATAAAAAAATCTGTTTGCTGTTTTGAAAAACTGAAATTCACCTTTGAGTTCAGTTTTAGTATATTGTAAAGAGTAATATTCTAAGACAATTTGCAATTGGTTTTCATTTTTTATTTGTGGTTTTTGAATTATCTAGCTTTTTATTCAGCAGCTCTCCAGTGTGCAATTTCAGCAATCTGGTTGCTAGGGTCCAAATAGCAACCCCGCATTAATTTGAAAAAGATACTTAAATATGAATAGGTGAGGGCCTGAATAGAAAGACGAGTAATAAAAAGTAGCAATAAAAATATTTTTAGATGGGGTCAGTGACCTTAATTTGAAAGCTGACAAACATCAGAAAAAGAAGGCAAATCATTCAAAAACTATAAAAAATAAATAATGAAGACCGATTAGAATTGGCCATTTTATAACATACTAAAAGTTAACTTAAAGGTGAACTACCCCTTTAAATCTCAGCTGTTGCCCATTTTCTTAGAACTGCAAGCCATCACACCCAGCTGGATCACTACTGAGTGCTTCTAATTTATAAAATAGCAATACTTTCAAATTATTATTGTTACTCAAATACACTACACTTGTATGGTTTAGCGTTAGCGATTTAACACACATCACTTTTCAGATTGGTAAAACTAAGTAACTAGTTAATTACATTGCTCACAGGCACTGACAGACGCAGATTAGAGAAAGCAGAGTGCATTATGCGGCTAGTCTAATGAAGAAAAAATACAAAGGATTAGAAATGTACCATTCAACCAGAACAGACATGTCAGTTCATGTAAACACTTATATTAAAACCAGCAGAGCAGATCTAACACAAGTTGCAGACAGATTAAAGTTAATCAATTCACTTCTCCACAGACTTGAATAGGGTGCAAGGGGGGCTAGGTGCTGAGTAATAGGCTGCATGGGAGTCAAGTACTTATCACCTGCCTTCCAATATTCTTTTTGTTTGTCTTAAGTATATTCTTCCCGGAATCATCTATGTAGCAGCACAGAGGGCTGTGAAAATAAATACCTGGTCAGGTGTGTTGGCTGATTAGCCTTACTTGTAGCTAAAAGAGGTTTGTGGTCTGGCAGTAAGTTCTCTCTGAGACTTCTGTGATATCAGGACTGCGTGTTATTTGCTCATGCTGCAGACAAGTTAATAAGTTAACCATGAATTTTTTAATTAAAAAAAAATTAAATTTCGAGCTATTTTTGTGTACTTCAACCAGGGAATAGTCCAAATTCGATTCGAATTTGAAAAAAAATCCAAAAATTCAAATACCAAAATTTATCATGTACTGTCTCTTTAAAAATTTGACTTTGACCATTCACCATATAAAACCTGCCGAATTGCTGTTTTAGCCTATGGGGGACCACCTAGAACCTGTTTGGAGTCAATTGGTGGACTTTGAAAAATCAAAGTTTTTTTGGGGGAAAACTTCGATTCGAAATTGATCGAATACGCTATTATATATATATATATATTACGTATATACGTATATTCGTACAATTTGAATTCAGGCAAATAGGGACCTATTCAGCCAAAAAAAACTTTGACTTAATTTCGGTTGCTCTTTTTAAAAATCTGATTTTCATCTAAATTCGACCCTTGATAAATATGCCCCTAAGTAGCTAATTAACCTGTTTTAACCTACAGTATTTGATTATTTTAGAGGGAAACCAGCATCTGCACTAACACCTTCCTCGATGAGAAGAAAAAGTGAGAACGTTTTCAGCATTAATTGCAATATCACACTACACGCTTTCTGTCTTTGCAGGTAATTTATGAACCATTACCTACCTACATATCTGCTAATGATGTGAAGAAAGAAAATGATTGTAACATGCAAAATGGTTTAAAGGAAAACTATACCCCAAAAATTAATTCTTACGCAGCAGATCTGCTTTAGGATTATGCGTTGGCACATACCAGTAAAAAAGTATATTATTATAAAAATGGTTTATTTACATGAAGTAGAGTTTTACATATGAGCTGTTTCATGCAAAACATTTTATTGAGACCTACATTGTTTGTGGGTAAAGTTTTCCTTTAAACAGGATTCTTTCAGTGGCTGGGAAAAGACATTGGGGCAAATTCACTAAGATGCGAAGTTGCGCCAGGCGCAACTTCGCCGCACTTCGCCAGGCGTAGTTTCGCCAGCGCTCCACAAATTCACTAAAATCCGAAGTTGCGCTCAGGGGTAGCGTTGCGCTAGCGTTGATTCGCTATGTAAAGCGAAGTTACGCTAGCGAAGGCTAATTTGCATACGGCGCGAAATTCAAATTTCAATGGAGGAATACGTATCAGCACTACAAATGCCTAGAAAACCTTCAAATCAGCAAATAAAATTTTTATTTTGCCCTACACATGTGCCCACTGTCTAGGTAAGTTGCCATGAGTCAGGAAATGTAGGGGGGAAGGAGGGGAGCCCCAAAAAAATGTTCGATCTTTTTCAGCCTATCACCCATAATGTAGAAAACACGCCAGCGTTTTTTGGGACTTTTCAAACAATCCCTATCTACTCTATTGCGCTTCGCCAGGTCTGAGGTGGCGAAGGAAGTCTAGCGTAAAAGGTAGCGTTCAGTACACTGCGCAAGTTAGTGAATTTGCGTAGTTACATCGCTAGCGAAAATTCGCCTGGCGTAAGGGTGCGAAGTAACACTAGCGAAACTACGCCATCGTTCGTTAGTGAATTTGCGCAGTAACGAAAATGCCAAACGCTAGCGAATTAACGCTAGCGTTCGGCGCTTCGGCGCTTAGTGAATTTGCCCCTTTATGTTGGAGACACTAAAGCCCTTCATCTAGCACGAGTAACATCATTTGTTTTTTTAATAATATTTTTCAGGACATATGCTTCCATATTTCTGATTTATACAAGCTTATATGTCAAGCTTTATTAAGTACATCCACATTACGCTGGTGAAAGCAGTGCTTACAGTTCAGTACAGAAAATACTATTAACCCTGGTGGAGGCACTGGCAGAAATTGATCATTAACCTGTCAAGGCTTCATTTGGTGCCAGCGAGTGGTAACGTGGAGTGTGGTATATTTTCTTGAGTTTGGAAATGAGGTGTGGAGGGCGGTCTGAGGCGAACTGTTTGCAAGCATCTAGAGCTTGTAATTACAAAACTGAATATCAATTATCCACAGTATGACAATCAGTATGACAAGAATAATATAGCAAAAGGATCAAGATTGAAGAAACACTCTGTGCAGAGCACAAATGATTACGCCTTCTTGGCAGTCAGCATGAGGCTGCTGATAATGATTACTTGTTGATTTTACACAGTCATTTCAGGTTGCTGGAAACTGAACAATAGCATTCAACCTCTGAGTGACTGGGACAGCCTTGACAATATATTTCTGGTTCTTCTCTCTATTCTTAAGATTTATATGATGGCCTTTTCCCCTCCTGCTTGTTTAGAAGCAAAAATCTAATAATAAGTCAGTGCAGTGGATATTTTGAAAGATATTACCACCACAAATATGTTGGAAGGAGTATCCTCACTGTCTTTAATTTCAAAAGTAGCTTACATGATGTTATATAATCATAGCCCCTTCTTCCCATGGTAGCAATCACATGGCATGCTGATAACACAAAAATGTCACAAATAGACTTATGTCTACTGAAGTGCAACAGAACAAAGTTAATGGCAAAAAAAAATTGTCACCAGCTTACCAAACTGCCACTGATACGCAGATTTATTGACATTATTATTTTTATTTTTTTTGCCAATTCTCGCACCCATCCAAGTGGTAGTGAAAATCTCAGTTGCTACAAGACCTGGAAGATATTGGGCATTCTGTAACTATTATTTATTAGAGTAAGCTACAGTCTTAAGGCATATCTTGGCTGTGAATTTGTGCCTGCCGAATTAATTCGCCCATCACTAGTTACAGACAATTGCAAACAGACGCGAATGGTTAATAGAGCCATATTCTCATCTGAGGTTTTAATTACCTGGAAGGTTCTAAGAAGTTACAGTACTAACTAACCTTGCATAATGTATCCTTATGCATAATGGAAACACTCTACAGAAGGACACCAACACCTTACATGTAGAGGGTGCCCTATAAAAAGTCCTTTCTCCCCTTCTGTGCCCCTACTTATTACTTACCACTGAGGTGATGATGCAGAGTTGGAACCTTGACTATTTAAGTCATGAAGTTTGAGTTCAAAGTGCTGAAGCCTGTGAATACAAACCATGTCCCCTAGCTATAAACTAATAGCAGCATGCTTGTTACAACTAAAAAAGAAAAAAAAATCAACAGAACTACTGTGATTGCAAAAGTACTAGTAGTGATGTATATAAAACCAGAGTGTAACTATAGAACCAATGAACCAATCAACAGTTTATTCTTCTGAGCTTTGGCCGCATTCCATACACATATCCCAGGATACATATATCCTTGTGGCACGAAACATGTAAGGCTATTTTTAATAATTGTGTGTGGATTAAAATAAACAAGAATGTTTTTAAATTAAATTGAGCTGCTTTTGACTTATAACTTTGTAGTCCTGTACCCTGTGTGTTTCCTGGCTGACAAACCTTTTCTAGCCATAGCCTTGTCTCTAAACTGGCAAACTACAAAACCATTTGTCTTCAACAAATATGTCTACTTAATGCGGCTTAGAAACCATGTCATTTCAAAGACAAGAAAAAATGTCTCGTTCTCATATCAAAATCAAAATACAGGAATTGTTTAGTTGTTATATTTGGCACACAAACACGAATTTCTGTTAAGAAAAAAGTGATTTAACATAATCTTATCAAATATAATTAACATTAGGTTTAATGTATTTGAAGACAGATGGAACTGTGCAGATAAATGTAAACAGCAAAATAAAAAACATATAAAATGAGTTTGGATCCTATGGTGGGGACACTGGCTGCCTCTCCAGAACTGCGTCCAATTAGATAGAAGCCAAGTGGCAAAAACACAGTGTTGTTCTAATTTCAGCAATGAAGATTTGAAGCCTGTACTGACCCTGAGTAATGTTTTATTCATGGAAAATTACATCTTTCAAAAAAGTAAGGTGACAGATCACTGTAGGAGAGAGTTTTGTTAGAAGAAAGTCTTGAAAGATAAAGCACTTACTTTTTAAAAAATATTTACTAATATTAAGAAATTTGGTTACTTTATAGGAACACACTTACTTTTTAAACATAACTAAAAGAATACACGTATTATAAAAAAAACCTTTGGTTATAAAATTAGATTTTATCTATCTTGGGTCAGGAGCAGCTAGTTTTCTCGTATCTGTATTCTTTGGGCAAAGATTTACAAAAGTTAGATTTTTTTGCCTTGAGAATGATTTTCCAGCTTTAATTCCTGGAACAAAGAACATGGAGCCAAATTTAAATAAATTAGGTGGGATGTAACTGTAGCATTGTCTTTTATTAAATTGACTGTATCTCATTTAAGGCATCTACAGAAGCATTCTTTTCCAATATATTGCAAGTCTAGCAGTAAATAATAGGAATTACTACTTGACGTGCCATCTGGCACCTTTCCAGTTATGTAATCTTTTAAAGGAATAGTTCAGTGTGAAAATAAAAACTGGGTAAATAGATAAATAAAAAATGTTTCCAATATAGTTAGTTAGCCAAAAATGTAATTATAAAGGCTGGAGTGACTGGATCTCTAACATAGTAGCCAGGATGCTGCTTCCTGCTGTTTTAGCTCTATGGGGCAAATTCACTAACATTCGTAGTTTCGCCAGGTGCAACTTTGCCGCACTTCGCCAGGCGTAGTTTCGCCAGCGCTCCGCAAATTCACTAAAATCCGAAGTTGCGCACAGGGGTAGCGTAAGATTGCGAAGTTGCGCTAGCGTTGATTCACTAGGTGAAGCGAAGTTACGCTAGCGAAGGCTAATTTGCATACGGCACCAAATTCAAATTTCAATGGAGGAATACGTATCAGCACTACAAATGGCTAGAAAACCTTCAAAACATCAAATAAAATTTTTATTTTGCCCTACACATGTGCCCACTGTCTAGGTAAGTTGCCATGAGTCAGGAAATGTAGGGGGGAAGGAGGGGAGCCCCAAAAAATTTTTCCATCTTTTTCAGCCTATCACCCATAATGTAGAAAACACGTCAGCGTTTTTTGGGACTTAGAAAATTTTTTGACTTTTTTTGAAGCAATCCCTATCTACTCTATTGCGCTTCGCCTGGTCTGAGGTGGCGAAGGAAGTCTAGCGTAAAAGGTAGCGTTCAGTACACTGCGCGCATTAGTGAATTTGCGTAGTTACGTCGCTAGCGAAACTTCGCCAGGCATAAGGGTGCGAAGTAACACTAGCGAAACTACGCCAGCGTTCGTTAGTGAATTTGAGCAGTAACGAAAATGCCAAACGCTAGCGAATTAACGCTAGCGTTCGGCGCTTCAGCGCTTAGTGAATTTGCCCCTATAACTCTGAGTTAGTCAGTGACTTGAAGTGGGGGCCACATGGTACATTCTGTTCAGTGAGTTTGCAATTGATCCTCAGCATTCAGCTCAGATTCAAAAGCTACAGATATGACCCATGTGGCCCCCCCTCAAGTCTCTGATTGGTTACTGCCTGGTAACCAGGGTAACCAGTCAGTGTAAATCAAGAGAGCTGAAAAGCAGGAAGTAGTGTTCTGGCTATTATGTTACACACCCCGTCACTCCAGCCTTTATACATTACATTTTTACCTAACTAACTATATTAGAAACAGTTTTTATTTTGCACAGCCTATCTATTTAGCCAGTTTTTATTTTTACACTGAACAATTCCTTTAATGATTTTAGCAGAAAATCATCTGGTAAACACTGATGTCCTAATAATGAAGAAGGTGCTAAGTGCAGATTTCCTTCTTGCATACACTATCCAAATAGTCAGTGTACAGCCTGTTTATAACTTCAGCAGAAGTAGACCTCAACATGTAGTTGGGTGCATCTATACAATATTTTGCTCTCTATGTGTTCCACAAATGGCTGAGAGTGGAGCGGACTTTATACTTAATGAGTATCAGTAAATTGGAATAAATTCAAAACTAGTATGCTTTAAACAGTACATATACATTTGTGTCTGGCTGCTGTTTGTATCATTATGTAAGGTATTATTAATAGATCTACTGTAGCTCACTAACAGCATAAAACTCTGAATTAAAGTAAGCTGTTCAGATCCCACATCATTACAGAAAACAATTTTATCTTTTTTCATGCAACATTGTGCAAGTAGATATACAATCACCAGGGAGACTGCTAATGCTAATTTGAGCATGTCATTGCATCGGCTTTATGGGATTGCTCAAAAGACTGCTTCAAGGTTCTGAGAAACTGTATGTGTTGTGTGGGTTTTATAGCATTTCTCACAGTTATTGGTCATGTTCTACCTACTAAGGTAATATAACGGAGGAAATAAAGACTTAAAAGCTTTAGCTACTGTAGCGCTTACTCTACTATAATCTTCACTCCCAGTACATATACTCCGGATGAGACCTTAAAACCTTAGGGAGTAAGCCTTCATAGTGATGTGGTAGCAGGGTGTAGTGCAACTGTAACTGTATTCAGGGTGCAAAGAATTGGGCGCCAGTGGTTCTTATAACTTAAACATAGAACAGATTTATTGAGCACAATATACAATCCTCAGTGGAGTGTACATAAATCAGAACATTTGCAGGTTCATACAGTACATTGATTAGGCAGTACTCACAACACCTTTGGTCAGTATGATTCTCTTCAGAGATAGGAACAATACATGCAGCTTTGAGGGAGTACAACCAGCTTTCAGCCTTTTCCCTAAGTGGAACCTGAGGGGAATACTATCTACCCTAGGTCTGTACACTTAGTCCCTACTTCTGGGTAATTAGTACCCTGGGATCTTAATCCTACTACAATCCTCGTAGGAGCCTCAAGCTGCTCAGCTAAATAATACTGACTGTCTGTCCTAGAGCGACCTATAAAGGTGAGTAGCCTATTCTTACTAGACCTGACCTGTCTAGGTTCCACTCGAGCTCTGCCTCCTGCACAGGCTAGAGCCAGCACAAGATGGACCCTGAAAGCATGGCTTCAGTGGCTTTTATACTCTAGCACAGTGCCATCTACTGGTCACTGTGGGAAACAACAAGGGGCATAGCTTAGAGCAGTGATCCCCAACCAGTAGCTCGTGAGCAACATGTTACTCTCCAACCCCTTGGATGTTGCTCTCAGTGGCCTCAAAGCAGGAGCTTATTTTTGAATTCCAGGCTTGGAGGCAAGTTTTGGTTGTATAAAAACCAGGTGTACTGCCAAACAGAGCCTCAATGTAGGTTGACAATCCAAATATAAGCTTCTAAATGGCCAATCACAGCCCATATTTGGCACCCCAGGAACATTTTACATGCTAGTGTTGCTCCCCAACTCATTTTTACTTCTGAATGTTGCTCACGCATTCTAAAGGTTGGGGATCCCTGGCTTAGAGCAAACAGTACCCCTCCCAATTGTGTTTTAGGACCCAGTTAGGTGTCTATAACTCTGAGGGACTGCTTGAAAATACTACTAGGGGTGGCTGTTTTACACATCCCTACACTACCATTTGCAAAAGCCAAAAATTTCTACAAAAAAGACTACAATTGTGTTAAAATGCATTGTGCATAAGGATAATATGTATTGTAATACATACATTAGTATACAATATATCCAAATAATTATTATATAGATAGAAATATCATTATGTGATGTATCAGGTATAATTTATCCAGAAGCAGTGAGACTATAAAGGAATATTAGTTATTATTACAATTTTTCTGCAGCAAGGGGTTTTCCTCCATGGATGGGAGGGCTTCCAGCAGATTTCACAAACAATTTACAAATAATACACACTCCACACAGTCCACATTCAAGAATGTCCTTCTGAATGTGGCATAACAAATTTTAATATCTACATAAACATTTTACAGTGGTTATTGCTCATTCTTCTCAATCCTAAGAATTCCTCTATGATTATATTTTGCTATTTTAAGGAAATACTTTTAAGGCATGAATACTTAACAACGGGTCTTCTTTATGAACCATGACCACCATTTAGCACTTTTTTCCTTCAAAACCTAAAGGCAAGTTCTGTTTCTCTTTTCCATTCTAAGGAAACATGCTCTTTCTGCCTGACTTGGTTTTTCTAAAGGAATATAACAATGGCTTTTCTCATTGCTATCATTTAGTTCTTAATAAAATAGATGCTTAATTTGCTCAAGCGTTAATACCACAGGCTAGTACATTTAATACTGAAAGTGCTAGTTCCATAACTGTTATGCACTTCCCATTATGTGAATAAAAATTGCTTTTCTAACCAGTTGAAAGACACCAGCAGATAAAATTAGTATTGGATCTGTTCTCGGGAAACCCGTTATCCAGAAAGCTCTGAATTAGAGGCCATCTCCCATAAACTCTATTTTAATTAAATAATTCAAATTTTAAAAAATTATTTCCTTTTTTTTCCTGTAATAACAAAACAGTACCTGGTACTTTGTCCAAACTAAGGCATAACTTATTGGTGGCAAAACAATCCTATTGGGTTTTTAGTTTTTAATTCATGTTTTAATTATTATTTAGTAGACTTAAGGAATGGAGATCCAAACTACAGACAACTTTATTTCCCAAGCATTCTGAAGAACAGGTCCCATACCCCTTCTGCTATCATCCTAATGTGGCTGTCACATTAGAGAGCCAGATTCCATTTATGTATCTAGTTTGAACTTCAGACTGTTTGTTTTGCTTCAGCTGGACTCGTCTCTTTGAACTTTCAGTTTACTCACATACAGTAATTGAGCAAAAATAAACATGAGGTGGTGCTTTCTGACATTTTGTAGGTGGCATTGGAAGTGATTTAGCTCTGGGTAACAACATTTCCTGTGTGTTACACACTGTCTTAAGCTGGCCATAGACGCAAAGTTCTGATCGTACGAATCGAGGATTCGTACGATTTTCGGATCGTGTGTGGAGAGTCCCGACATTTTTCGTCTGGCGGAGATCGGTCATTTGGTCGATCTGACAGGTTAGAAAATTTCTGTCGGCTGCCGATAATATCTCTGCGTGTATTGCCGATCGTACGATTTTCAGTGGGAGACTGTCACTAGTGTTGTCAGACATAAGTATCGTACGATTGCTGTCAGGGGCAGAACATCGGCTGATCTGTTCTTTAACTAATCTGACTGGTAAGACTTTGATCTGAATGGTTAGTGGAGGGTCGGGAGATGAGAAAGTCCGATCGTACGATCGGATCTTTGCATCTATGGCCAGCTTTAAACAGGTCTATAACATACTTTAGATACTTTTTAGAGACATAAAAAGGTATTTCGTTATCCCATTAATGTTATCACTTTAAGGGGCAGATGCATCTTTATATTTCATAAACTTTACGAATACAATGAAAATATAATTCTAAATAATTCCAGATGTTCAGTCTTGTTAAAAAATAACTATAGAAGTCAAATTATTTAGTCATCATTTAAAGCAGAGCAGCTCAACATCAGCTGCTCCCATATGTATGTCCCTTCACTGGCTCCCAATCGCTTCTAGAATCAAATTCAAATTACTTACACTCACATTCAAGGCCCTTAATAATGAAACCCCTCCCTATATTTCATCTCTAATCTCCAAATACACTCCTTCACGAAACCTACGATCTGCTTTTGATCTTCGCCTCACTTCTCCTCTGGTCACTTCTGCCCATTCTCGTCTACAAGACTTCTCTCGGGCTTCTGCTTTTCTCTGGAACTCTCTGCCACAAGCTGTCAGACTTTCTCCTTCCTTCCAAACCTTCAAGTGCTCCTTAAAGACCCATCTGTTTAAAGAGGCTTATTCGATGTACCTTAATTAATCATTGCTGTATCAAAAATGACAAAGTGTTTATATAATCCTAATGTCTCAATTGTACCCTAACCTTTTAGTTTGTAAACCCTATTGTACTCTGTAATCCTTGTCTGTTATCCACCATTTATTCCGTTTGCTATAACTGCAGTAAAGCACTGCGTATCTTGACAGCGCTATATAAATAAATGATGATGATGATGATGATGATGATGAAAGGAGACTCCAAAAAACCTTTCAGAGCATACAGTATAGGATATCCTACAAGCTTTGGTATAAAGATAGCTATTATGTTATTATGATATTAAGGTGCCCATTTACTTAGCTCGAGTGAAGGAATAGAATAAAAAAAACGTTGAATTTCAAATGGTTTTTTTTGGCTACTTCGACCATCGAATGGGCTACTTCAACCTTCGACTACGACTTCGACTTTGAATCAAACGATTCGAACTAAAAATTGTTAGACTATTCGAACATTCGATAGTCGAAGTACTGTCTCTTTAAAAAAAAAAACGTCAACCCCCTAGTTCGGGACCTAAAACCTACTGAAGTCAATGTTAGCCTATGGGGAAGGTCCCCATAGGCTTTGCTAGCTTTTTTAGGTCAATCGAACGAATTGCGGTAAATCCTTCGACTTCGATATTCAAAGTCGAAGGATTTCAATTCGGCAGTTGAATATCGAGGGTTAATTAACACTCGATATTCGGCCATAAGTAAATTTGCCCCTAAGTGCGTGGTACTAAGATGTGGAGGTCTGTGCCCTAGTATTTGGTATTTCCAGTGGGAGGAAAAAAATGTGTGATGACCTGCCCTGGTCTGACACTAGAAATATTATAACAAAGAAAAAAGTTTTTGGGATAATCAGTCCTTTAGGTTTTTCCTTCTTGCCGGTACCTTTAAAGTCTCTCCGCTGTTCCAAGAAGAATCCAATATATAATAAGTAAGACCAGCGCCTGTGGCAACAGAAGTCAGAAACTAATATGGTGCAGTATGTTTCATAAATAAGGCAACACCCGGTGTTTGGTGCACACCTTGCTGCTTCCTGGAGAGAGAGAGAGGACCTGCTGTGCAGCTCTGTGAGGAGACTGTGGACTACACTATTTTCGATTTCTATCTCTCTCCCTGCCTTGGAGCTAGGAGACAGGTGTGCAGCTGAAACCTGAATGGGAGCCCACATTTTATGCGCTACCAGATCTTTTGGTTTGTTAGTAGGAAATTTGGCCATTTGGTGAAGGCTCACTGCGGTATTTTGCCACCAATAGTCGTTAACAGTAGTATAAATCCTGCTGAAAAGGGAAAAAGTGAAAAATAGGCACCCTTAAGCTAAGTGCTACCAAACACCGGGTGTTGCCTTATTTATTAAACATACTGCACTATATACTTCTGTTGCAACAGGCACTGGTTTTACTTATTATATATTGGACTGCAAATATGATATAGATGATAAAATATGAAACAGTAATCTGGAAATGGAAGTGAGAGAATAGGAAATAATTAATTAAAGAGAAAATGAATAAAGAAGACATAATAATTCATATTAAAATTAGCTGTATAAAACATGAAGCATTTACAATATGTATGGAGTTAAAAAAAGGAGAACTTTGCTAAACCTGTACACATGTTTCTCAATTAAATGCGTTAGAAACAGTAGATCAATAAACATTATTTAAACTACTTCTGTACTGTACATATGGAAAACCAAGAGCCAGAATCCATTTGAGAAAAGCATTCAATTTGAACACCCCATAATCCCACTGAAGTCTCCCAGAAGGTCTGCAACATAGGTCGATTGAGAAAATGCTAAAAGATAGGGAAGACATGATAAATGGGGTAGTTTGAGTGAGCAGATTTAAATTAAAATAACTGACACCTAGGGGCCGATTCATCAAGCTCGAGTGAAGGATTCGAAGTAAAAAAACTTCGAATTTCGAAGTGTTTTTTGGGCTACTTCGACCATCGAATGGGCTACTTCGACCTTCGACTACGACTACGAATCGAATGATTCGAACTAAAAATCGTTCGACTATTCGACCATTCGATAATCGAAGTACTGTCTCTTTAAGAAAAACTTCGACCCCCTACTTCGGCAGCTAAAAGCTACCGAAGTCAATGTTAGCCTATGGGGAAGGTCCCCATAGGCTTGCCTGAGATTTTTTGATCGAAGGATATTCCTTCGATCGTTGGATTAAAATCCTTCGAATCGTGAGATTCGAAGGATTTAATCGTTCGATCGAACGAATAATCCTTCGATTGTTCGATCGCAGGATTTGCGCTAAATCGTTCGACTTCGATATTCGAAGTCGAACGATTTTAGTTCTTAGTCGAATATCGAGGGTTAATTAACCCTCGATATTCGACTCTTGATGAATCGGCCCCCAAAGGTCTTAAGTATAGATTTTAATTTTCAAGTTTACCTAGCTGGATAATGGAAAGGTAATACTAATTACATGTATATGTTCTAGGTTTTATGTTGTGTTCCCTATATATATATATATATATATATATATATATATATATATATATACATAATAGGGTAAGTAATGGTATTATCGGTTGGCTTCTAGTTTACTTTAATGCATCTTTTTGATAAAGAAGTAAATTGAGAGGGTTAGTACAATAGCACATTTTTTCTTATATACAGCTTCTAATTACAAGGTGTGCATAATTTACAATCTAGGTCTGCTGAAGTATCTGATACAAAATAACAGAACAAAGACTATAACTGTTAGGAGAAAAGATTTTTTTTAAGAGAGAAGAATTTTAGACACCCAACAAATATGAATGATGGAGTTAAGCAGCAATCAATGTATTCAAACACAATATAGAAAACAATGCAACGTTTTCAACAAGTTACATTGATGTAAAAATGTTACAGGCATCAAAAATTGCCCCTTCCACAAAAAGTCCAGTACCACAAAACTGCATATCTAAGCTCTGAACTAGGAAAAACTACATAATTGTCAAGGCTATCCACATAAATAAGAGAGAAATTTTCTTTAGTACCAGTCCTACAAGAAAAATATAAAATGTAAATATGGATAAAATGTAAAATTATGGGCAGAATCTACTAAAGTTAGTTTGTTTCCCATTGACATAAATGAGAAAGAGCTGAGGAAATGGACAAACACAATACTTTTAACAACAACAAAAATATTGTTTTATTATTTTGGTTTATGGCTGTAAAATATTTAAGTCAGAATATGTGTACTAAATCAAGGGCCTAAGTTAATTTGGGTAGCTTTTTAAATTCAAAGTTATTTTTTATTCAGGGTCAAGAAGTCAAAATATTTAACCCAAAGGAAGAATACTCTTGACTGATATGATGGTTATTGGATATATAAATTATCCCCAGTAATTAGAAGAAGCAGGTTTAGTAGGGATAAATCCGCTTTCAAACTGCCCCTTTTTGAGGAGAAGCACACCTTGTTATGCTAAGCTGGTTATAGACGCAAAGATCCGATTTGTATGGTTTTGGGACCGTATTTGGAGAGTCACGATATTTTTCGTCCCATGGAGATCGGTCGTTTGGACGATCGGCCAGGTTAAAAGACTTTTGTTGGTTGATGATAATATCTCCGCATGTATTGCTGATCTGACAATATCGCTGTGAGCTTCCCAGTAGAATTTGTCGGCCATACTTTCGCACAATTGCTGTGACTGGCAGGACATCTGCTGGTTTGTTCTCTCTGCTGCTTTATTTTATGTGAATGGTTAGTGGCAGTTTGGGAAAGGGCACCGACCGATCGCTCATCCAGTATTGCAGGTAATCTGCACATCTATGACCACCTTTAATTATTCCTCATAATATTACTCAACTCATTAACCTTGTATCCCGGCATGACTCTGATCTAAAGCAGTGCTGCAATACCTACAATACCAGTAATGCCTCAAGGATATCAATTGTACTCTTTCACTGTGTCTTTCACTGTGCTTCAAATGTTAACGTTTTATCTGTATAACTGTATTTAAGTATATGAGAACACCCATGATGACATTTGTCATAGAAATCCACTTCATAATACAAATGTGTTTAACCTAATTGATCTGAAGTTATTTTCTGAATTACTCTAGAGAAGAATAATGTCCTTGAAGTTTTTTCCCCATTTCCAAGAGTGTGCAATTTGATAACTAGATAGTCTTGCTGTCCAGAAAAAAATGTGCAGACATAACCAAAATAAATTTGAAATTAATGACATCTGTGCATAACATTATCTTTTAAATCTTAAACATTAAGTGCAGTCTATTCTATCACAAGTAAAACATGATCAAGGAGAACCTTTTATTTGTATGCAATAGTGTAACTGAAAAGATTTCTTACATCCTTAATAAACCTCATTGAGAATGTATGGGCCTGTAGACTCCCAAGAAGAGAATAGAGGCTCTCAACTCACTTTCCTGGGTCCCAGTACAGAATCTCAGAATAGGACCCACCCAAGTTTTGGGTAATGGCATCCATGGATGCTTCAAGACCATATGATTTTGAACACTAAGGTGCCCGCTTGGTGTATCAGCTTGTAAACTGGATATGCTGCCAGGTTGTGTATTAAGCATTTAACTGTCCCAGACATTTCTTATCTCCAAGTATTTACACAACCACACCTTCCATACTATAATTGAAGACCTACTAAAGACTTCTCCCATTACCTGATCATATGTATGCCTTCAGGACTTCTTCAGGAATTCCCTCCCATATTCATAACACTTGATTAACCTCAATCGAAGATATCCAATATATGCTCTTGTCCCAAAAGTAATCTTAACCCCTGCTTTATTCATTTTTCTAAGACCTAACCATGACCTTTTTTGTAAAATGGCATTCAACTTATTACTAAAACCACCACTGGTGCATCACTAATTACTCACTTTCTTGATTTAGAGCACATTTTATTCAGATTGTCTTCAGTTCACCCAGTTTGTAATAAGTAACTTGATTTTATTTGTTCCCCTGTACGTTTCATAGTACTCTATACAAGTAATTCATTGTCTTCATACATGATTGCTTTTTATAGAATCACAAATTGCCATGTTTGGCATAATCGTGTGTGCACTGAAAATCCCTATTATGTTATAAGAGTGAATATGAGTGAATAATCTCTAGAGACATCTAAATGTAGTTGCTGAACCATTAAAACATTTTCGTCACCACCTATTGTTTATTATGACAACTTAACTTTTGAGCTGAAAACTTTGTTTAATTGTTCAACATTTTGTATTTTAGCAAATACATCTGAACCAGTGAAATGTAATATTAGCCTCATGATGTTAATTAGATGAATTTCCAATGGATTTGGATTAGTAAATGAAAATTGTATAACATTTGGAAGCTTAATGAAAGAATAATTTATTATTGCATCTCTCAGTATTGCCAGCATTCAGCCAGCAAAATACTATTGGATGAGATCAAGGTAATTGCTTTAATTTTCAAAGTCTAGAAAGGATTTGCTTTGCTTATTATTTAAATGGCATTCAAAGGCTTAAACAGGTCACATTTTGTAGAATAGCTATTAGAGAAATAGATAATAGATACTTTTCAGTTTGATGAAAGATTATTTAGAATAAGAAGCCTTTGCCTTGTATTAACTTATTTGACCATAACTGCCAAATATAGAAAATGCATGTGGATCAGTCCATTACTATTATTGCCAGAAAATCAGCATTAACTAACCCAATGTCTTTGCTGGGATAATGATTGAGCCATGAAATGCTCCTTTTGGAAAAGATCATACAATTTCCAATCTCTGGGGCAGCTTAGTCTACTTAATGAATAAAAAAATCACTACTGGCTTCATGTTGGGATCTTGGATAAATCATTTTTTTGCCTGAAATTTTTTTGTAAAAAAGGTGATCACACATTGATTAACCTGTTAATATTGTTGTTTCTGAAGGAATTTGTTGGAAATACCTCTATTTGTAGATCCATTCTGAATTAGTTATAGATTTTATACTGCATCAATTGTATTTTGATAAGCTGGCATGAAGATGGGCCACATATGTAGACATCTTCTAGAAACACTTAGCATATATCTTGTGAACTTTAATGAAAGGGTAAAAACTTTTTATTGATGTATTTCTGTTCTGTGTAGCAAACAGCAGAACAATTGCTGGAGATTTCAAAATATCAATTTAGTCCAAATCGCTAATTAATTTCTTAACACATCATTTTAAGGATTTTTGCACAAATGATAACAGCTACTTGTGGTTGTAATCAAAATACAGCTATTTGCACCATATTGCATCTCGGTCAGTTGAATGCCCGGCACCTGCTATAGGATTGCAAATACAAAAGCAGGAACTATCATAAAACTGTGTGTTCCCAGTAGGGATGTAGCGAACCGCCGAGTATGTGTTCGCGAACGCCGTTCGCGAACACCGGCAAAAAATGCGAACAGTTCGCGAACAGTTCGCGAACTTCGAACATCCGAAAATCGTTCGATTCGAACGATCTAAGGATTTTAATCGTTCGACCATTCGATCGCTAAAATCGAACGATTTTCGTTCGAATCGAACGTTCGAAGCCATTCGATCGAATGATTTCATTCAATCCAATGGCTTCGATCGTTCGATTCGAACGAAAATCGTTCGATTTTAGCGATCGAATGGTCGAATGGTCGAACGATTTTGACGCGGACGCCTATTGGCGAACGTCGCGCGACGTTCGCGAACTTGCGGCGGACGCGAACAGCCGATGTTCGCGCGAACAAGTTCGCCGCAGAACAGTTCGCTACATCCCTAGTTCCCAGGATCTAAGATTATTTTCACTTTTGTTTGGCGTGCAGGAATTATTTCTGGAAACACTACACCATGGTTGTGTACCTAGCCAATGTATTGTCTAGTTGTGTGTATCCCTACAAGTGCAACACAACACTTTATATTAAGAGTACCAGGGTCAGTGATACACAAAGGTTTAACAAAAATGAATACACTTGAGCAGATATATAATTATATTATAACTATTAATTATTATTACATAGTTAAAACCTAGTAATTATTACTATGTGATATAATAAAGTAGCAAATTAACATATTAACAGTAAATTAAGTAAAAAATGAGCTGTAAGCCTGTGTTAACTATTTAGATTAGCCTCTTAGAGAGGCAGCTAAGAACAAATTTGTACCAATGCGGTTATTCCTAGAAAGGAAAGATGTGACCTGTAGTAGGAGGATCAGCCCATTCGTTAATGATTGCAATGGACTGTTTGGAAAATTTGGCAAGGCTTAGTAAGCGAGACAAGTCCAGCTTATAAAATTTCTGAATAGAATGTTCATACGAATTAGTTTCATTAACTGAGCAAGTACGAAACACTAATGAGTTAATTATCTTTTAGAAATACAATTTTGTCCTAATGTAACCATTACAGACAATGTACAAATCATTAGTCTTAATAGATATTATGCAATTTTTACAATGACTAATAAGCACTAGCCAATTTGCTGTGTTAATAACAAACAAAATTCTTTTTGTCTATAAAAGATTAGTCTATTCATTTAGAGCTGCTCTGACATTCACAATTAACAGCAACATTAAAAAGAAATTTACAGTTTGTTTTGAGTTATGATTTTTTTGCGGTAAAAAAATATATGAATGTAAAATGACAAATTCCCTGTAGTTGTTAAATTACTGTAATTCCATCGATGCATATGAAAGTTAAAGGAGAGCTAATACAGCTGTCCATTTGTTGAGAACCACAACTTATAGTAGAGCAGGGTTCCTGCTGATTTCAGAGACAGCCACCATTGGTCAGGTTTATACGAAGTCTGCCACCCAGGAGCCTAAAGATTTGCAGTCTATTCCCTTGCATATGGTAGTTTTGTTCTATGCTGAAATGATCAAATAAATTGCTTGGGTCAAGTAATCATCACAACCAAAGGTATGAGGAAATTCACCATAATGGAATTCCCCTGAGTTTACCCAATACTTTTATTGTGTAAGCCAATCTTCCCTTTTCCCATATTTAGGAACAACTATATAGAAGGCAAGTGCATGAGCTGTTGTTGAAATTAAAAAAGTGAGTGCTTCTCCAATGGTAAAATAAAGGTGCATGAGATGGTATTGTGATCAGCGATTGCTGTGAACAGGAATGCTTTTTGGGCTGCAGTGGGAGTGAAACTGCTGCTGTTAATACAGTCTCAGAGTGGGTCAAAGGGAGGCAGCATCGCTAGTGCAATGAGCACAATAGCACTCGCGGAGATGAATTTAAAACCCGCAAATTCTGTTCTTATAGTTACAAAAGGCTGCTTTTTATCACCCCTTGTAACTGGCCCTTGCCTGGCACCTGAGACAAGATTCTAATCTTGGCTCATGGTAGGAGCCCCCCTGGGCCTAAACCTATTATATTTGTCACATTTTGGGTGTTATATATCAAAATCTGAATTTTTCAGATTTTTTTAAATAAAAAAGTCAGACTAAATTAGAATCCACGATTTGACTTTATTTATTATTAAAAAAGATGATGGATAAAAACTGGATAAAGTCAAGTGAAACCCCGTATCGTACAATTTGTTTGGAGTTTTTTCCTAAATGCCTTGTTTTTTTCTGGCTTTTTCCTGAAAAGCCAAAATTTTCAGTTTGGATTTTTCTGGCTAATTCCAGTGCAGACCACATAAACTTCAAAATAGAATAGGGACCTCTGCCATCGACTTATACACAACCTGGCAGTTCTGAGATGGCGGATCTTCGGATTCAGGCTTTTTGCTGCATAGGGCTTTAATAAATCTTGAAAAAAGGGAGTTAAAAAAAATAAAAGTAATATTCAGGGTTCAGGGAGGATTTCTGGTTGTTGAGTAGAATATACAATGAACAGATTTAATGCTCAAGGAAAGTATTTGCTTTAAACAAGAAGTAGACATTTACAGAAGATTAATGGATGTAAAGGTTAAGGTTTACAAGAGTGTAAGGTGATGTGTTTCCAGAGAGTGTTTGAATTGCTGAAAGGTAGATGGATGTATAATACTCGTTGGTAATGCATTTCACATACAAGATATGCTGCTTTGATAAAATTCAGGTATTCATGCATGGGCATGCAAGTTTACTTATATTATGTCTACTGTAATACAATTCAGGGGATAAATAAAATATACAAAGCTGAAATGAGTATATTAATGGGAAAATATGGTAGGTGAGGTACATGCCTAAATATATTACAGTCTGGGTGTTATGAACGAACAGTAGCCATTGAGTTTAATGGATACTAGCAAATCAAATAGTGGTTAGCATGGAGTGTTTCATAAATGCATATCTCATGTTAAGATGTAATTTGAAAAGGACATTTGATAAATATTCAATGCTGCAAAGTTAAGGACCTTATTGACTTAAAAATTAATGATTGGGCTTTGACGTGGCCTGTGAACATTAAATTACAGATGGCAAAGGACACAACAAGTCTTTAAAAAAGCAGAAAAGTAAGGAATTAAGAGGTAATTATACAGACAAGGAAACAGGAGATTGTGCCTTTCGTATGCATTCTAAGGAGTAAAGAGAGGAAATGGTAAAAGTCCAAATAAAAAATTACTCCATCATATAGAAGTCAATGGAAGATGTCCTATTTACAATTGGAAGATATCATGATCTGTACTGAGTTTTGTACAATCATCTGAATAATTTGTGGTTTTCGGGCAATAATCAAGAAAATCGAATCCATACCGTACGATTCACATTTTATTGAGACTTTATCCCACACCAATTTTTTTTTAGTTAATTTATTGAAATATAAGGTAAAAATGTGGATGAGAGTTTGGTCTAAGATGATTTTAAGAAAAAAAATAAGACATTTTTGGATTTTATTAAACAACTCCATTTGTCTCTAGAAACTCTAGGGTAAAGTATAACCTGTTATAGTATTATTTTTTAAATTATGAATACAGCTGTAGACTATAAATAGAGTATAAACTACAACAATAAAATGTAATGTAACACCAACCTTGAGTTACTGACAATTTTACGATTACAGTATTTTGAGCATATCGCCCTCTTCTCAGTATTTCTCCTTCTGTTATAAAATCTTAATACCATTTTTTATTGTCTAAAGCTAGGCAACATGCAGCCAGGAAGTCCAACAACAATCAGAGAATAGAAGAATACTGATCCATGGCTTTGGCCATGGGAATAGCCAGTCCAGATGGGGTCTTATTATCTATCTCATGTCTCTTTAATATATATTTATAAGGAAGAATAGGTCAATATATAATTTGGTTACTGTGTTCTAGACAAATATATGTTATTAAACCATCAATTTAATGGACTAAACTGTTTTAAACATTTTAAACTATTTTAAATCAATCAACAGGCCTAACACTTTAATAGACACCTTTCAAACTATAAACACCAAACTAAAGTACTGGAGTTTGGA
This sequence comes from Xenopus laevis, assembly GCF_017654675.1. Classification (NCBI taxonomy): domain Eukaryota; kingdom Metazoa; phylum Chordata; class Amphibia; order Anura; family Pipidae; genus Xenopus; species Xenopus laevis. Next base: position 68,576,171 of record NC_054386.1, read on the forward strand.
GAAATGAAATTGTTTTAGCATGAGTTGTTACAGTAATGGTTGTAAAGGGATCAGTGGAAGCCTGCCAAAATCTACATAATAATTTAGATATAATTTGATTTTCATAAAGTGCTAGTTTAAAGAAGCATTTAGTAATTGTAAGTCATCCATCAATTTATGATCACAATTACATTGTTAGACAAATTAATGTGTCATGTTTTCTTTTGTGTTCAATTCATTTTATGCACCTTCTCTGTAACAGCTTGTTGTCACCCTAAGTGGTGACTGATTTGGCTTTAAAAGGATTTAATGTACAATTAAACAAAACACTGCTTCAAAATCATTTTATAATCAGCCTTTAATTGAATTAGTGTATTGCTACATACCTTTATTACCTTGCCTAATTTTAATCTATTAACATTTGTAACATTAACAACTTTTGTTCATTCTGTATGTCTGTCAATGTACCCAATGCATGCTGATCAAAATTTTAATTCTAAAACTAAGGCAATTTAGAATATGTAGTGCCCTAGCAAAAAATGGGTACTTAATCATGGATGTCTGGGATGCTACTAAAATAAGGTACCACATTTCTAACCTAATCCTATGTCAGCTTCAAAGTGGTTTAGATTTTTGAAAAATTATGAAAAATATTATATTATAAATTGTGATGCACAAAATCCACAATTTGGTTCTGGATTTGGCACATAATCTGCCTTTTTTAGCAGTATTCAGATTCTTCCACATACAAGTACCTGGCCAAGCCGAATCCTTTAAATTAGGTGACTTTTGAGGATACAATGACGTTAAAATGAATATGTCTAACAAAGATGCCTATGGAGCCCTTAAGTAGACTAAAGATCATAAAAAGCCATTGGAGGGCCACATCCAACCCTTCGGTTGGACATCCATATCTAAGATCATAATCAAGAGAAAGAGATACAAGTTAAGTGAACTATTTAAAAATATTATAAACAATATTATAAACTGTGAATTAAGGAATAATTCAGAAACAAATAGGCTGGACGATTGATTAAACTATTCAGAGAATTGAATGTGGAAGGTCTTTGAAAAGGACTTGTCATATTACAGAGAATTGTTTCTAAAAATGTTCCACTGTTCCTACTATTTATCTTTAGCACTGTGTGAATCAAATGTATGAAAACAAGCTGTAACCAGAGGGAGGCGTTAGGGACTAATCAAATGCCTTATCTTAACCATATTCCTCTAACTCCAGAATGTTGGGTATTTTGGAATAATTCCCCACAAGAATAACCAGCGAGAGTAGTAAGATGCTATTAATTACCTTAGCATAGAAAAAAATGTTTTGTTCAAAAGTTGTTTAAACTTCAACATCTTTTATCTATTCCATATAAATTCCATAGTTCATAAATTGGGTTAAAAGCTTTTTCACGTATGTCATGGTTTGAACACATATGACATTCCATATGTCATGGTTTGAAGCCTCTCTGCAAAACAACAGAAACATGTTAAATTTTTTTGAGACATTAAGATATATAGTCCAAAATTAAGCGTTGGTGCAGTGCTTCCTTTTGGTATGAAAATAAAATGATTGCTTAATTACCTACCTATAATCATATAGTGACTCTCTTCAAATGCAAATAATAACTATTCATAGAAATAATGGAAATAATGGATATGTGCTAGATTCACTAATTCATCTGTTTTTTCAAAATTTGATATTTCAAAACTGATAATCATCACTTATAATAATGATATTACTTGTTACTTATTACCAAAGCTTGCATTTATATATCTTTATTATACCAACAATGTATATTGAACATACCAATTAATATAACATTTTACATAAGTTGTACACTAATGTGGAAAAAAACCAAACATAAGTAATCATGTGGTGGTTTTTTTAACACCCTCGTGTTTTTTTTATATTGGCTTATTCTTTTTCCCACTATAAATTTTTTTTTCAAATAATTTTTGGAACAAAAAGTTTGCTACCTAAAACCTGGCAAATTTTGATCTCAAAAATAATTTTTTTGTAGAGGAGATTCTTTACTCAATCCTGGCAGAAGATTAGAAGTAAATCAGTTTAGTAAATTCAAATTTGGAAGAGAGACTAATGGTCCACTTGATTTTGACATTGGTGCATTAATAGCAATTTTGTATATTATTCCCAGAATATTAATCTTCAGAAACCGAATAAGTATTTCAGTAATAAGCATAAATATTATTTACCTTATACATATAGGGACACATTTACTAAGGGTCGAATTTCGAAGTGGTAAAACTTCGAAATTCGACCATCGAATTGTAGAAATTCGATAGTCGAAGTTTTTTTTAGTGAATTTAGTCGTTTTCTATTGAATTCAAATCGTTCAATCGAACGCAGAAATCGTTTGAATCAAACGATTTAATCGATCGATCAAACGATTTTCAAAAAAAAACTTTGCCTTCTAAAAACTTAGCCAAATACTGGCTATAGGTTCTAAGAGGTCCCCATAGGCTAACATAGCAATTCGACAGGTTAGTAAAAGTGCCCCATAGACTTTTGTTTAGAGTACAAATATCAAACTTTAGTTACTGTATGTAGAAATAGCCAGCTAAGCTTTAAACACTATAATTTTAAAAGGAAAGTGTTATATGTGACCAGGGATCACACAAACTGGAGAGGCACAAAATTAATCCTGTCTGATATGAAATAAATTTGATTTAATTTACCGATTTGCTGTCCACATACTTGTAGATTATGATATCTTCTTTGTAAATGAGCTATAGGATGTTTACCCCTACAAACCTGTTCTACTGTTATGAAGATCAAATCATTATTGTAAACTGTTGCATATCTAGTATCTTATATAACATTACATATATTACTGAATTCATGCCTTGTTGCTTACAGATAATCAAAGGTTCAGTGAATTAATGAATATGTTTACTATAAATTTAAAGAGCATATAAAGAGCATTTTTCAGCATTATTCCCTTCTGCTTAACAATCATTACATTATGTAATAAGTAAAATTAAATGGAAACATGAAAATGAAAGTTTAATATCAAAGTTATGGAAATAAGATACCATCTTATTATTCTTAATTAAAAATGATATACTGTTTCTGAAATAATAAAGTTACACTTCATTCTCTATCTCTTATGAATCTGTGTCTCTTCATGAAAGCTTTGTTTTGAGATTCATTTTTTGTGAAAGACAATTAGCTCAAATGCACCATCTTGGCAAATAGATGGCAATGTCCATCAAAGAACCTGACTCCAATACAGCGCCTGCAAATTAAGAGAAAGAGGGGGATAGATTGACTTGATCATTTGAGAAACGGACAAGAATTTTTAATGCGTTAGAATTAGGACGTTTATTAGTTATATGAATTATGCTTCTATTAGTCTACCTTTAAAGTGACTCTGCAATGTTTCCATCAATGACAAAAATCATGTCTGTATCAAACAAAACAATGTATACAGTGTACATTTGTGTTCTAGCTTATTGGTGTACCATTATACAGATGTCATAGCAAATCCAATCTCAAGAAAGCCCCAAAACATACAAAGGCTACCACAGAGTCAATTTTAGGAAAAAAATATTGCTTCCTTTTTCTTTGTAGTAATAAAACAGTATTGTGTTCACCTTGGTAACCAACAGCAGCATAAATCCATGTTGTTGTCAGGTTTATTTAATGCTTAACATTATCATTTTTTAATTAGACAAGTTATGATGATTCAAATTACAGAAAAAAACCTGGAAAACCCCAGATCCCATCAGTTCCAGATAATAGACCTGATATTTGTATCAATAATAATAAAAATATAATATGCTTGTTTTGCCTGACATTCATCTTCTGCCTCTTGTTAGCTTTCAAATGACATCAATCACTTCATATTTTTTATTTCTGATCTTGCTATATTCAGGCCCTTTCCTGATCATATTTCAGTCTCTTATTCAAACCTTTGCCTGGTTGCTAGGGTTAATTGGACCCTGACAATAAGATAAGTGTTGAATAATTAAAAAAAAAACAGAATAATTTAAAAAACAAAAAAATATAAGATGAAGACCGATTGCAAATTGTCTACATCATACTAAGAGGCAAGGAAAGAACTAGGGATAGGCAGAAGGGGCACATGCCTGGGGGGGGGGTGACAGGCATGTGCCTTCTCTGTCGTCTTCCCTTAGTCCAGGCCCATATTCCCTCACTGACCAGTGGTGTTCTTCTCCTACAAGTCAAAGTGCACAGGTGAGTGCTTGTTCGCGGTGGGGGCTAAGGGCACCTGGGCTTCAAAATGTGAGATTGAGTTTACCACAGGAAAACTCACCAATGTTCTATTCATTCCTATGGGATTTTTAGTAGCGTATTTAACAATAGTCAACTCTAACTTTCACACATTGATAAATACGGTTCTAAAAATCCAATAGGAACGTGGGTGAGTTTTAATAAATCTCACATTTTGATAACTCTGCTCCATTGTGTCTTAGAGGCTTATTTATTAAAGTTCAGATTTTAGTGGTTCTAGTAGTTTTTGAAACCATGACTAAGCTCACAAATTGGCTATGCCAATTTTGAACACTATTTGGACACGAATATTGGACACAAATTTTTAATATTATTGCTGGATACCAATTGGTGATTAAAGGGTTACTTGTCAGTATGGAAGATTGCCACCAATCGAATGCATCGGGGGGTGGAGTTTTTTACTGAGAGTTTTAAAAGGTGTGTTTTGTTTTTTTGTATTTTCACTTGAAAAAGGATCCATACAGATCCGAAACATGTTGTGATCCGAATAAAATTTATTGCAGCAGAGCCTGCCTACTGTGTGCTCCATCCTACACTATTTTGAATGATTACATGTTGGCCTACTGGTGTGGCCCGATTGGAAAGTGAGCACTCTACACAGGTGGAAGCGTTGGATTAAATCCATTGTAGCTCCCAAGACTTCTATAACACCTCGATAAATTTTACTTGGCAAAGTTTGGCATTAAAGGCTTTTGTGTTTTTTTTTTTCACTTAATAAATCTTGAATATTTAGAGCTTAGATAAGAGAACCCCCCCCCCACAATTCGATTATTAGTAAATGGAACCCTAAGGAGGCTATTTATTAAATCAGAACGGAATAAGCACATGCGGAAAAGTCACGACAAAATTGTGAGACAATTCCATTTGTCTTTCGGAAACCACAACGTTTTCATATTATTGCACAAAAAACCAGAGTCAAAGTGCCTGGAACCCTGGAAGATCATGAAGGAAGAAACATCTTCCAATTGTAAAAGGGACATTTGCCATTGACTTCTACATGCATTTGACAGGTTTTACCTGGAGTATTTTCAGATTTGGATTTGTTCTTAGTTTTGTGGCGTAATACATCCCGAAAAAAGTTGTACTTTTTTGTCCGCTTCTTTTTTGGATTTTTCATGACAAAAACTCAGACCATTGCATCTTCCCTTAACATGTAACACCTTTTAGATGAGTGGGAAATGTTAATGTACTGCTATAATGCAATAGCAAAGAAAGAATATACTAAAGCACTAAATTATGGTGCCAACTACAAATCCAAGAAATAAATTTAACTGGTCAACCAGTGTGTTTAGAATAGACAGCACTGTCAGTTTGATCAATTCGCTCATTAATACCCAATTAGCAATGCATAAATGTAAACATTAACATTTACCAGAGATCTAACTAAGCAGTCACTCTGCTTGGCAATTAAACATCACGTGTCATGTAAGGAATGTTAGTACCACTGATCCAATGAAGTAGAAATGTCTGTATTTGTCCTACTGGTGCCAAGTGAATGTTTTGTGAGGAATAGCTGTTTTGTCTTTAGAATGAAGATAATGTTGCTACAAAGTTGATATTGTCGATAGCTCTATGAGGTCAAATTATATTTTCGTACAAGAAATGTTATGATCTCATGAAATCAGCCACTCTGTAAAAATGACTCTTTTTGCTCTCTATACAGTAAATATATATATATATATATTACAGTGTATATCTATTATAATATAATATATTTATGTATATATATCATACTTTAATAATTTACATATTTTATATTTTATACCATAAACCATATGTTGATTTTTTTCAATAAGATCCAGAAACATTTTTTGTGTCTTGTTATTGCAGTGCACATGATTTTTTTTGTGGACGCTTGTGGCACACGGGGAAAATTAAATGGTTGATTATAAAACGGACAGATACGGCATCCCCGTACAGAAACCCATTATATAGAAAGTTCTGAATTACAGGCCATCTCCCATAATGTTTTATAATCGGGAGTCCAAACATCTGATTTCTGTATATCTTTAAACATAGCCAGAGGGACATGCCCCGGTTCCAAAGGCAATCAGCACACAAAATTTATATCAAAAGATATATGTCCCAAGGCTTATTTTCAGTAAAAATAAATTATTTATTAGTATTAACATTTTAAAAAGTTTTTGATACATACTGACTCCACATGGTCCACCTTACGCGTTTCGTACCCTCCGACACTTAGTCATAGGTGTCTCTATCAGCAGCATGTTCCACACAAAATTTAAACCCAGGTAATCCCTCCCTTTTTTTTCTTAAAACCAATCAAATATCAAAGTGGGATTAACCCTTAAAACCAATCAAGAGTCAAAGGGGATTAACCCTGCTTACTCTATGGGGCAAATTCACTAAGTGCCGAAGCGCCGAACGCTAGCGTTACTTCGCTAGCATTTGTCATTTTCGTTACTGCGCAAATTCACTAACGAACGCTGGCGTAGTTTCGCTAGTGTTACTTCACACCCTTACGCCTGGCGAAGTTTCGCTAGCGACGTAACTACGCAAATTCACTAACTTGCGCAGTGTACTGAACGCTACCTTTTACGCTAGACTTCCTTCGCCACCTCAGACCTGGGATTGTTTCAAAAAAAGTCAAAATTTTTTCTAAGTCCCAAAAAACGCTGGCGTGTTTTCTACATTATGGGTGATAGGCTGAAAAAGATCGAAAATTTTTTTGGGGCTCCCCTCCTTCCCCCCTACATTTCCTGACTCATGGCAACTTACCTAGACAGTGGGCACATGTGTAGGGCAAAATAACATTTTTATTTGCTGATTTGAAGGTTTTCTAGGCATTTGTAGTGCTGATACGTATTCCTCCATTGAAATTTGAATTTGGCGCCTTCGCTAGCGTAACTTCGCTTTACTTAGCGAAGCAACGCCAGCGCAACTTCGCAACCTTACGCTACCCCTGAGCGTAACTTCGGATTTTAGTGAATTTGCGGAGCGCTGGCGAAACTACGCCTGGCGAAGTGCGGCGAAGTGCGGCGAAGTTGCGCCTGGTGAAACTACGAAGGCGAAACCACGAATGTTAGTGAATTTGCCCCTATATCTAATCACAGATTTGCCTCTATGGGGCATTCGTATTGTATCTTTCACAGCATGTATCAACAGCTCAAGTTTCATTTTTGTTTCAACATGTCTAATCTATTGTAATTTGGCATAGTCCCTTAAAAATGTATACATCTCAATGTCATCAAGAAAAATATATATATAGATGTGTTTCCCACATTTCAAACAGATCTCTATTTTTGCATATTCAGGTATAACAGGTGCAATCGAATTCATGATTAAGTCCTGATGGCAGACGTGTACCCAGGTGAAAAATCCAAAACACTTCTCTCCTTTCTAAAAGGCTTAAGTGATCACCTCCTCTCACTCCTATTCTTACTCTTTCAATCCCTTGGATGGAAAAACAATCTATGTCCCCTCCATTACATGCTGTAAAATGTCTAGCGATATTGCTTTTTTTCTGCTGCTCAGGGATTTCTAATCTGACTCATATGCTCTCTTGCCCTTTCTTTCAATTTCCTACTTGTACACCCCACATATTGTTTCTGCCACCTCAAACATGTGATCAAATAGATCAAAAATGTGGTGTTACAGTTAATATATCCTTTAATGTCAAATTCTATACCTGTTACTGTCGACTTAAATTTCATAGATACCTTCATATGCTTGCAGGTTATACATCTGCGGCTCCCACACCTATAGTTGCCTACTGATGTAAGTGGTCCCAAGTCCCGTTTCTGACAATTCGTTCTAAAATGACTAGGCAATAGCATGTCTTTCAGGGTGTGAGCCCGTTTGGGAACAATGCTTATTCCCAACTCAACACCTTGAAAATGTGCTCATCACCATAGAGGATAGGTAAGCTCTTCCTTACAATTCTAGAGATTTCAAAGAATAATTTGCTATATCTCGTGGTCAAAGCCACTTTCCCAGACCATTCCTGTCTTTTGTTTTTAGTTCCTCCTCCTTTAAGTAGGTCTTTTCTATCACTTGCTTTTGTTCTCTGAAACACTTTCTGTATGTTTTTTTGCTTATATCCCCTCTCCAAAAATCTCCGCTGCATATCCTGTGCCTGGCAGCCAAAGTCTTTATCCGTGGAACAGTTCCTCTGAAGCCTTAGGATCTGTGCCACAGGTATGCCCTCTATTAACCTCCCATAGTGTTCAGCAATTCAAATTTTTCAAAATGATTTCCTTATTCTCTTTAATAATAAAACAGTACCTGGTACTTTATGGTAATGAAGCTGCATGAATCCATTTTGTTGGAAAAACAATCCTTATGGGTTTATTTAACATTTGAATCATTTTTAGCAAAGGTATACTATAGCTTAAGGTATGGAGATCCAAATTACAGAAATATCTCCTGTCTGGAAAATCCCAGGTTCTGAGCATTAGGGTTAATAGATCTTTTTCCTGTAATCATTTTAGCTTTGTATTGAGCTTCCTTGATAAACTATCATCTTTGCCCGTATCCTTCAGGTTTGCTCACTGTTTGAACTCCTAGTATATGAGAAATACAGTAGCTCTTTATTGAAGTTTGCTTCATTTTCTTTAAAGGAATTTCTTTAGTCATAAGCCAATGTTTCAGGTTCGCTAACTTCCAGTTCCAGTACAGATTTTAGGTTCCAATAAGGAACCTTAGCAGACAGCCTGCTGTGCAAGAATACTTTTCTCTGTGCTATTTCCCAGTAATCACAGTCTGTTCATCACAGCAGGATTCCGTTCTCATCCTCACAAAAGTTTTAAGTAATATAGATGAATGTGCTTGAAATAAGCAGGGTGCTGTCACTTCAGATGCCTTAATGGGTCTTCACCACCAAGCACAAACTATTACAGATTATACACCAAAGAGTATTGGAACTCACAGAATAATATGAAAGATTCACACAGATGAGAAACCTGCAGCTTTTCTAATACTGAAGGGGATATGATGGTGCATCTTGGTGATGTAACAAAATATAAAGGGAGCGCACGTGCATGCACGCTGACAGGTCTTATCACTGCGCACACCACCCTCCCCTCGCATAGGCGCGCTTGCATGCGTGCATATCACAGAATTCTTCAGGGCGGACTGGGGTAGGCAACAGTTAAATGTATGTGCCAGGCGCCCACCAAGCTTTGCACCCTAGGCACGGGCCTACTCTGCCTACCCCTAGTTCCGGCTCTGGTTATTATCCACCCCTAATAAAAGCTGTGCAATATAACAAATTCAGCACTTGCTTGTCATGTGTTTCTTGTAAGACTCTCTAGGAACACTTTATGCTCTGCTACTGCAGAGGGAACCAATGTGCTAGTGTTGCCACTTTCGATTTTGACCTGAACAGTTTGGTTTTAGTAAGGCCTGTTCGGGTTTCAACTTTCTGTTCCATTTCCAGCCTTGTGAAACCCGAACAATAATCTGCCAGTATGAAAAACATTTTAATACTAAATACTCCTTCAACATAGCTTAGTTATTATCAATTGCAGTTCATTTCTTATTATTACTGAAACAAAAAAAAAACAGCAAATCAAAATAAGATATTGTTTTTCTAAATTAGCATTGCTGTATTGCTTTTTCGATAACAGATTTCTGTATAGTAGACCCCATACCCTACAATATTTACAGCTGAGGTAGGAACATTTGCCTGATACACCAGTTCCCATGTGCAGGATAAAGAGAATGTACCTGTTGTCTTTCAGGTAGAAATCTTTAGCCTAATGTTTTAGAAACTCATTGAATACTGTTTATATGCCATTGCAAACTAGGTTTATACATGGCTTCTAGCACATACAGCCTTCAGTAAGTAGTTAATGCTCAATACAGAACCCTTATGCAGCAGACTACTGTTGTATAAATGCAATACTGTTTTATAATTATATGATTACTTTCTGATTTATAAGAGATATTGCCAGAATAGTATTATTAGTGCAGTATTGTGTTATATTACCTGTATACTCAATTACTATGCGTGTATAAGTATATACGTTTTGTATGTTTTCCTGTTGTCTTTTTGCTCCCTGCAATAGTTGGATTTATTTCTCTCTTATATAAACTTGTAGTAGCAGTTTGTATAACTGCCTTAAGAAATTAGTAAATACTAAAGTAAGAAAAATAATATTATATGGTCTCCCTGCATAATGTAAGGATTAGGACTTACCCTGGTGGTCTAGTGGCATGCGGGGGCGCCCACCATGCTCTCGGTGGGGATGCCTGCCGCATGCGTCTTGTCCCATCAAGTGCCGGTTCTCCTATGGCGAGCTTCCTGATTTATGCGCTGGCGTGATGACGTCATTGTGCTTGGCGCGAAATTCAAATAGTATAAAAGGGGAATTCAGGTATTTGCACATGGCCCATTGTTAGGTTCAATTAGCTTGTTCCTGGTTGTTATATTCCTTGTGAATTCTATTGCTCTTTGGTGTTTTGACCCTTGCCTGCCTGATTGATTACTCTGATCTCTCCAATCCTGATCCTGCCTGTCTGTTACTATTCTGACCTCTCCAATCCTGATCCTTAGCCTGCTCACTGACTATTCTTTGTTCTCCAATTCTGATTCCGGCCTGTCTGACGATTCTCTCCTTGTGCTGGCTCGGCCTGCCTGTTCCTGGTGGTGTTTTTCCTTCCAGTATCCTGGTGAGATGATCGTACCCCTTTGCTCGTCCAGAACTGTTAGCTTTGCTCCTCTCTCAAATAAGACCTGGCAACATCCGATTAGCCGAGGGCTCCTCCCGAGGTGAAAGGCGGCGGTTAAAGGCAGAAGTGAGAGCCGTGACCAGGGAGCTTAGCTTGGGTTCTGGATATAGGGTGCCGAACGTGACACATAACCCCTAGTCCAAGGGTTGCCAATAACTGGAAAAAGCACTAAAGTAAGGACTGTTAGTAAGACCCACTAACAATACGTATAGTAGCAAAAGTAATTATAGAATTTGAAGATAGTTTATTAGGACATGTACAGCCTAAGGTGTTTTGTGCCAACTGGGCACTTACTCATAGGCTAATGGTCCCAACCGTGTACAGCAGAGTCGGACTGGGGGGCCCGGGGCCCACCGGGACTGCTGGTCCAGGGCCCCCCGCCCCCCTACTGCGCCGCACCGAGTTCGGCCGCTGGAACGCCGCCATGCGCATGCGCGAGCGGCGCTTCTCGTGCGCATGCGCGAATGGCGCTTCTCGTGCGCATGCGCGAGCGGCGATGCGCATCGCCAAAAACTTTTTTCTCTAAAATTTTTATATGTAGAGGGGGTCTGGCCCCACGGGGGCCCACGAGGGTCGGGGCCCACCGGGTTTTTTCCCGGTGTCCCGCCGGGCCAGTCCGACACTGGTGTACAGCCTTTTTAAAGGGGTGATGACCAATCAGAACAAATTACATCATACACACCTTATCAAATGAGGAACATGTGTGCCAAAACATCCAATAAAAAATTGGAGTGCAGAATGTTGTTAATATAAGATTGCTTTTTACCTTACAAAGCAATATATTTAGTTTGCTACAGTAGAAGGCATTAAAGCTGTACAAAAAGCTGTACAAAATAGTGAAAAAGGGGAAAATAAAAAATAAACATAGTATTTTTCATTAGAGTAAGAGGAAGTTGTAGGCATTAGTTGTTTGGCTTTTAAAGCTGTTTCCCATAGAGTTTGAGTTGTCAACTTGTTTCCTAATATATTTGGAAGAATTAAGATTAGTCATAGGAGAAAAAAATGAAATAGAAAAATGTGCAGTGTAGGGTACATATGGAATAGAACCCATATACTGTACTGATCAAAGGGCAGATCACATCACATTCACTATAACATTATAAATGTATAGTTTAAGGTCAATGGATAGAGAAAGAAGCAGGTCACGTCATATTTGCTGTGAAGACCATTTAGTATCCTTGTATGCAGATAAAAAAAAAATTCTCAAGTTGCAGAAGTTTAGAGACGGTATCCCAGACTCTCAAGCTTCTTTTCAACTTATCAGTGCCTGTAAACAATAGTTTATTGACATCACCACTATTGCATTGGCTATATTTGAGTCAGGACTGTTTTTATTCAGGTGTTTTCTTATGCAATTTTTTGAGGTTTGAAATGTATCCAACATACTGAATATGACACACTGTACATTCTCAAAGTTAAACCACGTGGGTTGTATTGCAATTCATGAAGTGTTTAATCTCATATTTTTTGTGGGTAACATGAGTGAAAAAGGATTGTGTTTTTTGGACATGTTCACATGTGAGGCACCTTCTGGCTCCACTTTGAACATGCCACACGTACTTAACCTGTAAGGGCTTACCCTGGTGGTCTAGTGGGGGGAAAACCACTAAAAATACACATTTACTGGTGCAAAATTCACAATATTATCCAAATTAACAAATTTTAAAAGATACAGACCCCCTTCTAACAACTCCCTCATGGTGCAGTTCATGCCACTGGATGCAGAATATACAGTAGCAATATTTGCCCATGAATAAGGTAATGTTCAAACTGGTGCCCTCCATCTTCTGATAAATGCACTTCATCCCCCAAAATCTTATGGTAAGAATTGAAGTTGAATGGTTGCTGGTTGGATATCCCTGTATGTAAAATTATGAAATATAATCTAATCCTTTATCTGTAATCTAATCCTTTATCTGTAATCTTATCCTTTAGTCTTTCGATGCATATTTTTACTTTGAAAATGCCAACGAAATTCTGCAAAAATTAGATAAAATGCATACAATGCTCTGTATTTAAAGATACAAAGCAAACATTGTGTATTTAAGTATTATATATTATGTATTTCTGTAAATTTTCCTGTTTGCAGCAAAATGTATCATTTGTGGCTGGAAAATAAGGAAGGTTTAGAAAGCATATATTTTAAAGGGGTTATTGATTATTAATAAACGTTTAGTTAAGTTAGTGCTTAGCTTTATGTTCAGCCCTAGGCAACCCGGCTGGCCTCCACACCCCTAGTTTGCATGTGTGCGCATGAGCATAGGCGGAGGGTGATTTTCTTGTTTGGGGAGGCTAAGGGTAGCCATACATCACCTCAGTAGCAATACTACAGTGTGAGGCTCCCCTGCAAAAAAGTGCCTTATGCACTCCTTATGGGAAACCGAGCAACAGTAAGTGGTGCTTTACAGCAGAAACTGGTCTGGGCCCCCTTTGTCCCCAGGCCCCCCGTAGTCTCGATGTGTGATGTACGGTAGTTACAACACTGCATGGGTTATATTACTGCATGATTTGCTACTTACATCTATGAATAAAGTCCAGTGCATTAAAAATCTGCTTTTGCATATCTTATGCTCTATATCAGCATTGCAGTATCATACATAGCAGTATTCAATGGTGCAGATTTTCTCAATCCCCTCAAACTCAGCACTCACGCTAGGTACTTTATTATCCTGTTGGCATTTTTAACAATTTTTTTTCATTATATATATTTGTACTTGAATTTTTAATTTACACTCAGTATTATATTAGTTCTTCTATTGTGGAGCCAAGCCTTGTTGTGCTGTGCATGGTGGCAGGCAGGTTTGGGAAGGCTTAGTCTCCCCAAGCCTAATGGAAAATATGCCTATGCACATGAGTGAACAAACACATACGTATGAGTGCATGTGCAGCCATGGTGAAGACAGGACACATGTAGGGTTGCCACCTTTTCTGCAAAAAAATACCGGCCTTCCTCTAAATTTTATCTTTTTTCCCTATTAATAACATTGGGAACAACCATCATTTTTACCGACCAGGCAGGTGTAGGGGCCCATAGGATCATAGCCCCTTTGGCTTCATTCCCTACCAGTATCTCATTTCCTTGTTGCTGGGTTTAAACACATGTAAACATTTTTACTTATGGCTGATGACCATATCCTGCCTCACTGTAACATAGTGCTTGGCAGAGGGATGTCCTTCCTCTTTGGTCTGCAGCAGTTGATCTGGGTGGATGTTCCATTGAGCCTGGAGTCAACCAGACCCCAATGTTAGGCCCTAAGGGACAATCCCTTTAGAGAAGTTGGTTAACAGGGACCCTGTGAATAAGATTAGCAAGGGTGCAGGATAGCCACTGTTATAGCATACTTTAGGAGAAGTCAGTGAGCTTTAGATAGCATAAGCAGCATTTCAGCTCCAACACGGAGGACAGAAGGGAGTACTGTAGCTCTAACCAGGGCCGGAACTTGGGGTAGACCGAAGAGGTGCCTGCCTAGGGTCGCAACAATTGGGGGGGTGCTGTTCAGGTAACTTTTCTGCCTACCCCTTGTTTGCCTTTGCTCTGCTGTCTGTTGATCTGCCACTTTCCACCCCACTCCAGCCCTCCCCTCTGTACCTTCCCCTCCCAACTCCAGCCCTGGTGTCCTTTTTCCATTATTTTACACTTTTGGTAGTATAAAGGTTTAGTTCAAAAACACCCTCACAAGCCCATCCTGTTGAAAGGGGGGTCCAGTGTAGCCCATGCTCTACCCCTCTACTTGGTATTTGCCTTTTTAAGCCAAAATAGTGTTATACCAGTTTAGCATTTCAGCAGATGTCCAGCAGCAGTCCAATTTATCCTAACAGCCAGGCAGTGGTTTGAATGAGAGACAAACATTTTAACATTGTAAACTTACAGAGCAATCAATCGCTTTTGACTGCCAGGATCCGTGACCCTCATCTGTAATAGAGAAAGATGCCGAATTCAGAAGGGAAACAACATTATTGTGACTCCATTACATTATATCAAATGGATATATCATTACAGTTCCAGTAATGAAAACATGTGACAAATGAAACATTGGCCCTTACATTTAGACTGCCCTCTAGGGGCACCACAAAAAAAAAACAGTTTGTTGATAAAAACTGAAAGAAAGTTGCTGAACCCCACCCTTCTTTTCATTTGAAGAACTTACTGTATACTATATAAGTGATATTTGCCTTCAGTTCTAGTTGTTTTATACTGTACCTTTATACAGTAGTGCCTGGCAGCCCCAGATCCACGGATTTCCTATAATTTATCATTGCTATAAAGGAATTCTAAGTCCTTTCATAAATTTATGTCACTTTCGAATCCCTTGCTTTTCTGCTTCCAATAAACTGAGCTAAGAAAAGAAAACACAAAAAAACTTGCACTTGATAAATAAAAACATATATCGAAATGTTACAGCACTATGAGTCCAATATCCTGTTATGTCAATCTGACCTTAGTAAAGTTCTTCCTGATTGTGGTACCAAACCTTTATTTGGTCTCTTTACATCTCACTTCAGGTAGATTTATAACGCTGTAGATATCCCTGCATTGTACAGGACTTTTCCTTCAGGATAAGGCAAAATGCTATTTGCAAAAGCTATTTATTGTGATTTGTTGGAAGCTTTAAAGAAAAAACTCACAAGCCCTCTAATTTATCTACCTGCGTTTTAGTGTATCCTGCCTGCTACAAATCATGGGAATGGTACCACTTTGCTGAAATAGAAGAGACAAATTGTAAATCCCTATTTGCAGGAGGTGCAACGTCTAAGGTTAAGAAAACACAGCACAAACTGGAATTTCTCTTCGCTGTATACTACCCAAGCTGACAAACTAAAAATATGAAATAGATCTGCACACATTCTACAGAAACAACTTTTAACCAATCAGTATGAAAGAATAGGTTGCAGCTCTATAATCATTAGATTAGAACTTTTAGATCTTAATGACTGGAAATCTGTAAGCTGGTTTTTCAGTGGAAAATATACTGTAATTAAAGCAACACCTCCACCAGAAACAGATTAGCTCTGAGATTCATGTACACTGAAAAGCTTTTCTGTGTCAACATGCTGTACAATTTCACAGAAATATAATTATGTTTCATATTTTAGCTCCACAAGTTAATATGTACATTGTCATTTATTACAACTGTGTGAAATCCACCATTATCACCTTCTTTATTCTTGTAGCATGTTTATTATAATAATAAATATATATCATGGGGAATATGACACAAGCAGGGAGTGGGGTGTATCTGAGACAAAGATATAAGAATATTTGAGATTAAATTATCCATATTAATAATGGGCAAGCATTCAGGGTTAATTCATATATTATCTTATATGTATTTTATTGAGGTTATACCTACTTATATGAATTATATTAAGCACGATTGATATATGTATATGATGCAGGTTTTCCAGAAAAGGGATTTTTTGTATAATTTGGACCACCGTACCTTGAGTCTGCTAAAGCCAATTAAACATAATATAAACCAATTATGTTTGTTTTGCCACCAATTCAAGCACATCAGTCACTATCGAGTACAAGCTACTGTTTTATTATTACAGGAAATTATTTTGAATTATTCGCTTTTAATACACAATGGGAGATGGTCTTTGGAGGTTTTTGCATAATGTTTTTTTCAGATAAGGGTTACCTATATGTGTATTATGTGGATTACATTACAGTACAAGTATTGGATCCATTATCCAGAAAGCTCTGAATTATGGAAAGGCCGACTCCATTTTTCTAAATAATCCACATTTTTAAAACTGATTACCCTTTTCTCTGTAATAATAAAACAGTACCGTGTACATGTTCCAAACTTGGATATAATGAATCCTTTTTGGAAGCAGAACATTCCTATTGGGTTAATTTTATGTTTCCATGATTTTCTATTTTTTATCCGGAATACCCCAGGTCCTGACCATTCTGGATAACTGGTCCCATAACGCTACTACGAAAAGTATAAATCTGATGTTAGTACTTATTTAGGAAGTGCATTCTCGATGGGGTAATTCACCATTCAATATATTTTTAGTTTAATGAAGACAGTAGCAATTGCATCTAGTCTTAATTTTTATATTTTTTAAAATATATATTTTTGTTTTTGTTCTACTGCTCTTCAATTTGGAATTTCAGTGATTAGCTGAAGTAGATTGGTAGTAAGCATGGAATAGGAATAGGACTGAACTGAAGCCTCATGGTCAGTATTTTTATGGATTGGTGAAGTCATTGATCATTTCTTGGGCAGTTGTCACCTTTTCAGTTGTCACCTTTTCAGTTGTCACCTTTTCAGTTGTAGGGCAGATAGGCAGAAGAGGACATAAAAAATAAAATGGAGACCAATTAAAATGTTGCTTAATTCTAATCTATAATGTAATAAGAGGCCGGTTAACTAGATAGTCCAGACAATCCAAAGTAATAGTCACCAGCTCAATATGTATCACAGTTATTAAAGAGGTTGCTCTCCTTCCAAACACTCTGTTGGGCTGGTGGGCCTTGTCTTTGAATGGAAGTTTTAAGCAGATTTCCTCCCAGGCCCCCAGCACGTCTGAATGAAAAAGAAGGTAGGCACAGGGGCCAGGGGGGGACACTTTGCGTCTGGGGTGGGGGGTCCCGGGGAGGTGGTAGTGTGCCCCCTCTCCGATGCTGTCATGATTTGGTTATAAGACCTTCGTTTTTCAGCTTTCTACAAGGCCTCAGAGTGACTTCAGAGCAAATTGTTACAGTTTGTATATGAAGACAAAGGTGGCTTGCTAAATGAATACAATAGTGTTAAACTTTCTCAGCAACGATTATTATGAAGCCACAATGGCCATTTTATTTAACCACTGCTTAACTTGACCTTAAATCCTGCTTAGATTAAAATGGGAGAATGTAACAGAAATCTCAAATGCAAAAAATAATAAATGTGATCAATAAAATGTTTTTCACTAGACAGTTGTTTCATTTGAAATATTAAAAAGGCATTGCACCCACTTCTTAAAGCTTTCTAATGTATCAGCCAGTACAACTGAATTGGAGAGAGAATTCCACAACTTCATCACCCTTTTCAAATATTAAGAAGGAACTTATTTTCTTCTAATTGGAATGGATGCCCTTGTGTCTAGGGATGGGCGAATCTGACCCGTTTTGTCAAAAATTCGCCGCCGGAGAAATGTCGGCGACGCCCATTAAAGTCTAAAAAAAAATTTGACGCACCTCTATGGGCGTCATTTTTGTGGTGAAACAAGGTGAAAAAAATCGCCCATCCCTACTTGTGTCTGCTTAAAGGACCTAGTGGTAAATAAACATTAGATAGTTTATTATATAGTCCTTTTATATATGTATAAATAGTTATCATTAGTGATGGGCGAATAAATTCGGACGCCCATTGACTTTAATGCATTTGGACAAAAAAGGCACGTGTATAAAATTTGAAATTGTTGCGCATCAAAATTGTTTTGATGCCCATTGACTTCAATGCGTTAAACAAATTTTCGTAGTTTCGCAAATTATTCTGTGAAGCAAAATGGGACAGATTTGCCCATCACTAGTTATCACATCACCCCATAAGAATCTGAGTAGGAGCTTCCAAGATATCATAAGAAACCGCACAATGCTTTTACCAAACATTAACATTTGAATTAAATATCCCTGGTTCTTTTTACTGCACAAGGAAAATCAATGCACAGCTTCTATTCTTTGAAAAACCCTCAATTTGTTAGCATAATGTACCTTTAATCATAGCTATCGAGTTACCATACAAACAAAAGGCCAGCTCCAAAGTGCAGTACATATCTGCAAAATAAAGCTACTTTTTAATTCTCATTTCAGAATTAACAATTTGTTTAAAGGCAGAGGCATGCTGCTATTTTGGGAGATAAGTCGCCCAGTGACAAATCGCTTCTTCTTCGGGTCGACTAAGGGCAGGGCACACGGGCAGATTCGGGGAGATTTAGTCACCTGCCAACTAATCACCTCTTCTGCGGGGCGACAATCTACCTGAACTGCCTTCCCCCTGGCTTCCACCTGCTATAATGAGAAAATGCCAGCGCTAATGCACTCACGGCGCTTAGATTTCTGAAGTCGCCCGAAGTTGCCTAACGAGGAAGCTTCGGGCAACTTCGGAAATCAGCGTCGTGATGGCACTCGTATCACTTTGACTTTCCAAGGTCGCCCGAAGTTTCCTCGTGAGGCAACTTCGGACGACTTCGAAAAACAAAGCAATCCAAGTGCCATCGCGCTGGCGATCTACATTGTAGCCAGCGGGAAGGCAGTTCGGGAAGAAAAAGAAGAAGTGATTTGTCACTGCGTGACTAATCTCGAAATAGCAGCATGTGTCTCTGCCCTAAAATCAGGTATGTGCAGGCACGTTTCAGGGGCTGCTGCTGAGGGGCCGCGTCGCCGCGTCGCTAGTGCATTGAGCGCTATTACTGAGCTTTGGAACTGAGCTTTGCCTGAAATGTATTTAGAGACAGCAATCTATTCATTTGTACAGCACTATATTTGTTTCTGGGTTCATTTACATGAAGCAGAAAAGTGCCTCACTGAGAGGGAACAAAACAGCAACTTATAAGCAAGACACATTATTGCTATGGCTGAAAGCAGAAAAGAAATTTGTCATTCTCCTAAATAAGGGACTCAGACTCACTCACCTCTGAGTAAACAAAGATTGTGCATTGATAAACCAGCTGATGGAAGGTATGGCTGGCTAAATAACCACTGAACAATGAAAGTGGCAGAAGCTGGCTGCAGATAGCACATATGAAAAGAATAAGAGTAAGCATTTGCAGAATGACAAAAGCACAACTTGGAAACTTTGAGAAATCTGAATAACAAAAAGCTGAAAATAGATCTTTTTATTGTCTTTCCTGTCTGCAATGTTTCTCAAGCACAGCGCCAACACAGCAAGTAAAACAAAATAAAATAGGCATGTTCTCTGTGTGCTAAATGTACCAAAGCACAAATGGTATAACTTGCATAGAACCCTGCATTGAGACAAGCTGACTAATGTCGCATTTCCATAGCAACATGAGCAAGGCACTCACAGACCATAGCTTTCTTCTCCCACCTGATGCTTTCCTCTATTGTCAAATGTGCATTAAATCTTTGTGATGTATGTTAAGTCCCCCGTGATTTATATATCACTGCTCTAAAGGTTTTGCTTGCAAGCTGGCATGAAAACCAGGTAACAAGGTAACTGCTACAGCAAATTTCTGTTTGACTTTGCCTTCAGGAGTGAGTTATATATGAAGAAAGAAATAGATGCAGTCTGGACACTCACTCTGCTTATTTGTAAATGTTTGTAAATTAGTAAAAGACCATCTGCCATATACCTTATTTTATCCAAATAATCCAAATTTTTGAATTTTTTTCTCTGAAATAATAAAACAGTACCTTGTACTTCATCCAAACTAAGATATAATTAATCATTATTGGAAGCTGAACCAGCCCATTTGGTTTTATTTAATGTTTAAATGATTTTCCAACAGACTTAAGTTATGAAGATCCAAATTACAGAAAGATACATTATCCAGAAAACCCCAGGTCCCAAGCATTCTGGATAACAGGTCCCATGCTTGTATTTTAGTCCTCAACCTCCACATTTGACTACTTCTAGTTGTTGCTCCCATAACTAACAATACAACATGAGAGGTAAAGGTTAACATTATTGCTTTAGGGCTAAAGGTATGGGATCGATAAATAGAATGCCTGCGACCTGTGGTTTTCCCACAAGGTCATCCCTACCTCCTGACCTGCTCCTGAAATATTAACCTATTTATCATGCTGTGTAAAATTATTAATGTCACCAAAATGGTGTAAAGCTGTGTAAATTCAATGGGGAATTTATCAAGATGTGCATTTACTTTGACACCACTCGAATACCCCATTATTTTAAACACTTTAGTCCTTGCATAATACATTAAAGTCAACGGAAAAAATTTAAGTGGCAACTAAATTCTGGCGGAAGTTGCTCTGGGGAAAAAAATAGAATATTTTCCCATAGCACTTTCAAGTGGCTGCTTCTGTTTACATCAGATCTTTACACAGAGGTACGCATTTGTTAAAAAAATTCATACACAGCTTGATAAGTACACCATTTTGTACACCTAGCAACGTGGGGTGTATTTGATCGCCAAAGTTCCGAATTACGGAAAGTCTCCCATAGACTCCATTATAATGAAATAATCCAAATTTTTAAAAATGATTTCCTTTATCTCTGTTATAATAAAACAGTAGCTTGTACTTGATCCAAACTAAGATATAATTAATCCTTATTGGAAGCAAAACCAGCCTATTGGGTTGATTTAATGTTTACATGGTTTTCTAGTAGACTTAGGGGCACATTTACTTAGTTCGAGTGAAGGAATAGAATAAATAAAACTTTGAATTTTGAATGTTTTTTTTGGCTACTTCGACCTTCAACTACGACTTCGAATTAAAAATCATTAGACTATTCGATCATTCGATAGTCAAAGTACTGTCTCTTTAAAAAAAAAAATTCAACCCCCTAGTTCGCCAACTAAAACCTACCGAAGTCAATGTTAGCCAATGGGGAAGGTCCTCATAGGCTTTCTAAGTATTTTTTGGTCGAAGAAAAATCGTTCGATCAATGGATTTAATTTAGATTAAATCCTTTGAATCAAACGAATTGCGGGAAATCCTTCAACTTCGATATTCGAGGTCGAAGGATTCCCATTCGGCAGTCGAATATCGAGGGTTAATTAACCCTCGATATTCGACCATAAGCAAATTTGCCCCTATATGTATGAAGATCCAAATTGCAGAAAAAGACCCTGGAAAGCCCCATACCTGTACAAAGAAAAAGGAAATTATTAAAATGATTAAAAAATATTTTCTTTAAAATGGGCTCTGTGAGAGATACTGTATTATATGTTCCTACCGCACACTCGCCTTTCCTCTCACTGCGTTGGTGGTGCTGGTTTCTCCGTTGACCCCGGCCAGGTCCCTTAGCAACAGCAAACAAGAAACGGATCCGCACACACGCTATGATCAGCAGTTGGGGGGACACCCCTCTTTATTATATCACCTCGTGATCACGAGGTGATATAATAAAGAGGGGTGTCCCCCCAACTGCTGATCATAGCGTGTGTGCGGATCCGTTTCTTGTTTGCTCTGTGAGAGATAGCCTTTCTGTATTTTGGAGCTTTCAGAATAAAGGTTTCCAGTTAAAATATTTAATATCTGTACTAATTCTGCTTTATATGTAAAGAGGAATTGTCACTATAATAAGGAAAATCTCTGAACTGTGGTAGATGTGTGCAATCAGTGCAGTCCATCAAACTGTATTTTTGAGTTTCTTTAATTGATCAAATGATCTGGTAATCTTAGGGGCAGATTTACTAAGGGTCAAATATCGAGGGTTAATTAACCCTCGATATTCGACTAGGAACTAAAATCGTTCGACTTCGAATATCGAAGTCGAACAATTTAGCGCTAATCGTACGATCGAAGGATTATTCGTTCGATCGAACGATTAAATCCTTCTAATCGAACGATTCGAAGGATTTTAATCCAACGATCGAAGGAATATCCTTCGATCAAAAAAACACAGGCAAGCCTATGGGGACCTTCCCCATAGGCTAACATTGAGTTCGGTAGCTTTTAGCTGCCGAACTAGGGGGTCGAAGTTTTTCTTAAAGAGACAGTACTTCGATTATCGAATGGTCGAATAGTCGAACGATTTTTAGTTCGAATCGTTTGATTCGTAGTCGAAGTCGTAGTCGAAGGTCGAACTAGCCCATTCGATGGTCGAAGTAGCCAAAAAAACACTTCGGGGCAGATGTATTAAGGGTCGAATATCGAGGGTTAATTAACCCTCGATATTCGACTAGGAACTAAAATCCTTCGACTTCGAATATCGAAGTCGAAGGATTTAGCGCAAATGCTGCGATCGAACGATCGAAGGATTATTCCTTCGATCGAACGATTAAATCCTTCGAATCGAACGATTCGAAGGATTTTAATACAACGATCAAAGGAATATCCTTCGATCAAAAAAACTTAGGCAAGCCTATGGGAACCTTCCCCATAGGCTAACATTGACTTCGGTAGCTTTTAGCTGCCGAAGTAGGGGGTCGAAGTTTTTTTTAAAGAGACAGTACTTCGACTATCGAATGGTCGAATAGTCGAACGATTTTTAGTTCGAATCGTTCGATTCGTAGTCGTAGTTGTAGTCGAAGGTCGAAGTAGCCCATTCGATGGTCGAAGTAGCCCAAAAAACACTTCGAAATTCGAAGTTTTTTTACTTCGAATCCTTCACTCGAGCTTGATGAATCGGCCCCTTCGAAATTCGAAGTTTTTTTAATTCGAATCCTTCACTCGAGCTTTGTAAATCTGCCCCTTTGTGTTTTTTTCACTAACAAGCTTTTTATTTTTTACAATTTTTTGATATTAAAAGTGGAACTATCACCAAATTGAAAATCTAAACTTTGCTTCATCTCACTGACATAAAAAAAATGTTCTGTATTGTTGATAATCAAGTTACTCTTCACTGTCTCCAGCTCGTCATCTATCTTTTTTCATTCTCTCTTTATGCAGGAGCTGAGAGTCAGATTTTGGTTGACAGTTACGGGTTCTAAACCCTACAGTTACACTGTCCTACAGTACCCCCTAGTTTTATATAGCAGTTGCTAAAGAACAATTATAGATGCAAGAAAAGTCACCAATGAGAATTCTACTGATTAAATAACTTTATTATAAATTCAAGAGAACTGACCAATGAGAATGCTGATTTCCAGCACTATGTCAGGCATGTTCCTGTTATCTTACATATAGAGATTACTATGGCATTTTGTTTCTTCATTATATTACACTGGAATCAGACATGGGATTAAGGACAGACTTGTTCAGTGCTGGGAAACTGTGCTTAAAGCTTCCAACTCTAGTTGCAGTAACAAAGAACATGGAGCCAGATTTATACAGATCAGCTGGGATTCTCATTGGAGGATGTTTTGCATATTAATGCAGCCGCTGGCCATGGGAATATGGGGAAAAGTTTTGGAAAAATTGAATTGTGCAATATTGCTTTAAGAATACAACCCTGATGGTGCTGGACTACAGCTCCCAGCATGCCTCAACTTTTATTATATAGTATAGTATTCTGGGATTTGTAGTCAAGCTACAACTAAGTAAAGTTTGGTTGAGTAATGCAGTGAGACAGGGTTTAGAACCCCTTTAGGTCTAATATGATGAAGGGGAGTTACACCCTTTTCCTAGAAGATGTATTAGAGCTCACACTTTCACGCAGTAGATAGTTTATATCTTATTAAGTGGAATATTAAAGAATCTTTCCAAACTGGAATATATATTTGAGAATTGCCAATTCACATCTTTCCCCTTGAGCCCCCATTTTGTGATGGTATCTGTGCTCCCTCAGAAATCACCTCACCAGAAATACTAGAGCTCTAAGTGTCTAACAGGAAGAAGTGTTAAAGCAAAAGCATACCTCCCAACTGTCCCGTTTTCAACCCACAGTCCCGCATTTGTACTGAAAAGTCCAGACTTTCTCTGCACTGAACAGCCAGAAAAAGATACAAAGTTTCTAATTTAATTGGCTTTTGGAAGAGAGCCCAGAAGAGCCACCATCGGCAGCTAAGATACTTATTTGAGATAAGCAAATAAGTTATTGTAACAATTTAGAAAAGGAGGTCCCTTGGGCAAAGTTAGACTCACAGATTAAAGGTCAATTCACCTTTATTAACAAAACTGTAATAACTGAAAAAAAAACACAGAAATATGTTCAAACTTTCATAACCTGACAAATGTTATAAAATGAACAAGCTAATTAGGGGGTGTGGCCACAAAAATGGGCATGACCAAAAAGTTTTGCCGCTCTATGTGTGGCAACTTTTATTAATCCCTCTTTTTATTTCCAAAATGTTGGGAGGTATGCAAAAGACAGATCTGTTTATTGGCTCATGTGACCTAACATTTGTATGCGCAGTGAATCCTAGAATCCCAGGAGGTGGTACTTTTTTCTAAAAATGGGACAGTTGGGAGGTATGAAATGGCAATTTTCTATTTATGATTATCCAATAGCACATACTACTAAAAAAGTATATTATCAAGAAATGTTTTTTTACATGAAGCAGGGTTTTACATGTGAGCTGTTTTAACCAATATTTTTATCGAGTTTTCCTTTAACCAGTTCTGATGGAAAGCCTGTCTCTCTCCATGCAGGATGTGTGCTGAAGTTAATGAAAGTGTTTTATCATGTACTGTTGCCCTGCACTGGTTAAACGGATCTGTTTGCTTCAGAAACACTACTATAGTTCATATAAACAAGCTGCTGAGTAGCAATGGCGGAAATTGAAAAAAACTATATGGCACAGGTTAAATAGTGGATAACAGATAAAACCATTATTTTCTACAGAGCTTATCTGCTACATATCTGCTTTGTAACCTGAGCATTTTCTCCTTTGAATGGCTGCTCCAATTGCTACACAGCAGCTTATTTATATAAACAATAGCAGTGTTTTTGAAGCAAAGACAACAGTTTTACCTGTGCAGGGCAACACTGTATTATATTTTTATTACTTTAAAACATTAATTTTTGGATGTTACTGTTCCTTTAAGAAAGGGATATACCCCCAAAATTGATTGATTGTAATTGATTATATTTAGAAAGCTTCTTATTTGCATGAGATAAAGCCTGTATTACATCAGGGGCGCGCCGCCAATGAGGCGAGCTGAGCCGCTCGCTTCAGGCGGCAGCGCCTGAAAGGATTCCAGCCGCTCCTGCACCATTAAGAGCCGAATTATATGGGAAAGCTTTCACAAACAAATCAGAAAAAGATTATAAAATACCTACTACAGTTTGGGTGCATGTTCACAGCTATAACTGATTCGTTTTAACCCTTCAAATACTGGCAGTACACTGTGATCAAGCCCTGTAAGGGTTAAACTGCTTTAAAAATATGTTGTGTGTGTATATATATATTTATATATAATATATTTATATAAAATGCATACTGTTTATCTGAGGAACTCAGTCCTTTAGCAATTATGGTACCAGATTATCTCAGGGAGCAGAAGCTAGTGGGTGCCTCTGAATACATGCTCTGCTGATTGTGGATGATGTGGATGGAACTCAATACAATGAATGGCTGCTGTTTGATGGTGGCCACTCTAAAATGTGCATGGCTTGATAGTTAATACAAAATAAGGGAATGCCTACAGACTTCATGACAACTCTTCTATGGCCAAATAATAAACAAATGTATAATTTCTACATGCAAGGCTTGTTTAACACTATCATGCCAGAGTTAAAACTAAATAAATCTCAATTTTCTTGGCATCCGAGATCAAAACCAATATTTCAGGGAATAAATCTTTCTCATAGAGGCTATTAATTTAGCATTAAAATGCCATTGGTTTAATTATGTTGAATATTTAATGAAGGAGATTAGTATGTGGAACTTGAACTGACTATTAATGTCCATAAGGTACAGAAAGGTTATACAATATAAAATTATACACTACAAATGTATTTTTTTTGTATTAGGTACAGAAACCTTTTGGATACATAAGTCATATAATCAGAAATGCCTCCTTAGCTATTTGTTCAGAAGAAAGATTAACCTTTAAATTACTGCTGTCTTCCCTTGTCGATATAAACTAAACAGTACACATGTTTAATAATGGTAATTGTCTATTTGCAGGAATATATCAATGTCTAATTAGGCTGCACATTGCATGTTGCACAGAAAGAGCGAGGGAGAGAGGCTTTTAAACATGACAAGCATGTATTTATTTTTGCAAAGGTTTTTGTTTGATGTGAAGCTATACCAAACTGGGAGAATGGAACATTTATATGAATTAGTTAAATCTTGGAAAAGGGCAAGGGTCAATATATATCCTGGTAAGTGAGTATAATCACATACTATCCTCAACCATTGGCTCATTTGCCCCTTTACAGGCTAAGCGTTCACGTGCTCTGAACCCACGACCCTGGCTGAATTCACAAACCAGAAACTTACGCTCCTGCACGAGATCTGCTGAACGTATTTGGAAAAAATCCCGTACGCAAGCAGACTTTATTCACTATAAATTTCTATTGTCCTGCCTCAATTCTGCCTTGTCAAAAGCCAAACAAGAGTACTACAGTACCCTTATAAACAATCACAAATCCAACCCACGACGCCTGTTTTCTCTATTCAATACTCTTCTCCATTCCTCGTCAACAGTATTAGTCAACCAGACACACTCTCCTCAGGACTTTGCTGATTTCTATAAAGACAAAGTAGAGTCCATCCGCAATCAGATCCCTACCGCTACTAATGTAAACCAGTTACTCCTTCCTAAGCCCCCTTCTGCATGTCTTAATTCCTTCCCTCCAGTAACAATGTCTGAAGTCTCCAAGCTTCTTTTGTCCTACCCACTCACAACTTGCCCCCTTGACCCTATGCCTTCTTCTCCGCTCAAACACTGTGTTGCAGAGCTTACCCCACTACTTACTCACATCTTCAATTCTTCTCTAGCTTCTGGAACCTTCCCTTCTCCTTTCAAACAGGCCTGTGTAAAGCCTATTCTTAAAAAGGCCACGCTTGACCCAGCCTGTCTATCAAATTACCATCCTGTCTCCCTTTTACCACTTGCCTCTAAACTCCTAGAGCGTATTGTGTTCTCCCGTATTACTAACTTTCTACACACCCATGATCTGTTAGACCCTCTGCAATCTGGTTTCCGGCCTGGTCACTCTACTGAGACTGCTTTGTGCAGAGTTACAAATGATCTTCAGGTTGCCAAAGCCAAAGGTCACTTCTCCATCCTTCTCCTCCTTGACCTATCATCTGCATTTGATACAGTTGATCACTCTCTCCTGATGCAGATTCTCTATTCGCTTGGCATCCGTAACCAGGCTGCATCTTGGCTCTCTTCTTATCTTTCTAACCGATCGTTCACTGTCTCCTATGATAACAAAACCTCATCTCCAGTTCCACTTATTGTGGGGGTGCCGCAAGGCTCCGTACTTGGTCCGCTGTTGTTCTCCCTGTACACTCTGTCTTTGGGAGATCTCATCCATTCATTTGGCTTTAATTATCATCTGTATGCTGATGATACCCAAATATATTTATCCACTACTTCATTAACAGCTGAAACAGAGGCTCAAATCTCTAACTGCCTCCTGGCTATCACAAATTGGATGAAGCAGTGCCACCTCAAACTCAACCTAACAAAAACTGAACTTATCATCTTTCCACCTAAGCCTGGTCCTACTCCCCTATTTACTATCTCTATTGATGGCATGCTCATTAATCCTGTCAACTCAGCTCGCTGTCTGGGTGTAATCTTTGACTCCTCTCTCTCCTTCTCTGATCATATTAACACCACTGTCAAAACCTGTCACTTTTTCTAACGCAATATTGTCAAAATCCGTCCCTTCCTTCCACCTGATACATCCAAGACGCTCATGCATGCTCTCATCCTATCTAGACTAGATTACTGTAACCTTCTACTAACTGGCCTCCCTAACTCCCATCTCTCCCCTCTACAGTCTGTATTAAACACTGCTGCAAGAATTATCCTCCTCTCATCCAAAAGGGTACAGGCCCCTCCGCTGCTGAGGTCCTTATCATGGCTTCCTATAAAACAAAGAATAACTTATAAACTCCTCCTTATAACCTTCAAAGCCCTTCATTCCTCTGCACCTAACTACATCTCATCTCTTGTCTCTCCATATGTTCCTGCCCGAAACCTCCGCTCCTCTCAGAGCAACCGCTTGGTTGTACCCCCCACTACTACTGCTGTTTCCCGTATCAAACCCTTCTCTCGTGCGACTCCTTATATTTAGAATGCCATTGCTGAATCTCTCAGGAGAGAATCCTCCCTCAATGTTTTTAAAACAAAACTCAAAGATTACCTCTGGGAGCACCTGGATAACACCTGAACTGGCACTTATATAACAGTGTAACCATATAAGTAAGTTCTAGTGGGTCAGGGAGTGATGTGAATGATGTATAATCTCTGTTCAGTGCTGTGTAATATGTTGGTTCTTTATAAATAAACCATAATGATAGAAGGAAAGAAATAATTGTCAAATTAATATCTTTGCTCACTTACCAGTTTTTGTACTGTTTCCTGCCACAAAGTTGGACTTGCTATTTTATGAATCATCTATTATTAAACGTACTGCACAATCCTGATGTGTTAACACAATAGAGCTTGCGTAATGATGGTAGAGCTGGTTACAAAGCTGCTGTGCTCCGAAGGACAAGTTAACCTGTACACACAAATGCAAAAGAATAAAATCATTATGGCAAACTGGCGAGTGAGCGGAAAGTACAGTGGGGCTGTTTTCATATTTAGATTTCAAGCATGAACAGAGATGTAAAAGCTATGTAACTCATTAGAATATGAGTTATGGTAGTGTGTTTCTAGCCCCAGGTTACAGGAACTAATACAGTCTCCATAATGAAAATTTAATTTCCGTACGAGAAGTCTTGCATGCATTATGCATAGTCCATGGAAAAAAATTAAATATATAAAATTGTGCTTTCGTCAGGTTTGCCTTTGTACAGAGAGACTGGTTAGGTATGTTGATTTCCGTAATAATGCCCCTTATTGAAAGAGCGCATATGATTAGCTGTGTTTTCTTCGAAAGAGTGCAAGAACGCCAATCTGAAATGCAATACAAAATGGAAAATAAATACATCAATCAAAATTTGTGAGAATATTGCTAATCTGGATATGGGATACGGGCGATAAAGTGCATGGAATGAGCAAGGACTTGTTTTTGTATTACAAGCAATTGATTATATGTTAATGGATACTAAAATTCTGCTTTACAAAGTTATCAGTACATATACAGGAGTCATGAACAGGAGTTTCAAATAGTGCCCGTTTTGGCAGGGTGCAAAGAAATTTGTCGATGTTACAATGAAGCTGTCAGCCGTTGTTGCTCATAATTTTACATAATTATTAAAACTCGAAGTTCATTATCTAGCATACGGACAGAAGGCCTTTCATCCAGCTATGACAGAATAGGCCTGTCCTTGCCAGGAAGGTAGCTGTAGTCATATACTGGGACAATAGCTGGAATGCATAAGGTTGCACCTCACTGATCCACTAAGTAATCATGCTGTTCTGTGCATTTTGATTATTCTTAGCGCTGCTTCTCCATACTGAATATTTGGTTATGTCAGCTGTGTTCCCACCTTGTAAAACATAACTGCTTTCTTTTTTTTCAACACTTTCCATAAAACCAAAAGTAGTGAAGCAATACGACTGTAAAACTTCTTATAACTGTCACAGCTTAAAATTGCCAGCAGCCGTTAAAAGATTAATAGATATAAAGCATGTTTCTGCATTATTTAGTAGGTGGAAGTAGGAATCAGTTCATACTAATATTGCCAGACCTTTTTAATCTCTTAGCTATGAAGCAATTTTTCACTACATTTGCAAGTGACAAGTCACGCCAGTCATTTTTCTTCTTGCAAGGTGTTCATCTGCTGTCTTTGATTCATGTGAAGATTAAAGCTTAATAACCATTGGCCTTACACTAAACATCACTGAATATGCATTGAAAGCTATATCATGTTAATAAGCCTGAAGAATGTATGTTTCCAAAGTAGATGACGAAATACAGTTGTAAAATGTAATTTAATTCAAAGTGACGAGAATACCGCACTAGCATTTGGCTCATGAATTAGTGACAGTCATTGGTCCAACAAATGTATCCTTCAAAAAGTTTTTAGTTGAAATCGTGTTATGTGTATGTTAGGGTCTCAATTGCATTTAATACACCACTGATTAAAGTTAATATGATGCCTTGTATACAGGGGCAAAACTCTAGATGAAGTAGTAGACCCTGAAGTAGACCCTCCTGTGTCTCCAGGGCAGGGGACCCTGGAGATACAGGAGGCCTAGTGGGGCACTGATTGGTAAGTCATTTCATATATATATATATGTTTATGAAAAATGTCATATTCCCAAGGTTTACAGGTCCAGTGGCCTCTAGTAATACTACTGCTGATATTCATCAGCTGCTAAAAAAGTTTTTTTAATGGATCACCCATGCCTGTGCTATTTACTTATCTTAGACAATTTGTGATTGGTATTCCTTATTATTTTTTTAAAATCCCTAAGCTTATAGTTTTTGTCAGTTCAACCAGAAATTTTGTGTTAACCTGGCTATTACTGGTCATGTTTTGGAAAATCTCTAGTCTTATACTTTATGGCAACACAACCTTGTTCAATAAGACTCAGTTCTCTTTCAGTCCTGATTATGGTGCTGGTTATTGGTTTTTAAAGAATGGTCCCTCCTGTGCATTGCCTTGCTTTCATTTGGTCATACCAATGGTAGAGGGCACTGACATCCTTAACAATGCTGTTTTAGAGTGTTTGATTTTGCTGGTTGCAATGCAAGTCCATGTGGTTGCACCAGAATATGAGCAGAAGGCAGTGCCGATCCTGAGGCAACAGCCCAGATGCCACCCCCCTATTCTCCCGCTCCGTGCTTAAAAATTTGCATGGGATCGGGTCTAAGGGGACAGTATCGCTAGTGCATTAAGCACAATGTCGCTTTCTGCACTAGCGGAGCTGAATTTCCGGGTTAAAACCCAAAAGTTCAACTCTTAAAGTTACACCCGTTGTAACCGGCCGCTTGCTGCCACCTGAGGCAGTGGTCTCACCTTGCCTCATGACAGAAGCGGCCCTGGCAGAAGGCGATCTAAACATGTGAGCTACCATATCTGCTGTTGGCTCAGTTATATATCCAGAGTTTTATCTTCTTCTCCCTTACTACTGTGCCTCCTTTGTGACTAGTGAGAGCTATACTGACATTTACAGGTCTCTACTCAAAGTGACATTCAGCCTTTATAATCATAGTCATGACATTAGCAATGTATTCATAGAAATGTTGCTGAAGTAAGGAAATGTAGATGAAATAATATTATTCCAGTAGCAAATCAAAGACTTTACTAGAGTTATTGGCAGGAATTAAAACATTGATGATTGATCATTTCCCATAGAAGTTCCTCTTTCTTTCTTTCTTTCTTTCTTTCTTTCTTTCTTTCTTTCTTTCTTTCTTTCTTTCTTTCTTTCTTTCTTTCTTTCTTTCTTTCTTTCTTTCTTTCTTTCTAATAAAATTACAACCAATGCTGGCTCATAAATCTCAGTTATTTCAGTATAAATATGGAAATGTGAGAAAAAATGTAAACAATTAAAAAAAGTGTCATATCATTATATCATATTAGAATTAAACATTTATATTTTCCCATGACAATGTATAAATAGGCACATTTGAAAAAAAATCAACCATCTGCAAACACTGCTTTTACTACCTCAATGTTTTATAAATAGGTCATAGAAGTACTCAGTTGGAGTTGGATAGCAATAACATTGGCATATCATGCTGAACATAGGAGGTACACCTTAGGGGTAGTACCAATTATTTAAATTATGCAGAACCTTGTCTCATATATATATATATATAATCTAATATATTTTTATGTGTGCCATTTCGCAATACCATACTCATAAAAAAACAATAATGCCTGTTTCAACCTTTATGGTTAATTAACATAAAAACTAAACAAATCATTCAAAATGCACGGGGAACACAATAGCTCCCACATGGCCCTGCTTGTCTGTGAATGGCAATTTACTAACTAAATTCAATCCAGGAATAAACCCTGTAATTGAGCAATCATCCTAGAGTATGCAAAGTCACAATCCAGGTGGAAAAGGTATGCCTGAAGTGTTATAATTGCGGTAATAGCTCATAGTCCAATCAGTCAGTAGCAAAATGAATGAATAAATAATAAATGTTCCATAAGTGGCAAATAATCTATATCACCTATGTATGTGATCAGAATACACAGAACCAATTAGTTGGGAGATAATGTTAACAAAATGCTCACAAACAGCTAAATATCAGTGTGTTCTGTATATACAGTATGTAATAAAAAGATATTCCTACTCCTGCTGAGCACTGAATGGATAACTACATTAAAAACAAGCCAGGGGAGCTGCGGAGGAGTGGTTTCTCAGTGGCAAATTGATTCAATTGCATTTCGTGTTCTCCCTATGAGAAATAAATCTTCAATTAGCAGCAATAATCTTAACTTGTAATAAGTAGTGCAGCTAGTTAATGTTGGCTCATAACTACCATTTCAGAGCCTTGTATTGATGGCATTGCTTATCAGATCTAAAAAGCTGAAACTGCTGAATTCACAATGGGAAAGCAAGCCTAAACACTTTTATAAGTTAACAAAGCTCAGCATTCCCTGAATGATTTGTCTTTAAGTAGACCCTTGACAAATCTGTAGCTTACAGTTAGCAGAATCGAATACGTGTGACACATTCTAAAACTGGTTTTCAATGACATTTAGCCTTTTGTGTAATGTCTTTGATTTATGAAGTATGGAGGTTGGCTTTTTTTTATCACAGGTGTTTCACTCTTGTTCGACACCTTGTGAAAAATGGAGACTCACGTTTCAGTAGTTTAACAACCAATGGGATTCGGTTGGACACATTAGGTGAAAGCATGGCCCATCTCAGAAAGAATCCTGAAAGAAAATCGTGTAGCAAAGGCAGTAAAAAATCAGACGCTCGTAGCTTTGCCCCGCAGAACCTTATTAGCAAAACAAGACAAATGTGCGAAGAGCTAGAAAGGAACAGAGCGACGTAACCTCTTTAATGCACCACGGTACCCAGAGAGAACACAGGAACTCGGTTAACAAGTATTTTAATTTGTTAAACATTTGGGAGTCACGCTCTGCAGTTGCCAATCCTGTACTTAACAAGTGGAAAATAATTGCAAGATGTTTGTCAAAAGACAAAATACTATTTAGGGCATATGTATGTGTTCACATATATAAAACATTTTTTTTAATGGAAAAGCATGAAAATGCTCTAGGTATTTAAATGCTATTATCTTTGGTGCTTTCCCCCATACAGGCATTTCCCACATAGGGCCTAGCCCAGCTATGCAGACTAAACATGAGTTGATAAATTGGGTATACAGTAGTTGCTTTTGGCACCTACCTTGACTTCCAGGGTTCCCTTAGTGTGTTCCCGCTGATTTGCTCCCGTTGAATTACACACTACTTTGTGATAGTATAGGTTGCAAGTTACAAGACATACTGTAAAAAGTAGTCAGAATCACCTAATATACCTGAATTTTTGGGAAAAACTCTGCATTATGGACAAAGCAATTCACACAAGCACTCACCTACTGTTGCAAATAGTGATTTGATCAGCCGTTTTATAAAATGGTAGATGTGACATGGCTGTGTGTCTAGAAGCAGCTCCAACAATGAATTAATTGCACTGTGAAATCTGGGGGTGCTTTCCCAACCTGTGAGCTCTGCATTATGGGTAAAAACATGGCAAATTACCAGGGCCGGAACTAGGGGTAGGTAGAGTAGGCATGTGCCTAGGGCACAAAGCTGGGGGGGCGCCAGGAACGTACCTGATCTAACGCCTACCCCATTGTCCGGTCCCGTCTCTCCCCGACTGGCACGCAAATATTTTTGGAATTGCGCTTCTGTGCATGTGCGCACAAAGTTGCGCGCATGCGCACTCACGTGCACTTTCGCGCATGCACACTCATGCCGACGTCGTAGCTGGCCAGGTTGCCTAGGGCGACTGGCTGGGTTGGCCCAGCTCTGCAAATTACAAGGAATTGCATTTATAACTTAGCCTTTATATAGTTAATGGGGTAAGTTACATTTACACCTATATGTAAATGCTCTACAATTGCCCAGGTGAAGTAACACATAGCAAACAATAAGATTGCTTATAAGGTAACTAGTAAATGCTTATTAGTGATTGTTTGCACTGGCTTACTGCACCTGGCAAACTTAGGATATTAAGTTTTGCCAGGATATATAAATGACTACTGCTTGAGGGATGTTCTGATCTGGAGAACTGTTTATTTCCTCCTCCAGTCAGAATATTGCCCATGTGGCAGGTGCAAATCTGTGCTCTGCTCCTCTCGATGGATTAAAAATCCAGCAGGAGGTGCAGAGCCTAGGGCATGTTACAGCCCTGTACGTATTGCCTGTTATACGGGAGGTGATAAGGTAAGGACACTTACACTCCCTAACTTGCTGATCTAAATGATAGGTAAGAGAGGCCTAACACCAATGCAAGCAATGCTTTATTCATTAAACAGGTACACTCTATTTAGAGCACAGTGACCTGTTCAGGTGACCTGTCCCATTTAGGTATAGGCTGGGTGCAAGTGTGCAAACAACATGGTGTTGGTGCTCCATTTTTGTGCACTTTTCTGCCCTGCACTTGCTAAATATACCCTACCGCACTACAATGAACTATAGCAACAAAACCCCATTTTGGACAGTTTAGTATGAAATTCATTTTTTGTTGAAGTTTCTGCTAGTATAGGAATTGCAGATATGCACTTTATGAATTTAATTACTACTCATGAAATAGTAATGTATCTTATTATGAATTCGGTTGAATATTAATGAAATTTGGTATACATAGTGGCCTTGGATTGATCTATTAATAATGAGCTTCATTTTAAACTTTTTAGCTTTATCTAATCTGTGTGCCGAATCAGACACTTACATGAAAAAAAAATGACACAAATCGATCTGCATATTTATAAAGTTGTGGCTTGTAAAAGACCTCTTGGACCTATTTATAGAAATGTGTATGTCCGATTTATTATTTTTTTTTTTGACTGGCATTTTCATTCCTTTTTTGTCATTTATAGAGATAAAAACTACAAAAATCAAATTTTTGCATTCCACATTTTTTCTTGAAACTGTTGCAGATCCCTCCTTAGACTCCACACTCCCACTAGAGCACAAAAACAATCTCACCAAAACCCTTCTTCACAAGCAATCCGCAAAACCAATACTCTTGTTGGCTTCTATATTGACATTTATATTTTATTATTATTCAACAATTATTTTTAGAGAGCCAACATATTTCACAGTCCTGTAAAATAAATGTGTAAATGTATTTATCAAAAAGTGAAGTTAGAGATCGCCAAAGTCCTCTAGAGTAAATCCCGCCACATTCATTTCTATGGGAATTTTAAAAGAGTATTTATCAATGGGTGAAAGTGAAAGTTCATCCTTTGATACATATGCCTTTCAAAATCCGCTAGAAATGATTGAAGAGTGGCAAAATTTCACTCTAGAGAACTGTGGTGATCTCTAACTTCACTCTTTGATAAATAGACCCCATAGAGAATTACATACATAGAACATATAGAACAACCAGAAATCAGTACAAAAGGTGAAGCAGGTCCTGTGCATAAGATCTTACAGTTTAAAAGGGTAAAGGAATTGAGACACAAGGTGTGGGGTTGGACAAGATCAGAAATAAGCAAGGTGAAAGATGTAGCATATGATATTGCATTTGGTAGCTTAACAGAATAAGGGCAGACTTCTCTAAATACAGTAAGTCTGTTTTAAGAAATCTTTCGAAAGCAGAAAGGTTGGGAGAAAGTCGGACACATTGTGGGAGAGAGTTCCAGAGGAGAGCGCAGCCCTTGCATGTGAGCATGTGAGGAGGTAATGAGAGAAGAGTTGAGGAGCAGGCTAGTAGAGGAGTATAGTAAGTGGTTATGTGAGTATCTAGAGGTAATTTCAGAGATATAGATTTGGGCAGAGTTATGAACTCTATATGTCAGGCTAATATGTTTGAATTTTACTCTTAAAGTTAGTGGAGGCCAGTCAAGAGATTGGCAGAGGGGCATGGCATATGAGGAGTGGTTGCTGAGGTGTATAAGCAGCAATATTCATATGGACTGGAGAGATGGCATTCTCTGGCGGGTAGGCCAATTAATTGAGAGTTACTGTATAATAGACATGATATAATAGCGTGAATAAGAATTGGGTGATAAATGATCATATTTTGGATATGTTCCTTAGGTAAAGATGACATTATAAGTGAAGGGGTATGAGGATAGAGAACAGTGCTGAGCATGTTTTTTGTGCTGTGTAAAAAACAGTGGGATATACACCACACATCACCAGGCTTCATGCGTAAATGATTTATGCCTTTTCTTAATGGTGACAAATCTGTTGTTGGCATGGTGTAAAATTACAAACACCTTAATAAATTTGTCATTTATTTTACACAGCTTTCAGAGAATTGCGTCTTACACAGCTTAATAAATATGCCCCTAGGATAACTATGATAGATACTTCTGGGATATTATGGGTGTTAATTGGGGAAAAGAGAACCATTTACATTTCGAAGAGGTTTAATTTAAGGTAGCGTTGTGACATCCATGTAGAGATGAGAAGACAGGCAGGAAGAAACCCAAGTTAAGAGCTCTGGGTTGAGATAAGGAGAGAAGAGATAGATCTGAGCATTGTCAGCATATAGGTGGTATTGGAAACCATAAGATTGTAAAAGTTTGCTAAGGGAGGAAGTATAGCGAGAGAATAATAAGGGGCCCAGGACAGAGCCTTGGGGTACCCCAATAGAAAGAGGTAGGGCAGAAGATGATACTCCACTGTAAGAGACACTGAAAAAACATTTAGTTAGGTAAAAATAGAACCAGGACAGGGCCGTGTCATGAAAGCCAAGTGGATGGAGGGACTGGAGGAGGATCCACAGTGTCAAATGCAGCTGAGAGATCAAAAAGTATCAGTAGTGATAAGTAATTGTTGGTGTAGGGACACATGAATGGGTTTTTTTGTGTTCACACTGTTGGTAGTGTTGCAAGCAATACCCTGAAGGTTTAAAGCAAGCTGCTTGTGCTTCACTGAATGAATTTCATCGCTGTGGATTCCTGTTCCAGCTTTGGATGAGCCTACCCATCTGAGTGAATCCCTAGGGTGAGTTGTGCCCAATGGAGGGTAGAAAAAGAAAGGATCTAGCATGTCTGCTGTTTGTCAAAACTGCCTGCCACATGGGAGCAAATACTGTAGTCCAGCGGGAAAGGTATTTGGGCAGGTAGCACTACCTGGCAAACTTCAGCACTCTTTGGGGGAAAAAGGACTAAAAAGACTCTTTGTCAACCAGGAGTGGAGTGGGACTTTGCCTGGCAAGGAGGTGCCAGGATTGGACTGCAGATATTCCCAGGGTAGTGGTCATTAATATTATGTTAATGCATACAGTATTTTACTTTGCCTTTAATATTACATAACGTTATATTTGTTACACAGAAATTTGTTTGA
Organism: Xenopus laevis; assembly: GCF_017654675.1. NCBI lineage: Eukaryota > Metazoa > Chordata > Amphibia > Anura > Pipidae > Xenopus > Xenopus laevis. The sequence continues at coordinate 68,614,224 of NC_054386.1, forward strand.
ATGTTTTCCTAATTGGGCCACCTGCAGGTGTATTCCTGGATCCCGGCACTGCCATGTTATTACTGGGTTATTCCCAGTACCCTTTCACTTAGCAAAGGGCATTCAGACCTGCATTGGTAAGTGATATGTGATGTATAACCTTTGGCACAGGGCAGTGGCCAAAAAAGGGTTACATTGGCTTTAGCTGTTATAAGGTCATTAGTTAGTTGGGTTAGGGTGGTTTCAGTGGAGTTTTGTTGCCTAAAACCAGATTGTATGAGGTCCAGCAGGTTATTGTCAGAGAGGAATAGTATTAGTCGGTTATAAACTAGGTGGCCAAGCAGTTTAGAGATTAAAGGTAACACAGAGCTAGATTGGAGGTTATTGAGACTGGAGTTTTTTTTTCAAAATTGTAGTGACAAGTGCATGTTTTAGTTGAGAGGAAAGATTTCAGTTGATAGATTAAATAAATGAGTTAAGGATTTAATAAAGCAGCAAAGAAGTTTGAAAGGAGTGGGATAAAATGGGCAGGTAATAAGGTGAGAGGAAGCCAAAAGTTTTTAGACTTCCCTCATCACAGGAGAGAAGGAGGACAGAATAGACCGAGGAGTGTGGAGGGGGGGGGGGTGTTGAAATTCTAGAGAGCTTTAGTAGTGTAATGTCACTCCTGATGGTGCCAGTTTTTTTTTTAAAGTTCTCAATAATATCTTTAGCAGAGTAGCAAAGTATGTTTGGCTAGGGAATGGCTGCGATTATAGGAGAGCAGGGCAGATTTGTAGCTCCAGAAGTCTGACTTTAAACGGGAGTTGCGCCAGCAGCACTCAAGTGCATGTTGAGGTCTTTAGAAAACGTTTCTATGAGCAGTGTGCCAAGGTTGAAGTTCTTTGGGTCTTATGCATTTTGTCTTGGAAGGAGCAAGCTCATTAATGGCAGTGGTGAGTGTGCTGTAGTAGACAGAAGTAGCCACATTAGGACAGGACATAGCTGAGCTATTAGCAGCGCCGATTCTAATGAAGATGCCGCCTGAGGCGGCTCCTTAAATGCCGCCCCTCCCCTCGCAGAAACACTAGTGCGGAGAGCGCAACTGCGCTCTCTCGCACTAGTAAAGCCGAATTTCCGGTTTCAAAACCGGAAATTCGGCTCTTTAAAGTGACAGGAGCGGCTTTTTGCCGCCCCTGGAAACTCATCTGGTGCTGCCGCCTGAGGCGAGCGCCTCAGCTCGCCTCATTGGCGGAGCGCACCTGGCTATTAGAGTACAGTGAGTCAAAGAGAGAAGAGAGATGCAACATGTCTAGCATTTAGTCAAGGTATCTACGTGAAACACACAGACAGGGCTTGATCTAACACACGCTGTAGCGTTAACCAGCTGCTATAAACACCCTAGACAAAGATCTTTTATCCAGAATGCTGGGAACTGGAGGTTTTCTGTAGTTTGGCTCACCATATTTTAAGCCTACTAAAAAATCATTTAACCATTAAATAAACCCAAATAAGATTGTTTAGCATTATTATTATAACAGAGAAAAAGTAAACATATTTTAAAGTGTTGAATTATTTGGTCATAACGGAGCCTATGAGAGATTACCTTTTCTGTTATTTTGTAGCTTTCTGGATAATGGGTTTCTGGATAATAGATCCCATATCTTATTATACTGTTATATAAAGCACTGGCAGATAGGTTGTCTATAGCTCTTAATAACATCAGAGATGTACAGTTGCTGACAGAGATGCTTTAGCACTCACAGTCCCCTTCTACTTCAGCAACAGCTGAGCTGAAACAAAGAGGCATCCACTGTGATGGCTGAAGGGCAACAGAGTGTAGCGAGCACGGCAGGGCCCTAAATGGTTTGTAGTAGAATACATGTATGTGAAACACATCTTTCAAAAGCTTTGGGGAGCCCTTAAACAGTTTGATGCTGTGCCCAGCTTCTTCTACATTCTTCACTGCCTGAAAGAGGTTAACCATGCATTATTTAGCACTATTTACAATAAAAAAAAACCTCCCTAAACGACTACAAAATGTAAATGAACCATTGAGCAAACAAATGGTCCTGTGCTTCTAAAAGATAATGTGCAAAGAGAACTAAAACCACTGTGTGACCAAATATAGCAAAGATCCTAAAGTGAGAGAGATTTTAACGCCAGAAGGACAAGTGGAAAAGCGTGGGTGTTTTTCCAGTTTTATGTCTCAATGAGTGAGAATTAGTCCAGTTCAATTGCCTGTTTCATTAATGAACCCTAAGCCTTGCATGAAGACGTACGCTCACTCGTGACTAATTGTGCCTTTTAGTAAGCAAGCTGTGTGCCTTGTTACTGCTCAAAAGTAAATATATAAAGTCAATTCTAATTATTCGTGCTTGCAAAGGCCACACGGTGGCAGACTTGCCCTATCCACTTGCCAAGCAATAAATGATATTCACTGTGCACCCGGTTTAAATTGCTTCACGAACGTATGAATATAAAGAGCAAGGCAAGTGTAGGACAACATTTTCATCTCAATCATTTGGCTTCTTTGAATTATGCTGCGGAATAATGGCAAATAACAGCAAAAATAAATATTTCAGTGAGGGGCTGTTTCAGTAATGAATAAACCAATGTATATTTATTCCTGTGTTAAAGAATTTCCATAAACATAAGTTGTGTAAAAGATGGCTTGTAAAGTATATTCCATTGTAATTAATATTTAATGTCAATGTAAATATAATGTGCAGTATATAATACTGTATATGCAAACAAACCTATGCGTGAATTCAACAGTATGTCCCGATTTGAATAGTATATATCAAATATGTATGTTTGCATCACATGTATTAACCCAGAGCAAACAAAAGTAACAATCTGACTAGTTATAAGTGTAAACTTTTGAACACAAGACCAATAGATGCTGCAAGGGCTGCAAGACCCTGAGCATAGACATCATTTATTACTACATTGCCCACAGTATTGTCAGTTTTCTGGGCACATCTGTAATACATAATTAGACTGGAAGTGAGCATTTCTGCCCTGCTTTGTTCTACTCTGATCTGTCCTTATAGAGCTTGTTCCATTACATTCTCAGTCCCTGCTGCTTTTTGTTTCAGTTTGTTCCTGCGAAGAGAACATTTCACCTATTTCCACGTATAACGTGAATACTAATGCTTAAAACTCAATTTGCAGGAAAAGTTGGCATCTTCTGAAATTACACTATGATATTTGTAAATGGGATTCATTGCATTTGTAGTCACGGAAAATGACAAATTGGAACATTTGTTGGGTAATAGTTACTACAGTATATTATTTTTGGTGCTGCTGTTATGTCATTTAATCAGTTTTGAAGTATGTCCACAAAAACAAAACAAAGCTTAATTTGTATGTGTTTTGGATAGGAAAAGAGTGCAAGATCTGACTTGTTTCTGCTTTTCTACTTTTTATATACTGAGCAAGTGAAGAACAACATTTCTTAAAAATGTATTAAGTATTCTTTTTAGTTATTTTCTTTTATATCATACTAAGGCAAGCACGCACATTCAGAGGGGTCTGATAAATTTCACAAGTGCAAATCAGAGGGTCCAGTGGATGCAAGAGATTCCTGGAATAAACAGCCGACTTGAGCAGCAAGTAATTCCTTTAGCATTTTGTGTCTACACATGCAACTAAATTGCAGTTCTCAATAAGGCAAGTTGAGAAACTCGCCTCAGGTGGCAGTGCCCTATAAGTTACTAGGGGTGGCAAAACTGTAATTTTGGCTCTTCTAGTGTGGATAGAGCAATTGAGCTCTGCACTATGGACATAGACTCCCTGGGCACTCTCTAGCGCTGAATAAGTGAGCACGAGTTGGAAGGAGGGTAGGCAGATGAAAGCCTCCTCAGGGTGACAATGGAGTCAGGATAGTCCCTGATAACCACCTTTACAGCAGGCCTGCTGCATCATAGTCCACCCGCCCCAGCCCCTTGCGTATTTTTAAGATAGCAGCATGCTGAAAGCCCTGAGGTGCAACGTGAGCAGGCTGGAAGGGGGGACTTTTTGCACCAAGCCCCCTCTGTAGATTTTTTCTTGCAGGGAGGCCCGACAAGCCCATGTTATGCCACTAATCTCATAAATCAGTTTGCTTTTGCACATGCAGATCAAGTGACGTGCACAATTGTAGCAGGAGAGTAAAAATTCCAATTTCAGCTATGCGCAAAGTAAAAAATCTTTCCAATTCTTTTTTTTTACCCGTAGGTTCTTCCAGCTGACACATGGGCACCAATTAAAGGAAAGGAGGTTCTGGCTAAATTTTAGGAAGAGGTTATTATACAGTGAGAGCTGTGAAGATGTGGAATTCTCTCCCTGATCATTTGTACAGGCTGATACATTAGATAGCTTTAAAAAGGAGTTGGATTGCTTTTTAGCAAGTGAGGGAATACAGTTCATAGAACAAGTTGATCCAGGGACTAGTCCTATTGCCATCTTGGAGTTAGGAACAGGGCCGGAACTAAGGGTAGGCAAAGTAGGCAGTTCTCTAGGTCGGAATCATATGGGGGAGCTCGTTTAGGGGGGAATTTTTTAAAATAAATCCTTATTTAATTGCATCTAATTTTGTGGCCGTGTGTGATCTCTTTAACTAATCTGTAGTCTCCAGCTGCGCTCCAGCCCCCACCTCCCTCTTACTCATTGTGGAGTCTTCTGTGCTTCTTTTCAACTCACTGTGGCACATGCATTTTAGGAAGCAACGCATGCAGGCATTGACGGCACACCACGTTGAGATGGCAGCCGCAGAGAGCTGACCTGGGGCGTCGGTGTGGTACCCGCATTGAAGACCGCTGGGCCCCCTGATGACTTGTGTACACTGAAAGTCAGTCCTGGTGACTGCTGCTGGGCTTGTTTTCTGCATCCTGCTGGCACACACAGATACAGATCAGAGGCAATATTCTAGCTGCTGCTGGCTTCTGGCCTAGCACATATTTGGGAGGCAATATATTGATGGCACAGATATAGGGCATTATTTGGTTGCTGTCTGGCACAGGCACTAATTTGGGGGCAATATTTTGGCTGGCACAGGCACAGATATGGGGCAATATTTTGGCTGCTGGCTGACAGAAGTACTAATTTTGGGCAATATTTTGGCTGCTGGCTGACAGAGGTACAAATTTGGGGGCAATATTTTGGCTGTTGACTCGTACAGGCACAGATATGGGGCAATATTTTGGCTGCTGGCTTGCACAGGTACAGATTTGGGGGGCAATATTTTGGCTGAAATGGTAACGCAGGGGGGGGCACTGATTGAAGTCCTTGCCTAGGGTGCCAAACTACCTTGGCCCGGCCCTGGTTAGGAAGGAATTTTCCCCCTCTGAGGCAAATTGGAGAGGCTTCAAATGGCTTTTTTTCCCTTCCTCTGGATCAACTAGCAGTTAGGCAGGTTATATTTAGTCTTTAAAGTTTGAACTTGATGGATGTGTGTCTTTTTTTCAACCAAACAAACTATATTACTATGTAACTCAAAGAATGTGCATCAAGACTGCCCGAGTCAGTGAGGCTGCAACACATTGAGATTTAGGTGTTATCAGCCAGCATCAGGACTTGATTTCTGTTACCAGTGCATTTCCTACAGAATGACAACAGGCACTCAGGAATAACCCAGTGCTGTAAATAATACCTAAGGATGCCTTTAGATTAATGAGAGATGTTTTCAAATTTCGTTTTACACAGTATGATAAATAGGCCCCTAAATGTATTTCTGCTCTGTAGTGTGCGGGAGGGTTGCTTTGGGAATGAAGGTGATCTGTGCTCAGCTCTGACTAGCAGGCACACAACACAACAAAAGGTATTCTCTGTAATGAAAAATGGCAGATGTGGTGAGCTGGAAAACTGGAAATAATAATATAAGTAATAATTGTACCACCAACCAACAATTTTTTTTAATTCCAGGAATCCAATCAAATAGTGTAAGCAAATGGCGTGGCACAATCTCTTTGACAGCACAAAACTATAGCAGTGGTTTGGGAAGAGGAGTTAACAATTTATCAGACTCACAAAAGAACAGATAAATCAATTGACATGTTTTTCTCATTGATTACAAATGCGCTTCTATATATATCTAGATTTGCTGATAGAAGCAGAGGAGGTTTAAAAACCACTGGACTCAATAATGTTGTGAGGGTCATGGTTCTGTCACCAGTTACAGTAACTATACTACAACGTAGCTGGAAATACAGTATGGTGGCCAGTGATTTTCCTCTGCAAGAAAATGGAAGTGTTTGCATAAAAAAGGAATTACATTATATTCCGGTTCTGTGCATTTTTCTCACATTCTTAAATTATTTGTTGACGATACAAGGTGAAATGAGTCTTTTGCTCCATTTTGGTTTCCCTTCTCTGTTTTTTTGCCAGCTTCATTTACTGTTCCGAGTCCCCGTGTGTGCTGACTGTGAGATGGCACTGGGTGGCAATTGGAGACTAATAGTGGATACCAGGCTGAGGAAGCCATTAGCAAATCCCATCACTCTCTCTCTCTATCTCTAGCACTGGCTTATTTATGTGTGTCTGGATCTCAATAAACTACAAGTTTTTTGCACATTTGCCAGAGTGTGTACCATCTGATTTTCTACTATATATGGATTACTGAAACCAAGGTTTGCAGCAAGGTTTCCATTTATGACTGAATTAAGAATGAAAAATACAGCCCCATTTTATTTAAATGCATTAGTCTTCTTTTTGGATTATTATCTACCGTACTTATTTGACTATGTTTCCGTTTTAATTTACAGGTTCTATTATGTATTTCTCCCGTGAACTAAAATCTCTGCTGTGCATTTTCTTGATGTCAGCCAGGTGTTGGATCTTGGTCTGACATTTAATTTTGTTCCTAATGTATTAATGATTGGCTAGAATAGAAAAAAGGTGTTGAGTATGGTTTAAAATTATGTCAATGTGGCAATTGTGCCAATTTTATATATTTAGAAGGCCACATGGAACAATTATTTTAGCATTTATAATCAGAAATTATACATAGTAATGGGAAGGCTTATATTAAAATAATGATGGAAACCTTTAGGCCCGCGCCCAGTTGGGCAGCCTGTCCAACAATAAGAAAAACATGGCTAGAGCAAGATGGCAGTTGGGTGCTATAGCCTGCATTATGCTTGTCTCCTTCTTGGCAATTTTGGGAGTTTTAGCTTTTATATTACCACATGGACTGAACATAGTTAATTAAAAAGTCAGGTTCATTGGTTTGGTTGACCTTTTAAAATAAACAAAAAACACAAGAATGGATTGACAATAACTATTCCTAGTCCTGTATTTTCTGATTTTGATGAGTGAAATAAAATAAATCTTGTAATTGTAAAGTAGTTGACGTTAAATACAACCTGTCCCTTATTCATACTTACAAAAGCTTAATAAGCAATAAAACATTATTGATTACTGGTTTTGTCTTACAAGGGTGACATTGCTAAATGATCCATGCATTTATTTGCAGCATAAATAGTTGATACTGCTCCATTGTTTTAATAAGAGAAAATCAATCTATTCATTACAGTAAATCTGTTAGGCATCAATATTTATAGCCAAACTCCTCCCTTTGTCTCAAACACAATTACTAAAACTGCAAGCCAATGGTTCCTATGTTACGGTGCCAAATGAATTATGCTGAACTTGCTGAGGAACTCCCACAGATGATGCATTAGAAGACCTCCATGAAGTCTGATTTTCCCTGGCCACTGAAGTGTATAAAACATATACTGTAGTTAACCATAGTACCTTTTGGATTTGCAGTGTGAACCTAATAATGAAGTTTTACAGAGAATAACAGACTTCCTGAAGCACTTTATTAATGCTGATGTGCAAAGAAGAGGATATTTTAATTAATAAAGACTCCCAATTGACAGTCAATTATCTGAGTCCAGTTTTTACAGTTAGGATAAGGAACACCATCAGTCCTGGGAGCCAAGTGAATGGTGTCTTTAGGCCAAGGGGCCTTTGTGGATAAGGACTCGTTCAACTTAACTATATTTTTTGGTCTGGTTGCGCTTATAACTATTACAGTCCGGCTGAACTGTATGGATTTGTTCAGGAACACTCATGAATGATGTTTTACTGCACTTGGGTGAATATTTGTGTGTGAAATCACTAATATAAGACCTGCATAATGTGTCAGGTATATTCACACGCTGCTGTGGTTTTAATGGACTGTGTGAAGCCAAATGTCAGTGGCAAAAAGATTAAAGCAACAATGCAAAAAGTTTAAAGGGATACTGTCACAGGAAAACATTTTTTTTTTTCCAAAATTAATCAGTTGATAGTGCTACTCCAGCAGTTTTCTCTACTGATATATGTTTTTTCAAAGGAGTAAATACTGGAGATGTATTTAATTTTGATATCTGACATGGGGCTAGACATATTGTCAGTATCCCAGGTGATCCCAGTCAAATGACTTGTGCTCTGACAAACTTCAATCAATCTTTACTGCTGTACTGCAAGTTGGAGTGATATCACCCCTTCCCTCCCCCCCCCCAGCAGCCTAACAACAGAACAATGGGAAGGTAACCAGCAGCTCCCTGGTAGATATAAAAACATCACTCATTAGTAAAAGTCCATGTCCTACTGCAACTCCAGTTACTGTACATTGAGTCAGAAAAACAATAGCCTGCCTGAAAGCATTTCCGGTTATGGCTCTTTCTGAATGCACATGCCCAGGCAAAATAACTTGATATGGCTGCCGACACACCAATTATATAACATCTAAAAAAATACACTTGTTGGGTTAGGAATGAACTTTTACATGGCAGGGTGAATTATTTGCAGTGCAAACTGTGTAATTTAGAAAAAAAACGACACCATAAAAATCATGACAGAATCCCTTTAACTAAAAACCATTGAAATAGATAGTTTATCTTATGACCGGCTGCTTGCTTTGCATAAAGCTCCAAGTGACCGTACCTGCTCTGTTAACCCTAGTACTGTGCTTGCCTCACCTCTTGTAGTGCTATAGTTCAGTTAAATGCTTTTTTGACTTTAGAATGCTACTGTACATAATTATTAATGTGCAGTATGGAAGGCACAATTTGTTCCCTTAAAGGAGAAGGAAACCTAGTCGGCGCAAAAACCCTCCCCCTCCCGTGTGTTGCCCACCCTCCCTCCTCCCCCCTGGCCTACCCGTCCCGCTGGGCAAATGCCCCTAACTTGTTACTTACCCTTCTGCGCAGGTCCAGTCCACGGAGTTCACAGATGACATCTTCTTCCAAGCGATCTTCTTCCTGCTTTGAACAGCGTTTTGGCGCATGCGCAGTAGGAGCATTTCGCCGGTACCGATCTACTGCGCATGCGCCAAAAGTCATGAAGTTTTCCTTCGTGACTTTTGGCGCATGTGCAGTAGATCGTACCGGCAAAATGCTCCTACTACGCATGCGCCGGTCAAGGCAGGAAGAAGATTGCTTGGAAGAAGATTGCGTCGGTGAACTCCGTAGACTGGACCTGCGCAGAAGGGTAAGTAACAAGTTAGGGGCATTTGCCCAGCGGGACGGGTAGGCCAGGGGGGAGGAGGGAGGGTGGGCAACACACGGGAGGGGGGGAGGGTTTTTGCGCCGACTAGGTTTCCTTCTCCTTTAAAGATGGCAAATCCTGAAATGCATGGGCTGATACCACTATATCTGCAGTGTACAGACTATAAAATACAATTGTTGCCTATCTATCATATTTTGCAGGAATCACTCAAATGGCAGAAGGTATTTGCCTATATTTATTCACAGCATGTGCAACCAAAAAAAGTGAATTCTTCTGAAACTAGGACAGACTTGTCCTCTGGCAGTCTGTTCTTGGTTTGGGCCTGGGCAAATTAACCCAGGAAAATTACAAACATACTTTTAGCTTTTAACCTCAGCATTCTCAGCTGCAGTCCCTCAATTCCTGGTTCCTAAACAAAGTACTCCTAGCCTCCCTCTAATTTCTCTGAACACAGCGCCTGTTAAATTCCATTTCCATTTGCCTTGACTTATTTAGCATTCTGGGAGACACTTAATGGCTAATTACTGTAATGGCCAAAAGGGCATTTGCACAAAAATGACACAAAAACGTATTTGCACAAAAATGGCCACACATTATTTCAATGGAACGACATGCATAAAAGGTACTTAATGCTATTCCTTCCACATATAAGTATTAGGATCAAGTGCCATTGGGCCTATCCAGTTTGTTTGAATGATATACTCAGCATACTTGTGCTTAACAAATCAGGGCCAAGTGTTGGAAATCACAAAATTCTGACCCCGATTCTATCTATCTATCTGTCTGTCTGTCTGTCTATGATAGATAGTGATGGCTGAATCTGTCCTGTTTTGCTTCCCCAGAAAATTCGCGGAACAGCAGAAAAAAACAAAAAAACATTGAAATCAATGGTGATCAAAATAATTTTGACGCCCAACAATTTTGACGCGCGACTATTTTGTCCAAATTCATTGAAGTCAATGAGTGTCTGAATAATTTTTTTTGTTGCAGCCGATTTTCCGTTGGCGAATTTTCACCACAGTTTTGTGAATTTATTTGCGGGCAGCGAAACTCGGAAATTTACCGCAAATCCATGCCTGCAAATTTATTCACCCATCATTAATGATTGACTGTTAGTAATATAAGTGTAGGTACAGCAGAAACTTGTATCATATCTGTGGATCAGTATTTCAGAAAATAGTCACACAGATTATGCAAAAACTTCAGAATATGTGAATTACTGTGTAGGGTTGTGTAGAATAGCCACCCCTAGTATTATTGTCAGGCAGTCCCTCAGTGTTATAGACACCTAACTGGGTCCTCAAATACAGTTGGGAGGGGTACTATTTGCTCTTCTTGCTTTAAGCTATGCCCTTGTTGTTTCTCACAGTGACCAGCAGATGGCATTGTGCTAGAGTATAAATGTTTCTGAGGCCATGCTTTCAGTGTCCATTTTGTGTTAGTCCTGGTCTGAGCAAGCAGTCAGGACCACTGTGGAACCTAAACTTAAATAGAGTTTAAATAATGTGATTAATACACACGGAGGATTGCAGTGGATCCTATTACTGTTCCTATGGTGCTCCGTCCAAGCACCTAAAATATCAATCCAATATCTGTAGTCTGGAACAAAGGACCAAATCGCAGGATAACTGCAAATGTGCCAAATTTTATTTTAATCCACACACAACATGTTTTGGGCGCACTTGAAAAAGGGCAGTTGCGCCCGAAACATGTTGTGTGTGGATTAAAATAAAATTTGGCACATTTGCAGTTATCCTGCGATTTGGTCCTTTGTTCCAGACTACAGATATTGGATTAAATAGAGTCTAGTCAGTATAGTTTATATCTTTAATAGGTCGCTCTAGGAGTGACAGACAGATTATTTAGTTGAGCATTTTGAGGCTCCTACGAGGATTGTAGTGGGATTAAGATCCTAGGGTACTCGTTGCCCAGAAGTAGGGACTAAGTGTACAGACCTAGGGTAGATAGATTCCCCTCAGGTTCCACTTAGGGAAAAGGCTGAAAGCTGGGTGTACCTCCTCAAAGCTGCATGTATTGTTCCTATCTCTGAGGAGAATCATACTGACCAAAGGTGTTGTGAGTACTGTCTATTCAATGTACTGTATGAACCTGCAATGTCAAATATGTACACTCCCCTGAGGATTGTATACTGTGCTCAATAAATCGGTTATTTGGTTAAGTTATAAGAACCACTGGCGCTCAATTCTTTGCACCCTGAATACAGTTACAGTTGCACTACACCCTGCTTCCACCTTGATGCGAAGGCTCACTCCCTAAGGTTTTAAGGTCTCATCCGGAGCATATGTACTAGGAGTGAAGCTTATAGTAGAGTAAGGTGCACTCAATTTACTATAGCGCTACAACTGAATTACTGAATGATTTCAGACAAAGGGTTTTGCTGCAGCAGGAGATGAAAAGCTGTATATAAATTAAGGGGGTTGAAGAAGGATATAGATTAACTATTCTTCTTTTAAATCATTCTGATTAACTTGCTTATTCTGAATGAAAAAGCTTTTCAATTCACATCAGTTATCATTATGCTCTCAGACCTCTCAGATTTATTGTGGACTTCATTTGTCTCCTTCTCATTTTTGCCAAACTACTTCCTTTTACATGTTACTTGTCCCTTCACTTTGTCTTTTAGCGAGTGTAGGGACCTATAGGATATCCTATCCCTATAGAGTTAATCCCCTACCTTTTGTATGTAGTTCTCTTTTCCCTTGTTATTGGGCCAAGCCCTTGTAACTGGTAAAGTGTAACACGCACACCTATTGGACAAAGAGTGTAATGACATTCCCCTGCCACACTGCTATATAGTGTGTGCAGGGAGTGTCCTCTTCCTCTTTGGCTCCTGGTGCTGCTGCTAGGTGAATCTCCATTGAGCCTGGGATCACCATAGGCCCCAGTAAGCTTTTACCCTAAAGGGACCTGACACCTTTAGTGCTAAGTCGGGGACCAGGTAACCCCGTGAACGAGGACCAGCTAAAATAGTAAGATACTGTTATAGTTCTCTCTAGGAGAGAAAGACAGAGAGGTGTAGCAGAAAGAGCAGCTGTCGCTCCAACGAGGATTGTAGGAGGAAGTAGCTTCCCACAAGGCCTGTTTGCCTTTAGAGCAGGGACCTCAGTTGATAGGGCAGTAGGTGAGCAAAGGACTACCTGAACCCTACCTGATAGATCCCGATCCCCTCACTGTGCAACGTCGGTTGAACTGGGATTTGATGTACACCTATCTGCAATATCCTTTGGGAGTCGCATCTGTTTGACTGTGAACCTTTACTGTCCAAAGTGATTCCATCTGCTGTGTCCTCAGAACTATTGTAAGTAAACCTGTGGTCATTTGCCTCTGGCATAATAAATCTGCTCCTGTTGTACCCCTTTTAAAGAACCTCCTGGCGTCCATTTTTCTATTTGTACTTATATGCCTGTGAGTTGTAGTTCAACTACAGTTTAAAGGGGAAGCTTCCATTTGGCGAAGGCTCTGCCCTGGGTGAAGATTCGCAATGTAACCCATGCTCACTACCTAGCTGGTCACCCTTAACTTCTAATTGGCAGATTAGGCCAGAAAAGCGTTACATTTTGGCGCCCAACGTGGGGCCACGCCCCTAAATCCAGGCTATTTTTGTATTTTTGTGATTTAGTGTTTTTGTGCACTGTCGCTTTAAATTTTCGTGACAGGCGGCGGACCTGATTGGCAAAAAGGCTGCCTGCACGTCTTTTTCTACTAAATTTGCTAGGTATTTTTCCCCTAGTATCTCAGGGCCGTGGGTTCGGGCTTGGAGGTTCTATTTCCCGATACACGAGCCTGCGCCATAGCTCAAGTCTCGCGAGCGAGAGATTTTGCTGGCGCCAATCTTTTTCCCTCGCAGTAACTGTTGGCGCGCTTTGGGAGTAAGGCGGTCCTTGACGTCACGTCTCGCCGCCATTTTGTGAAGAGACTTTACAGGGAGAAGACGTGTGCATCACAGCTCCACCTGTTTGTGCCTGTGGACTTCCGGCGGCTGCCCAGAAAGTTTCACTGCACTTCCTACTCTTCACCCCAAGCGGTATCTGCTTGCTACCGTTTTCTTTTTCAGCAAACCGGAGGACTTCTGCATCGCTCCTGTTCAAGGTGCTGCACCATCACGGACCACGGCTGTGGCCCATCCACGTGCGGACCTTCCGGATCTCCCTACTAATTGCTTTGCGGCTGCGGGCATAGTGGAGGACTATTCTACATTCTTCATTCCGGTAAAACCCTTTTCAGTTATTATGGCTGACCATTCCTGGGAGGGTTGGGCGGATACGGAGGAGACCATGACTGGGGCTCCGCTGTTCTCGGATGAGGACATAGAAGATGTAGACTTTGGCCTTAGATATATTTGGGCCGGGACATATGGAGAAAAACTAAATGTCCACTATAACCGGATAGTTGTTCCCTATTGCGGGCACTGTACCCGTGAACTATCCACGGAGACCTGCAACTTTCACTCAGCGTGTCCCTATTGCTTTCATGAGTGCTGGTTAGGTCCCTATGTACTTTATGCTGATCCTAAAAAGGGCATAAAGACAAAATCCATCGCTACAGACACAGATGGACTGTCTTCAGTGTCAGGAGACTCTGCTCCTGCACCTGTTCCCGCATATCCTCTTCACCTCTCCTCAGTGTGTCCACCCAACAAGCAAAGCCTGCTCGTTCCTATAAAAGCTTTGTCTATTTCACATGGAGTAGGCGCTGGTGGGGATGCAGCCACAAAGAGTGAGGATCCACGTGTTCCACCCAGAGGGAGGGGAAGTACTATGCGCAGGAACCCTGATGTTGTACCTAGGCCTATCACTCCTAGGCCGGCCACACCCAAGCCTGCCATGCCTAGGCCTGCTACTCCAAAGCCAACCACTGCACCAAAGGATGAGGCTTCATCCACAGTGGTTCCATCAGAGCTTCCAACATCTCAGCAGCCTGTTGCCTGCTTGTCAAAACCCTTGCTTTCTCCAGAGGCACAAGGTTTCTGGGTCTCTCAGGGAAGGGCCGACCCCAAGAAGGCACGCACAGTTTCAAGGGTGCAACGTATTATCAATGCCCGTGTTCGTGACCGTTGGGGATATCCAATGCCCTATGCACCTGAGTGGGTTTATGACGAAGTGGAGAAGAATTTGGAGGAATGGCTTTATGGAGAACTTTTAAAGAAAACAGATGTGGGACCCAAGGGATTGTTCCAGAGCAATCCACAGAAGCGGCAGCGTGACATGGTCTTCCTCTGTGACACCCTCAGCGAATGGTGGTATGGGCGTACCATCTTAAAGCACCATGTTAAAAGTTGTGGGAAGTTTCAAGAGGACCGCTTCTTCAGCTTGTCAACCACTCTGCCTAATGGAGGGAAGGTAGAGAAGCCTCACCCTTCTTACTATCTATCCTATGAACATACCCTGGAAAAGTATGGGATGATTTCTTGAGCTGTCCACAGTGGATCCGGCTGGACCCTGTGTGTTGTAACTTTTCAGTATGCCTCTAAGAGTGAGAATTCCTCTTAGAGATGATTTGTTTACACTTGAGGACGTCGTTTGATTGCCCCAAGTTTTGGGCCTTCTTCATTTCCCGATGTTCTTCAAGATTGATGCCCCAAGTTTTGGGCCTTCTTCATTGTTTTGTTCACTCATTGTTCCATTTCTGGACTTCTGAACATTGTCTGGAACTTGTAAATAGTTGGGTTCATGAGACAAAGACTGCTGAGCCCCCACCAAAAACTCTTCTACCTCTAACTACTCGCTGAGTAGCACCTTTATTCTTTCCCTTACTACTCCCCAAGTGGCTCTCAGTGACTTTGTACACTTGGGTAGGGGGGGTGTGATATGAATAAAGCTTTTGGTTATGGTGGGGTCATGTAACTCAACTGCACTGAAAATGAGTGTTCATGTGTGAAAAGAAATCTATGCTAATTTTTCTTTTCAGCCAAGCCTGTGCCTGGACCTCCTGATACGCTATGGATGGTTCAAGTGTCGTAAGTTAAGTGCCTGAGTGTTCCTATAAGGACCTCATGAATGTAATAAAGTTATGCAACTGAAGTTATTTGCACTGAAACTTATCCAATACAGTATTGCACTTTTGCTCTTTACTGTTCTTTTCTCCACAGTACCCATTGTTACCAGGTATTCCTCAGGAGAGGATACCAGAAGAGTGATGTTCAATGGTATTGTTGGTTTGCACTTATATATTCACTTTGTTACTATTGTGTCTATATCATTTCACCATTGTCGGGACGAAATGGATTTTTCCCCCGGGTGTATGTAGGGACCTATAGGATATCCTATCCCTATAGAGTTAATCCCCTACCTTTTGTATGTAGTTCTCTTTTCCCTTGTTATTGGGCCAAGCCCTTGTAACTGGTAAAGTGTAACACCCACACCTATTGGACAAAGAGTGTAATGACACTCCCCTGCCACACTGCTATATAGTGTGTGCAGGGAGTGTCCTCTTCCTCTTTGGCTCCTGGTGCTGCTGCTAGGTGAATCTCCATTGAGCCTGGGATCACCATAGGCCCCAGTAAGCTTTTACCCTAAAGGGACCTGACACCTTTAGTGCTAAGTCGGGGACCAGGTAACCCCGTGAACGAGGACCAGCTAAAATAGTAAGATACTGTTATAGTTCTCTCTAGGAGAGAAAGACAGAGAGGTGTAGCAGAAAGAGCAGCTGTCGCTCCAACGAGGATTGTAGGAGGAAGTAGCTTCCCACAAGGCCTGTTTGCCTTTAGAGCAGGGACCTCAGTTGATAGGGCAGTAGGTGAGCAAAGGACTACCTGAACCCTACCTGATAGATCCCGATCCCCTCACTGTGCAACGTCGGTTGAACTGGGATTTGATGTACACCTATCTGCAATATCCTTTGGGAGTCGCATCTGTTTGACTGTGAACCTTTACTGTCCAAAGTGATTCCATCTGCTGTGTCCTCAGAACTATTGTAAGTAAACCTGTGGTCATTTGCCTCTGGCATAATAAATCTGCTCCTGTTGTACCCCTTTTAAAGAACCTCCTGGCGTCCATTTTTCTATTTGTACTTATATGCCTGTGAGTTGTAGTTCAACTACAGTTTAAAGGGGAGGCTTCCATTTGGCGAAGGCTCTGCCCTGGGTGAAGATTCGCAATGTAACCCATGCTCACTACCTAGCTGGTCACCCTTAACTTCTAATTGGCAGATTAGGCCAGAAAAGCGTTACACGAGTAACATTAATGTGTTAATGTTTGTTTTGCCTTTACAAACAAAATGCCCTGATTAAAGTATTTCAGATAAAAAAGTAGTGATGAGCGAAAAACTTTGCCATGTACAGATTCAACCACAAACTTCCGGGTTTTGCCGCAGGCAAAACTGCATCGAAAATTTGCCATGTGGCTCGTTTTGATTTGGGCTACCAAACGAAAAACAACCCTTAAAAAACGCATACATAATTTAATCCTTCCCATCTCCTTCTGCATTGACCAAAGGCCTCTGAGCCGCCCCACTGTCTGTATAAGGACATACACATAAATATTTGATTTGTTAATTTTAATGTGCAATACAAAGCACCAGGGTATTATCTGTTGGTGGGCCAATTTATAATTAGCTGTGCCTATGTTACCAGAGCCGGCCAACCCGGCCAGGCGCCCTAAACAACCTGGCCAGCCACGGCGCCGGCTGAGTGTGCTCTTGGTTGCGCATGCTCGGAAATGCTCTAAAGTGCGCATGCGCGAAACTGTGCTCGATCGCGAATGCGCGAAACGGTGCGCGCGCATGCACAGAAGCGCATTTGCAAAGAAATTCCAGCCGCAGTCGGGGAGAGACGGGACTGGACATGGGGTAGGTACGTGCCTGGCGCCCCCCCAGCTTTGCACCCTAGGCACAGTGCTATACAATATGTTGGCACTATATAAACACATGTTAATAATAATACTCTGCCTACCCCTAGTTCCGGCCCTGTCTGTTACTAAGCTAGTAGTTACTATATATAAACTATAAATGGTACTTTTTGCTCAGACAGCAACATAGTGAGAATTCCCTAGTATTTCCCCCAAACAATAGTACAGGTATGGGCCCCGTTATCCGGAAACCCATTATCCAGAAAGCTCCTAAAGGTCGTCTTTATAAAATAATCCAAATTTATAAAAAAATGTTTTTTATTGGAGTCAAAACCAGCCTATTTGATTTATTTCATGTTTAAATTATTTTCTAGTAGGTTTAAGTTATGAAAAACCAAATTACAGAAAGATCCCTTATCTTAACGGATCCCAGGGCCGGAACTAGGGGTAGGCAGGGTAGGTGCCCGCCTAGGGTTCAATCATGTGGGGGAGCACTTTTAAGGGGATTTTTTTCTTTTCTTTTTTTTTAAAAAAAAAACTGGTTTGCATGGCCTTTAATAGTTTTCAATTTTATAAACTGCTTGTTTCAGTCCCTTTTTGCACTCCCCACCTCCATCTTGGCAGCTTCTAGCACAGGTAGAACAGATGATTAGGGGCAATATGATGGATTTTTGGCTGCTGCTGGCACAGGTACAAATGGGGGCAATATGATAGGTGCTGGCACAGGTACATGGGACAATATGAATGGTAAGGTGGAAAATGGTAATGCAGGACCGGGTGGGAGGGGCACTGATTGAAGCTCTTTCCTAGGGTGCCAATATACCAAGGCCCGGCCCTGACAGATCCCATACTTGTAGTAGGTATTCTAGAGAATTGTTGCCATGGAGAAAATTAGCATGGAAAGGGCAATGTTGATTGCGATTTAAAAGTGGCTGCTCTATCTTTAATATGGAAGTTCACCAGCCTGAACCTTGTAAACTAGACTTGGAAAGAAAGGGTAACAAATAGAAACTTTTGCATTTTGATAAAATACCGGTTTATCACTTCATCTGAGTGAAAATTCACCTGGCGAAATGGTGCAAACGTTCTCTAGCACTGAGGTTTTTCAATGCAAAGTGTCTTATTCGCCTTTTAGTAAATTGCAGATGTCTCTGCGAATTGTCATTTTGGGGAACTGGAGAATTATTCACCAGCCCCCAAACGCCCCAAAAAAGCTGTTGATATACTGAAATCATTACAAAAAGAGACATCTTTCACAATGTTGGATAGTTTTTGAACCTAAAATGATACACTCAGTAGGGCAGAAGACAATGCCTTGTCATGTACTGCTACAGTATTTCTGATAATATTTTGTGCAACCCAAGTGTCCCCTTTGCTTGCTCCCTACCATGAATTGTTCCTAAAGTTCTCAGATATGCTGCCAATAATGTCATGTGATGATACCATGCACTATCTTGCTGGACTGTATGAATCAATTACATTTTAAAGTATATAATATACCAGAATTAACTGTTTATTCGACAGTTTCATTCATGTAGGATGCTTGTTTAGTTTGTTTAGTCTGCTGTGTCTCCATTTGCTTTGCATCATAACAAATAATCACTGAACATTTGGACATTTTTATGCTTCATATCTATAGTCCCCATTTAATTACTTTTTTTCTTCTAAACCTGCTCCCTTATATTCCCATCTCACCATCCCTTGATCCCTGAGGCAATGACAAGGCAAGACCTGTATTTTATTTAGTAGGAGATGAAGATGAAACTGATGAATATTGAAGAAAAGGAGAATTTATGTAAATAACAGATGAAGCTGTCATACTCATGATGCTTGTTTTTTCTATTTCCTGAGTTATTTATTTATATTCGAAGAGTGTAATATGTTTGTTTTTTTCCAGAATTTGTAAGAAAACTAGAAGAAAGCTAGCTGTTGCTTAAGTAATAAGTATGACAGAGATCTTACAGAAACAGGAAAGAATGGAGGAGAAAGACAATCAAATAAAAGGCATTTGCAGAATGTCAGTTTGCTTCGATGCCTTTGATTTCACTTTGCATAAGGGTTTTTTTTTTTTTAAAAAAAAAAGCATGTTATATACAGTATATTAGGAATTAGTGCATTTTCAAGCATAAGGCAGACGTAGTAGAATTACTCACCAGAGGAAAAACTTGGCCCAGGTGCTCCAGGCCCTCAGCTCAGGGGAGCGGACAATCCGTATGCAAGAAGCGTAAATGTTGGTGCTGGGCACTAATCCTAGTGACACGAAACGCGTCAGGCGAGAGATGACTATATAATAAAGCTTCAATTTTTAATTTACTATTCTTCTGGTCTGATCTATACGTGAGTTTGCCAGTGTGCCCAGGCACCAACATTTACACTTCTTATATACAGTATATTAACAGCTCAGATATGTCACTCAGATATATCCCACAGACTCTGCACTACAACAGGCCTTCTGCTCTGATTACCTAGAACAACATCTCTTCCAATCAGCACTGACTCAGTAAAGCATTATAGAACTCCAGATGACACCAGTCTTCATATAGAAAATACCATTTAATTCCATTCCATTCATATTACATTATGACACCCTCATCCATTTAGTCAATGATATCGCACAGCAAACATTCTCTCTCTCTCTCTCTCTCTCTCTCTCTCTCTCTCTCTCTCTCTCTCTCTCTCTCTCTCTCTCTCTCTCTCAATATTTTGTACATAGATTTGTGGTGTCCTCATAATTATAAGCCTCATTAAAAAGATGCTTACTATTCAGAAAAAAAGCTACACTGACTATTTCCTAATGTTGTTACATATTCTGACATTAATTTGTTCTCTACTTACAAGTTCCCGTGCTTAAGCAAAAATGGAGCTTTATTAAAGATAGTAATGCACATATTTAATGTGCAGATGGTTAAACTTTTCTGCTTAGGTCGTAAAGTTGAAATTTGAAATATTTTTTTCAAACCACTTAACCTTTACACCCACTGAATGTTTATTGATATGTAGAAGGGACACTGAAGCCAGAAGGGGGCAGCATATTACCATAACATTCCAACCTTACTCTATCCAGACAACTGAAAATAGATTGCACTAGTTCAAGTAACTGCAGCCAAATTGATCATATCTGGCAAATTGCAAATAAAACCTATTCAGGCTTTTTGCTATTATACAATCAAATGAAATAAAATTTCAGAAGACATTCATGTAGTGGAGAATTAATGCTCAGTGGGGCAAGTTTAAAATGTTAAATGCAAATACATGCAGCAGCACATATAAAGAAAAAAAAGAATAATACATTGATCAAATCTTGAAAGATTATATTAAAGGAACATGCAAAGGCTTTATAAATACAATATAACAGACACAATGTCTTGGAAGAACTGAAATTATGCTTGTAAAATGAATAACAGCTTGTATTTTTTAAAATATAGGCACAACTGATAAGAATTTAAGTCACTGTACATATTGTACAGTAACTGCTATGGGGCATGAATAGTAAATATGCAATACATTTATAGGGTTTGCGTAATAAAAATAAAGTTTTAAGTGTTCTGTATTTTGTGCAACACAGGTACTTGTAAGAGGAACTATACCGTCATATAAAAGCATAGCAGAATATACTTACAGCAGTAAGTAAGTTATTCTTACATCAATGGTACAGGATTTTAGGTTTAATTGTTTAGGTCTGATACATGAAAAATCTTGCTAATGTCAGAAGAGCTTAGAAGTATTTAGGAATAATCTTCGTAGACCAGTCATCATGTCTAAAGCTAAAGCTGTTTTCTATGCATCGTAAAATTGTGTTAACATACTTCAGCTCATTGTAACACAACTTACATGGCAATAATAATAAGTCATTGAATATTTTCACTTTCTTGAGGTGTCAGTATCGGACTGACCCACCGGGACACCGGGAAAAAACCTGGTGGGCCCCGACCCTCATGGGCCCCCACCGGGCCGGACCCCCTCCCCCGATGCTTGCTTTTTTTAAAAAGGATTTTTTGCAATGCGCGCTGATGGGGCGCGTGTGCGCATGCACACAGGGGGGGGGGCACTGTGCGACGTGACACAGTAGGGGAGGCCTGTAGGGGGGCCCTGGACCCAGACCCTGGGTGTAGTCTTTAAGACAGTCACAACAAAATAGCTTGCCCTTTAAAGGCAAATTCTGGCATGCCCTTCAAGATCAAGAATCTTCTTTATTTTCCTTCCTGTGACTTTTATACCTTTTTTAGGAGGATCATCCGCAGGGGTAGAATCGCTACAACATATTGGCATAATGGTATAAAAAAGTGTTTTGCCCTTTAGGTTTAGGGGCACGGCACGCTTTAGAGAAGTCTGTTCCATCTACTTTACAGGCAAGGCAGCTACTGAGAGGAGTGTACCAGAAGCCAAGAAAACATTTAAAATTTTGCCCATGTGGCAATAATGTCACTTTCGTTGTGAGATGAACCACAATTCCTATGATGCTAAGCACTGAAGATGCCAAATAGGCAAAAATTGTTCCCCCCAGCTGCATAGGGGGGTCCCGAGACTCACAGTTTACACTGTACTGGGTGGAGAGAGCTGCAAGAACTCCATGTGGTAATTGGGTCCCAAGGACTAGTGAGTGACAACCCTGGAAGTAGACACTGAGAGAAGAAAAGAAAGACGAGCAGGAATAGAAGGATTTGTTAAGGATTTATTACATAGAAAAGTTGGCATTTTCTTCTGCTACTGACAGAGGAACATACATACTCATGTGAGGGAACATGCATATTAATGTGTTTTTTAGTATGCTGCCTGGGATGACGATAAAATCTAGTTATTACACAAGGTGTTATTAGTATATTCCCAGGCCAAGGAAGTTAGTTGATCCTGGGCAAAATGTTCATCTTGCCCTATCCTAAAATCAGCCCATACAACAGTGCCAATTAAAAAAGAATTAAAAAATAAAAATAAAAACTTCAAAGCAAACAGGAAACAACATGGTTCCAAAAATGGTATCAGTTGACTTGAATTCATCAGTTTCTGCTGTGCAGAAGAGATATCTTTGGTTTTACTGCATCATACAATAGATAAAAGATAAGATATTAGATCTTGGTAATGTTTAATGTTTAAAAATGGAAAAATCTGTACATCCAGCCACTTAATTCTTTAGGGATATATTTGCGCAGGCCACATTCAGTTCAATAGGTCCATTAACGTTATTGCATGTAGTCTGGAAGGGCTGTAAGCTTCGTTAACACGGCAAACAAAGATAAATAGCAGCATTTATATACTGTATGTCGTAGCTTATAATGTCTTCAGTAAATAAGCGAAATTGTCAAGAATGTGGAAATTCAATTTACTGCCACTGGATGAACTCAATATATCAACCATGTATATCTAACTTTTCTTTGTACTCCGATATCTTGCAGAGTTGATTTCGTAATGAAAAAATGTCAATGTTCCCCCTATAATATTTACAGGATGCATATTATGAAAAAATAAAAATTTAAATCCATGTTCCCAATGCAAAAATATTTCCAACAGGCTTTGAATTTAAAAATGATGCACGGTTATATTAAAAAAAAAAGGGTTTTGTAACATAGGGCTGCATTTTGTCACTCACTCCTTCGACAGATCTAGGCGGCTGCTGGACTTTGAAAGAATCAGAGGCACTCTGACAAACTTGATGTTGCATGTTTCAGAGGCTCCTACTTTTTTAAGCAAGAAACAGACAAGCTTGAAGCTTTCTTGTGATTCTGACCTACAACTGTACCATGCATGTGGTAGGAGTGTTCCAGCAGATTTTTAGCGGTATGATAGTGGTTCTTCTTAGTACTGAAACATCAGAGGTTTTGGATAATCAATGACCCTGTGTGGTACCATCAGGACGTATGCATCAATAAGCATTGATGGTCGAATCTATCCCGTTTCGTTTTGCCGAAATATTCATGAAACTCTGAAGAAATTCATGAAATGGCGAAAAATTTGTGAAACGCATTTAAGTCAATGGGCGTCAAAATAATTTTGACGCTCAACAATTTTGATACAAGCGGCAATTTTTCATACGTGCGAGTCTTTTATCCAAATGCATAAAGTCAATGGGCATCCGAATAATTTTACGCGCAACAATTTTTATGCATACGACAATTTTGACTCTCGACAATTTTTCTTTAGTGGGGAGAGTACTCCATGGAGAATTTTCACCGCAGTTTCGCAAAAATATTTGCTGGCAGCGAAATGTGGAAATTTACACCAAATCCATACCTGGTGAATAAATTTGCCCATCACTATTAATATGTGATTTAGAAGGGTATATTTATCTATTTCTGTAAATAGATTTAGAAGGGTATATTTATCTATTTCTGTAATCCATATCCATTCAAAGATAGACAAACTGTTATCACCTTCATAGACCAAATGACGTCAGTTTTGTAGCATAACAATGCACTACTTAAGGTGGCCATACACTATTAGATTTGCTCGTTTGGGGAGGTTGCCAAATGAGTGGATCTTAACCTGATATGCCCACTAACAGCTGAGCGATATCAGGTTAATCCGAACGTTCGGCCCTAGGCTGCGAATGGGTGTCGACGTGTCGCAGGACCGCATCTACTAGCCGATGCGGTCCGATCGCTATTTTGGCCTGATATCGATCGAGGGACCCCATCGGGAGCCCCCACACATGGACAGATAAGCTGCCGAATCGGTCTAAAGGACCGATATCAGCAGCTTTAATCTGCCCGTGTATGGCCACCTTTACTTACATAGCTTCTTGCTGGAAACTCTGATGAAGATCGTTTCTTAAACATTCTGATTGGAGCCACTTCCAACATTTGATGTTGAAATGATGTCTCTGCACAGTTCTTTAGGTGCAAGTTTGCTGTGGCAGTTGATCCAGGACATTGTTGAAACTCTCAGGTGGCAGTATCACTAGGGTTCCCTTGTGTCAAAAAGTGCACTTTTGCATAATTTCTAGAACAAATGGGCAATCCGTGTGTATATATGCAAACGTGCAAGGTGCGGCTTTCAAAGCAAGTTACTTTTATGAATGCCATTTTTTGTGCTTTGACTAGGACCATTTTGAGCCTCCGCAATTGCACTCACAGGTCATAAAGGACTACTTATAAGTTCTATTTTGCCAACTTCAAATCAAATTTTGAGAATCTAGGATTGTTCTAGTGAAACATTCTGCATTATTATACAGTTAATTCAAACACAAAATTAAATGCACAGTTTCATGGACTTAATTGGCAGGGACAACATTTTTTGAAAGTAGCAAACGAACATAAACTTCCTAAAGGTGATATCTAAATCGCATTAGTTAGACTTCACCTACGTCTTAATATCCACTGTCTCAGAGCAAACCATGGTTGAAGGAGTACCCAGCACTGCTAAGCCTCATTTTACTGCCTGAGTGAACTTGTATGTTACATTAGTTAAAATCTTCAGTGCTGCAATGACCAGAAGGTAAATAGATCATGTCACCTGTAATAGCCTCTGAGAATAAATTGGACAAGATAACCTACCAATGGGATACCTGACCCAGAAAAGATGCCTAAAATGTAATGGGGGTTTTACTGATGTAGTGCACGTAATAAGCAAGGAAGCTGTTTTAGTGTGACATTTTAATTTTAGTTGCGGAAATAGAAAAGGTAAAGTCAGTGTGAAGTTACAGCATTTTACAACTTTTAAAAACTTTTAAAGTAAGTTTGTCTGACAGAAAATAAGAAAATGCGAATGTTGCAAACAACCAAAGATTAAAAAGAACACATTTTGCATTGCTTAAATGGTACTGTATATGTTACGATAAAATAATTTCCCCACTAAAGGTGTGGGTATTATAGAGCCCAAACTCTGTTTGGGTGTAACAGTAGTTTTTTTTTTTTTTTTAGAAAAAAGTCCACCTCCAGCACTAGGACACCTGTACTAGGAGGGAGTTCCCAATTTGAGAGGCCATGTTTGGGCATACATTTGCGCACAATGAGTAAAGTAAATGCCACAACTTGCTCATTATGTGCATGCATGTGACATCAACAGCTCATTATGCTCACATTTTAGTGCAACAGGTGCCCTAGGAGTAATGCAGGAGTGTTTTGGGTGACCACTTCTATGCTTGCGCTTTAAAATGGAAAATAGAACCTTTTTACCAGAAATATTTCCTGTAACATTAGTTTTCTCATAAACAGCCATGAAAACAAAGACATAGACCTAATTAATCAGATGGTGCCCACATTTCTTAAGGTACTCATAGACGCAAAGATTTCTCTTGCCGAACGACGATTTTAGCGAAGTCCAACCAATCCTTCGAAATTATCGTGCGGTTAGTGGTATTCGAACGATCGAACATCCTACGATTTTTCGGCTGACATCTGTCAGGAAATTGATCGGCCAGGTTAAAAAATCTTTGTCGGTCCCAGTGCAATCTATCTATGTTTGCAGGGCCAAGCAGGCAGCTCCCCTTTGTTTTCCTGGCAAATTGGTCTTTGTAGTTGATGGACAATTCATACGATCGTTCCTTGATAATCGTGGTCTCACGATGACGATCGCATCTTTTAAAAATCTCAGCATCTATGGCCAGCTTTACTATTTGCATCTGCTTCTATCCAGTGCAAATTCTTATAGTGCAGATGTGCTGGATATGTTACCATTTTATTAAATAAATGCAGTTTTGCATCATACATTAAATAATGTGTTTTTGCCACAGATTAGGCCCCCATGGTCTTCCATGCCCACATTCATTAGATAATACCTATGGGCATAAGGTGTTCTGTGCATTGTCCTGATTCTTTAATAAGTCCAGCAAGTACAATGGCACAGGATTACGAGGGTAGCGGGAGGAGCACCCATAAACGGTGAGCGGTCAGTAACTATGTGAACCATCATGGGTTGCTTGCATTAATTTATATTTTAATTTTTGAATACAAGTGAGGGCTGCAATATTGTTTTTCTTGACAAAGGCACTCTCAAAAGACAACAGCAAAATGAAAATCTAACCACTAGGTGTTTTCATGTTATGGTATTTTTATTTAGAAATCCTCTGCTGAGGCTAGGGATTCTCACTCATACATATGAATGATTTAATCATCATCATCATCATCATCATCATTTATTTATATAGCGCTGTCAAGATACGCAGTGCTTTACTGCAGTTATAGCAAACAGGGAATAAATGGTGGCTAACAGACAAGGATTACAGAGTACAATAGGGTTTACAAACTAAAAGGTTAGGGTACAATTGAGACAAAGGATCATATAAACACTTTGTCATTTTTGATACAGCAATGATTAATTAAGGTACAACGAATAGGCCTCTTTAAACAGATGGGTCTTTAAGGAGCGCTTGAAAGTTTGGAAGGAAGGAGAAAGTCTGACAGCTTGTGGCAGAGAGTTCCAGAGAAAAGCAGAAGCCCGAGAGAAGTCTTGTAGACGAGAAAGGGCAGAAGTGACCAGAGGAGAAGTGAGGCGAAGATCAGAAGCAGGGCGTAGGTTTCGTGAAGGAGTGTATTTGGAGATTAGAGATGAAATATAGGGAGGGGTTTCATTATTAAGGGCCTTGAATGTGAGTGTAAGTAATTTGAATTTGATTCTAGAAGAGATTGGGAGCCAGTGAAGGGACATACATATGGGAGCAGCTGATGTTGAGCGGCGAGCTAGATGAATGAGTCTAGCGCCGCGTTTAGAACAGATTGGAGTTGTGAAAGGTGACTTGTTGGAATACCTGTGAGGAGTAAGTTGCAGTAATCAAGGCGGGAGATGATGAGAGACTGAATCAGTGTTTTAGTTGATTCTGAACTGAGATAGGGTCGTATTCGAGCAATGTTGCGCAGTTGAATACGGCAAGATTTTGCAAGTGTTTGAATGTGTGGTGAAAAAGACAGATGAGAGTCTAAGATAACTCCTAGGCAGCGTGCCTGTGTGGTGGAATGAAAGGTGGTGTTGTTTATGGTGAGTGATATCTGAGGGACAGGGGAAGATCTTGGAGGAAATATGATGAGTTCTGTTTTAGAAAGGTTCAGTTTCAGGTGGCGCTGTGACATCCAGGAGGAGACAGCAGAGAGACAGTCTGTGACTTGGGAAAGGACAGAATTAGAAAGATCAGGAGTAGACAAGTAGAGTTGGGTGTCATCAGCATAAAGGTGATACTGAAGTCCAAATGACTGAATGAGTTTTCCTAGTGAAGTTGTATAGAGCGAGAACAGCAGGGGGCCAAGAACAGAGCCTTGAGGAACTCCAACAGAGAGTGGGAAAGTAGTAGAAGTAGAGTTAGAGAAGGAAACTTTAAAGGAACGGTCAGACAGATAAGATGTAAACCATGAAAGAGCAGTGTCCCGAATGCCAGATGAGTGTAGAATGTCAAGGAGGAGTGTGTGGTCAACTGTGTCAAAGGCTGCAGAGAGATCTAGTAGGATTAGAATGGAATAATGACCTTTAGACTTTGCCAATAGAAGATCATTGGTTACTTTGGTGAGGGCAGTTTCAGTCGAGTGTGATGGGCGGAAGCCAGATTGCAAGGGGTCGAGGAGGGAGTTGTGAGTGAGATGCTGGATCAGGCGTTTATAAACAAGCCTTTCTAGTAATTTGGAGGCGAATGGAAGAAGGGAGACCGGTCGATAGTTAGTGGGAGAGCTGGGATCAAGGGAAGGTTTTTTGAGGATAGGAGTGATTAGTGCTTGTTTGTATAATGATGGAAAGGTACCAGTAGAGAGTGAAAGATTGAATAGGTGGGTAAGTGCAGGAGAGAGTGTATCAGAGATTGGGTGGAGAAGGCGAGAGGGTATGGGGTCAAGGGAGCAGGTGGTGGGTTTTGAGCTGGCTAGAAGTTTGCTGACTTCATCTAGAGTTGCAGGGGTGAAGGAGTGCAAAGTAGATGTGAGTGGACTGCACGTTGGTCTGAGATTGTTGTTGGACGGTATGCTCAGCCTAATGAGATCGATTTTTTCATTAAAGAAATGAGCAAGGTCTTGGGCAGTAACATTAATAGGTGGAGGAGGTGGAGGGGGGCATAGGAGTGAGTTAAATGTGGCAAACAGCTGCTGTGGTTTGGAGGACATAGTAGATATTAGATAAGAGAAGTATTGTTCTTTGGCTAATGATAGAGCTCGGTTATAGCAGGAGAGCATGAATTTGAAGTGGATGAAATCAGGATCAGTTCGTGACTTTCTCCATCGTCGCTCAGCTGATCTACTACATCTTCTGAGGTACCGTGTTACACTAGTGTGCCAGGGTTGGGGTTTAGCTGGCCGGCTGTGACGGGTGGTAGAAGGTGCAAGGGAGTCAAGTGCTGTTGAAAGGGCATCGTTGTAGAGAGAAGCTGCCATATTGGGACAGGAGAGAGTATTAATATGAGATATGGATTGTGCTGATACTGTTGATAATTGTTGTGGTTCAAAGGCATTAAGGTTTCTGTACGTATGGGTAGAGAGAGATGGTTGTGAAGGTGCGGGTGAAAGCAGTATCTGAAAGGAGAGTAGATGATGGTCAGACAGAGGGTAGGGAGAGTTTATTAAGTTGGATGGGCAGCATGAGTGGCAGAATATAAGGTCAAGAGCATGACCCTCGATGTGGGTAGGTGAGTCAGTCCACTGAGAGAGACCAAATGAAGCTGTTAGAGAGAGAAGTTTAGAGGTGGCAGCAGAAGCAGAGTTGTCAATGGGGATGTTGAAGTCCCCTAAAATGAGAGCAGGTGTCTCACTGGAGAGAAAGTATGGAAGCCAGGCAGCAAAGTGATCCAAGAAGGTGGAGTAGGGACCTGGGGGGCGATATATGACAGCAACACGCAGAGAGATTGGAGAAAACAAACGTATGCTGTGGACTTCAAAAGAAGTGAAGGAGAGAGAAGACAGTGTAGTTAGATTTTGAAACCTGCATTTGGGAGAGAGAAGAAATCCCACCCCACCGCCATGATGGCCATCCGGTCTAGGAGTGTGAGTAAGTGAGAAGCCTCCATAGCAGAGGGCAGCAGGTGAAGCAGTGTCTGAGGGTGAGAGCCATGTTTCAGTGATTGCAAGAAGGTGAAGGGATTTAGCTATAAAGAGGTCATGGACTGCTGTTAGTTTATTGCAGATTGACCGTGCATTCCAGAGGGCACATGAGAAAGGCAGGGAGGGTGTTGGCTTTATGTGAATTAGGTTTGCAATATTAGAAGTACGTAAAGTCTGAGAGACTGGAAAAGACCTTGTTGAATGCCTGAGAGTAGGAATAAGTGAGGGTACAAATGAGTGAGTTGCATTATAGGGACAATAAATAGAATATGAAATATAACTTGGAAAGAAAGTTGTTTTAGCTTTTAACACATTCTCTCTTTCTAACCTTCTGACCAAACTCTAAACATGTCACATATCATCTGCAAAGCTGCCATCACATAGCCGAATAGGTGACATCTTTCTATCACCCATTCCTGCGAGGCTGAGTGACTAGGGACATACTGGTAATATTGTATTTTCTCAGGAAGATATGATCTTAAAAAAAGCACTAAAGATTAGTGATGGACGAATTTTCTCTGTTTCTCCAAAAATTTGCAAACGTGAATTTTGACGCCTTCGTCAATTTTGACACCCACGTCAATTTGCGGCAATTTTGATGCTCGCGGTAATTTTGACGCCGGAGTTAAAGTCAATGGGCATCCGAATAATGTTGAAACGCAACGGTTTTGGTGTGAGCGACTTTTCCAATGTGTGTCCAATTTTTTTTGATGCCAGCAAATTTATTCGCCGGCGGCAAAAGGCAGAAATTCGAAGTGAATTTGTGAATTTATTCGCCCATCGCTACTAAATGTTATAATTCTTTTATACAATGGCAGAGTGGGCAAATGTATGCCAAGTATTCGTGTTTAAAGTGCAAGTCACAAATATTATCCAGAGACCCATTAAATGACTCAAAAATTGAAAATGCAAACATAATTGACTTTTTTTTGCATACTTTCAAGTTAATGTATGAAATGTTAATGGAAAATATTTGTGCAAATAGGCTATGTGCAATTACAATGCCCAGTGCAATAAACTGGCCAATGAACAATGTTTTATGGCAAAAAGTGATTCTTTAAAATTATTATTGTGAAGTTGTAACATACTGCCCTAAGGTCAATAGCAATTTTGATGTAAAAGTAAAAGTGAAAAATCAGGAGTTGATTCTCTTGCATTGTTTTGTTCTTACACATGATTCATACTAGAAAAGATACTCCCAGAAAATTCTTCTAGCATTATATGAGATTCTCAGATGCTTCTACTTATTTCTGACTCCCAAGTCTAACTCCCAAGTGAACTATAATTCTCAAGTGACCTATAATGCTGTTTAATGAGCTCAGGGACAAACTTTTCCATGGGAAGCATTTGGTGGCCACCCTGCAGGTCTAACATTGATCACACATGGTGTTTTTATATTATTATGTATTAATAAATATGGTTTTAAAAATGAATTAAGGTTGTGTTTGCATGATGTAGTGCATCACAGACCACCATAATAAATGTAAAAATCCTGAAGATTGTCAATTTATTGAACTGAGTACCATAAGTTGGATCTTTGGTTTCTCCCTTTCTAATATTTAAATTTAAGGGGGAATTTCTTGACTTTAGTTAAATCAGCGTATAAGGCAGATAAGCAGTAAAGGACAAAAGGGAGCCTTAGCATTCTCAATAAGAAATCATCTGCTATATACAGTATAAAGTATGTTGTTTTAAATTGAGTTTTGGTTTACACCCAACAAGTAAAACAAAAGAAAACAAAGTCAAATGTACATCATATCTGCTATGACATAAGTATGGACCGAGTAAAGGTACAGTATATGATAATAGTTGTATTGGTGTAGGTAAACCAGCGCTAATAGCTCGGGATAGACAGAGAAAATGGTAATATATAGGGTCACATTTACTTAGTTTGAGTGAAGGAATAGAATAAAAAAAACTTCGAATTTCGAATGATTTTTTTGGCTACTTCGACCATCGAATCGGCTACTTCGACTACGACTTCGACTTCGAATCAAACGATTCAAACTAAAAATCGTTCGACTATTCGACCATTTGATAGTCGAAGTACTGTCTCTTTAAAAAAAACTACGACCACCTACTTGGCCAAGTAAAACCTACCGAACCTCAATGTTAGCCTATGGGGAAGGTCTCCATAGGCTTTCTAACAAATTTTTGGTCGAAGGAAAATCATTCGATCGATGGATTAAAATCCTTCGAATCGTTCGATTAGAAGGATTTAATAGTTCGATCAAACGATTTTTCCTTCGATCGTTTGATCGAACGAATTGCTGTAAATCCTTCGACTTCAATATTCGAAGTCGAAGGATTTAACTTCGACAGTCGAATATCGAGGGTTAATTAACCCTCGATATTCGACCCTAAGTAAATGTGCCCCATAGTGTAGTATTTCTTAATCAATTGTAACACCCTCCGTGAGGTTGAAACTAGTTTAGGCAAATGGTGTCTATTTCCCTTCACCTGTGTGGTTAGCTTTACCCTTTAACCAAGCGTTATAGATTGCACCGTCTGTGATTCAATTTTATGCTCACAGATGTTTAGACATAAAGCTTGCGTTGTAAGTAGTTGTTACACCTTTCTACACGTAGTGGATGTCCATCGATTTCTAGAGAGATGCGCTTAACATTGTGTTAAAAAACTTTTAATAAATAATTTTAAAAAAGAAGATTGTACTCACAATGTATATACTTGGAATTAGCATATAAATAGTCAGTCTGTGGGTGTCTCCAGCTTCAATAGACTCGCTCTATTATTTTTACAGTATATGATAAACCAGGCTTAAGAATAGTTACATGGATATCAGCAATTACAGTATTTGCCTTACACAGTGAGTGTTAGTCAATCGCTTAAAGTAAACAACAAGAAACAAACAAAAATGTAACATAAGATTATATGATAAAAATTAAAAGGGGACAGAAGCATTGACCATCTCTATGCATTGTCTTTTTTTTTGGGTGATTGGATAGATTTCCAATTCATGGCAATAAACCATTTGGTCTGAATAAAGAGATAGCAAAATAGGGCTGGGTTGGGAGCAAGTTTACTCCACTTGATTTAATAGAAGTGTTAAGGGGTCCAAGGGGATTATCAATGCCAGGAGTTGACTGACTTCTTCAGTCACTTTTTTCCAGAATCTTTTTATGCCATGGCATTCCAAGACTAGGTGGATATAATAAGCTGGTGTGTGACTATATTTAGGGCACAGTCCAGTAATTCGAGTTTATCATGTGCAACCAGTGGGGAGTTAAATAGGATCTATGCAAGTATCAATCTTTGTGTTGCTAAATTGTGCTTTTAAAGTGTGTCTGAGTTGGATATAGTGGGAAATGCATTTTGTTTGGTAGATTATACTTAGCATTTAGTTCATCAAATGAAAGTATTTCTCCCTTTTCTGTTACGTGACCCAGGTATGTGATGTTGTATTTAGCCCATAGCTGCAGGTTGGAGATAGAGTTGAAGTGGGGGACTTGAGGATAATACCATGTGGGGTACAGATGGAGCAGTGGGAATCATCTCTTGGGAACTATGATAGGACTGCTTTCCAGATTTGTACAGTTGCTTTTTTTAATGGAGATAACCTAAATGGTCCTTTAGTTCCTCGGTAGAGGAGGTTTTTGAGGGCTTCCTATGAGCTGACTATACTTGTAGCAGTATTTTCAGGTGCTGGAGGGGCCCACCACTAGACATGATGACATGATGAGTTTTCTGTCTAGGTAACAGTAAAACAGTTTGAGGTCTTGTAAGCCACCCATGTCAGAAGAATGTTGTAAAGTAGTCAATGCAGTCCTGGGTGGAGAAGAGGTCCATTACATAGTTGATAGCATGGATTTTAATAGTAAAGTAATTACTGGGGAGAAGCAATGGGGCTTGATGTAATAAATAGGTGAATTTAGGAAGTAGAATCATTGTAAAAAGTCAATAGGAGTGGTCCCATGCTTTAATTTACCAAAAAACATCCAAAAGGGATGACATGAGATTAAGTTCAAGGTATTTGGTCAGGTCTCTTTGAACATTAAATGAGCAGTAAAACCAAAAAAATGAAAGTGTTTTAAAGTAATGAAAATATAATGTAGTGTTGCCCTGCACTGGTAAAACTGATCTGTTTGCTTCAGAAACACTACCATAGTTCATATAAAGAAGCTGCTAAGTAGCAATATTGGAAATTTTTTTAAAAAAAGGCCATATGGCACAGAATAAATAATGGATAACAGAAAACATTATGTTCTACAGAGCTTATCTGCTCTCTGCTGTGTAACTTGAGATTTTTCTCCTTTGAATGGCTGCCCCCATTGCTACACAGCAGTTTATTATATACTCTATAGTCGTGTTTCTGAAGCAAACACAGCAGTTTTACTAGCACAATGCAACACTGCATTATTTATTTATTACAATTTAATTTTTAATGTTACTGGTCCTTTAACACCAAGGTATTTCAAGGAGATGCCCACAGTAGGGGATCTTGATACAGTATATCTGGCCGTTTAAGGGAAAAGGATTAATTGGGAAGATTTGCCCCAGTTAATAGTTTTGTCGGAGTAGTTTGTATTATCATGAGGGCTGTGTCATATGAATTTTCAAGGAACAATATGGTATCGTCATCATACATTACAATTGTCTCTGTGATGGCACCCAGTCTGAGGCCATTGGCTCCTGGGGAGTGCGTAGTGCGAACAGTAGGGGTGAAAGATTTGGTCAGTTCTCTATGAACATTAAAGGAACAGTAAAAGAAAAAAAATTAAAGTGTTTTAAAGTAATGAAAATATCATGTAGTGTTGCTCTGCACTGGCAAAACTAATCTGTTTGCTTCAGAAACACTAAAACTGCACTACTAGGCAGACCACTGGCTATTACCTCTACTGAGCTGAAAAGTCTGCAAAATGTTTTGATTCGTTGTTACACGGGCTATTGGGTTATGGTATAGTGCCGAGACTTAGAGTGTGAAGTTGCTGCCTATTCCCATAGCCTCAATAGTGGACCAGAGAAAGCGCCACTCATCAAAAGCCTTGTCATTGTCCAGTGTTGCCAAGACCCGGAGACCAGAATTTCAGTATATATGTTAAATAGTGAGATTGGCGTATGTGAGGCCAGGGATCTTTCCCAGGTTTGAGGATCTCAGTTATGAGAGTTTCGCTCATAGACTGAGGTAGGTATCCCCCTTCCAATACTTTGTTAAATAGGGATGTAAGGAGTGGCACTAGGTGTTCCCCGTGTTTCAGGTAAAAGTCAGTAGGAAGACAATCTAGTCCTGGGTTTTTTTTCAATGTCCTAAGGAGCACATTGCTTCCAGTAATTCTGTTTCCGAAACAGGGTTATCTAACAAGACCATATCTTGATGTTTTAGTCATGAAAGTGGGATTGAGCTAAGGAAGACCAATATTTGTTCCCTGGAAAGAACCATACATGTATTGTGCAATGGAGAATAAAATTGCCTGAAGACTTGATTTATTTCATTGGAGTCAGTTATAGTGGAACCATAACTGAATAGCCTGCATTTACCTGGATAGCATGACTAATAATTTGCTATTTTTTCCCTCATTGCAAAGATATTGGCTTTAAGGTATAGCAAGGATTTTTTCACTTGTTTTGTTTGGGCTATCTGTAATGCATTCTGACTTGAGACCCAAGTCTCCCTTGTTTGAGGGGAGGGGTTTTTACAAAATGTCTGCTCAGCTGTGATCGAAAATATTTATTCCATATTCATTTTTTTGTGTTAAATACTGTTGTTTGTTGTATATGTGCCCCTCTACCATAGGCCTTTGTGGAATCCACACCTGCGGGGTGGCAGACTTTTATTTGCTTCTAAGAACTCTTTCTTGATTCTTGTTGTGACCAGAATCTATTGAGTTTCCAGACCTTGTTGGGGGGAGCGTATAATTTCTATTTGTAAAAGGATAGGAGAGTGGTAAGAGATTTTAATTTAAATGGATGAGGTTTATGTTTCTATATCTGCTGTTCCAAGGGCCAAGTAAATATGACAAATACAAGAGGTCCTCTGCACTCAACCCATTATCAATATATTTAAGACATTGAGACATTTTGTGCATACTGCTACTGAAAAATGCCTTACCCTTTAAACAAAACAGGGATTGTTTGTCCTAATCTGGCCAGTCCTACACTCAAATTGCATCTGATTCATTAAGAATTCTATTGCATCATTATACATCCTGCAACTTACTTGCTGCTTTCAAAGTAAAACTCCCAAATCTGGTTGCCCTTTTATTAGCCACAAGTGGGATCACCTGACTATATCTGGGTAGGGTGGGAGCTACAACATGGAGCTGGTCACTGCTCCTGTATAAACTATAACAAACAAGCGAAAGTTGTGCTCACCACTAATTCTTAAAACCATTAGGTGGGGGTGCAATGAGGCTGTGACCACAAAATACATATAGACAAATACAAGAGTCCTCTGCACTCAACCCATTATCAATATATTTAAGACATTGAGACATTTTGTGCATACTGCTACTGAAAAATGCCTTACCCTTTAAACAAAACAGGGATTGTTTGTCCATATATTGCAATATATTTAAGATGGCCAACTACGTCAAAGTCATCCCATATCTGGCCAGTCCTACACTCAATTTTCATCTGATTCATGAAGAATTCTATTGCTTCATTATACATTTTACAAAGGGACTAAAATCCCTGTTTTATTACAGAGGGAATTTTTTTTTTTTTTTTTAAAAAAAATTGGATTATTTGGATACAATGCAGTCTATGGGAGATGGCCGTGCCATAATTCAAAGCTTTCTGGATAATAGGTTTCCGTATCCCCTACCTGTAACCTTATATTCTTCTGTTAATGATATGCTAAGAATAAATGTAGTTTCTCTAACATATTACTCTGTTGATTTTCTTACAAAATAAAGTGAAATAGCATGGCAACCCTTGCGGGTTACACTCACATGGATGAGGAACTATACTATAGATTATAATGTAACATTAGGTGTGTAGAGGGATCTGTGTGCTAGCTTCTGTATTATACCTAATAACCTTACGACACTTAATTACACAACTATTGTATTTTCATTTTTTATAATTATTGAAAGGGGTTTCTTAAATATTTCCACTTTTGTTACTGTATGTAGCCTGATCAATATGCTAATAATTTGCATACTGGATATGTTTTTAGAACAATATTTTCCTATAGTGAATAGTGTTTAACATAGGAGAGAACAATAAGCCCAGGCATCCCCGTGCCATCCCACTGTCTGCAATCTTTCCCCTTGTGAATCCATTTTCATTTGTGAAATGAAACATTGTGGTGCCAACATTCATCCATGTGCAACATAAAACCAATTCGCTATATAGAAGAGGATTTTGAACACCAACGTTTTGGGTGAATGGATGTCAATTCATTTGTCAATACATCTATTTCTTGGCTTTCAGTTCCACTCATGAAGGGCTTGCAGGCTCATTAAACGTAAAAATTGCTGTACATGCTTATAATGTATTTCCCAGAGCTACGCATGGTCAAGCTCTTATGGAAAATAAATGTATACTTCATGTTTTAGAAGGGAAATACTTTCTCATTCTTGTACTGTATTTATAATATCTGTCATAATCACTGTCTGATGCAACTTTTTTTTTAAATTGCTTGCAGACAGGTCAGATTTCTTGACTTGTAAGCACAACCTACATTAAGTGAAGTAATACATTTTGTACTGCTTTAAGCTAGAGAGAAGGGTTAAATACATTTGCCAGCATAGAATCCGAGCTGTCTTTGTGAAAGATAAATAGAGAAGGCACCCTACTGCTATGATTCTAAAGTATGACTCTTTAGGAATTATGATGAGGTAAGCAGAAGTACTTGAATTCTAATGAGTATCAAATACTTACCTTGGCAAAAATACTGTTTTTTGATGACATTTTTTTTTTACTTTTTCTTGTTTTATAGGTACAATGTTCTAGTGTAGAAAACAAATCTCTGACAGATAAAATTGTGCAAACTGATTTATTTTTTATAAAATTTACTAATCTGACTGTAATATGTTGCATGTTAAGGAACATATGTAAAATGTAATAAGAAGAGCACCCTTTTCTAGGGTGAATATTTGGTTGAATAACTTAAAACTATTCAAACTATTGATTTCTAGTAACAGTGTAAATGATCCATGCTAATTGCTTGACTTGTAGCAAATGTAATGTTGTTAAATTACTCCAAACAAACACACAAAAGTAGTACTGTTTAAATAATGAATAATTGTTTGCATGCCTTATTTGATAAATCAATGACCAATGCTATTTTGACTCAGAAAACCAGAAATATATTTTCATATATTTAGGTTTCTTCTTGGGATGGCAAAAATAGACTGTCTACCTGATGTCTATGTTTAGCAAAAAACAGGAGTGGTTTCCAGCAACAAGTTTGAAATCCAGTGATCTACATGTCTTCAGACAAATACGCTAGAGGATCTTAGATATGAATATCCATAAAACTCTGTCCATGAACAAATTTTATTTCAGTGGCATCATTGTTCTCCAGAGAGACTATTTCCTACCAACTTTATGTCAGCCATCTATGCCAGCTATTACATATAGTAGGTGAATTACTCTTGGATACCACCCTTGGATAACTGAAGTGGGTTTTATTCAATAGTGTGATTTTAAGACTTTATCCCCCTAAGGTCAATATTAATGTGCTTCAATCTATCAAAGCTTTTTTCCTATGTTTATTTTCACTACTATTTTCCTCAAATTTGCTTCTGCATGGCACTGTGCATATTATACATATTATACAATACTTTTGTGCCACTTACTATTTGATAATCACTTCTTTATTCCAGAACAACCTCTCTTTCTTCCTGTTGTAAGCTAACATGACATCCACAGGTCAATGTATACTTAATTTCCATGACAAGACTGAAGGTAAGTGTGAGTCACTGTACTTGAACATCCAACAGCCAGCCGTCAGTTAGTGCAACGTTGTAACGGTCAGCACCCAACACCAGAACAAAGGCCAAGCACCCTGGTCTCGGCTCATGCTTCACCTGTAGTGTGACCGCCTTTGGCCTCGGGAGGAGCCCTCAGCTACTTGGATGCCACCAGGTCTTAAACGAGAGGTGCAAGGCAATAGGTTTTGGATAGGCAGAGGGGCACGACTGTAAAGCAAAGTATCTGGGCAGAAGGTTGTAGTACAAGGCGTTTAGGCAAAAGAGTAGTCAGATCAGGCCGGGTCGGGGCAGGCAGAGAATAAACGTAGTCAGGCAGACAAGGGTCAAACCAGGAAGTCAATCAGAGGGTTAATCAGAAGAGGTCATTGGTAATCAGGCAAGGGTCAGGATCCAGAGGTCAGAATAGTCAAAAGCCAGGCAGGGGTCACAACAGGAATCAAACAGGTTCAAAACAGGATTAGCAAAGCTCAGGAAGCACCAGGAATAAACTCCTATCACGAGCAAGGTCCTGTGGCTTTTATACTTTTCAAATTTGGAACCTGCGCCTTTAAATGACATGGAGGCATGCGCGCGCCCTTAGGAGGCAAAGATGGCGCCAGACACGGAACGGCGTGGCGGGCGTCCCCGCCGTACCACTGGACCACCAGGGTGAGCTTTTTTTTATTACAAACGTATATCTTGCACCATTATTAATTAGTACCGATTTTACCATGGTTTGTGAAAAGGGATACATTAGCCATGTCTTAATACAAATATTTTGTAGGGACCTTATCAAAACAATTATACTTAAAAGAGTTCTGGAGTTTGAATCCTATGGGAATTCACTTTCTTCCCAAATTCACATTTGCATAAAAAAGTATATAAAGCTAGACATGGTCTGCATAAAACATTCCCTCACCTATTGATGAGTGAAACTGTGCTGTTATTCGTCACATAAATGTTTATGTAAAATTCCATGAAACCATTAAATTTTGTCCAAATGCATTGGAGTCCAAATGAGAAGGCAAAACACATTTTAGGTGTTTTAAACTTTGCAATAGCATATAGATTGCATTACCTTGTCAGAAAACTCCTCTCCCCATACTGCAACTGTACTCCAAAGAAAAAAAAAGGCTACAGTAGATTGTAGGCATTGTAACAAGGGAAGGGGTTAGCAACAGGACCCCATTGGCTTGTGTAGATTGAGATACAGTTCTTTTATTGCAGGGTATGAAGAAAGAATACATACCAACTACACAGAGGTAATGGCAACATTTGATATACAAATGATGAGTCCCAAAGTTCCTTTGGAGGATGGAATGTTCTCAGCAGTAAGGTAGATAAAGGATAACTCAGACTTGTGTTCAGGCCATGGTCAAACCAGGGGGCAGGTTTACTAAAGGGCAAAGTGGCTGTCGCTAGCAAAAATCTTCCTGAAATCCCATCCACAGAGACATTGGCAATTTTCTAACAGGTGTAAAGGACAATTCGCTAGCGAAAGAGACTCAGTAGCATAGTTTCGCACCCTATCACCAGGCAAATTTTCGCTCAAGGAAAACGATCATTACTCCCAGTAGTCAAAGAATTGTTGTAGCAGAAGAGAAAGCAAGACGAGGTCCATTTACAGGCCAAGGTCAACTGGGCAGAGAGCATGGAGAAAACAATAATCCAGAAGGCAGGCAAGGTCAGGCCACAGGAAATGCTTGAATAAAATATTCCTGTGGCTAATCTACAACATTTTTAAACATCATCTATTTGCTAATAGCAGCACATTTGTATTTTATTTCTGTTTGCTTTTATTTTACATTACCTAGAGGGGGATCGCAATACCAATAAATTGCTTCTATGAGTTTTCAGTGCTTTAAAAGATTCTCAAAAATGTAAAATGATGGTATGGTTTTAACTTTGCTGAAGGATACACCAGATAAGCAGAAATTTGTTAAAATGTAAAGCTTATGAAATACAGGGAAGGAAGGTCAACATTCATCTTCTAGAAGAGTCTCTTATCAAGAAAAAGGCTTGATAAAGATTTCAGGAGATGGCAAAATATTGATTTTTAATCACATTGCTACCAGTCATCAGACTCTATAGATTGCCTCTCGTCTTTTTCTTATCATTTAATTCAGGCACCCAGGTACTTATTGTTTGAGGAAACTACAAATCTAAAATATATACAAAATATATATGAATTAGAATAAATATCCATAACCATGGCTTTCCTACTCAATAATCAAAAAGTTGTATAGATGCCAAACTGAATGTGATGTTTCCCATTCCAATTTTATTAAATATGAAGATAATTTTTGGTTTTTGCATGCACTTACTGTAAGGAAGAATTACCTTCCGCATCCACGCCAACGCTGTTCTGCTATTCAAGATGGCGGCGCCCAGTCCTTCCACGAGGTTCTTCCAGGGTGTGTTCTTCCTGTGACGCCAGCGCGTTTTCGCCGGCGTCAGAATGGACAACAGCACCTGAATGGACGCCAGCGTCGGAACGCCTGCGCAATAACGCCAGCGCAGTGACGTCATCAAGTCCATCTTTTGGCACCAAAGGAGGCCTATTTAAGGAGCCTGAAGGTCTGCAAACATCACCCAATTATATGTTCTATTTCGTATGTTCCTGGGTGTGTTAGTTTGTATTGATTCCTGTTCTTGATCTTGACCCATTGCCTGTTTATCGTTATTGAACTCTTGCCGCCTGAACTGACCTATTTTCCTGGACCTTGACCATTCTTTTGCCTAATCCTATTGTACCGCGAACTGTGCTGGACTTCAGCTTCCTCTTTGGTCCGCTACTCCAGATTGAGCCTTCGGGCCCTTACACTTACAAGCCACACTGTACTAATACATTGTCATACATATTTAAAGCTTCTAATTTCTGTTTACACTGCACATCTGGTCTAGCAGAGCATGAGATACAGTCAGTGTTGGATTGGCCTACCGGGATAGCAGGAAAACTCCGGTGGGCTCTCTTGCTTCTAAACATTTGGTTTATTTCATGGTCATTCCCTATTTCTTTTTGGTAAAAAATGCTGAATAATGCAAGAATATAGTAAGTAGATATAATATACTAGGAGAATAAAGAGGTTGAGTGAGGAATGGAGGAAAAATTGTTTGGAAAGTGGGCGCACTGTCTAAGGTTTTCTGGTGGGATAATGACATCTGAGGCCGACACTGGTCATAGTCACACATCATACACTAAAAGGTAGAGGATGGTGCAGTAAGGCGGTATGTGGGCACTAGACTAATACTGGGCACAGTTATATTTAAACATCCAGCAATAATTTATTAAAAAACAAGGTAGGACAGAGTATACCGTATATTTAAGGAAGTGCAGATTATTGCTACTAAGTCATACTGGAAATTGAGCTTTCCTGTCTGGTCGACCAAGTTTGTGGACATAATTTATCCCTCCGTAATGAGATCAGCATTGTTGCTGGAGTAGCATAGATGTCTGTCCTTGGTCATTTCCTTTTTCTATGACCATGAGGTTGGCAGTATAATTAGTGTCTGATTAAATTGTGCAAAACTATTAGTTTAATGCTGCCACTATGCAGAGAAACTAAATCAGAGATCTGAGTAGCACACATATGTATAGTAGTTACACATGTATACATTGAATGGTAGTTTCTTTAAAGTTACAGGTAACATCAAAAAATTGAAGTGTTTTAAAATTATACAAAATAATGCAGTGTTGCCCTGCACTGGTAAAACTGCTGAGTACACTATTATTGTTTATATAAATAAGCTGCTGTGTAGCAATGGGGGCAGCCATTCAAATGAGAAAAGGTTCAGGTTACACAGCAGAAAAGCTCTGTAGAACATACTGGTGTTGTATGTTATCCACTATTTAACCCGTGCCATATAGCTCACAGCAGCTTGTTTATATGAACTATAGTAGAGTTTCTGAGATAAACACATATCAACAGTACATGATATTTTCATTTTAAAACACTTTTTGGTGTTGCTGTTCCTTTCATTGAAAAGAATGTTCTGATTTTTGTGGAAAACAAGCTGTGTAACTGTAGGCAGTGTCTACTAAAGCAACGGCTACTCAAATGATGAAAACATTATTTTGTCTTTTTATAGTTCCCTGGTAAGGCCTGACCTTGAGTATGCAGTGCAGTTTTGGACTCCAGTCCTTAAGAAGGATATTAATAAACTGGACAAAGTGCAGAGAAGCTTAACTAAACTGATAAAAGGAATGTAACAATTACAACTTGACAAGGTAGAGGTTGTTTTATCTGGAGGAAATGTGCTTGCAAGGGGACATAATTACTATTTATTTATGAGCTAATATTACAAACAGATATGGGGTGTGGAAACCAGAGCCCCCCCCTTTAATTGTTGAGGAACCGATCTTTCATTCGAACCAGAATAGGTCTTCTTCTTATTACGGCTAACTGCCAAATGAAGTTGCAACAGCAAA
The DNA here is from genome assembly GCF_017654675.1 of Xenopus laevis. NCBI lineage: Eukaryota > Metazoa > Chordata > Amphibia > Anura > Pipidae > Xenopus > Xenopus laevis. The sequence goes on from NC_054386.1 coordinate 68,656,714, forward strand.
GTCTTAATACCTGTGGCTTGGGCCTGCAAGTTAAAAAGTTATACAATGTATCCTGTTTGTAACTACTGTAGCATTGCACAGGTATGGGGTCTGTTATCTCGAAACCAGTTATCCAGAAAGTGCTGAATTAAAGAATGTCTGTCTCCCATAGACTCCATTTTATCCAAATAATCCAAATTTTTAAAAAGTATTTCCTTTTTCAATGTAATAATAAAACAGTACCTTTTTTACATGTTAACATGATTTTCTAGTAGACTTAAGGTATGAAGAGCCAAATTACGGAAAGATCCGTTATCTAGAAAACCCCAGGTCCCGAGAATTCTAGTTAACTAGTCCCATACCTATGCGGGTGTCTAACTGGTGGTGTCATCACATGGGTCAGAGCTGAAGATGGGCCTCATCACTATAATTAAAGGACTAGCAAATGAAAATGCCTTATGCACATTTACTAATAATGTAACAAATCTTGTAGTTTGATTTTTTTTTTTAAAAAAGTACATCTATTTTCATTTTAACGTACTCAAGTAATGAATATCCATAGTATTAATGTGGCTTGTTTATATTAGACTGGCTAGAGGATTGTTTAGGAAAGAAATGACAAGTATTTGAATACAAAGCTGATCATTAACACTCTGCACTAACTCAGTACGTGTGCTAAAAGAAAACTTGTTTACCTAAAGGATAGAAACATGGAATTACATTTTAAATGGTATGGAAGTATATAATATGAAATATGTTATTGTCAGCACACTGTGACAATGCACAAAACTAAAATCAGGTACTGCATCCCATAATTTCTGCTTAGTATTGGTCCAGTACAATTTACATATCATGGCTTGCATCTCTGAGATATAACCCTGTGTTTGTAAATAGTCACCAGTGAGTGCACTCAGTATTGTTGACAATGGTTTCTATACATTTCACAAACTAAAGGTGACCCTCTGCGACATTGGGGAAATAACTTTCACTTGGAATACTTAGAATACAATCATTTATTTTTTTCTTTTTAATTTTCCTGTGTTCACCCTAAGTAGTAGTAAGTACCACCTGCAAAATAAAAGGGCATTCAGGACACCTCAATCCTTTAAAGTAAGCTTGCTTTGCAGAAATGTAATTTTCACTGGGGATTGTAATATTTGGAATGCAGTTTGTATACCATGGTTTGGCATAATGCAGAGAATGCTGTGATACAGATCCTTTCCAAAGCACCTGTCAGGCATGAAAGGATTATGTATTTCTGTTCTTTTATTTATTATTCTTTCTATAATGAACTTTGTCTCAGGAACACCACTTTGTTTTAAATATTCTTAAAATATTATCTAAACTGTTTTACTTCAGCTCATATAGTAAAAGCTATAAAGTGTTTTGTAGAAAAAAGGCAAAAGAGACAAAATATTTTTATTGTTCCAGAAACCGCCTGCTGGACAGAGGGAGTGATGATGCAGCCTGAAGTAGAGGACATCTATAGATTTCTGTTTCTTACCCGATTGCTGGTAAGGTACAACCATTTCTGATCTTTTCCAACTAATGAATAATTCTGTACTATCATGAGTTCTCAATGTAGTACTAGTGCAGTATAGAAGAGTTTATATCTAGTGACTCAAGCAACCAGCAGTTTCAAATAAAGGTTAGATAATGTCAGCATAGAACTGTAAATGCTATTTTTTTTAAATAAATCTCTCTCTATTAGTTTTAATTAGAAATTAAAAAAAATATTTTTTAATTTTATTTATTATTAAAAAAGGCAAAACACAAAGCAGGTGGACTGTAATAACATTTGTTATAGGGAAAAATATGCCATAATTTAGGGGCAGATTTATCAAAGGTCCATCGAATTAAAATACTTCGACTTCGAATATTGAAGTCGAAGGATTTTTCACCGAATTTTGCAATCGAACGATCAAAGTAAAATCGCTCGATCGAACAATTAAATTGTTTGATTTGAACGATTCGACTGATTTTAACGTACGATCGAACGATTTTACTTTGAGGTGTAAAAACTTAGAAAATGATTGTAGAAGGTCCCCATAGGCTAACGTAGCACTTCGGCAGGTTTAATTTGGCGAAGTATTGAAGTCGAAGTTTTTTTAAAGATACAGTACTTAGATTAGCATATGGTCGAATATTCAAACTATTTTACTTTGAATCAAATTCAAAATCAAAGTCGTAGTATCCTATTCGATGGTCAAAGTATCCAAAAAATTACTTTTTTTTTTACTTTGAAAATTCCCTCAAATTCACTTTGACCCTTGATAAATCTGCCCCTAAATGTGCTTATTACACCTTTAAATGCGCTTTGCACAGATACAGTTTGTAATAAAGTTACTAATGAAGAATATGGGGTATCTTCATCAAAGAGTGAAGTTAATAGTGAAGTTCCACCACTAGAGTGAAATTCCGCCACTTTCCATTCATTTCTATGGGATTTTTAAAGGTGTATTTATCAAAGGGTGAACTTTCACTTCACCCATTGATAAATATGCCTTTCAAAATCCCATAGAAATGAATTGTGAGCTGCGGAATTTCACTCTAGTGGCAGAACTTCACTCTTTGATAAATTTACCCCTATGACACTGTGAATGCAACATTTTGTTTTTATTTATTTAATATTTATGCCTTTTGTTACATTTTACAAAAAAAAATTTGTGTCCCCCTTTTATAAAATTTCATTTTCGTTTTTTTTTAAATCGCTACTGCAAATATACATTGCTGAAAAATATTTTAAAAAGTTGAAATAGCCCACTGATTACATTGGTTTGCAGTTCCTGATGTCAGAGCATAATCTATATATTTGTGTATATTTTTCATGAACTAATGATGCTCAGGCAAATGTTGGATTACACAGGGAACAAAAATTGAGTCTGTACAGTGTGTCAGGAGAGTCCTAAAGACAAGCAGAAGCTCAAACAAAGTATTGCAGTTGGAAACAAGATGAAGTGATGAGAGAAGACCAGAAACAGAGCATAGTTTGAGCACAGGGTGTATTTTGAGATCAGAGCTGATATATAGGGAGGGGATTCATTGTTAAGTGCTTTACATGTGAAGAAAAGCAAAAATATTAAATGATCAACACAAAACGCAGTATATAGCTGCATATTTGCTATGCTGTATTGGTCTCTCTGCATGTTTTAGGTCACAGGCACCCTTTCTCAAGTGTGAATAGATTCAATTCAGTGAGAAAAAGGTATCTCCCTATTTATGTGTCATAGATGCCATTCAATTTAAGGAGAAAAAAAAAAATCTCCTAATTTTTTCCCATAGCCTACGATAGAGTTTTTCTGAATTAAATTGCATCTCAAATTGAATCTTGTCCATGAGTTTTCATGTTTTTCTCATTAAATTTAATCTGGCCCAAAGTGCATGTATATTTTAACAGTTTATACACCCCCTGCACAGGCATGCAAATTACATTTATTTCATTAGTGCTGGATCATCAAGAAAAAGTCCACATTAAATAGCAACATTGATTGCTTCTTGGTAGTGATGGGCGAAGTTTCGATTTGTCGAAAAATTTCGATTCGCCGAAAAATTAATGAATTTCCTGCGAAATTCACGAAACTTTGAAAAATTCGTGAAACCGTGGCAGCGTCACGGATGCTGGCATCCATTTCTTTTTTTACACAGGCGGATTTTAGCGGCGGTTTCGCGAATTTATTCACCGGTGGAAAATCGTGGGAATTCACCACAAATTCGTATCTGGCGAATAAATTCGCCCATCACTACTTCTTAGTTAAGTCCACAATGGACAGTCCAACATCCCCTCCAATACAATATCTCTATGGTTGATACAGTTGTGAATTTCAACCAAGAAGGAAGCAATGTTTAACTTGATGACAAGATAAAGTCCAATTGTCTGCTAATATGTCTGCTCTGTATTGGGGGTCATTTAGTCTCCCACTGAAAATCGTACGATCGGCAATACATGCAGAGATATTACCCGCAGCCGTCAGAAATGTTCTAACCTGTCCGATCGACCAAATGACCGATCTCTGCCGGACAAAAAATGTCGGGACTCTCCACACACGGCCCGAAAATCATACGAATCCTCGATTCGTACAATTGGATCTTTGCATCCATGGCCAGCTTAACTGATTTTTATTTTAACAGATTCCCAAATAGTTTATACCGATCAGTGATGAGCAAAATTTTCACCAGGGTTTGCCATGAAAAAAACACCCATGGACTCCAATGGCTGCAAAAAAAAAAAGTCACACTCTTAAAAAAATTGGTTGTAGTGTAGTATGCTGTGAAAGAAATGTCTATTGACTTCAATGCATTTTGCGACTTTTTGTCGTTTTGTATTTTTTGGTGAAGCAAAACGGGACTTATGCTGACCATACTCTATGAAAGTGTACAGGAAAACTAGGAAAAAGGCAAACCTTTTTTATTTTAAATTATTATTTTGTGACAGTTGATTTATTTACATCAGCTAATTTCATAACAATCATTAGCTTTAACCACTCTGTATAAATTTCAGTCATCTCTGGCATCTGACCAAAAAAAAAAAAAGATTCTAGCTGAATTGAATAAAATGTGTCAAGCCAACAGGATATGTGTCTCAAAAGTGGTATTTCATGTAGAGTATTACTTATGTTCTCCCATTCAGAGAGACATTTCATTCCAACGTCTAAGCAATCAAAAACAAAATATATATTTATCAAAGCATATAACCGCTTCTGCACAGTTAATTTCCTTTTTTTGCAGCCTTTGAAGGAGGTACCTGAAATGATTTATTATAACACAGCTTCTATTTTCTGCTCCCCATGAATTAAACTTTATGTTTAAATTTACCTTCCAAATGCTGACTTTCTCTCTCGCTCTCTCTCTGTGTATCTATGATCTGTTGTTTAGTGATAGGACTTAAAATGTTTTTGCAGAAGCTCTAGGGAGCCAGTTTAAAGTTATGACAGAGCTAGAAAGTAAAAGATGAACTGCTTGTGAGGTGAATACAAGAAACAGCCCTGTGCAGCATATTGTAGAGAAGACACTGAGAAATAGATACAGCAAAGGTAAAAAAAATAACTGATAAAGGACATTTCACTCTTTAAGATGGTCACACGCAGAGAAAGCTGTTCATACATTTTGGTCATTTTCAGCCATCCCTCTGTGTATGAGATTCTATTTTTTTTTCACCGTTTAGAGAAAATCTGTTACTCTTGATTCAGATAGGAATTTGTCTTTATAGGAGCAATGGCGATTGATAACTGCATGGGCAGGTCATTTTTTAAAGTAAATTCAGTTACGCAAGTTGTATGGCTGTACACAATGGTTTCTTATCACACAACACCCATTTCAATAAAAAAGGAGGTGTGGCTCAAAAATACTAAAACTCCCCCTCGCAATGTTGGAGACAATGTGGACAGATTGGGTCTCTCTTACACATGTGGTGGTTATGCCCTATAATTCAACCTTTTTGGTCAAAAATATTTGATCTGATTCAACAATGTTTGAGATGTACTCTTCCACGCCAGCCACAAATAGCTCTTCTCCAAATATATCCGGAACATACAGTTGGCATCAACAACAAAAAGTTATTATTCCATATCTTCAACTCAGCAGCCACACTGATTGCACAAACGTGGAAACAACCTGTAACACCAAACATACAACATCTCATTGTGCAAGTAAAAGTCAGAGAGAGCATGGAGAGAATAGCGGCATCTATACCGGAAACCAGTATCAAATGTGCGCAAAGATGGGACCCTTGGCATTCTACCCAAGAACCACAAGAGTGATGTTTCATAGCATCCAGAACTTTGAATATTGTCTTTGGTTGAGATTTTCCCCTTAGCAAAAGTCGAATATCCAATATATCTACTTTTACCAGGTTTTTGTTTTATGTATATTCCATGTACAAGTTTTTCTTATTCTATTATTCTCTTTTTCACAATCTCTTTCCTTTTACTATTACCTAAGCGTATAAGTTCTTCGCTGTAACATTCTCTTAATATGACTATGCCTATTGAAAGATTTACATAGCTGTCATATGTGATTAAGCATGTAGACTTTGGTTCTTTCTATGTTTATGCTATGCCAATGCACAATAAACTTGCAATTTGAAAAAAAAAAAAGACTAAAACTCTCAATTCCTTGAAGTCATTATTTTAGCTGTTTGGAAGGAAAAGTACCTCTTAATAGTGAGACCTATTGCTGAAGATATGTGACAAAGCTTTTGCAGGGACTTCTGTCCCTAAGAGCTTACCATCTATCAAGAAGAAGAAAGAGCTAGGAATGAAGAAAAGTGTATATATGAGAGTATGCAAAGTCACTGCAGATTCCTACTGTAATGATACCATTATAAAGCATTTTAGCTTGGCGACAGTAAGAGGTTTCCTTTGGTTTCTAAGTTGCATTTACTATTTTAAACTGCTTTAATGCTACATTATATCATTGCTCAGAAATTAAAAAAACGTATATTCCATTTTTATCTTTGCTTCCGAGATCTTGCTGACCTCTATTTGAACCTCCGCAGACATAAATACTAATTTACTAACATCTGGTGCAAGATTTTTTCCTAGTTTTGAGCAGGATTGTAATTTCTGTGTCTTCACTGAGCTGTTAAATATTTAGTGTTGGATATTCTCATTTGAAAGGATGAGAGAAAAACCATAAAGCAACACATTTCTGTATACAGAGGTGCATCAAAGGTGCAAATAAATTAAATCTGCTCTAAAATATTTGGTAATTTATGAAAAACAGAATTTGCAGTTTGTTTGTGTCTTTTCCATCAATATACCGAATTACTGAAATACTGAAATACCACATGAAAAGGAACAAAATGCAATACAGCCTTGCTGTCATCGCAAAGCACAATGACAGTTTTTTAAACAGTTGCAGAGCATAAACTAATATTAATTGTACATTTAGATGTGGAGTAATGGGGGTAGTTTAGGAATTGAGAAGGAGCCTATGATTAAGGTGTGTTCACAAAACACGTTATGTGTTATTCCACAGCAACCGCATGTGTTTTTTAATGGATCAACATACAATGGTTTTATTTTATGAGGCAGTGTGCTCTACATTTTTTCTTTTATTGCTAGTTTAAGAATGTCTAAAGAGGCCTCTGGTTACCTACATGTTCCCTAATAACCAGAACACATTAACACTAATATTGTACCTAAGTACATAACTATTAATGCATTTGCAATCTCATCATCAACATATCCAAAATACGCCTTTTATTCATACAACTGGAAAGCAATTGGAGAGAGGACCACATTCTTTGCTCTCCTTCTGCCTTGCCATCATGTCCCTTACTCTACCACAGGTTTCTTCAAGCCTGATTGTAGGCTTTGACCCTTTTAGGCAAATGGAAAATGGGGTGATTCCACATGTATTGTCACCCAAGGGTTTTCAGCTGCTTGCACCTTTAGACATACTTGTGGGTCTACATGTTCTAGTGCAGGGATCCCCAACCTTTTAAACCCATGAGCAACATTCAGATGTAAAAGAAATTGGGGAGCAACGCTAGCATGAAAATGTTCTTGGGGTGCCAAATAAGGACTGTGATTAGCCATTTGGTAGCCCATATGTGGACTGTCAACCTACACAAGGCTTTGTTTGGCAGTACATTCGGTTTTTATGCAACAAAAACTTGCCTCCAAATCAGTAATTCAAAAATAAGCACTTGTGTGAGGCCACTGGGAGCAACATCTAAGGGGTTGGAGAGCAACATGTTGCTAACGAGCTACTGCTTTGGGATCACTGTTCTAGTGCAACAACTATAATGAGAGAACCAGAGAGCAAGATCAGGTGAACAGAAGGGAGAAAGGATTATAAAAGTAGCCCAGAAACAAGTTTGATGGACAGATGCTACGCATTAGTTATCTAGTGGAGAAAAGTGTTAAATGCTGGGCAATCTGGACCCTTTGAGTGAGATAACACCTTTCATTGATCTGACTGGCCAGAGCTTTGCTTTATTGCAGATTTTCCCTTTTATACCATATGCTTGGTGCTTGCATAGACTGTCCCTAAACCTTCATTTACATATTCTACCATATTTTGCTTATATTAATGTTTTATTGAGCTGGTCATGCCACCACCTTCCATCATTAGTATTTATTTTATTTGCAGCTGCATATACAATATGAACTTTTAGCAATATTACTCTCCTTGTTCATATCATTTTAATTATACCTTCTGTCTGTTTGCTTGTAAACCTTTCAACTACCACGAATTGTTCATGTTGACAAGATGTTTATCAGTTGCTGATAAACAATAATTAGTGTGAGCATAGGTGGATATGTATATATTTTTAAGATGTTTATATATTCATTTTGGTACGTTGGACAGCCACATAAAAATAAATGATGTATTAAAGTTGGCTGTTTGAAGCTATCTATTTATTGCCAAATATATCTCTATTTTAGTGCTATACAGTAAATTATTTATTGATGACTACTCTTCCTAGCAATCCTACCCTTCATCTCCTTCACCTGGAGGAAACCTATACAGATAGTACTCACAAATTCCTTGCAGACAGTACCCAAGTTTGACATTTACAAAACCACTTTCATGATTATCTAAATTTTTCTAAGTTGGATTGGAAATGTTGCATTTCTAAGGAAATGTTTGCAATAGGGTGGGAGTATCATCCCTTTAATACAAAAAAAACGCCAATGTACTTATGACTGAGTTATCCTGTTTTATTCTGTAACCTTTGTTATTATTGCTTTATAAAATCTTTTTCTAAGTCCTTTTTTATATCATTTTATATATGTAGCAATAACTGTCATGATAACCTTAAATGTTGTCTCCAAAATGTAACTTTATCAGTGGGTGTGAAACATTGAGTATAAACTAGACCAGAAGCTTTGCTAGTTGGTAACCTCACTTTTCTACTAGGTAGGTACCTCCAGTCATCATTTCAGTTGAATTAAACATCTACAGTATATACAGGTACAGTCATATGAAAAAGTTTGGGAAACTCTACTCTACTCTACTTTCAACAAAAAAGATAACAGTGGTATATCTTTAATTTCCCAGGAACATTCCCAGTACTGGGGTGTTTTCTGAACAAAGATTTTTAGTGAAGCATTATCCAGTTGTATGAAATAAAAAATGTGAAAAACTGGCTGTGCAAAAATGTGGATACCCTTGTAATTTTGCTAATTTGAATGCATGTAATTGCTCAATACTGATTACTGGCAACACCAAATTGGTTGGATTAGCTTGCTAAGCCTTGAACTTCATAGGCAGGTGTGTCCAATCATGAGAAAATGTATTTAAGGTGGCCAATTGCAAGCTATGCTTCTGTTTCACTCTCCTCTGAAAAGTGACAGCATGGGAAGGCTACAAAAAGCTATCTCAGACATTTAAACTGGCAGTTTGAACTGTAAGAAATGTCATCAGGAAATGGAAGGCCACAGGCACAGTTGATATAAAACCCAGGTCTGGCAGGCCAAGAAAAATACAGGAGTGGCATATGCAGAGGATTATGAGAATGGATACAGACAACCCAAAGCTCACCTCCAAAGACTTGCAAGAACATCTTGCTGCAGATGGTATATCTGTACAACGTTCTACAATTCAGTGCAATTTGCACAAATAACATCTGTATGGCAGGGTTATGAGAAAGAAGCCCTTTCTGCACTCACGCCACAAACAGAGTCACTTGTATGCACAAGCTCATTTAGACAAGCCACAGTCATTTTGGAACAAAGTGCTTTGGGCTGATGAGACAAAAATGTAGTTATTTGGTCATAACAAAAATCGCCTTGCATGGCGGAAGAAGAACACCGCAATCCAAGAAAAACACCTGCTACCTACTATCAATTTGGTGGCGGTTCCATCATGCTGTGGGGCTGTGTGGCTAGTTCAGAGACTGGGGCCCTTGTTAAAGTCAAGGGTCGGATGAATTCAACTTAATATAAACAAATGCTTCAGGATAATGTTCAAGCATCAGTCACAAAGTTGAAGTTGCGCAGGGGTTGGATATTCCAACAAGACAATGACCCTAAACACACTTGGAAATCTTCAAAGGCATTTATGCAGAGGGAGAAGTACAATATTCTGGAATGGCCGTTACAGTCCCCTGACTTGAATATCATTGAAACTCTATGGAATAATTTGAAGCAGGCTGTCCATGCTCGGCAGCCATCAAATTTAACTGAAGTGGAGAGATTTTGTATGGACGAATGGGTAAAAATACCACCATCCAGAATTCAGACACTCATCAAAGGCTATAGGAGTCATCTAGAGGGTGTTACATTTACAAAAGGAGGCTCAACTGAGTATTGATGTAATATCTCTGTTGGTGTGCCCAAATGTATGCACCTAATTTTGTTATGATGCATATTGCATATTTTCTATTTCCATAAGGCATGTAATATATTAAAAGTAAGTTGCTACTTTGAAAGCTCAGCCAATGATAAACAAAACTCCAAAGAATTAAGAGGGGTCCCCAAACTTTTTCATATGACTGTATGTGTGGATGACTGTTTAGGAAGCCACACATACATGTATATAGATTTTAAATACATTTTACAGTGTTCAGGAAGTAATTAGTCAACCAATAGAAATGCAAAACACTCACCAAACCTCAAAATAACAAGGGCCCAGCATTTTAGGACTATAAATAACAAATCTCCCTTTGTTCTGTCTTTTTGTTTGGTATTTCATTTTCCAGTCTAGCTTTTTATTTTTAACTGAACAGTTGCCATTCTTTCAACGTAAGGGAAAATAGAGTCTTTTGTTGATTACAATCTCTCAATTTACAGCAGATAAATATATAATGCAAAGCTTTAGTTAGCGTAGAAGGTTGTTTTTTTTTCTTTTACTCAGAACAATTGAATGTTTATTTTTTAAAATCTTTTTTTAGCTATAGATAACATCCAAAATAAATTACTTTCATGACTGCTTTTGTAATTAAACAGTTTCCTCGTGTGGCTCCAAAAGATTCAATTAATTGAACCTTTTCTTTGATGTCAAATTCTAATTTCTTCTAAATTCACTTGCAGTCAAGGTGTTAATGCTGACAAACATTACTCTATTTGCCTGATGCTCTGATTGACACATCCCCTTGTTTTTGTGACCTTTACTTTTCTGATGAAGTGAAAGGACTCTTATTCATAAGCTTAAGTAATATATTTGGAAAATCCTTTGTAGATCTGTTTGAGTGATTTTTGATGTCCCCTGTCTAATCTTCAGGCTTTTAGGACAAAATCAATAATACAAGTTATCATGCTCGATAATCAGATTAAATTCTTACAATCTCCCTATACTATGCTTAATATATCTTATAAAGAAATACTGGGCTGTTTAATGTCATGCCTATCTTTTGTTGGGCTTAGTTCAAATTCTTGGCATCCATCAAAGACAAACAAAGCCTTTTCACTACTTTATTCAGTGGCCTTAGAAAGTTTCTCTTGCCTGAAAAATAGTGAGTCTATTGTCAACAACTTGGCCATGAAATCCTGCTTACTTAAAGGGGCAAAATACATCTACATGAAACTTTTTTTGATCATGAGTACATTTAACAGGACACTACTGTGAATCCATTTTAATGAAATACAAATCATATAAAGCAGTAACACACATTTATCAAGGGTCGAATTTCAAATTCATGTGAGGTTTTTTTTCCCATAAACTCGGAATTCGACCAAATGAAATTTATCAATAAAATCAAATTTTCTCAGCTTGAACGATTTGAATTGACCAGAAAACTCGAATCTAATTTGATTCAAATTAGGAAAACTTGAATCGAATTAAAAAACTTGAATGTCAGGACGGCTGCAAACCAAAATGATCTCTGGACCTCTCCCATTGACTTATACAGCAATTCGGCAGGTTTACAGTGGTGAGTATTCAAATTTGAGTTCTAAAAGGGCCAGATTATGGTAAATCTCGAAAATTCGAATTAAAACTAAAATTATCCAAAAACAAGTTTGGATAATTCACTATTCAAATTTGAGAGTTTTGACCAAAAAAAATTTGAATTTTTACTTCCACTCTTAATAAATCTGCCCCTAAAGGTTTTATTATATAATCAAGTGTGGAGTAGTTTAAATTTCCCTGTGTGTGTGAATAAACCAATGGGCAAGCATATTAAGAACAAGTCCTTTGTACTTGAACAGTGGAGTATATGACCCCCCTTTAAAAAGCAATCTGAATCTAAAATTGTATAGGTTGTGGTAATATTGATAATTATAATTTTGGGATGAGAAGGCAACTAAAGAGAGAGACTGAGAATTGGAATGCACCTTTACCCTTTACATAGAAATATTGAGACATATACATAAATATGAAGAAAGTGCACACTTCTTGTTCATGTCTACACAATTCCACACAAATGTCTGGTAATTGTAACTGCTGAACTTATAATTACTAACAGGACCATATACATTTTAAAGGGCCTTAAAAACTAGATTTTAGGAAACCCCAATGCTAATTATGTTGACCTTCGGTATGCATGCTCTTCTTGGCAATCATTATGAGGGAGCCTAGTAGCAAATGCTGGCCAAACATGGTGACCACCAATGACTTGTGACAATCATTATTATTTTTCTTATGGGTGAATTTTTGCACACCAGTCTCAGCTATAACATTGTTATTGCACTTTTCGATTTATCATTAAAACGTAGAAAAAGAGAACACTTATTTAAGGTAAAACAAATTAAAATAGCTTAGTACAGCAAGTCAGATTATCAAAGATGTTTTGTCTAGGCACAAAGATAACCTCTTTGTCACCCTGCAACTGCCTGTGCACGATGACATGTTTATTAGCAATATGATAGGAGCATTATACCCATCACAGTTTAACCCTCTGGGCAGCGATAACATGCTGTAAAAAGTCATTACCCTGTCTTTCCTTTTTATGAGCAAGTTGATAGAAAGGCTCAAATAATCTCTGTATGAATGACAGAGAAGTACAGATACAAAACCTTTTAAGACTTTCTTCATCAGGTTTCTGTCTTGTCTTTCATGAATATTTCTAGGATCAATGATCAACACTGAAAATATTCTGCTACATAGCACTTATTTTCCTGGTGAATATATACTGTTAGAACTGATTTAATATTTAAAATCTGTGTTAATTTGTCCATGTGTGGGTACATTCAGGGGCAGATTTATCAAGGGTCGAATTTCGAATTCATGTTAGTTTTTTCTTCCATAAACTCGAAATTCGACCAATCAAATTTATTAATAAAATCGAATTTTCTCAGCTCGGACAAATTTGATCGACCTGAAAACTCAAAACAAATGTGATTCGAATTAGAAAAACTCAATTCAAGTTAAAAAACTTGAATGTCAGAAGGCTGCAAACATCACCAAAACAGTTACCAAAATGATCCCTCTCCCATTGACTTATACAGAAATTCAGCAGGTTTAAGGAGGTGAATAGTCGAATTTGAGTTCTTAAAAAGTATAATAAGTTTTGAAATTCCAATTCAAATTACGTTTGGATAACTCACAATTTGAATTTGAGAGTTTTGACCAAAAAAACAATTCGAAAATTCGAATTTGAATTTTCACTTCGACCCTTAAAGGGATCCTGTCATCGGAAAACATGTTTTTTTTGGGGCAGCTGGGAAATTGACAATATGTCTAGCCCCATGTCAGATTTCAAAATAGAATATAAAAAATTCTGTTTGCTCTTTTGAGAAATGGATTTCAGTGCAGAATTCTGCTGGAGCAGCACTATTAACTGATTTGTTTGAAAAAAACAAATTTCCCCATGACAGTATCCCTTTAATAAATCTGACCCTCAATGTCCCTCTGTTTTCAAACAGCAGAGGAAGCAGGAATGTATTTGTTGGTCTTCCCTGTTGGGCAGGTGCGTTTCAGCCTGTAAAAATGCGGCCCTCCCTGCCCATTGCGCTTACCTTAAGATCGCTGATGGGGGTCTGATGGGGGGGCACATCTCTAGTGCAGAGAACGAAATTGCGCTCTCTGCGCTAGAATTTCCAGTTTAATCTATTGCTCTTAAAGTTACCAGGAGATGCTGGTAATTTCTATAAAAAGCAGGTAAAAGAGGTTGTTGTTGCTTTTTATAAGGAAGACTTGAACTCTTCAGTTTAATAAGTATTTTTTTCGTCGTTCTCTGACTCAATATTCTGTAGCATCCACAGGTGTTGCTTTAGATTTCTCCAGTGGGAGAAATCAGCTTGTTGGACAAATGTGCCTATTAATCACATTGGGTATGTTGGAGTACATTGAATCCAGTGTGAATCCCACCCTTTGCAATATGCATACCTACTGTTAGCACCCCACTATGTCTTACATTTTTAGTCTTTGGTGCTAGCACCTTCCAAAGTCTTATATAGTCCAGTCAAAACCCAAGTGAGGCTTTAACCACGTTATAGTTATGAAATCTTCAACAACAGCTCAATTTGAACATGTATATTGACATGTATGTTGTCCACCAAGAAGGATTAGTGGGTTTAGAGCTCATCACCAGTATAGGACACAAATGTACATTATGTGGCATAGGAGCCCAATATTTGTTTGAAGAATGAAGTTATACAGTTGCATTATACACCTCCTGTTTTGTGAAGGTCAACATTTGAGGGGTCATTCCTGACCTGTGGGGGCACAAGTCCAAAAGCACTAAGGGGCACAAGAGCTCACACCTTAGTGCTAAATTTAGTGTTAAATTAGTGCTAAAGAACACACTGTAATGAGTGTCAGATCAACAACTTCAGGATATGCATCCACTCCTATTTTGCTCCCCAGAATTACGCTCAAGGTAGAGGCTGGGGCAGGCTCAAAAAGAGCAGCCTACCCCTTTTTTATGGACTTTACACACTGCAGGGGCATTGTGAAGGACCCCTAAAGTGTGATGGCTCTAATGTTCTTATGTGGAATTTTAAGAACTGAAGCTGATATATTTAAACATCTTATTTCCCAGGTGATGCATATTTAGAAGTGTTCATATAATATATTGTTTTATAGAATGTGTCCCTCTAGAAGTCTCTGATTTTTTTTACTAGTTCTAAAGGCTTATTTACCTGGAATATTCTTTAAATCATGTCTCAATATTATAGCAATATGATGGAACATGCACACAAACCATTTTTCGAGGAACACCCAAGTAAGCAGTATTTGCAGAAAGGAGGATTTTAAAATATAAGGGCACAAACAACAAATAGACCTACACGACCCAATATAATAACATTGTGATAATGATTTATTTTTGCTCTTAGAATTCATGTTTGCCAATCATTCAATATAGCAAAATATGTTCTAGGTTCATAGGGCACATGTAAAAATACACAATAGAAATTGCAATTTCTGAAAGTTCTATAGTCTGCAATGATATAAATACATATGCTATTGTCTTAAAAAAGGAAACCATCTACTTTTCATTTTGATATAAGAGCATTGATGTGATTCATCTTTCTAAGGGTTTTTGGGTCTAGGAAAAAATGAGAAAGAAGCAGGGGGTGGGAATCAATACATAACTGCTGTATGATCCTGTAGGGATTAATAAGTGAAGTATTGATTTAAGCTATAACTGCCTCCAATGAGTGCACAGTAAAGGTCTATGGTAATCCAATGGCAGTGAGAATTTACTGTGTGAATGCCTGACAGTAATTGTGCAGTCATGTCGCCAGCATCCTATCACACATTCTAATAAAAACTCTTCATGGCATGGACATAATTCATTCTTTGCATTAACTATATTGATTTTGTTTACCATCGGAGTCATCTTTAATTCAAAGAACTTTGACAGATTTTGCTATTTGTTATTTCTGTCTGTCTTCCACAGTTATGAAATAATTTCCTACTGTCTGAGCAGTAGCTTCCGGATGCATTGTTGTCACAGCATTCATTCAAAAGGATGGTGACATATATGTAAGGATGAATATGTGTCTGGGCATACTGCAATATCCCTTTCTGCAGCGACATATTTCATGAATTGTTAGTTACAGTGTACCTACTATTGCTAAGGTCTTTCTTTAACTGCCCTTTTAATAATTAAACCTTATTTACCATTTATCTTCCCCTAATAGGGCAGTGGAATCAACAATGTGTACAGTGGATTCCATTTTCACACAGTTTTTTCATTAAAGTAGATTTTTTTTAAATAGTTTTCAGTATCAATTTGGATGGTTGATCAAAATTTTAAATTGTTACTGAAATATTATTTTAATAATGTTATATATTATACAAAGGGCTTGGTCTGTATGTTCAATTTCTACAGAGAATATTTATTCATGGCAAAAAGCCTTTACTTCCTTTTTGTAGGGCTTCCTAACCCAAGCCAGCTATGAAAATGCATGCATCTATACATAGTGGATGATCAGTCAAGTCAATAAAGAAGCACACGCTTAGGGGCCAATTCATTAACTTCGAGTGAAGGATTCGAAGTAAAAAAACTTCGAATTTCAAAGTGTTTTTTTGGCTACTTCGACCATCGAATGGGCTACTTCGACTACGACTTCGAATCAAATGATTCGAACTAAAAATCGTTTGACCATTCAATAGTCGAAGTACTGTCACTTTAAGAAAAAACTTCGATCCCCTAGTTCGCCACCTAAAAGCTACCGAACTCAATGTTAGCCTATGGGGAAGGTCCCCATAGGCTTGGCTAAATTTTTTTGGTCAAAGGATAATCCTTCGATCGTTGGATTGAAATCCTTCGAATCGTTCGATTCTAAGGATTTAATCGTTCGATCGAACGATTATTCCTTCGATCGTACAATCGCAGTATTTGCGCAATATTCGAAAGTCGAAGGATTTTCATTCCCAGTCGAATATCGAGGGTTAATTAAGCCTCTATATTCGACCCTTACTGTTAAGTAGGAGAATGGGCTTATAATTTGCTGATGTGTGCCCTTGGTCCCTGCAGCTACCCTGAGAACATTTAATGAAGGAAAAGCAAACAGGTGGTACTTGTGTTTTTCTAGTTCAGAAATGTTACAACCGATGAGTTCATTATAAGTAATCAGTTTCCAAGGAGTAGTGCACTGAGGGAAGGGGTAGGAGGCCCCTGAAACATTGGTATCACTGCTGTGCCACCTCCTGTTTCGTCTGCCTTTACCTAATTAATGTCTTGGAACTGCCATATTGATTAGCTTAGCAGATGCATGCTTTTTATAAATCAGCAGAAAAAGCCAATTTTCTCGTTAGTGGTTGATATGTTATTGAAGTTTCTAGGATATTTGGTGCAGATAGGAGATACTGTAGTGTAGATGGTGAATTGTAGAATGACCACGAATCTCATTCGCTGTTATACAGACAGCAAGAAACTGGGTGGAGGAAGATAAAATCAGAAGAAGAATAAAATATCTTCATAAAGTGAATACAATATTTTTGAACACTAATCTAATTTACTTAAAAAATAAACAATGTTTTCAGGTGCAAATAAAGCAATTATACCTTATGATGGTTTTCTGCCACCTGCCAGACTCACAACAATTGGCTCCAAATAGACTTGACTATAGCCTGTATTTGCTTTCATTGCATTCATTGCTAGGGATGAGCAAAATATGTTGCTGCATTTTGCCAGAGGAAAAAAGCAAATAGATTCTAATGTATTGCAATAAAAAGTTGCATGACAAAATGCCCATTGACTTCAATGCTCTACGCAAATTTCACAAACTTTCTTCAAAGCGAAATTGGTCAGATTAGCCCATTATTATCCATCATGTTTTTTTATGTGTTTTTTCCAGAGGGACTTTAACTAGCACTCAATTTTTGCCATTGAATTATTAACAGACTAAACAATTAACAGATTAACAGATTAAACAAGGTCTAAAGTGGTGTAAAACAAAGATGTCAAATCAGGGGTTGGGGCAGCATATAAAACATGTATAATTAAAAAAAAAACTTGATTAATTCCGCCATTTAATTTACACAGCTTTTTACACCGTTTTTTTGGTGTTAATTGTTTTACACAGTATGATAAATAGGACCCGTAATGTATCCAGAATATACTGGGCGTAAAAAAGATTGCTAATGCATGTGTCTTTAATTACCATATTCATTTAGCTTGTAAATTGTCAGCTTTGCCTAAAGTATATGGGCAAGTGATTAAGCAAAGAACACTTAAGCTTGTATTTGTCTTGCCCTAGATCAAATATCAGATATCTCATGTTTTTAATAGAGATGAAATAAAGACTGTCTTTTTTCTGTCAATCTAAATTTGATCTTTGTCATAGCGCTGTGTGCTTGTTTCGCATTTAAGTGAAGAAAGTATGTCACTGCTGACAATCTCGCTATTCTTGAAAAGCCCTAAGGGCTTGCAAAATCCTTACCGTTAAATATGTAAATAAATTCTATTCTTGATATGGTACAGTTTATACTGGTGTTGCTGGTGGTTCAGTTTTGCCGGTATAAAATATTTGTGCATTTAACAGGCAAATTATGGAACTACATATTTAAAGATAACACAGTCCTTTCCTGCAAATATTATTCCTGTGGATTTTTTAATTCATTACAACGTTTTCAATATTATTGAGCACTGTTGTAATGTATACAAATTACATTGCAATTTGTAATCTCATTATCCTTGGGATGTAATGAATATGTAAACAGATACATAGGAAAGTAATTCCTGATTATACAAGTTATCAGGCTCCATGTTGACTTCTAATATACCTATATTTTCACTATGAGGCTAATTTTTACTTATAATACTTGAACATTGATATTACTGGAGACTGAATTGGTGACAGAGGGACAGTGAGATGTCTGTAGACAAAAGTGCTAAACTTCATAAAGTATTAACTAATAAAGAATATTGCTATTGGATCTGTTATCCAGAAAGCTTGGAAACATGTGGTTTTCCAGATAATGGAACTTTCTGTAATACCTTCTGTAATACTTCATACCTTAAGTCTACTAGAAAATCATTTGAAATTAAATAAACCAAATAAGCTGGTTTTGCCTCTAATAAGTATTCGAATCAAGTGCAAGGCTTGTTTTGTTATTAAAGAGAAAAAGGAATCAATTTTAGAAATTTGGCTATTTGATTATAATGGACTCTGGTTTCTGGATAACGAGTTTCCAGATAATGATTCCCAAACCTGTACTGAATAAAACAAGGAACAGATTTAATTTGTGATGATACCCAGGTAACGGTCAGGAGAAGGAACTGCCAGAGTGAGTAAAGAAAAACAGGAGGGAACAATATGATGCCCTGCTTTGCAATCATTTACCTATTTATGAAACACTGGACAGGGATTTTATAAACTGTATACTTCTATCTCTGCACTGTACAGCCAGAAAAAGAAACAACATTTCTAACTTAATTTACTTCTGGCAGAGAGCCCAGAACAGCCTACAGGTGCAAATAAGATACTTTGTAACAATTTTGAGATAAGCAAATAAGTAATTGTAGCAATTTAGATAAGGAGGTCCCTTGGGAAAATCTAGACTCACAGCTTAAAGGGCAATTCACCTTCATTAGCAAAACTGTAATAACTGGGAAAAAAAAACACAGAAATATGTTCAAACTTTAATAACCTGCCAAATTTTGTAAAATGAACATGGTAATTAGGGGGTGTGGTCACAAACATGGGTGTGGTCAAACAATTCCATGTACGTAGCACGCCAATTTTTTTAGTCCCTCTGTTTATTTCCAAAATGTTGAGAGGCATGATTTAAGTGTATTTTTAAATTCTTGTCTGCCTGCTGTCCTGCCCATGTAGCAGCCAGTTATAAAAGTTTGTGATATCATTTTTGGCTATTGGCTTGCCACCCTCTTACGATGTTCTACCACTGAAAACAGGTAACCTCCTCTTATGTCTGTTTTTGGAGGATCTTCTGATTAATTCATTCATAGTAGCATGATTTATACTACAGATTTCAGACTTTTAGATATTTTAAATGCTATTGCTAGGTAGGTGGTAGAAACAAGGCTGCGTTGCACCTGCCATCATTGCACATCTCCACCTTGTGCCAGATATACCCTCTCCCGCAAGTGTTTTGTAAATGACACAAAGTAAATGACAACTTAGATGTAGATAGGTGAACAAAATCTACCAGTCTCATGTATTTGCTTGAAATACTCTCAAACTATTGCTTTTACTATAGTAGTTAAACAATTATACTGTTCCCCCACTCTCTTTATACTTTCAGAGCTCTAGGACTATGTTGTATTGATGGGGGTTTTGACAGAACATATGCTGAGGTGAACCTACATTTTCAATTAGGCAGTGATTTGAAACAAATAGCCCTTCACCCACTGCTGAACCCCAGCTGAGAGATTCTTCTGACAGTTTCTGACATCCCTTTTGTACAAAGTTATGCAGTTGAGCTGGTCGCTCTATCCCAGCTGAACACTTTGCCATTAAGCCATATCATCTAAGTTCATAATTCTGAAAGGTAGCCTTGAATCTATTTTCTTCCCAACTTGAAAATATGCTTCCCTGCAGCCATGATATAAAATGTCTCCTTGTTATGAGGCTTGTATTTATGTTGAGTGTTGCTAGAATACAGGACACTCTTACTTTGATACGGTGTTTCTTACTTCAGAAGCTACAAATCTCTGATAATTCTTGCTATTCTCTGCCCATATAAATTTAATGGAATTCCTTGTGCCATCATTTCTTAGTTCTGTCAAGCATGTATGCAGTAGTGCTCTGTTTAATAAGAGGCTTGCAATCCCTTTTCATATGTACAGGATAGCTGAGTATATGCTAAAGGGAATTAAAATAATGGCTTTAGTGTACTTCTGTTTCAGAGCTATGTACAGTAATAAATATAGGCAATATTAAAATCCCAGGATTATTCTATAAATCCTACAAATGCTGTAGAGTACCTAATAAAGCAAATAAGCAGTATAATTTTTTTCCTATTTTATAAACATATTTATTGTGGTATTTCAGTAACTGCAGTCAGGGGACTGATTTAATTTTATCCTTATGTAAATCCTGCTAAAGCTTCATACTCTAAAGAATGTTAGGGTCTCCATCCTGGATTAACAATATGTCCCAAATGTACCAGTGTTCTCCAGTGGGGAGGTTTACAATTTATCAAACACATTGTTTTTGATGCACAAAGCTCTGGTATGCACACAGACATTTTAATTAGACTGTTTCTTATATGATAGGAGTAATCAGGTTTGTAACAAAGTATTTTCTTTTATACGGTAATATATGAAACTACATGTATCTACAATAAGTAATAGTAATAATAGACATTCACATATGTTGGGTTTATTTGAGGGTTTATACTCAAGTAAAATAAAGTAATAAAAGGCTGTTTACAGTTTGCCAAGTTTGGTGAGTTTCTTTAATATGCCACACAATTTGATATAAACTATCTGTTGCTTTAGTATTCATTTTGGGGGTATAGTTTTCCTTTAAGTTCATGTACTGTATGTCCAAATTTAGGAACTTTTTTATCTAAAAGTGAAAAACACTGTAAATAAAATGATTTACTCTTTATTTGCTTATCAGACATATTAACAAGAAACCTTTTGCAATATAGCTGTTTTTATTGTAAATACCTGTTACTACTGATACATTTTCCTCTATGCCAGATTACATGTTTTTTTCATATAACCAGGGGCAGCTGGGAAATTGACAAAATGTCTAGCCCCATGTCAGATTTCAAAATTGAATATAAAAAAATCTGTTTGCTCTTTTGAGAAATGGATTTCAGTGCAGAATTCTGCTGAAGTAGCACTATTAACTGATGCGTTTTGAAAAAAACATGTTTTCCGATGACAGGATCCCTTTAACTAAAAATACATTTGAAAAAGTCAGCATACTCATACAGAATCTTGCTCATGCTTTATGGTTTACATTTTAGCTACTTTTACAAAAGAATTTTGTCAAAATGTTCCCTGATCCTATCTGAGACTCTGTCTTCATTACTGCTGGATTAAAGCCTTTCTCAGGATTAATTAACAGACTGAATTAAATAAAACACTCCACAGGCATAATACTATGTGCCATAATCATGAAAATGTGGTAAAATTATAAACAGACAACTTACTGCTGCTAATTAGTTATAGAAAATGAAATGAAGTGGAATTCTTTGAAATGAGAAGTTATAAAATGATAGTAGCCCCTTAAAAGTTTTTGGGAGAAATAGAGATGCCAACTTATCTTGCTGTAAGGTCAACTGCAGTCTTCTTTTATCACTAATTATTATCCTTATAAGGCTACAGTATAAGGAGTCTTTCCGTAATTTGGACCTCCACATTAATTAAGTCTGCTAAAAGATAATTAAACCTAATAGGAGTGTTTTTCCTCCAACAGATTCATTACATTTTTGCTGGGATCAAGTACAAGATAATTTTTTATTACTACAGAGAAAAAGGAAATCATTTTTAACATTTGAATTATTGGTTAAAATGAAATCTATGGCCTTCCCATAATTTGGAGTTTCATAAAGCATCAGGGCATCAGTGGCTCAACAGGGCTGTGACTTCATGGCCACCTCCAAGGCTTTTCCCATGACAATTGCACCCTTCCCCATACATGCATGTGCTGGGTTGCCTACTTTTTTGCTCCTTCCTCCTAACTTTGATGGGGCAAGCCAGGTGGGGAGTGGGGCCCATGAAGGCTGGGGTCCACTAGGTTTTCTCCAAGTGTCCTCACTGGCCAGTCTGAATCTCGCTTTATAATGCCAAATAAAACAAACCCTTGCTAAATATAATCCCCTACCCTAGACCCACCTCCCTGATCCCCCCAGCCTTAGTGGTACCTTTGCTTAATTCCCCTAACTCTTTACTTACCCACTGTGCATATTCTGTCTAGCAGAGTTCACGGGCGTCATCTTTAGCTGCTTCAGTAATCTTCGGGTCTTCTTCTGGCGCTTCAGCACTTTCCGTGACTTTCGACGCATGTGCAGTTGTCGCAAAACAGAAAATTGCTCCAACTGCGCATGTGCTGAAATGCCACTCTATTCCCGAAGATTCCTGAACAGAAGAAGATGGCTACTGTGAACTCTGATGACTTGATACCGAGGGGTAAGTAAAGAGTTAGGGGCATTTAGCATAGGTAGTACCTAAGCTGGGGGGAAACAGGGAGGGGGGTCTATGTAGGGTAGTGGGGTAGGGGATTTTAGTAGCAAGGGTTTAATTCTCCTTTAAGAGCAGTCCATAGGGATGGGCGAATTTGACCCGTTTCATTTTGCCAAAAATTTGCCGCCCGTGAAATGTCGCCGACGCCCATTAAAGTCTATGGGCGTCAAAAAAAATTTGTGTCGCTGTGAATTTTTTTTGACGCACGTCTTTTTTTTTTCCACGCACAACGCCATACAAGTCTATGGGCGTCATTTTTGCGGCGAAACAAGGTGAAAAAATTCGCCCATCCCTAGGGACTGTAGGTAGACTAAGGATATAGGCTGTATGAGGTATTAGAAGAAAGCATGAAGACGGAAATATGAAGAGGATAGGGAGCAAGAAGCTGACATATAAGCAGATGGTTACCCACTTCCCTGAAATGTTGTATACAGTATGGTGTGCAATTTTATGTCATGCTGCACCATATGGAATAAAATGAGGGATGCATCCAATTCAGGATTCAGTTCAGGATTCAACCAGGATTTGGGCAGAAATGTCTGCTGACCAAATCTGAATACTAAAAATCATGCGACTTTTTGTCGCACAAACTGTGCAGTTTTCTTTCATGTCTCCTTCCCCTAATTTGCATTTGCATATGCAAATTAGGATTCAGTTCGGTATTTGCCAGAATCTTTTGTGAAGGATTTGAGATTTGGACAAATCCTAAAATAGCAGATCCGGTACATCCGGTGTGTAAAAAACACACTTTTTAAGAGCAAGTGGGTCTATTAACTTTTCTTATGCTCTATTGGTGGGAAGGCACCAGAATCCACTTGTGCCACAGTGTTTTGTGCTATGATATAGGCAGATGAGCAATATTCCCTGTGCTCTCCTCAAGTTGACAAAAGAAGCCTACAGGCTTGAGTTCATAATGTTTTTGGTGCTTATGGTATGGAGTAAAATATTTTAGTATGATTAAAGAACACTTCTTCCAGTTGAAGCAATGGGATACATTAGATCTGCACTGTGCCTTCTGTATTCTCATGTCTTTAGGTAGTTGTTGGGCCTACTATTTATGTTGTGGTTCTCTATTTTACAGGACATGGTACAAGTCAGCTAATGCAAATCAATGTTGAGTGATCCCTTCATCTTGTATTGGAGCATTTCTTTTGTGAAGCAGAATGTTTAAGCATGACAATTCCATCATCCCAATTCCATAATCCAGTCCATATATATAATTTGTCAAACTACCAATAACATACTATATTAACACTTATGGCAGATCAAGAACAAAAGCCTTGAAAATGTAAACTATGCTAGAGTCTTGCAGCCTGGATCAGAAAAAAGAAGGTACTGCTATAACTGCCATAGAGGCAAATAAATTGTACCATGAGGGCCTGATATTTGGTGCAGTGTGAGAAAATGTTTATTGTTGGCACAGAGACAGCAAATGTGTTCAAATGTGGGATTTATGGATCATTTGTGGCTGCTGTGTGCATTGCTCCCACTATGCAGAAGTGATGCAGATTTTTACCGTTGGTCTGTGCATTGTTTTAATTCTGCTCACTTCTGGCACACTATGGGCTGCATTACCGGTGCAGTTAAAATGGTCCCAGAACTTACAATTTTATGAATATTCAGAGAGTATCTCAAGGTACAGAATACGTTAGCTTTGACCTTGTCTGTGTCTGCCCTTTTATTATACTATAGATCTACCCCCTTGTTTCATTTTCATGTCAGAATCTCCTGTATCTGTACCATGAAAGCTTATTTTATTGAAGTGCTGTGGTCTGTGTGTCTGATCCTGTTTGCAGTGTTTATAATCACTGTATGTGATCTTGCCTATGTGTCTGCCCCAGGCTTTTACTGAATACAGCAGAAAACGTTGGACCCAATTATTTACAGAGATAAATATTTGCACTCAAAATACAATTCTCTTCTTTTAGCTAACCTTGCTACTAAAATTCAGTAAAATACAATGAACAACATTGAATCTTGAAACAGAGATACTCAGTTTTATGACTGCACACACATATATATATATATATATATATATATATATATATATCTATATCTATCTATCTATCTATCTATCTATCTATCTATCTATCTATCTATCTATCTATCTATCTATCTATCTATCTATCTATATATATATATATATATATATATATATATATAGTCCGCTCAAAAAAAAAACCGCATCAACCAGGTCTTAGTATGAAAAATCAAATATTCAAAATTTTATTGTCAACGTTTCGGCTCCATAGATTGAGCCGTCTTCAGGATATATATATATATATATATATATATATATATATATATATATATATATATATATATATATATATATATATATATATATATATATATATATATATATATATATATATATATATATATATATATATATATATTATATATATATATGCAGTGACCTTATGGTAAAACATAGAAAGTTTGCCTAATTATTTCTCCAATTCAGAAAAACCCCACTACAGTCAAAAGCTTGTTGGGTAGGATCATTGTGCAACTGAAAATACTAACTAGTTGTTAGGATCACTGGTCATAAGCCAAAAAAGGACTAATTATCAATGGGTAAAGGTTTTTGATCACATCCCACCCCATCATAATCCCACCTTTAAAAAATCCATAGATATGAATAGAGAGTAGAACATCTGACACAGATTCACGTGGGATTCCTGGAGCTACTGCTTGCATTCTGTAGCACAACCTAACCTTGTTATTGATGCCAGATTCTAATAAAGGTTGTGCAAGTGTAACATATTTAAGAGTTGGGACTGAAAATAATTTATATATATATATATATATATATATATATATATATATATATATATATATATATATATATATATATATATATATATATATATATATATATACCACTCACGTAACCCATTTAACCATTGTATTAACCATTGAAATCATTTATAATAATAGTTTTTCCATTGCATTTAGTATGCGCAAGAATCTCTAAATATTTCTTTTTTGTTTGTCCAGTGCTACTATTAAAGGGGATGTTAACCTTTAAATTAACTTTTAGAATGATGTAGAACAGTGCTATGGTACTGAGGGTCAGAATTTTTCTGGCTTACGTGGTGGAGGGCCGATAATGGAAGCCAGTTTTGACCACATCCTTTTTAAACTGCACCCATTTAAACCACACCCATGTTATCTCAAGAACTTTCAAGACCATGTCCACGTTAATGGTAGTAACACACCACAAAAAACAAAACAAATGGTTGGTGCGCACTGCAAGGATCACTCATCACTCATATGTGAAAAGTAAGTCATACCCTTAAATATACTGTACCATAAACATACCATTAAATCCATATGCTGCCTCCTCCCCTGTAGATAACACAGCACCCCCCAGCACACGATTAAACACCTTAGGAGCTCTTTAAAGCAATTTACAAATGCTAACTAACCCCCAAAACATGCCCTACCAGGCCGATGATCCACAGGGTACAGAGTAGGGTAGGCAGAGTATGGCATACAAAGGGAGCATAGGGCAGGCAGAATACAGCAGGAGACAGGGAAACCTATCAGGACTCTAAGATGGGCAGTTCACACTGTGCTACATACAGTGACACAATGTTGGTGCCCCTCCAGCAGTTTGTCTGAAGTGTGAACAATGTGGGCACTTTCAGTCTGGGTCTGAGGTTTGACCAGTACAAGGTTTTAGGTGTGTGAACAATAGCAGTGGTTTTACAGTTGTGAACAGTCTGAATTTGAGGTGTAAATAATGTAGGGGCCAGTTCATCTCAGTACTGTTACATTTCGAAGCTTACAAAAGGTAAAAAATCTCAACAGGCAGACTTTCAGTTGGACAGCCCTTATGTAGAGAATACTATTCTAAGAATTTGCAATTGGTCTTCATTTTGGAATTTCAGCAGCTATATAGTTTATTCAGTGGTTTAAAAAAAGACAAGGACATGTTTAGAGGAAGGCCTAAATAGAAATATAAGTAATAAAAAGAAATAATAACAGTAAAAGTGTAGCTTCACAGATCAATATTTTTTGGGGGGGTCAGTGACCCCCATTTGAAAGCTGGAGTTTGAAAAGGAAGGCAAACAATTAAAAAACTATACCAAAATAAAAAATAAAGCCCAGGTAAAAAGTTGGTAAGAACAGGCCGTCCTATAACTTAATAAAAGTTAACCTGAAGCACCCCTGAAATTTGAACCAAACGAAATTCTAGGTCAGTACTCACGGCTCAGAACAACATTTGTCAACTTCTCCCTAAAGCAACCCACTAGTTGGGATAACAATTATGGTTGTTTAATGAAAAACAAATAGAGATTAGCCAATATTTACTAGTCTGTTGGAAAAGTTTTCTCGTTTCAGAAAGAAACAAACAAAATTCTGATTACATTTTCCATAGACATTTTTTGCATCCTATTTTTGGTCCTTGATAGTAGCTGGAAGATAAAGTCACATTTCTGGCCCATAAAATGGAATTGGATTAAACATGTCAAACACATTCTGGAGAACAAACCATTAAGGGCAGTTATGATAAATTAGCAAAATTTGCTACATTTTCCATAATGTTTAAACTGTTGTGAAAATTATAAGAAAAAACAATGAAATGCAAATATTGAAAAAAATGTTCCTTACTGTTATTCCACTTACATTTTCTTTTCATATAAAAGAATGACCAGATAATCCACATCTTTTTTTTTTTTTTTAAAAAAACAATGTTATGGTAAAAACAAGTCTATTTTAACCAAGAAATATGTTTGATAGCTATTATCAGATTCAAAGGAATTCTAGCTTATAATTAAAGCCATTAATGACAAGTTAAAAGAAGCTAATTATAGTACTTTTGCTGACATAATTAGATTCAAATAGGGAGCAGAACAGGGACATACTTTTGCAAAAAGTTTGCTTTGGAATAAGTTACCCAATGATATATTACAACATAAATCTCACTACACAAAATCCTTCTTGCTTCACTAGCTGGAAATGTTAATCAGACCTTAAAACTGACAAAAGTGATAATTTACTGTCATATATTATCCAACGTAAAAACCAATGGTTAGATTTGAGTGAGCACTTTTCTCTTGAGGCAACACATCATGTCTAAAATGTATTCACAATAAAATATTTTTACATTAATTAAATACAACATAACATCACAGATAATGTATAAAGGAAAATAGAATCATCAAATTTTAAACCTGTCTCTTTTCTGAAGTGGCTTTTAATGATAGAAAAGGTTTTATGAACCCTGCGGTCCTGTTTAACCTACTGGAAAACATTTGTATTCTACTACTTAGCCATGTAAAAAGCACTTAGGCTAAAGACAATTAATAGATTAACAAATCTAAAATCAGAACTGTGTTATCAGACATATTTTTGTAGTAAGCTGTATATAGAAGCAAATAGGTTGCTGAAATACAAACACATTGTTAACTTATAAGGCAGTCTATAGGTTGCTCCCCTATTAGAATAATAATACTAATATTGATAGTAAAGGTATAGGATCCATTATAAAGAAACCCGGTATCCGGAAAGCTCCAAACTTCAGAAAGAGATCTCCAATAGACTCCATTTTCAACAAATAATTAAGTTTTTTTAAAACTGACTAACCCTAATTCGCTTTAATAATAAAAATAACCTTGTACTTGATCCAAACTAAAATGTAATTAATTCTTATTAGAGGCAAGACAATCCTATTGGGTTTATTTTTATATTTAATTTCATTTTATGACTGGTAGGCCTATTTAAAAAAAAATTGAATTTTTCTCACTTTGTTTTCACTTTTTTATAAAAAAAAATTCAACCAAACTCCCAACCCCCCCTTAATTTACCAATAACTATTCTAGAAAAAATCAGTGTGACAAAAAGACACATCAAAATCGTTCAACAATTCAAACTATTAAAAATCCCATAGGTAAAAACTATTGAAAATCCAGTAGGTAAAAAAATGTTCCAATTGTTAAAGGGACCATTTGACATTGACTTCTACATGATTTCAACAGGTTTAAGCTGAATGATTTTCGGATTCTGATTTTTAGCAGCTTCAGGGATAATAAACCTCTAAAAAAAAGTTTTTCTCCTTTAAAAAATTGACCAAAAAAAATTGAGGTTTAATAAATAGGCCCCTTAAGGGCTTCTTTATAAAAAAAAATCAGTTTTAGAGTATTTTTCAACTTCAAATAAACTCACAGTTTTAAAAAACCCAAATGTCTGTTTTATTTATTAAAAAATCCTACTATAAAAACCTTGATTGAATACGATGAAAAGAATTGAAAAATTAGATTTTGTGAGTTTATAAGTTCAAATTCCACAAGTAGAATTACACAAAAATATCTGCATATTTTGAAAGCTTGGGCTGAAGGAAAAAATTCTTCTGCCAGTGAAAAGGTCAAGTCATGAAATGGCAGTGAATGTGAGCGGTATGAAAAAGCTTATGCCCTTGAAAGCAAATGCGGAGAAGACCAGGAACATAATATATTTGGCATCACCACCATTTTTTGTAGTTAACATGCAGTTGAAAGACCTGAAATATAAAAATGTCCATATATTATAATAACCTGGTCTTGCTGTGTTGTACATTTAAGCAGAACTGTCACTTGTAATGAGAGAATGTATTTGCCAGGCATGGATTTGCAGTAAATTCTCGCGTTTCACCGCCTGCAAATGTTTTTTGCGAAACTGAGGCAAAATTTTTTTTTTTTAACAAAAATAATTTGTCGCATGTCAGAATTGGCGTACACGCATAAAGATTGCTGTGGGTTAAAGTTATTCAAACTCCCATTGACGTTAATGCATTTGGACAAAATAGTCACGTGTATAAAAATTGTCTCTATTGTTGCGCGTCAAAATTTTGATGCCCATTGACTTCAATGCGTTTCACAAATGTTTTACCGTTTCAGTAATATTTTCGCCATTTCAGTAATTTTTCGGCGAAGCAATACAAGACAGATTCGCCCATCACTACCTGTTCATCCTAAGAAATAATTCCAAATTATTTTTTTTTTAAGTTTGTTAAGCCTAATAGTATAATTCTTATACTAAATAAATTATTTAATACTTGTTTGCTTAAATTTTGGAATTCACAGTCACAGCAAGTAGGCAGTAGCCATTTTGTGAACATTGTTATTAACACAAACGTTGTATTATGCCAATATCTTGTTTATGTGCCAGAATCGGGGACCTGATGCCTATGCCATGCACTGACTACACAATTCGATGGTGAAAAGGGAGGGGAAATATGGGGAGTGCAGTGACATCTAGGAGGTACAGTTACTGATGAGCGAATTTATTCGCCAGCCATGGATTGTGTTGAAATTCCGCTTTTTACGTCTGGATGACAGGTCCCTTTAACCTCTGTCTTGTACATTTCATCTGGAAAAAAAAACATATTCATAGTTTTTATTTTGCTGCCACTGGTAGATTTATGCTTTTGCCAATTTCAGAATATGATTGCCTGTATTTACTTATTATGAAATCAATATTATTATTATTTGGCTCCTAACAATACATTAACAGTGGAGAATCAGATTAAAACCCATGTGCCAAGTTTACAATAAGATCTTTTTCTTTTATTTAAATGTTGAGTGTTAGTGTATTTGTCTAATAATAATAATAATAATAATAATAATCAGTGATGTGTTGACTTCTTAGCCCATAGACTTGCCAACATGTTTTTTATGTCCCTCTTGTTCAGGAAAGACTTTGTATGGACATTAATGGGAAATGTACTTTGTTTTGCCAGTGGGGTTTCAATTAGACAGCTATTTAAATTAATACCTACACAAGTCACAATTATTTTTACACATTACTAAAAGAGGATACAAGATACTGATTTACATTTGTAGAATAAAAAAGGCCATTACAAAGAATAAAGATAATAGCTTTGTACATCTATAGCATTAAAATTGAATAAACCAGGAAGACAGGCAGAATAGGATAGGAAGTGTCGTTAACTATTGGTGGTTCAAATTTATTCATTATTGCTGGGTAAAGTGCAAAGGGCACCTGTTTTTTTGCACTTTGCACATTTTAAAATCCAATTTCAAACCTAAATACATAATTCTTTGCAGTTACAAAATACAGTAGATATAACTGGGGATATTTTATGGATGGAGTAGAAACAAAAGAAAAATAAACTGTATAAACCGCATAATTGATGAGGAATTCCCTAGTAGAGCCAGCAGAGAATTTACTGCAGGATCCTTCTCTGTCTAAAGTTTCAAGATATATTTGGCTACCATAATAATTAATTAGTTATTGTTGTTTGACTTTACATTGTCCATTCAACAAGACTGCAGAGGTGGGGTATGAAAGGTATTTGAAGTATTTAAGAGGTAAGGTATTTTCATTTGACAAGAATTCCTGCTTAAGTTAATGGCAGACAGTATGTACCATTATCTCAACAAACTGAAAATACTGGTAGTGAAAACAAAATATGGCATTAGTGATGGGTGAATTTATTCACCAGGCATGGATTTGTGGTGAATTTCCGCATTTTGCCAACTGCAAATTGTTTTGCGAAACTGCTGTGAAAATTCTCTTGCGAAAAAATTAGCTGCAACAAAAAAGTCACTCGTAAAAATTGTCACAAGTAAAAAAAAATTTGACTTCAATGCACTTGGATAAAAAAGTTGCACGTGTAAAAATTGTCGCACGCATAAAAATTGTTACGCGTCAACATTATTCTGTTGCCCAACACGGTTTGCAAATTTTTTCAGTTTCCCTAATCTTACGCAGAAGCGAAATGGGACAGATTCGCCTATCACTATATGGTGTTCAACTGCCCCATTAATGTGAGCAATTACAGCAGCAAATGTACAGAATATACAGGGAGGCCAAAAGGTTTTTGTAAACCTTTTATAATTTTTTCCCTTTAATAAATCCTGACAATTTGAGGTTTCAGAAATTAATTGTGGGAGTATTAATGTTTGCTGTGTTACACAACATTTTTTCTCAAAGAAAACGCCAACTAGATTATTGATAAATAATTGTGCATTTTGCAAGAGCACTCATGGGCCCCAAATTGTGAAAAGCATAAAACTGAATCTTTTTTTTTAAAGGCTGATACATCTCCTAATGCCAATGTAGCTTCCCAAACCCTTTATTAAATAGCTAACTTTAATAAAAATTACATTCCCATTGTGATTTTTTTAAAGACCTGCTTAAAGTACAATAAACGCCTCAGTCCCCTAAGAGAGAGTGGCAATTTGTTAGATACCTCTAACTATTTGGTGCCTCTCTTCTTCAAAAAGTGTATTGAATAGGGGAAATTTTCTGAAGAGTAAGCTACTGCCATCTTTACCCAGTCTGCCAAGTATCCCCTGAAACTTACTGCTAATATGAAGTATTCCTAAAACCCAATGCTAGTATGAAGCAATCCATTAAAAGCTTCTGCTAGTATCAAGTATCCCCTGAAACCTATTGCTAGTACCAAGTATCCCTCACATCTACTGCTAGTATCAAGTATCCACCAAAACCTACTGCAAGTATCCCTTGAAACCTACTGCTAGTATCAAGTATCCCTTGAAACCTACTGCTAGTATCAAGTATCCCCTGAAACCAACTGCTAGTATCAAGTATCTCTTAAAATCTACTACTAGTATCAAGTATCCCCTGAAAATGACTGCTAGTATCAAGAATCCCCTGAAACTTACTGCTAGCATCAGGTATCCCCTAAAACCTTCTACTAGTATCAAGTATCCTCTGAAACCTACTACTCATTTCAAGTATCCCCTAAAACCTGCTCAGACTGTAAGGGGTTATTTACTAAAACTCCAGTTTTGTCAGTTTGGGGGGAAAAAAAACTTGACCAAACTCCCATACCACAATCCTCTTTATTTACTAATAAAAGTTCTTGAAAACTCTGCATGCGAAAGAACATTGCAACAAAATGGAGCGTCAATTTGAATTGTGCAACTTTTTAGAACTGAATACTCTTTTTTTATTGAGTTGTTGCCTGAAAAACTCAAATTCATCAGATTATTGAAAAAAACCAGCGCAAACAGCCGAAAACTATTGAGAATCCTGAAGGTGAAATAAATATTTTCCAGTTGTTAAAGGGACTACCTGTCGTTGATTTCTACACGATTTCAACAGGTTCTGGCTGGAGTATTTTCTGATTTCGATTTTTAGCAGCTTCAGAACATAATAAATCTTGAAAATTTTTATTTTTTTATCCTCTGAAAATTTGAGTCTTTCCTCTTTAAAAACTTGACCAGAAACATTCAAGGTTTAATAGGCCCCTTTGTGCTATTAACTAATGTGAAGAACTTTTTCTGTAATTTTTTGCATAAACTTGTGCATGCTTGTGTCATAATAGTTAATGGCTGCGGATTTTATCTGAGTGGCAAGTGACTGAAATTGACAAATAAGCAGAGATAAAATCGCATGGACTATTGTGAACATTAGCAGAACACAGCTGCAAGTTTACTGCTCAATTTAAATTGAAGTAAAATTAAAGGATTGGATCTTGGGCTGGAGATTTGGCCTGTCATCAGTAGTTCTTGTAAGTTGTAATTATGTTTTCCTTTCACAGAATAGTCACAAAAAAAAGTCTCATTTGTATTAATTTATAAGAAATAAATGCTTGTCCAAAATGCAATCAAAATTTAATTTGTAGAATGTAATTTAGTTTATTTGGGCAAATTATTCAGGGGCATTTCAAGGCTTCTTGGTGCCCTGAGGCGGCCCTTCTAATGCCGCCCCCTGCGCATACCATTTCCAGTGCCGGGGGGACCACACCAATAGCGCGGAAAGATCTCTGCACTAGCAAACCCGAAAATACAATTTAAAAATCTGAATTTCAGCTCCTACAGTTACCAGGATTGGCTTTTTTTGCTGCACCTGGTAACTTGCAGGCTTCAGCCGCCTGAAGCGAGTTTGTCAACCCGCCTCTTGGCAGCAGCGCCTCTGAAATTATTGACAAGTATTACATCATTAATGATATTTTTTCTCTCTTTCCCAAGCAGGCAGGAGAATTGCTTTTAAGTCATTTTCAGAATACTTTATAAAAATAATTGAGAATTGCTTTTAAGTCATTTTCAGAATACTTTATAAAAATAATTGAGAATTACACAGTCCATAATTCAAACTTGTACATTTTT
Source organism: Xenopus laevis (assembly GCF_017654675.1). Classification (NCBI taxonomy): domain Eukaryota; kingdom Metazoa; phylum Chordata; class Amphibia; order Anura; family Pipidae; genus Xenopus; species Xenopus laevis. The sequence continues at coordinate 68,690,725 of NC_054386.1, forward strand.
ATTTATATTTATTTGTACTCCAGCAACTAAGGATTGGCTGAATCCTGAATCTTTCATGAAGGATTCGGCCGCATCCTTAACCAAATCTGAACCCTTATTTGTATATGGGGGAAAAAGATAAAGTTAACTGCAAGCTCGGAAAAAAAATGCAATTTCGTGATTGTAAGGATGTAGATTCAGTTCGGTCAGGCACTTGTATTCAGCCAAATTGTACTGAAAAGGCCAAATCCCACTTAATCCCAAACCAAATCCTGGTTACGGTGCATCCCTGCCTCTTACTACATGTCTAAAATCTCATGCAGGAGATGCCCCAAAAATCTGGTGGGGCTGAACCGAGGCTACCTCCTACGGAACCAATTGATAGATAGATAGATTGTAAATAGATCAGTACCAGATTGCTTGATCAAAGGTAATGTGTAAAAAAAATACTCTTTTACTGAGAAAAGTCTGTAATTTATCAAGCTATGTGACCAGTTTTATATGAAACTGTAGTTAAAAGGCTATGCCCAAAGAGATATGTTTAAAACTGCTGCTTTCTATAATCTATTTTTATTTTTTTAAATTTATTGAATTTAATTTACAGAGTATTGTTATCAAAATTGCTTCATTCTGTTTGTACTTGATCAATTAAACGACATTGGTGGGTGGCTGATATATGCTGCTCCTGTCTAAAGGTGGCCATAGATGAAAAGATCCGCTCGTTTGGCAAGGCTATATTGGGGGTAATCTTAATGTTCGGCCCTATGGCCAAACGATCGGATTACGATGAGAGTGCAATGGGCTCCGGTGGATCGGTCGGGACAAAATCAAACCTGTCCGATTGACCAAATGACCGATCTCCGCCGGACGAAAAATGTCAGGACTCTCCACACACCGCCCGAAAATCGCACGAATCCTCGATTCGTACGATAGGATCTTTGCGTCTATGGCCATCTTAAGTCATTATTTCCTAAATGCAGGCCTTCTAATACCAAATGGTTGATACATTTGATGCGAGAGTTGCCATGAGACTGGAATCTTTTTCAACATGATGAGATGTTGTGTTCACCATAGAAACATTTATTGATCAAGTTTACAGCTGGAGAGTTACAGTCATGCCTGGAAAGTTTTTTTTTATTACCTCAAAGAGAAGGAAAAAAGACAACATATGGCTAGTATTAACACCCTTGTGTCTAAACAGGCATTAGAGCTGTGTATTCAGTATACTTAATCTATATAATTATCATCATTAACAGCAAGTGGGCATGATCTAGCATGATCATTTAGGAAGTCATCATCTGTTGACGTTCACCAAAGGAATTTTAATCCACTGAAGTCATTCTTCAAGGCACAGACTCAACTTTTCATATCAGTGAGACAACAGAAACTTCAGCATCTCTACATTGAATAAAAAAATTGCCTGCCCTTATACTGCAGTATAGGCTAGCTAAGTTTCTTCTATCCATTGTGATTATGATGATTTGGCTTACATAGAAGGCAGGTGTCATTGACCATTAAATTTTTAACAATGCACATGTCATATCGGAAATTGAATGTAATGATAATAATTAGTGTGTGTTTTACTTGTAATTGCAGTACAGTAACATTTTAAAGTGGTGGTTTGTAGTATGTTATACAGTATATATGTTGTTTTCCAAGAAGTATGCAATACTGTAGGTCTTCTTTATTTGAATTATGTCCTATTTGTTTGGTGTCAGTGGTGCTGGCAGCCAAACATCTATTGCTTTTGCCTTTGTTTCTTCTCTCTTTTTTATTACAACCCCATCACTCTCCCTCCATATTACAGTTTGTTTGTTCTTTCCATTTATATAGCATTCCATTTACATAGGTACTTTCCTACATAACATTTTCTGTGTTCTTTATCTTCTTTCTTCTATACCATCTATTGTTCATTTTTTTTGCTCTTCCCTATTTAAAGGGATCCTGTCATCAGAAAACATGTTTTTTTTCCAAACGCATCAGTTAATAGTGCTACTCCCGCAGACTTCTGCACTGAAATCCATTTCTCAAAAGAGCAAACAGATTTTTTTATATTCAATTTTGAAATCTGACATAGGGCTAGACATTTTGTCAATTTCCCAGCTGCCCCTGGTCATGTGACTTGTGTCTGCACTTTAGGAGAGAAATGCTTTCTGGCAGGCTGCTGTTTTTCCTTCTCAATGTAACTGAATGTGTCTCAGTGGGACATGGGTTTAGGGTGTTAGGGAGCTGCTATCTGGTTACCTTCCCATTGTTCTTTTGTTTGGCTGCTGGGGGGGAAGGGAGGTGGGTGATATCACTCCAACTTGCAGTATAGCAGTAAAGAGTGATTGAAGTTTATCAGAGCACAGGTCACATGACTTGGGGCAGCTGGGAAATGGACAAAATGTCTAGCCCCATGTCAGATTTCAAAATTGAATATGAAAAAATCTGTTTGCTCTTTTGAGAAATGGATTTCAGTGTTCAGAATTCTGCTGGAACAGCACTATTAACTGATTCATTTTAAAAAAAAAAAAAAATTTCCCATTACAGTATCCCTTTAAGTACAATATGTCCTATTTTATCTTTGCAATGCCACATTTTTTACTTGTTTGCCTTTTTGTAACTGTTCCAACCTGTTTTGTTATTATTTCTTTATCTTACCTGTAATCACTTCTCATTTCCAATTGGACACATGTCCACTTTTGTTTCTTTTTCTTTTTTGCATTATATCTTCTAATCGTTTTCCTTTTTTAAATTTCTGACCCCATTTAGTTAGTTCTCTGTCCCTTTTTTTCCCCTTTTCCCCTTCTCCTCTTTTCTATTCTTGCAGTGTTTCTCCTCTCTTCTTATATTTGTAACATACTGTATATATACTGTATATATATATATATATATATAGATATATATATATATACCCTTTATTAAAAATCTTTTCTGCCATTTTCTGTCGTCAATATTTCTTTCTCCCTTTCTTCTATTTTCCTAGCCCACCATGCTATCCCTCTATATTTATTACTTCTGCTCTTTACTTTTACTTCCACTTCAATACATTTAAGGGGATGAAAAGTCTGTTTGCTTAACCACACTCAGTTATCAATGGACTGCCTATCCCCACATACTTTAACAAAGGGTTAAAACATGATTACAACTGTAGTCAAGCAACATTAGGGTTGTAGTCTAAAAAGATTATTGCTCAATAATATTCAATCATCCTCTAAAAATTCCACCTAATCTGTGAAAATATGTTCTTAATTTTCCTGGCACCAAACAAGTACTTTCTCTCTGCTCATATTTTTTTTAAAGGTTTTTATTTTGCATTTTAAACAAACATATAACATAAAACAAAATGGGCATTTTACGTGAACATATATTTGGTCTCGCAGGACCGCAGCATATTAAAACAGGGGTAACAGGCATACATTTATTAGCAAGTCACAGTGTGCTAAGCTATTATGTGTACAATTACCTAAGGATCCATTTGGTCACGCAGGACCACAGAGTATTTGGATCAAACACAGCATGCATTAGAGAATAGGTAGCCCTCCCTGCCCATAATTGATTACAGGGTAGTACAAAGATAACAGCAAGAACACTCATAATGTGCAGGTTGTTAGCAGAGAGCTGATCTGAACTGCATGTGCAGCTTCTTTGAAAGTGTGGACAGACACACCAACTTCTGTGTGAACATTAACTTGGTTGCTTTATAGAATTCAGCATAAACACTTCAGCATAACATGTCTGCAACAGGAAGTTTCATAGAGAGAAAACACAACAAGACAAATTAGAGGAACAAGACAAATTACACAGGGTTACAGGTCAAACATGACATCACAATGCTAAGCAACAATAGACCCTCCCTGTGTTAAATAGCATGCACTGGAACAATCTCTGTCCATTGTATTTCAACAGAGGTAACAGATTTTTGATTTGTGATGTCACTTGTATCTGTCAGTTTTTTGGTCAGCTGAATTCTAATTGGAAAATTCTCTAAGCAGTCCAGCAATATCTTTAAGGGGTTTATTTATCAAAATCTGAAAAAATATTTTCCAAATATTTCCTGTGCAGGAAAAAACTAGATAAAATCGTGAAAAAATTTGAAACATACACATTTTTCAGATCTGATGCACGTAAATGAATTTTTGTCAAAAAAGCACGAAATCTTCGGATTATTGCACGCAACTCAGAGCAGATCAGACTATCTAAGGGACTTCTCCCATTGACTTCTACTTGAACATGGCAGGTCTACTTTTTTATTTGGACTTTTAACACCCTCAGGATTTAATAAATGCCGAAAAATTGTAATTTTTTTTCACTAAAAATTCAGATTTTATAGTAAAAAAAACTAAAAATTTTCTAGTTTTTGGCATTCGGACTTTAATAAATAACCACTGAAAGTAAAAAAACTGTATTAAGTGAGTGGTATCTCTAAAGATTTTTTTTTTTTCATTTCAAGTGAGAATAATAAAAAAAAAGCATAGGAAAGAAACATACTGCATTGTTGCACTATAACATAATAATACTGTAAAAAATTACTTTCTTTACATTTTCATCTGTCTGAAAGTGTGTTAGATGCTACCCATGCTAACTGTGTACCATATGTCATTCTCATTCTGGTGTGATATGATATAAAGAAATTATGAATGCAGTTAAAGATTTGTCTAAAGAAATGGTTTGTGTTTGTTCTCTCACATCACTTTCTGTAGTGTATTACTCATTATCTTCTACAGTCTGGTTTAGGTACATTTTGTAACTATGAATAGTATAATTTAAAAAGCATCAAAAAGACATTAGAAGAAAATGATATGTGTTTATTTTATTGTAACATTATGGCAATACTATTGAACAAGGCATAATGTATTGGTGCAATTTAAATATGGGCTTAAAAGTGTCTTGGGAAATTGTTGCCATCTTTTTCAAAGATTTAAGGCTCTGTCGCACTGAATAATGTCAGCAATGTAGTACAGAGGCCATTAAAAACTGTGAGCCTAGTCAAGTATGAAAATACATGTCATACTTCACTAATTCATTTTAAGAGATGGCTGCATGAGCTTGTAGTTGTTCAGATAACTTGCATGCTTAGTACTACTTGAGGGATTTGTGATGGTCTGGGTTGAATGACAGCACATTATTCTTTGGTCAACAATGCTCACTATTCCCCTGGCTTTTAGTGCAATAAAATGATTCATTGAGTTATCTCTGATACATTTTTTATTTGGACAAAACCCTAACATTTAAGCATAAGTGTGAAAAGCTTGCCTCTATTTTTAGGTCCAGAATTGTTTACTAATGCTCAAGTGCTTTTCCCCCCTGATAAATCCTTATTGAACACACACATATCCCAGACCTAAATGCTACTTCCACACCAACATAAAAACTCATACATTGGTTCTGTGTTTCATGCAATGCCTGTCCCTCATTCACTATAAGATTATAGGAGATAATATTTTTTTTCCACTTTGCACACTGCCTCCTGCGTTGTATAATTTGTCACAGGCCTCTGCTCTCCTTTTTAGAGACCTGTCACCTTGGACCCCTAATGTAGCCTGCATTAGGGGTAAAGTAAATGGCCACTATCTTGCAATTTCAATCTAGTGTTAGAATTTTAAAACAAATTTAATTTAATATACATGCAGATGTATGGAAGCCAAACTGTGCAACATTGTTCCATTTGACTAAGAGCAATGTTGCAAAGAAAGGGGTTTAGAAAATTACAAAGTTATAATTGGGATCTTTTTCCCAAAGTGCATGATTGAAAGTGAAATGCTCTGTTCCCCACAGTTACAGAATATTTATAAGGCTAAATATTTTACAGCGTATGGTTGACGTTATACATATGGCATGTTCTTTAAAAGTTAAATTACACCCACTGAAACATTTCGCATCCACTGCACAGCTTAAGGGTTAGTCCACAGGAGGAGATTCGTTTCCTCGTGAGGCGACTTCGGTTGACTTTGGAAAATGAAGCGCCGCGTGTGCTTTAGCAATTTAGGCAATTTTTCATTATAGCGGATGAGAAGAAACGCAAAGGCAGAGGGGAGATTGTCGCCCAGAAGAAGAGGCGATTAGTCGCCAGGCAACTAAATCTCCCTGAATCTCCTCGTGTGGACTAACCCTAAAGGAAATAGCTTATTATTTTGCATACTTAACTAGTCAAAGGATGCACCCTTACTAATGGCATATCAGTCAATTTGCTGTTATCTAACATTGTGATTGCTGTGAAACTCTTGATTGCCCAATTACATTCAATCAGACTTCAGTAGGGCGGATTAGTGTTGCTTAGGTGTTAAGAGATAGACATAAAACAATGATTAATCTCTTTAAAGGAACAGTAAGTCAAGTCAAGTGTAAATGGGACAGAGAATTCTCATAAAAGGATTGTCTTCCATCCATTAGGTAATGGCCATGGATGAGTTAGAGAAAAAATGATCACTCGGTTTTATTAAAGATCTCTGTTTGTTTAGATTATATCAAGGTGGTGGCCTGTTGTGTTCTCTGTTTAGTCATTCCTGGGTGCTTGTGGTCTGCTTAGTCTAATGGAGAAAGTCCCACTAAGCTTAATTTTGATTTTTTTTGAGTGTGTTATGATATTTTTATCTGCAATACATCATATGCTAGTATTCATATAAAATAGCTCATTATCATTCATCTAAAATAGCTTGTGGTTTTTTTTTTCACAAACTCTTCAGGCTACACTGAAGTGTAGTAACACAGACATAACTTCAATGTGACAGCAGAAATATCTGGGTCATTTGCTCTTTATATACAGTAAGCCAGTCTATGTTGTTTATTATTGTTTCTATTAAAATTAGCAGGACCTGTGCCCCAATTTTATTTTTTTGCAAAATGTTTTCGAGTTCAGTCTGACAGGTCATGGTCTTATCCTGCTTTATGGGCAGTTTAGTGCTCATTTATAAATGTTCTCTTTGGGAAGGGTTTACAATTTCATTTGCTATACCTATTGCCAATTTTTTCCACTCAAGCAATCATTAAGGAAACCCGCTTGAGTTTTTAGGGGAAAAAACCTTGTTAATTGAGATTTATTCCACCTAAAAGCCTCCAAACTTTTTCCTTCTTTAAGAAAGCCCACTTGGGGGAAAATACCACAACTAACAAGGTTTTTTCCCCCGAAACCTCACATGAGTTCCTTAACTCATGTGGGGTTCCCTGAATGATTCCTGGAGCCGAAAGTCCCCTTGGTGACAATTTACTAATGAACAAAAATGAACAAAATATTCCATGAACTAATATACCAACTGCCATAAAAGTACTAGGTTATATTCCTTATTGCATTATTTTGTGGAAAATAAAGGTTCCAGCTAAAAAAAGAATAGTCTGTGAAATACTCTCCTACTTTGCCATTCTACTTTGAAAATCTCACATTTGTATATGTTGAAACTGAAAAAAGGAAATGTCCATCAAGTTCACCTCTCTTAAATAATTCCTACTTAGCTTCTAGCTAAATCAGAGGAAGGCAATGAATCAATCAATAGATCAGCCTTAAACATTCTCCAGGTTTTTCAGAAGGGGAAAAATCCTACCTTATTCCAGCATAACAATTATATCAGTACCTGGCTCAGCTATTTTTATTCCAGTAATCTTGTATTTTCTCAGTTGCTATCAAGACATCGATCAATCCTGCCTTAAAATTATCTGCTGTGACTGTCAAATTCTTTGGGTATAAACTTTCACAACTTAATTTTCGTTTCTTTCCCATTTGAGTCCTCAGGAAAGATCTTTCAGTTAAAAAGGTTGTATGGTTCTTAATGTATTGCTATACAGTAATCGTATTCCTTTAAAAGAACAGTTCAGTGTAAAAATAAAAACTCAGCAAACAGCAAAATAAATTGTTTCTAATATAGTTAGTTAGCCAAAGAATTTAATCTATAAAGGCTGGAGTGACTGGATATCACTCCATATATCTAACTGTATTGAAAACATTTTTATTTTGCACAGCCTATCTATCCAGTTTTATTTTTATACTGAACAATTCCTTTAAAGTGGCTTTTTAGCAACACCTTACCTTATCTCTATAACAGAGATCTTTATTAATTGTGCTCTTCACTAGAATCTGGTCATTAATGCTACAGTATGTTTATGTGTAGGAAGTCATAACTGTTCATAATCTAGAGGGAAATGTTTAATCACTCTGAAAATAGTAACACATTGTAGATATATAAGTGTTGATTTACCCTAATGTCTGTTAATGAATGTCACCTCAAAGTGTCAGTTCCATCTCTGTCAAGACTAATAATTCCATCTACTTTGAATGAGCAGATTCGGAAGTATGATGAGTAACATTAGAACTAGTGTGTCATCAGAAGATGTTTTGGAGTGGGGGGGCATAAAACAAAGGATTGGCGGTGCCCACTTTTATGACCATGCCCCTTAAGACCCCACCTATTTTACCAAATAATTTCACATAATTTTCAGGAAATCCTTACCATAACATTGGGGACAAAATTATCTTAAAGTCTGATAACCCAGGACAGAATGATATTAGGATTGTAAATACAGTAAGAAAACAAATTATTTTGACCATACCCACACCCCCTAATTAACATGTTAATAACAAATGTATATAAGTGCACCTGTCATGTATTCTGGACTCTCTGTCAAAAGCTAATTAAGTTTTAGAAACTGTGTATCTTTTTCTGTCTGTTCAGTGCAGGAGATCAAAGAGAAAGTTGGGACATTTTAGTAAAAATCGAGGACTGCAGGCAGAGCTGTCAAAATTGGGAATGTCCCGTGAAAAATGGGACATTTGGGAGGTATGTATATGTAGCTGTAGGCCTCGTGCACCATGAAACTTGAAGGAGAGAAAGCCATTCAGTTACTGCATAGTAATGTGGAAGATTCTTATAGCTGTCACTGCATGGATCCCTTTTTGTTGGTTAGACAGCAACTTTATATAATAATAGGGAAGTTGAACAACATCTCCAATCGCACTCAATTAGCATAATAATTATATAAACATAGTTATTTAGGTTGATAAAAGACACACATCCAATCTTTTGGCCTAAGTGAAAATTGTGTAACTTCTAGTTGATCCAAAAGAAGGAGAAAGACCCCATGTGAAGGCTCTCCTATTTGCTTTAAAACATTCCTTCATGACTTCAAGATGCAATAGGACCAGTCTCTGGATGAACTTTGTACTAAGATATTTAACCCTGTATTTTCTGTATACCCTCATAGCAACTCATAGCAACTCATAGCAGGATGGCACAGTGACTATGTTGTGTGTATATATACCCCTGACAGTTCAGGGCAGAGAGGTGGGATCTGCAGAGTAGCCTCACACCACAACATTTTCCTTCTGTATAAGCCAAATGTGTTAAGCACAAACAAGTCCAATGTGTGGGTGGAAAATTCAAATTTTGACCTGTAATACAATCCTGTCTCTGTCCTAACACAGTACTGGGAATGCAGTCTGGAGGTGAGGGTGAATAAATTTGCCAGGCAATGGATCCCCGGTGCTCACCTGGCCCAATGGTTAAAGCATGGAGACAGAAACCAAAAGATCCCTGACTTGAATCCCAGCAGGGCCTTGCAGTGTACAGCCATGTTAATAATAGATGCAGCAGGTTTTATTTGCAAGCATAGAAAAGCAACATTTTCACTATCCTGTTCACTACAGAAACTAAATACTATTCTCTACAGAAAATTCTGTAAACTGCATGTTACCTTCAGTAACATTTGTGCTTCTGAGATGGATGGATTCTGCCATGGAATTCAGAATGTCATTGCTCAGATAGGTAGATGAACCAGTACTCAACATTGGCTAATAAATTAATTATGTTTGCAGGTAAATTGACACCATATCCAAGCTCAGCAGTGATGAGCAAATCTGTCCCATTTTGCTTCCCCAAAAGTTTGTAAAATGGTTGGAGTAAACAGATGGCAGACTGAAGCTCAACATCTTTGAAAACCTGTAGGTACATATTTTATTTCATTTCATTGTACCCTATGGAATGCTGATAAATAATTGGCCAGATATTGAGCTGATGTGGGCAGAGAGGTCAATGTTTTGAGATTGAGAACAATAAGAAGTTGTTAACCTTCTTCCCAATCAGTTGAACATTTTTGTCTCATTCTGTATACAAATAACTTATAATAATAACATGAAATAACATATTATAAGGGGTCGGAAATATGCAAAGACAAGGCACAAAGGGGCCTTTGGTGACTGTTGGTTTTTTTGATGAGATGGTGGTCCTGAGAAGTTTCATTGCATTCAGTCATATAATGACTGAATACATAAAGAACAAGCAAACAAACTGATACACAGTGGCTATAAATATGTATAAACATAAAGAAGTTCTATGGTGTGTAAGTGCCAGAGATGTCTTGGTCTGTTTTAAAGACAGCATATACAGTATGTTCCATAAAATCAAATACAAGTCTGATTCTTTAAAGTGGCAGCCAGCAAATCCAATGTATGAAGAGAGACACTCATATAAAATACAAACCAATGAAGTGTTAAAACTGTTTTTCCAGTTGCCGCAATCTCCAAATACAACATAAAACCATTGCCACAGGAGTTATTGCCTACACATTCAAATAAACTGAAAGCATCATTACCTTGATAGTGTCAGTATAGATTGTAGTATTCAAAACCTTGCTCTACAGTAATAAGGGAATACAAATAAATGCTATGAGGCATTCTATTGCATTAATGAGATCTTGTTTATTATAAAATGCATAATTTATTATCAGAACAATTTATCCTTAAATGAATATGCCAACATTTGTATTATACATTTGTTGTATGTTTTCTGATGTTCCAGAGCATGCGATGAGATTAGTACTGGCCAGAAGATAAACAGATAAATTAAGTCTTATATTTACAATTTGTGTTTGCATTACTCTAAGACCAGACAAATTGAACTTGCACCTATTGTTTATAATACCATTAATCTTGCTAAAGAGGGAGTTTTTATTTCTGCTGTAGAATGCATTCTTTACCTTAATTCCAAGCTTCATACTGTTTTAAAGGGCTGCTTATATATGATATATGAGGATGAGCTCCCTAGCCAACCCTCCTGCGATCTTCATTAGGTTTTTCTAGTTCTGTATAGTATTTGAATCTCTTACTTTATTAGATCAGATCTCCAGCTCATGGGGCACTGTGCTTTCTGGCAGTTTCAAAAATAGATTAAAAAGGTCAATAACAGCTGAAAAGTACTGTATACTGTTGCTGCTTGCTATTTCAGATCAGGTCCCTTGAAGTAAGACACCAGAGCAATAAGATGGACTAAAACACTCCAATCGTAGCTAAAACGGAATAATTCATAAACAGTGTTTTAAAGAATATGGAAAAATAGTGTTTACTATTCCGTTATTCTACATCAAATTAAAAATACATTGCCAATGCTACTAAAAACCCTCTTTGTGTTTGCCGTTGCAGCTTTTCACTTGATTCTCTTTGTATATATGGTAAATATTGAAATATCAGATTTTTCTATTGCATATTGCCAATGCTTTTTTCATCTTTGGTGACTTTTACTTTCTCCAAATAATGTAATCTCTGTAATATCCCTGGCCCACCATAAAGCACCCAGTGGTATAAGAACTGCCTGGAATGTTCGGGACCTGGGTCTTCCTGGATATTGTATCTTTTCATAATTTGAATCTTCATACCTTAAGTCTACTAGAAAATGATGTAAACATTACGGGGCCCATTTACTTAGCTCGAGTGAAGGAATAGAATAAAAAAACTTAGAATTTAAAATGTTTTTTTTGGCTATTTCGACCATCGAATTGGCTACTTCGACCTTCGACTACGACTTCGACTACGATTCGAATATTCAACCATTTGATAGTCGAAGTACTGTCTCTTTAAAAAAAACTTCGACCCCCTACTTCGCCACCTAAAACCTACCGAGGTGCAATGTTAGCCTATGGGGAAGGTCCCCATAGGCTTTCCTATGTTTTTTTGGTCGAAGAAAAATCATTCGATCGATGGATTAAAATCCTTCGAATGGAACGATTCGAAGGATTTAATCGTTCAATTGAACAATTTGCGGTAAATCCTTCGACTTCGATATTCGAAGTTGAAGGATTTACATTCGGCAGTCGAATATCGAGGGTTAATTAATGTAAATCTGCCCCTAAATAAACCCAATAGGCTGGTTCGGCTTCCAATAAGGATTCTTCTTTTTTTTTTTGGAACATAGAAAAACGTTAGCACCTGAAAGCTTTTCTTCATTCCAAAAGCCTGTTCAGGTAAAATTATGGAAATTGCCAAGGTTTTGCTGCCCGATGTCCAGTGTGAGTTAAGAAACCAAGTGTTTCTTTAAAGATTGCTTGTACCGTACAACACAAAAAAAACATCTTAAATAGTCCAGTATGGTGATCCAAATTACAGAAAGACCCCTTATCTGGAAAGTCCCAGGTCTCAAGCATTCTAGATAATAGGTCCAATACCTGTATTTCAATAATTTTTTGTGAGACAAGTGCGCTAGAATTGAGTCTTCATTACATATTTGAAGAGATAACAGAAATTCTTTAGTGACACACATTCCTTCATCCTTTAATTAAAGAACTATTCAGGTATGTGTATATGTACGTATTGAGGAATACTGCCTCATAATACTTTTGTAACTTACAAAAAAAAAAGAAAGACATAAAAAAGGGAGATTGAACATAAACTCTTGTGCCATAGAGAAGCTGGAATGAGGTAAAACTGTATTTTAATATGAATTTTAATATGAATTGATGTGGAAATTCCTGCTAGAGAACCTTGCTTCGTTTTATATTATATTTGAACTCCTTTGTGTCTGTGCTTAGTTGGGTCCTACTTTGCAAATTTTGTGTCTGTCCCTTCAATGGTGTATATATTCCACTCTAACATTTAACTATTCAGTCCTTTTCCACTGTCAATAAGAAGACACTCACTATAAGTAGTATAGGTTATTTAAGGAATCAGGAGAACAACATCCCCATAATGCACCTTTGTAAGCCAATGAAGAAAATATGTTGTAAACTTTAACAAGGGACCAGTAAGCACAGTTACAAATGCCTTTATAAGTTATCACTGTTATGATAATTTAAATTTTTGCTTAAAGCAGGTGTACTTCATTTATAAATATGTAGTCAAGGACAGATTTCGCTGTACAAGTGTTTTAGCAGCTGAGTGAGTAATAATAGCTCTTTAAACTTTGAGAGCACTTTCTTTGCCATTCCTACATAGAGTTGAGTGAAAAACCTTTCAAATCCCTTGCATGTATTATTATAATATTATAATTAATTTTCATATTATTGGTCTTCAGGTGGTAGCAAGAAATGCAAGGATTACATTTTTAAAGTCATTTCAATATGTTGCTGCTTTTGTTCCTATTTCAGTTAATTGTTGATGACTGAAGTTTGAACATTCTAATTTTTTTGCTGTTACAGGTTGTTTGTAACCCTGGCTATAATAAAATGCATTACATATATAGACAAAAAAGTGATTACAACAGATTATACCAACCAAGACTATATTGGAATTTCTGTTTATTAGGTTTCTGTTTATTAGCTTTCTAGGGGGTCGTATATAATGTATAAGGTACCCTACATAATTAGGCACTTCTGTGGCATCTCATAACACACAGGGGGTTATTTATTAAGGTCTGATTTTTTTCTGGTCGGTCTTTTAAAGGGAGAAAACACATTTTTTCAAGATTTATTAAACCCACAATGGTTTTAAAATTCTGAATAAAGTACTTCAACTCAGACCTGCCAAGTGCAATTTCTGTTTATTAGGTTTCTGATTATTAGCTTCTTGGGGGTTGTATATAATGTATAAAGTAACCTACATAATTAGGCACCTCTGTGGCATTTCATAACACACAGGGGGTTATTTATTAAAGTCAGATTGTTTTTCTGCTCAGACTTTTTTTTTTCATAAAAAAACTCAAGATTTTATTAAACCCCGATGGTTTTAAAATTCTGAATAAGGTTCTCCAACTCAGGCATGCCAAATTCATATAGAAGTCATTGGCAGATGTCCTGTTGACATTTTGAAAATAAACTATTTTATATCTGTGCTGGGGTTCACTCATTAATCAAAAGATTTTGTGGTTTCAGGCATAAAATCTGAAAACGTCGCAGGTTTCTGGCATAAGATTCAAAAAGTTGCAGCTTTCGGCAACAAATCAGAAAAAAATTGTACATTTCAGATTTTTTCACAATTTTATCGAGTCTTTTCCCTCAAAAGAAACTTTTGTGAAAATGTATTGATAAATAGGGGGAAAATGTCCGAACGGATTTGGTTTCTATTTCAGAAAATAGTTAGAAGATTTCAGATTCTGATAAAAAAAAAACCAGTGTCAGCCTAGACTTGTGTGTTGTTTGGTTGATGTCAAACATGTCACCAATACCATGCTGTCAGTGGCTCCCTTTCCTATACTTTAGGCATAGGCGGATTTTCTATAAGGCTAGGGAAGGCTAAGCCTCCCCAAACCTGTCTGACACTTTTATAAGTGTAAAGTAAAGTAATAAAAAAAAAAAAAAAACGGAGGAAAACAACATATAAAACCCTTTTCCCTGACCTTTGCTAACTGTGTGGTGAGAAGCATGGGAGCAGTTTGCAGGGCCCCCTGTATTTTCTGGCCCGTGACACTGCAGTGCAATCAGGCATCTTCCTTCATTTAGGCAAGCTTGCATGCTGATTGGTTTGCCCTGAGAGTTTAAGTCCCAGTAATACTTCTGAGCAATTGGATTGGCTTGAAGGTTAGCTTTGAACCTCTCACCAACCAATCCAATTCCTGCACCGGGACTTAGACTTTGAGGGCAAAACCAGCAGCATGGAGTGGAGATATCACAGAGATCTGGAATTTCTATTAGGATTTATTACATTTCTGCTGCTGACACAGAGGTAATCAGCCCTCCACCCCAGTGACCCCAATCCACTGTTAGTTCTATAAATAATGCCAGTTTTAGACCTTAAGGTGGCGAATGCTTTGATAATCTTGTTTATATGTGTTTGCGGCTTTCTAACTTTTCCCACCATACCAGCATTAACCCTTCTCATGCCATAGCAAACCCTGCTATTTTTTTACTAAAACCATTCCCATGTGGATTAAACATTGGTTTTAATACATATTAAAAGCTATAAATACAAGATAGCTGCTTAAATCGTAGAGTGATAGGTATGTACAGCAGATTAACATGTATGGGCAAGATAAGGGTTAATGCTGAATGCAGTATTCATTCATCCTGATCTGTGAAGATTATACATGAAATTACCTTATACATGTACTGAGTCTCTTCTACAAGAAACTGCACTGCAACTGCACTGCATTAACCTATGATTTTACTGAGGTAGTTCATACAGAGTGCTTTAGCATTGGATTTATCCTTCATCGCTTTCTGGTGGCATGATAAATACAATTTGCACAGCATTTATGTTACCCAGTGTTCAGGGGGGCATTTTAAATAATATTGGCTACTCATTTACCCTGGATCCATCTAACACTAATGTTTCTGCATCCATTAGATAATGTGCCTGTTGTACCATTATTCGCTATACTGGGGGGTGTCACTGCCTACTGCCACTCACTATATATATATTATGCCTGTTATGAAATTATTCACTGTGATTATTCACTGGATTGGATCAGCTGGTTGGGAAGGCAGTCAGGCAAATTTCATTTAAAGAAAAGGGTTAGTCAGACTTTTTTTTTAGTTAAAAAATCCACTTTATATGCACATTACATAGTTACATAGTTACATAGTTAAATTTGGTTGAAAAAAGACAAAAGTCCATCAAGTTCAACCCGACCAAATGAAAACCCAGCATCCGAACGTTGGGCAACAAAACACCACAAAATATTTTCTTATTGCCCATAATGCAGTTATTCCAGCACAGGTACTAGTAAATCAGGGGGTATTTATTAGGGATGCACTGAATCCACTATTTTGGATCCTTTGGGAAAGAGTCGCCCAAATACAGAACGGAATCTGAATCCTAATTTGCATAAGCAAATTAGAGGTGGGAAGGGGAAAACATTTTTTGTTTTGTGACAAAACTTCACACGATTTCCCTCCCCGTCCCTAATTTGCATATGCAAATTATTATTCAGTTCAGCCGGGCAGAAGGATTCGGCTGAATTCAAATCCTGCAGAAAAAGGCCGAATCCTGGATTCAGTGCATTCCTAGTATTGGATTACCGTAAGCACTTTCCACTGAAGTCAGTGGGAACTGCGAGTAGTTATCGGGTTGATAATTATTATACAAATTCCATTGTAAGTTAGTCTGTGTATGGCCAACTTTAGCCTCCCCATATAAAAAAGTCACCCTCCGCCTATGACTTTAGGAATATACTTTAGCACTGATCAGTAATTTAAGGGATAAGTAAGGGATACTATTATGGGATTTTTTTCCCCCCAAATGAATCAGTTAATAGTGCTGCTCCAGCAGAATTCTGCACTGAAATCCATTTTTCAAAAGAGCAAACAGATTTTTTATATTCAATTTTGAAATCTGACATGGGGCTAGACATATTGTCAATTTCCCAGCTGCCCCAAGTCATGTGACTTGGTCTCTGATAAACTTCAATCACTCTTTACTGCTGTACTGCAAGTTGGAGTGATATCACCCCCTCCCTTTTCATCCCCAGCAGCCAAACAAAAGAACAATGGGAAGGTAACCAGATAGCAGCTCCCTAATACAAGATAACAGCTGCCTGGTAGATCTAAGAACAACACTCAATAGTAAAAACCCATGTCCCACTGAGACTCCTTCAGTTACATTGAGAAGGAAAAACAGCAGCCTGCCAGAAAGTATTTCTCTCCTAAAGTGCAGGCACAAGTCACATGACCAGGGCAGCTGGGAAATTGACAAAATGTCTAGCCCCTTGTCAGATTTCAAAATTGAATATAAAAAAATCAGTCTGCTCTTTTGAGAAATGGATTTCAGTAGAGCGTTCTGCTGGAGTAGCACTATTAACTGATGCATTTGAAAAAAAAACATGTTTTCCGATGACAGGATCCCTTTAACTTTCAATGGTCAATACAAGTAATCATTTTGTCACGGTAAAATTTTCAGTATTATTTTGTAAGATAGTGGTTCACAGTTCCATCCTTTAGATGTTTGCAACACAGTAGATCTGCAAGAATTGTGATACCAAGCCACTTATTTATAATTTAGAAGTTATGTGCACTAATTGGTAAGTCCTGAGGCTGGAGATAAAAAACTATTGTTTACAATAAAAAAGCAGGAAAATTGCTGTTTTCTTTAGTCATCATTAAATATAATTGTTATAATAAACTAATAGATCATACCAATTAGCTCAGTTGCCAAAAATGTACAATATTCCTAGCAAGCCTACTTTATGGATTCTTCTTTACAGGAAGGTAGACTTTGGATCTTATGAGGCAAAACTGTTCTTATCTTTTCCACTTATTTGCTTATTGATGCCCATATTGTTTTTATGACTTCATTAAATGGAGACATTACTGCAACCTGAACATTAAAACTGTGGGATGTAAAACTGTTTTCCAGTACCTTATCTAGAATTTTGTATATTTTTATTGCAAAGAGATGTTTTGCTAGTACATATTATTTTGATATTATATAAATATGTAGCGAATACATCTTATTAAAATGTATCTGTCATGACATTTATAAGAGACTGGAAATGATAGTCTTGTAGATTTTACACATAGTTCTTATTTACACACTTTCATTCATTATTTTTATTCATTTTTTTCAAGGGAGATAAAAAAAACTTTTAATATATAAGTTTACGAAAGTGTATTATGTAGCAATATACTAAGTTTATATTTCAATCAGATATTGTAAAAGAAAGATTCAAAACTTACTCGGCCGCCCGAGCCCTGTATTAAAAAATCTGTTGACATATTTTACTTTTGATTTTACTCACATTCATTGTTACATTCATAACCCTAATTTCATATCACATGTATTATAGGATGTGTATAATTAATATTTTACCATACATAGGTACTGAATCCCCTTTGCTAAATGAATGGGTACTGGGTATTTCTCTCAATGACAGTGCCTCCACCACCTAGTGGGATCTGGGATGCAGCTATGGGTGGCCCCACTAGGAACAAATAATTAAACACACCATTTGCCATAGACCAAGATGAACTTTATATAACTGAATAAAGCTAACATGCAATCACATCTAATATAACAATAATCTCCTGCCCTGGGGAACCCATGTGGTAAGTCCAACCCTGGCACAGTCTTTCCCAAGGCAAAGTCTCACACTATCACTCCAGGTGGATAAAGTCACAATCCCTTTCCCCCAAGAGCTCTTAAACTTTCCCCAGGTAGTGCTACCTGCCCAAATACCTCTCCTGTTGGACAGAGATAGTTGCTCCCATGTAGCAGACACATGAAAAATGCCTGTTCTAAACCAGAGGACACACAATACCCTCCCCTCAGGCAGAACATTAACTGGAGGTCAGATAGACGGGTCAGGCACCCACAGCAACTCAGTTCTCAGGCTGGGCTCCCAAAGCTGACCACGCAAAACCTGCTTTATTCTTCAGGGCACAGCTCCCAGCACTTTCCAAAGTGCAAGCACATCACAAGCCCCCTTTCAAAATCTGCATCCATCCACAGGTAGCTCCTTTACACATTCTCTCCACTGCCTCCGAGCTCCAGACTCATCATAGTCGAGGTCCCAATGCATGGGGCCTTGTACCTAAAGCCCTCCAAGGGCCCATCCACCCCTGGGCTCTGCATTTGCATGTGCTCCCTCCTGGAGTTAAAATGGTCAGAGAGATACTGAACACATGGCAGCTCAGCTTTTTATAGCACAACAGTGATATCTTCTGGCCAAATCTGGAATCTGCACATGGGACAAAGGACTCACTCCCCCTCCCAGTTCCAATTTAGGTCCAATCTAGGTCCAAAGAGTGCTTCTCTCTGCATCGGTGGTTTTAGCCACCTCCGCAGAGAGTGGGCAGCAGTGACATCCCCCTGGGCAACTAGGTTGAGTATGATATAAATGCAGCAAATTGCTATATTTTGAGTAGATTTTTAGAAATGTAATCAAAATTTGCAACTTTAGAAAAACTTTGCAGTATGGTACTTTGGAGGAGAGACAAATTTACCAATTTTGAATTTTTCAGAATGTGTGCTTTCAAAATAAATTATGGTTTTCAGGGGTCCCTATATTTTTTTGGAGTTTTTACCACATTTAAATCTGGCAGTGTATTTATGATGTAGTGTAGATATCACCCATCAAATTAGTATGCACGAGATACATATTGGGGCCTCTGCATGTCCCATATTTAGGTAATCCTCTGCACATTGGGCATGAAACTGTTTAGCGGACACATGGCCTTCATATTTATCTTTGTACCTAGTGATATGTGGGATATAAGTTGCACCAAAATGGAAGCTTTGAGTAGTGATGGGCGAATTTGCGTCGTTTCGAAATTCGCGAAACGGCGAAAAATTCGCGAAACGGCGCCGGCGTCTCGTTTTTGACGCTGGCGCCCGTTTTTTCGACGCCGGTGCCCGTTTTTGGCGCCGGCGCCCGGTTTTTTGACGCCGGCGTCCGTTTTTCGAAAAAACGCCGGCAAATTTTTACCACGAATTTTCACGGGCGCTTCGCGAATTTATTCACTCGGCGCGAATCACGCAAATTTTCAGCGAATTCGCGCCTGGCGAATAAATTCGCTCATCACTAGCTTTGAGGCGATTTTCAGAAATGTCATCATAACCGACAAATTTAGGAAAGCTTTACTGCTTGATACTGTGGAGTAGAACGGCATATTTACACATTTTGGATTTGGGGGAATTTGCACTTTCCAAAAATATATGACTTTCAGGGCTTAGTTTTTTAGCTTTACCCTACATATATTCAGTAAATTTGCTGATTTTGCAGTAGTCTAAACGACAGAAATGAAAGCTATCGGGTGTCTTTCTTTTGGGGCCCTAGAGGCCACATACTTAGGTAAACGTATGCATATTGTATGCATATGCATCAAACTGTTCAGTGGACTCTTGGCTCTTATTTTTAATGTGGCTTATCTTTGTACCTAGTGATATGTGGCAGATAAGGAGATAAAATTCTTCAAATTGGAAGCTTTGAGGTGATTTTCAGAAATTTCATGAAAACTGACACATTTAGTAAAGCTTTGCAGCATGGTACTTTGGAGTACAAAGACATATTTACCTATTTTCAATTCGGAAGTGTGTTCTTTCTAAAAAATATATAAATTTCTGGGTGAACTTACATTTTTGTAGTTTTTACCCCACATACTGTAAAATGTGATATATGTGTTAATTTTGCAGTAGATGGAATGACAGAAATTATAGATTATATGGGGTATTTTCCTTTTGGGTCCCCTAGAGGCCAGCTACTTAAGTAAACCTATGGATATTGGGCATCAAACTGTCCCCTGGCCCTCATATTTAGGGTGATTTATATTGGTACCTAATGATATGTGAGAGATATGATACTACAAATTGGAAACTTTGAATGCTAGGGAAGTGTTTTGACTGGATACTTTGGAGTAGAAAGACAAATTTAATTATTTTGGATTTCTCTGAATCTGTTCTTTGTAAAAATGTATGGTTTGCTGGGGTGAAATTACTCTTGGTGGAATTTTTGTCCTTGAAATCTGAAGTATGCAGGTGTCAGGAGCAGTGTTTTGAAATTTTGGTAGTGTACTGCTGGGAGTTTTTGACCTATACAAGTCAGAAATCTCCATAGAAATGCACATATTTGGTATTGGCATGTTCAGAGACATGGGACTTTTCAAATCAGTTTTATTATCATGCATAAAATAAATAGTTTTTACTATATGTGTTTATATTATGGATATATTTTTCATTTCTTTACATTCAGAAGTATACCTCTTGTTACAGAAGTAGACATGCATCAAAATTCTAACATATTTGTAAAGCTTAGGTTGTCCTGAAAAAAAAAACAATATATAAGTCCCCCTCATGAAAGGCCCCAAAACTGAAAGAGCACAAAATGTTCAAAAACGGTCAATAAACTGGCAGTAAAAGTTTGCAAGTGAACAAATCAGTTGGCAGTGAAAGGGTTAAACATAGCATTGCAGGTAGAGTCGCGGACCATGCCGTTCTTCTTACAGTTTTTACTAAGGGGCAAATTTATAATGGGTCGAATATAGAGGGTTAATTAACCCTCGATATTCGACTGGGAATTAAAATCCTTCGACTTCGAATATCGAAGTCGAAGGTTTTTAGCGCAAATAGTTCGATAGAACGATCGAACGATTAAATCCTTCGAATCAAACGATTCAAAGGATTTTAATCCAACGATCGAAGGATTATCATTCGACCAAAAAAATTTAGGAAAGCCTATGGGGACGGTCCCCATAGGCTAACATTGAGTTCGGTAGGTTTTAGATGGCGATGGTCGAAGTAGCCCAAAAAACACTTCGTAATTCGAAGTTTTTTAACTTCGAATCCTTCACTCGAAGTTAATGAATTGGCCCCTTAGCTTTAGAGAACAGAGATAATGTCGGCTTACTTTTCATTTCAACATTCCTAATTTTACTAAAAAAAAAGGTCCTGATCTCAGGAATAACAACTACCGTATATACTCGCGTATAAGCCGAGTTTTTCAGCACCCAAAATGTGCTGAAAAACTCTACCTCGGCTTATACGCGGGTCAGCTAAAAAAGGTTGCCGCTTACTCACTGATTGAAGTCTGCAGTGACTCCTCCGTGCTGCCCATACTTCTCCCCGCTCGTGGCTTCCTTAGCACTCAGCCCCTCCCCTCTCAGCTCTCGTCACTCAGTACTGTGTGCGCATTACCGTATTGCGCGTAGGAGCGTAAGAGTTTAGAAGAGGACGTGGATGAGGTGCGCGCTCACTCAGTGCCGGATTTGAAAATAGCGCGCCCCTAGGCCGGGTGCCTCCTGCGCCCCCTAACCCCGTTGTGTGCACACGCCACCGATGCATGTGCGTGCGTTACCGTTGTGCATGCATGTGCTGTAGAAAAACTACAAGATCCAGCATTCCTCACTCTCCTCACACAAATTCACCGATCAGGCACTATACAGGAAACTGCGCTTCAGGTTTCCTGTAGGAATTATAGAAGTGGCTGGGCGGCATGCCACGTCTTCTCCCTTTGTGATGTCCCCTGGGACGCTGTAGCCTCGTAATAGGGGGAAAGTAGGCGGAAGTTTACTTCTCCGTGTAAGTTTGTGAGCTACCATTGTCATTTGAGAGGGAGGACTGATTGACAAGAGCTGAGAGGGGAGGGGCAGGAGCAGAATTATGTATACTTGTGTGTGCAGTAGACCATGTGTGTTAGAAAAATAATGTGAATATATAACACTAGGTATAATTGAAAGGTTAACAGTTCCAGTAATGGCCTTATTGCATGACATGTCCACCTTTTTCACCTTGACAGCAGCATGGAGGAGTCAGTGCATGCTTCAGCTTGCTTTAAATTGGCCATGTCCTAAAATAATTTCTCACCCCTAGGCTTATACACGAGTCAATAAATTTTTCCAGTTTTCTTAGGTAAATTAGGTACCTCGGCTTATACGCGGGTCGGCTTATACACGAGTATATACGGTAATAATCAGAAATCAGACAATATTTTCTGCGCAATATAGATTTATACTTTGCCACACATGAACCTCATTTAAATAACATATTCATAAATGTATTAAATATTAAATTAGCTATTATCTTAAATAAATAACAATCAAATTATGCTTTCTGTTTTTCAATTTAGGTAATATCCTGCCAAAATTACAACAAGAGCAAAGTATATTTGGTGTAATATGAATAAGAATACAGGTATATCCTAAAATGAAATCTTTTAGGCAGGGCTTTCTTCACCTTTTATATTGGTTACTGGTCACACTGCATGCATGTAATTCTGTATGTTCTATGCATAAACCCATTTATTTTACAGCACTGCGGAATATGCGGGCACTCTGAAAATACATGGTATTAATAATAATAATAATAATAATGTGTCAACGTGCGTGCTTTGATGAATCAGACAAAAAAATCAAAACAGCCCATAGGTAAACACACAATGGTTTTGTACTCATCCACACATATATTGGGGTAAAACTGCAAAAATAATGTGCATAAAGAGCTGCCTTTCTCCCTTATCTGTAATTAATGTAAAATATTAGTTATTAATTAACTATTATCATTACAGTAAAATATTCTTTACTGGCACCACACAAATCTAATGTGTCCTTATTAACCATTTTGTTGATTTGCCATTTATTATAAGCCCTGAGCATCTTATTTAAAAATGACAAGGATTCAATAGTTTACCATTACAGTATGGGGTACATTACTTCTGAGTTCCCTGTATAACTCAGCCTTCAGCCTTGTGTCTGTATATGGTCACAGAACAATCCCTCAGTGACTTCTAATATAGTGAATAAAGTACCCCCTCTTGTAAAATATAAGGATATTATAAGTTACCGAGGAGTTTCAGGTCATGGAACTCCAAGGTAACTTATAATATCCTCATATTTTACAACTGGGGGTACTTTATTTATTATAATACACACATTTTAGTGAGTCATGTGACAGAAATTACATCACTACTCACCGTTTATAACTGATGAGATCACTACTCACCGTTTATAAGGATATAATTTACAAGATATTCATGGCTTTTGTGTATTATATCCTTATCATTTACATTAGGGGATACATTATCCCCTTACAATACATAACTGACACTCAGAGTTCCCTGTATAACTCAGCCTGCAGCCTTGTGCCTTTATATGTTCAGAGAACCCCTCAGTGACTGCTAATATCCTTATCATTTTCAGTAGGGGGTACAGTATTATATGTATAAAATAACAAAGCCAAGTGTGTGGGCAGGAAATTCAAATACCTGTTCTATTAACCACTCACTGCAGCTCTTACGCAGCCTCCCTGCTCTCTCTCTGTATAACACAGTGGCCTGGCCTTAATGCCTCTCATTCTACCTGGATCCCACCCCAACCGTCACTAGGCTTAACACACAGGCATCTCAAACAGCAGCTTGCCCACAGCTTTGTACAGGTTTCTCCACACTGGCTTCCCAGATGTTCTGGTAGTTGGAGTGCAGCAACATATGGGAAAATAAGAGTAAGCCATATGGGAGCAGACACTGGGGCTCATTTATCAACACTGGGCAAATTTGCCCTTGGGCAGTTAGCTAAAGCAACCAATCAGTGATGAGCTTTTTAAAGCCAGCTGCAAGTAGAACAATGAATGCAGCAATTTGATTGGTTGCCATGGGTTACTGCCCATAGGCAAAATTGCCCAGTGTTGATAAATGACCCCCACTGTGCTTTCTGCCTCTATTGCCGCCTGCCAAGCTACCTCCTGTCCTTTACTATAAGTCTGTGCAAGGTCCCTGTGATTTCTGCAGAAAGTTCCATCTCGCTTCCCAACTACGCCCCAGACTCCATGATCATGCAGCAGCAGCACAGTCAGTCGATCTGGATCTAATCCAGCCTCACCCACAGGCTGCCTATTGTGCTGCCTGCAATCAGGAGTGGCCCACTTCACAAAAAATAGAGCAGCCCCTCGGGCATCTGCCCAAATGGACAGATTGCCAGTCCGGGACTGGTCATGTCATAAAGGCACCCCAAGTAACTATTCTACTTACCACTTCAGGTTCTACAATAGTGTAAGCCTTTCTTGGCACTAATATCTAGGGCCACACTGAAAGCACTGTTATACTGTGGTTTCTGTATCTTTACACATTATAATTGTGAGAGTCTGTATTTTATTCATTTATGTTAAATGAATGCGAAATGCTTCATCCAGGGAATGTTTCTGATCGCCATTGGGGTCAGGAAGGAATTTTTTCCCTCTTAAAGCATAATTGGCACTGGCTTTGGGCTGGGTTTTATGCCTTCCTCTGGATCAAATCAGTTCTCATGTGATATTATATTTTAAGTTTTATTTGTCACAGCAGCAGTTTAGAAGAGGGAGAAAGGAGGTTCTCTCCTGTGACTGCATGGTGGATTCATTGATACAGACGTTACTACTGCTTGTGCTAGGGGGCAATCTGCTTGGATTTCCTATCATCACCACACTGCAGATGCAGGTTCGGAAGCAGCGCTGCTGTACTTCTCTCATGTTGGCGGCACAGCATAGTAGTGATCTCTTGTTAAATTCTGGCTTTAGAATATTGCCTTGGGTTAAGCTGACAAGGTCCTATTTATTTGATAAAATGGGAATAAATGCTGTGGCCATTTAACACCCATCTCTGTCTCCTGGTTTCATTAAGGTATGTAACAGAGCGGTTCAGTGGGATGGCTCATGGCGAAGGGTCAAATTGAGGAGTCACCTTGTCACGAATTGTATTGCATCTCAAACTGGATCTCATTCATGACTTTTCACATGATAAACCATGAGAAAACTTTTTCCACACTGAATTGAATTTGGCCCAATATTGGTTACCATTTTTTGAGTGTAATATAGTTATAGCTGTTTCTCTTTTATAATACCACTAGACCACAAATTCCCTATAACATAAATTGTATGGTATATTACAAGTAGCTCATGCAGAAAATTTGGAGTATTTTGCTCTGTACAGAGTTACTGCTGGCTTAAACATTTTTTACTAAGTCAATTCACAATGTAATCTTTAGCATCAAAAGCTCATCCAACCCATGGGCTTAAAAAACAAAGTCATATTTTTTGTTTCAGATGAATATTAACGAAAATAGTTCTGTAGGGGATAGTTGAAAAGCATGGCAAATAAATGATAAAATAAATAGCTACAGAAGTTGCAAGAATTAAGTCCAGTGTACAATATTCATTTGGGCTCTTGCTGACTGAGACGTTTACTATAATACATTCTCTGTGAGTAATTCAAAACAAAAGAAAATATGTGCTCTGGGCCGATGCTTCTAAAGTATTGCTCTTCAATTACTTGAAAAGAAGGAAAATCCTGTTTGCCTTAGTAGATATTTTAAAGGGATACTGTCATCGGAAAACATGTTTTTTTCAAAACGCATCAGTTAATAGTGCTACTCCAGCAGAATTCTGCACTGAAATCCATTTCTCAAAAGAGCAAACAGATTTGTTTATATTCAATTTTGAAATCTGACATGGGGCTAGACATTTTGTCAATTTCCCAGCTGCCCCTGGTGATGTGACTTGTGCCTGCACTTTAGGAGAGAAATGCTTTCTGGCAGGCTGCTGTTTTTCCTTCTCAGTGTAACTGAAGGAGTCTCAGTGGGACATGGGTTTTTACTATTGAGTGTTGTTCTTAGATCTACCAGGCAGCTGTTATCTTGTGTTAGGGAGCTGTTATTTGGTTACCTTCCCATTGTTCTTTTGTTTGGCTGCTGGGGGGGGAGGGAGGGGGTGATATCACTCCAACTTGCAGTACAGCAGTAAAGAGTGACTCAAGTTTATCAGAGCACAAGTCACAAGACTTGGGATAGCTGGGAAATTGACAATATGTCAAAATATGTCTAGCCCCATGTCAGATTTCAAAATTGAATAAAAAAAAATCTGTTTGCTCTTTTGAGAAATGGATTTCAGAGCAGAATTCTGCTGGAGCAGCACTATTAACTGATTCATTTTGAATTTTTTTTTTTTTCCCCATGACAGTATCCCTTCAAAGTATACCTAATCTATCTATTTAATTGAGCTTTTGTTTAGGTGGCTTCTTTCCACTGCGTTTTATTGAACATGTTTTTAATAAATATGTACAGGTTCTGCTCAGGACATACTGTGAGTTTTATTAATCGAGGTGTTGGTTTACTGACCATTTAAAGGGAAATTATGATGTAATTAGGAGCACAGTTAAGCAGTAATGGGTAAAGAGCCCTTTTCTCCTATTTGCTCATTGGAGAGATGTACAGTATATATTGCATTAAGATGTAATAGTGAAAAAATGGTAATTTATTACAGTTTCTTTCTTTCTTGTGGTTACACCACTTTAAAGAAAAAATATATATTGCAATTTGCAGTGCTATATTTTGCATATCAAAAAATATAGTTAACTTCCACTTCTTCATTAAGACCGTGCATTTTCAGTGTTTGTAAATGAATAATCCTTCTAAACTGCATCTATAGCTCCTGTCAGTCTGAACCAGATCAAAATATAGACCACAATATAGGCCTTTGGTCCTGTAGCAGGAAATTAGGATTGACTTAAAATTGAGATTTGTCAAAGAATTTCCTATTAAAACTTTACAAAGCGTGTATTATTTACCCAGAAATTATTTCTTTCAAGGGTCAGGCAGTATAACTGTACATTATTGAACAAATACAGTTGGCTGTTAACATTTACATACACCTATGATATAGATTTTCTGACTTTTTATAACTTTCAGCACTCATGATGTTATTGCCAATCTACTTTATTTCTATTTTGGGTTATTTCATAGAAATAACATCAATTTGTTCATCTTTTATTTACCAAATGTCTCTGATTTTCTGTAGGGCAATAGTTTGAACATCTCTTTGCCCTTGACACCATAGGAACATTCAAGCAATGCAGCCATGGCCTAAGACACACAATTGTAGACCTCCACAGGTCTGGTTCCTCCTTAGGAACAATTTCCAAAATCTGAAGGCCCAATGACCATCTGCACAAATAATATGCAAGTATATGGAACACACAGATACTACATTGATTTCTAAAGATGAATGAGGCATTAGATACCAAATAACAACATTAAAAAACAAGCCATTCATATTACGAAAAGCTTGTGGAAGGCTACCCTAAACCGGCCATAGACGCAAAGATAAAGTTGTAAGAATCAAAGTTTCGCAAGATTTTCGGACCGTGTGTGGATCGTCTAGACATTTTTTTGTACCATGGCGGTTGTTTAGTTGATTGGACATGTTAAAAAATTTCTGTCGTCTAACGATAATTTCTCTGCATGTATTGCCTATCTGATGATTTCAATTGGTGACTGTCACTGCTATTGGCCAGACATAACCTTCGTACAATTGCTGTCATTGGCAAAACATTGTCTGGTTTGTTCTTTTACTACTTTATTTTATTGTGATCAATAAACAACAGCAAATTACTGTATATGTAAACTATTTGTAAATCAGATATGGGAAATAAAAGCTATTAGTTTGAAATGACCTCATATAGAAATAAAGTAGATAAACTGTTTGACTTAATACAGCCAATGTAGAGTAACAGAATAAGAGTGAAGTTGTAAAAAAAATAATTTGCACCTTTAGCATAGGTGTATGTAAACTTAAGGGTTCAGCTGTATATGCTGGTGTATGTAAAGTGCTAGAGACAGGGAGATTTTTCAACCCAGTCTTCAAAAACTTTCACTGCTCCTCCACTGCAGAAAAGGCACAGAATGAAAAGCAGCGCTACAGGCTGATCCCCCCTCCTCCAATGCATTCTGTCACGGACAGATTATAACAATCCTTTTTCTGGAGACAGAAATACAGTTTCAACCACCTACGTTATATATTAAACTGTCCCTTTAAATGTTTACTATCCATGAAAGGTTTAATTTCTATTGAAATATAAAACTGAATGATTTGAAGCGTCATTCTGTTCTGCAAATTAATTTGGTCCTAGTAAATAAAATGATAGGATTGTTTATTCAACATGCTTGTACCAAGCGCCTTGTAAAAGTTAATGCTCCAGTCTTTTAGATTAACATTTATATTTGACAATAATTTGTTTCCCTATACTTTATTATGCTTGCATAATATTGAATTAGCATCAATTAACAAAACTGGAAAACTACACTGGGGAACGAAAGATGGAATATGTAAAAAAATGAATAGATAAACTGTAATATGAGAAAGATGCAAAATAAAAAACCCTGGAAAACATTGTTCATTGCTTTTATTATAATATGCATTTTGTCTCAATTACCGCTGTGCTGCTTTTTGAAAAAATTAATTGCATGTCAGAGAAGAAGCGTAAATGAGCACAGATGGTTATTATTTTTTTTTTACCTAATTTCTTAAATATGACAGTGTGTTTATGGTTTTCTCAGAATAAGGACTGACATACTGAAATTATATGAAAAAGGCATTATTTATTCTAAATGGAATTTATGGAAGCCATACTACATGGAAGACACTGTACAGTATGTCCAGATGCCACTTAAAATAGGACACCCATTTATTTACAGAACGGCCTGTAACTATGAAGTTCTCCAAAAGCAGAGTTGACATAGCAGGTGTACAAAAATACTGCAACTAATTACTGTTAACTGGTAATAATGAGGATCCATTAAATAAAACTTGATTATATTGGAATCTGACATGTAGCATGGATGAAGGGAATATTGAATGACATTATTTGAAGGATTGCCTTTCAATGGCTTTTCTTCTAGCCTTTAGCATTATCCAATATCCAAAACCTATTATCCAGAAAATCAGGGAAAGGCCATCTCCAACACAGGCTCCATTTTAATCAAATAATTAAAATGTTTTTAAATTAATTGTTTTCTCTGGAATAATAAAACAATAGCTTGCACTTGATACTAACTAAGCTCCTTATTGTATCCTTATTTGGGACAACCCTATTGGATTAAATTAATATTTAAATGATTCATTAGTAGACTTAAGGTGATTCAAATTACAAAAGGACTCCTTATGTAGAAAACACCAGGTCCTGAGAATTTTAGATAACAGGTCCCATACCTGTACTTTAAATTGGAAATGCTGGCCAAGTAGCTCATTGTGTAATATTTCATTACTGTTGGCATTGCTAGATTCAAAGGAAGTAGTCGTTTAAGATAGTATGCATAGCAAAAGCTAGCAATTCAACCACCTGTACAAAGCAAAATTAAGGAAAACAAGGTTAGATTGCCTTTACAATTAATTGCGTTATCATAGGAGGCAACATCATTGCTTTCAACCTGCATTTAGTAATTGTGGGCCAATTACAAACATATTGCAGTATAAGTGATGTAGGTTTAAAATTAATATTGTTAAAATAAAGTGTACTAACATGAGCTGTAATTAGCACATTAATTTGTATTATATTGGATCAGTTCAAATCTGCATAAATTAAGCAGCAACTTCTAATTAAACAAAAAATCTGGAAGAATCTACCCTCTTATGTACTACTAGTAGCTTGTTGTTAAATCACTGTTACTAGTGAAACATATTGTCATAAGAAGACTGTTTTCTCAAACATTGAGAAAGAATATTAAAAAACATTAAAAAGCATGCAAATTAAGCTTTCATTGGTTTGACTACAATCTGCAAGCCTGTCAGAAATATCCCCAGTGCATTCTCGTTTTTTTTTTTTTTAGATAAAATGTATTCAAGTAATAACACAACAGACACATAGATAATAATATCTAAAACTGTTAATTTGCAACAGCAAATGTGGATTAACTAGACAGCAGTGTTAAATCCTTCATAATGTGAGATTCACAAAAAAAGAGTAATGCTAGTTATAGTCTTATTAGCCTGTACAGTTAGTATAATTAGATGCAGACAATTTATGACTCACTGTAGGCACAGGAGTACACTATAAGTACAGAAGAGATATTACCAAAATATTAGACACATAGACCTATTCCTACTTGCAATAAATGCTTTGGCGCATTTGCAACACATCAGTGATGTTTGAGTAAGCTTAGTAAATTGGTAAACTTGATAAAAGGATGATTGTAGCCTTAAACGTCGCTGTAATCCAGGTTCTGCCATGTGTTCCTAATAAAGGCATTTTATTTTATGATAATTTTGGTGCTGGATTTCAAATTCACTTCAATATAAGAATGGATTGTGGCCAGTATGTGCATCAGGCCTTATGTGGATTTCTGCTTAGCCTTATTAACATTTGGTAGTGCCTTCAATCACGTTTTGTCCCCTGTCAGTTAAATACTTAGTACCTTAATAGGCTGGTTTTGTATGAAACAGCCTGCACACTTCCTCTATCCCTAATATCTTACTCTCATTTTTGCCACAATAGATATGCATATACCCATGCCATCCTACCCTTTTTGGTTCCAGCAATTCTTTACAATAGAAAAAGTAGAGTGGCATTCTAGGCATGTGGGTATAGGTACTCGCTTTTGGTTTAAGTATCCCATAAAATACCAGGAGTGTAATGGCATTTCAGGCATGTAAGTATCCATTATCTGTTGCCTTGTAGTATATAAAGTAGCCACAAGTGGCAAAGTTGGTAACCATTATATGTGGTAGTTAATGCACTAATTTAATACAGAGGTTAACTAAGATACCTCTTAGCAGTCCTGCCTAACGAGCTTGATGAGTTCCGGGCGCTCATGGTAACTAAGGGAGCTCTGCCTAGTAACGGCTAGAGATGTCGCGAACTGTTCGCCGGCGAACTTGTTCGCGCGAACATCGGGTGTTCGCGCTCGCCGGAAGTTCGCGAACGTCGAGCGACGTTCGCCATTTTGGGTTCGCCATTGTTGGCGCTTTTTTTTGCCCTCTCACCCCAGACCAGCAGGTACATGGCAGCCAATCAGGAAGCTCTCCCCTGGACCACTCCCCTTCCCTATAAAAACCGAAGCCCTGCAGCGTTTTTTCACTCTGCCTGTGTGTGCTGAAGAGATAGTGTAGGGAGAGAGCTGCTGCCTGTTAGTGATTTCAGGGACAGTTGAAAGTTTGCTGGCTAGTAATCGTTTTGATACTGCTCTGTTATTGGAGGGACAGAAGTCTGCAGGGGTTTGAGGGACATTTTAGCTTAGGTAGCTTTGCTGGCTAGTAATCTACCTTCTACTGCAGTGCTCTGTATGTAGCTGCAGTGGGCAGCTGTCCTGCTTCTGATCTCATCTGCTGACTGCTGCAATAACAGTAGTCCTTGTAAGGACTGCTTTTATTTATTTTTTTGTTGTTTTACTACTACTACTACTACTACTACTACTATAAGAGCCCAGTGCTATTAGTCTAGCAGTGTTGGGGAGTGGGACTGGTGTGCTAATCTGCTGCTCCTAGTAGTTCAGCAGCACCAACTTTAATTTTTTTTTTTAATATTCATTTTTTTTTTATTTTACTTTTTTTTATTTTACTACCGCTGTAGTAGTGTATAAGTTGACCTTTTAGGCATTATTTGCCCTGTAGGCATTATTTGCACACTGTTTTCTTCAACCCGCCATCGAGCTGTGTGACCTTGTTCACATTCTGTCTAAATATCCATAATATTACCGTCTCCAGAAAAAACACCAAACAATGCCTACAAGGTCAACGTATGGCAGTTGTTTAAAGAGAACAGTAGATTACTAGCCAGCAAAGCTACCTAAGCTAAAATGTCCCTCAAATCCCTGCAGACTTCTGTCCCTCCAATACAGAGCAGTATCAAGCAGATTACTAGCCAGCAAACTTACTATCATCTGTCCCTGAAATCACTAACAGCTCTCCCCCTACACTATCTCTTCCAAGCACACACAGGCAGATTTTTCAGATACATTTTTGCCCTTGATCCCCCTCTGGCATGCCACTGTCCAGGTCGTTGCACCCTTTAAACAACTTTAAAATCATTTTTCTGGCCAGAAATGTCTTTTCTAGATGTTAAAGTTCGCCTTCCCATTGAAGTCTATGGGGTTCGCGAACCGTTCGCGAACCGCTCGCATTTTTGCGCAAGTTCGCGAATATGTTCGCGAACTTTTTTTCCGACGTTCGCTACATCCCTAGTAACGGCTCGCATTTTGGTGAAGTACGGGGACATGGTGTGCAGGGATGCACACATCCACCACTGCCTGATATAAGTAATGTATCACTCTATGAAAAAAGGGCTGTATGCTTCCGGTAACTAAGGATGTATTGCCTAGCATCGGCATGTGTAAGGGCGAGGTATGGATACTTGGTTTACAGAACTGCACACACTCACCGCTGCCTGATGTAAGTCTTGCAAAACCTTTAGGAAATCGTTAATTGGGCGCTTAAGATTGCTTGCTGAAAGGGCATGGCATTTAAGGGTAGTTTTACCTCTGCATTTTGCTTGATGTGACTTTTTGGTGTGGCATTTTTCTCTTTCTGATATAAGCCTATCATTTCTGTTATTCCTCTTTTCTAACTACTGTTAGACTTCTAACTCATACATGGATTATGTCTGCTGCATTATATACACGCATGTCTGCATGAACATTTGCAACAGGTGACATGCCTGCAATGTAAACTTCCTGTGGTCGCTAGACAACCACTTTTGGTTTAAATTCTGTCACACTACTGTGGGTCTGCTTGCACTGTTTGATTCCTGATGAAGGTCCCTGTGGGGGACCGAAACGTTGAGCAAAATAAACCTTTGGAAGATTGATTCAGCAAGTCCTGTGCCATTCTTCTGCATTGCTTCTGTTATTTCTTAGCTCAGGCACCCAGGTGAAACAACTGTCTATGGTGTGCACCTTATCTTGCACCTTTCTTCTCAAAACAGAGAACATACAGGCATATACAAAATCCCAAACCTTTTGGTGATTTCAATCCCTCTCACTCAGCTCACAGAGGCAGCCTGTGTCTTTTTCCCCAGCCAGGAGCTCTCCACTCTTGCGCTTGAGCTGCCTTTGTAATTAACATCCTGAGATACCTCAGGACAACTCAAAACACCCAGGCTGGACTAGCAGTCCCGAAACCACTCTGTTAGGAACCTGGACTTTCCCAGGTATCCTAGTAGTGACCACACCACAATATATATATATATATATATATATATATATATATATATATATATATATATGCGCTCAGGGTGCCCGCACTAGATCTTGGTCTAGAGTAGAGGTGCAAGATCAATATTCATAATATGCAGTGATAACGGATCAGCACACTCACTGTAATAGTGAATGAAGTGTTTTTTTATTGGTAACACAGCATTGTATCCGACTTTTCGGTCCCACCTGGGGATCTTTCTCAAGGATCCTTGAGAAAGGTCTCCAGGTGGGACCGAAACTTGGGTGCACACTGCAGAAAAGTCATATAGAATATCATGTAAAGCAAGGCACTCACAGGTCTTAAAATATGGTGAAAAAGAGATAACATTGGAATAACAAATAAACGTTATCTCTTTTTCACCATATTTTAAGACCTGTGAGTGCCTTGCTATTCTATATATATATATATATATATATATATATATATATATATATATATATACATATATAATACACAAAAGCTATGAATATCCTGTAAATTATTTCCTTATAAACGGTGAGTTCTGATGTCATCAGTTATAAACGGTGAGTTCTGATGTCATTTCTGTCACATGACTCACTGAAATTTGTGTATTATAATAAATAAAGTACCCCCAGTTGTAAAATATGAGGATATTAGAAGTTACATCGGAGTTCCATGACCTGTATAAAAACACTCGGCCTTCGGCCTCGTGTTTTTATATGGTCATGAAACTCCTCGGTAACTTATAATATCCTTATATTTTACAAGAGGGGGTACTTTATTCACTATATATTGTGGTGAGGTCACTACTAGGATACCTGGGAAAGTCCAGGACGGAGCTTATTTATGCCCCAGGTTCCTAACAGAGTGGTTCCGGGACTGCTAGTCCAGACCGGGTGTTTTGAGTTGTACTGAGGTATCTCAGGTGGTTAATTTAAAAGGCAGCTCAAGCCAGAGTGGCTGGGAAATACACAGGAAAGCTGTCTGTGTGAGAGGGATTGAAATCACCAAAAGGTTTGGGATTTTATATATTCCTGTATGTTCTCTGTTTTGGGGAGACAGGCGGTAGGTAGGCCTTCTCCTGGTAGTTAGGAAAACTGACCTGTATTAGTTAGAAGCCCATTAAGTGGCAAGGATTTTATTTTGAATTGTTTATGTTGTTTTGCTGCAAGTGAAAATAAACTGCCAGAAAGAAACAACCCCCTTATGAATTCTGATTGTTTCGTGGGCTGCTTTACCCCCAGAAAACTGATCCCAGCTACCTACTCTTTACAATATATATATATATATATATATATATATATATATACTCATTCATGTTATTATTATTTGAAACTGAAATTTTAGGGTTTGTCACCACCTTGAAGGGGTCATTTTTGCACTTCCAAAAGTTTTTCCTGCACTTGGTGAGTTAAGCTGCGAGGGGGCTTCCAGCTGCCCTTGCAGCAGGAGCCTTCTGTGGTTTGTATCATCTTTGTGCCTGTTGACATATTAAACAGTTGACATTAACAAGTACTGTTGGTTTTAAGTTACTTAATTAAAGCTATGGCCAATTTTCTCACAAAATGTACACAAACAGTACTTGGAGCCACAGCAATGTAAAGTTACAGGATGGTTTGGTCCTTTGCGGCTATAATCCCTACACGCCATATTATTTTTATATTTTAGCATAGTTGGTGTAACTATATGGTAGCTGTATAGTTACTGGTGCAACACTAAAGGAAGTAAGACCTATGATTGTGGGGGGACTGCAGTGTTTGCTTATACTTGTATAAAAATTTCCAGCAGCACAGGGTGAGAATGTTTGTTTCTGGAGGGTTTGCTATGCACAGCAGGCCTCTCCAATGTTTTTTTGTGTAGCTGATGCCATATACTGTAGTTACACCACTGATTAAGGTCTAACTTCCTTATAATTAAAACACTCACAGTCCCAAACTCATCCTGTTAATAGTGATCTTATTTCTTTAAAGTTATGTGTTAGTTTTGGTAATTTCCCTCTGAAAAAGTTCTCTCTGGAAAAAGCCACAGTAGGGTATAATCAGCATGTATGACAAAGTAGATACTTTTCTCAAATTAGTGCAACCAGACACAGATATGTCATCCTATAAGAAATAAATCCAAAAAGTGAACATTTCAGTCCACCATTAGGCATTTAATTTGATGTATGGAGACTTGCCAATTTTATAATCATAAACCGTTGATTAACACAGCCCATTTTAAATATATGAGTTTTCAAATAATACCTAGTAAGTCATGGGAGTAAAAATGTACATTGTCTAAATTTTTTCTATGTTTGCAATAATTTTAGCGAGATTAGTAGCATTTAAATTGTACTTATACATTAATTAACCTAAGACTGATCCCACATCACCCATTTGTAAATTAAATTTTACAAAAGCAATTTCTATATAAATGTTTCCCTATGTACAATTGGCATTCTAGAGGGCTGCTGTTAATTAAGATAGTTTATTTTAATGATACCAATTAAGTTTATAATTTTGACAGTACGCCAGTCAATTTTTATTTAATTGAAAATCATCTTTATTTGCAAAAGGCACAGTCTACAGTTCCAGAACATTTGTAGAACTTTAACAAGAGCTGGAATTTACACTGAAATGTTTGTGCAGGTTGTGGCCATTATTAGCTTAGTAAAGTTGCCATCACATGCAGATAAATCTGTTTAAACGATATTGTCTAGTTGAAGCTAGGAAAACTGTGGGTAGCTACCTGCTTACCATTGGACAATGGATACATTTCACTGTGAACGATGAAAATCTTCTAACCTGCCCGATCTATTTTCTGACCAATGTCGAAATAAAAAATCATTAGATACACCATTGTTCAGTGCCCACTAACCTCTTGATAATTTGATGGATTTGTCGGATCGGAGAGAAAAATCTTAACGTCTATGGTGATTGTAAACCCTTTTTGGCCACCCCCTGGTGCCAAAAGTTATACATCATATATCTCTTACCGATGCAGGTCCTGAGTCCCCTTTGCTAAGTGAAAGGTACTGGGAAACTCCTCTCTGGCAGTGCCTCTACGTAATGGGATCCGGGAATACACCTGCGGGTGGCCCCACTAGGAAAACATTCAAATACAAAAAGTACCGTATAACAAATAACTTTATGTAACATTAAAGGCAAAGTAAAACACATTTTCATTCCCCATTCCCCTGGGAATATATGCAGTCCAAGATCCTGGCCCTCTGTGCCAGGCAAAGTCCCGTAACTCCTTTGGAAGACGAGTCTTAATTCCCTTTCCTTAAAGAGTACATTGTTTCCAGGTAGCGTTACCTGCCACAAGTACTTTTCCCAACCAGACAAAGTGCTGCTCCCATGTGGCAGGCACACAAAAAGCCTTGGTCACAAATGGAAGACGTCCTGGATCCTCTCTTTCCCTCTACCCTTCCCCCACGGGGGCTCACACAGAGCTGGCAGGCTCACAAAGAGCTAGAGCAGGCATCCACATCCTTTATCCAAGCACCTTGTAGCTTGCTGCACTTTCTGAACTGTAGCTCCCAGCACTGTATATAGCGCGAGCATTCCAAGTCCAGATTCTGGAATCAGGGAGCTTCAGACCCTCCTGGCCTAGCTCCCAGGCATGGGGCTGCCACACCCCAGCCTCAGAGGCCTCCTGTCCCTACATCCTGGTGGCTGAAATCTCCTCCATGAAGTAGTATCCAGCTAATCTCTGTTGTCTGAGCACATGGCTCTTCTTTTTATAGTGGTGCAGCAGTGACACCTAGTGACTTCCTTTTGTATCGGCCATGCTGCACCAACACAAGGACTCTGGCCCCTGCCAAGCCCCTAGGAAATCCTGTAGCTACGGTCCAAACAGGGGGTTTCCAGCCATGTGGCTGAACCTGGAGGGGAATTAACCCTACGGGTCCCTACATGAGCTTAAGCAATTTCTTTAACTGACCAATCTTTTGTACCACTTTTTGTTAAATATAAAAGGATGAAAATATCAATTTGGAAATCTAGCAAAAAACAAAACCATTTAGGAGGGAGTCATCTACAGAGGTTATTTACAGGCATTCATATCCCTTTGAGGTAATGCAAATTTAGTAGGAACTAATCCAGGTTCTGGGTCTATAGGCAAGGAGGTTGTAAAATATGGGGTAGACATTAAATCCAGTGTAACCATCAAGATGGAGAATATGGGGGTCTGCTGGATTTGTTAAAGTAGTACTTGCTCATTGCGGTGACTTACACTAGCATGTGTTATTTAATGTAAATTCTGTGGGAATATGGTGTGGAATGGTAATTTGTACAAGGTTGGCGAAATGTTGGGGGGCCGAAAGGGATGTGTGGTAGGGCAGATGTTCCTTGATTGAAGCCAAAAATGTATATACACTACCTCTATTTCACGGTTTAGTTGTATGAAGTTTTTAGTCTAAACTTTCTCTCAACTGCAATCACTATCTTTTCACTCTTTGGGAAATACAAAATTGTGCATGTCAAGTTCTTAACATACAAAATAAATGTTCTTAAAGTTAAAAATTATAGATATAGTAATCTGGCATTACACCTAGTTGGGATTATCTCCCACAGTCAAAGTAAATTTCTGGTGTTTGCTGTTCCAAAGCTGGCTTGAATACACTACATGGCTTAATGTACTCCCTAAAACCAACTGCAAACTATAAGGATAAAAACAACACAAATACTTGTCTTAGGTATTATAAACTAACAAGACAATTTGTGTGAGTCAGCAATACCAATATGCTGCTGATCCCGAGCACATCTTTAAGATATATATTTATACCATTTTAACTTTAAATTTGCATAATTTAGAATTCATTAGATAGATGTTACTGTGGAATATTCTTATTGCCACTGAATATCGCACAGGTTACTGAATATGCATACCTTAGGAATGTGCCTAGGTCAAAGGTTAAACATATGTGCAGTGATGGGCGAATTTTTTGCGGCGAAAAATTCGCGAAACGGCGCCCGTTTTTGACGCCGGCGCCCGTTTTTGCCACAAATTTATTCGCTGGCGGTGAAACGCCGAATAAATTCGCCCATCACTACATATGTGAAGTTATACATAGGACTCCTTATAAGTAACGCAAAGTCCTGCTAAATCTTTTAAAGGGATTCTGTCATGATTTTTATTATGTAGCTTTTATTTCTAAATTACACTGTTTACACTGCAAATAATTCACTCTACACTATAAAATTTCATTCCTGAACCAGTGTATTTTTTTTAGTTGTAATATTGGTGTGTAGGCAGCCATTTCAGGTCATTTTGCCTAGTCATGTGCTTTCAGAAATGCTAGCTAATCTATCTGTAGCTTTGTAAATGTTAATATAGATGCACTAGGCTGTAATCTGTTTATGTTAGGGAGGTTACATCTAGGTATTGTAGATTCAACAAGTAAATTTACAGCTTGCCACTAGTGGTCACTGGATTCCAAATTGGATAAGGTTAGCAATTACATATTCTGTTGCTAGAAATTAACTTAAAGGAGAAGGAAATTATTTTTTTCCTTTGGGGGGCCAAAAGTTATGCACCCCCAAGTATTTGTATTTACTTATCTGACACCCCAGGCCAGTGCTCCTATCAGCAGAAACCTGCACCGACACCGGATTTCTACCAGCTAGCACAACAGAGCGATCCTCTTCTTCATCTCTTCATTTTTTAAATTTCTCTGGGCAGATGCATGCACAGTTGAAAGGAAAGCCCTTGAGCTATATACTGTATGTAGGGGCTGCATGACAAGGGATCTAAATGACCAGCAGCCAGATTATATCGATTCATGTTTAAAGATTGGCAGAATCAGATGCAGCTGTGATTGGGTGAGAAGGAATGAGACAAGGCAAGGAAAAACTGGGCTGGGGGTGGAGAAAGGAGAGGGATGTGATGTCAGGGGAAGAAGCAGTTCACTTTCTTATCTTCTGAGCGGGTAGAAACACTCACAACACCCCCCCCCATTGCTTGCATATTTTGTGAGTTTCTCTTCTTTATGTTCTCATATTATCTATAAATATTTGAATGTGGATGTTTTTACCTCTTGAGGCACAATTGGCACTGGCTTCAGGCTAGGTTTTTTTTGCCTTCCTCTGGATCAAAACAGTGGATGTAATGTATTTTAAGCTTATTTGTCACAGCAGCTGTAGGACCTTGGAGTAGTGCACAGGAAATTTTAGAAGAGGAAGAAAGGAGTCTCTCTCCTGTGACTGCAAGGTGGGTTGATTGATACAGACTCTGCTACTACTTGTGCTAGGTGACAGACTGTTTAGATTTCCTGTCATTGAGACACTGCAGATTCAGGGCATTCCAGAGCTGGGATTCGTTACTGGGGGCTCTTTCTACCTATAGGACACCAAGCCTTTGTCTCCTGTGGATTATATTGCTTTTCCTCATTTGAATCCACACACACACACATATATATGTACTATACTACTTTTATTATATAAAAACAACACTGAAATGAACTGGTACTTATACACAACTGGTGCTAAGTCACAATAAGTACAATCCTGATGGGACCAATAGCTGTTAAACGGCAAACTTTAAAAACGGTTCAAAGGACAAAGTTTGATTGCTGGTTCCAATAGTATTGATCAGTATGTGATGAAGTGCAGCAATTACCAAACAAGTTACTGTTGTCACCCCAAAAACACCATTTTACATTCAACCAATTGTGAGGGTCATCCCTCACATTTATGCTATGGCTACTTTGTGTGCCATGGGCCTTAGTATCTTATGCATTACCGCAGGCAGCATAAAACTGAGAAGACATTTACTGTATTTGAAAAATGGTAATATTTTAAATAGAAAAAAAGAGAGTTTGATTGTTTCAAAGGCCCTTCACCTTTATAGCAGACCATTTAATATCATAAGCATGACAGACTGTGCACAAAATATTTAGAAATAATACAGAAAGGTGACCTTTTGTATTGTCTTATTTTACAGTCATGCTCCTAACAATTCCATATAAAATGACTTGAATGCAAAACAAGTTCAGGGCATCAACATTTCAAATAAATATCATTCACAGTAAACCACAGAAAGTGCAAATAATCTTCTGGTTAGTTCTTGACATCTGGGAAGTAATAAAACAATAATCAAAGAACAACCTGCATCAATATGATCTTAAAGTCAGTCACCTTGCTGCAGTGTGTACAGTAATCTGATGGAATAACAGAAAACAGACAATCCTTCTGAAATGTAGTTTTTGGACATCTGGCTTCTGGAAATATTAAAAAATTAATTTCTCAGACAATTAAGAATAACAAAACTAAAATATCAAAAGTTAGTAGGGGTCATTTATGACCACAAGAGCAGTTGAGGCCCACAAAAATCCCAAAAGTGTGTGTGTAAAATTCCAATAATTAAAAGTACTTGCATCAACATGCAGTCCATGCATTTCCATATACAATAGTTGAACTCAGAGTTGCTGCCTTTCTACCTGTGACTATTGATGCAGAGGACCCCTAAAACTACCACCGCCTCAGAACGAGACAGTGGCTCCAAAGTTCCCACAGCACACTCCATTAATAGGACAAAAGAATTAGGGACACATTTCACTTGTATGCCAAATGCTGGGAATGATGACAACTGGACTCAGGAAACTGTCAGCACTATTAGCAGGACTGGAACTAGGGGTACAAGAGGCACCTGC
The DNA here is from genome assembly GCF_017654675.1 of Xenopus laevis. NCBI lineage: Eukaryota > Metazoa > Chordata > Amphibia > Anura > Pipidae > Xenopus > Xenopus laevis. The sequence goes on from NC_054386.1 coordinate 68,731,827, forward strand.
CTTGGGCCCAACATAAAGTATCTTCTGCCTACTATTAACTATTAACTATGAACTATGGGATATAGTGGTTAGAGGTATTTTGATACCCTTTTATCAAGCTACACATAAAACACAGTAAGGGCCCCTGCCAAAGCTTATTAGGTTGTCATTTTATATATATATATATATATATATATATATATATATATATATATATATATATATATATATATATGGCTGTCTTAGCATTTTCTGTTCTGATTGTACCCATTTGTGTGGCCAAATCTACTTAACTTAATGTTTAAAACAAGCTTCACAGAATTTGCCTACACACTGCCTTGCCTTTCTGTATAGTTGTTCAAACTTTTGTGCCTCACCTGGGCACCTCTATTGTGGAGTGTATTTTTCTTGAGTTCATTGAGTCACTCTCCTCCCATAATTGCATCAAAGAGATTATTTTTGTATCCTTCCCCTTTTTATTCTGTCAGGGTTATCCCTAAAACTGAGAGACTTCACAGTGCTGGAATGCTCCTTAATATTGGGATTTATTATCCCACATTTTCCATGAGTCACCAAAATGTGAAAATGTAATTATGAAAATAGAAATTCATTTCTATGAAATAAGCAATTAATTTATTTAATAGTATGCAGAAAGAGTATGCCAACTGCATTCTTAACAACATGAGATGGTTTCTGCCTCTGCAGGGCAAAAGTCCTTTAGGCTGCGAAAATAAAGACATGAGTCAAAAAAAAAGAAAAATGGACTGCATGAAGGATATTTCTAGTATGGATTTAGTGGTTGAAGGATGAAATCTAAAGAACTACATAACACAAAATATAAGTCCTGGAATCTCAGGTGCTCACTGCTCACTTCACAAATCATTGTAGGCTTGAAATGTAATGATTAAGTTCACTCCAATGCTACTGAAGATTAACTGTCAATAAAATAGTTATTGAGTAATAGCAGACACCAAATAAGCAGGTAAGTGGGATAAAGCAACATACCTAAACCATATTGTTCTGATTCTTTCGTGTTTGTTATCACTCAATAAATCTTTTAGTGAGAGTCAATTTATTTATTACATTAGGGGGGTTATTTATCAAAATCCCAAGTTTTTTTCCTGAAACCACTCGGACCAAATCCGCACGGACTTCCCCCCTTATTTATCAATTCATTTTCACAAAGATTTCTTGTGCGGGAAAAGACTCCTACGTAATTTTTTGGATTTGATGCCGGAAAACTCCAAATTTATAAATCATAAAATCCTTGGTTTATTGTAAATAGCCCAGCGATATATTCAAAGTATCAATGAGACATCTGCCATTGACTTCTACATGAATTCGTCAGGTCTGATTTGGAGTACTTTTTTATTCGGACTTTTAACACGATCTGTGTTTAATAAATCTCGAAAAAAATCTATTCGACTTTAATAAATAACCCCCTTAATGTTTGAAGAGCCCCGTTATGGGATACTTGTTTTACATAGCAAGAAAAGACCATGAAATAATCTGCTGTTAAATTTCTGAGGTTAAAATGCAGTTGTCGTGATCAGGTCTGTACTAGGATTCAAGATAGGCTACTTCCATATTAGGAAGTGGGAAGTTTGGTCACAAAACGCATTAAGCCAGCCAAATGCCTTCACCACTGATGTACAGGATTTAATGATGTTCAATAAGGTAAATTGATTTTAACACTAATGGATGCCTCCATCGCTGACTGACCAGGCATGTGAGACCCCTACTAGTTAATGTTTTTTTTGGATCCTGGCATTTCAAGTAAATAGAGACCCTAAGGGCTCTTACTCACTGGCGTTCTGACCTGCGCTCCCCTGCGTTCCGTTTTTTGGCGTTCAGCCGCAGGGGAGCGCAGGAATAGACGCATGTCATTATTTCAAATGGGGCTGTACTCACTCAGGCGCGTGTAGGCGCCGAACGCAGGTTGAGACGCAAAATGCTGCATTTTTCCTGCGTTCGGCGCCTACACACGCCTGAGTGAGTACAGCCCCATTTGAAATAATGACATGTGTCTATTCCTGCGCTCCCCTGCGGCTGAATGCCAAAAAACGGAACGCAGGGGAGCGCAGGTCAGAACGCCAGTGAGTAAGAGCCCTAACAGTCCCCACAAACCCACTTAATTATGACTGTCTACAGCAGGGGTTCCCAACCTTTTTTTACCCATGAGCGACATTCAGATGTAAAAAGAGTTGGGGAGCAACTCAAGCAGGAAAAATGTTCCTGGGTGTTCCTACAAGGGACTCTGCTTTGCAGTACACCTGCCTCCAAGTCAGGACTTCTAAAACAAGCACCTGCTTTGAGGCCACTGGGAGCAATATCCAATGGGTTAGTGAGCAGCATGTTGTTTATGAGCGACTGGTTGGGGATCACTGGTCTATAGCATCTTACATCAGCCCCTCTGGCATATGCCAACATCTACAGATTGCCAGTCTGGGATTGGTCATGATCTATTTCTTACTTTTTTTCATATTATTTATTCCAGCCTTTTATCTGTCTGCAATTGGAAATTTGCAAGATCTCTGGGGTACCAGAACACCCTCAGCACTGCTAAACTAGCTCTCACAATGCAGGAATCAATCAGTTGCTTTAGTAAATAGTGCAAAGCTTACAAATCTGCTTTGAAGGTGTTATTTGTTTATAATAATACAAACATCCCAAGTGGTTTGAGAAACTTATATTACTATTACTATTATTTTGCCTTTCTAAGTCTTTCACAAGATTTTTTAAAGTCTAGTCAGCAAACTTACTTCAAGCCAGCAATTGTTCCATTTAACTCCATCTAAATGAATACATGTCATTTGTGAGCAGTTTTTAAACATAAACTCACTCAAAAATGCTTATACAGCACTTACTACTTTCCATGGCATTTATTTCAAGGCATTATAAGAGCCGATTTACAAACCAGCTGCAGATAAACTAATAAAAATGGATCATTATGGAATGTGCTTTATTTAGACATGGTGGTTACTGTTAATGTCACTCTTGCTTTCTTTATGTGTATAACTAAAAAAGAATGTAAAGGGCATCTAAACCACTTGCAGCAGCCCAAAATATCTACTGTATCGGTATAACTATATATAACTAATAGTACTTGCTATAGTTATTGCACTCCTTGTTAACATGTTACCTTATTTAATCTGTATGGATGTGAAGTACCTTTATGTAACAAAATTAAGATGCATATATATGTCTCAAAACTACATTAATACTTGATGATTGTATTTGTAAAAAATGATTTGTGCCTTTTGAGTAATTATTTATGGCAATGTTGATGTTTGATAAGTAAATACACAAATCAGTACAGCAATAGGTCACATAGTGGATCAGGTAAATAGCATAGGGTTAAGGAATCATTAGCTCCGCTGCATTTAGCCTACATGTTTTTGCAGGCTGAGAGAAGCGGATCCACTCCCTGCCCCAGCTCCATTGATCTGCATTGCTTCTGCTTGCATGCCGACACACACAGAGGAGCAGAAGTTGACCCAAAAATACGAAAGTAACCATTTTCCGGGTCGACCTCCATTACGCTGCATGTGCCTGCATGCAAGCAGAAGCTACATTTTTCAGTGCAGGTCAATATTGACCAGGGTGCAGAACAGAGAACAGTAAAGCCAATGATCTATGTGTCCTTGCCCTAAAGAAATGATCAGACTAATGATTAGTAGGGATGTAGCGAACTGCCGATTTGGTGTTCGCAAAAAATGCGAACGTTCGCGAACTTCGAACACCGCTAAAATCGTTCGATTCGAACGATCGAAGGATTTTAATCGTTCGATCGAAGGATTTTCATTCGAATCGAACGATCGAAGCCATTCGATCGAATGCTTTTCATTCGATCGAATGCTTACAATCGTTCGAACGAATGGAAATCGTTCGATTTTTAGCGGTCGAAGGAATTCGAATGGTCGAATGGTCAAACGATCGAACGCGAACTCAAAATGCGAACGTTCCCAAACGTTCGCGAACATTCGGCGGACGCGAACGGTCGAAGTTCGCGCGAACTAGTTCGCGGGGGAACAGTTCGCTACATCCCTAATGATTAGAAAGATTTAACTATTAAACATTTTCCTTATTGCCATCAAACTGTTTTTGTTCATTAGTTTTCTAATTTCTAACCTATGTACCTTATGGAATTAGTCCTTTTGCTTCCAAATTTTTCCCTGAAGTTACATATCTTTGTGCAGTCTCTGTCCACTCTTATACACAGGATCTGCCCACACACTGCCTGGTCTATCTGTACAGTTGTTCAAACGTAGCGCTATTTTGGAGTGTATTTTTCTCAGGGCCACAGAGCCACTCTCCTCAAACAAAGACAATGATGGTGTCTCCTTCACTTCTTTAATTCTGTCAGGGTCATCCCTAAAACTGAGAGACCTCACAATGCTGGAACCATCTTCACTATTGGTATGCCGTATCCCACATTCTCCATGAGATATCAAAATGTGAAACTGATATTATCCAATAAGAAATAGGCAATCAATTCCTACAAGAATATGCAGAAAGAATATGACAGTTTGAAGGTTGGTTGAAGGATTTTTCTAGTATGAATTTAATGTTTGAAGGGTAGCAACTAAAGAACCATACAGTGCCAATACTAAATAGCTGTACAGAAGCCAATATCAACCTGCATCTTCCTAGGCAGCCAGCGGCATACTCACACTGCCCTTTGCCCCAGCCCTACTCTGTATGTGAATGAGTGCATATGCATATAAGTGCAGGGGGAGTGCATGAGTATGCAGCATCAGGGTGGCAGAGGACAAATACCAATGATAAGTGGGCAGTGGGGGACAAGGGCCCAAAGTAGGGGTAGGCAGACAGAAGAGGTAGGTGCCTTGTAGCCCTCTCCCCCTCCATTGGGCACTAGACAAGTGCCTCTTCTGTTTACATCTAGTTCCAGCCCTGGTAGCAGTAATCTGAGTTGATTACTCATTTGTAATCCAACATTGTAGGGCATATTAACTAAAACTCGTATTTTTCAAATTTTGTTATTAAAACAAATTTGTCCTAACGCCCTTTCACAATCTGGCTTAATTTACTAACAATTCAGATTGAAAATAGTCCATGCGGGTAAAGTCTTGACAAAATTTGGTTAGCTTTTTAATCAGCGGATAGTGGATCAGGCAAATAGCATAGGGTTAAGGAATCATTAGCTCCGCTGCATTTAGCCTACATGTTTTTGCAGGCTGAGAGAATCGGATCTACTCCCTGCCCCAGCTCCATTGATCTGCATTGCTTCTGCTTGCATGCCGACACACACAGAGGAGCAAAAGTCGACCCAAAAACACGAAAGTAACCATTTTTCGGGTCGACCTCCATTACGGAGTTTGCAATTTCAGCTATCTAGTAGGATCTAGGATCCAAATTACCCTAGCAAACTTGCATTGATTTGAATAAGACACTGGAATATTAATTGGAGAGGGCCCTAATATAAAGATGAGTGATAAAAAGTAGCAATAACAATACATTTGTAGCCTTACAGAGCATTTGTTGATAAGCTGGGGGCAGTGACCCCAATTTGAAAGCTGAAAAAAGTCAGAAGAAAAAGATGAATAATTAAAAACTATAAAAAATAAATGAAGACCAATTGTAAATTGCTTAGAATTGGCCATTCTATAACACAAAAAGGTTAGCTTTTGTTAAAACTCTCTCAGAAAAATGTAAGGCTTCATAAATAGGCCCCTGTGTTTTAAACTAAGCTGACTGAATGATCCCTGTATATTTACTTCTGTTTTATTTTCATAAATGTTTACTGTCAAGTGGTATCCATCTATTAAACTCTGGGCAATAGCACAGTTTGCATCAGTGCTGATTTACATTATATTATTTCATATAACAATGGAACGTCACATTAACAATTTTACGGCTAGATAGAGTGTGTATTTAAAATATAGTTTTAGCTCATAAACATATTGCCCATAAACAAAATGATCTATTAAGTGTTTTAATAAAAATAAAAATTCCAAGGGTTAACTTCTAAAGAAAGTCATGACCCTTGGAAAACAGTGAGTACAAGGATGCACAATGCAGTAGAATTCCAGGTTGGCATTTTGAGCATAAAGCATTGTGGGCTTAAAGAAGAACTAAACCCTAAAAAATAATAGGGCTAAAAATGCCATGTTTTATATACTGAACTTATTGCACCAGCCTAAAGTTTCAGCTTCTCAATAGCAACAATGATACAGGACTTCAAACGTGTCACAGGGGATCACCATCTTGGAAAGTGTCTGCGACACTCATATGCTCAGTGGGCTCTGAGCAGCTGTTGAGAAGATAAGCTTAGGGGCTGTTGCAAATTATCAAACAGAAAATGAGGTTAGTCTTTAATAAAAGCTGATGCTATTGGGTGGAATATAAAATTATGATGCTAATTGTACTAGTTTCTGTGCTGCCATGTAGTAATTATCTCTATTAATTACTAATCAGCCTTATATTGTGACATTTCTATTCTATGTGTACTGTACATTTTGAGTTGGTCCCTAAGCTCATTTACTGACATCAGCACAAAGCATGTGCAGTGAATCAGCAGAAAAGAAGATGGGGGAGCTACTGGGGCATCTTGGTGACACAGATCTTTACTGCTAAAGGGCTGTGGTTGCCTTTGGCTGGTACAGAAGACAAAAACATAATGTACAATATTTCTAGCCTACTTCTTTAGTTTAACTTTCCTTGTCCTTTAAAGTTTATTGGGTAACAAATGCTGTTGCTATTATATGATCATTGGGTAATAGACACCAAGTTCCTTGCCATCCTATGGGGCCATGCAATCTCGGTTTAAAATCTGTTGTACAAAAGACCTTAAAAAAATATTGCCTACCTAAAATTGGGTTAACCTGTTCTTTTTTCAAAACACAGGAATTATTCAGCCTGCTATTTTGTCATTTGAGTCCAAGCATAAGTAGTGTCAGTCTAATTCAGTGCCTTATTATTTTCAATACTATCATAAATTACTGGATTAATTAACCAAATATTCTGTGGTTATCCTAGGGTTAATGTCATGTGCCAGGATCCAAGAATATTAACAAGCCTTAGAAATATAAAAATAATAATATGTATATGTGATAAAATGTTTTTTCAAATACTTCATTGCGCTAGGGCACAAAATTGGTCCTTGCTTTGTATTATTTCATTTCTTAAGAAATTACTTTTATTAAAAAATCGTATGAAATCTAAACTTTTGCCCTTTTTTTTTTTTTCTTAAGCAGTTTGCTTTTCTGAAACTATATCAGATGTGCACCTTGAAAACCAGAACAAATGGTGAGATCATTATGGCTTCCATCTCTCAGTCTAAAAGTTGTATAACGTCCAATATGTGATTATTGTTTTTGACCTAGAGATGGGGGAATTGTGCCTTCTGGATAGTTGCCAATAAAAGCATTTGCTTGTAGCTTGTACATTAAAAGAGCCCTCTGCCTCTCAGTCTGTGCACATATTTTTCTAACAAAGGCATCTGTGATAATGCGTGTAGGCATATTGTAAAATTGCAGCAAATACTTTTCTTGAGTGGGGTTTTGGCCTATTTGCTTCTTTAGAACTATAATGCACTATGATAAGACAAGAGTATAGAACTGCAGAGGTAATTTCAAGTTGTTATTATCATTTTCTGCTATGTTGAATACTGCTGAATGTACTGTGAGCTGGCATTTGTATTATGAATAAACACTTTGGCAAAATTGAACATATGGTTTTATTTTTTATGTATATATATATATATATATATATATATATATATATATATATATATATATATATATATATATATATTATATATAGGCTAATTGCCATTGTAGTGGGTTTATTTATAGAGGTAATAAGCAATTAGTGATAAGTAATATACCCATATTAGACATGCTGTGTCACGTTCGGCACCCTATATCCAGAACCCAAGCTAAGCTCCCTGGTCACGGCTCTCACTTAAGCCTATAAACGCCACCTTTAACCTCGGGAGGAGCCCTCGACTAATCAGATGCTGCCAGGTCTTATTTGAGAGAGGAGCAAAGCTAACGGTTCTGGACCAGCAAAGGGGCACAATCGTCTGACCAGGATACTGGGAGGAAGAACACCACCAGGAACAGGCAGGCTGGGCCATTACAAGCAGAGAATCATCAGACAGGCCGGATAGGAGAATGTTGAATAATCAGTGGACAGGCAAAGGTCGGATTGGAGAGGTCAGAGTAGTCACTAGCAGGCAGGATCAGGATTGGAGAGGTCAGAGTAGTAAAGCAGGAAGGCAAGGGTCAATACACAGTATAACAGATGGGAATAAACTAAGCAAGGTACCTAGGAACTTTATAAATATAACCTAACAATGGGCAAGGTGCTGTAGACTAAACTCCCCTTATATAGTTTTTGAATTTGGTGCCATTGCGCACTGATGTCACACGCCAGCGTCACTGCGACTTTAAGAAATGGAGGTGCGCACCACGCGCACCTTAGAGGAAGCTGGCACTGGGGAGAAAGGAACAACGTGGTGGGCATCCATGCCGAAAGAGCAACGATGGACCCCGCCGCCCACAAGACCACCAGGGTAAGTCCTTACATTCTGTCAACAAGTTCTATACTTCATTTAATCATTGTTCCCTTTCTGGTGCCCCTGATGAATTTTAAAACATGGGGGTAACCTTTTATATTCACTTATAATATCTTACAGGCATTAATTACAGGCATTTAATTTGGTGGTTATTTTTGTGTATTTTTTATATCTAACTAAAATTAATTATGTGGTAAGTAAGCAGTACAAATATAAAGATAAATCCTGGTGTCAGATATAACAAGTTTATAAACATTTTGCATGACAGTTTTATGGCGAGCAAACCAGAAAAATGCTATACTGGATTTAGTGATCTCTTATGACCCAGAATGCATAGCAAATGTGCAAGTAATTGAACCTCTGGGTAATAGTGACCATAATGTGATATGGGGAGGCACATTTTTTTCTCTGAAAAAAACTTTTGCCCAAAAAATACACTGGCGCAACCAAAATGCTGAATTTCAGAAAAGCCCATTTTAGTGCCTTAGAGGGCTGCCCTTCAGAGCATAGATTGAGGCATTAGGATTTCAGCTAAAAACACAGAATAGAAATGGGTTTCATTTAAAATTATATTAAATAATTACTGTTCTTCCCTTAAAGGGAAACTATTGTGAATTGAAAATAAAAATACTGAAATAAGAAGTTTTCCAAATATAATCAATTAAAAATTCTGTACCGTTTCTGAAATAAGCAAGTTTATTTTCACTATCCCTCTCTCAGCATTCTCTATTTATGAAGGAGTTGGGTGTCAGATATTCATTGGCAGTTAGGTCCAATATATCTTATAGGGGGGTCTCCTTTTTCCTACAAGATGTATTAGAACTCACTCTATTAAAATCACCAGACATCTACATGCAGGATTTGTGCAAAAGGCAGTTATTTTTGAGTGAGCTCTAATTCATCTGTTCGGAAAGGAAGCCCCTCCCCTATAAGATATTTTGGATCCAACTGTCTCTCTAATGCTTTATTTATCAGTCTTTCCAGTTGACACAAGGTCATCTACTCCAATTAGAAGATAGGAGGTTCCGTCTAAATATTCTGAAGGGTTTTTCAGTGATAGCTGTGAAGATGTGGAATTCTCTCTCTGAACCAGTTGTACAGGCTGATACATTAGATAGCTTTAAGAAGGGGTTCGATGGCTTTTTGGCAAAGGAGGGAATACAGGGTTATGGAAGATGGTTCATAGTACAAGTTGATCCAGGGACAAGTCTTGGCTATCTTGGAGTCAGGAAGGATTTCTTTCCCCATCTGAGGAAAATTGGAGAGGCTTCAAATGGGATTGTTTACCTTCCTCTGGATCAACTAGCAGTTAGGCTTCAAATGGGTTTACCTTCTTCTGGATCAACTAGCAGTTAGGCAGGTTATTTAGAATTAAAAGGTTGAACTTGATAAACCCAATTATCTATGATGTTACTTCAAAAACAGTACAGAATTTAGTCACTTCACAGATACTTCGGCTATTTGCTCCTCTTCATGGAATCTGGCACAAACATAGCATAAGTTGTAACCAGCGATAATTTTCCCTAGCAAGTATCCAGTTCCAAAAGTACAAGGCTCCCACAGTGTTGCTCTTTAGCCAGTCTCTTTGTCTCCTGAACCTGACTGTTTGGGTCAGAGTCCCTTCGCTCCCCTTGTTGAAGCTTCTGCTTGCTGTACTAACTAACCTCAGCCTCACTCTTAGAGACCTATTTATGAAGCCTCAAATGTATCTGGTTAAGTTTTAAAAGGGAAAAAATCTGAATTTTTTGAGAAAAAAACCTCAAGATGTATTATGCTCTGAAGCTGCTAATCTGAATATGAAAAAACTCCAGCTAAAACCTCAAATCAGAACCATGTAGAATTCAATGGCAGTTGGTACCTTTAACAACTGAAACATGGTTTGTGCCTTCATGATTCTTAATAGTTTTATGTTTAAAGTTGGTTTTCATTCAATAATCCGATACATTCGAGTTGTCAAGGAGACAATTTGATAAAGTCGAGTTTTTGAGGAGACAATTCAAAAAACGTGCATGATTCAAATTGACTCACGATTTTGCCACAACTTTTTCCTGCACAGAAAAGACATCCAACCTTTGCAAGCAGCTTGTATTTTCTTCCCGTGCTTGCGTAGTTTATCTCCAGTTTCCGCCCACACTCCAAAAACACACATGAAGGTTTATTGGCTCCTGATAAAATTAGCCTTAGGGACCATAGATAAACTTCCAAGGTGCAGTGAATTATATATAAACTCTGTAAAGATCTATATAAAGGATAACAATAAAAAAATATCATCAAGGTAGTCGACTACAAGAAGGTCTATTGACAATGTCTTGTAAAGGGCTTTGACATTGCAGAGGCTATAGGAATTTATACAACTAAACCCAGATGTCCCATTTAATACAGAAAATTGTGTCACAGCATTCCATCTAATTAAAGTATTTACCATTATAATCAATGGTACTTTGGTATGCTAATGAAAAGGTTAAATGCATCAAATGAGTTAAGATGACTTTAGATAATACCGTTTCTTCAGTTAATCCTGAGTCATGACACAATTAACACACAAATCCAAGTGGCTTCATCTACAGTATACAAAATATTTTTGAAGATTGTTTTCAATTTATCTCCCTCATGGATTCAGATGAGATAAAATGCTCCTCTGAGATTCAATTTGGAGAGAACATTTGCCCCCTAAAGATGTTTGGAGTTGAGAGGAAGGAAATGACTATTTGTAATAGTTATCATATTAGGGTGTCCATAATTGATACATGGGTGAAAACTCCCCATTCTTTTTTCCCACATATAAAAAGCCTGAAACAGGAGGAGAGAAAGACTGGAGAAACACTTGTTGTCCTTTGAGTATACTCCTTCATTTATTCCATTCCAAAGGAGATTGAGAATTGGTTGAGACTGGTTGGTAATCATAATGGAAAAGAGGTCGAACATTTTGGCAGTTTTTTTTTACTAAAGATGTCTCAGAAGCATTTTCTTTGAATGCTTGAAGAGGAAATAGAGAGGTTAAAAAGCAACAAACTTATAGACAATTCTTTAAACAAAGAGAAAGAAAAAACTCCAGTGCATGGTTTGCCTTTAAAAATAATTATTACAGAAAATTATATTAGTACCACAATGTGACTGAGTAGTAAAACCATCAGTGCACTTACCTTTAACTCATAGGCTCTAGTGAGAAAGCGCGACTTTCCGTGTTTCGCCGCCGCTGAATAAATTTGGCAGCGCAAAGGTTTTTTTTTTTTTTTTACACCAGCTACGGAATCAACACCTGCGTCAATTTAGATGCCACCGATGATTACCGGACGACCATTGACTGATGGGCACTGGCGTCAACTTTGACACGGGTGCTCATTTTGACAACGAATTGTTGCCGGCATCAAAAGCCGCGTTTTGGGAATTTTCCGGCAGTTTCGCAAATTACAAGGGAAATTTACTCTAAACCATTCCCTGTTTTAAAGGCTGAATAGCAGCTATAGGCAATATTTGGCTACAATATGTACACAAAACACAGAAAGAAATCTTCAGTGATCGCTCTAACCCATGCTGTGGTGTTGACCATCCGCTAGAAACACCCTTGTGCCAGCACTCAGTCTAACCCACATTCTGGTGTTGACCAGTTACTATACATGATAAAAAGCCAATATTTGTTCGCAAAGAGAAAGAGAAAAATTGCCTTTTTGCCTTTAAAAATAATTATTACAAAAAATTAGGTGTCAAGGTAATCCTTGAAACAATATGGGATTTAGGAACAAATTTGATTGGAATTCCAGTATTGGGGAATTATGTAGATTAAGCCAGTATAAACCCAGAAACACTGGATTTTAGGGACAGTTAATAATGCACAAAGAGAACCTCAGATGGAGATGGATCTCAGTATTGTCTAGTAGTGCCAGAATCTTACAGTCTTGAGTGAAAGTAAAGACCAAGGAGGAGGCTTGAGCCAGGAGAACAGGTCAAAATCCTATATGCGATTTCTACAGGGTAAGCAGTCTCAAAGTAAGAATTAAGATAATGGTCGGGGTGGCAGCAATCAGAGTAATCAAATCAAGTAGAAAACGAATAAATCTACTTTCATTGAACCCAGGTCTTCTGTATCCAATTGGCACTAGAGCATTAATCTCATGATGATGTCATTGCACTTGCCAGTACAGTAATGTCCCCATATTGTGCTTACTGCAAAAAAACAGGGAAAGCAAGCATGATGCTTTCTTGCAAGGTTAAACATTCAGCAAAGCTAATGGTTCTCAAGTCCTGAACCTGGCAGCTGGCAGTATATCTTTGAGAGATATATGAGATAAGAGGAAACAAAAATAAAAAAAAAACTACACTTTTGTGTATTTCATTTTTGACTAGGTCCCATTTAAACCAGGTAAGATATTATTTAATATAATTTGGCCATAAATAGCATTTTTAATTAGAATGTGTGAATGAGGTTAGGCTTATGGTCATGGTTGTTCTCATCGATTTGGTAGACTGCTAAGAATCTTTCTGGATTCCTCAGTTTAAAAATTGTTGGCCTTTCCTGACTGTTGGGACATTTTTACAAGAATTGACAAATTATAAAACGTATCACAATGTGTTTAACTGGCTTGAGCAGTCAAACACATTAATTTCCCATAAGGAATTACTTCTCAGTCCAGATTTGTAAATCTAAAGGTGACAGTAATGTTTTACCGACCTTGTTACCACTCAGTGATAAGTGATGATAAATCAGGCCTACTGAGATTACAAAAACCTCTTCATTTTGTCAAGGAAATTAAGTTAAGCAAGTATTGTGCCCCAAGAGAATACTGCAAATGAACTACTTAGTTTATATACAAGATTGTAATGGATTATCTGCCGCTATGTGCGTGTGTGTGTAATGATTTTACATGCAACTCTTTGTCATTATGGCTAAAAAGCATAACCAGATCCTCCACAGTTAAAAAAAGTACCAGTTTCATATTAGCAATAATAAAATACTCTAATACAATAGCTGAAAATGACCCATGTGAGATTGGATGGGAAGTATGTGGTCACTCTCCATAATTTAGCTTGTCCATAATGACCACAATATTACTTTCAGCTGCACATTTACTCACAGTGTATTTCCTTGCACAAGTTGTATTGCATTTTCTTTGTATCTCTATTAGTCAGCCTTGCAAAATTTGTGTATTTAATTTTACTGTATTTTATTTTTTCTGGTACAATATTGATATAATAACTTACTTTTAAATTAGGTGGAAAAGGTTGCTATACATATTAAATTCCTAAGCAAACAAAACAAGATATGTATCAGAAGCCATTCCTTTTGATTAGTAAGGAGCACAAATACACTTTAAAATGATATTCAATGTTTGTTGTTTCAGAATAAAATTCATTCTTCCTAGATCATTTGATAAAGTTACATGTTATGTAAAACCTTTCAAGAGATTTTTATTTTGTCCATGTATTTCATTAACATTAGGCTTCAATTGCTAAAATACCTGTTAGTTTTAATGGGGCAGTCCTTACTAAATGGGCAGGCATTACTGAAAACGAAGCAGGCCTTAGACAGATCATGGCAATGGCAGGAGGTAACTGGATGAGATCTGGCCATTTTGTGGAAAAAAGCATCTATTTTTTTTTTTACTTTTTGTAGGTTATACGGGCCTATAATGTGATCCAACAATGCAACAATCCTCATAAATTAAATTATGCCCTTGGTCAGGTGATCAGCATAAATTACTCTTTAGAAAAAGGGAACTATCGTATTACATATGTTATAATATAGCATTATCACAGGCGCTTTACCACCAACTAATGTAGTGGCAACACAAAAACAGTTAAAGAGTGCACAGCAGCAACCAGAAACAATCTTCTTTCCAGTCTAATAGGAACAGAGAAGCAGAATAAATAAGAATAATTTCCATAGAGTGAAATAAAATACAGTAAGGAGTCTCATTCCAATCTTGAGCAAATTAAAACACAAGAACAAATAAGGCTACTCAGGGAGTAAGCTGGTGAGCCACTTTGGTAGACAATAACCATAATTAGCAGACAATAAAAGCAAATGTACACCGGGTAACTGAAACCAAATGGATCTTTCTTCTGTTAGATGGAATTAGTACAGGTATAGGACCTGTTATCCAGAATGCTCGGGACTTGGGGTTTTCTGGATAATAGATCTTTTCGTAATTTTTGATCTGCATACCTTAAGTTTACTAGAAAATCATGTAAATATTAAATAAACCCCAATAGGCTGGCTTTGTTTCCAATAAGGATTAATTATATCTTAGTTTGGATCAAGTACAAGCTACTGTTTTATTATCACAGACAAAAAGGAAATAGTTTATATAATTTTGGATTATTTGATTATAATGAAGTCTATGTGAGATGTTTTTTTTTTTAATTCAGAGCTTTCTAGATAATGGTTTTCCAGGTAACGGATCCCATACCTGCACAATCCCTGGATGGTTTAGGTAATAAGGTAATTAGTTCATATTTTGGTGCATTTGGGATGGCAGCGAGTTATTCAGGATACAATCTAAAGGAGAATGTAACTACATACAGTATAAGGACATAGCAGGAAGACAATTAAGTAGTTCTGGATCTTCAAACATAGTGCCACAATCTGATATTGATTGGACAACTGTAAAATCTGGTTGGGTGAGAAGCACTTCAAGCTATAGAAGTGCTTTTGCGGTTTTCAGGCAACTAGTATACATTAGCCCCTTATGATAGGAATGCTGGCCAAAGGGCCTAATTTGGACCTCATGGGTAATTTTGCCTGTTTTTTGTGGTCAGCAAACAAACAAATGTATCAGTCTCAGTCTAATAGATCAGTCTGATATCAGTCTGGCACTAGTAAAAATCATTAAATTCACTGTTGCTTATCTACTGTATTGTCTATTAAAGAGAAAACACAATCTTGTTATGGGATTGGTACTGTATATTACAACTTCAACTGGTGTAATAATAGTAATAATCTATATGTAAGCTTTAATACAGTTAAAAAATGCTACAACTTAAATTCATATGTCAAAATGAATAAGATTTTCTTATTGCTTTACCTCAATGCTTTCTTAGAACCCTGGGCATACAAAGCTGAATTTCGAGGGAGGTGCAGTCTGTTAATTTTTGGTAACTTAACTGATATTTAGTATTTCATTTAATAAATGCCCACTGCCCTTATGCAATATGTCTGAACCTTTTGATGCCTTGCCTTTCAATTCTCAAAGTATTTAAAACATAACAGATCTGCATATAAAATTGATTTATTTTCTTGCCTTGGAGATCATTTAACAACCTTTTTTTCTTTAATGGTTTGCTAATTGCATCCTGCTGATCGAGTGTGAACTATTTATTGCTTTTACAAACTCATATTGTGACCCAAAAGACATTTTTAAGCTTTTTACCTCTCCAATAGATGTATAAACAGCTTCACCTAGCAAACGATTCTTTGCCAATAACTTTATGATCAAAATTTACAGCGTCTGTTCGGAGAGGGATAATGTGTTGAGGTATTTTGTATTTACAGTCTAAAAAGCTATAGTTCTAATGAAGACATAGCTGCTTCAATTTAATAACAGGAAATGGTACATAGTATTATATACAAGCTTTCTCAACATACTTTTATTTAAAGATGAAAGTGTATTCTCTTTGTAGAGAAGCAATGTCTTAGCTTACTGCACTGGAAGTTTCTTCTGCAAATATTTGTTTTCACATCATGGATGAGTAGGATCTGCTACACTACTACTACGTCTTGGCTAAGGCAATTTTGAATAGGCTGTGTGCCCACCAAAGCATTTTAAGAAAGCACATGCCCAAAATCCTCATTTCTATGAGAATATATTCGATTTTTTACCTAGTCACGTAGCAGTGCCACTAAGCCTCTGACTGGTCTGTTGACTTATAAAATTCATATATTTCGTAGTTGTTATAATATTATCATATAGATACAATGGGGAAAATTCACTAAAGGGCCTCAGAAGGCTCCGCCACACTTCCCACCACTTCGTCAGACGTTAATTCAGAGCGAATACACTAGTTTATCAAAATGCAAAGTTACGCCAGAGAAACTTTGACAGTGCAAGCATTTCATATTAATCTATCGCTACCGTTCATTTCTGCCTAGCAAAACTTTGTTAAACTTACGCGTAGGTCAATTTAAATAGGACAGGTACATATAGGTTGTATAGACATTAGACGTATAGAGATTGCTTGCAGTTGGCACTTATTATTAAAAAAAAAAAGCAAAACAAAAACTAAATAGTTCCTCTATAGTCCTAGACACGAGCCCAACCTACAACAAATGTGGCATGACCTTCAAATGGTTAAACAAAAAATAAAAAAATATGTTTAACAGTTAAAACTTTTAAACATAATCCCACTTTAAAATATTAAAAACTTTTTTAATGACTTTTCGGCATACAGGATATGAGGTCACTGACATAAGATTGAGGAGGGTGTAGCTTCATCTTATCAGTTCACCAGGTATAACCTAGTGAAGCAGACTCTGGCAAAAGGGGAAACGTAATGGAAAATTTGCATATGTGTTGCAGATTAATTGGTCTTGTTGTAATAAATATGTTTTCACCTACACTTACTGCATATAATCATTGTGTGGATCCTATTAGTAATAAATGCTGTTTATTTTTTAAGAATCAAAACATTATGACAATCATTGGAAAGTGATGCCAAAGTGATTCTTATACACATAACTACTAGTGAAAAAAAGGGATGTTTCCCTGACAGGTGGCAAGTCAGAGGCAAGAAAAAATTCACAACTAGTAACAACTGTTCTCCTGGTGGAAAAATCTTAGTTTAATGATTGGAACATCTGCCAGTGCTCTTAAATAAATCTATGCTTTGAAACTCTAATGATGCACTCCATTCTGGAATTTTAGATTGATGCCATTGAAACATATTAATATTCATTACATACCTAGTTATAATTATGGCTAACAGATGCCGAGAAAAAAATTAGGATCTTTGACAGGAAAGTAGTGTATTAGCAACTGAAAGGATTGATTCTTCTTAACAGATGAACAATCACAAGAATGCTTCAGTTTTGAATGAAGTGACGGTAGGAAACTCAGTGTACTGCTACTCTGCATATAAAAAGTGTATCCATTTGAGAAAATGAGAGGCCTCATCATTAAATGTCTTCAAAAGAGACTTAGAAGTGTAAAGTAGGCAAAATAGTCTTATGTGACTCCTGAAAACAATTAACATATCATTAGTATGATGAATATGCTTTGTGCTATATAGCTCATGGTGGCTTAACATTTATTATCAAATGTCGAGGTGAAGTTTCGAAGTGAAAAACTTTGAATTACAAGCTATTTTTTTGTGTACTTCGACTAGGGAATAGTCATACTTCGATTCGAATTTGAAAAAACGTTGAAATTCGAAGGTCGAATTTTTTTTTGAAGTACTGTCTCTTTAAAACTTCGACCATTCGCCATCTAAAAGCTGCCGAAGTGCTGTTTTAGCCTATGGGGGACCTCCTTCAACCTGTATGGAGGCAATTGGGGGAGTTTGGGAGATCGAAGTTTAAAAAACTTTGACTCGAAGTACGATCGTACAATTCGAAGTACGATCGTACAATTCGAAATAGGCCGAAATCGGCCCACTTCAACCCCAAAAAAAATTTAACCTCCATTCAATTGGTCTTTTTGAATTCGAAGTTTGCACCAGTAAATGCAAATTTCATGAAAAACAAAACCCACTTACAAGAGCAAGCTAATTATATACAAAATGCAGATGTGATCAGAAAAAACTACATCTTGTAGTCACCAATAGAAGATATTTGTATGAGGCCAAAAAAATATATACTTAAAATATGTGCCTCTATTTTTTAAAAAAAACCTCATTGCAAGGCTGCAATGCTGCTCACCCAAATATTGATGTTAAGGTTTCTTCTGCTTCTGTAGTGCATCCAATTCAGGTCAAAGTGAAATTGCATTTATTTTGATGCATCAGCTGCATCTGTGTTGTGAAACTCCTCTGGTGAAAAAATGCTGGGAGTCACAATTGTGGTTGCCCTATAATGCCTAGTCACTTTAGTTCCACATATGTTTTTTGCACCTGTGTGCAAAAACAAGTGCAAAGCCCCACCCTTTTTTCCACAATTCAGTGCTATACCACATATCTCAAATTTTTAACCCCTTAAGTATGTCCATCCTTAATTTCAAAACTATTACAATAAGTCCTTTGTATAAAAGTCCATTAAAACCAAGGGGTCCTTCATATCTTAAAGTGTACATTCACAAGATTCCATAATAAATAGTGCAATAATTTATCCATACAACTATTAAAATGTATCAAAGTGCATGATAACATTACTCACTAATTTCAAAAATCTGAAATATTAAATTTAAATTTGAAAAAAGAAGAGGTAGAACAACTGGAAAAGAATTTTTTGTTAAAATGGTCAAATAAGGAAATTTAAATATTTGGGAATCCAGATTACATCTCAAGTAAACCAGCTATATACTAGAAATTATGTACCATTATTCCAAACAATAGAAAGAGAATTGGATAGATGTAAAAATATTAACATATCATGGTTTGGAAGAATGAATATTATTAAAATGATGATTCTCCCACAGATATTGTACATATTCCAGGCTTTACCGATATATATACCAAAGGGATTTTTTTCGAGAATGAAAAGTATTATGATGAGATATGTCTGGAAAGATAAACCACCAAGGGTATCCTATGAGAATCTGATTGGGAAAAAAAAGAAGGAGGAGTGAGCTTCCCATGTGTCTATACTTACTATGAAGCAGTACATATATCAAGGGTAATGAACTGGGCTTTAGAAGATGATTCATCACCATGGTTTAATGCTGAAAGAGGAGAGGAGGGCATATTACTAGGAGCTGTTTTTGGATTAAATACAATACAAGATGTAAAAATAGATAAAAAAGAGCTTACAGTTGTGCCAACTCTAAAGATATGGGGAAGGAAAAATAGAAAATTAAATATAATTACGTACCCATCGATTATGAGCCCAATGTGTGACAACCCCATCTTCGTTCCAGGGCAAGAAGATAGACTATTGAAAAAATGGGAAGAAAAGGATGGTAAAATATTGAGAATAAAAGACTTTATAGAGAAAGACGGGATAATCACAATAGGAAATCTGATAGCAAAGTATGGATACCACCCTAGAACACATTGGGTATTAAATCAGATAAGACATTTTATCTGCTCCTTAGGATTGGAGGATATTATGAGACCCCCAACTTGGTTTGAGAAACTTATAGATAGAGGAGATAAAATACAACATAGTCTTTCGAGGACCTACAGGGAGATAATCAAAGGATCATTAAGCAAACCGTGTTTTTTTTAAAAAATGGGAAGAGGAACTAAAAATATCCTTATCAGATCAAGAGTGGAACTGTATTTGTAAAGCTAATATAGAGATATCAAAGAACACAAAACTACAAGAATTTAGTTATAAGTTGATATCCAGATGGTACTACACACCAACTAAACTTCATAATATGTATGGAATGCCCGAGGTATGCTGGAGATGTGAAAAAGAGAAAGGAACATATACCCACCTATGGTTTGAATGTGAGGTGATCAGGCCATTCTGGGAATATAAATGAGAAAGCAGAATAGGGACCGCACAAGCTCACCGTTTTTCCTCCGGTTCAGGTGCTCAGTCTCACAGTGTCCCCACTGTGAATACAGCAAAAATTCAAGAAAGCAGACGGCACTTCTGAAACTGGGGTTTATTGGAGTACCTGCTGGTAACACCTGACGCGTTTCGGGAGTTATCCCTTAATCATAGGATAACTCCCGAAACCTATGATTAAGGGATAACTCCCGAAACGCGTCAGGTGTTACCAGCAGGTACTCCAATAAACCCCAGTTTCAGAAGTGCCGTCTGCTTTCTTGAATTTTTGCATTCTGGGAATATGTCCTATCTGTAACAGATAAAATGGGAACCTATATATCAGATACAGACATAACACCAATTGTACTGCTTTATGACTATAAAAAGAAGAAAACTATTACTGATTCAGTAATCAAATTAATAATAGCTGTGGCAAGGAATATGATACCACATAAATGGAAAACAAAATTACCAATAAATAAAATAACATGGATTAAGGAAATTGAAGAAATAAGAGGCATAGAAGAAATAATAGCAAAAAAAAGAGGTAAAATGAACAAACACCATAAATTATGGAAACAATGGTGCGATTTTCTAGAGAATGAAGGACAATTCAGAAGGGGGTGACAGGATTAATTTCTTTATTTATTAATTAATATGTTTTTTTTTCTTTTTATGTATTTGTGTATACAGATAAATGTATTTAATGAGCTGTGACGACCATGCAATGAGAAAACATTTATTGCTGTATTGTTTTGTTATGTGTTGTACTTTTTGTTTTAACAAAAAAAACTGAATAAATAAATTAAATATAAAAAAAAAACATTACTCACTACCGGTGAATTTTTACTATCACCCTATTGTAAAGTAACCCCCTGCGTAATTTTCATCTGTAAAAAATGGGAGAAATTGGAAAAGAATAGGTATTACAATGTATTTAAAAGCATGCCATTATAAAAAAAACACGTTAAACTAAAATTCTCATTGAGGCGAATATTTTTTTTTGATTACTGACTTTTATTACATTCCCCCAATAATATACAACCCAGAACTCAGTAAAGTAGCTTATCCATTGTAATGTCATCACCTACTGTACTGACCAGATCTATTACCATCAGAGGCAAAGTTCAATCTTCTAATATCTGCGAATGGGACATTCACTTAGACTGTAAGCTCTTTTGGGCAAGGACCTCCTTCCTACTGTGTCTCAAACCACATGGCACTTAATCTCTGTGTATTTATATATTTATATTTATATATTTATAATAATTTTTCAGCACTGTGTATCTTTGTACAGCTTTATAAATAAAGTTATACATGCATACAGTTGCAACAACAAAAATTTTTTAAAGATCTTATTTCCGCACACTGTAGATTACTTCATGTAATATATTAATCAAAATTAATAAATCCTCAGAGAGCCCAAAAATGTATGATTTAATTTTTTGAGGTTTTTTAACTCCAAATACAAAAACAGTGAAAAATGCTATACAAATATCAAGTTAATAAATACAATTAATTATACCACAATTCATGTATATATAACGCCATATATTGTTTGCACCATATTTTTAAAATAATTAATTTATTAATACATGCATACAGTAAATACATGACACAGAACACCACATAGAGAAATACAGTTTTAATATAAAAAAATACCCCCAACTGGGTGCTCAATTTGTAAATATAAGGAGGAGAATTAACACCAATACAAAGCAATTGCCCCTAATATGCTGTCCCAGCACCACCCAAAAATGATGTATTCCCATTTTTTACTTGGTTTTCTTTTGACTGTTGTAACATTTTGTCACACTTGTGTGTGCGTCTACAGTAAGTTCTGGCGGACTTCTTGATGGTATTCATCATCCCCCCTCAAACCTCCCTTTTAACCAACTTTAGCAGTGTGGACATTTGCAGCCTATATAGGGATGCATTCCAAATGTCATACTGAAAGACAAACATGGAGCTTATATTTTTAAGGCATACTGTATGTATCACCTTATTTCACTGCTACTCTCTTTATCTGTGCATACAAGGCAAACGAAGTATGGCAGATGCTATGATCTTTCTCATCCCCTCGATGAAGAGCGCTACATAAAGTGGCTGACAGCAGGCAACAAACTACTAGTTGAAACTACACAAAAAAACCTGGTTATCACAGTGGTTTTCAAATCATCATGGTCAAAGTAGATGTAATTTCTCACACTTTATTTTAAGTCTACATGCATATAGAGAATAATTTGGTCTTAAGAAACATACTGTACATGATGGAATGTACAGTACATTCAATCAGGATTGTGTTGTACCATGTTAAAAAAATATATAACACTGACAACAATTTAGCCAAAATGAACTTTTCTACTAGTAAAAACAAACAAATGCAAAAAAATGTTAAAACAAATATATGTACATGGTATTGTGTAAAATACTGTATTAAGTAAAGATAGTCAGTCTGCAGTCTTGTCTCTTAATATAGACATCATTTTTATTCTCTATAAGTAGGGTTAGAAAACTGTTTCCATGGCTACAGAGTTTGAGGAACTGTTTTATATCTGGATTCTAGCATTAAAAAATAATAAGCGTATATAATAAGGAAATTCCTATTTCCAAAATGGTGACCTCTTTCAGGGCAAAACTGTGGTAGACACTTTATTTGCCTGCATACGCTGTATACTGTGCTAACCCAATAAGTAATTATGTAAACTTTCCAGAAATTACGCCCTCCTGAGCACTACATGGCGGCTTCTCCAAGTCATAAGCCCTCTTTCAAAGTAATGTATAGTAATCTGTTTAGTTCTGAGAAGCAGAACCTAAGTAGCACCTGCAGTTAATACTATTGCATCATGTAAGTGGTTCTGATATGGACATTAGTTCACAAGTACTTTTGGAAATGTACTGTTGCACACTATGTTGTACATGTGATGAGGTTGAAGCTTAAAGAAAAAAATAAGAAACAGAACACACTTTTTAAAATGTCTTGGTTTATAGTCTAGTCTTTTTTAATGAAGTTATATTAGTAGTCAAAGTATTACAATACCACCATATTTAGAATATTTACAATACCATCAAGTATAGACCATGAGGATGACAAGTTATACACTATATAGCAATGTGTTGGGGATTTCCTTAACGGAGGATGGAGGGGTTTTTGTAGATAACAAATTCCAGGCAGTATCTTTCTGTTTCTACTAAAGCAAATAAAGTGCTGTCTTGCATAAAAAAGGGTATTAATTCAAGGGATGAAAACATAACTTTGTCTCCTTATAGCTCCCTGGTAAGGGCTAACTTGGAGTATGCAGTGCAATTTTGGGCTAGAGAGAGTGCAGATACATGCAACAAAACTGGTTAAGGGGTGGAACATTTAAATTATGAAGGTAGATTGTAAAGGTTGGGGTTGTTATTTCTGGAGAAAAGACACTTGCAACGGTTCATGATTACACTTTATAAGTACATTAGAGGGCATTATACAGCTAGTGTTAGATATATTCTTCCATAAAATGGATCATTGGACCAAAGACCACTGTGGTTCAACCCATGCCTGTACAAAGTTTACCAACCTTAGAGCTTTCCGTAGAAGAATATGTGCGGTTACCCTGGGGTTGTACACCAACTGTTTGCCTGTCCCAATATTTATCTAAAATTATATTAGTATCACCACTCAAGTTGCCTTCGGCCCAGTTGGGCAAGAAAGCAGTCAGCTTTTCAAAAAAGGCAGACTGGGCTGAGTTGGGGGCATAATATGATACCAAGGTGAACTTGTCATCATTATAAATGAGTTTCAGAGCAAGGAATCTACCTTCAGGATCTTCAAACTTATCTAGCAGCTGGATATGGAGGCCTGTTCTCAGACAAATTGCTACTCCCTTGGTCTTAGAGAGACTGTTAGCCATATATACTGTTGGGAATTTCTTATGCAGAAATTTAGGGAATGAGGTTTTTGAGAAATGAGTTTCTTGTAGGTAAATTGTATCGGCATGAGCAGAGGCATAGTAAGAAAAAGCCTTTTTCCTCTTTAAGGGGGAATTCAGACCCTGGACATTATAGGAAATTATTTTTAGACTCATTTTGGGAATAAAGGCTGAAATGCTATGGTATACATCCCGCAGGCATGAGGAAGAGACAGGATCATAACCACCCCACATAATCGGTCAAGTAAACAGTAAATAATAAAAGCATAAATTGAGATATCAGAGCTATATAATAACTAGCTACCAAAACCTTTGAAGATCTCCCAGGTAAGTATATAAGAACAAAAACAAACATATTCGGAACTGAACATAAGAAAACAGTCAGTGTCCATTTGACTACCAACACAATACTCAGAGATAGTCGAGGTGACTGACTTGTGGAGGACAAAACAAAACAAAATTGAGGCATCTACCCTGGATTATCAAGGCTAAAGGCCATAATAACAGTCATGATGAACATATCATAGTTACTTGGCAAGCGAGGTTTAAAGCTGACCTATTAGATCAGAGTTAGATATAGACATAGTTATAGTTTTAGGTAGGGGAGTCACCCATGTTCAAAGCGAGGTTCCAGCCGAGCTTCAGGTGGGTGACAACCTGCATCTCGGAGAGGAAAGAAAAAGGTCCAAAGCAAACCTGCTAAAATCAGGTTAGGTTAGGTGGTTTCACCTTTGCTCGTGGTGAGGATACAACTTTGTTCCAGATAGGAGACACCCTGTGTCTTGGTGAGGCTTGTGACGGCCTAGGAGGGGTGCCAGGTGACTTTTCAAGTAAACCTAAGGGGTTTACCTGCCTGTTTGCAGAGACTGAATTTGGTGCTGTTGGTCATTGAAGGAGAAGGCGAGCTTGACCAGGAAGAGCCAGAGATACCAGATCCGGTGGTCCTGAAGTGCTTTAGTAATAGGCATAAGGGCTTTACGTTTCTGGAACGTAACCTGGGCTAGGTCAGAGTAGATCTGAAAGATGTGACCCTGGTGTTTCAGCCGATCGGATTGACGTGCAGCTTTCAATATAGCGACTTGTGTCTGGTGGTAGTGGAGCCACAGAATGATATTGTGCAGGGGGTCCCCCTCTCGTAGTGGTCGCAGGGCCTGGTGTATCCGATCGCATTCTAGACGGTCAGGTTCGGAGCCAGAGCGGTAAAGATGGAGTGGACAGTGGCAGGGAGGTCCGTGATGAGTCCTCAATCCTGTCTAGGGCCTCCTGCATCTGCTTTTGTAAGTCCACAATATCCTGCTCATGAGCGTCTAAAACGGTAGTGATATTGTCTACCTTCTGTTCCAATACATCCATCCGTTGACCGAGCTCCGTAATTTGCTTAGAGATGTTGGATGTTATAGCTGTTGCCGTAGTGGCCAATTCTTGTTGTAGCATCATTTTAAATTTGTCCAGAAGTGTTTATTTCTACGACCAGGATGTTCTCCGGGGTATCGGAGCAGGTAGGTTAGGAGTCAAAACCCTGCCAGGAGTCTTCTTGTGACGGCATTGGTGGCAAAGAAATGGCCTGCTGCCTAATAAGGTACTATGCTACACTCCTTGTGGATTGGCGCACTTCGGTTACTGGCCCTTGTTTTTCTCTCCTGTGGCATCTATAGGCCATAAGGGAGATAGGAGGATAGTTTGGGATCTTCCCTTAGATCAGTACCCCGGATTTTGGTGATAAAGCGTGGTGCTTAGCAGGGTTTAAAGCACAGAGGAAGGCAGCTCACTCAAAATGCATCTTGGTCAGCAGCCCCCCCCCAAACTATTTTTAATGAGGAACTTGTTATGGTAATGTTAGCACAATCAGAAGGTCAGCTTTACAAAATGTTGAAGAAAATGTTAATTATTTCAAGTTATTACTGTAGTCTGTCATCTACAGAACTGGAAAAAAAAAAAAAATAATTGAGCATGTTTTGTTTCAGTAAATCAAGCTGTGGGTTCTCTGTGAAGCAGCATACTGCATGACTTAGTCATTCAATTAAACAATGTCATTTCAGCCCACCTAATTTCCTTGCAGCCAAGTGATTCAAAACTGTGAATCATGTAAGGCTTGCGTTATGCTGGAATATAATTTCCTATTTTCAAAATTATGTGTTGGGTTTGTCCTTCAATTATCTGTTTGTGGCACTCCCAAGAAATACATATTGCTATTGCCTGCAGCTTTTCTTGAAAACTGAACATATGTTATAATAACTTTCTATTATAAAAGCATTTGAGATTCTGATTCAATTTCTGGAGAAAGAAGTAAATTAAAGGGGATACATCATGTCTTAGTAAAGTCTTGCCATGCCTGCTTCTACAGAACAAGCAATTTTCTATAGCATCTATTATTCATTTATTGTGTAGATCATAGAATACATTGCAATTAATACATTTTCCTCAGTCCTGTAAATTTAATTATCTTATATGGGAACCTGAGGTAGTGAGTATAAGTTCTTGGACATTATTTCTATGATGTCCTCTGCATATCTTATTTGAAAAACGTAATCAAAGAATTGCAGAATATGTACTCCAAACTGTCATAGATCATTTATATTATGGTTACTTTAATGACATGTATTAGTTATTTCTATGCAATGTGCAGGTTTTTAAAATAATGATTTATATAATTTATTTCAATTAAATCTGAGGTTGTCACTCATAAGAAAACAGAGACCGCTCTCTTCCCTCCCATATACCTCTATTCCCCATGCTGTCACCACTACCCTCCTCACCCCAGACATGTTGACTCTCCACTTTGGAGAAAATCCGAAATTGCCAACCACTGTTGAACGTACTGCCATCTAGTATGTTTTTAGAGGTGTTTAAACTAGCAAGGCAGGCAGGCAGTGAAAGCGAGTACTCCAAGCCACGTGGGAACACAAGAAAAGAAGAAAACGTTGCTACTGCTATACTGATTTTGCAAGTGTTTGTGTACTGATTTTACTGGCAAGTCTGGAGTTAATGCAGTGTTTATTGGCCATCTTCCAGTGATCTTATTGGCATGTGTTGAGTTCATGGATTTTTTATTTGATGTCAATCCCTGCACTGGCTTCCGTTACCTTTCAGAATCAAATTCAAATTAATGACCCTGACATTCAAAGCACTTCATAACTCTGCCCCACCCTACATCTCTGAACTCATCTCTATATACTCACCCAACCGCTTACTACACACCTCTACTGACCTGCTACTCAACTCTTCTCTCATTACCTCCTCACATGCTCGCATTCAAGACTTTGCAAGGGCTGCACCCCTCCTCTGGAACTCTCTCCCACGGTCTGTTTGACTTTCTCCCAACCTTTCTGCTTTCAAGAAATCTCTTAAAACGCACTTCTTTCAAGAAGCCTACCCTCACTCTGCTTAACTACCAAACGCAACACCACATACAGTACCACATTTCTCACCCACTTAATTCGATCTTGCCCACTCCCACACCTTGTGTATTACTCCCCTCCCTTTAGAGTGTAAGCTCTTTCTGCATAGGGCCTTCCTCACCTTTTGTACCGGTATTGATTGTGATGTAGGTAACTCCATATGTTCTATGTATATAATTCATGTGATATAGTTGTATAAACACATTTACTTTACAGTGCTACGCAATATGTTGGCGCCATATAAATAAATGTTAATAATAATAATAAAATGTTTTTCAGTGAATTTACTGGCATGTGTAGAGTTAATGGTTTGCTTATTGATAATTTGTACAGTGGTATTACTGGCATATTTGGGCTTAATGAAGTGTTTATAGGCAATTTTTAAGTTATCTCACTTGCTTGTCTGGGAATAATGGAGTGCTCATTGGCCATTTATACAGTGATTATAGTGGCATATCTGGGGTTAATATTCTAATTATCCGTTTTCTGTAGCAATTATACTGGTATGTCTTGGGCTCATATGCCATTATGCATTTTACTTTGGCATTACATTACATTACATTGTATATTGGCATGTCTGGGTAAATATGCTCATTATCCATTTTTTGTAGTAATTGGCATGTCTGGGTCAAATTTTGGTAAAATAGGTGTGGTATTTAGCGATGTGGCCAAAAAGTGGAAGTGGTTTTAAAAATGCAGTAGGATAGTAACTGCCTACCAGTTGAATCTTTGCCCAGGGCCCAACAAGGTCTTAAAACAAGGTCTTAAAATGGTCCTGAAATTGACCACACGCCACACGCTCACAGATATCAAAACACACAGCCTCTGCTATTCTTTCCATATGCCAAGCCTCATAGAGCATCCTGATTTCCTAGACATTGTGCCAGAATGTCAGTTAGGTTAGTGAAAGTTTTTTTTCTGTACCCAATCCATGTAACAAGCAATGATTAGTTTGTCCAACTTTTCTTCCTATAATTTAAACAAATGTATGAATACAATTAGATGTATTAATAAATGCTTTACAAGTACCTAGACCTCTCTTCTTCACTCTTCCCATCTCTCCCTGTTGACATTATATTACAACATTTCTATTTGAATTCTGAGCTGCCTATTTATTTTGGGAACAATTGCCAAACAAGTGTTGCTAAATTATACAAAGCAGTCCAAAATATTGTCAAAAAAATGAATGGTGTGGGCTGCACGGTTATAAATTTATTGGTCAGAAAGCATTAGGTTACATTGGCTGATTAGTAATATCTAAAAGAGAACAGACATTAAACTAATTACAGAAAAAAAACAGAAATGTCCTACTTTTGTAAAGGATGGGCCCTCTGCAACCCAAGTCACAGCAGGATCACAGAATTTATAAATGCATTTTCTCTTAGCCATGAAAATAGTATAATGTCAAAGTCCTATTCATGTCACCTTCCATCTTCATCATGAACTGTTAATGGTCTTGAAATTACACAACTGCTCTTAATGTATAATTTAGCTACTTTCTCTCACAAGAAGTGCATAGAACAGGCTAATGCCATTTGTGATAACAACTGTAAAAAGGTTTTTATTTTCATAACTACACTTCTCTAGCAACAGGCATACTTTCCTTTTATACAAATATCTTGTCTCATAAATGTTATAGTGGTTCCTGACAAGGTAACTTATGTCAGCAGACTTGTTAAGTCAGTGCAGCTGAGTGCTGTACATCTGAATTCTGTTTCATTTACATTTGACCATTGTACAGATGAAACATTATTCATACATTAGACATTTTAAGTGGCACAGAACACAGTGTTGCATTCCTTAAACCTTAATGTGCCTGCTATTCTCCATTATACAATATTCAATGCCCTATACAGAGGAACACACTGTTTCTCAAGAGGCATTATATTGTACAGGCATTTATGTTCTAACATCTGCAAGCTTTCACAAGATACCGCTTTTACTGGAACAGAGGCATCAAAACAAAGAGTCAAATAGAATATTTTGCTTGCATTTTGAGATGTCCTTAGTGAAACACTGTATATTGTCTAGGAACAGAAACAAATGCTACAGTAGCCAGATCAGATATTATAAGGATGCATGAATGATATGAACATGAGAGGTACCATATGTCATGTTGTAGACTGTTTAAACAGATTGTCAGTCACCAACAAACACAGAAGTTTACGTTTGGACAAATATTGCTAGCGTTGTACCGAGTACAATGTCATTACTACCCTGCACACAATTAAACATTTACCGATGCAACACAACTACTATGCACTTCAAACAACAAGGGCTTCAGTGTTTTTTTATCCTATAAAGGTAGAAAAGGAAGTAGATTCCACACACACTCAGTATCACAGGCTGGGGAGTCTACCCTATGTATTCTGCCAGTGAAACCAGATCAAGTTTCGGAGGGAAGTGATTTCACTGGAAGAATAAATGGTGTAAGCTCCCCAACCTGAGACACTGAATGTTTATGGTCTCTATTTAATGTTCTACAAGTAATTTGGCATATTATCATACATCCAGAAGACCTGGTGGTTAAGTTAAGTTTTAGTGATGGGCGAATTTATTCGGCAGGCGCGAATTTGCGGCGAATTTGCGCGATTCGCGCCGAGCGAATAAATTCGCGAAAAGCCCGCGAAAATTCGCGCTAAAAATTCGCCGGCGTCAAAAAAAAGTTTTCTCGAAAAACGGACGCCGGCGTCAAAAACGGACGCCGGCGCAAAAAACGGGCGCCGGCGTCAAAAATGAGACGCCGGCGCCGTTTCACGAATTTTTCGCCATTTCGCGAATTTTTCGGCGAAGCGAAACGGCGCAAATTCGCCCATCACTATTAAGTTTTGTTTAAAAATGAAGTTCAACCTATCCAAATGAAACCCAGTGTCCATACATAGATTCCCACTGACCCCTCTATACACTCACACAAACTATATATACCAATATCTATACTAACTTTAGAATTTAGTAACACTATAGCCGTGTGAGTTTTTCCTGTGGTGAGTTCTAACCTCACATTTTGATAAATCTGCCCCTCAGGTTCCCACACCATCCTGCTTTATTTATTTTTGTTATTTACATATTTAAAATAAATGTTGGCATCATTATACTCCTCATTGCAATATCTCTTTCCATCTCAATTTTAGCTTTTAGCTGTTGGCAGATTATTGCCAATAGATTAGCCACAATAGTGCAATCTGTAACACTGTATTTATTCTGCGGAATGCTTTACCATACCTGACTAAACAGCTCTAGATATGTTCACTTGGTGTGACATCACTTCCTGTCTAAGTTTCTCCGTGCTCACTCATAGCCCATTAGTATTACTTTCCGCAAACTAGCAGCGTTTTATATTTTCATCAGGAGCTTAGTCTCCTCCTCTTCACCTATATTAGGTGGTCCATAGCATACGACTACAATTAATTTGCTGGACTCATTACGGTCAGTAAATAGCTCCCCCCATAAGACTTCCACCCCCCATTTTTTAACATCACCTCCTCCTTTATATTAGCTTTTAAATCCTGCCTAACAAACAGATATACCCCCCCATACTCTGACCCTCCAAAACAAAGTATACAGTAGCTGCTATTAACTGCCCAGTCATGCGACTCATACAGCCATGTTCTGACCACACCAATCACATCATATTTTCCCTCCAGCGCCAGCACCTCCAGCTCTCCTATTTTACCAGTCAGACTCCTTGCATTTGCAAACAGACATTTAATACTGGTACCATATTGAACATATGACATGTGGTACTCCCTGTCCTTGATAGTACCCCCAACCAAATTGCTGAAATAAAAAGTTGTCATGAAACATATTTACAAACCTACTAGCTTTTTCTCTCTTGGCAGCCCCATTACCCCAGTCAATGCCTGGATAATTGAAGATAATTGTACAGCTGGTTGTTGTTTATACAATGAGATTATACAAGGGGATTTGTAGCATACACTAATGATAATTTCCTTTTAACCTTTTGCCCAGTTGAAATCTCCAGAGGGATTCCACACTCTCCCCAGTGCCATCCATGGTTATTTCTTTAGAGCATGGCTTTAACTCAGGCTTTATATAGAGACAGCTCGCCCATTTTACCCGACAAATGCCTTGCATTTGCCAGCATACAGCCTGCTTTTTCCTCTGATATTTACATATTTTAATGGAGAATTACATCCAAAGTTACTATTAGCTGCCCTATTTCTCCTGTAACAGAGGGATTTCCTTAGCAGGTAAACTGCATGCCCCCACACTCTTCCCAATGACTCCTCACTAATCAGTCTGCCCAGTCTACCCAAGCTTCCCCATAATATTGTATACATTGTACCCTAAATGAAAAAATAAGCCCAGTGCTTTTGGAACCAAACCCCTCCTTCCTACACCAAGGGGTATATTTATCAAAGAGTGAAGTTAGAGATCACCACAGTCCGCTAGTGTGAAATTCTACCACTCTACATTCATTTCTATGGGATGTTTATAGGCATATTTATCAAAGGGTGAACTTTCACCCATTGATGAATACGCTTTTAAAAATATATGTGTAGAAGATGTGAGGAGACAGCTAAGGTCTTGGTTCACTGTTTAGGTATCCTTGTATTCATTGGTAGGCATGGTTCGCTCATATAAAATATTATAGTCTTACAGAGAAAGAACTGTACCAATTACATTTGGTACAGAATGTGAAATATCAATCATCCATCCATACCTACACTGGTTCCCAATGAAATGGAGAAATTTCTTCAATATCCTACTTCTTTCTGTCAAATGGGAAGTATACACCCCTTGTTCAACATGAGCTCAATGAACTTGTGCCAGACACATTTTGCCTAGTGCTTTAATCAGGAAATTTATTTTGTTGTTATGTCTAGAGCAAAACATTGCAAAAGGAGTAACTGAAACTATTTCATATTTGGTCCTTTTGAGGTAGATAAATTAATTACCACTATACAAAAAAAATCTCTTTCTGTCACCGTTTGCTGTAACTGTTTTGTAAGCAGGAGTACATCACACAGAGAGATTATCATGTAATTTCCATGTTTGCCCTGTTTAGCTCAAGTTTCAACAAAAACCACAGATTTTTTATGATAACAACATTAGGCAAAAAGTATGTGCAGCACAAGGCCTATTCACTGAACTCATGTTGAAAAAGGTGGTCAGAGGCGGGCCAGGCTGGCTGGACGCCCTAGGCAACCCAGCCGTCCAGCCCCCCCCCTTCCCATGTACCTTGCACGTGCACATCTGTGGTGACACTCTTCTACCCCTACTGATCAGTAATATGTTAGGATTGTGGTGTCCCAAAGGAATACATGTTATTATAATTATTATACAAATTCTTTTCAGTATTAGATCGTTCAGCATATTACTGCAAAGAAAATGCAGAATTCTAAATTTGGTCTGATCACAGTTGGTTGGTTTTTATTAGTAATGGGCGAATCCGAACCATTTTAATTTGCTGAAAACTGAAAAAATGGCCAAATATTTGCCAAATGCATTTGTCTATCTTTGTTTGATATGCAACAATTTTTTGATGAAACCTAGTCCAAAATTTGTCTCATCACTAATCTTTATTTATGAATAATTTTCACAGACACAAATTGAAATGGTTTACTTTTAAATAACTCGTTATTTCGTTTGCACTTACATAAACCTTGCACTTAATTTTGTTCAAACGAACTTTTGGATTGTGGCCAGCCCCAGTAAAATAAATCTGTTGATTTGCAATGATAATTTTCCTTTCAAGCACGAATAGAGGAAGCTGCTTACTAAAGGTCAAAATGAATAAACTCAGTTGAGATTCTCAAATTAGAAAGATCACATAATAGAGCAAGAGGCCACCGAGATAACAAGCTAATTCCACCAGTGCTGATTACTATCATTAAATGAATTATATTTTTATAACAAAAAAATATTGTCCTTAGAGGCTTCGTAAAGTGAAAAATTACACTCTATTTATCTTGTATAAATGCTTGTACTGTTTGATATTAGACATTGGGAGTCATTTAACAATGCCCTGTATACAAGTTCCAAAGCAGTAAGGGGTGCAGAATTATGCTGGGCAAAGCTATGCTCTGCACCACTCTCAGGATTAGAAATCTGGTGTGATATTATAATGCAGCCTAAATTTCCACTTCCAGTTTAATATTATTGAAAGTACATTGGGAGCACAGATGCAAAATGTATTTAAGTTTTCTCCTGTACTCATCAATGCTAATGAATAATAATAATACAATTGTTTTTACATGCACAGTCCAAATGAAGAGATTGTATTAATGCGGGTTTAATGCACTCTACTTTAAAATGAGTAATGCTTGCAAATGGTTGTCTCCTTCCAGGCCCCAGGTGCTACATCTTTCAGAATATTGAAGCTTTCCTAGTAAATGTTTCATTCCGTGCTACTTCACCAGCATATCCCATACAACGAAACAAACATTGACTTATCTGTTTCTTTGTCTAAAACCCTGGCTTTAATCATTTATATTTGCAGTTATTCTGCTAAGACAAAAGCATTGAAGAAACCTTGCCATGGGCAATAAATCAGAAATGCTGAGTTATATTGCAGTGTTGTGCATCTGCTCGCTGAGTACGATGATCAAGAAATGAATAAAACCTTATAACTTGTCAAACTCTCCAGAGAGCACTTAAATGTATCCTGGTTCATAGGTCTTTTACCAAAAGCACCTGCTAATGCAGTTTCATGCACCAAGAAGCAGAAAGCACTGATAGATTGATACATACAACACCTGCCCCCTTTCACCTCTATACTATCAACTTAGGGACCTATCATTTTTCAGTATGCCTAAAATGTGAAGAAAGAATAATCAGCTGACCTTACAATATTGTATCTGGCGACTTGAAAAATGTTGGTATTTTAATTGTTGACAGCTTCCATTACAGAAAGTACAGGAGAAATCCATAGACGACACTCCCACAATGGAAAAAAAAAATACAATCACCGTTGTGGAGCGAGGACGTTGCAGTTATCAATTTCTATCAGAAGTGACCTTGAGCTATGAAAAATCAAAAATTAATACAGTATGTGAAAATCAATATGCTTAGCAATGTAGTTTTTGTATTGTGCTCTGCATAAATTTATCTGAATGCATAGAGACATTGCCATTTGTTTTTAGACTCTAATAATTTACAAAGTGGGTAAATGACAGAGCAAGCAAGTATATTGCTCTCTAATTGCTTCACCTTATCTGTCAGTGAGATGGCATTGTAAGTTCTCTGTAATTTCATTTCACTGTACTGTTAATGGAATATGGTTCCTTAAATGTTTCATGTGCTGTGCCAGCCCACTGAGTTTATGACCTTCTCAAGGTCAGTTTACTAGCATAAAATATTTATGTGTATAAACAGCTTGGAATTTTAATTGGGCAGTAAATAGCTACTAATATACCTTATAATGTTGACACATATGACACAGGCAGCTATATGTAATCTAATCTGTAAACATGGTTGTAGAAGTGATTTTATTCTTTTTTTTTTTTTAACTTCGTATTTATTAAAGCTTGACAAAAAAAAGCCATACAATGGAATGTATTTCTCACATGTAAACATATGGGCATAAATAAAGAACATTTCGACATACATTCACATCCTGATTATTCTCGTTTCTTATTTTTTTGTAAGCAGTGAAATACCGTATGGTCATATTCATACATTAGAAGAACTATAAGAAGTGATTTTATTCTGACACAAAGGAGCAGATTGTAAACTTTATTTTAAACAATATATTTGTAGTGATGGGCGAATTTGCGCCGTTTCGCCGAAAAATTTGCGAATTTCGCGAAACGGCGGAAAATTCGCGAAACGGCGCCGGCGTCTCGTTTTTGACGCCGGCGCCCGTTTTTTCGACGCTGGCGCCCGTTTTTGACGCCGGCGCCCGTTTTTAACGCCGGCGCCCGTTTTTCGAAAACA
Organism: Xenopus laevis; assembly: GCF_017654675.1. Lineage (NCBI taxonomy): Eukaryota > Metazoa > Chordata > Amphibia > Anura > Pipidae > Xenopus > Xenopus laevis. The sequence goes on from NC_054386.1 coordinate 68,767,143, forward strand.
TTTTTTTTTGATGCCGGCGAATTTTTTCGGCGAATTTTCGCGGGCGTTTCGCGAATTTATTCGCTGGACGCGAATCGCGCAAATTCGCCGCGAATTCGCGCCTGGCGAATAAATTCGCCAATCACTATATATTTGATTCTCAGTTTGTAAATATAAATATCACATACGTAGCCTGTCTCACATTCTCTGATGATAATAATCACATTACAATTTCTAATTTAGCCGTGCTTGCACAAGTGTTCCGCAGTGGGGGTGTACTAGAAATAGAATATTAGGGGTTGCAGCTTTAAGCCTACACAGTAAAAAACTTTGAAATATATCATAAGAAGCTGGATTTCAAAGAACTAGGTGTAAATCTTCTTTTCATTGCAAAAAGTCAGCTTTTGCACTCCTTGTCCTTTTACAGTAGCAGTGTGAGGTAGTAAGTCTTGTTGCCATTGGGTTCTTGTAACTGCCTGACCTGCTCTACCACTACCACCACACCCCCAGCATGGTACTGTACATGTAAATACTAGCAATGTTCCACTGCCCCCTGGGTTTGCAGTCCACTTAGGGGCACATTTACTTAGCTCGAGTGAATGAATAGAATAAAAAATACTTTGAATTTTGGCTACTTCGACTTTCGACTACAACTTCGACTTTGAATCAAACGATTCAAACTAAAAATCGTTCGACTATTCTACCATTCGATAGTCGAAGTACTGTCTCTTTAAAAAAAACTTCGACCCCCTACTTCGCCAACTAAAACCTACCAAACATCCATGTTAGACTATGGGGAAGGTCCCCATAGGCTTTCCTGTCAATTTGGGATCGAAGGAAAATCGTTCGATCGATGGATTAAAATCCTTCGAATCGTTCGGTTAGAAGGATTTAATCATTCGATTGAATGATTTTTCCTACAATCGACTGAACAAATGAAATGCGGTAAATCCTTCAACTTCGATATTCGAAGTCGAAGGATTTTACTTCGACGATCGATCGGTCGAATATCGAGGGTTAATTAACCCTCGATATTCGACCCATAGTAATTTTGTTACTAATCTAATCTATGAAAATGTTTAGCAAATTGATATCAACTAATTATCTAACTAAAAGGTCACTATACATACCCTTAAGAAAACTTAATCGGTATGTTCATAATTATTCTCCTATCCAGATCCCTTCCCGCCACCTGCTCCTACAGGAAGATATTACAGCCTGTCTGCCTGCCACATTATTCTTTATAACTTTCCTTGGGTCACCTTTTTGTGACCAGAAGGAAACCAGAAGGGAACTTGACATAGGTGTCCAAGATGCATGGTCTGATGTAATTTAGGATATGACTATACTTAACAGAACAATGACGACTTTGTAGATTTTCTCATATTCTCATAACCTGTACAGTGATTAATCTTTGGCAGTACATACATTTCCCTGCACTAAGAGTATAGTGTGCACTTAGCAATCCAGTAAAGTCAACCCTGAATTGTATAGGTGGTTACATTTCTCACAGTTTTCCACATTTATTCACTTCAATTCTAATTTATAAGCTGTCCATTTGTTGGCAGATGATCCTTATGGTGGTTGCAAACCCCCCCCCCCAAAAAAAACCCCCAATAACAACACAATTTAGGGCAGTGACAGACAGGGTGCTTTGTAGCCTGCATAAAATCTCCTCGCACACTCAAGGTCTATGCAACAAAAACCTAGGACATCAAAGAAATTGGGGAGACCCAACCCAACATCAACTATCTTTTGCCAAGAATTTTTGTGCCCACTGGACTGCTGCAGCAGTGAGTATCCAACTTCAACAGAGACTGAAGGGGCAAAAAAATTTCTGATAAAGATTGTAGTTCAAGTCTGGCAGTGAAGGTTCCCAACCAAGTAGATGGGCCAAGGTTAGGATGGACAACAGACAAGTGCAACGGATAAAGCAGCAGGGTTAAACACAACTGCTAGGAAAACTTTTAGAAGAATGTTGAAAACAAAATCTTTGTACAAGAAGTTTGAGACAGATTTTAATAGATATGTTCAGGAAGCTTTCATAAGCAATATAACCACTAACAATTATATTAGTAATGTCCTGGTATGCTCCCACTGTCCATACTACACAGTTTTTTAAAATACCTGTCCACTCCAGACACCCAGGTATTCCTAAACATAGCCTGATTTATCCAAAACTCTGATACATACAACTCCCTCCCCATTGCAGTCCTCAATTTAGGACTGCCAATCTAAATTAGGACATTTGGAGATGTGGAAATCCTTTCTCAGTGTGATTTATTGCTGACCATCACCAAAGTTGACTTCCAAAAGGAAATGGTCATAGAGGTTTGTTGGTAATCGGATAAACATATGAATAACATATGAATAACTGAAAAAGGCCAGAATAGCAGATCTGCACAATGGACTCTAAGGTGGAAGGTACGTTTTTGGTATGTAACCTTACTTATAAAACTGTGTTCTCACTGTGGTCTATTTTGGTCAGATCTAACAATATGTGTATAATGTGAGGAATAATCATGACTCTCCCCGAAGAACCTTTTGTACAGAGTAGATGAACTTTAGTTTTCTAATTCTGTTTATAATGTTAAAGTTAATTTCAAGCCAAACAGTCCTATCTATTGCTGGTATATTCATAGCAGAACACAAAGTGACACATGCACAAATAATGCATATATATTGTATTATTACATAAGAAAAATTATTTTGAAGAAACAAATACACTTTTTTAAAATAATTTTACCTTCATCAGTTTTACCTGAAGAATAAATCATAATGAAATGAAATGTAGTGAGAATAGAACAAAGAGGTGTATTTGTACCACATTGTGATGTGCAAATGATATGCCTCATTATAGATTCCCAGTGCATTCCATTTTTTCAAGTCCAATAAAAGGCATTTCACTGGTTAAATTTATAGCCTTTTAAGATATATTTAAGGGCAGATTTATCAAGGGTCGAATTTAGAATTCATGGGAGTTTTTTAAAACCAATCAAAATTTACTTAAAAAATCCAATTTTCTAAACTCGTTGAATAGGATCGACCCAAAAACTAGAATAGAATTTGATTTTGCGGACGTGCGACGTTTCGGGGCGAGCCCCTTTCTTAGAAAGGGGCTCGCCCCGAAACGTCGCACGTCCGCAAAAATAAACAAGCAAGGGGTCACCCTGCACTGCAATTTACCTTGTGTGCCCGTGTATCTTTACTGGAAATTTTCAATTCAACCCTGCTTAGTAGTGATGGGCGAATTTATTCGCCAGGCGAAAATTCGCGGCGAATTTGCGCGTTTCGCAGCCAGCGAATAAATTCGCGAAACGTCGTCGAAAACGGGCGCCGGCGTCAAAAAGTGGGCACAATTGTACAATTGTTGAGGCCCCCCCCACTGATAAGTTGGGCGAGGTGGGGGCGGCATTGTGGCTAGCTGTTTGAAAATAAAAATCTAATTGGTTACTATGGCTCACTTGATTAAGGTGCAGGAAGTATGGTAGCAAAAGACAGAACTTGGTCTGTTAATTGGCTCATATGACCTAACATGTATGGTTTGTTTGGTTTGGTGCACCATGAATCTTAGGATCCCGGGGGCGGCGCTTATTTCTTACAATGACAATTTTCTATTTAGGGTTACCCAAGGGCATATGCTACTAAAAAAGTATATTATTATGAAAAATGTTTTTTTAGATGAAGCAGGGTTTTATATATGAGCTGTTTTATGCAATATGCTATATAGTCAATTGTGCGGAGATATAGTTTTCCTTTAACTAGCACCTGTAGCACCTTTGTGAGCATTGTAAGTAGCATGGTTGGGAACTTGGGAATGTTACATAATATGCTTTTTATCCCTGCTAGAAACATTTCAGAGAGTGTAGCACAGAGACAGAAAAAGCACTAAATACAAAGAGAGAGAGAGAGAGAGATAGAGAGAGAGAGAGAGAGAGAGAGAGAGAGAGAGAGAGAGAGAGAGAGAGATGATAGATAGATGATAGATAGATAACAAATACACCAATTAGACCGCTCCCAGCTTACCCCTCCTGTGCTGCTCTGTGTATTCCTTGCTGGGTGCTCTGTCTGCAGCGTCCCCACCACTTGTCACACATCAAACCAAAAGAATGACGGCACTCCATTCAAGGATAAGGCAGGTTTATTACAGACCCCACAGGGATCTCAAGCCCTACGCGTTTCGAGACTCAATCCCTTAATCATAGGCCGCCTATGATAGATAGATAGATAGATACTTAAGATTTATAGATGGTTACTCTGCTGCCCTTAGAGTTGATTGGTAGAGGTAAAGACTGAGTAGTGTCTACTAGCTTTTAAGAAGATCAGGATGTTGAGTCCTTGATTTATCTTTGTCTCTTGCCTGTAAGTAGTTCAAAAGAAATCCTACAGTGCAAGAAAGCATCTTTAGAAAAGTGTGCAGTTTAAAAGTATAAAAGGCAGAGGAAAGTGTTTATCATATTGTATAAATTAAAAATATGATATGAAAAAATATAATTCTCGTAAATATTGTGGTGATTGCTTCCTTTTATATTACATTCAAAAGCTCAGTGCCAGAAAACAGCCTTTGCTCTCTATTGCGTGCTCAGTGGTAAAAACATCTGCAAACAAACTTTCAGATCCAGACATGATTTCAGACAGTGCCAGAATTGCCTCTCTGAATTTCATAAATCTGGCATTTGAGCTCCAGGATAATGTATGATGTTCATTGCCAGCACTGGCCCAGTAAATAGCCCCAAGTTAATCTCAGCTGTAGTTACAGACAACACCTGTTATGTCCACTGATTCTAACATGTCATTACTTTTCTCTCATAATTATACATGATGCATATTTGCAGGTCTGAAGATGAAGGTCGTATTCGTATAATGATGTGAAGATAACGATGTGAACTCAGACAAGAAAAAAACACTCCCTTGTTAAATTTTCTCTAATGAACATCACATGTATTGGATATTACTATAGACATTAACATTAAAAGGCTCATTTATGAACACATGTGCAACGTGCTTGGTTGGATGCAGAACTGTGTACCTTAATTTACAAAGCATATATTGGAGTAAATTACCTAGAAATCTAAGCACACACAGTTATGCATCCAACCAAGCATCCACAAAGGTAATTTACTCCAATATATGGTTTGTAATTTAAGGTGGTCATACACGGGCCAATAAAAGCTGCCAACAGACCAAGTCAGCAGCTTATTGGCCACTGTATGGGGCCCTTCCCAGATCGATATCTGGCCAAAAACCAGCCAGATGTCAATCGGCAGAAATATATTTACTGAGAAAAACGTTGACGTGTTCAATACTTATTTTCCATGCTTTTATATCTTAGTTTATATCAAGTACAAGGTACTGTTTATTGCAAATCTGAATTATATGATTATAATAGTCTATGGGAGACAGCCTTCCCATAATTCAGAACTTTTTAGATAAGAGGTTTCCAGATAATGGATCATATACCTGTACTGCAATAGTATAGTTGTTAGAGAATCTCCTTTTCACTATGCTACAACTGTTCTTCATAGAAAAAAGGCTCCCTTGTTGCCAATATTATCCAAACAGGCAGGAATCAGACAATTACTTTCTGTGCTAGAATAAAATGTTCCAACAAGGAAAATAAACTACTAAATATATGCAATTTTTATTATACAGTAATAATAACTGTTGTTATTGCTCAGTAAAATGTACAGACAATTGATAATTTACACCCTTTGTCAAAATGCACTTCCTTTTAAACAAAGCCATCTTTGTTGTTCCATATAATGCGATATACTGTATTGAAGCTGGCTGGACATACTGGGGCTCATTTATCAACACTGGGCAAATTTGCCCATGGGCAATTACCTATAGCAACCAATCAGTGATTAGCTTTTTAAAGGTAGCTGCAAGCAGTACCAATCTGATTGGTTGCCATGGTTTACTGCCCATGGGCAAATTTGCCCAATGTTGATAAATGACCCCCACTGTATGAAAATCCTCCCTGTATATAGCAGTTAGCAAAACTTGCCATTTTCCTATTAGTAAGTAATTGGCATTTAAAGTGTTTTAGAATAATTATAGAACAGACCTATTTTGGAGGGGAAAAAAACTGTCAATAAAGCACAGACTGGCCTGCAATTTAAAGTGGCTATAATATGTCAGTCATATTAGATTACAAATCTATACAGGTGTCAATGAATGTATTGACAATCATAATCAATATTAATACAAGAATTATGCATTTGAACTTTACAGATTCACTGATTATTATTCCCTGAACGAGATGGCATTTTCTGAAATAAGCTAGATGCCAAATGTTATAGATAAATGGCAAATTTGGAATACTGTACATCTTGTAAATTATATATTTTTTTGACATCTTGGTATACTTATAGATATTGCATCAGACACTAGTCATGTAATATCATATACTTGTAGATATTGCATCGGACACTAGTATGTAATATGATTGCTTGGGGCATTTAATTACAATAGGGAAGCCCACTTGTGTAACACTGAAATAAATCACAATATATAAGGCTTTCTATTCTTTATACAGCACTTCATTATTCACATTACTTCCTGTCTCAGCAGAGTTTACAATCTATGTTCCATATGACATTCACAGTACACACACAAGGGTCAATTTTATCTAATTAACCTGACTTCATGATTTTGTAGTGTGCGAGGAAACCCACAGAGACATGGGGGCAGATTTACTAAAGGGGGCGAAGTGGCTAACGCTTTGCGAATTTTCGCCAGCGTTGCCACCTGCAGGGACATTGCCAATTTTCTAATGGGCGCCAATTCGCTAGTGAAAGAGACTGGCGCTAGTGTTCATTCACACTCTATCGCCAGACAACTTTTCTGGCGCTCTGGCGAATGGACTCCGCAAATTCACTAAAATGTGCATTATCTTGAACGTTACCTCTTTCGCCAGAGTTGCCTTTGCCACCTCAGTCCAGGCGAAGTGCATTAAAGTAGCCAGATCTTCCTCAATCTTCTGTCACTTACATTATATTCTGGGAGCCGGAAATGCTAACTTTTTTTGGGTAGCCAGTATTCCCCATACATTTGCAAACATATGTAACATTAATTTTACAGTGGGCACATGTGTAGGGCATTAGAATAACTCTATTGTCTTTATTAAGGTTCCCTGGAGATGTGTTTTTAAAAGTGTAATTTGTTAGTATATGCACCAGCATTTAACATAAAGACGTCCATGCAACTTTAAATTTCCCACCCTCTGCAAATTGATCTGATTGGAAGATCCCTAGCGAAGTTTTTTAGGCAGAAATGAATGCTAGCGCATCTTCACAATCAAATGCTCACATTGCCAAAGTAACGCTAGCGAAAAGTTGCCACTCGCCAGCATTTGCCACCCACGATGAAACTCCGCATTTAAGTGAATTAGCGTAGTCTGAGCGCATTTGCGCCTTTCTGACCTGAGCAATAAATCATATCTAAATCATATCTAAATCTCTTTTGAAGGCAAACATTGCTATGAGCATAGGATTCATATAATTTCTGTATGAATTTCAGTCATTTCCATTCTTGATGTTATGGAGATATAGATATCAGTGAATCAAAAAAAAAAATACATAAAGATAGAAGTGGTTATGCTCAAAATAATATTTTTTTTAAAGCTTTTCATATTAAGTTGGATATTTTATAAACCAGCTTTATCAGGTGGAATGGCTTATGCATGAAACTGGAGAGGAGTAGTTTTATAAAGTACTATGAATACATTATTGTAGTGGTTTGATTGATTGGGCGTCATGTATCACATAAGTATATGCTTATTAAAGCTTTAATGACTTTTTGCAGATTAATAAATCAGTCCTTTCATTTCTATACCACCCTGAGGCAATATTAAAATGACCAATAGTTAATAAATAGAATGCCGTTAAGCATATTGATATGCAATTTAATGTATTTGAATAATCATAGTAAGCCCCCTCCATCGCACACATAATTATCCTTCATTTTTACTCTGCAATCATTCCACCTAACTAAATACTGGGAATATGTAGAGTGATAGTTGTATTTTTTTTAAATAGTCTGGTTTGGGTGCATGTCTTATGCTTTACTCAATGTCCTTGCGATACTACACACTGAGAATAGTGATGAGATTTGGGACAAATTGCTGCATTTCGCCATCTGCAAATTTATTTACGAAGCTGCGGCAAGAATCTACTGTGAAAAATGTTGCTCTGACCAAATGGTCGCCAAGACAAAATTGTCACAGAGACAAAAAAGTCGCCATAAGAAAAAACTACCCATTGACTTTAAAGCATTTGGACAAAAAAGTCACTGAGACATAAGTCGCTGAGACAAATAAGTAATTATTAATTAATATTACTTTTATATTACATTAACAAATATAGCAATATTATTTATATATTATAAGCAATTATATGCCTTCATCTAAATGTTAAAAGTCTACTGGCTTGCAGTCTCTCAGTTTATTATACTCATCAATTCCCTCTGATAGAAGTTGTAGAGAAGAAGACCTGTAGTGTTTTTATTTTAATATACAGTAGTAGTTTGATATTTGCTATGGTAAACAACATGTTATCATGTACAGTATCTGTTACACCAAAATTGGCTTCTTGCAACTGGCACCCTACAGTTCAGTGTGATTGACTTGTCAGTGGATTTGAGGCTATTATAAATCTTCCATTGTTACAGTCAAGGTTAACAGTCATTTGATGGAGCCATACTGGTATGTAAATCATATGTAACACCCTCCTATCCAGAAGCGATTGGGCTAAACCAAGGAATAAGTATATGATGACCTTCTTTTCTACCAGCCTTGTCCTGGATACCCTTTTTAAAATGATTATAATTAATATGTTGCTTGATTTTTATACAGCAACAATACTTTTATACCATAAGCTTATGTTGTGAATTTTAAGGAATGAAAAATTCTTAATTTACCTCAATTTTACTGAGCTCTAAACCAGCTGCTGGCCCTAAGCATCTCTTCTAAAAATCTTATAATTTATCTCTGTCGCCAAGTCATTACCAGGATTCATACCAATTCCTCATTTGTAATTCAGAATACAAGTGATGTCATCAGATGGGAAACACTTAATACTCTGGAACATGTTTGACGCAAGATTTAATACAGATATGGAACCTGTTATGCAAAATGCTTGGGACCTGTGGCTTTCTTGACAAGGGATATTAATATAATTTGGATCTCCATACCATAAGTCTCCTGAAAAATGATTTTAATATTAATTAAAGCCAGTAGGATTGTTTTCCTCCAATGAGGATTAATAATATCTTAGTTGGGATCAAGTACAAGGTACTGTTTTATTATTGCAGAGAAAAAGGAAATAATTAAAGAAAAAATTTAATTATTTTCTTGAAATTGGTTGGATATGGGGGCTGCCTTCCTGTAATTCATAACTTTCTGGATAACAGATTTCTGGATAAGTGATCCCATACCTGTACTGTGTCTTCTCCCAAATACATCAATGAACTAATGTGCCTACTTAAGTGAATAAGGTAAAGCTTTAGCTCTGAAGAGCAAGGATGACCTGTATTTTATTACTGACAGATGCATATTGCACCTACACACACATTTTTATGGACCCTGTGAAATTGTGTGCAATTGAAGGGCATTTAAGTATGCCTATGTGCTACTCTTAGTTCATCTCTTGTGAATACTATAATGTCAAATAGTGGAGAAGCACATATCTTTGCATTCCATTCTGTATTACAAAGACCTGTGCCCAGGTCCGGACTGAGAATTAAAATAGGCCCTGGAATTTCAGGTACATAGAGGCCCAATCAGCCCACACAGAGACCCAAACAGCCCTCACCAGCCCACTAAATACTTACTTTCTATGGCACCTTATAGCAGCCCCTCTGGCATCTGCCAGAACTCACAGATTGCCAGTCCTGGCCTGCCTGTGCCTAGGGTTCAAAGAGTGGCCAAGGGAGCAAATGAGCAGAAAATACACTGTTTAGCCCATATTATTTACACTTTGCATCATGCTCTGCAGTAAATGATCCCTATGGTTCATTACACTGGTTTTACATTTTGTAGTTTGTCCTAATTGAGGTCAGCGTTTGCACTGTATCCAACCATTTACAGTTATCAGTTATATCTCAGTATAAAATTCTGAGTTGCAAAGTACATTTTTCACATATTGAATATTAAATTGGAGCAGTTGCAATAGCAGTTTCTTTAATTATCCAATCTATTAAAAATAAATGCTTGCTTATTTTAAAGTGTGGATGTTTAAAGATACTTCCAAGAACCTTTTCTCTGAATTATGACATTTTTATAGCACAGAGGAATGACTGGAAATCCAAAAGCATCCAAAGGATGGGGTTGTGTGCATGCTTTAAAATATTAAAACAATGCGCCGACAGCTCCATTATTATTTAAATGTTTATGAAATTTCAGTTTCCTTTGAAGTAACAGCATGGGACATACATTGTTGGCAGGTAAACGATGCTGCTCTAGATGTTTGGCTATTTAACCCTAGATCTGTCAAATAATATTATTTTCAATGTCAAGTGCTTGGAAAGCTTTAGACGTTTGGTTTTTTTTTCCCTCAAATTAATACAGTCACATTGTTATGTGGATTGTGACTCCCATTGCCACAAGTATAGTACATAATAAATAAAGATAAGAGAAGAAAGAATGCATTTCTAAAATGAATAGAATATCAACACAGCTTTCACACAACACAACAGCTTTCCTTATACAGACACAAGGGAATATTTGTAGTATTAATAGCATTGTAAAAAAAGAAAAGAAAAATAAACACATATGAAAGTGTGTAATAAATAAAATTGTAAGCCATCGCAATAAAATTAATATGAACAATTTTTACGCTGTATAATAATGCATTATGGTTTTTTCTTACTCCTTTTATTTTGCCGTATACTGAATATATGTATGTTTTTGTTGATTTAGTTGTTTTTGTTGAAAGGTGATTCCTAAATGAAAAAATCTGCAGCTCTGCAAAACATGGGGTGAACATCAAGCAGAAAAGTGTTAAAGAAGGCATATATACCAAACAAATCAAAGTGTTACACATAATCTCTACTTGTGAGTAGAAGTAACTTGTAGCCTAATACTGGATCTTCAGTGTGGTCTTTATACAAAAGGTCCTGTAGGTGTCACTGTGCACATGAGTTATACTGTGTATACATAGTACTTTCTATACTGCTTAAGAGTGATAGTGTTGGCAGTTACTGTTGTGTAATGGCTGCATGAACCTGCTAATAAAGCACTGTTGTACTCTACTAATCCTCGGCTACCAAAACATACTATATTGGCAACGAGATGTCTCTTCTTCCATGGTGAGCCTAACATACCTTTTACTGCTTGGATACGTATGTCTGAAAATTACATTATTGCTACTGACCAAGGGGAGATTTCTGCTGCTAGAAAGCGTGCTTTACTTATTCACTGCCTGTGAGCAGAGGGACAGAGTAAATTCTATACATTACCATTAGCTGATAAGACTTATGAAACTGCACTTACTGTTATAAACAACTGCTATAAAGAACTTTTTTCATGCCAAGAGTAAATGTGGTTGCTGAAAGATATAAATTCCATCAACGTTGACAGCATAATGGAGAATCCACAGAACAATGGTTGTTACCTGTGAATTTGGTAACCTAACAAATGAAATGCTAAGAGACCAAAGAGTAGAAAAAAATTCACCTCACAGGGAGTGACTGCTCCTAGAGCAGGATTTACCCTTGCAAAGTTGCTAGCCAAATTGAAACAGCAGTGGCAGAGGCTAAAACTCTCAGTCAGGGAACTGCTGGGAATGAACAGACTGTGAATTCAGCACTGTGGCCTAATAATGCACAGTCAGAGGCAAAATACAGTGCTAAGGGATTCACTGCAAAACTGTGTTGTCTCATCTGAGTTTGAATTCTTTCTGAGAGAGAGGAATATTGTGCATCAGAAATCTTCAGTGTATTATTTATAAGCAAATGGAGAAATTGAGCAATTCAACAGAAGTCTGAAAGAAGCACTACAGACAGCAAATCTTACTGGGAAATTTTGGAAAAATTAGGGTTCTGACATGCCGACTGGATACCTACTTTAATTGGCATTGGGTTCACCTAACCCCTAATTAGATGACTACTGGAAAAAAAATCACTCTCATATGAAAATCGAATTTCACATTCATTTTCAACGAGACTGAAAAGCTCAACTTTTTAAAATAAACCAGAAAAAAATACAAAGAAACCCCACTTTAGAGAATTTTAATACTGATCATTACTAACGGTCTTAGTAATTGAGTGGGGGCTTAACCTTAGGCCTGGCACTTGAATTGTCTGATGTTTCGTCACCCAGCTGGGGAAGGTTTAGCTCTGGTGACAAAACATAATGTGTTGAGTGAAAAGGAGGTAGAATGGGCAGTTTAACAATTTCTCTAATTGCTAAAATAAGGGACAGTTTCTACACAGCAGGTTCTATTAGCCTAATGCAGAACCGTGACACAGTACATGTATATGTAATATAATATCTGTGTTCTGTATAGCATGTTCTGTATGGGCATGTGCATTATTTTTGTGAGGATACCTGTGCGGCGGGGTCGTCCAGCACACCATCGGCAGGGACGCCCGCCGCACCTTCCTTCCTCTTAAGCCGCGCCAGTGTGTTTTTGCCGGCTCCTCCATAGGGTGCGCGGCGCGCTTCCTTCCATTTAAAGGTGCAGGCGCGCTGACGTCATACGTCAGCGCGCAAGGGCGCGAAATTCAAGCTATTTAAAGCCCATCATGTCCACAGCACCTTGCCCGTGATAGGATAGTATTCCTGGTGCTCCTGAGCCTTGTGCTATTGTCTGATTCCTTCTGAACCTGTCTGATTCCTGTTTTGACCCCTGCCTGGCTATTTTGACTATTCTGAATTCTGGATCCTGACCTTGCCTGCTTACGACTACTCTACAGTTTAACCCTTCGATTGATCACCCGGTTTTGACCCTTTTGCCTGTTTGACGTTTCTTGTTATCTGCCTGCCTCGACCCAGCCTGTCTGACGATTCTGTTGCCTGCTCCATTTGTACCGTGACCTTCGGCCCAAAAGACTCTGCTACCTGCCGTGCCCCTCTGCTAGCCAGAACATCTTGCCTTGCACCCCTCGTTAAGTCCAGGTGGCACCCAAGTAAGCTGAGGGCTCCTCCTGAAGCCCAACGGTAGTCACACTACTGGTGAAGCCGAGCCGAGACCAGGGTACTTGGCACCTGTTCTGGTATTGGGTGCCGGCCGTGACATTTTTATTGTAAGACAGTAAAACATCTACTGTAATCAAATATATAAAAATGAATGTTCCGCTTGCTTAGGTCATAACACAATGATAATGGTTCACTAAGAAATTATTAAGCAAATTGCTGTAGCATGCAAAGAGTCAAGCGTCAGTAATGTTCTAGTCCAGCTAGATTTCCATGACTATGCTTTGACATAAATTGATAAACGTTTGTTTGTTAAATTCCTAGCCCATCAGGATGGTAGATATTTTATTTTTTATGCAACAGATGAAAATGATCTTGCTGCCTTTAGCTGCATGTACCTTCTGGAACTTTTTTTTTTATTGATTTGAATACTGTGCGAAATTTCTTCAACCAATATAATTGAGTAATCTAAAAATCTGCTTTGAGTATGATAAATCCTGATGATAGGTTAATTACAGTGGCACCAAGTTGACAATTAACTAATTGAAATTCCCTCCTGCAAAGACTCCAGCTGCATTCAATTAGACAGTCAGTCTCTAAATGAAGGGAATGGCTATTGTTTTCTTCCATGCCTCAATAAAGATATTTTATTACTCAATTCTTCAGTCTCGCTTTTCTGTGCGAGATATTGACTATCTTGTTATGGTACCTTGGAGAATGTGGGCAAGTAAAGTAATCTAAATATGGGATAAAAACGATAAAACACAAAAAAGGCTAATGGCCAAGTATAACTGATTACCCTTATAATAAACAGAGTTCATTTTCTTTGGCAGTGTGTGCTTTAGTTCAAAGAGCAAACTCACGTGTATAAAAATTGCTCCACAGAACAGTACGATTGTAAACTGCAATGAAAAATGAGGATTGTACCATTCAAGTAGTTTGCTTTGTTTAATAGTGTTGGATTTGCCAGGCACATAGCAAGATGTCATGAGTAGTTGAGTGAGCATTAAATAATAACTGGTCTGGCTGTATCAGCTATTACATCCCAATGATTATCAGATAAATTGTCAGATGTCTGCCTATTGATATAAAACATAATAAAAGATGCAATTTTTGTTACCTCCTGTACTCATGTGTAGTCTAAGGGCATGGGCACACAATGCTATAGGCAACTGCTGCTCTCAGCCTTAGTATTTTTGCAAGCTGAGAGAAGTGGATACACTCTGTGCCCCTTCTCTATATATCTAAACCATTTCCACTTGCATGTACACAGCTAAGTGGAGGTCGGCGTCAAGTTGCCTCCATTCTCATATTTGGGCTGACCTCCGCTTATGCTTCACTGAGCATGAGCGCATGCAGGCGGATCTGATTTAAGTCAATTGAGATGGGGCACGGAGACTGCAGCTCTATGTGTGCTTTGCCCTAATCATATCAAGCAAAGATACACTCTGCAGGTAACACTGTATGTTATCACTGTATGTAATAACTACATTTGAGTCTGTTCACTCCATACAACTTAGCTTGGAAAACTCAAACTTGCACCCTTATAGATGATCCCAAACTCCTTTAAAGCAAACACAAAGGGTGTTATTTATAAAGTTGCACAGTGGATATTTAAATGCATATAGTTGTTTTGCACATCCCCTAAATGCTTACATTTTACATTTCCTTCTTTTTTTTCAAATCACAGTGAAATGCGCACTGTGCACACATTTTCACAATCGTGATGTATGTTTTTCACAAGTGTGCCACTGTGTATGTTTATTGTATGCGAATATGGCATTAGTGGTAATTTTTACGAATATAATTTCGCAATTTGTAAATTCTATTTAGCAAATATATTTTTCCACCACCAGATTCTTGTGGAGTAATTGGAAGGCAGTGCATGTGCATACATTTTTCAAAATAGAAATTTGTAATTATGTTTGCATAATGATTATATGAATCTTGTACAGCTCAATACATTTATCCTAATATTTCATGAGGTGTAGATGCATTTCCATCATCGTATAATTGCAAGTAGAATTTTCAACAGAAAGCATTATTTGTAATCCACAGAAGTAAAATTCCATATTATTTCAAATTATAGTTACTCCATATACCTTTATTTATTAAGTGGTCAAGTATTTGTGTTAAAGTATCCTTCCTCAGAGGTTAGTCAAAGTTTATCACCATATTAGAAGTATATAGACTTTATACATTTACTTCAATATGGCACAACATATTATGATAGAAATGCAGAAATGCTAGCTAAGAATTGTTTAAAATATAAGTATATCAGAATTGATAGAAGAGTTCCATGACATTTAAAATGCATGAGACCAAAGGCCAAGGGCTTCATTGCAGGTCATGGAACTTACTGGTAACTTCAATGTCATCATTTGTTAGGCCCTTATAATTTAGGGATTGAATTGGTCATGTTATATTAGTGACATCACTAGGCATTGTTTAATTCACTTGTACAGCTAATTACATCATTAAACACCATTTATAAGGATATATTTTATTGGATATTGAAGTCTTATTTTTATTATTGAATATCATAATGTAAATAATTACACTCTGGATTATTTCAAAAATGAAAAAGAAACCCAGCTTCAAATTCACAACTATGGCTCTTGTTAGCCTTTTTCTTCCAATTGTTTTGTGTGCAAAAGTTCATTATATGCCTTTATATCATTAATCTGCTGAAGGGTCACAGCTTATAGAGTGTGCATAGTTATTGACTAAGCTATGTCAAACCTAAAAGCTAATTTAAACATAAAGGGATTCAATGGCTCTTTTAAAAGATCTTTAATGTGCAAAGAAGTCTTATCCTCTCAAATGGATTTAGTCTGCATATAAGAATGCAGTTGATCTTTTAGCCTTTATAGATATAAAAAAGGTTGTAATAATTGCAAATAAAGCAAAAAAAGTATCTCATACATTAGATGAATCAAGAAGAAGCAAGAATGTTTCTAATATTTTGATACATCTGCTCCAAGTATTTAATTTTGATATACTATCACTTTAAACCCAATTCTTCGGAATAAGGTTCACACTGGTATAAAGCTTCATATTCTACAGAAGTTGCAACTGTGTCACAATATTATTTAATACTAAATGGGATCTTTTATGTTTCTTATGAACTTTTCTATGAATTTGGACTTCCTAATCAATTTTATCACATTAGTTGTGGTTTTATAGCCGGATGCTGCGTAAATACGCTTAGTGGTTTCAAGCTTGCGCAATGGCACATTACACTAGCGTATTTACAAGGTGGTCAGTTTTTTTTTTAAAACCGTGGTGCGGACCAATGCCAAAATCGGCATGTGTGTCCAGGGCCTTAGAGAGACCTGTTAGCTGAGAAGGACATTACTATGAATGCAGTCTGCAGCTCAGGGCTTTGCATTTGCTTTTTGCAATTTGACCACTGGACTGGTGGTAACATCAGTCAAAGATCCAATCCTAAATGATCTACAGAAGACATTTCAGCTTATGACCTGCTTAAATGTTGAGTGTATAAAACACACACAGACCATTAATGATTCTCATAGGATAAATACCTGAATGCTAAACAGAATATTTTTTTTTTTAAACTAAACAAGCTTCTATAACTTATTGTCCAAACATTTTGCTTTTTCTCATGGCATCTGGCCCTTTGTATCATTTTTCCACTTAAACTACAAAGCAAGCTTGCAGCTACAGTATATTCAAAGGAATATCAGTTAAATCTATAGTTAGCTCCATTACATGTACAAATTCTGTAGCCTCCACTGCTCCTCTCAAAGGTTAAATAAAGCTGAGCAGCACAAGGATTAACACTAATCAACAGATGTGACTGTGGCCATACAAGATACAGTTCTTAATACAACAATCTGTGCTTTGTGATTCTTTGGCTCTTTGGTCAGTGCTATGTATATTTAATTAGCGTCCTCTCACCTTCCTTCTATGAGTTTTTCCTCTTGACAGTTCCTGGCATCAAAAGGATGTCCTTGAGGAAAAAGTCAAGCCTATTTACTCCTAAGCACCTTATTTGACTTACTGTTCAAGTATTCTGAAGAAAGAGCTGAAAGTAATAAAAGACACTGCAGTGTGGGGCTGCCTTTCCAGACAGTGTCAGATGGGTCGAAGCTATTGAACAGTTCCTATTAAATTAGCTTAGCTTCATCTCAGCTAGTTAAAGCTGGCATTCTGACAAATTAGTTGTTCTGTGTGTATAAAGGAGAAGAGACAGGATGTGATTCCTATTTTGGAGCTTAGTGACAGTAGATATGTCACATCACAAGGTCAATACAAAACTGTCCAAGAAAGAAATGTAAATGTTTTCTTCATTCCAATGTGTTCTGTAGTGAATGCTGGAATGGTTATTCATTGAAACTGCAGATGTTGCTTGCTGTTAATTAATAGCATGTTATTTTTCTTTTGTTCTTTTTTCCATTAAGGTGTGTTTTCATCTCACAGAATTGCCTCATTTGTTTATTAATTTATTCTGCAGGATATTTGTCACCCTACATCCGAACTGAATGACTCTTCAGAAATTGAAAGCACATCAATGTTTTACTTTAAGTTAAAACCTTCTTAGAAAAGTCTTGCTCAGTTTATCTCTCAAAGCAATCGAAAAGGCCAAAGGGATACAGTATTAGTGCTTAAGGGCTGCTTGGTTCCAGTCAGTGTCAGCAGCATATTTCCAGAAATCTACAGTGTAGTCTTCAACTGGGCAAGTCCCTTTGCTGTAAATTTCATAGTGCACCAGTCCAAGGTGATCACAGCCTTTTAACAGTAAAGCTATGCCTCAAAAGATAATAAATATAATTAAAAAACCTCAATATAAACCTATTGGGTAACTAATTCCAATTTACATTATATTAAACCTCCAGAACCAGTGCATTTTGCATCCTGAGAATGTGATTGTCACTAGCACTAACAAGATCTATGATGGTGAGCAACTTTGAAGGCCTGGGTTACTACTATTATAGAACTGCTGAACCTCTCTGCTAGTACAGTAAGTTCTGTATTACAACACTTTTAGCCATATTCCTCTTTAGGCTTTTTTCTCAATCACAAGATTGTTGAGGTAAGGTTGTTATTCTTCATGTGCTCTGCAAGTCTTCATATCCTTGGGTTTAATTGTCTGCCTGTATTGTCTAGGTCAGGGGTCCCCAACCTTTTTTAACCATGAGCCACATTCAAATGTAGAAAGAGTTGGGGAGCAACACAAACATGAAAAAGAGTTCCAAATATGGCTTCTAATTGGTTATTTGGTAGCCCTAAGAAATACAATTTTATGCAAATAAAACTTGTCTCTAAGCCTGGAATTCAAAAATTAGCACCTGCTTTGAGGACACTGAGAACAACATCCAAGGGGATGGAGAGCAACAAGTTGCTCGCGAGCTACTGGTTGGGGATCACTGGTCTAGGTCATCTAGAATATGCTGCAATATATTGATTGTTTTTCCTTTGCGTTAGCTCATATACTGTAACTGCTTCAGTCGTCATATCTACTGCTTTGTACCTCTGAGGGAACAGTGAAAGATACCATGGTGTGTCTTATGTTCTGAAAGTTTCTTATTCAGTGAGATTTTAATGTGTGGTTTTTGGTAGGTCATTATCACATATTAAGACCTTACTTACTCATTATTTGAATCCTTCATAGAGAGCTGCACCTGCCCCATACATATGGATAATACAGAATATAGAGGCACAATACGCATAACTAATGTAATGTACTATATTGATGGATTAAGAAATTAATTTTGTATCACCTTGGGAAGAGATAGGCGTTTAGAAAATAACAACTGAGATGCAATTTATTGCAAGTCTGCTAATAGTTATAACTGAAAATCAGTATTATTGATCTAAAGTTAAAGACTGCAGAGTTTTTAAAGTAATGAAGTTTGCCTGAACACCACCATATCTGCCTCGTGGGTGTTTCTGTGTGTGTGTGTTTCTCTCAATAGTATTTACAACAATATTATTTCAAAATGTTTGTGCCCTTGCCAAATAAAATGTGTTTAAACCCCTTTTCCATTATATTTATTTGAACTAGCTCCGTCACCATACTTATCAGTAATGTAAACATGGAGTGATAACGGACATTTCAGTTAATTAACAGTTTAGTATTTATCTAATTGCAGTATTAAGAGTGTCCTACATTCTAATGAGCTTTATTTTATATGTCTGACAGCAGGCAAAGAGATTGGAAGGAGTTGTTTATGTGGGTATGTCAGAATTGTAATTATTCTCCAGATGAGACAACAAGTTACTATGGTATTCCATTATTATTAGTGAGCTAAATGTAACAGGGGTAAGTGCAAGAAATTCAAAACAGGATGCAGAAGGAAGTCACTGGCACAGATTGCAGCTATATGAAAGTGCAAGTAGAGGTGGCCATACACGGATAGATCCGCTCGTTTGGCGATGTCGCCAAACGAGCGGATCTCCCTCCGATATGCCCACCTTGAGGTGGGCAATATCGGGCTGATCCGATCGTGGGCCCTAGGGCCCAACGATCGGATCCTAGCGTTCGCCAAACGGGCGGTCGGATCGCGGGACCGCATCAACGAACAGATGCGGCCGCGATCCGACGGGATTTTTAACCCCATCCGATCGAGATCTGGCCGACTTTCGGCCAGATCTCGATCGGGGAAGCCCGTTGGGGGCCCCCATACACGGGCCAATAAGCTGCCGACTTGGTCTGTCGGCAGCTTTTATCGGCCCGTGTATGGCCACCTATGATGCAAGTATCATAAATATTAATGGAATTATTCATGCAACTGACAGCAGACAAACAATAAGCATGCCATGTGGTAGTAAATGACCTGTATACTTACTAAAGTTATGATTGTTAATTTCTTAGAAGTACAGAGAATTGTAATACTTTTTAACAGAGACTATAATAGAATTGATTCTCACTGTATAAAACAGGTTTAAATTTGACCACATATTTAACAGCTCATAAATTACTGTTGCTGGGTAATTTTCTCTCTTTAACACAGACCTCATTTTTGCACTTAATAACTTTTAAAGCTTTCTGACATTTTATAGAAATTTGTTCTTGACTTTTTAAATGTGCTGTTCTTACACTTTGATGTTTCCAAAAGGGGGACTACTTTCTGTAGCAGTGCTGCTCTAACATCTAAATGTTGTGGGATTACAACTACCAGTATCCTCTTGAATATATTCAAAGATTAAAACAAGCATTAGTGCAATTGGGTATTCCTACCCTTCATGCAAAAGGAATATGCAGGACATATGCCCCTTAAAAGCTTGACTTTCCTGCCCTTCTTTCAAATGGAATATGCGGGCCACATGCCATTGATACCCTCTTTAAATGCATGACTTTATATCCTGTACGGAATTTACAGCATTACTAAACCAGATTAGGAGGATAGTTCTTTGTAATAAATCCTTGTTGCAAGCAGTACAGATGCAGGCTGCTTCATCTGTAGTATTTGGTCTTTCAGGGCTCTACAGCTCTACAGCTCATCTCTTACCAAAGATGTGGCTCTAACTATGATCAGCTGCAACTAATTTCAGTGAAGGTAACCCTCTGTGGATTTTCTGAAATGTTGTGTCATTTTTTAGAACCCCTAGGCTTCATGCCAAGCAAATTAATATTCCGATCCCTCCTACAAATAAAATATGTGGGCAATATGCCCACTCTGAATCTACCTACCCCTAAATACTTGACTTTATGTTCAGCAAATGTATATTCCTGCCCCTCCTTCAAATAGAATGCGGGCCATATGTGTTCTCATAAACTGCCTACCCTTGAATTATTATTATATTATTATTTATATAGAGCCATTGTTTAGTCTCATGCTTGGCACATACTCTTCCTTTATGTAAAATATGTGAGCCGTATGGCCTCTTAAAAGCAGCCACCTTGAATGATTGACTTCATGCCTAGCAAATACATATTCCTGCCCTTCTCCTTCAAATGAAATATGCAAGGCATGTGCCTTCATGTCCAACTAATACATATTCCTGCCCTTCCTCTAATGGAATATGATGGCTATATGCCTGCTTTTATGCTGCCCTTTTATATCCTCTGCTTAATGCCCAACATATATGTGTTTCCTTCCATCCTTCAAATTCAAAGTTTGGGCTGTATGCCTCTTTTTATGCTGCTCATTTTAATTCTGCCCCTTGGTTGCTTGGCTACATACCCATGAGTGCATTTTGCTACCTTTTCTACCAATATCTTATGCGGGCCATATGCATTTATGCTGACTCCTTCCATATGCTTAGTTTGATACCCTTCAATTGAATATTTCTGACCCTCCTTTAAGTGCAATGTGGATCATGTGCCCTCAAGTCTTCCCTTTTTAAATTCTTGAATTCATGCCTAGCAAATGCATAATCCTGCCCTTCTTTAAATGGATCTTGCTATCCATATGCATCCATTCTACTGTCCTTCTAATTGCTTGGCTTCATGCCCAGCAAATGCAGATAACTGCCATTCCTTTAAAAGGAATATAGGACACATGCCCTATCTTATGCTGCCATTTACTATGGATAATCCCCTTTTATAGTGTCCTCCTAATATGCTTGGCTTCATGCCTAGAAAATGTGTATACCTGCCCCCATTTAACGAAGTTCCTTTGAATGCTTGACTTAATTATCCCTTATCCATTTTCCCTTGTCATGGCGATAATTATTTACATTGGCAATCAAATTAGTTTACATTTAAATGATGTCACTAATATTATCTAAATTGTTTGTTTATAGATTCCTGGTGCTTCATAAAAAAAGTGAACTTCATGAATATTAGAAATAGCTCATGCCTTTTTTAAACCATCATTTTTTTGATTAGCTTTATCAAAGTAAATCTGTTTGATATTTCATATCATACTGTGTTACATAGGAAAGGGGGCAATTATCCCTCCTTACCTACTCCTGTTTTCTATTTACTTCAGATTTGTTTTTCAGAAGCATCATACACTAAATAATGCAATAAAGAAGTCTAAAAAGAACAAGGCAAAGTGACAGTTATGACCAGGTTGGTCTCTATTCAAACTTTTACCTAAATGTAACATTTTCTTTCTAAAGTTATTGTAATCCCATCTTGGCCACCCCATGGATATATATGCCATAGGATATACACCATTAATTTCTTACCATCCACAGGTGAATGCTAAATGAAAGGGTACTGGGAATTCAACCCTGGCACAGTCCTTACCAGGTGCAGTCCCACATTCCACACCTGGAGGATAAAGAGAGTCACAACCCCTTTCCCCCCGAGAGCTCATAAACTTTCCCCAGGTAGCACTACCTGCCCAAATACCTCTCCAGATGGACAGATGTAGTTGCTCCCACATAGCAGGCACACAAACAATGTCTGTTCTCAAACAGGGAACACACTGGAGCCTTTCAGGGCACAGCTACTAGCAGTATCAGAATGGACTTATGCAGAGAAAAAGGATTTCAGAACTGAGAATTATTTGTTTAAAATGGTCTCTAGGGGTTTCTAGTAATTCTGAGTTTTCTGGATAATGGGTAATAACAGTAGATATTAGATAGTGTGATAGGGTTTTTTTTAGGAGAGCTTTAATGACTGCATATTTGACTGTGTGAGGCAATGTGCTAGTAGTTTAAGGAAATAAGAAACAGATTAAAGAAATAAGTGAGAGTCTGAGTCTGCGCTTTTAGCTCATGTCACTAACTGTCTTTCACTAACAGCAATTTCTGTATCCATGTCCTCTTGTTGCCTAAAAATCAACATGGGAATAGAACAAAATGTTAATACAAGATGTAAGCTTTGGAGAATAGTTTCTACCCCTGATGAAGTCTGCAATGACAAAACATGTTGAGCATTGCTGCATTGACTTTTGATGAGCGAATTTGTCACTACAATTCTGCAGGTGCAATTTTATTACTTTAATAAATATATGTGAATGTACTTAATTGCTAAGTTATATATTTTTTTAGATTTGAGGATTCATTCATGAGTCATCAAGATGGCAGATGTTTTGTGTGTGCACATGTTCCATCATAACCTGTTCCGAAGCTTAATTCTCTCTCATGGGATGCAATGTGATTACAGTGCACAAGTAGAGATTGCAGTCTCCTGTAGCGCTACTGACCCAAGTGCCACATAGGAAAACAGACAAACAAAAAATAAAAACAATAACCAATCTGAGCTGGAGAAAATTAACAGAAAAATTTTAGATCGGTGAATTGGAGCATCACCTTTATAACGGTATGTGAAGATTGCTATTGGCTGAAGGTGGGCATTCCAGGAAACTACTTCTGTGCATGTTCCGCACAGTCTTGCGCTGTGTCTCAGAACGCAGCTTCATGGGAGCTTCTAAATTAAAGAGCAAGTATTTCAGTATAGGAAGTCAAGTTCAGTGGGCTTTCTATGTCCTTTGACTTTTTAAATTGTCTGTTTGTGAGGTCACTATTGGGATTCATTTAAAGAGGTTGGAATTGATGGCAAGATGATGTCTGTTTAGAATAGCATATACTGTAATAAACTTAAGTTCATCTTTGTGAGAATTATTCAGTTTTGTACTTGAAACATATACCTTCCAATATATATATATCCAACAAACTATGGAATGACATATATAATGTTACAGCAGCACTGAGCAATGTTGCTAAAAGAAAATACTATATTAATTTTTCAAAAAAGTTGAAAGATATTCAGTCTGCAATATATTTTACTAAGCAAATATTTTCACAAAGTACTATAATTCTTTGTCGTTTCTTTCCAGAAAAATGATGCCATTGTGCACATTCACACTGCAGGAACTAAAATGCTTTAAGTGCTACAAAATCTGCCTCAGATCCAAATGCCTCTGTTTTGCTTTGCAGGACAAAATGCAGGATTAAGAGAAGGCTACAGTTTTACTGTAACTTTCATATAATAGCTCATACTAGCAATTTATTTTCAATAAAATATATATGCTTATAATTAGGGATATACTCAAAAGACTCCAAGAAAAAAATGCACAAATAAAGAAAAGCATTCATATTAACTAAAATGTTTTTTGACAGGCCCACAGGGTTTGGTTTCAGAGCCCCACTTTTATTGGGTCCCTCCGCTTTGCATGTAAGGTTTCCAATAGATAGATAAAAAAAAGGCCAGACTGACCTGCAGCGATATTGGAGAACACCCTAGTAGGTCCATATTGGTGTGATATTTCCTTCTACTCATACTGTCACTCTCTGATTAGAAAGTAGAACCATTAGGTCAAAGTTGAACCTCCTGCAAATGAAAGTGCAGCTTTGACGGGGGGGGGGGGGCGAGTCTAGCCGAGCACCAAGACGGACGCACTTGTCTGGAGCTCCTGATACTTGGACAGTAATACAGCCGCATACCCGGCCACCACAAATCCACATACCCCAGAAGTACAACCAGACAGTCAGGGGAAGCACCCAGAGCCAGAAAAGATCTCCCACAATTTGATACCACAACCAGGTATACTGTATGTGGTGCAGCCTAGGAGTGTGGTACAGTGCTGTACAGTGAGGGGCAAGTGGCAAGTAAACCCAGGGCACCCAACCCTAAAAGAGACTGAAACTTTAAACCTGACACAACAATGTTAATAGGGCAAACAATTGCAGGTCAGATTGGTCTGGCTAAAACAAGGAAAGAGCAAGGCAAACATACTCAGTACCGGAAGAAACTATAAAAGCTACATTTAAATCGGTGATGGACTGAAACAGGGTCCCAGCAAGTGTTATAAAAAGTATACAGCTATTTAAATAAAGTACATTGGAGTAGTCTCCCTTATAACTTTTCGGCTGCAGCAATTACTTAAATAAATATTAAAGTATGAGGCACAACCTATTAACAAACAATATGGCTGCATAATCTCTACCTCCATGATTGCTCATATGAGAGTGGACCTTTTTATGTAACTAAAGATGGAAAAATGAAATAATTTTTGAGAGAGGATCCCAGAAACACAAAGTCCTAGCATCTGTTAAAGAAATTCCTGGTAGCCGCGGAAACTGATAATACATCATAGGAGTCAAAGGCTACACAGACGTTGGAACCCACCTCAGAGTCAGATGGAGATTCAACTATCTCAGAATGTAGCTCTCTTAATTATCTTAAATCTCTGCCGACCAAACAAGACCTCATAGACCAAATCAAAGCTACATTAAAATTGGAAATAGCAGATGTTAAAACAGGAATTACGTCACTACGTACAAGGATGACAGAGAGAGAGAAAATATAAACGAAGCCATTGAAACTATGGAATCACCAATTGAAGTGACTACCTACTAATCAAAAACAATCCAATTGCTAATGTGAAGACTAGACCATCGAAAATCGAGGAAGGAGATGATAGAGCAGCAGCTTTCTGGGTTGAACACAGCTTATATTACCCCTAGTTATAGGCAATTGTGGTAAATAGTGGATGGATCACTAGCCATAAACCAGTGAAATATATGCAGAATTTACCACAGGCATAATCCATTGCAGGTATTAGCTGTATTAGACTTGGACAGGGGTAACCATGTTAATATGACTGAGCTAGAGATAGTATGAAGATTTATTAACAGTATTTATTAACAGTAAGGTGCTTGAAAATCTGTTCCTGACATGGGGCCTACAGTAATTTATCAGATGATATTTTTCCTTTGTGGCCCTGTGATAAACATTTTTTTGCCTGCCTACACTGTATCTCTGTTAAAATGCCACCCTGGAATTATACTTGTGACAAATTGAATTCCTCCATTTTATTTCACCCCAGTAGGGGGCACTGTGCTGTTTCCTATAAAGTGTGTACACTCTCACTGGTACACCATCATTGAGGAAGGGCCATTTGGTTTCCAAAACGTATAGTGTTGTGAGCACCATGGAATAAATTTGGGATTACCCCATTTGCTGCACACATCTTGGTACTGAAGTTCAAATTGTCAAAATTATATATTGCTGGAGTGTGCCAAGTACCAGTATTTGTACCTCTGCATTTTTATACTCAGCAACCCTGGAATTATACACATACTCAGTCACTTAGTTATATATTTTGAGAATAGATTCTAAATCTTGTTCAATGGTTTCCAAAATGTTTCCCATGGTTTCCATTTTGCCCCTTTTAATTGACCTAGGTACAGGTATACCCAAATACAGAATATGTAATTGATTATAGACTTCATTGACTAAGAGTATACATTTGTCCAGTATACTGAGCAATTACTAAGATGTCGTATTCTTAGAATGAATTGCTAGAAGCAGGGGAGATGTTTCCAATGAGTAATAGGAAAACAACCAGCCATCCTAATTTATCAAATAAGTCACCATACATACTTATGTTTATGAAGAAACTATTACACATATTTAGGACGAGATTGCAACTTAAATATAAATACTAATTTTACATATTTATTTAATACTAATTTTACATACTGTATTTATTTACCTATTTATTTATATATGTATTATTCTTCATTTTATACTTTCAAGCACCAATATATGTTATTTATTTTACTTTATATAGCACTGAAGCACATCCAACAAAGAATGTACAGTCTACTGAATAAACATATTTTCAGCAAATCAGTTTAATTGTACTTGTTAGTGTGGAAATACATGGAAGTTGTGATATAATTAGCTCTAGCTCTGCTCAACACTTATGTTGGTGTGGGCTAATTTTTATGTCAAAATGCTTGAAGGACAGGTACCATAATACTGTATATTTAAGGGCTGGTTGCCAGCCAGCTGCTCCTCTCAGCCCTCCAGCTGGACTTACCTACTTTATATGGGCAACAATATCAACAGCTATGGTGAACAACAGCTTAATATACTTGGATGCTTTTCTCAGCATAGACTAGCTGTGCTTTTGTTCAAATGCAGTTATACGTTTTGTTTTAAAACGTTGTAATTCTTATTGGAAACCTATATAGCCTGAGTAGGAATTGTTGTGGAGAAAGTAATTACAGAATCAGTTAAACATGTGTGCCCTAGGAAATAGAAAATGCTAATATTTAATGTAATATTTTATTTCTAAAAACACTTTTGTCTGGTCTGTAACTCAAAACAACAGAAATAGTATCATTACATGTCAAACACGCAGTACAGTAACTTCATTTTGATAGAGCCATTGTTTTTGGGAGCACTTCCAGCTCTATGTTTAAACTGTAGCTAAGTTACTGGAAAAAAAGCACATTTTCTGGTACATCAATGGCACCTGCAAAATGAAAAAAAATATGGTTTGATGAAATTTCTTTCCCTGAAACAACACAAATATGCTTAGAAATAGGCCTTTAAGGTGGAGAATAGTTGAATTTGAATTCTTGAAGGGCCAGTAAA
Organism: Xenopus laevis; assembly: GCF_017654675.1. Taxonomy (NCBI): domain Eukaryota; kingdom Metazoa; phylum Chordata; class Amphibia; order Anura; family Pipidae; genus Xenopus; species Xenopus laevis. The sequence continues at coordinate 68,794,508 of NC_054386.1, forward strand.
TAATACATTTTGAAAATAAAATTTGAATTGTTTTAAGAACTTGAACTATTCCCTAGTCAAATTTGACATAAAAAAACTTGAAAAATCGAATTTCAAATATGGAATTCAAAATTCCAATTTTTACTTCAACCCTTGCTAAATCTGCCCCTTAAACTTGCCCTCTAAACCATATCCTCTATATCATTTTATAGTGTACACCACACCAGCTGAGAAGGACCTTCGCCAGCCTTCTGAACAGATTATATATCTTTAATTTTCAGCAAGTCTAAATAGGATTAGCCTTCTTCAGAATGTAGCTTTAAATGGTTGAATCACCCTGTTTAATAATAAATATGTAATGATTAAATTCAGCATAATGTAATGTTTACAAGATTGGTGATTGATCCTACCATCACACAATTTTGTGGTGTCAGGTTTGATTTATTTATGTTTCTAAATAGTTTGTGTCAATTTCTAAGACTATTCCAGTCTGCCATTACAAACCCGTGGTGCCTGCTTGGGTCAAATACTTTAGATAGGTGTTGTAAAGAAAAACAGCAGTAGCTATCATACAACACAAAAATATGGTATTAGCCAAATGAAGCTAAGCATTATCACCATGCTATGTTTGTTCTGAAAGCTTCAATTACATTGAATTGTTTCTGTGTATCCAATGTCATCATTTGATGTTAATGTCACTGTCTCATATGCCTAAAAATAAGTTTTTCCCCTTTTATATGTAAGTTCAACTTAAAATTGTAAGTATAATGGACCCTGCCACAGTACACGGTGGCCCTGATGAGGCCAACCCACAAGGCGATGTGGCTGAAGAACCAAGTGAAAGTGAAATCAGGTCATCTACCGCCTCAAGATGTAGCTCATGTAGTTCTGTTAGAAGAACAAGGAGTTCTTCAAGCCAAGTCAATCCAACAAGGTCAGAAGACCACATCTATTCAGACCACAACATTTTCAATCCATTGGATGATGACAATAGACAACAAGGCCACAGGATTAGCTCTGAAGAAAATTTTGCACTAATCACAGCTATCATTGAAAGCTATAACGATCTGTTTGAAACTGGCAAAGTCCTTACATCCTATTTACAAAAAACAGCCTGCTGGAATGAAATCACAGCATCTGTCCATAGCATGAGCAGTGTACACAGAACATCTGACGTATTTAAAAAAAGGTTTTATGACTGCAAAAGAATAGTCAAAAAAAAAATGTTGGCTTCAGGCCACAAAAAAAGGAGAGGTCCCATTTCAGCCTGTACAGTTTTCCATGTGGGAATTGTTGCTATGTGAGAAAATGTCTTATTTGGCTGTGTCTGGTGTACCTGGTGGCATGGATACAGAAGATCCATACACTTATCAAACACCTGATCAATTTTTGATTGATTTTGGAAAGGAGTACTTGACCTTAACCCTGACATTTATTCTGATGTCAAGATTGTTTCTTATTGACACTTTGCACCCAATTTTGTTGTTGTATTTGGAGAAAAATCCTATTCATCACATCTCCTATTTTAACTGTTAGCATGTATCTGGTTGCTATGGTCAAATGGAGCCTAGCAACCAGCCAGTGTTTGGAAACAGAAACACAAATATTCCTAGAGGATGCACTACATTGGAAGCCAAGTGTGAAAAAGCAAGACTGAAATATGACCCTCTCACACAAATGTAAGTCTTGCAGTCACCCTCATTTAAAAATTCCAAATATTGTGAACCGTGAGAAATTATATTAACATTTCCACATAAAAAAGAAGTCCAATTTTAACTTTTGTAATTCCAAGAAAAGAAAAAGATGATGTAACATTTAGTGATGGGCGAATCTATCCCATTTCGTGAAAAAATTTGCAAAACTCCAAAAAAATTAGCGAAACAGCATTAAAGCCAATGGGCGTCAAAATTATTTTGATGCAGGACAATTTTCATGCGCAAGACAATTTTTACATGTGCAACTTTTTTGTCCAAATGCATTAAAAGTTAATGGCCATCAAAATGATTTTGACATGCGACAAATTTTACACAAGCAATTTTTTCAAAGGGTCAGTGTATGAAAATAGAATTTAATTTTTTTTTTAAAAAAACTCGAATCAAATTTTAACTATTCCCTAGTCAAATTTCACTAAAAAAACTCAAAAATTCAAATTTCAAAATTCAAAAATCAAATTTTCACTTCGACCCTTGATAAATCTGGCCCTATGTGTTTCTCTCTCTATCAATCGAATTGAACTATGTAATCAATCCATCTGTATGAACCTAAATAGTGTCTAATTTCTATGTTAAGGCAGAGGGAGAGAGAAAGAGAACTATATGTTTTTTTTTTGAAGGTTACACTACATCAAAAACTCTGCATATGCATGAGGAATAGCATTTTGTGAACATTGTGCAGTTATGGATGATCAACACATTCTTGTCATTTATACATACAAAACAACAACCACCACCCATGGGACAATCTTGTTTTGTAGCATAAAAAAAGCAACCTGGCCAAAAATAATATCACATCTTTAACAATGGATACTGTTTCAAGTGACACTCCTAATCCAACAGAAAAAGAAATGTCAATTTTCCATCATCCTGAAAATGTAATCATGTTGTTATGCACCAGCTAGCTGGCCAACAACACACACATATAGTGTTTATGGTGCAACAATACCCAACATATATGCTAGGTAACCCCACAACAAAACCACCATGTTATGATGTTGCAACAGCTAGCCATCATGATCATTTTTTACACACTTACCATCCACATTCTTAATCCAATGTGTCTCCTAAAGTAGAGTCCATCCACAATCAGATGCCTACCTCTACTAATGCTAACCAGCTCCTCCGTTCTAAGCATTCTTCTGCATGTCTTAATTCCTTCACTCCATTGATCACAACTTGATCACCTTGAGACCATATGCCTTGTGCTGCTGAGCTTAGTCCAGCATTTCATCACATCTTCAATTCTTCTCTGGCTTCTGGAACCTTCCCCTCTCCTTTCAAACAGGCCTGAGTAAAGCCTTTTCTTAAAAAGGCCACACTTGACTCATCCTATCTGTCAAATTACTGTCCTTTCTCACTGTTATCCTTGCCGCTAAACTCCTGGAACATATAGTGTTCTCCTGTCTTACTAACTTTCTACACACCCATAACCTAATGGATCCTCTGCAATCTGGTTTCCAGCCTGCCTGCACACTCTACTAAAACTGCATTGTGCAAAGTTACAAATGATCTTCAGCTTGCTAAAGCCAAAGGTCACTTCTCTATCCTTATCCTCCTTGACCTATCATCTGCATTTGATACGGTTGACCACTCTCTCCTGATGCAAATTCTGTATTCGCTTGTATCCAGGCTGCATCTTGGCTCTCTTCTGACCTCTATGACCATTTGTTCACTGTCTCATATGCTAATAAAATCTCATCTAGAGTTAATGTAGGGGTGCTGCAAGACTGTGAGATCTCATCCACTCATTTGGCTTTAATTATCATCTGTATGCTTAAGATACCCAAATATATTTATCTACCCCTTCATTAAAAGCTGAAACTGAGGATCAAATCTCTAACTGCTACCTAGCAATCTCCAACTGGATAACCAGCGCCACCTCAAACTAAACCTAATAAAAACTGAACTAATCATTTTCCACCTAAACCTGGTCCTACTCCCCCGTTAAAGATCTCTATCGATGGCATGCTAATTAATCCTGTCGACTCAGCTCAGTATCTGGGGTTAATCCTCTCTCTCTTTCTCAGATCATATTAACACCACTGCCAAAAGTTTTACTTTTTCTTTTTCAATATTGCCAAATTCATCCATTTTTTTCTCTCATCCTAATCCAACTTGATTACTGTAACCTTATACTAACTGGCCTCTCTAACTCCCATCTCTCCCCTCTACAGGCCCCTCCCCTGCTGAAGTCCTTATCATGGCTTCCAATAAAACAAAGAATAACTTACAAACTCCTCCTCATAACCTTCAAAACCCTTCACTCCTCTTTAAGTAAACTGCATTACAACAAATAATCCAAGACCTTTATTGAGTGTTTCTACAAGCCAAATATAGACAATGTTGAAAATGTAATCTGTAGAGAAAAAAATGTAGACAATAGAAGTAATCCTGTAAGTGAAGTAGAATGTGAGGAAGAAGAACAATCACATGATGCTGTATTTTCAGAGGAGAATCAGGAACCATCAGAAGATCGCCATTCTGAAAGTGCTTTGGATCCATTCCATGTGTGTCAGATAAGGCATTCCAATCTTTCAACAATTCCTATGTGGAAACACAAATAAAGATGCCATAATGATATGGTGAATTTGCAGCGTACAAGAATATAGACACATTTTTTAATTAAATTTGCCGTTAGTAAGAATGGAAAATCTGAATTTTGATGTTGGGGCAACACTGAAAAAAAAAAAAAAATGACCATACAACAACAGCTGTTTAAAATCAGTCATTTATTGGCAGATTCACCACTCAGGCAGGAAATGATGTCATAACAAGCTAATATGGCAGCTGCTATCTTAAACAAACAGAGAGAGCTTCTAGAGCTGTTGACTTAGGTATGGTAAAGCATTCTGCATTATAAATATAGTTTTCTAGCTTGCACTATTGTGACTATTGGCAATAAACTGCTTCGGTAGCTTTCCTTCTCCTTTATTAAATTACCAAAAATTTTAGGGTTTTTTCTATGAAAAATAGTAGTTTTCCCATAGTTTTCCCATTTAAAAGTCTAACCAGAAATAAATCAAACTTTGATAAATAACCCCCTAAGGGTTCAACCATTTCCTGCTTCATTTTTTTGCTATTTACATATTTAAAAAATTATTTTGAATTATTTTTACTGCTTGCTGCAATACCCCTTTCCATCTCAATTTTAGCTTGTATGATAGCTTTTTTGCATAATTTATTGTCCTCCTTTTTCCCGGTAAACGTTTCAGCTGCTACACCTTTTCTTACCCACCTCAACACCAACACTTCTAATGAACTACAAAGGTTTTGTTTTGCGATAACATTCCTTGTTTGCAAGGGGAATATACTGACATGTAGATTTACTAAGCAGCATTTTAAAGACTTCCTATTCCTATTTTTGTTCTGTGTTTAACCCGGTGTTTCCCACTTAATATGTTGCAGAGAAGCCCTTATACTGTCAAAGTTTGCATGTCTGAAATTTAGTGTTTGTTACTCCCTTATAGAATTGCTTCTGCAACAGAATCTCAAAGGAGACCATGTTATGATCGCTATTCCCTAAATGCTTCATTCTCGTCACTCGTCATGAGGCGGTTTGTAGCAAATACCAATGATAATTTTCTTTGTAACCTTTTGCCCAGTCAAAATCTCTACCCATAGTGATTCCACACCCTCCCTAGTGACATCAATGGTTATTTCTTTAAAGCTTGTCTTTATTTTTAATTCTTCTGTCCCTCCTAAAAAAAGATGTAACCATTTAAATTCACAGCTCAGTCACATGTTTCGTCCCACCAGCTCTCAGTGACACCAATTATATTATATTTTTAGAGCATGTAATTAACTTTAGCTCATCCATTTTACCTGACAAACTCTATGCATTTGCCAACATACAACGGATGTTACTACTTTCCTTTTGAAATTTATATTACGGTATATACTCGAGTATAAGCCGATCCGAGTATAAGTCGAGGTACCTAATTTTACCTACGAAAACTGGGAAAACTTATTGACTCTAGTATAAGCCTAGACACAACTACAGCCCTGTCTCCCAGCAGCACACATTCTGCCAAAGAGACCCCCCCAGCGATCAAAGTTGATGGTGACAGAGAATTGCCAAACGGATTACTGTGTGCATTGTCCTACTGTCCTACTACCATGTGCAGAGGGTGCTGTGTGATATTGCCATCACTGTTATTCTTTCATATAACCGACAGAGGGCGCTGTGTGATATTGCAGTCACTGTTATTCTTTCATATAACCAACAGAGGGCGCTGTGTGATATTGCAGTCACTGCTAATCTTTCATATAACCAACAGATGGCGCTGTGTGATATTGCAGTCACTGTTATTCTTTAATATAACCAAAAGAGGGCGCACTGTTATTCTTTGATATAACCAACAGAGAGTGCTGTGTGATATTGCAGTCACTGTTATTCTTTCATATAACCAACAGAGTGCGCTGTGTGATATTGCAGTCACTGTTATTCTTTGATATAACCAACAGAGGGCACGCTGTTATTCTTTCATATAACCAACAGAGGGCATTGTGGGATATTGCAGTCTCTCCCCAAGTGAACTGTTGGTATAGGAATGATTAAAAGTGACTGCAATCTCAGCTTCTGCCCGCTGACCCGAGTATAAGCCGAGGTAGACTTTTTCAGCACATTTTGGATGCTGAAAAACTCGGCTTATACTCGAGTATATACGGTATTTAATGGAGAATTATATGTTATATTATATGTTAAGTTAGTATTAGTCTGTTTTCCTTGTAACAGAGGGACCTCCTTAGCTGGTGAACTGAATGCCCCCCTCAATCCTGCCCAGTCTACCCTTACTTTCCCATAATTCTTTATCTTACCCACTCCTTGCCTAGTTCAAACACTCCACCAACCTCTTTCCCCTTGCACAGTGGACCTCCTTCAATTGAGGTGCAATCTGTCACAACTATATAGGTTGTCCACAAGGAAAAATCAACCCAGTGCTCTAGCAACCCAAACCCTTCCTTCCTACACTACGGGGCCCATTTACTTTGTTTGAGTAAAGGAATAGAGGAAAAAAAGTTCAAATTTCGAATGGTCGAATATGGCTACTTCGACCATCGAATGGGCTACTTCGACCTTCAACTATGACCTTCGACTTGGAATCGAATGATTCAAACTAAAAATCGTTCGACTATTTGACCATTCGATAGTCGAAGTACTGTCTCTTTAAAAGATTCTTCGACCCCCTAGTTCGCCACCTAAAACCTACCGAGGCCAATGTTAGCCTATGGGGAAGGTCCCAATAGACTTCCTTACAATTTCCTGATTGAAGGAATATCCTTCGATCAATGGATTAAAATCCTTGAATCATTCGTTTCGAACGATTATTCCTTCGATTGTAGGAATAGCGCAAAATCCTTTGACTTCGATATTCGAAGTCAAAGCATTTTACTTCGATAGTCGAATATTGAGGGTTAATTAACCCTCGTTATTCGACCCTAGGTAAATGTGCTCCCAAGACTTGATCCACGCATTTAATGATTCAGAGGAACTGAGAGAAAGCACGCAGAGCAGATTTACTGCTAAGTGATTTATTTTTCACACAACATGTTTCGGGCTACTCACCCTTTATCACTTGATAAAGGGTGAGTAGCCCGAAACATGTTGTGTGAAAAATAAATCACTTAGCAGTAAATCTGCTCTGCGTGCTTTCTCTCAGTTCCTCTGAATCATTAAATGCGTGCTTTCTCTCAGTTCCTCTGAATCATTGGATTACCTTGTTACACCTGGAGCAGGGGTGTCTTTTCTGAGATAGAGAGCTTGAAATTAACCCCATTACTCAACTTGTACATGGCACAGGCAAAATTTCAGAAAAAAATAACATTGGAAGACCTTCCCTATGGGGCAGATTTATTAAGGCTTGATTGGTAAATTAGATTTTTTGAATTGCTTTTTTTGGTCAAAACTCACAATTTTGAATTTAAAACCACCAACTCAAATTTAAATTCAAATATGAGATTTATCACACCTGGACTGTGGAAACAGTTCTAATTTGATACTTTGCCACCAAAAAAACCTGCCGAGTTCATGTATTAGTCAATGGCAGAGTACAGTTGAACCTTTTTGTTCCTATTCAATTGAATATTAGATGTCAACGTTTTTTCATAAATAACCTCCCATTCCAATTGTACATTCCAGTTAAAAAAATTCACAAAATCGACTTTTGATTAATAATCCCCCTAATCTTAGAGCCTAGATCCCAACTCACTCTTCCATCTTCCATTAATTTTGTTGTTAGTACCAATATGTATGCTGGCTCATACCCCACCCCACCTTTTACATTGTTTGAACTCCTTTAGTTTGTAACTCCTGTGTTTGTAACTCCCTTACAGAGTACTCACTTAACTCCTGTGTTTGTAACTGCACTTATAGAGCACTCACTTTATGAACAAACACTTAAGAGCAGCCATCCACTTAAGCAAGTTCCACTGGAATCCCAGGGGTTCTATTTATACCATCTGTTCATGTGCACTAATCAAACCCCACCCACCTCATACTGAGGGAAAACTAACAGAAAAGTAAAGCACATTGTGGCAAACTTGCTGTAAGCACAATATCACACCAAACGTTGCCATTTAGTACCAAAGACACAGTACCACAGTAAAAACCTTACTTTAAAATAACAAAAAACCTTACTTTTAAATAACAAATACGTTTGTGCTGATTGTTGTTTTCCAAAAATTTTACACTTTACATTGCTCTTTTGACATCTTTAATTCTGTCTCTAATTGCATTTGCAATTGCAATCTTTGATGTAAAATAGCTAGCTAATTACTTTAACAAAAAAAGTTAAGAGTGTCAACTAATTTTCTCCTAATGGACACCTTTACTCTTTCATCTTAGCACAAGGAATAGCATAGTAGACACATGAAAAGTCGCCCTTATCGCACAACATTTACCACATCACATTGAATTAAATCGGGCCCTTTGTGTCCAAGACAAGCTAATTAGTATAAAGTATGCACATATATTATTAAATCATGTCACTTCCACCTAAGGAACATATCCAAAATACGATCATTTATCACCCAAGATGCTGCCAAAATTCTTATTCACTCTCTCATCATATCACGTCTAGACTACTGTAACTCTCTTTTAATTGGCCTTCCCCTCCAGAGACTGTCACCTCTCCAGTCCATAATGAACACTGCTGCAAGGCTCATACACCTCAGCAGCATTCTGTCAATCCCTGCACTGGCTTCCGTTACCTTTCAGAATCAAATTCAAATTAATGACACTGACTTTCAAAGCACTTCATAACTCTGCCCCACCCTACATCTCTGAACTCATCTCTTTATACTCACCCAACCGCTTACTCCGCTCCTCTACTGACCTACTCAACTCTTCTGTCATTACCTCCTCACATGCTCGCATTCAAGACTTTGCAAGGGCTGCACCCCTCCTCTGGAACTCTCTCCCACAGTCTGTTTTACTTTCTCCCAACCTTTCTGCTTTCAAGAAATCTCTTAAAACGCACTTCTTTCGAGAAGCCTACCCTCACTCTGCTTGACTACCAAACGCAACACCACATACAGTACCACATTTCTCACCCACTTAATTCGATCTTGCCCACTCACACACCTTGTGTATTACTCCCTTCCCTTTAGAGTGTAAGCTCTTTTGCATAGGGCCTTCCTCACCTTTTGTACCGGTATTGATTGTGATGTACGTAACTCCATATGTTCTATGTATATAATTTGTGTGATTTAGTTGTATAATCACATTTACTCTACAGTGCTACTCAATATGTTGGCGCTATATAAATACATGTTAATAATAATAATAAAATAAAATATTGTACCCTTGATACAATTTGCTGCTCAAGAAATATGACTCCCTAAGGGTGTCAGAGGGCTAAGTACACAGTGCCTTGGGTTATCCATTCACCTCAGAAATTTCATAAGAGGGAAGTTAGGGACTGTGATTTTAGACAATTATAAAGTAAAGTGTGATTAAATGTTTTTTTCATAAATGCATGTAATTTAATATTGTTTGTAACCTGTAATTATGACAATCGTTCGTTTCTATAAAAAAAAACACTGATGGCCAGATTATCTCGTGAAACATTTTGTATTTTATGGTAAGAGTAATTTCCCCATTATATGGCAATGTTTATAGCCTTACTAAACATTAGGCCTGTTCTCATTAAGTTGGTACTTCAAGGTTGAATATCCATCCTTGCCTACAGTGGGTGGAAATGCATGATTTAATAAATTAGAAATAAGGTAATAATGTGGGGGCATTTCAGATCAATGATGAGGAATAGTGATGGGCTAATTTGGGGCGTTTCGCCTAACGGGGAAAATTCACAAAACAGCACAGGCGTCTTGTTTTTAACACCGGCGTCTGTTTTTGACACCGACGTACATTTTTTGGACGCCGGTGCACATGCGCCGGTGTAAGGTGTAAAAAAAACAGAAGCTGGCAAATTTTTTTATTTTTTTTTGTAACTTATATTTTTATTATTTTTTACAGAGAAAAGAAAGGCAATATGGAAATATACAGAAAGGAAAAAAAGGAATCAAAGAACAAGATTTGGTTACATCTTATGTCAGCATACAAAGCAGTTGTAATAGTACATCATTACAGTCAACAGTGTTCCATAAGTACTTTAGTAATATCCTTTCCAGGCTATCTCGATCACCCATCTAAATGTCGTCTAATAGCCATCTGGAGAAAGAGGGCCCAGATGATTGATATAAACATAGGGCTCTATATAACATAGGGAACTTAATACTTAAAAAATGCATTTTGATATGGAGGGGGGCCAATATCCCCGTATACCACCCCACCACATAGTCACCGCTCCCATAAGAAAGGTTCCCACATAGAATGGTTATAAATTGCGCAATTCCCACATAGACCAAATCTTCATATAACGTGTAACATTGTTTTGAATAAAAGCTATACTGTATTCAAATCTCCGATTGCATTCTATTCTCTGCTCAATTTCCTTTCTAGTGGGTACAGAGTTAGTCTTCCACTTAGACGCAATCGATATGAGTGTTGCCGGCAAATTTTTTTATGCCTAACACTTGGGAGCAGATTTATCAAGGGTTGGAGTGAAAATTCAAATTAAAAAATTCAAATTTCGAGTTATTCTTTGTGTACTTTGACTAGGGAATAGTCCAAATTCGATTCGAAAATAAATTTCAAAATTCGATTATCAAAATTTATCATGTACTGTCTCTTTAAAAATTCAACATCGACTATTCGCCACCTAAAACCTGCAGTATTTGAAGTCAATTGGTGGACTTGAAAAACCAAAGGGTTGAATTAAAATTTGAATCTTTAGATTCAAATTTCGAGTTTATTTTAGCGTAATTTGACTAGGGTATAGTCCAAATTAGATTTGAGTTTAAAAAAAATTGAAATTCGAATTCTGAAATTTATCATGTACTGTCCCTGCCAAATTGGTGTTTTAGGGGCCTATTTACTAAGGGTCGAAGTCAAATTTAGAATTCAAAAACTTCGAATTTCAAAGTAATTTTTGGGTACTTCGACCATCGAATAGGCCAGAATTTGATTCGAATTGAAAAAACTTCACAAATTCAACCATTCCAAAGTACTGTCTCTTTAAAAAACTTTGACACTTCTCCACCTTAAACCTGCCGAATTGCTGTTTAGCCCATGGGGCTAAGTTTTTAGAAGTCAGCGTTTTTTTTTGTAAGATCCTTCGAATCGTTCGATTTGAAGGATTAAATCAAATGATTTTTACTTCCCTTGAAAAAAGACTATCGAAGTATCAATTTTGATGGTCGAATTTTGAAATTTTTTAACTTCAAAATTCGACCATTAGTAAATGTGCCCCTTAGTGTATGGGGGACCTCCTACAATCAATTTGGAGTTGTTTGGTGGAATTAGGGGCATATTTATCAAGGGTCGAATTTAGAGTTTATGGGGTTGATAAAAACTCCCATAAACGTGAAATTAAAAAAAAAAGATCAATTGAAATCTATTAAAAAAATAATAATTTTAATTCGGGTGAATAGGATCAACCCGCCAACTTGATTGAGTTTAAAACATTTTTTTGCAGAAGTACTGAAGAGAACTAAATATTAATTTTTCTTTTTTCCTTGAAGGATAGCAAGAAATGGATGAAGAGCAATTAAAGTAAGTTTTCATTAATTTTAAATAATGTTGACTCTCCAAGTTTCATTAACATTTCTTCTGCTGACTTGAGACTTTTCTTAAATATGTTTCGGTATCTATCAAAACATTCTAAAAAGAATACATAACATTTTTGTATTTTACCTTGCTACGTATGTTAAGAAATGCTCACGATCCATGGTATTAAATAATCTTTTGCATATATTTTTTTTTTTAAACTTTTGGGTTGCATGTTTAAGTGAAGCAGAAGTCCCTAAGAGAATCAGTTTGAGTGTGGGAAGATGCACATTTTGCACAAGGGATACTAGATTAAACACAGTTCTTTGTGCATAGAACATGTGCAGAATTTTTTGCCTTTCTGTCTTTTTGCCTCAAGGAAAGCTATAGCTTTAGAAAGAATAATCGACCAAGAAATAATTTATATAATATATTTATATACCTATCAACATTACCATACTGACCTATACATTTCAGCGAATATTGCTCTTTAACATCTTTTACTTTGAGCTACTATTTAGTAGTGTTCTGTGAGTGGCTCTAACTATTATGGGAAGAAGTGTAGGAAGTAAAAGGTTTGTCTATTGATTGACTGATGTAACCTAGCATGTGTGTGTGCCCTTGCTTTGTGGGTGAGCACAGAGCTTCATAAAAGTTAGAGGGTGGACTTCAAATGACCAATGAATTACCAGGAAGACCCCATTGATATGTTATGGTTGAACACACCGGTAATTAAATGGCTCTCTGCTACACTCTATGAGTCGTTTACATAGATATATTATTAAACTGTGTTTTCACTACTCAGTTTAATGGAGTAACAGAACCTTTGTCCCCTTTGAATAATCAGCATCCGTATCAAAATTGTTCATTTTAACACAAGGAAAATATCATTTAGAAGTTCTCAAATATCAAAAAGTCTGCAAACAATTCCAAATTGATCCCTGGATGTCTACCATTGACTTAAACAGCAATTGGGCAGGTTTAAGGTGGTGAATAATCAAATTAGAGTTCTTTAAGGACCAGAACATGATAAATCTCGAAATTCAAATTACATTTTTTTTAAAAAACTTAAATTGAATTTGAATAACTCCCTAGTTGAATTTGACAGTTTTGACCATAAGAAAACTAAAAAAAATTGAATTTCGAATTCAATTTTCAAATTGACCCTAGATAAATCTGCCCCTTAGTATGATGTAGAATGTGGTATTCTGCAATGGGTTTTAATTTTTTACTTTTGGTTTTTTAGTTATTTAGCTTTTTATTCAGCAAAAGGGTGAATTTGACCCGTTTTGTTTGGCCAAAAATTTGCCTCCGGTGAAATGTCACCGGCACTCAGGTCTATGGGCGCTTTGACACGCAGCAATTTTTAGCAATCTGGTTGCTAAAGGTCAAGTTACCCTAGCAATCATGCATTGATTTAAAGGAGAGACTTGAGTAATAAAAAGTAGCAATAACATACACATTTGTAGCTTTATAGAGCATTTAATTTTTAGATGGGGTCAATAATTCCCATTAGAAAGCTGGAAAGAGTCAGAAGAAGGCAAAAAAACAAAAAACTATAAGAACAATAAAAAATGAAGCTAAATTGAATTAGCCATTGTATAACATATTAAACGTTCTTTTAAAGGTGAACCAACCCCTTAACTAATTTACTTGACCAGCAGTGTAAATATCATACTTTCTTTTTTCTAGTGAACCAGGTACAGGTATGGGACCTGTTATCCAGAACCTGGGGCTTTCCAGATAATGGCTCTTACCATAATTTGGATACCTTAAGCCTACTAGAAAATCATGTATACATTAAATAAATTCAATAGGCTGGTTCTGATTTTAATTTATTAATATATATATATAATTTTCAAAAATTTGGATTATTTGGATTATTTGGAGACAACCTTTCCGTAATTTGGAATTTACTGGTTAACAGGTTTCTGGATAACAGATCTCATATCTGTATTGCAAAGCTGTCCTATTAGTATTAGTGCATAAATAGGCTCATTGTTCTAACACAGGAAGGAGACAGGCAATAGTTGCCTGAGTGATAGTTATTGCCTGGGCTGTTTGGTAGGCATCTCTTTTCCATTAGGAAAGGTTAAAAAAAAAAAAACAAAGTTTTTTTAAAACTAAAGAAACTGGGAAACATTGGTAAGTCAACATTCTACCTGACAGATATTTTAATTGTTTAAGATGTAAAGCTTGTAGCTTCCATCAGATTAAACAAGAACAAAACTTTCATCTCCACAACCGTAGGGTATTCTTAGAACATTAAAGCGCATTTCAACTGCACATTCTAACATGTCATCAATCGAATAGAATGACCCTGTGGGTACTAAAATGTCTGTAGTAAAAAAGGAATATTTAACACATTTAAAAATTCGAACTTTTAAGAGTATTAAAGGACCAGTAACTATTTTTTTTTAAAAAAAATGAGTTTCTACATAATGAAAAAAAAAACCACCAAGACAAATTTAACTTTAAATTGCAAAGTCTTTATTAAGAAATAACTTACTGATACTCCGCTTGCGCTCCTCTTTAGAAAAGGCGTCAGGGCGACGATCCATCGTGATGCACGTGATTTCTCCTCCCTGCCTTGTATAGGAGCCAGGGAGGAGAAACCAATCGCCGCATGATGGATCGTGCCCTGTCGCCTTTTCTGAAGAGGAGCACAAGCAGAGTATCGGTAAATTACTTCTTAATAAAGACTTTGCAATTTAAAGTTAAATGTGTCTTGGTGTTTTTTTTTGTTATGTAGAAACTAATTTTTTTTTAATATAATTTTTTATGTTACTGGTCCTTTGAGAAAAGCTCTCTCTCCAGCAGGATTTTTATTTTTTTTGCATCTTTAAAAGGCGGAATTTATATACCAGTTTATTCATTGGTTCCATATGCTGAGGTCTCAATTAATAACATAGGCACTAAATTGCACAAGTTGCAGTTACTCACAGCAACCAATCAGAAATATAGTTTTATCATTCCGCTAAAGGACTTTAAAAGAAAACTTATGATAGCCAGCACAAAGAGCCCGGGATGCAAGGGGAACAAAGTATAAGGCCCTTGTGAATGGATAATTTGCTTTACCAGTTTATAAACGTCATACTAAACATAGGGTCACAGACTCTGTGGACTCTGGGCAGCTGCAGGTTAGTTGTTATAGTCACAAGGGGTTCTTAACAAATTGGCACCCCTTATTGCATTTCTTTTTTCCTTCATGTAAAATATTTTTCCATTTTACAATAAACTGAAAGAAATACAAAGACGATTAGTGAATCTGCCAGTTCATTACTGCAGTAAGAATTATGTTCCTTGTCAGAAGAGAAGGTACAATTCATTACAACTTCACTATGACTTTGAAGAGTATGTGAAGCTATTGTTATGGCTGAAGCAGTCAAGAGGGGGTAGTAAAATTTCTCTTAGCATCTGCTTTTTATTTCTCTTTCTTTAACACTCAGAGACCTTGTCATTTAAAATAACTTTTCATGTGGGCATGCAGCACAGTTGTGTTGTATAAAACAGTCGCTGTTGAACTAAACCTGAAATGGAGTAATAGAAGAATGTTACTTAATAATTGTATAGGATTCTTGAAGAAGCAGCACATTGATCAACTTCTATAAAATGACATATGCTGTGTTCATAATTAGTCATGATATATGCTCATAGCACTGAGAGTTGAATAACTGGGACAACACTTTATGTGTATTGAAAATCTGTGCATGTGGTATTATGTCTCTACAACTACACACATGAAAGACTTTGTATATAATACAAGTTTCAGTAGGTGAAACAGCATATGGCACTTACTGTAAATATTGCAGGGGTAAACATGCATCAATTATTAGTGCTACTCACACATAATCCTGTACAGAAATCCATAAAAAAAGCTAATATCTTTATATTTAACTTTAAAAACAAGACATCAGGCAAGCCTAGTTATTTCCCAAGATTATTTTAGTCTCCTGAATTCTGCTTCAATAAGCTGCAGTGTTTCTTCGTTGCTGCCCACAAATTGATGTCAGTACCTACCCCAACCCCCACCAGGTGATGTGAACTGAGCCTTTTCTGCCTGGCCTTGGAACAATAGTTACAGTTGTTATCTGTTGTGAACAGTTCTCCTTGAATTCTAAAGGATTCAGCTACCAGCACCAGGTCTCAATACTGTTACCACTGCTTTACTTTAGACTAACAGAAAGATTCAGTTCTGTATCAAAGAGCTACATCACTAGGCATTTCTACCTTACCATTTGGATCTATTTCTCAGCTAATATGGGCACATCCTAGGACATGCCCACCTCTTAGTAAGCTTTTCCCAACCACTTCAGCTTCTATCAAAATATGGGATTTCTACCAGTTTTCGGATAACTTAAAAGCAGGCTTATATCCACTCCATTCTATTGCTGCTTTTCAATATATGAGTCCATTGGAATAGAGCAGGTATTGTTAAATATGAAGATCTTTTTCAACATAACATAATCCAAACCTTAACTCAACTGCGAGAAAAAATTGATATCCCAAAAACGTTTTTTACCTACTTGCAAATTACTAGTTATTTGAAGTCTCAGGGCATCTGGTATCACAATTTTATGCAACCTTACTGGACAACAACACGCAAGATTTGGATACACATATAAACAAATGGGAAAAAGACCTGTCCTGTATTTATACAAAATAGATTAGAGCAACTAATTTTTTACACTCAATATGGCTACACACTCCATACATTTAATGGAAACTAGCATCAAACTAATTTATAGATGGCATTTAATACCAACAAAATACACAGAATATATCCGAACACCGCAACACACATATTCTGGAGGATTTGTGGGCATACACTATAGGAACCTTTATTCATAT
The DNA here is from genome assembly GCF_017654675.1 of Xenopus laevis. Classification (NCBI taxonomy): domain Eukaryota; kingdom Metazoa; phylum Chordata; class Amphibia; order Anura; family Pipidae; genus Xenopus; species Xenopus laevis. Next base: position 68,811,161 of record NC_054386.1, read on the forward strand.
ATGGTGGGAATGCCCACTATTACAAAAATATTGGCAATCTATATTTAAAATTTTCCGAAAATCTTGAACATTACACTCCCCTTTTTTGCAAAGCTGGCACTCCTGAATTTTGATTTGAACCTTACTACCTGGAAGACTTAGGGGGTTATTTATCAAGCAAAAAAAAAAAACCTACGAATTTTTCGAGATTTATTAAAGTCCGATGGTTTAAAAACTCTGAATCTGGAACCCTGGCATCTAAAAGCTCTTGAGGTCCTGTATAAATCAATGGGGAAGGTCCCAGTGTCTGCGCCAATGTCCATACCAATATCCGATGATTTGGGGTTTTGGGTAAAATTTTTAGTTTTTGCGAAAACTCGGAACAATTCGGAGTTTTTGGGGAAAGCTCGGAAGTTTGCCCAAACCTATTTTTTTCGGGCTTTTTTCTTCATAAATAAGTTCCATTCAGGAATTCGGAGTTGCTCGAAGTTTGATATTAGAAATACTGAGATGAATTTGGAACTTGATAAATAGCCCCCATATCTCTTATAATACATATTCTTGCAACGGCAAGGTTGAAATTGGAAATCTCCTAATACTCTGAACTACAACTAATTCCTTCACTTAATGAAAAAAAGCAACAAGTTGGAATATTACGCCGCAAAAAATGACCAGTCTCTAAACAAATATCATAACAAATGGACACTGTGGAATAATAGTACCTATTCAGATGGATTTCTATTTCCCTAAATTCAGAAAAGCTATTGGACCTATTGTTTGGTTTTATTATGTTTTATATTGACTTATTTTTACTCTTTCTTTTTGGTCAGTATCTAACACTAGAGCATTCGTTTTTTTGTTTTATGTTTTTTCTTTGGTAATCTACCGGTAAATAGTAGATTAAACTTCATAAATGACATGTTTCAAAGTATCATATTTAACCTACTGTATTACTGTGAAAATAAAATGTAAGATATACCTCAACAATTTAAGTACAACTTTTTTACTATGTTGACTCTTTCTTGCTGTAATTGATACTCTAAATTAATAAATAAAGGAAAAAATCTAAGTAGAAAAAAAAAGCTACAACACATGGAGATGATCTGCTTGCTGCTGTTGTCCAGTGAAAACTGGAGGAGGTCAAAACACCCCTGTCTGCATGTCACCACTATTGACAATATTAAATTAATTACATTATATACAGTAAGAAGTAATTGTTCCTGACACCCATGAACCCTTCCACAAGACTAGAGTCACATTAGCTCAGAAATGATCTATACTGCTGAATAAGGATCCAGGTGCAACTGAACTAAAACCCCCCTAAAACTAAAGACTCTAAATTTCATAGAACACTAGTAGGCATAATTGTCAATTTAAGACACTTCAGAAGTGGATATGATGCTATTTAGATATTCTACAACTAAAAAAATATATTGCCTGCAGTGACAATCATATGAAGCCAAGAGCAGAGAATCAAGTGTAAACAGGGTAGGCAATATTCTTGCATCAATTGGGCTGCTGGATCTAGATTCATTAGCCAGGAGGATCCAGGTTGAAAACCTAAATGGATGGGTAGACTTGTTGAGCAAAATACAGTAAACTGAGTGAATTTTTTCACCATGTATGGATTCTGCAAAATTCTGCATTTCTCCATCAGTGTTTTTTTTTTCTTTGCAAAACTGCAGCAAAGGGTTTGCATGTTATAGATCCATCTGCTTTACTCCTGCAGGGTTCTTTTAACCCTGTCCCGCCTCTCCAGTTATTGGCTACCTCTGTGATGCCACAAAACTATTTTCCCAATACTTTTTCTATATTTCTAACGTGTTCATTTATGCTTTTTCTTAAAAATGTTGTGTATTGAATAGAATGCCCCTGTGGTTTGCATTAAATAGGGGAAACCAATAGAAGTTTAAAAGAACCCTACAGGAGGAAAGCAGATGGATCTATAACATGCAATTGCCCCGCAGGGATTGAATATGGATATGAACTTAGGGGGATTCCTATAACAACAGGAAAACATTTTTAACTTATTGCACATGAGCACCTTAACAAACATATAGTCAATACAGAACCAATTCATTAAGATGATACCAGCCATATAGCAGACTGGAGGAATGTAAAGTAACTAAAGCTGTAACGGTTGACTTGACAACCTAATGCAATTGGCGTTTTAAGGGAACTACGTTGATTACACTTCATGCCTCTGAGGGAGCCGAATGGTTCCGCGAAACGTGTCAGGCGGAGGTGACGTCACAGTGAGCCACAGGGAAGCACCACGAGGGAGAAAGGGACGCCGGCAAAGTCTTCTCTTTGGAACAAACTGGAAAACCTGTTAAAACGTACTAATAGGTGACTAAACTTCATGCAAACAAATGTGAATGTAATTTTTTAAAAGATTTTTTTCTTAAAAATAAAACAGTATTACGCTATGGGATTTTTGTATCCTTATGTTAGTGCTTGAAGGTGGCCCGTATAGAACTGGATAAAATTATATTTATAACTTCTGTCTCGTAAGTAGGCATCTCTGCCAAATTCGGTGAAGGTTTCCAGAACAAAATACTTATAAATACAGGCACCATTTGGTGATATATAAAAAAAGGGAACTCACACAAGAGACTTTTTCTATTTTCATCACAGGGTGCTATGAAAGGAACCTGAAATACTACCATATTTTTGTTTTGATTTTTTGTCTTCCCCATTGCCTTAGGCACTGATCCACCATTTTATTTATGTAATGTAAGTATGTATATATGTGAGGGTTAAGCCACCTTTGACCCTTTTTAGTAGTTATCAGCATAGGAGCATTAGAGGGGCAGCCCATAAATTATCTAAAGAAACACTTGTCTCTAAATATCTTGTGTGCTTATGCAAACCATTTGGACACAAAAACAAGTTTTTTGGACACTATCAGGAATCCAGATGCATTATGTGAATGGACAAATCGATGAAAAGAACTATGCAATTTCAAAATAAAATGGATTGGAGCGAAATTGGGAGACAAGATTTATCCAACTTCTAAGTGAAATGGATTGTAGTGGAATTGGGACACATATAACAGTATAACCTATTAATGGACACAGCTGTTTGTTCAACACTTCCTAATTTTCCCCAGCCACAAATTTTCCCCACCCACGTCTTACACTATTTAACACAGAACAAAGGGCTTGATAAAGGGTCCTGTGAGGCCCGAAATGTTGCCGCTTATTTATCTGCTCAAAAGATATTAGCCAATAAATTAAAAAATCATTCACTCTACAGTGTGCTGCAGTATATTGGACTATTACATAAATCATCTAAGAGCAGGACAGCCAGACACATGGTGATCATGATCAAATGAGAGGAGTGAAAGCTGCAAAAATGATCTACTGTATCTCAAAGCAGGTACAAACGTTTTAACAGACATATATTACAAAGTTGTTTAATTTAGTGCTAAGCATATATATGTGTGCACTTTTAAAAAATTACTTTACATCCCCTTTAACATTTGTTTTGCTGCAATAAGGCAAATGTCAATTGAACCTGGTCAATCTTTCTACAGTAAATATATATATAGTATTTTTCCTTAGCATTAAATTTGATTCTGTGTATACTAGGTATTAAGTCCAGCAACTGGAGGAGTTGGTCGAATGAATTAGATCAAGCACATACTAGTTATAGAGTATATGTTACATGTGTTCAGAATTGTTAATTTGGTAATTAGCTTAGCATTTCTTTTGTGTAAACTGTTTGAAAAAGCTAGTCAAAAAACATATATTTTATTTAACAATTTAACTAAAATATTTTGACAGAATGTTACAGATTAAAGAATAGAATTTTATATTACCTGCCCATTTGGGATTTAATATGGACATTTCACAATGTCAACTATGCAGACAGGATACCAATTATGAGAGGTAAACCATACTACTAGTAAAGCATTGGATAAATGCAATGGCAGATGTAACTGTGAAACAAAAGAGAATAGCTAATTTTAGCCCATGGCAAAGAGGTAGCCAGGAATACCATTAACTGCAAGAAATTGCAATATTGAAGTAGAACATAAAGAGAATGAACGGGGAGTGACTTAACCTCCCCTAACATGGGAGTGCGGCAGCTCCCCCCCGTTTGATGTATTTTTTACTTACCTCGTGTAGTTCTGTGGAAAAAACTTACCTCTCTTCCGATTGGTCAATTTTCAATCCCAAGCCTTCTGATTGGTCGATTCAAAAAAGGGGCGTGGCTTCACAGGAAAAGCCGCGAAGACCGGCTATAAAAGGACGAACCGGCGAACACTCTTCATTCTTCGCCGGCAGCCGACGTGAGAGGATCGTCTTGGAAATGGCTGAAGAGAATCCCGACGGCAGACTTCGCGACATCCTTCGATGGATCCAGGCGGAGGCGGGACATGAAGACATCCAGACGCTCCTTCAGCAGTGCCAGCTCGCATCATCGACGACGACAGCGGTGACATCACTTCCGACTGCAGAGCCTCCAGGATCGCCGTCAGAGGAAGCTGCGTCATCTTCAGGAGCCGCATCTGACGTCGCCATCCAGCGCACCCCAGCTTCACGCGGACCAGGAAAGAGGCGGATCGTCGCCGTCAAGAGGAACACCAGAGGGAAACAAGCGGCGAAGAAGAGAACCCAGATGACGTCAGCGGTCTCCGCCAAGAAGAGGATCGTCGCTGACCCGCCGCAGACAGGAGTTTGGCCGTCGGCTTCCCCCCCTTCATCGCGAGTGAGTTCCGCCGCTGTTGCAAGTGGTGGGCCGCTCCATCAAAAGAGCTTTAACACTTCAGGGCCCTTTCCTTCCACAGGGTCCGGGGGAGGTCCGGCAGCCGGCAGCTCCTATGAGGGGCACCAGGTCAGCAGGGGCCCCCAAAGCCGCCCAGAACCGGGGCCCTCCAGCTGTAACACTATAGGGCACCCGGTTCTGCCACCTGCTATCAGGGGTCATACATCACCATCTGTCACCCACAGCGCACCCCAGCCTGCTGGTTTTACCCCTCAGGAGGAGAGTCAACCCATCCAAGTGATTGGTAACTATGCTGCCACTGATGTCATAAAATCTTTGTTAGCTTTGTTAACCCCTGGTGCGGCGTCAACGCATACAAGCACAGGGGCTGTGTCTTCTCAAGTAGCTGAAACTGCTTTTAGAGATTCAATACTCTGTGATGCTACACCTTTGGGTTTGCACTTGCCACAGGCCATAAAGGAAAAAATCACAAAAGGGGAGTATATTGACATGCTCTCACTGTTGCCATCATCAAAGGAATTTTTAGGCAAGCAAGTTAAGCAGTCAGATCCTGAAATGGACAGACGCAGGCCTGTGGCAAGGACATTCACTAATTGGTTACAGGCATTTTGTATTTATTCAAATGTATTGTGTGAAAAACACCCACAATTAGGTCCAGGCCTATTTAAACACATTGACATTATTCTGGAAGCATATAAAGCCTATGGGGGTATTTCCTGGTTTTTGTATGATGATAGATTCAGACAGAAAATGTCCATTCAGAAGTCAATATCTTGGGGTTCAAAGGATATTGACCTTTGGATGGGAATGCTTATTCCCAAACAGCCATTAGTTCCATTACCGGGGAACAAGACTCCTGTGAAATACAATGCTTGCTGGGCATTCAATGAGTCAACTTGCCGCTTTCAGGCAAACTGTAGATATAAACATGAATGTGCTCATTGTGCTGGCAACCATCCTGCCTTTCGTTGCATCAAACGATTTGCTACAAAGCACAGTGGTAGGGACTCCAGTAAGTCAGATAACCCCAGTGAGGTTACCAGAAATGCGCCAATACCTAGAGCTATATCCAAAGCGCCAGATGGCCTGCCTCTTAGAGAAGGGTTTTGAAGTTGGCTTTTGGATACCATCAGCAGATCCTGTAACCCTCATATCATTTCCCAAGAATTTAAAATCAATTGAGCTAAACCCAAAAGTAGTTAAGGAAAAAATTGAGAAGGAGCTTAGATTGGGCAGAATTGATGGCCCGTTTGATGATCCTCCATTTGAGGATTTCAGAGTTTCGCCTTTAGGACTTGTACCGAAGAAGGAGCCAGGAAGCTATCGCTTAATTCACCATTTATCATATCCTTCGGGGGCATCTGTCAATGATGGAATTGGTCAGGAATTATCTTCAGTTTCATATACGACTTTCGACCAGGCAATATCGATAATTCAAGAATTTGGTCAAGGTTCATTATTGGCTAAAAGTGACATTCAATCGGCTTTCAGGCTACTGCCCATACACCCTGACTGTTATAAGCTTTTAGGCTTTCATTATGAAGGCAGTTTCTATTTTGACAGATGCCTCCCAATGGGCTGTTCCCTTTCCTGCTTTTATTTTGAAGCCTTTGCATCCTTTTTGCAATGGGTAGTTCAATGGGAAACTGGTTCTAAGGGGGTTATTCATTATTTAGATGATTTCCTATTTGTCGGTCCTGCAGATTCTAGTTCATGTGGAATTTTGTTAAGTACTTTTACGTGGTTTGCTAGGAAATTTGCCATTCCACTAGCTGTTGAAAAAACAATACCCCCTACTACAACTTTAGAATTCCTTGGTATTCAGATAGATACTGTAAATCGTGAATTTCGCTTACCCGAAGGAAAAGTAGCTAAGCTGAGAAGCATTCTAAACGCAACTTTAAAATCTAAAAAGGTTAAATTAAAACACATACAATCCTTGATCGGACATCTGAATTTCGCTACACGGGTTATTCCTATTGGTCGGGTTTTTAACAGGAGACTTATTGCACTTACGTCTGGCCTAGATAATCCTAACTGGCACATAAGAATCCCTCAGGTGGTTAAAGATGACCTGATTGTTTGGCAGGAATTTCTAGAGAATTTCAATGGCATTTCTTATTGGCAAGGAGAATTGTTCGAGAATGCAGCTTTGAATCTGTATACAGACGCCGCGGCTTCAGCTGGGTTTGGTGCTATCTTTGGCACACATTGGATTGCGGATGCGTGGCCATCTTTCTGGGTAGAACTCAAGCTTACCAAAAATCTAGTGTTACTGGAATTTTTTCCACTGTTAGTTGTTTTGGAAGTGTGGGGCCCCCAATTGGCTAACAAACGTATTGTTTGGCACTGCGATAATATGGGTGTGGTGCAAGTTGTTAATAATCTATCTTCTAACTCCCCCCCAGTACTGAGATTACTTAGGCAGGCAGTATTCCGAGCTCTTAAATTTAACATTTTGATTCAAGCAAAGCATATCCCTGGTTGTACCAATGTTGTGGCTGACGCATTATCTCGATTTCAGTTCAACGAGCTCTGGGAAATCGCCAATTATTTGGACAAAGAAGGAACACCATGCCCCCAACATCTGTGGAATTTAGTATTGCCAGAATTTCAAAATGGTTAAGTATGTCATTGGCAGACAAAACCTGGCATGCTTACATCGCAAGCTGGAATGAGTGGATGAAGTTCAAAACAAGTTTTCCTAAAGAGCATTATCAAAGGGACAGTGACGTCTTATTGTCTTTTGTACTGGAGCAAGTTGAGGCTCAGTACTCTCTTTCAGCTATAACTAAAAAATTAGCAGGCATATCTTTCTTTTTAAAGGTTCAAAGTGAGGCTGACATAACTAAATCCTTTTTGGTTAAACAAATTCTTCGGGGTGTTGGTAGGATTACACGATCTGTAGACATTAGGAGACCCATCACATTATCATTGTTGAAAGATCTCGTTTCGGTCCTACCTCAAATATGCTATTCTCGGTTTGAAACAATGTTGTTTACGTTGTTATTTTCTGTGTCGTTCTTTGGTGCCCTTCGGGTAAGTGAGTCGGTCTCTCAGAGTAAAAGATCCCCAGGGGGTATTGGGAGTGAAGACATTCATCTGGTTGAGGGCAAATTAAAGATTATATTAAAAAAATCAAAAACGGATAAAGTAGGAAGAGGGACAACCATTTGGCTTGGTAATAGCACGGAACAGTCAATATGTCCAGTATTAGCTTTTAGACATTATCAGCAAGTCAGACCCTGCCTTCCTGGCCCTTTCTTTATACACAGTGATGGATCTTTCCTTACAAGATTTCAATTTGTGAAAATTCTCAAAGGAGCTGTCAGTAAGCTAGGTATACCACCTGACCATTATAACACACATTCTTTTCGCATTGGAGCTGCCACACAAGCCTCATTGATGGGTTTAGGAGAAGAGTTCATCAAAAGGCTTGGCAGATGGAACTCCTCTAGGTATCAACTTTATGTCAGACCTACCCTGGTTTAGTAAGTGTTACCTTTTTTCGTTACAGTTTCTCCTCCTTTGGTCTGGATTATTGGACACTCTTTCGTCCACAGAGCGAGAGCTAGAGCAGAACAACGAACCTACACAACTAATTTAGGCATTAAAGATGTTAGAATTGTCTGGATGGGCATTCGAGGCCTTAAATGGCCAGATTTATTACCAATAATTTTGCAAATGAAATCTCGTTGGGGTTTCCCAGCAATTATTCTGATCCATTTAGCTGGAAATGACATTGGAAAGGGTAGAAACATTGATTTAATTCGTAATATAAAAAGAGACCTTGCTCAGATCAGATTTATTTTTCCCAATACTGTGATAATTTGGTCTGAAGTTGTGCCCAGATTAGTCTGGCTTCAAGATGCAGGCTTTCACCCACTTGAGAGATGCCGCAAAAAACTCAATTTTGCTATCTCAAAATTTTCCAAGACAGTTAATATTTTGGTTTATAGGCACTATGAGTTGGAGCAAGGTTTTGAAGGCCTGTATCGTGCGGACAGGGTACATTTGTCAGATATCGGTTTTGACATTCTGAACATGGGATTCCAAAGTGCAATTGAAAGAGCTTTACATGTGTGGGGAATGGCCAAGGCCAATGTAATGGTTTAATTGGCCTTGACGTGGAGGTATGCTCCTGGCTAGGTAAAAAAATTGGCGGGGCTTAAGGATATTTGTGGTCAAGCTTTAAGGCGGTCCGCTGCAGAGATCTGATGCAGAGGCTGGCTGGGAAGATATGTATGAACAGGTATTAGTATCATTAGCAATATTAATGTTCTGATTGATATGATATTTAATAAACAACAGCTGCGGCCATTCTCCACCATGCAAGTGTCCGTGTCTATGATTGGTTGTTGTAATTGGGGTTTGTAAGCAAGTAATGCTGTCTGCAACTCCCATGAACGGGGAGTGACTTAACCTCCCCTAACATGGAGTGCGGCAGCTCCCCCCCGTTTGATGTATTTTTTACTTACCTCGTGTAGTTCTGTGGAAAAAACTTACCTCTCTTCCGATTGGTCAATTTTCAATCCCAAGCCTTCTGATTGGTCGATTCAAAAAAGGGGCGTGGCTTCACAGGAAAAGCCGCGAAGACCGGCTATAAAAGGACGAACCGGCGAACACTCTTCATTCTTCGCCGGCAGCCGACGTGAGAGGATCGTCTTGGAAATCCCACCCACCCACCCTGTTATGGTATATAATATATGAATGCATATATAAAAAAAAAAAAAAAAAAAAAAAAACAATATTGTCGCAGCAGTTAATTGTTGTTTATAGTGAAGTTTCATGTGGAGGTATGCTCCTGGCTAGGTAAAAAAATTGGCGGGGCTTAAGGATATTTGTGGTCAAGCTTTAAGGCGGTCCGCTGCAGAGATCTGATGCAGAGGCTGGCTGGGAAGATATGTATGAACAGGTATTAGTATCATTAGCAATATTAATGTTCTGATTGATATGATATTTAATAAACAACAGCTGCGGCCATTCTCCACCATGCAAGTGTCCGTGTCTATGATTGGTTGTTGTAATTGGGGTTTTGTAAGCAAGTAATGCTGTCTGCAACTCCCATGTCTTTCCAGATGTTACATCTTTTTGCTGAAGGCAAAAAGGAAGAACATCATATACTGAAAAGGGAAACCATTACATCAGTTAAACTGTAGGAAAAAGAGATCTATTTACTAGGATATGAGCCCAAACTGTACCCTCCAGTCAAAGTTCATATTTAAAAGTGAGGCAAGTGAGCTGGGAAAGTATTCTATGAGTATTTGAAATTATATATGTAGGAGATTTCATAATCTGAAAGAGGAAATTTGTTGGATGCCAGCTAAATGTGGAACAAGCTCTGTTATACAAATTATTATGATTGTATTAGTAGTAGACTTCCGCGATGAAGGAATATATTCAAGATAACCTCCAGAGAGGATTCATTCGACTTTTATCTTCCCCTGCAAGAGCGGGATTCATATCCCACTGCGATGCCTTCAGTTACAGTGAGTAGGAGAAACAAAAGCCTGCCTGAAAGCAGATCCATCCTGAAGTGCTGACTCTTTCTGAAAGCACATGATCAGGCAAAATTAGATGGCTGCCTACACAACAATAGTACAACTAAACAAAATACACTTGTAAGGTTAGGAACGAAATTTTACATGGTAGAGTAAATTATTTGCAGTGTAAACAGTGTAATTTAGAAATAAAAACTACACCATAAAAATCATGACAGCATAATTTAATTCACTGGACATTTGTTAAATCCTGAACTATGTAGAGAAGAAAACTCCAGTCACTTAAGTTTGAAATATGACAATATAGGGGCAGGTTTATCAAGGGTCGAAGTGAATTTGAGGGAATTTTCTAAGTAAAAAAATTCGAAATTCGAAGTAATTTTTTGGATACTTCGACCATCGAATAGGATACTAAGAATTTGACTTCGAATTCGATTTGAAGTAAAATCGTTCGAATATTCGACCATTCGATAATCAAAGTACTGTCTCTTTAAAAAAAACTTTGACTTCAATACTTCGCCAAATTAAACCTGCCGAAGTTCTATGTTAGTCTATGGGGACCTTCTAGAGCAGTTTTCGACGTTTTTTGAAGTGGAAGAAAAATCGTTTGATCAATGGATGAAAACCTTCGAATCTTTCGATTTCGAAGGATTTCATCGTTCCATCAAACGATTTTACTTCAACCGCAAAACGGTCAAATTAAGTGAAAAAAACTTTGACTCCGATATTCGAAGTTGAAGTAAAGCCATTCGATGGTCGAATTTCGAAGTATTTATCACTTCGGAATTCGACCCTTGATAAATCTGCCCCTTGGTGTGTCAGAATCCTAAATGCAATGAGCTCCATCCATACTTGAGAAGGGTCCCATTTACTTAGTTCGAGTAAAGGAATTGGCAGTTTTCTGTAATAAACAGAAACTACTGTATTGAAAAAACATTTACATTACCGTGAGTGATCATATTCTTATTTAGCATTTGTTGATGAAAATGAATTTTCTTAAAACAGGAACCAAAAATAGATAGATGCATGAATGTTAATATGTTCATAGTTTTTACATTCTGTTCCCCAATTCCATAATAGCAAGATTCAAGTAAGTAATACCAGCATATTCATATTAGGGGCACATTTACCTAGGGTCGAATATCGAGGGTTAATTAACCCTCGATATTCGACCGTCTAAGTAAAATCCTTCGACTTCGAATATCGAAGTCGAAGGATTTTGCGCTATTCCTATGATCGAACGACCAAAGGAATAATCGTTCGATCGAACGATTAAATCCTTCGAAACGAACGATTTGAAGGATTTTAATCCATCGATCGAAGGATATTCCTTCGATCAGGAAATTGTTAGGAAGCCTATGGGAACCTTTCCCATAGGCTAACATTGTCCTCAGTAGGTTTTCGTTGGCGAACTAGGGGGTCGAATACATTTTTAAAGAGACAGTACTTCGACTATGGAATGGTCGAATAGTCAAACGATTTTTAGTTCGAATCGATTCGATTCGAAGTCAAAAGTCGTAGTCGAAGGTCGAAGTAGCCCATTCGATGGTCGAAGTAGCCATATTCGACCATTTGAAATTTGAACTATTTTTCCTCTTTTTCATCTTTTAAAAGGCTGCATATAACATTAAAGAAAAAAAATGGAAGAACTTTTATTGAGCACAGAAGATTTGCGACACAACAATGAAAGATTTGTGCAAAAAGCATGCGTATTAATTTATCTTATCTACAAAACATCCATTAGTTTAAAGTTTTGAAAAGTGTTTTTATACATTTAACATCTGTTAAATATGCAAAGATATCTCTGATCACCTGCGTTACTAACTCTCGAGTGCATTCTCATATCTTTAGGGTTCTGAACTAAGAAGCAATAATTTCCAGCAGAATTCCAGCACACAATATCCATTTCTGTGTCTGCATTTTCTACCAAAGCAAAGATATGCAGAAGTTAATCTTTGCTGTAGGGGTAAATATTGATAGTACTCACCATCTGTTGCATGATTTGATACAAGAAACGAAAAAAATTAGACACAGTATTTGACAGCGGTAAATCTTTGTATTATGCAACTATAGGAATGAGCTGGGATATGTGAAAAACGTATGTGTCTGTTATGGCAGCCAATGAAATTATTTGGTATTAAAGGACCAGTAACATAAAAAAAAATTTTATGTGTTTCTACTTAACGAAAAAAGGGAGTTTTAACTTTAAATTTGCAAAGTGTTTATTAAGAAATTACAGATTCTCTGCTTGCAATCCTCTTCAGAAACGGCGACTGGGCGATCCGTCGCGCAGCGCTCATTTTCTCATCCATGGCTATCTCCTATAGAAGGCAGGGAGAAATTGAGCGCGCACAATGGATCATCGTTACTGGTCTTTTAAAGGGATCCTGTCATTGGAAAACATGTTTTTTTCAAAACACATCAGTTAATAGTGCTACTCCAGCAGAATTCTGCACTGAAATCCATTTCTCAAAAGAGCAAACAGATTTTTTTATATTCAATTTTGAAATCTGACATGGGGCTAGACATTTTGTCAATTTCCCAGCTGCCCCATGTCATGTGATAAAAAATTATCACTTTATTAAAAAAAAATCTGACAAAACTCCCAAACCCAAATCCCCTTTGTTTATCAATATTTTTTCTATGAAAAAATTGGTGTGAAAAAATCGAGCGTTAATACGAACTGTGCAACTTTTTTTAGCTTGACACAAAAACTTGACTTTTTTGAGTTGTCACCTGATAAACTTGAATAATTTGGATTACGAAAACCAATACAAACAGCCTGAAACAATATTTCAATATTTCAACAGGTTTTAGATGTTGTATTTTCAAATTCGAATTGTTAGTAATAAATTTCATTTCAAAATCTGACATGAGGCTAGACATGTTGTTAGTTTTTCAGGTTCCCCCAGCCATGTGACTTGTGCTCTACAAAACTTCAGTCACTCTTTACTGCTGTACTGCAAGTTGGAGTGATTTCACTCCTCTCCCCCAGCAGACTATCAGCAGAACAATGTGAACATAACCAGATAACAGTTCCCAACACCTGCATTGCTAAAAGTTCTACCATATTCCCCCTAGTAGTAGATATGAGAATAGCACTCAGTAGTAAAAGTCCAATGTCCAGTGAATCCAAGTCATAACTTATTTTACATTGTGTACAACAATAGCTTATCTGAAAGCAGTTAATTGCTTGCTCTTTCTGATAGCACATGACCAGGCAAAATAACCGGAGATTGCTGCCTACACACTAATTCATTGTTTCAAGATTAAAAGCTCAAATGATAGAATTATACCATAAAAATCATGACAGAATTCCTTTCAGGCATGCGATTTTGTGTCACACAGGGGTATATTTATCAAAAAGTGAAGTTAGAGATCACCACTGTCTAGAGTGAAATTCCACCACTCTCCATTTATTTCTATGGGATTTTCTAAAATAATATTTATCAATGGGTGAAAGTTCGTCCTTTGATAAATACACCTTTCAAAATCCCATAGAAATTAATGGAGAGTGGCGGAATTTCACTCTAGTGGACTGTGGTGATCTCTTACTTCACTTTTTGATAAATATACCCCTTAGTGTTTTGCAACTTGTATCTGTGACAGTTGTAAATGTGCTTTAATGGGTGTTTTCCTTTTTGCTTATTTCTGAGCTCTAGTAATCTAAGCTAGTTTGGCCAACTGAGGATGGCAATCCTTTCTCCATATATGTAAATTGGGAAAATATCAAGTTTATTAAAGCACAGTTCTAAATTCAGAAAATAGTGTTTTTCTTATACTGATGAAAGCCAGTGTAGTTTGGGGGTGGTGGGGAAATATGATTTACTCTTCTTGTGAAAAAAGTTATGTTCAGATTATGGCTTTGTGGTAAAGGAGCACATTAAAGAGCATTGTTTGTCTGTATTTACTACCTGCTTGCTTTGTGGCAATGATTATAGATATATTCTCAGGGTCAGAGTAACAGATTCATGACACACTCTTATGAGACATGTGCACTGGTGTGCAGAGTGATTTTGCTAAGATTGTGCAACAAATAACACTATTGCTGAGTACTGAACATAAAACAAACAAATTAAAAAGAAATTTCTTATGCAACATAAAACAGTTAAGAAACTTGTGCAAAAGATTAGATAGTATTATTAAAGGGGTAATTACATGATGACATTATCAATGTAAAGAGATTGCATTGCCTAGAATTAAAAGGTATTTCAATTCATACATTTTGGTTTAAAATGGAATGACTTTTTAAAATGCACAGCCTACAGATTATTGATTGCCCCTTTAAATCAACTAGAAAAGAACTGCAATATTTCTTCTTTACAAAAAAAGTCATACAAACCAATATCCAGCTAACATTTCTCTTTAACGTATTTTGTGTTCCTGAGAATCTATAATTCATTTATGATGAATTTAAATTGCAAAATATGGAAGATGAGCTTATCTTTTTAATGTCATTCTAAATAACATACTGTATACGTATAGATTATTTTTCTACTTCAGCACCATTTCTCTGACCTTTGTGGAATGATTTTTGTAGACATTAAATTGATATGTAGCAAATCCTTATTCTGTATTGGTAAGCCATACATATTGATGAGCTCTCTCTCTTTATCAGAAGAGCCCCATTTTACAGGTGTGAATTTTTATCTTCCAGACTCACTGGTGAATTAACTTCCAGTGCAGACTATACAGAGAAACAATATTTCACATAGTCTTCAGCTAGAGAAAATAAAGGTAGGACCCAAGTGGAGATATGTGACGCGTTATTATAACTTAGGGGGTTTATTTATCAAAATCCAAATTTATCTTATTATTTTTGGAAAGCTACTCTGACCAAATCCACGTCAATTTTTCCCCCTATTTGGTAAAAAAACAAAAAAAGAGAGGCAAGCCTACTACTATAAGAAATTCACCTTTAAGAGGGAGGGAGGGAGGTATAATTTACTAATATCAGTTAATTTATTTGAAAGAGAAAAAATAGTAATAACGTATAAAAAATTAATAAACCAATTGTGAATACAATTAATTTGATGTTAATTCGTATTTGTGAATTGGTGTACAAAAATGAATTGATTAATTAAAGTGCTTCAATAGTACAATCAATGTCCATGATTGTAAGATTATTTAATTATGTTAAAAAAATTAATCAATTAATTACATTTAAAAAGCTATACCCTGCCTGTAATCTAGTTAACTAAATTCATCTAATAAGTGGAATTACCAATTGTAGTTACAGAAGGTAGCAATTATATTGAATTAACAATATAAAATCAAATTCATTAATTTAAAGTGCTGGTGCAAATATAATTAATTCGAAGGTGAATTGATTCAATGAAAGTTAAAAATGTAAGTCCAAGACCAATATCTGGAAAAGTAGGAAAAGGAAAATAATAGAGGTGGAGAGGTCCCAAAAACTTCTATCAGAGATTTTTCTATGCCCTGAGACACAACACGATGGAGAATTTCAGTGTTTAATTTAAAGATCCAGTAGCTTTCACGTTTGAGCAATTCTTGTTCTATATTGCCCCTTCTGATACCCACATTTTTTTTTTCTATGGCAAATTTAATATTTGCCGGGTTCATATTATGAAAGGTTTTGAAGTGAGATGCCATTGTGGATAATGATTGTTCAGTTTTGTGAGCTTGATTCACATTATGTATGGAGATGCAGTGTTGTTGTAATCTGCATTTTAGCATTTGCATTGTCATGCCCACATATTTTTTGTTGCACGGGCATTCAAGACAGTAAATTACCCCAGAGGTTTTGCAATTTATGTAACTATTGCTTTTTAAATCTAATTAATTGACTATTTTTTTTTTTAACATAATTAATTAATCTTACAATCACGGACATTGATTGTACTATTGAAGCACTGGCACTTTAATTAATCAATGAATTTTTGTACACCAATTCACAAATATGAATTAACATCAAATTAATTGTATTCACAATTTCTTTAATTATTTTTTATACGGTATTAAAGAGAGTGGGGGTTTACTACTTTTTCTCTTTCAAATAAATTTTCCCCCTATACATCATGAAAATTATTGTGTGTGAAAATTCTCGATAAGATCAGAATCCGCAACTTTTTTGGATATGACCCCCCAAATACCTCTATTTTCAGATTTGATGCCCAAATACTGCAACTTTTTCGAAAACCCAGAGCAAAACAGAATATCTTCAGGACATCTGCCTTTGACTTCTATATGAACTCAGTAGGTCTGAGTTGGAATACTTTTTAATTTGTACTTTTAACACCATCGGTGTTTAATGAATCATGAAAATATTCAAGATTTTTTTCCTACGATACAATGGTCCAACCAGAAAAAAAATCTGATTTTGATTAAATAACCCCCTTAAAAAGAGTTAGAGGAAATCTGGTAATTAAGTATCTTTTTAGATCTGTTCTTGACAAAAAATAATTCTCATGAACTTTAATGTTGATGGTTTAACAAGTATGTTAGGACCTAGGACCTTTTTGTTGATGCTGACTTTTACAAGACAGAATCTGTCTGATATTCGATTGGCAAAAAATAAACTGCGCATACTTTAACAAGTATAGAGAGGACTAAATAGCCTTTAAGTATGAAAAACTTCAGCAGTTAGAAGGCACTATAAGCACAGATGGGTCTGCAGTTGGCCAATAGGCTTGACTGGCTGCAGACAACTATTTACTATCTACATAAAAAAAGCCCTAAGAAAACATTTTCCCTCATAACTATTGACATTTCAGGACAGTATTCTAAATCTGTACCCAGTAAGTAAACACTAAGAGGCCTATTTATTAAACCTCACATTTTTCTGGTCGAGTTTTCAAAGGGAAAAAATTTGAATTTTCAGAGGAAAAAAGAATCTCAAATTTATCTAACTTTACTATGCTCTGAAGCATTGAAGCTGCTAAAAATCCAAAAATACTTCAACTAAAACCTTAAATTCGATAATCCAATAAATTCGAGTTGTTGAGTCAGCATTTTGATAAAGTTAAGTTTTCTGGGCAACAATTCAAAAAAAAAAAAGTTGCATGATTTGAATTATGGCACGATTTTATTGTGACCTTTCTCGCAGTTTTGATTCGGATTAAGGGGTTTTATTTATGAAAATCAAAATTTATTTTTGTTCATTATATAAGGTTAGCATTGTTTTACAATGTTTAAATTACAGTGGTATGTTCCTAATGAAAGGAATTGCATCAGTATCCCTTCTAAAGATCTTTCCAGAACCTTCCCCAACTTATGATTTTTGGGAGATGTCAGTATGAGTTTACAAATGTAAAACCATGTTAAAAACTTTTTGTAATAAGCTCTGATATGATGGTTTCCTACTTTAAAATGATGATGGAAAAAATACCTGTAAATGACACTTTGGGCCAAATTCTGCAATTCCAGATTACCCTCCTAGACACTATTGTGTTTTCATGAGATAATCTAGTATTCATAAGATGAATCTAGTAGCCTAAAAGCCTAAAAGTAAAAATAGTTATTGGCATTATCTGAAATCTCTGTTGAGATAATCTAGTATTCATAAGATGAATCTAGTAGCCTAAAAGCCTAAAAGTAAAAATAGTTATTGGCATTATCTGAAATCTCTGTTGCCCAACAACATAAAATATTATCCACAAATATGAATAACCAATTGTTTTGAATTTTACTAGCATTCAAAATATCTTCAGCATATCCAGAATAGTTAATTTACCAGTACATACTCCATCCTGTAGGAATTTCACACCATGATGATTTGTTAGTCACATTGGGCTTGTGCTTATAGGCTGTGGTACACACTGAAACCTATAAGAGGATCACACCACCGTCAGCCTAAAGTGACTGACAAGATGTTCATGCCCTGCTGAATAAATCCATATTACAATGTCAGAGTCTTTGGGTTATGCTGAATTGGGGGAGTCTTGAAAAAAGACTGAATGTAGGCCTCCTTTGCAAGGGATTGATATCACTTTGAATAAAAATGTCAACTTGTTGCTTGTTTTCTTCTTTTTCTTCTGTATGAATTGCAACAAAATGCATCAATGGCATTAGGCACAGTGTTCTCCTGAACAAATTCTTGTTCCTATAGTGTTTACGTGACCTTATAATGTGTTGTCTTGTATGAATCTTGACTTTTCATGGTTAGATTTAAATGTTTACACATTATATTGGTGAAGTGGACAAAAGGGGTATCAACTAGATCCCTCCTGAACTATTTGTGTCAGGTTTTGACTACTTGACAGAACTCTGTCTTGACGTGGATACATATGCTGACCTTCAATTAGTCTGGGGGTTAAGACAATACTGAAAAATCCATAGCTCATTTTCTTGTTTTTTTGTGCTCACGTTTTAATGTTCGAGGAGATAAGAGATGGCCATACTACAGAAAGGGATACTCAGAGAGCATCTATTGAAGTTATTTCGTTTCTGACAAACAAACATTCTAAGTCTAGCAAATGTGACAAAACAGCAACAACATCTCTTCCTAGAATTTCCGCAAAGGCAAAAAATGTTGTGACAGTATTCATCAGGGAAATACCCAAACTTCTAATCTATGGTTTTAATTTTATCTCTGATTGCAGGTGTCTAAGCTATCATTACTGTCCAAAGGGAAAACAGGTGTGCAACCTCTGTCAGATCCAGGCATGGTGTGGACTCTTATAATAAACCTGCAAAAAAGAGATAATTATGAAATGTCTATCAATTTTTCTCATCTGCATACAGGATTGTCATGTCAACAGTTGCGGTGTTTGCAATGATAACCTGGTCATTATTTTCCCTGACACTGGAAATTTAATTTTTTTCTTCATCTCTTTTAACTGCAAGCCAATTTTAAAAAAAAGCTCACCCTCACACATTACTGTCTAAAATATATGCTTTTCTATAAATATATTTGTGCGTGATTGTCAAAAATTGCAGTTTGCCAGTATGCACATTTATATGTAAACTTCCATTGCAGCACTTTTGCATTGCTATAATTTACAGGATCAATATACTTACTGAAAATGATAGTAATAATACCAGAAATATGGATATTTTTATACATAAACTCAATATTCGCTGAAAAGTTAGTTTAAATCAATCTCTTTCCTGTCCTGTCATTTATACTTTTAGAAAAGTAGAACTTTTTTCCTTTTTAACTTGTGTAATGTACCAAAAGTTTATTAAACATATCTACTGTATTTATAGTTCTAAGTTTAACTTTTATCATATTTAAACAGCTTCTTTTCCCCTTAAGTCATAATTTACTGCATCTAAAACAATAGAACAGTATCCATTTTTTTCTGTTTACAAAAACCCTTCCTTTGAAGTGGTTGATTTTATGTAACATAATGGACCTAATGGTGCAGGATTAAACGACTAAAGCATATTTAAATCCATAATAACACCTTTGTGTCATGACACAGAAATACTGACCATTCTCAGACTGTAGCAGGCAAAAGCATTATAACATAGGGTTTACATTCCCAGTTTATTACACATAAAAATAGTTTTTTTTAATAGATTTACAAATGCATTTAGCAAGGTGACCCAGTCCTCCTTGCAATTAAATTTTAGCACTTCATTTTATCATTTCCTAATGAGCACTGAACATGGTATTTGCTGTTGATGCCCTGTGGATTCATAACTATATATAGCTCATAATAATGCAGGAAAAGGATAATGAAAAAAATGCATCTTTGAATATTTTTTGTTGTATTAACAGCAGGGATCACCTATTTATGCTGCAGTATGTCGCCTTTTCCTTACATGAAAGGGCCAATCATGCATAAAATCATGTAGCAACTATATATGTGTTTATCTAATTACATTGCAAACTATGCCTCCATGAACTTCTAAGAATATATATACTGCTATTAGCATTTAGCCAACTTTAGAAAAAAAACACACTTTAAAAAAGTAAACCAGCATACTAAACAAGTGAAGAAATATATGGGCACTTCTCTGTATATATAGTAAGAAGGGTTGTAAAGTAATGTATAAACCATGCACATTTTGTTGTGTAAGCTGGTTGATTGGCTTTTGTAATACCTGATCCACCAGCTAAATCAATGGTCCCTAAACTTTTTTACCCATGACCCACACTTAAATCTATAAAGACTTCTGGAGCCATGAAAAATATACTTAGGGTGTCAAATAAGGGCTGTGATTGGTTATTTGGTAGTTGTGGTGGTTGTCTGTTATGCAGTTTTGTACAACTTATGTCCCCAAACAAATGTCTCTCTCTCTCTCTCTCTCTCTCTCTCTCTCTCTCTCTCTCTCTCTCTCTCTCTCTCTCTCTCTCTCTCTCTCTCTCTCTCTCTCTCTCTCTCTCTCTCTCTCTCTCTCTCTCTCTCTCTCTCTCTCTCTCTCTCTGAATATATATTTATTCTACTTGATTATTTGATTTGATGTCTAAGCTTAGCCTCTCTAGAGCTGCACACCAAGCCATGTGACATAACTAAAATAACGGTAATGGTTCATTAATTATATATAGATGATGATCCTTTTAGCTGGTGAGTTCAGCACATAAAATATGGAATTTCTAGTCATATTAATTTTGGGGTTTTAGTTTTCCTTTGAAGGGGGTCACAGAGACTGAACCTGGACTGTATTGAGACCAGATTTTGGGTTCAGACCCATAGTATAGGAATCTGGTGGAAATGCCCTCTTTTCATTTATAAATGTATTGTGACTAATTATTGCAATAAGGGTCTTTAAAAGGAACAGTTCAGTGTAAAAATAAAAAAAAACTGGGTAAATAGGCTGTGCAAAATAAAAAAAGTTTATAATATAGTTAGTTAGCCACGTTTTTATTTTTATACTGAACAATATGTTAATATGGTCACAACGAAAGGCTTTCCATTTATTATTGAGAATCTATGGATAGCACTGCTGCTTTGCAGGTCTGGGTTCTGTATTTGATTCCAGTCAGGGCACTCTCTGCAAAAAAGTTTGTATGTTCTCTTCGTGTGTGAGTAAGATTAACTGGGACAGGGACTGATGAATTATATGAAGTATATATAACATATGTAAAGTGCTGCTCAATATTTTGGAATAATATAAATAATGAAGAATAATAATACACAGATATATGCTCATAAGACATACACCATTTACACACTATAGCAGAAGGCACTATCTGCACATTTGATAAAGTACTGAATGCAGACATAACTAAAGTTGCCCTAAATGGAAAAGAGGAGTCACCACATATGTAGACTTTCAGGTTTGCATTCTTTTTTCTTCCCTTCATTTTTTTCTTCCCATTCATATTTTACACAATATACTCCTTTTATATCAAAACAGTTATTTCTAGTTCATGATGCAGAGCTTTTAAAAAATTTTAAATATTTGAAAACATGTAGTTTCTGTTATGTTTAACACAGGAAAGGCAGAATAAACATTTTTTTTATGATAGTTGTTGATTTGTCAATAAAATTATTTTTAAAAATAAGATTCCCAAATAAATAAAATACTTCTTGTAATATGTAATTGTTTGTAGTGGAAAGATTGATTTTGGCAAAAGAAATGTGACTCAGGTGTATTTCATGTCCATTGCTTTCAAGATTTGGAAATATTTGCAGAAGGTATATTATTTTGAATTGTGTTTGTCTGCAGGGGAGCAGTGGTTTTCACATCTGTGGAACTAAATTATGAAAGGAAATTTTGTTCAGAACATATTGTATCTGAAAGGCGCTTTTCCAGTGAAAGATCTGCCAGCTTTGTCACCTGCAAACAGAATTAGCTAAATTCTGTTTAAACTGAAGCCATTTTGTTACACAATCTTTTCCAAAACCCTCAGGGTTGGCAATAGGAAACTACGTTCTTTGATCTGCTATAAGCCTCACAGCAGACATAGTACTAAAACAGAAACCCTTACCGCATCCCATTTGTTGAATGTAACATATGCTCAAGTATTATACTTTACCTTATGGGCAATATGAAAAAAATAACTTATAAGCAATATAAGGGGATGGAGGAAAGGTGTTTGGAAAACACCAGAATAGGATTTGTGCAGGAACTATAGCAAAGCATATTTAGGGGCTGTTTATTAATAAATACTGTGGATCACAAAAAAGTTGTGACCACATAAAAAAAGTTCTGATTAAAAATGTTTTTACACAAAAAATCAAAAAGCAAGACGTGTCCTAAAACCTGTCTATGTTGTATAATTTAGTAAGAAGTTTCCCCCCTGTGCTTCAATGTAGTTTTACAGAAAGTTTAGAGAAATTAAATGCAAATACACGTCAATAATAACTCCTTCCCTGGGGATCCCATGTGGAAGTTCCCAATCCTGGCACAGTCTTTATCACGCAAAGTCCCCTGCTCCACTCCTGGTAGACAAAGAGAGTCACAGCCACTTTCCCCAAAGAGCTCTTAACTTCCCCAGGCAGTGCTACCTGCCCAAATACCTCTCCAGATGGACAGAAGTAGTTGCTCACACATTGCAGGCACACAGACAATGCCTGTTCTCAAACAGGGGACACACGCTGGAGCCTCTCCCTACCTTCTCTCAGGCAGACTCAAGTGCTCACGAAGAACTGAAACAGGCATCCACAGTGTCAAAATATCCTCAAGCCATGCTCCCTACAGCACCTATATTATTTGCATGTCCTGTTATTTAGTAGTATTGTTATTTGGTCATGGTGACATATCAACCCCATGAGAATTGTTTCCTGGGATTTTTCACTGTGACATTATGCAGTAATGATTTACCAAAACAAAATCATGGTGACATTTTTTTCTTTCAGGTATCTGCAAATAGGTAATTAATTTAGTAGTTTATCATATTAATCTTTATGAATATTTTAATAGATGTACACATGCAACTATTGATAACTGTTAGAAATACATAGCAATCATGTAACACTTATGTAAATGTATTGCAAGCAAAATAAAGTCTATAATGGGCACACCAATTGACCATTACATTTTTTTCAATATGAAAATAAAGTAAAGCCCTGGAGCTATAAATTAAGGAGCTGCACGACAAAGGATCTGAATGACCATAAGATTAAACTAGTTTATGTCACGAATCAATGCAGGGGAAAGCTGGGTTGGGGGGGGGGAGAAATAGAGGGATGTCATGTCAAGGGAAGAAGCAGTTAACTTCCTTATCTTCTGAGAAGGTAAAAACAACCTACCCACCCTCCAACCCTTTTGTGCATATTTTGCAAAATGTCAGGAGGTTTCTTCTTTATGCTCTCTTATTATCTGTTAATAACTAAATGTGGATGCATGCACATTATATTGTGGTTCTAGCACTGTTATACAGTATAAATGTGACAACAATGTATTAATTCATGTTAAATGAAGGTCAAATGCTTGATCCATGGAATGTTTCCAATCACCATTGGTTCAGTGGGATGGCTCAAGGAGAAGGGTCAAATTGGGCAGTCCTTTTTTCATGGGATGCATATATTCTTTAAAAAAGGTTCATTTGCCACCCGTCATAACTTCATTGATTTGTCAACAGTCATATTTTCTATATACACAGTCTAGGGCCTTCGACTAGGGAGAATGCTTTAGGAGGCGCCTATATGGAAAAAACACCTCCACCCTTCCCATTTATATTGTCGACCCTCCTAATTTTCTCATAATGTCACTTTCTCAGATTTGAATGAACAAGCAATATCTGCAAAAATCAACCATTACAATAAAATGAAAGGCAGCAATTGCTACTTTTAAAAAAAATGCATTTTGTCCATTAACTTTGTCCACACACTTAGGGGCAAAGTAACTAATGCGGGCAAAAATTCACCAGCATGATATAATTTCGGTACTTCGCCGATTTACTAACGGTCACTGGCATAACTTCGCAAGCGAAAGAGATAGACTCTAGCGGTACTTCGCTCCCTAATGCCTGGCCAATTTGTGCTCTGGCGAATGGACATAACTACACAAATTCACTAAGATTTTACTGAATGTTACTTCTTGTGCCAGACTTGCCTTCGCCACCTCAGACCAGGCGAAGTGCAATAGAGTAGATAGGAGTTCCTAAAAAAAAATTTCTAAGTCCCAAAAAACGCTAGCGTCTTTTGCTTTTCAGGGTGATGGCTGAAAAAGAGCGTACATTTTCTTTTGGGTATCCAGCTTCCCCCATACATTTCCTAACATTTGGCACATAAACTATACACTGGGCTCACATGTAGGACAATATAACAACTTTATTTTATTTTATTAAAGTTTCCTGGCTTGTGTAGCATAATGTATTTGCTGCAACATATACGTTCATTCAACTTTAACTTCCCGCCATATGCAAATTAGCCAACACTAGCGCAACTTTGCTTTACTTAACACAGTAACACTAGCGAAACTTCGCTTTGCTTGGCACAGAAACACTAGTGCAAATTCGCTAGTGTTCGGCACCCTGGAATCAACGGATTTTAGTTAATTAGCGTTGTCCTTGCGAATCTACGCCTGGTGAAGTAACATAGTAAGTAAGGTTGAAAAAAGTCACACGTCCATCAAGTTCAACCTTTTAGTTTTTTTTTTTTTTTTAATCTGCCTCAGATGGGGAAAAATTCCTTCCTGACTCCAAAATGGCAATCGGGCTAGTCCTTGGATCAACTTGCACTATGATCTCTCCCATAACCTTGTATTCCCTCACTTGCTAAAAAGCTATCCAACCCCTTCTTAAAGCTATCTAATGTATCAGCCTGTACAACTGATTCAGCTCTCACTGTAAAAAAACCCTTCCGAATATTTTGGCGGAACCTCTTTTCTTCTAATCGGAATGGGTGACCTTGTCTCAGCTGAAAAGACCTACTGGTAAATAAATCATTAGAGAGATTATTATATGATCCCCTTATCATATCACCCCTTAAGCGCCACTTCTCCAGCATGAACATCCCCAATTTGGCCAGTCTTTCCTCATAACTAAGATTTTCCATACCTTTTACCAGCTTAGTTGCCCTTCTCTGTACCCTCTCTAATACAATAATGTCCTGTTTGAGTGATGGAGACCAAAACTGTACCGGATATTCTAGATGGGGCCTTACCAGTGCTCTATACAGTGGAAGAATGACCCACTCCTTCCGTGACTCTATGCCCCTTTTAATAAAGCTCAATACCTTGTTTGCCCTTGATGCTGCTGACTGGCATTGCTTGCTAGAGCCAAGTTTATCATCTACAAGGACTCCAAGGTCCTTTTCCATAATGGATTTGCCTAGTGCAGTCCCATTAAGGGTATAAGTGGCTTGGATATTCTTGCATCCCAGGTGCATGACTTTACATTTATCAACATTGAATCTCATTTGCAACTTAGCTGTCCAGATTGTCAAGATTGTCTTGCAAAGATGCCACATCCTGGATGGAATTAATTGGGCTGGATAGTTTTGTGTCATCTGCAAACACTGATACATTACTTACAATACCCTCCCCTAAGTCATTAATAAACAAGTTAAATAAAAGTGGACCCCACAATACCGAGCCCTGAGGGACCCCACTTAGAACCTTACTCCAAGTAAAGAATGTACCATTAACAACCACTCTCTGTACCCGATCCTGTAGCCAGTTTCCTATCCATGTGCAAATGACTTCATTAAGCCCAACAGACCTTAGTTTAGATAGCAGTCGTTTGTGGGGCACAGTATCAAACGCTTTGGCAAAATCCAAATAGATCACATCTACTGCCCCCCACTGTCCAGCATCTTACTTACCTCATCATAAAAAGCAATCAAATTAGTCTGACATGACCTATCCTTCATAAAGCCATGCTGATTGCTGCTCATAATGCCATTGACCAGGACAAAATTTTGAATGTGATCCCTTAACAAGCCTTCAAATAATTTGCCCACCACAGATATCAAATTTACTGGCCTATAATTGCCAGGCTGAGATTGTAATCCCTATTTAAATATTGGGATAACATCATCTTTTCTCAAATCCATAGGCACCATACCAGATGAAAGTGAATCTGAGAACTGTGCTGTGAGCAAAACTGTTGATGGCAAATTTGCGGAGATTAGTGAATTTGCCCCTTATAGCATAGGCATCAGAAGCGGGTGGCCAGGGTGGGCCGTGGTCCCTCCAGAATTTCCACCCTTGTTTTTTTAAGATGCAGGCAGGTTTTTTTTGTGATTTTCACATTTTTTTTCGCCAATGTGAAGAGCCAGGGGGCCCTAGCCAAGTGAGCGCTTCCACCCAGGGCCATGGGGAGATGGGAGGCAGCAGGCAGGAAGCAGTGAGGCAGGATGGCTCCCATAAACCAGAAGAGGCGTTGCGTGTGATGTCACCAACGGCACCGCATTGCGTGTGACATCACCGGCGGTGCCTGTGCGCGCCCTTTCTGTATGATCTGGAAATAATGTGGGTGGTAAACCCTGGAAACTGCCCTGTCTACTAGGATACCAAGAGATGAACTATGCTATGCACTCACAGTTCAAGCAGTGCAGGTATTCTAGTACATTGGTAGCAGCAATGCAAAAAGGGATTGGGGAGCTGTGTGGGAAGACCCTTAATCTTTTTAGCTGGCTGCTGTTCTCATTGTTATGCTGGCAGGTGAATGGGTGGGAGAGCTTAATTATCATTTTCCTGTTATGCCCTGAGGTTGGAGTGTGCAGTTTCTGCTGCAGAGGGCTCCAGGAACTTGCTTAGCCACTAAGGTAGCCACTAAGACTTATCAACAAGAAATTTTTTTAATGAGGAGCTGTTCCTGCCACATGCTACTTCCTGATCAGTTTCAACTCTCTACCACCCCCATCCTAATTGATAGGAAAAACCTGATGGAAAATTAATGATGCCTCTTCATTTTAATTTTACTCCCATATGAGCAGGTGCATGTACCCCTGCATCTAACACACCTGAGCCCCTTTATTGCAGGTAGTAAAAGCCAGCTAAAATCACCATAGCTGTGAACACTTAGAATTACTAATATTAATCATTTGTATAGTGCCAACATATTCTGTGGTGCTGTACAGAAGGATGTACACATGAAATAAACAGAATTTGCTCAAATACAGACTGATACAGGATATAGGACTGATACATAATAGCTGCACCTTATTCTGTTTGCTTTTCAGATTGTAAACACTTTTGGGCAGGGACTTCTTTATATTCTTTATTTATTGCCCTATAGACTAAATTATACACTTCTGATACTGGATACTCTGTACGATTATCTGTTATTCTGATATTCTTAGTGTGCCTATAAGGATTGCCTTTATTTCAGTACAATACTGTAAATCAGCACTTGGAGTCCCTCAAACCCAATAACAGAACATAATCTTAATAGGGCAGTTGAGGTACAATATTTATATAACAGATTTTCTGTTACAATGATGTTCTACTATTCCAGCTGCCCCAGCTTCATTGTCCTTTTTTAGAGAGTGACAAATATGTGCCGGGCTTGCTTTGTTAACAGTTAAAAATATATTGGTTTTAACACTTATGTAACACTTAAATTGTCTGTATCTTGTTTTACTATACCTTCTATTCCATCCCATGGTCCCATTCCATAGACCAATATCCACTTTGCTACTACAGGCAGCATCTATCCCTACTATTCCACCGCTACACTCCCTTCCCAGAGACTATATCCCACTGTTACTTTAAGCACCATTTCTCCCTACTATACCTGCTATCCCACAGTCCCTTCTCACAGTCCCTTCTATTATCCCACTGCTACTATAGGCATCATCTCTCCCTACTATAACTGTTATCCCGGAGCCACAGAAATTTCCTCTGTGCCATTCAGCTATTAGTCTTTGGGTATTTATACATGTAATTTCTTCTGTTCCATCCTGCTTTCTGGGAGGGGGGTATACAGAAAAAACAGGCTTAAAGATCTTAGTACAAGGTTAATCAAGAAAATGGTCAAATCTTGGAGTCTGGAAGAAATTTTTTGAAGCACATTGGAGAAGCTTTAGAAGGTGTTGTTCACCTTCCTTTGTATACGCTAGAAGTTAGACAATTTTTACTAAGGCCAAAAGACTAGACGTGTTTTTTGTTCAACCTAAATTACTATATTTATATATAATTATTATGCTGATGGAGTGGGATTGGAGAATTTGTACAACTGCCTCATTATAATATAATTGCTGTCTAACTAGCAGAAATGGGATCTATGTAGTGAGAGATATTTGATTTTTTCACATTACTAATACAGTCACTTCATGGCTTTCCATACTACAGGTTACACAATGCTCCAGGCCTACAGCTCCTCATACCTTGCATTTTGGCAGAGCAATAGAGTGAGTGCATCAAGAGGTGCTAGAACTTATAGGCCTGGAGTGCCTGTGCTCACTGATTCTTACGATATAATGTATTCTTGTACTTACACCCACTTTGTTTTATTGTATATTATGATTGGCCTGCCAGTATTCTCTGGATCTTACTGCTCATGGTGCCATTGTCCATTACTCTCTATGTATGTATTTGGTGTGTCAGTGCCCTCTGCTTCTTACTGTATAATGTTCTTTATAGTGCTTTATAGGTTCTGTTTAATATTTATTGCTGCACAAATCGATGTTGCCTTAGGTAAAGAAATATAGCCATATAAATGTTTCTTTATTTAATTGCCATTCATTCTATACAATACAAAATATACAGTGAAAAAGTTATCAGAACTAATTTATGTCCACAGGGGTATTTCCCTGCAGTTATGCTTAAACCCACTTTCATTAAAGTACTTGCATCAAAATTCACTCCCTGCGTTCTGTATATTTGCACACCGTGCCACTCACTCTTACCTGTCTTCCATTCCGAATTGGGTGCTCCTGTGCCTATTTACACAGCGGAAAACTGGAGCTACCACCACTTCCCGATCAGGCAGTAAATCTAGGGTTCTCTTCATGCCCTGGTTTTGTGCCAAAAGAATCAGGTGCAAATGTTTCTCACACAGTGAACACACCAGACAGACATTAAAAATATTCAGTGCAAGTGTGCTCGATCTGTGACAAAGTGCACACCCAGTTGTGCCTACTGCTGTTGGTAAGAATTGCAGTAGGCACAGCACAATAGTCTCTAGAGAATTGGCATCCACAATGTTGACAGAATTTTGGGAATAAATGCTGCATTGCTGGAAAAAAACATGGCAATTGCACATGAAATTGCATTTTAGAACAAATAAAATGTATAGAGTAACACATGATTTTACAGTATAGGGATTTGATGCTCAGAAAAATGATGCAACATTTTGGGGGTAGCCCCATGCCCTGTGAAGCCTGAGTGGGTCTATTCTCTACAATGGATCTTGTATATTTCCTATAAAAAGCTGTGCTTTACAATCCAATTGTTTTATTCCAATATATGTGACAGGCCTACCTTTGCAAAAAAGATCACCAGGTAATTTACATATTTACAGTGGGCATGTGGTATGCTTACACTATTATTATTATTATTATTATTGTTATTATTATAGTATTTAGAACACAAATGATAATAAAAATAGTTGCAAGTTTGCACTGTGTCTTCTCTAGCAATGCAATCTGATGAGTGTCTGTTACAGTATATATGCAAGTTTTTTTTCCTGTTTTTGTTCACATTTGCCTGTAATAAATGTCAGCAAGTTAACTAGGGAATAAGTATATTGTCATAAATTGATTGCAGTATAAATTTTGCTTGCAAGAATTAAGTGCAATGGGGAAATCAGCATTAATTTGGATGTCTGCTTTTTAATAATGCTGAGCTCACCTTTAAATGTTAATTCTTTGTATACCCTTACATGGTTACTTTGCATTGATAAAGAAAAGCTAAAAAGTAAATGCTCTGATTTTAGGTAAAGCAGGGTCTGTGTCAATGCATTAAATACACTATCTCTGCAAATCATGTGCTGTCACTTCTCATCGCCAATGATTTTTTTTTCTCTCACATATATATCTCAACTGTATTTAATGAATGCCTAGAAAATAATATAGTTGTAGTTATTTTTACATCTTCTCTTCAATGAAAATGACATCAGTTGTTGACCTCCATTTTCCAGTTAGGTTAAAATAAGATATCAGCAAAGGAACAGTTCATAAAAATATTCCTGGTACAGTTTCTTTAGAATAAATAATGCAGTAACTGCCTGGAGTTTGATGGAAAAAGGCCCAGCTATGTCTTTTCCTGACTGTCACATTAAAAAATAACTACATTAAGCTAACAGGCCCAGTGGGATGTATTGTCTCATGTGCAAGTGGTTTACATAAAAATCCAACACGTTATGGAATTTGACCCAAGAATTGAAATTCTCAAATGCTGATTTGGTCTGGCAAATGATTTGTAGAGGGATCTACAATTGGACCATATATTACAACATTCTACTGCACTCATTGGTAGTAGTAATGATTAAACATGAATTAAATGCAAAACCTTTTGGTTATTTTGGTGTTTATACAAATGGCCTTTAGATGTCACTGTGCTCAAGACTTATACTGTGCATACTTTTTATACAGCTTGTGGTGTTAGAGCTGCTTACTGTTGTGTAATGGCTGCATGAACCTGCTAATAAAGCGCTGTTATACTCTACTCATCCTCTACGTAACAAAAGATAACAAATTAGCGACAAGATGTCTCTTCTACCTCTGCAGCAGCCTGCACCTTTTCTCCCAAACCCTGGTGAGCCTACCATACCTTTTACTGCTTGGATCCGTATGTTTGAAAATTACATTATTGGTGCTGACCAAGGGGAGATTTCTGCTGCTAAAAAGTGTGCTTTACTTATTCACTGCCTGGGAGCAGAGGGACAGTGTATATTCCATAGATTACCATTACCTGATGATACTTATGAAACTGCTCTTACTGCTATAAAGAACTTTTTCATGCCAAGAGTAAATGTGGTTGCTGAAAGATATAAATTCCGCCAACGTGGACAACGTAATGGCGAATCTACAGAACAATTTGTAGCAACTTTGAAAGAGCTGGTTGTTACCTGTGAGTTTGGGAATCTCACAGATGAAATGCTAAGAGACCAAATAGTGGAAAAAACCTTGCATTAGAGAGAGACTGCTCTTAGAGCAGGATTTAACTCTTGCAAAGGCTATTACAGTTGCTAGCCAAATTGAAACAGCAGTGGCAGAGGTTAAAGCTCTCAGTCAGGGAACTGCTGGGAATGTACAGACTGTGAATTTAGCACTGTGGCCTAATAATTCACAGTCACAGGCAAAATACAGTGCTAAGGAAAGGGATTCACCTACACTGAAACACTGTGCAGTAAATACAAATAAAAAATATTGCTTTCGCTGTGGTTCAACACAACACACTGCAAATTATTTTACATGTCCTGCAAAAGCTAAACAGTGCCGCAACTGCACAAAGGTAGGACATTTTGCTAAGATCTGCCGTAGTTCTGCTAAAGATGTTCATGAAGTCACTACTACAAATGTCACAGAATTAAGTGTGGATAAAGCTGATACATTTATTCCAGACAAGTTTATATGCACTGTCAATATCAATACTGTTCTGCTGACAAGGGGCACTCCATTAACCTGATGCTTGATACAGGTTCAGCTGTTTCTATCAGGGCCGCCATGAGAAATCACATGGCCCCGTACAACAAAATTTTCAGAGGCCCCCCTGGGCCCTGCCCACCACAGCCCCCAAGCCCCACTCCAGATCCCGCCCACTCCATACTACTGTTAAAAGACCACATGTACATCAGTGCTAAAAAAGGTAACACCCCCACACACACAAGTTATAAAAAGCTATTGATTGTCAGGCCCCCTTATAAGTAAAAAAAAAACATTGTCGCCAGGCCCCCCATAAATATTTTTTTAAAAAAAATTGGTGACGGCCCCCCTTCAAGTAAAAAAAATAATGAATGGCTTAGGCCCCCCCACAGGTTATAAAAAGCCATTGGTGATCAGGGGCCCCCCTGCAAGTAAAAAAAGAAATTGATAGCCTGCCCCCCCCAGGTTATATAAAGCCATTGGTGATCAGGGGCCCTCCTGCAAGTAAAAAAAAAAAAATTGGCTAGATATCCCCAAATTTTTAAAAAAAATACCTGCCAGGGCTTTGTGTGTAAGGGGGGCCAGACCATGCTCACCTACTTGATTTCAGCTCAGTGTGCTGCCAGTAGCACACTGCAGCTCTGTGCACGGAAGCTTTTTTCCAATTACGATTTCCTGTACCCTCGTGGTCCTTTAAAAATAAGTCCCGGTAAAGCTGTACAGGGATTGGACAAGGGGATCCAATCCCAATGCAGCTTTCGGGGAAAGCTCTGAAGCTTGCCCAACCCTATTTTTTCAGGCTTTTTTTCTTCATAAATAAGGTCCATTCAAGAATTGTGAGTTGCTCAAAGTTTGATATTAGAAATACTGAGATAAATTCGGACCTTAATAAATAACCCCCACATGCTCCTAATATATGAACACTGAGGGGCACATTTACTTAGTTCGAGTGAAGGAATAGAATAAAAAAAACTTCAAATTTCTAAATGTTTTTTTTTGGCTACTTCGACCTTCGACTACGACTTCAGCTTCGAATCGAACGATTAAAAACTAAAAAATCGTTCGACTATTTGACCATTCGATAGTTGAAGTACTGTCTACCCCCTACTTCGGCAAGTAAAACCTACCGAGGTGCAATGTTAGCCTACGGGGAAGGATTCGAAGGATTTAATCGTTCGATCAACGATTTTTCGTTCGATCGAACTAATTGCGGTAAATCTTTCAACTTCGATATTCGAAGTCGAAGGATTTACCTTTGGCAGTCGAATATCGAGGGTTGACTCTATGTAAATCTGCCCCGCGATGTGAGATGTTTTGTGTTCTACAATTTGGAGCAAATAATCAGCATGACAATTTGTTGATAAATATGATCTACTGTGTTAAATTTCTTATGGAGCTTCAGTTTGAAAAAACAGTGTAATAAATACCCCTGTCAGGTTCTTAGTTTAGTAGAAATTTAACCATACTACAATTGAGTGCAGCAGAAAGTGGTAATAGAGTATATGGTCCAACTGTAAAATCCTCTACAAATCATTTTCCTGACCAAAGCTGCATGTGAGAATTTTAATTCTGGGGTTAAATTTAATTGTTTATAGAGCAAAAACTGTATCACATTTTTAATGGTAATAATAGGAGTATTATTTTATGACCAGTTCATACAGTTCATACATTTCTGTTTTGTGTGAGCCTAAGGCAATGTGCATATGTATTGCTGAAATTGGATAATATTAATATTTTTTTCACTGTAGTACTGCATGTCAGTAGGTAGTGCATAGCATCTCACTGCCACCCGTTATGAAGATTGAATAGATAAACTTTGGTTTCAGATTAAATGGTTTGAATTTTACACCCTGACATATACTGTACTAATAAAATTGATTAGAAAGCCCAAAATAATACAATGTCCATATTTGCTAGAAGACTAAAACCCTCTGTCCAGTTTTGGAAAAAAACATCCTTAAAAAAACAACTGTTGAATCCAGCCCTCCACATGTGGAGGAAAGTAGACAATCCACTACATGTGACTAGATTTGCATTTATCATTGCTGATATAAGCAAATCTGATCGTAAAATTAGTTTTACACTTTTTCTGACAAGCAAAATTCTTGAAAATAATGTAGGGACCTTATTTGTACTAATGGAATTCAGTTCCACATATGAAATTCAATTATTCTATTTCATGTAAAGATTTATTGAAATATTTAGTCTGCATGCTTCTGATATAAATACTTCAAACAATAGTAAACAATGACAGTATTAATAATCACAGACTCTTCTTATGTCCCTATTTCTCAGTATGATAATAAGCACTTGATTATTGTTAGAAGAGTGCAGGAAGCTGCTGATCTAGCAACAACAACTGTGCAAAGACCCTTGGTTCTTCTCCTTGAATCCATTTACGTATTTTTGCTTGTGTCTGCCCTGCCATCTCACATGGAGAACTAGATGGGCATATGCTGAGACACTTCAGCTTAGACTTATCAAAAGAATACTTGCAAAACTATTTGCTCAGTTAGAACAGGAAAACATTTTTATTTTTCAAACAAGTTATTAAAAGTTTTTCGCATTTGCTTTGTTGTATTTAAAGTGAGGAAAGTCTAAATGTAAACCCTAAAAATGAAAATATTAAATGAGTATTTTTTAACTAATAACATCACATAATAATTAGGAGCTTATTTATGATGCCTCAATGATTTCTGGTCAAGTTTTTTAGGGCGAAAACTACATTTTTTTTAGAGGAAAAAAACAAATTTTTTGTAATATTTAAAATGTAGCGATGGGCGAATTTATTCGCCAGGCGCGAATTTGCGCGATTCACTGCGAATAAATTTGCGAAATGCCTGCAAAAATTCAGAGAAAAAATTTGCCGCCGTCAAAAACAGGCGCCCGCATCAAAAACAAGACGCCGGCGCCGTTTCGTGAATTTTTCGCAGTTTCGCGAATTTCGGGCAAATTTTCCCATCAATCGAAACGGTGCAGTGCTGAGGTTTATGAGCCTCGCAGCAGTGTTCATTATGGACTGGAGAGGTGACAGTCTCTGGAGGGGAAGGCCAATTAAAAGAGAGTTACAGTAGTCTAAACGTGATATGACAAGAGAGTGAATAAGAATTTTGGCAGCATCTTGGGTGATAAATGATCATATTTTGGATATATTCCTTAGGTGGAAGTGACATGATTTAATAAGTGACTGGATATGAGGAGTGAATGACAGGGCAGAATCTAGGATAACCCCAAGGCACCGGGCCTGGGGAGAGGGGGTGATAGTGGAATTGTTATCGATGATGGATACTTCCGGGATGTTACTGGTGTTAGTTGGAGGAAAGAGAACCATTTCAGTTTTAGAGAGGTAGCGTTGTGACATCCAGGTAGAGATAGCGGACAACCAGGAGGAGACCCGAGTTCTGGGTTGAGATCAGGAGAGGAGAGATAGATCTGATTATGGTCAGCATAGAGGTGGTAGTGGAAACCATACAAGTTGATTAATTTGCAGAGGGAGGAAGTATAGAGGGAGAATAGTAAGGGTGCCAGGACAGAGCCTTGAGGAACCCCAACAGAAAGAAGTAGGGGAGAAGATGCTACTCCATTGTAGGAGACACTGACAGGACAGGGCTGTGTCACGAAGGCCAAGCGAATGGAGGGACTGGAGGAGGAGAGGGTGATCTATAGTGTCAAATGCAGCTGAGAGATCAAGCAGTATTAGTAGTGCAAAATGATTGTTGGCTTTAGCGGTTAAAAGGTCATTAGTTAGTCGGGTCAGGGCAGTTTCAGTGGAGTGTTGTGGCTTAAAACCAGATTGTAGGGGGTCCAGCAGGTTATTGTCAGAGAGGAATGAGGTTAGTCGGTTATAGACTAGGCACTCAAGTAGTTTAGAGATGAAAGGTAGCAGAGAGATAGGTCGGAGGTTGTCAAGATTGGAGGGATCAAGAGAAGGTTTTTTCAGAATGGGGGTGACAAGAGCATGTTTTAGTTGAGAAGGAAACAGTTCAGTTGAGAGCGAAAGATTAAATAGGTGAGTTAAGGCTTTGATTAGTCAAGGATTGGTATTGTGGAGGAGTTTTGAAGGAAATTGGATCAAGCGGGCAGGTGGTAAGGTGAGAAGAGGCCAAAAGCTTTGAGACTTCCTCATCAGTGACAGGGGTGAAGGAGCACAGGAGAGACTGGGGTGGTGGAAGTCTAGGGGGGTTGAGTAGTGTAATGTCCCTTCTGATAGTGTCAATTTTGTTTTTGAAGTGCTCAGCAATATCTTGAGCAGAGACAGATATGCATGGAGAGGGGGAAAGGTGGAGAAAAGTTGTGCTGGTTTTTTAGAAAGGGAGTTAATGAGTGAAGTAAAGCATGTTTGTTTGGCTTGGAAGAGGCTGATGTTGTAGGAGCGCTGGGCAGATTTGTAGCTCCAAAAGTCTGATTCTGAGTGGGATTTGCACCAGTGACGCTCAAGTGCACGTGAGTGTCTTTGGAGCACTTTTGTATGAGCAGTAGGTTGAAGTGGTTTGGGTCTAGCACATTTAGTTTTTGTAGGAGCAAGCTCATTAAGGGCAGTGGTGAGAGTACTATAGTAGACAGAGGTAGCCACATTAGGACATGAGATGGCTGAGATATTGGAGTGAAGAGAGTCAAAGGAAGAAGAGAGATGTGACACGTCTACAACTTGCAAGTCACGGTAAGTAAATGTTTGGGGAATAGCAGGGGGTGAGGTGGGAGTTAGTGAGAGTTGAAATGTGAGCATATTGTGATCAGAGAGGGGAAATGGTGAGTTAGTAAAATTGGTGGTTGAACAGAGTCTGGTAAATATGAGATCCACAGTGTTACCATTGGAGTGAGAGGGGGAGTCTGAGCACAAAGATAAGCCTAGGGAGGAGGTTAGTGAAAGAAGTTTAGAGACAGAAGGGTTGTTAATGTTGTTTAACGGGTGTATTAAAGTCACCTAATATGATGGATGGGATGTTAGATGAAAGAAAGTAAGGAAGCCAGGCAGCAAAGTTGTCCAAAAATTGTGCGGTTGGTCCAGGTGGTCGATATATAACAGCAATGCAAAATGAAACAGGAGAAAAGTGCCTAATGCAGTGAGCCTCAAATGAGGAGAACGATAGGGAAGGAACAGGTGGAAGAACTTTAAAAGTACAGTGGGGAGAGAGAAGCAAACCTACCCCACCTCCAGGTCTGTTACCAGGCCTTCAATGGTATGTGTTTATTTATTTTTTATTACCATGACAGGATATTGTGAAACTGCAAGGGTAAGGATGTTATAATGGAATTGTATGTTGCTGGCATGAAGAGTCTCAAGCCTCCTTCAATGTTTAAAGGATCTGTAACACCAAAATGAAAGTGTTTTAAAGGAATGACAATATAATGTACATTTGCCCTGCAACTGGGGTGTTTGCTTCTATATAACTATAGTTTACTGTATATAAACAAGCTGCTGTGTAGCCATGGGGGCAGCCATTCAAGCACAGGATACACAGTAAATAACAGATTAGTTTTGAAGAATCCCATTATATACTACAGAGTTTATCTGTTATTTGCTGTGTATTCTGTGCCTTTTCTCCTTTTTCAGCTTTGAATGGCTGCCCTCATGGTTACATAGCAGCTTGTTATAGTAGTAATAGTAGTGTTTCTGAAGCAAATACACCAGTTTTTTGACAATTTTGACTTTAATACACTTTAATTTTTTGGTGTTACTGGTCCTTTAAGGATGCGTGGCCTTCAAGGATGTGTCTTCTTGGTCCAATATATGCACATGGCTGTCCTCATAAGAGTATCCCAGTGGTATAGAGTTCTTATAGCCCCGGTTTATAATCCAGAGTGTTGTGGGAATCCAATAGAAAATATTCATCAGTATAAAAACTTACCCCAGTGGTCCAGTGGGCCAGCAGGGATGCCCGCCGCACCTCTGGCGGGGACGTCCGCTGCATGGTGTTGCTTCTTCGGTAGTTTGCAATGCACTTCGTGACAGTGTAATGGGCCCAAGATGGACGCCGAAGGTCATGCTGCCGCTGCTCCTCCCACCACTGAAGTGCTCCTCACCACCCTTCTACAGCACTTGGAGGATCAAGAGCAGAAACAAAAGTTTCACGCTGGTGGTCTGTAGAGACTGGTTGGAACGACATGGCCCTTCGTAGCCAATTTCAGTTAGGGCTCTCTGAAGCTGTAAAAGACAGCCTAGTTAATTATCCTCTATCTGCTTCTCTGAATGATCTAATGTGACTAGCCATCCAGGTTGATAGAAGACAAAGGGGTAAATTTATCAAAGAGTGAAGTTCCGCCACTAGAGTGAAATTCCGCAGCTCTCAATTCATTTCTATGGGATTTTGAAAGGCATATTTATCAATGGGGGAAGTGAAAGTTCACCCTTTGAAAAATACGCCTATAAAAATCCCATAGAAATGAATGGAGAGTGGCGGAATTTCACTCTAGTGGCGGAACTTCACTATTAACTTCACTCTTTGATAAATATACCCCAAAGGGAGAGAAGGGCTGAAAAGGGTACTTCTTTTCTTACTGGGTAAGCCTTCTAATCCCTCTGTGCCTCTGCCTCAGGAGGAACCCATGCGGTTGGGCATCACTCATTTGTCTGTGTCAGTGCGCAATGGTGCAAAATTAGAAGTATTTAAAGGGACTTCAGTACTGTGATCATTGCCCATTATTTGGTTTGTCCTAGTGAGTTCCTGGGTGCTATTTCTGTATTCCTGTTATCTGATTCCTGTTTGACCCCTGCCTGATTGACTATTCTGACGTCTGTGATCCTGACCCCTACCTGGTAACCGATTATTCTGTCTTCTGTAATCTGACCTGTGCCTGCTTGACTCTTCTGATTGATCTCCAGGTTTTGACCTTTGCCTGTCTGACTCCGCTTGTATTCTGCCTGCACCGACCTGGCCTTTTTGACTACGTCTTTGTCCATTCCTTGTTTTGTGACCTTCTGCCCAAAAGACTTTGTGCCCCTCTGCTTGTCCAGAACCCTCGCTTGGCTCCTCTTTTATTAAGACCTGGCGGCATCCGATTAGCCGAGGGCTCCTCCAGTGGTGAAAGGCGGCTGTTAAAGGCGGAAGCAAGAGCCGAGCCCAGGGAGCCTAGCATTGGTTCTGGATATTGTGTGCCTATTCGTGACATACAAATTAGCTTTCTTTATACTTTACTATTCAGGTTTCTCACCTCCTTGATGTATATTGCCCAGTCCAAAATTAGTAAGTTGCTGTCTTTCACATCTTCCCTTGCTAACATAATGTTGTTGACAACTGAGGTAAAAGCTGGAACTTTATCAGGGGAATGTAATAAAAGTCGCAAAGAGTAAAACAATTTGCACCAATAAGACTAAAAATCCACATCTCGCAATGTAATATTGTTCCTTAAACTGTTATTGCATTGCGAATTTTAATTGCGCATTGCGAATTTTAATTGCGCACTCATAAGAAGTGCTTGAAGGTGTCATAATCTTTTGGAGCAAACATAACGACTTTTTCAGTAAGAAGTTTTATTACATTGACTGCACATTGGCGCAAACTATAAAATTCGCAAACGGTTTTTCACTGTCGGAGGTGGTCGCTAAACAGTTTCCAGGTTCGCAAAAGCTATATTAAATTCGCACAAAGCAAAATTTGTTCGCGCAAAGGCATAACTTTTCGCATTGCGAATAGTTTTTCCGTTAGCGATTTTTATTACATTCCCCCGTATGTGTTTTGACCTAGGTTACATCTATATATCTGAAACAATGACTATGTTGTTCCTTTGAAAGTGTTCAAGGTTCTCTTTTTCCCTTCATGTAGAAATAAGGTTACAAAGTCAACTCACCAAGTAAAGGAGGAGATTCAGGTGCACCTCCCTGAGCCTTCAGCTAAGGGATCCAAACTGTAATGTAGCTGAGCATGCACTCAAAAAACATTCCTCCACACAGACGTACTAAAATTCAGGTAGCTTTATTAGGTTCTATTTAGGCATGGTCTTACGCATTTCGTTTTTTAAGGCGGATACTTAATCATAAGCCAAAGCTCTCTTTTTCCCTTCTTCTATTTAAAGGCTAGTTATGATGGGAGAAACAGGTGAACCCATGTCATAGCCATATTTTTGTCTATAAAAAAAATCCTTATCCTTCAGGTAAGTAGTGTTAAGAAGTCCTGTAAAGTACAAACTTCTAGATTGTGTTTTGTTCTGGCACACAGGGGAATGTCTTATATGAGCAGTTTTCTCCCTGAGACTCATTTATAAACACTGGGCAAATTTGTACCTTGGTAGTAACCCATAGTAGCCAATTAGTAATTGGACAGCATTTCTCAGCCAGCTGTCTATATCGCATTCCACTCACATAAATGGTAGAAAAAACTCATTGCTAGGCAACATGGAGAACAGTGCACATGTAGTTAAAGAGTTAACAAGATGGCCCCATTTTCAAAGGGGGTAAGATATGTATGATGTCTGCTATAATATCCATATTTGTACAGCTGTCCTTGTAAACAATGATATATCTTAAGAAACAATGTATTTTAGATTTGAGACAAATTCAAAGGTCAGACTAGCTACATAATAGCAAAGCATTTCTTTTTCTTCAATAAGATAAAGCCTATTAGCAAAATGCTTTTACATTTTACTTTTTATTCACTTGGATTTTGTTATAATTCTTTGCTGTGGTTATGTCGCACGTTTGTTAATTTCACTGTATCTATGATTATTGATCTTCTTCAGATATCTGCACGTTCCTTTCATATAAACACAACTGAATAGGGACATCTATGTGAAACTTAGCAGTGATCTTTATATTTGTTCCTCTGAAAGAAGATGTGTGTTAAAAAGCATAATAGCTATCTTTTTGGATATAAGCATAATCTCTCATGTGCTTTATTTTAAAGATGGCAATACATAAATTGACATTGGCTACCAATCTGTCCAAACCCCTGCCCACTCATGATTGAACAGAAAGCTTGGTTCATGTGCAGTATGCATCCATAATCAATAGTTGATTAGTTCTTAATATCAATAACTAAGGCTGGAAACTTTTGGTGATTGCTTGTTGTGGGGCTCCCATCATTATAGTTGATGTAAAAAAATCTTCCACTCCAAAAATATTTTTGCGAAAAATAATTATTATTGTTATTATTTATAAGTGAATAGAGATATATAATAATAGTCATTAGTCACACATTTCAAAGAGCTAGTAAGCCGATAGCTAGCAATTAGCTTAACCTTTACCTGTCACTGGTAAACATGATTGTTTTCTAATGAAAACTAGGCCAACAGCTGTTCAAACTTTACCCCAAATATATTGAAAATAAAACAATTGCAAAAAGAAGATAGATCAATACACATTCTATATTTTGTGCCTTAAGAGTAGAAGAAATAACAAATAATTCTTCCTCATTATATTAGTGGCACTCCCCGACCCTAACCCGCTGCACCCCAGCCCGCACCCAACCCTAACCCGGTGCACTCTCTTATTTATATACCGGCTGTGACATCATGAAAGGGGCAGGGCCTGTACAAGTATATAAAAGGTGCATGCAAAGGCAGAAGTGGGACAGAAGAAGGCTGCTGGGAGAATGGAGGCTAATGTTCAGCCTGAACCCGCCCACGGCCCAAGGACGTACTGCATAAGTCAGCCCGAACCCACCAGTCCTGCAGGCTTTGGGCCAGCCTGCACATCATACACTGCAGGACTACTGAGGGAGGAAGTGTGCGCCTGCATCAGGAAATCAAATAGTTTTTCCTCCAATAATAATAACTTGTGCAGTTTTTTCTCTTTTGTCATGCCTGGAATTGGGAGAGACAGAGTAGCATCAAGAACAATGAATGATATGGTGGAAAAGCAGATTACAAATATCTAGATATCTGGATGTTTAAATACATAAATGTTGGAGAAATCAGGCTAATGTCATTGACTATCCCAAGAAATCAGTGATATCTTCCTATCATAATGAAGACAGATGATGGTTCTATAGTGCTATATTTATTTGAGCACAAGATCTCTCCTATTTTAATTTGTATATTAGACTCAAAAGATCACGAACAGTACCTTCAACCATTCATGACTGAGCAACTAATGGAAGATGAATGTGTGAGCTATTAATTCTCAATTGCTCTGTCTTGATGAAGCATGATTGGGTTTTTGACAAAAATTTAAAGTAAGTGATCCCTACTTCACTGGAATCCAAAATCTTTGAGAGAAGTTACAGTTCCATATTTTACTAGTGCTTTTTGGCTCTATGTCTGATTTATCCCTATTTATTTAAATAATTTCACCTAGGCTGTCTAAATATGGACTTGTGTCTTTAACCCAGAACGTAAAAGTCATAAAAAATTTTTTCAAATATGCTTAGATCTTTCACCAGTTAAAGTGGACATACTGTAACATTTGCGATATATCAGTGTGAAAATACAAAGCAGGGGTTTTCCCGTGATTAAGCTGGAACACTGCGAGCAATGTGTCTTAATTATGGCGATCTAAAGCTTTCTAAAGGTGAAGGCATTTTTGTATCACAGATTTACGATGGGTGATAAATCTCCTTGTCTGTCATTACTCTAACAGTGTAGTCTCAGTCTGAATGGGCCATATACCTGGGGGTTTCCAGAGGGTTTTTACATTATTTAAATCAT
Organism: Xenopus laevis; assembly: GCF_017654675.1. Taxonomy (NCBI): domain Eukaryota; kingdom Metazoa; phylum Chordata; class Amphibia; order Anura; family Pipidae; genus Xenopus; species Xenopus laevis. The sequence continues at coordinate 68,853,291 of NC_054386.1, forward strand.
CACATCAACAAGCCTACTAAAAGGCTAATTAAATCAAATTTGTAAATAATACAGCCAAGGGCACTTCAGATTTCAATCAATCTGAATGGTTCTAAATTAAAAGGAGCCACACCCATGGCAACCAACACTGAAGGCAGCCATATTTGTGCTCACAAGCAAGTTCAAATAAAAAACAACTTTATTAACAATTATAGCACAGCATAAATAACTAAAAACAAGAAAACAAAAACTCTGGATAGCCTGTAAGAATAGCATTAGTGCATGAGAGAATCACAAATGCTTGTTATTGTTTGATATTGGACTCGTTAATTATTTTAAGATACAAGAAACTTGTTATAACAAGCTACTAGAAGTAGCATGATATGTCTTACTCACTTTTCATACCTAACGACAACCTTGTACCTAAGAGAAAGCGCCACCTTGTTTCTTGATGTAACAATTTTCTAATCAAATCTCCTCCTCTTTTGTTCAGGAAGATTCTCTCTAAATTCTCATCAAAAGAGGAGGAGATTTGAGTAGTGATGGACGAATTTGCGCAGTTTCGCTTCGCCGAAAAATTCGAGAATTTCGCGTGAAATTCGCAAAACGGGGAAAAAATTCGCAAAACTGCGCCGGCGTCTCGTTTTTGACACTGGCGCCCGTTTTTTTTGCGGATGTTTCACTAATTTATTCGCTAGCGGCAAATCGCGCAAATTCGCCGTGAATTCGCGCCTGGCGAATACATTCGCCCATCACTAGATTTGAGTGCTGTGCAAGTCCCTGGCAGCATGTCTGGGCTCTCATAATAGTGACTGATCATCCCACCCGCCCATTTTGTTTTTCTGGTGAAATAGTTCCTGTATGCTGTTCCATGCACAATGTTGAATTGGTTTCTTGTATTATATTGTATTGTATATTATGTTATCTATAAGTATTCGAGGAGCTTATTTGCATATTTTGAATGTGTTGTCTTTACGGAGTTTGCGGTGGCTGGCATCTGGGGAATCCTATGTTTTTGTTATAACATGGCAAGTAAAGGTTATGTGTTTTGACTAAACATGGTTCAATAAAGCTGTAATATTACAATAAAGACTCTAATATTAAGTAGATTTTGTTCTAATGGGAATTTAATTTACATACATGAGACTGACTCTCTGCAGTCCCTAAAATAGATTCTATGGGAGATGGAATACCCATAACTTGGAGCTTTCTTGATATTCTGTTTTTGTATAAGACATCCCATGCACTACAGTATCTATATAATATAGAAAATCATGACACGGGCTGATTAGTAGTTGCTGTAATCCTGTAATATCAGCTTCTATGGCAACCATACTGCCATAGAACATACATGTCTGCTTAATCATTTCTAAGTACTCATAAGCTTAGGTTTTTAATAGCATTCCAGACCAGACTGAGTATATGTAGTGTCAGTGACATTTAAATGATGGCATAACAAGATCCAAGATGGTAGCTTCTGTAGAAAATTTTAAAGGCCAGGGTTATTACAGTTATAGGGCTACCAAACTTCTGGGATGGCATTTTAGGCTTTAGTTCTCCCTAAAGACAATCTGACAATCTGTAGCTAACTTGTTGTATCTATAAGGGTAGGGACACACTGGGCGATTTGGGGAGATTTAGTCGCCTGGCGACTAATCGCCGCGACTTTTCTCCCCAAATGCCTCCCCTCGCTCTGCGCCTGGCTAAAATGAAAAATCGCCTGCGCTAATCACACGCGGCGATTCGTTTTCCGAAGTCGCCCGAAGTTGCCTCACGAGGAAACTTCGGGCGACTTCGGAAAACGAATCGCCGCGTGTGATTAGCGCAGGCGATTTTTCATTTTAGCCAGGCGCAGAGCGAGGGGAGGCATTCGGGGAAGATTGGTCGCGGAAAGTCGCGGCGATTAGTCGCCAGGCGACTAAATCTCCCCAAATCGCCCAGTGTGTCCCAGCCCTAAAGGTGGACATGATACAAATACAGATAAGACTGTATTAAACAAAGTTTCAGATAAATATCTGTGTGTGTGTAGTGGACCACATATTCTGACCATCATCCCTGTACTATGGACTTTGGTTGGTTTGGGGATTGGGCAAGTTTAAAAATGTAATCTGCTGGGGGGTGAATGTGAGGCATGGAGCTCTGTGTCACCAGGATTTTCCCAGATCATTTGTTTCTTAAAGTTCTCTTCACCACATCAGGTGCATGAGCAGTTGTGGGACATTATTCCAACCATGGGGAAAAGCAGAACTCCGGAGTATGCAGCATGAAGTCACCATTCTTGCAGAAAACCTCTGTGGCCTCACAGCTGGAAACACAAGATGGTGCCAATGAATCTGAGTGCCAACCCAGTTCACAGGCCTCATCCTCGCTGCATCCTGGGTCTGAAAGTGGTATAGCAGGAGATTCTACACCACAGGGGCAAGTACATATACCCCCACAAGCAGACACAAGCAGACCCAGTGACATTCCAGGTCTTAACCCAACAACTCTCATGATAAATTTACTGAGACCATTACTGAATCTATACACATACTGTAGCCCTTAAGGATATAAAAAATGATATTAATGCCTTAGGAGAAAGAACGGATAAACTGGAGAACACAATGAACAATCTTATTTTGAGACAGTAACGCTACCCTGAGGAGGGAATTAGCAGCCCTCAAAACCTATATGGAGGACCTGGAGTAGGCCCCCAAGATACAACATCATTTTTATGCTCTCTCCTCTCAATTATAAAGCCAGATCTCCCTGCGGAAGCAGGGACAGAGCTGTCTACCACTCCCTACCACCTTATCTCTAGAACAGTAGGAAGCCATTTTGGATAACACTAGAAGGAATAATACATGTGTGAGACAGAAAGAAGGCATATACAAAACAATATTGTACTGGTACTACACTCCAGACTAGCTCAGTAAATTATTCCCAGAAATTTCAGTAATAAGCTGGAGGGCATGTGGACAAACAGGTACTCTCTCCCATTTCATGTGACATTGTCCAAAATTAGTTGAGTTCTGAAAGGATATTCAAACTATGATCACTAGTGATGGGCTAATTTGTGCCGTTTCGCCGAAAAATTTGCGAATTTCACCGGCGCCCGTTTTTTCGACGCCGGCGCCCGTTTTTTCGACGCCGGCGCCCGTTTTTTCGACGCCGGCGCCCGTTTTTGACGCCGGCGCCCGTTTTTTTGGGGAAAAAAAATTTCCGTGAATTTTAGCGGGCGTTCCGCGAATTTTCGCGGGCGTTCCGCGAATTTATTCGCTGGCGGCGAATCGCGCAAATTCGCTGCGAATTCGCGCCTGCCGAATAAATTCGCCCATCACTAATGATCACTAAGATTGTTTACTGGGAACTTTCCATGGACATTACAACGGCTGTCTTGGGTCTACCCCATACACACACCCTGCCTTCTAAGCAAAAGCTTTTAAATTACATCTGCACAGCAGTTAGACTCTCAATCACTTCCAATTGGAAGGCATTTGAAGCACCAGCTATAGACGAGCTCAGCATAAAGGGACAATACCCTAACACGAGAAAGTGTGATCAAAATTGGACTATTTTATATGCCAAAATAAATAACGATCTGTTTAGAAAGGGACATTGCTCTTCTCTAAAGGAACAGTAACACCAAAAATGTAAAGTGTTATAAAGTATGTAGTTATATAGTGAATAAAGTACCCCCTCTTGTAAAATATAAGGATATTATAAGTTACCGAGGAGTTTCATGACCATATAAAAACACGAGGCCGAAGGCCGAGTGGTTTTATACAGGTCATGGAACTCCGAGGTAACTTATAATATCCTCATATTTTACAACTGGGGGTACTTTATTAATTATAATACACAAATTCTAGTGAGTCATGTGACAGAAATTACATCACTACTCACCGTTTATAATTGATGACATCACTACTCACCGTTTATAAGGATATAATTTACAAGATATTCATGGCTTTTGTGTATTATAAAGTTATAAAAATATTATGTAGTGTTGCCCTGCTCTCGTAAAACTGATCTGTTTGCGTCAGGAACATTACTGTTTGCGTCAGGAACACTACTATAGTTCATATAAACAAAAGAACAACATGCAGTCATCTTACATAACTACATGACTGACTGATACAGTATATAAAACAGGAACGCAGGATACCCACTGGAGAATAGATTTGCATTTGTAATTATGTTTGACATATTTACTTTGTAAACGTGGTGAAAGGGGGCAAATGGGAGAAGTTCCATATAACATAAAGATAGACCTTCCCTCTACCAAAAAAAAGGAAAGCAATACATATAAATTGACTCGTACATTATCTTCACATGTCATGTTTGAAAGCTGTTTTTAAATAAACAGTGGAAATGAATTTGCATGTCAAATGCACATTTCTGTCAGTTTGTGTCATACAATAGTTGGTTAGTAAGTTAGGTTGAAAAAAGACAAACATCCATCAAGTTCAACCTTTTAACTTTTTTTAACCTGCCTAACTGCCAGTTGATCCAGATGAAGGCAAAAAAAAAACATCTGAAGCCTTTCCAATTTGCCTCAAAAAATAAAAAAAATCTTTTCTGACTCCAAAATGGCAATCGGACTAGTCCCTGGATCAACTTGTACTATGAGCTATCTTCCACAAGCCTGTATTCCCTCACTTGCTAAAGAGCCATCTAACCCCTTTTTAAAGCTATCTAATGTATCAGCCTGTACGAGGCTCTCAGTGAGAGAATTCCACAATTCCACATTACAAATTGAGAAACCTAAATTATCAGTGATTTACTATCACCACAGTAACTGATTGTAGCCATCAGGATTCTGTGTGTATGTGTGTGTTTTCTTTACTGTTCAACAGCAAAAACATATTGTCTTCCAAGGTTTTCAGGATCAAGTTTACTGTACTGTTTCCTCATCTAGTGAAATTATTCAGGCATTATATCTAGTGCAGTGTTATTTTTTATTTTGTGAGATTAAAAAAGTTTTCTTGAAAGGCTCAAAAATGTTTGAACCAGTAAGTGCATAAAAATAGAAGGAAAGGGGGATCTAAGATCAAAGCAAAGGATTTTCTGTTGCTTTCCATCTGCAGCAGCAAGGAACAAGAGAGAGTGATACAGGGTAAGAAGGAGCAGCAGGAGGTAGCAACAAAGTGACTGAACATAAAACAGGAGGCAAAAATAACCAGAAAACCTGTTTCTCTTAAGCCAAAACATAAAATTTACAAAAAAAAAAAAACCAAGGGGCTGTCACATAGATCATAGTGTGATCATAATGCAATAAATGCTATTGAAGAAAAAGGAAACAGTAAATTCATTTTAAATAATTAATGTATATACACTATTCAGAGTATTGATTGACCTGATGCTAACTCAAAAATCAGCAATGAATACAAACAGAGTTAAAGCACTCTGGGGTCTTAAACTAATGTTTTATTAAAGGAGAACCAAACCCTTTTTATTAAAATCCCCTACCCTACATAGACCCACCTCCCTGTCCCCCCCCCCCCCAGCCTAGGTGTTACCCAGGGTAAATGCAAACTCTTTACTTACCCCTCATTGCAGATTCAGGGGATCGGAGTTCACGGGCGTTGCAGATTCTACCATCTTCTTCTCTTCGGTAATCTTCGGGTCTTCTTCAGGCATCTCGGTAATTTCTGTGGCTTTGGACACATGCACAATTGTTGGGGGGTAGCAGATTGCGCCAACCGCACATGCACTGACACACCACTCTCTTCCCGAAGATTACCGAAGAGAAGAAGATGGCAGAATCTGCAACGGGGGGTAAGTAAAGAGTTAGGGGCATTTACCTAGGCTGGGGGGAGCAAGGAGGGGGGTCTATGTAGGATAGGAGGGTAGGGTATTTTAATAAAAAGGGATTGGTTCTCCTTTAAAGGTTATTTTGACCACTGAATGCATCTTGCCTAGAGGGTGTTTTAAAGACTTTGCTTGGTCAGCAATGCCTGCTATATCTAGCCCATACCTTATGTTAGATTTTTTTTCTATACTGCATAATTTCCATCAACATTCAAAGTAACATGACATAAAACAATTCATTTTGAAGCAGCAACACTTTTGTTTCTAAAACACTTAAGAAAATTGTAATGTTTAAAGTATATGCAATTTGGCAGGAAGGAAAGTTTTGTGAAATAGCTTTTATAGTGCACAAACTCAAGAAGCATTTGTAGAAATGCAAGCAACAGATATGTAAGCCCTATATATTTACTTGTAATCTTGTGCATTTTCATCATGTACATTCAGAACATCATGTACAATAGGGGTGAAAAAGGAATACATATGCAATCACTGACTTTAGCTTCCCATAGGTTACTGATGCCTACACAAAAAGTTGTTTGTCTCTAAAACGAATTCCAAATTATAGTAATAAAAGAAAAGTAACTGTGCTAAGTCTTTGAGGCAGATATTACAAATCTCTAATAATACAAAAAATGACTAATTTCAGACCATTTTCACTGTGGTCATTTACTGAGTATAGCTAAAACATTTTAGAGAATAAAGTATGATTTTTTTTATATAAGAAAACAAACATATAGTTAGGAATCATTATTCTTATTTTGTGCGGCTTTTTACTTGGATTTTTGAAACAATGATTATTTGAAGCGATATCTGATTAGCTGGTGTGCTACTGCCTGCTAAGATGATACCATTGTCAGCCCATAACAAATTTGTCATAATTGAGTATTTAACTCAGTTTTATATTATTTTTAGTTGAAGCCCAAAAGTGACTGCATTTAATATGAAACTGTTGTGTCTTACCTTAGTTTCAGAAGCTCTATTTAAACCCAAAATTAATCTCTATGAAGTCAATGCATGTAGAGATACGTGGGTTTTTTACAGCTTGTTGCACCCAAACATTTTGGTTAGAATTAGAAATAAAAAAAAATGTGAGTTGGCAAAAATCACTGTTTCACAAGCAATATAGGCATTTATAATTCTTGTTAATACAAAATAAAAATGCAATTTTAAAGCTAACGGTGCATGCAGAGGTTTTTAAGCCTGGTGCTATCCAGCCAGTTAAAAAGGGTCTGAAATCACCATAAGCAGTTTAGTTGCTGTATTATATATCCCAGAAACAGTTGTCCAAAGGTCATTGTCTCAACAGTGGCCAATGTGCATAAATCAAAATGTAATTTTAGACCATTGCATGTTCATTTAAGAAAGCCAAAGTTTTGTACAAAATGCATGAAATGGCTGGATACACTTGCATTCTCATTTTGCTGTTAAACATAACTAGACATTCTTTATTGTTAAAAACCTGAATAGATAGCATTTGGTGCTTCTCTATTAATGGTGCCATTAGTATGCATTCAAGAAATATTCTGTTGGAATGGCTTTATTCAGCATTATGTTAATTAAGTACCTTAGCAATGAGATTTTTAGCACTTTTTGTAACACTAATAACAGTGGTTATAAAACAGTAATTATTTTTCATTGCCTTCTCTTTTTGCAGTGTAGGTGCAAAAGGCCTTCAGAGAAAGCTCTGGGAGAGAGAAGCAGCAGAGTGAAAGCAAGGTGCTGCAAGGTCCCAGAGAGAACTGTGTGTGAAAAGTCAGTAGGGAACCCCGTGGCAGAAATAGATATTAGAATACCATTAGCCCTGGTCTTAGGCGCATATTTATGAACCCCTGAGGACCTTGGCTAAGCAAACAAAACTAAAACCATGAACGATTTCAGGTTCCTACTGAGACAAACTACATTGTTGCTTTTAATTTGATTTGTATATTTTTTTAAATGTTGTATTAATATATTGATATAATGTTTGTTAAACTAGAGATGAGCACCTAGCTCTTACCTGTGCAAACAAACTCTAGTACAACACCAAGATATGATAGAAATCCCATTCAATGGGAGAAGGTGAGATCATGTAATTTCTTACTCACACAGGCAACATTTTACCTTCTGCTTAAGTGCTTAAAATTGATTGAAAGCATTATAAGCTGAAAACTAGGCAATAGAACATTTCATAAATTTCTATTTAATTTTCAAATAGATTATATCTGTTAATGATTTACTATTTAGCAAGAGAATTCCTGTAAAACAATGTATTTCTCTTGGGCTTTGCATACTCAGTAAAGGGAGGATATATAAAAGCCATTAACTTTATGTTATGTACTTTAAGTAATTAGGTCAAAAATGTAATCTAGTAGACTTAATTTCATTTTTTTTAACTAACACCATTATGCCATTGTTGTCTGAAAGCCTCAATCATAATTGATCAATGTTGTTATCATCTGATGATGTATGACAATGTTTTGTCTTGATTATATTCACATGAGTTAAATGAAACATGACACAAGTCATTGATTAATGCCAAATGAGTAAGATCTGCACTATCTGACAAACAACACTTTACTGAGAGATGTAGCAGCCAGAGAGTAGAAACAAATTGTTCTGCAAGTGATGTGTCCCATCAGGTACAGTAGTAGTGAATACTATACTTGCTGATCTCTGCTTTAACTCCCTTTTCAGCACTATGTCTTTACCAAGTAGATCATACCTACCATTTTTAAAGACTATACATTTGTTTCTTTTTATGTTTGTAATAATTTGGGTGTATAATCTAATCGATTCTTTTCAAACTACATCCTAATAAGAAAACAACAACACCATAATTTAGGGGATTACATTTTTTCAGATTTATGTAAAAATATGTTTCTTGTTTTATTGAATAAACATTATTAATAAAAGAAAAGAATGCAAGCTCAATAAAAACCCTTATTATAAAATAAAAGAGAATTGGGAATGTAATGCAAGTCATATACAGAAAAAAGGCACACTACAAACATTTTTATTTTGCACATTTTATAAAATTATAAAAGTTGCAGGACTGACAGATGCTAATTAGACCAGTGTTTTTAGCTATAGCAACCAATCAAGCAATTTGTTTTGATCAGTCAATACACCTATGCTTTGCAGTTATAAGTGATTCTAATTGGTTGCTCTGAGCAACTGTACTGGTACAACCTAGCATGTATCTTTTTGAAGAGAAGGCTTATTTCTCTCATCCCTAATGTACACTGTTATAATGAAGCCAAAATGACAGAATAATCACCCAAACATAACATCACAGTATGATGTCAGATGTTTTTACAGGAGTATGAGAACAGACAGTTAATCTGAATGTAAGCATTTCTGAGGTCTTTCCTCTAACCCAACCAAGCTTGTCAAAAAAATCACCAAGACAAAACAGTCGCCACAAGAAAAACTCCCATTGACAAAAAATTAATTTAAAAAAACATGAACTTAACTCATTATTTATTAGTAAATAATCCTTAGCAACAGCCATTTAAAAACATTACAAAATATTATTTTAATATTAATTATTTGCAGACAACATACTTTTAACCATAACTAGCCTACAGTCTCCCTGCTGAGTCTGCATAATTTACTCACACAAAACAGTATATCAGCTTTGGTCTATACATTCAAAAAACAAAAGTCATCAAAAACAGGAAATGTTGAAAGCAAGATTTCATTAAAAATAAAAGAACAGTTAATTAACTAAATCTAGATATAATTCTATGAATTCCCTTCCCTTATAAAAGATATTAAGGGGTCTATTCATTAAAACTCATTTTTTTCTCAATAAAAGTTCTACCAAACTCCCATCCACGATCTGGCTTAATTTACTCTGGCTTTATTAATGTCGAACAAATTTAAATTGAAAATTTCCATGCAGGAAAAGTCATAAAAAAATCATGCAACAATTTGAATAGTGCAACCTTTCAAATTGTTGCCCGAAAAACTTGAATTATTTGGATTATTCAAACAAAAAAGTGAAATTTACTGTATTAACAAACAAAAAGCAGCAAACAGCCCGAAACTTTCGACAATCATGAAGGAGAAAACATGTTCTAATTGTTAAATGGACCATATGCCATTGAATTTTACATGACATGTTTTAGTTGAAGTATTTTTGGATTCTAATTTTTAGCATGGAGTATAATAAATGTTTACTGAAAAAATGTAATGCACAATGTAATGCACAAGCTGAAACATCAAACACTTTCTCAGAAAAGTTTATTTCAGGTATTCCTTGTACTTCTCACAGCTTGGCTATGGATGTGGAGTGAATGTTCTTTGTATAGAATGGTGAACAATTTCAAAAAGGGAAAAATAATTTGATTAAAAAAACTTTAAATTGCTTTTTGCAAACAGATGAAATAGTTCATTTGCTTATTGCTGGTTTGACTAAAAGGAAATCACAGGAAATAAATACCGATTAGTACTTCAATTAATAACTGAATTCCAAAATACTGGAATTTCATCCTACAAAAATATTTAATTTTATTTATTTAAAACAGACTACTCAAAACATACACCTGGTAATTTTTGGGGAGTGCTGTCTGAGCCAAGGTTTTCATCTTGCCTCATGGCAGACGCACCCCTGAATAGGGGTGGCATGTAGATATTTGTGCCCCTTTGTGCTCTTGCACTTTTGTATAAAGTCTTTGTAAACAACTTGTTTACTTATCTTTGCTTCACCATGCTGACCTCTGTATCTGTATTTACTGTATATTTATTACCCAAGCATGATCAACCCCATCACTCACTTGTTCATAGGCATAGGGGAAGGAGTACCTATGACAAGCATCACTGTGTGGTGAACCCCAAGCATTTTTCCAAACAATGTATCCTTTTTTTTAAAGAATACATTCTTTATCTGAAGTAATCAACATGGATTATCTGAAACACTGTCGGACTGACCCACTGGGATACCAGGAAAACTCCAGTCAGGCCCACGTGTCAGTGGGCCCTCGTGGTGCTAGACATTTGGCCTATTTTTGGCATTCCCTATTTCTTTGAGAACAAATAAATAATAGATGGAATATTAGAGTATGTAAAGAAAAGAGACTAGGGGAATAGCGGTTGAGTGAGGAGAGGAAGAATAATAGTACTTAGAGTGGGCCCCTGGTCTAAGTTTTTTTGGTGGCCCCCCGGTGTCCCAGTCCGACACTGTTCTGAAATTATACAAAAGTAGTATAAACCCTTGATATTCTGCAAGACCATTAACAAAGTTTGAATAAACATAATGTCCAACAGCTACCATTGTTGCATGATATGTCATTGATTTGATTTGAAATTTAAAATAAAACAATAGATGTATTCACTACAGAAAAGTAAAACAGCTTTTCTGTGCTTGGCAAGTAAAAAGTTCAGGTATAATCGAAGCCTGCCAGCCACAAAAACTAAAAGCAAATAGACCATGCAATAATAAAAAGAATGGTTAAAACAGACAACCAAGACTATAGTAATTCTGACTGTAGTGGTTCACTGCCCTGCAGCAGTTACAGTATCCCAGTGGCATTTTTTTCCTGTGCTCTGTCACAAGCAATGACTAGAATTTTAAATCCTTGCATAACCTATAACAGTATGGATTAGTTATTTTGTCTGGCTTTCAGCATCTCTCTCCCCCCCCTCTATTTCAGCAATATTATTTTATTTTCTGTATCAAACAGCAGTAGTACCTTAAATCTTGATTTTAAAACAGCATGCCAGAAACAAGAATGATTTTGTTCTCCTTGGGATTCAAATAAAGATGAGAAAGAGATTAAAAAATAATCCACTGTATAAAAGAAATTATCTGCATGTTTTCTAGGTAAGTACCCTACATCACTGCCAGTTACAGATGGAGTAAACATTATCCAGACATTTAGCACAGAAAGCTCCAATGATATCACAAGATTTTAGTAGATTATAATCATACCCTTTCCCACTTAAACTAATGTTTTGACATGCTAAGAGAGAGAAAAAACAAATGCGATTGACTGTATAAAATGCAAGTGAGTTCAGAAAGTCGTGCTTTTTATGCAATCAGTTTGCCCAACTAGGAATGTTAATGAATGATTAATTTTTGATTTTTTTTACTGATACAGCAAGGTTTGATATCATAGGTTTATTCCTGTAGTTTATGGGATCTGTTATCCAGAATGCTTAGGACCTGGGGATTTTCAAATAATGAATGGGGAGAGACTTAACTTTCCCTAACATGGGAGTGTGACAGCTCCTTTTTCTGAATTGTTCTTTTACCTCGTGTATTTTTCTCTTTAAAAACTTACCTTGCATCCGATTGGTCAATTTTCAATCCCGGCCTTCTGATTGGTCGATTTAAAAAAGGAGCGTGGCTTTGCGGGAAAAGCCACGAAAGCCGGCTATATAAAGGCAAGCCGAACGAACGCTCTTCATTCTTCACCGGCAGCCGACGCGAGAGGATCGAGTGGAAAATACCACCCACCCACCCTGTTATTGAATAACATATGATAAAATGTATTATAAATAAATTAATAAATATTGTCACAGCTGTAAATGGTTGATGATAGAGAAAGTGTCATGTGGAGGTATGCTTCTGGCTAGGTGGTAAATTGGCGGGGCTTAAGGATATTTGTTGTTAATCTTTAAGGCGGTCCGCTGCAGAGATCTGATGTAGAGGCTGGCTGGGAAGATATGTATGAGCAGATATTAGTATCATTAGCAATGGTTAATGTTCTGATTAAGATGATATTTAATAAACAACAGCTGCGGCCATTCTCCACCATGTACGTGTCCATGTCTATAATATGGTTGTTATGTTATAATTGGGTTGTGCTAAGCAAGTAATGCTGTCTGCAACTCCCATGAATCTTTCTGTAATTTGGACTTTATACCTTAACGGGGGAATGTAATAAAAGTCGTAAAGAGCAAAACAATTTGCACCAATAAGACTAAAAATCCACATATCACAATGTAATATTGTTCCTTTAACTGTTATTGCATTGCAAATTTTAATTGCGCATTGCAAATCTTAATTGCGCATTGCAAATTTTAATTGCGCACTCTTAAGAAGTGCTTGAAGGAGCAAACATAAAAAAAATTTCAGTAAGTAGTTTTATTACATTTACCTCGCATTGGCGCAAACTATAACATAACAGTGGCCGGTAAACAATTTTCGGGTTTTGAAAAAGCTATATTAAATTTGCCCAAATCAAAATTTGTTCGCGCAAAGGCATAACTTTTTGCATTGCAAATAGTTTTTCCGTTTCCGACTTTTATTACATTTCCCCGTAAGTCTACTACAAAATCATGTAAATAATAAATAAATCCAATAAGTTGGTGGTTTTGCTTCCAATAAGGTTTATTAATATTTTAGTTTAGATCTAGAACAATGTACTGCGTTATTATCACAAACAACATTTTATTTGGATTATTTGATTACAAAGGAATCTATGGAAAATGGCCTTCTGTAATATGGAGCTTTGCGGATGAAGGATTTTTGGATAATAGATACCTGTATAATGCAGCTTGAGTCTCTTGACATTTGCTTCAAGTTAATATTTACCTGAAAACATTCTTGTTATATTTTCCTGGGAATAATACTTGATACTTTATCATGGAAATAATTGACACTGTATTTTTCTATAGCTATTAGAACATAATAAATGAACATTATTATTTTGCCAGAACTTCCATCAGATTGGTAGGGTGTCATAGTTCAGAGATTGCCCTGAACTCTGCGCCACAAAGGAAAGAACAAACTGTTCAAATGAACATGGCAACTTTTCAGAAAATGTATTATATTTTAATATTATTTTTAATTTACAGGTACAATATTTTAAACTTGTTTCAGATCCACATAACTATTACAAATGCAGTTATAATTTAGGTATAGTATATGCATATTTTCTCTGTGAGTTTACAGACAGAAACAGAATTTTTGACTATAATGATATTTCCTGTCCTTCTGCATGGCAGTAGGCACTAATGGGTTAACTCCCTCGCACAGCGGAAGGACAGGAACCAATAAACCTAATTCCCAACCCCCTTACCCCATCTCTTTTTTCCTGTCCTCGCATCAGGAAGGATTCCCCTGTGCCGGTGTGGTTCCTCTCTGCCTCACCGAAGCGACCGGTTCACATATAGCCGGTGGAGCCTGGTAGCTGGGCTTTTAGAACGCGGTAAGACACGGGGTGTGCAGTAAGGCGTTCTGAGTGCAATAAGTTGGATCCCGCGGTAAGACGCTGTGTAGACTCTTGATGATGTCATCTCGAGGCGCCCTTTGCTCTTAAAGCGCCCATTACCTGTTGCTCAGCAGGAGCAGGTTTTGTATGCAGTACATGCAGCAGGAGCCGTTTGCTGGTGGGGAGAGCCTGAATGTAAGCGGTGTTGCAGGCCTACCTGTTGGGGACCTAGGTGAACTGTACAGCTACTTATGTTTACTCCTCTTTTTTCAGAGCATGAGTTCTAGGAGCCGGAGATCCCGGTCATCCTCTAGGGGGTAAGTGTATCAGAGAGATGTGTGGTGACTCCTTTGTGATGGTAACAAACTCGTTTCTTTGTAGGTCACCTAGGAGGAGGAGTCATCATTCAAGGAAGGCGGTGGAAAAAGAGTGTTCAGTATGTGATAATCCAGCGATGCATAACAAAAAAGTATGCCTGATGTGCTGGGAATCTATGTCTGGCAAAAGAGCAGATGATCAGTGGAGTGCTATGAGAGACTGGTTTAAGGAGTCTATGTCTAAATCACTGGAGGACCTAGTAGGAACTGTGACAGCTAATGTGATACAGAAAGTGGGTCCCAGTGCCCCAGTAATGGGGAAAGAGAGCCGTGATCCTAAGGTGCCTGCGGAGTGTGAAGCACGTCAGCAGGGGGCAGCAAGGTGTAGCCTTTCGGCTACTTCAGAGGAGGAAGAGGAGCTAATCGTATTGGATGAAGATTCCTCGTTTGATTTGGATCTATTAGAACCTCTAGTAAAAGCTGTCCGGAAAGTATTGGAACTAGAGGACACTGAACAAGAAAAAAAAGCAGGACAGAATGTTTAAATCATCAGGAAAGAAAGATCTGGTATTTCCAGTCCACGATGTACTAAAAGATATTATTAAGGAAGAGTGGGCAGTACCAGATAAAAAGTACTCAGAACCTAGACACATGAAGAAGATGTACCCGTATGCGGAGGGGGATGTGAGTCGGTGGACCAACCCCCCCAAAGTGGATGCTGCCATCACAAGGGTGGCTCGTAAGACCACATTACCAGTGGATGAGGGGGTTTCCTTGAAGGATCCTGTAGAAAGGAGACAGGATACAGTACTGAGGAAGGCCTATTCAGTTTCGGGGCTACTCTGCAAGCCAGCGGTAGCAGTCACGTGTGTGGCAAAGGCATCCAAGATCTGGCTGCAAGAGATAGAAACTGAGCTGCAGCTTGCTGGAGACAAAGACAAGGTGGGTCACCTAGTGGATGATATAAAGGTGGCTATTGATTTCATCACGGATGCATCTTTGGAGGTGCTGAAATTGGCAGCCAGAAATATGGGGTATGCAGTGGCAGCTAGGAGGATGCTGTGGCTAAAACATTGGCAAGCAGATACCCCTTCCAAGTTCAATCTGTGTGCGCTCCCTTTCGAGGGGGAGTTGCTGTTTGGGCCAAAACTCGACAGTATTATTTCTAAGGCTTCGGCGGGCAAGAGCTCCTTTTTGCCGCAAGAAAGGCGTGTGAGACGTCAGCCAGTCCGTGCAGGCTGGGCGGACAGAATGCCGTTTAAGGATGCCAAGACCTATAGGCCTGGAAGGCAATTTGATAGGCAGCCCTTTTGGAGAAATCGCGGGCAAAATCAGCTCAAAAAAGAGTTCAAGCAGGGTAAGCCTAAATCGTTCTGACGGTGTTCAGGCCCAGCTGCCGCCAGTAGGGGGAAGACTACTTCAATTCCAGGCAGTCTGGGGGAAAACTACGAGGGACAGTTGGGTCCGGGAAGTGGTATCCTTAGGTTACCACTTGGAGTTTTCAAGAAAACCAAACAGAAGCATTTTTGTGGAATCAAAGGTTCCGAAAACGCCGGAAGCTCATCGAGCAATGAATCACATTTTATTAGATCTGCTGGAAAAGGAAGTAATTTTATCAGTGCCGGAAAGCCAGAAGGGACAAGGTATCTATTCTCCGATCTTCCTCAGGAAAAAGGCGTCGGGGGAGTTCCGAGCTATCTTAGATCTCAGAGGATTAAATTCATTCCTGAAGGTAAAGTCATTCAAAATGGAGACGTTGAGTATTATTTCGCAGAACCTACGGATAAACGATTGGCTAGCAAAGATAGATTTGCGAGATGCATATCTTCATGTCCCTATTCTCTTAAGTCACCAGAGATTCCTCAGGTTCTCGGTAAGGGGGAAGCATTTTCAATACCGAGCACTTCCCTTTGGGCTAGCGTCTTTACCGAGAACCTTTTCAAAAGTTCTGGCTCCAATCATAGCCGCCCTACGCCTGCAGGGCATACAGATCTTCACCTATTTGGACGACCTGTTGATAAAGGCTTCAAATGAACAACTTCTGAACCAGCAGGTCCAGGTGACCATTATGGTTCTAGAGGAACATGGATGGTTAATAAATTTCCAAAAGTCACAACTGGTCCCGTCACAACGGATGGAGTTCTTGGGGGTTCTAGTGGATACCAAGCAGTCGCGACTATATCTTCCCCCAGGCAAAGTGGAAGACATTATTCGAAGAGTGCAGAATGTTATCAAATTTCCTTATACCACGGCTCTGAGCTGTCAAGAGATAATAGGGAAACTGGTAGCTACGAAGGATGCCGTCAGGTGGGCAATGACTCATCTTCGACAGTTCCAGTTCGGGTTTCTTCAACAGTGGAAAAGAGTTGCTCAGTCTCAAATCATTATTCTGTCACGACAAACAGTGAAGAGCCTGGAGTGGTGGCTAAATCCGTTCAATCTTTCTCAGGGCAAGCCAATAGATTGCTCATCGTGGCAGATGGTCACGACGGATGCCAGCAGCCTTGGATGGGGGGCTCATACGGCATGTATATCAGCACAAGGCATATGGCCACCGGAGGCAGTAACGTGGTCCTCGAACTTCAGGGAACTGAAAGCGGTGTTGCAAGCGCTAGTGAGCTTTCAAAGTCAGCTCAAAGGGACAGCAGTCCTCATTCAGTCAGACAATATAACGACGGTAAAATATATAAAGAAACAAGGAGGGACTCACAGCAGGAAATTGTTGAGTCTGACTTTGGAGATTTTCGAATGGGCAGAGAACAATCTCCTCGACTTGTCAGCAACTTATATCCCTGGTCGTCAGAATATTCTGGCAGATCTGTTGAGTCGGAGGACACTCCACCCAGGGGAGTGGGAGTTGTCGCAGGGGAGTTTCCAGACATTGGTGAATCGTTGGGGCCTCCCGCAGATAGACCTCATGGCTACATCCAGGAACAGGAAGGTGAGACTGTTCTGCTCCTGGTACCCGGAGAGGCAAGCATTGTGTCAGGATGCTTTCAGTCTGAAGTGGATGTTCAAACTGGCGTACATTTTTCCGCCGATCCCGATCATATCAAGGGTATTGAACAAAATTCAGAAAGACAAAGCTACAGTTATAGCAGTAGTGCCTTGGTGGCCGAGAAGGCCTTGGTTTGCCCGGTTGTGGGAAATGGCATTGGACAATCCAGTCAAACTACCCTATCACCAGGGTTCGCTATGCCAAGGCAAAATATTCCACCCAAACCCACGAAAATGGGCTTTGACGGGGTGGCTTTTGAGCGGAAAGAGCTGACAGAGCTTGGGCTCGCAGAAATGGCTATTGACACACTGTTGGCAGCTAGAAAGCCATCAACAGAGAATACCTACCATAGGATTTGGGAAAGATTCAGGGAATGGTGTACATTGTCAGGAGATTCATTTACATCACCAACCGAGTCGGCAGTAGTAAATTTTCTGCAGTCAGGCTTAGAGAAGAATCTCAGCTTGGCTACCCTGAAAGTGCAAGTGTCAGCCTTGTCAGCATTGACGAAAGTCAAATGGGCGGAGTATCCATTAGTGACCCGCTTTATTCAAGGAGTCAAACATCTGAAACCGCAAGTGAGACCAATTTTGCCATCATGGGATTTGAATTTGGTTCTTCAGTCTCTCATGACGGAACCATTTGAGCCTCTGGAGTCAATTAGCTTGGACCTCCTGTCAATGAAGACTGCTTTCTTGATAGCGGTAACGTCAGCACGGAGAGTGGGGGAGATACAAGCATTGCTAAGGAAAGAACCATATCTGAAAATGTTACATGATAAAGTAACGTTAAGGCTACCAGAGAAATTCCTCCCGAAAGTGGTTTCCTCCTTTCATGCTAGTAAGGAGATTGTGCTGCCGGCTTTCTTCCCTAACCCCGCGACGGAAGAAGAAGTAAACTGGCATAAGCTGGATTTGGTGAGGTGTTTGTCAATATATTTGCGAAGAACCGAGGCATTCAAGAGGTGTGATAGTCTCTTTTTGCTATTTAAAGGATCTTCTATGGGCCATCAAGCTTCTAAGCGTGTGATTGCAAGCTGGATAAAAGCTTGTATCAAAAAGGCGTATTTACTCAAAGCTATGCAGGCTCCCCATGTTAAGGCTCACTCCACTAGAGCGGTGGCTGCGTCCTGGGCGTTCGAGGCTCAAGCTACGCCGGAAGAAATTTGCAGTGCAGCTGCATGGTCCTCTATATCTACTTTTGTTCGCTGTTATAAGCTTGATGTTTGTTCCGTAAACAAAGCTGGTTTCGGGCTTAAAGTCCTCTCTTCTGTTCAATTTAATAAATGATTTTCCCGCCCAAAGTCTGTACTGCTTAGTTAATTCCCATTAGTGCCTACTGCCATGCGGAAGGACAGGAAAATGGAAAATTCTATCATACTTACCGTAATTTTCCTTTCCTGGACTGAAGCATGGCAGTAGGCACGACCCACCCCTTCAGTACCTGAGCTCGGACAGGGAAAGAGATGGGGTAAGGGGGTTGGCAATTAGGTTTATTGGTTCCTGTCCTTCCGCTGTGCGAGGGAGTTAACCCATTAGTGCCTACTGCCATGCTTCAGTCCAGGAAAGGAAAATTACGGTAAGTATGATAGAATTTTCCATTTTAACAAGTAAAGCATCAGTGTTCATTTCATGCTAAAATATTAGTGCACTCATTTCACAGCAGTTCTCCTTTTCACTGGCTTTAATTGAAGCTGAGAAGTCCATATTGCCATCCCTTGAGATTCTCCCGTTCTTTTACTGAGCAGACTGGCAGCTTGGGAAATGAATGATTTCACTTCAGTCACAATGGATACCTTATGATGACATCTATGAGCATGATGGACAAACACCCCTCTTTGAAAGACTGGATATACAATTTATAAAATGTGTTTGCTCCTGAGGCAGACATTTCTATCAATACTCTTTGGAATACTGAAGGTGAAAGTTGTCTTTTTGTGAGTTAAAAGTTTTTAGAACATCTAACTGATTCAATAGCTCTTTTATTAGTGATAAAACGAAAGACACCTAACTTTATCTAGCTATTGAACACTAAGCTGAATACATTAAAAATTGTATTAATTTCTGACTATTCAAACATGTGCAGATGTGAAGCTGTCAAACTAGAACCAGCCCATTTTTCCTATAATTATGTTGTATAATCTATTTTCACATTTCATATATGTCCCAGCTAATCTACAGTAAAAGCTTTTTTTTTTATATACAATTATGTTGTATAATCTATTTTCACATTTCATATATGTACCAGCTAATCGTCAGTAAAAGCTTTTTTTTTTTATATACAATTATGTTGTATAATCTATTTTCACATTTCATATATGTCCCAGCTAATCGACAGTAAAAGTTTTTTTGTGTTTTCATAATGCATGCCATTTTGCCTGTATCAGTTTGCAGTTATCCATAGATTATTAGGTGTGTTTTAACTGAGCCATACTTACCATGTACTAAATCTTTCT
Organism: Xenopus laevis; assembly: GCF_017654675.1. NCBI lineage: Eukaryota > Metazoa > Chordata > Amphibia > Anura > Pipidae > Xenopus > Xenopus laevis. The sequence goes on from NC_054386.1 coordinate 68,872,971, forward strand.
TAGATTCCTACTAATGGCTTTAATTTCTTTCACACCCAAACATAGGCCATTGTTAGTGCTGAATCCTTTCTACCTGTATATCTGACAATTCAGCTCTACACATGTGTATTGGAACGATATTTACCTAGAAAGATTGTAATTGTTATGTCTATGTCCACCTTAACACTGAAAAAAATGACTGGCTCTGAGTTACTATCTCTTTCTGCATTACTATCAATCCTTGTTTGGTAAGTTATTTTCTACCTGTGAGCCAAAGGTAAAAAAAAGTTGGTAGCACTTTGTTTCATAGTATATATATATATATATATATATATATATATATATATATATATATATATATATATATATATATATATATATATATATATAATCTACAGTCTGGTCAATTCCCTATGGGACCAGACTGTAAATTATATCCTTATAAGCGGCGCGTTCTGACATCAGAACGCGCCGTTTATAAGCTAGAGACGTCACTTGCCGCTGCTTCGCTTTTCCTCCACTGCGTCCTGCTTCTGTAATTCGCTGGCTCAGCTTTTTCTTTACACGGCGCGCTCCTCCTGTGTCATAACTATGGCCTGTTTAAATCAGTCAGTGTAAGGTTCGGCTCTCCCTAGCCCCACCCCCTCCGTCTGGCTCCCGTCACATGATGCTTCTATTATCTCCCTCCCCTTCGCAAAGTGCCTCTCTGTCTCACTCCCCCTCCCTTCCACTCACCGTTTTAACTTTAACTTCCTACTCCTCCGTGTCTGCTGCTTTAGCTCCCCCTCCACGATGTCATTCCAGTCTCCCTCACACAGTCCTTACACAGTGAAACTCCGGTTTCGTTCCGCATTTAGCCATCACTCTCTGTTCCTGAATTCTGTCACCTTCCTTTATTCACCCCCCCCCCTCAGCTGTCTTTAACCTGCAACTGACGACGTCACTCAATGCAGCACAAGGAAAATGAAAATAGCAGATTGAATTCAAAAGGTACTTATCCCCAAAAAAAGTAACTACATGGAAAAAATTTAATCAGGGGGGGGGGGGTAGGGCAAAATAAAACAGCCTCAAAAGTGTTATTTTGTACCACATAAAGCAATGCCAGTAAAACTCTGCACATACACAGCCACTGTAAGGCACTGTACATAAAAACTAGATTATAATGCATAATGTACCCCCTAATGTAATTTATAAAGATATTAGTAGTCACCTTGGAGTTATGTGACCTGTATAAAAGCACTCGGCCTGCGGCCTCGTGCTTTTATATGGTCACATAACTCCTCGGTGACTTATAATATCTTTATAAATTACAGTAGGGGGTACATTATCCACTATATATACACCTACGCAAGCCTACACAGAGTTACAGTACGAATGTATGGCCCACAGATGCTCTTCTCTAACTTTTTCTCTCCATTAGAAGCTATAGCATGATACCATAAAATGTGAAATGTGGAGTAAAATGCTATCTATTTGAGAAAGGAAATTAACAGACAGCTGGCCAGCCTGTGGCATATATTCTACACTCATAGAGAACTACCAGTCTATACCATAAATCCCACTTATAGGGCTCATTTAATTACTGCGTGTACAAGACTTTGCAACAAGTCGGGCATCCAATTTCATAGTGGTAACAAAAGAAATTGATCGAAGCTAACTGCACCTTGGTTGCTAAAGGATAGTCTACCTGGCAAATTTGCATTTATTTTAGTAATGTATCCTGTTTAGCTTTTGTTTTTGAAACTATTGCACTTTTTAAAGTTATTAGAAGAATTAAATGATACCCCTGATGTCAGCTTAAACCATTGCCTCCCTTTGCCTAGCAGACAGGTTTACAATAAATTTAAATATCTGTTATAACTACATTCTGCAACAGACTATTCCTACAGGGCACACCGAATCCAATAACTTTCATCTTCATGGTTAATAATTGTATATGTAAAAACCAATCTAATTTTGGGGAAAGGAATTGTTCCTGAGGGATATGTTATTTTACCCAGAACAGAATATATTACTCATTGAAAAAGTAACAGTAAAGATTGTAAGTTAAGAAGTAATTCATTATTTTTCTAAATGTTTCATTATTCCATTGGGAGCTATGACTTAAATAGCTCACAGGAAGCCTTTCTTAATTAGCCTTCCTTCCATATCAAATATAATATAGTTTTACCATTAAAATGTCACTCATGGGGAAGTCCAGTTTGTAGGAATGATTAATGAATGTATGTTACAGTGTTGACTTTGTAGATTGTTGAAAAAATCTGAATAAAGAAATATGTTGCTAGTGCAAGCTGATATAATATCAAACTAATTGAAAATTGTATTTAAAGAAGCAAAAATTAAATTGCTCCTTCACTAACAAATTACTTCTGAATACAAGGCATTAAGGGTTTTCTTCCAGTCTTCAAAATTCATCATCAAACTGCCATCTGCAATAATGTTAACCAAAGTGGTGTGAGAGGGTTTAGGATTCTAGCCTCTAGTATGAGAATTGTATACATTGAATACATTCATTTCAGCATGTGAGTAAGTGAGAAACCTTATAGGCAATTCCATTTTGGCCTATCCATATTTACAAATTCTGTAGGTTAACTGGAGTTTTGCACAAAGAGCTTTATAAAAATATTAAATATATTTTATATTAATATTACATTTATTTAATGGCACAGTTTAAAGCCAACAGTTCTGTATTTCATTTCCAGCATTTGTATGCAAGATTTCTCTTTGACACATGCTTTTTCATTTGGTAGAGATTTGTTGTTATTTGGTCTATTACCTGTAGAGGTGTTGGTTCCCGTGTGTGCACTCTTCTGCTCTCTTGGGTCATCACGTACTTGATGCATTACCAATAGATTGTGAGGAAGAGGAGAGAGCATGATGTAGTTATGCTCTATGTTGGTGCTGCTTTGACATTTGGTTTGTTGCTTAAATGTGGCATAATATTTTGGAGCAAACAACTAAGCACAAACTATAATTCACAATATTTCTTCCACTGTCGAAAGTGGATGCTATACAGTTTCTGGGTTTGCAATTTTAAATTTGTGCAAAGGAAAATTTGTGAATATTTTTCGCGTTACCAACTTCTATTAATACAGGCGTGGGACCTGACGTCTATAATGCCAGATAAAGGGTCTTTCCATAATTTTGATAACCATACCTTAACTCTACTAAAAAGAAATGTAAACATTAAGGGGCAGATTTACAAAGCTCGAGTGAAGGATTCGAATTAAAAAAACTTCGAATTTCGAAGTGTTTTTTGGGCTACTTCGACCATCGAATGGGCTACTTCGACCTTCGACTACTACTTCGACTAAAAATCGTTCGACTAATCGACCATTCGATAATCGAAGTACTGTCTCTTTAAGAAAAACTTCGACCCCCTACTTCGGCAGCTAAAAGCTATCGAAGTCAATGTTAGCCTATGGGGAAGGTCCCCATAGGCTTGCCAGCATTTTTTTGATCGAAGGATATTCGTTCGATCGTTGTATTAAAATCCTTCGAATCGTTCGATTCGAAGGATTTAATCGTTCGATCGAACGAATAATCCTTCGATCGTACGATCGTAGGATTAGCGCTAAATCGTTCGACTTCGATATTCGAAGACGAACGATTTTAGTTCCTAGTCGAATATCGAGGGTTAATTAACCCTCGATATTCGACCCTTAGTAAATCTGTCCCTAAATGAACATAATAGGATTATTTTGCCACCAATATGGATTCCTGAATCATTTGATCAAAATGGAGTCTATTATAGATAACCTTCCTGTAATTCAGTGCTTTCTGGATAACAGGTTTCCTGCATAATGGATCCCATAGAACGTATATGGTATACAATAATAAATGGCATTGGGTAGTCCAAAGTAGAAATACTGTAATTTTAAGTACTTAAGTCTGCATTCTGCCTTATATGATGCACTGTGCTCACACATAAACCAAGGATACACATACGCTAGATTCCATAAGCCAAAGAATGGACAGAACTCCTGTTACAGTTACAACCTGCATTATTTCCTGTCAGGTAATCAAAGGTGTAAAATGGCAAGATTTACAAATCAGTATATTGTCATTTGATATGATTAATTGCTCACTTATTACAATAACTTAAAATTAAGTTTTTACTTTGAATCCACTATGAAGAATTTAGGAATATAATTTAGCACTGAACAGAGATACATTTAAAAAGTCTGAATCACTGTTTTCTGTTTTAAAATAATTTTGTTATTCAACCAAGTTCTATATCTTCATGTGGTTCAGAACCAGCTGAGCTTGTCAGTTAAAAATGCAAAATATGTTTTACATTTGAATTGTTAATGTGAAACTGTCATTAATGCATGCATCCAAATGGTAAAGTGATTAAAAATAGTTCTGCCTTGTATTTCATTTTAAGTAACTACTAAATATTGCACACAAGAATGATTTAACACCAGCTTAGCTGTCATTATGGCAAGAACACTGTTCAGATGATCCATTTTACTAACCTACTTGTAAGACGCACCGGGGGAGATCCTCTGGCGTTCTTGCCTCCCGGCGCGTCTCTGCTCGTCTGAAGGGCTCTGACGTCATGGCTGCTGAATGGACGCCAGCGTCCCATCACTGGCGCTGAGCGTCAGGATGCTCAGGTTTTGATGCAGAGCATCATAAAGTCATCAATTGGCACGGATTTTGAACTTTGGTGCCAAATCTCTTTTAAAAAGCCAAGTCTCCATTTTAGAAATTCCCAATCTGGCTTCAGTTTACTGATCCTGCCCAAGAGTTTATTCTGCCATTTGAATTCCTGGTTTTTTACTCCTGCCTGACTTTTTGACTACGATTCCTCCCGCCTGCCTCAAACCTTTTGCCTGAATCCCGACCACGTCTTCTATTAAACCTTGCTGGTACCCCGTTTATGGACTTATCTCTAGTTACAAACTTTTCCTTGTTGGTTTCCGCAGCAGAAAGACCCCTAAATAGGTGTTGGTGAACACCGGAATCCACAGGGATTCCCTGTGTATTTGAGTGCACCCATCACAGTGCAAGGTTCCTGATAACGTGAACGTTACACTACTACTGTATATACAGTATACACCTTGCATTTCTCCTTAGTGGGTCAATTAAAACTTCAACTTTAAAGCCAAACTCCATTTGGAGATTAAGGGGCAAATTTGCTTATGGTCGAATATCGAGGGTTATCGATATTCGACTGTCGAAGTTAAATCCTTCAACTTCCAATATCGAAGTCGAAGGGCTTACCGCAAACAGTTCAGTCGAACGAAAAATCCTTCGAATCGTTCGATTCGAAGGATTTTAATCCATCGATCGAACGATTTTTCTTCGACCAAAAAAAGATTGCAAAGCCTATGGGGTTAGCCCCATAGGCTAACATTGACTTTGGTAGGTTTTAGGTGGCGAACTAGGGGGTCGAAGTTTTTTTTTAAAGAGACAGTACTTTGATTATCGAATAGTCAAACGATTTTTAGTTCGAATCGTTTGATTCGAAGTCGAAGTGGAAGGTCGAAGTAGCCAAAAAAAACATTCGAAATTCAAAGTTTTTTTTATTCTATTCCTTCACTCGAGCTAAGTAAATGGGCCCCTAAGTGTGTAACTGAAATTCCATTAGTGGCAATTTATTTTTATGTTTTTTTAAGTGTTTTATTTGGATATCACAACATAACAATATGAGATATGAATAGCAATGGTGGTATAGTGGTCAAATAGATGCATCAATCAAATAGGGCTTATTAAAGAGTAAGGTGTATTATGGGAACTAGTAAAGCTTAAAATTGGGGTTTGGGTAGTGATAGAAAGAGAAAAAGGGGATAATAGGGGATTGAGGAATAAAAGTGGGGTAAGAAGGAAAAGAAGCAAATATCATGGCAAACTGTCAAGACCACGTTGTTTTATTCAATGGCTTGGTAGGCATCTGTTTCTTTTAAAAGAATCAGTGAAGCCATGTCGCAGAGCATCTAGTATGCTCAGGTGTTCCAGCTTATAGTTATTAAAATTTCCATATTATTCAAATTATCCATATTATTCAAATTTCCATATATTGCAAAACCAATCTTTTATGGTAAGACTGTGTATAATGTTCATGGATTATCAATAGCAAAACATAAGCAGGATCTCTGGGGACATCTTCTACTAATATTTATATATTTGTATAATTATTGAGCAAATATCTTTCCAAGATGGACGTAGTGTGGTACATAAGAGATATGTGGCATTGTCCCCCATTTGTCTACCATAACTTTAAGATCTGCCATCTGTATTTTTAACAGAAGTTAAAGTTTGGAGGGTATGTACAACCTTTTCTTAATAATATTAGAATTCAGTTGATGGCTACATCTAGACTTTCTAAAGAGGTTCCCCATCAGATTGCCAACTTGCTCCTCTTCCAGGTGAGCATTCAGATGTTTTGACCGAACTCTTATAAGAGATGGAAAAATCATAGAGTGGCCATTTCCAATGATTTGTATTAGTGGAATAAAATGTGTTTTAGAGGTGTTTGGACATGCATCCTAAGATTCGGGATTCCCTAATACGTTGATAACAGTGTGCTATCTTTGTGAATTTCATGTGGTCTATTTGCACATAAGGTTTAGTTTGTTGCAGTTTATGTATAGAGACAAGTAACTAGTTGTCAAGTTATTAATTAAACAATAAATAAATACATTTGATGGTTTCTCACAGTAAGCCATTGCTTAAAAGAGTTAGGTTCCATACCCACAGGGAAAGCTGGGTTATTAATTAATATTGTCAAGGGAGAAATATCTTTAATCAGGGAAAATTTCACATCCTATATTGCCAATGTTTTCATCAGGGGCACTGTTGAATCCTTCTCTAGATCCAATCTATCCATGGAAGGAAAAGTAGATATGATTGTTGTTCCAGATCTACAGTTTTGTGTTGACATGGTATGTCTAGTCAATAGTTTTTAAGAATGATCTTAAATACGCATTTAGATAGAGCTACTTCACCTTTAGTTTTGCCTTTGACCAAGAGTTTGTAAATAATTCTCTGCATTCCTCAACCTGCCAAATAAAGTGTTGAATATTCTTTTGTAGAGGTCATTGGCAATTTTTAAGTTAAGCAGTCACGAGGCAAGTATTTATTTATATAGTCAAAAGTTGAGTAGAAATATGTTTTCTTGGTGGCTGCTGTCAAATAAACATTGCATTGTGCTAAATTATCAATTGTATGTATTCAAATAATTATCAGTTGTGTGTGCATTCAAATAAACTCTTTTAGCATTGTGTAATTTTATCATTGTCTGCACATCAATTTTTTAAAGGAGAACTGAAGAATAAAAATGAATATGGCCAAAAATGTCATTTTTTATACACTGAACTAATTGTACCAGTCTTAAGTTAGTTGGTTACATAGTTCCTGTACATAGTCAAATCAGGTTAAAAAAAGACTAAGTCCATCAAGTTCAACCCCTCCAAATGAAAACAAAGAATCCATACAAACACCCCTCCATACTTTCACATAAATTATATATACCCATACCTATGCTAACTATAGACCAGTGATCCAGGACTTCAAACTTGTCCATCTTGGAAAGTGTCTGTGACACTCACATGCTCAGTTAGCTCTGAGCAGCTGTTGAGAAGCTGAGTTAGGGGTTGTCGGAAATTAGCAAGCAGAAAATGAGGCTGACCTGTAATATAAGCTGATTCTACAAGGATGATTATTAAATTCTGGTGCTAGTTGCACTGGTTTCTGGGCTGCCATATAGTAATTATCTGTATTAATTACTAATCCGCCTTATACTGACATTTATATTCTGTGTACTATATTGTGAGTGGGTCCCTAAGCTCAGTAAGTGACAGTAGCACAGATCATGTGCAGTAAATCAGCAGATAAGAAGATGGGGAGCTATTGAGGCATCTTTGGAGACACAGATCTTTACTGTATGGGGGCCTTGGGCTGGTACAGAAGCCCAAAACATAATGTACAACATTTCTAGTCTACTTCTTTAATTAAGCTTTAGTTCTCCTTTAAGGGACAGAAACATTTATTTCAAGTGGGCGAAAGATAAACATAGACAAGTAGCAGGCTTTAGCTTTATGGCACTTGCTTTTGTTGCTTCACATATCCTCTTACTCCAGTTCCCCATATAATACTCGGGTCTGCATACTATTAATGTGAAAAGTGTATACCAAAGTTGCACAACAGCCGCAACTGATTCAAATATTGGCAAAAGCATTTTTTCCTGCTGTTTTTTTCTGCTCATTTTACATGGATCAATTTAATTTGTTATGATGGAAATGATAGAATAAATAATTATTAACAAACTGGTGTTTGGGTTTTATTTTTCTTTTCTGTATGAATAATTTATGACTTAATAGGAAACTCCTAGAAGTGACCTGAATGTATGTTCAATCTGTTTAGGGAAACAAGTCCTTCATCTTGAAACTGACATTGTTTATGAGTTCATGTACATCATGTTTTAAACCATGGTGTTGGTTTTTTTGTGAATAAAGGTCTAAATAGAGATTATACAGGCTTATGTTCAAGTAGAACTGGCAGCTACCATCTTATATGTAATTCTGCTCTTGCAGGGATTTCAAACTTGTTATGATTAATGTTGTTTCATTTGTGTTCCAAAATACCTATAGATTGTACACCATCTGTCATCTTGTTTGTAATCTCATGTAAGAACTAATGAATACACTGGCAGAAAAATATTGTTATGATATTGTTATGATTAATGTTGTGGCACTGCATAGTGTTGTGGGAAAAGCATCCTTTGCTACTGAGTAAAATGCTAAGCAGAAGAATGTTTAATGAAGAAACAAGTATTGGCTGATGATGACTTTCAATATGTTTCATTTTGAAATATCTCTTTTCAGAGTAGTCTAGCAAAGATTTATGGCTGAACATTACATTTTAATGTGTTGCACAATGAATAGGAGTCTTCTTGAATTTCTTTTAAAGACTTGGCATATCGATCCACAAATGGCATTTTCTAGTACCTTTAGCCTGGTATCTTAGCAGCTTTTATTGTTTTACTGGAAGTGACAATATCCAAAAATTTTCTATATAATGGAGAGGAAGAATGGATTATAGTACCTTTCATACATATGCATGACCCACAAACATTTATACAGTACAGTTATAGGATCCCTTATCTGGAAACCCGATATCCAGAGAGCTCCGAATTACGGAATGGCTGTCTCCCATAGACTCCACTTTATCCAAATAATCCAAATTTCTAAAAATGATTTCCTTTTCCTCTTTAATAATAGAACAGTAGCTTGTACTTGATCCAAACTAAGATATAATTAATCCTTATTGGAAGCAAAACCAGCCTATTGGGTTTATTTAAGCTTTAAATGAATTTCTAGTAGACTTAAGGCATGAAGACCCAAATTACAGAAAAATCCGTTATCCGGAATACCCCAGGTCCCGAGCATTCTGGATAACAGGTCCCATACCTGTAGTATATTAGGTATGGACAACTGGTGGACCTCCAGTTGTTGTTTAACTGCAACATCCAGGAATCCACCAATAGCTGCCGATCCCCATGCCACTCATTTTTAGTACTTACCGCTATCCTTTTGTCAATAGAGACCCCAATATTTGTTAATACATTAAGGGGGCAGATTTACATATGGTCGAATATCGAGGGTTAATTAACCCTCGATATTCGACTGCCGAATGTAAATCCTTCGACTTCTAATATCGAAGACGAAGGATTTACCGCAAACAGTTCAACCGAACGATCGAAAGAAAAATCCTTCGAATTGTTCGATTCGAAGGATTTTAATCCATCGATCGAACAATTTTTCTTCGACCAAAAAATAGTTAGAAAGCTTATGGGGACCTTCCCCATAGGCTAACATTGCACCTCGGTAGGTATTAGGTGGCGAAGTAGGGGGTCAAAGTTTTTTTTAAAGAGACAGTACTTCGACTATCGAATGGTCGAATATTCAAATTATTTTTAGCTTGAATCGTTCGAGTCGAAGTCGTAGTGGAAGGTGTAGAGAGTGATAATCTGAGACAATTTGCAATGGGTTGTCATTTATTATTTGTAGGTTTTGAGTAATTTAGCTTTATATTCAGCAGTTCTCCAGTTTTCAATGTCTCCAGTCTGTTTGCAGGGTCCTAATTACCCTAGCAATCAAGAACTGATTAGAAAAAAGAAACAGGGATACTAATAGGAGAGGGCCTGGATCGAAAGAGGAGTAATACAAAGTAACAATGACAATACACTTGTAGCCTTACAGAGCATTTGTTTTTAGCTGGGGTCAGTGACCCCAATCTGAAAGCTGGAAAAAGCTGGCAAATAATTCAAAAACGATAAAGAAAAAATGAAAGCCATCTGAAAAGTTGTTTAGAACCCATTCTAGAACATACTAAAGGATATCCTAAAGGTGAACTACCCCTTTAAAACTAATTATGTCAAAATTAGAAATGGAGCTTTACAGACATGTTGCGCACTACGCCCCTGCATATCATTCCACCTAATTGATTTTTATAAATATTTTTCTGTTTATAAATAATACTGTGGCATATAACCCACCAATAATGTAAGCCTTTACAGAACTTTGTGTCACCTTGTGTTACACACAGGTAAACTTAGGCTCAGTTACAGGACTAACTCGGTTGGAATTGATCAGACAGAAGGGCCTATTTACAAAGTGCTAGATGCAGGAGTGCTAAGGACAGAAAATCTTAAGCCTTAGCGCTCCATGCAGTATTCATGAGCCTAGCCCTTCTGAAGCTGTGCACCTGTAAGTTTTGACTAATAAATACATGGTTTGTTCAGGTTTGTGCATAGCTATGTCTGATGGGGAAGGATGACTTATGGAAGAACCTGGGTTTGATGAATCTAAACATTTGGTAAATTTTTTGCAACAGTTTGGGACAGGGTCAAGGGGGTGCAATTCAATAGTTGGCACATTCCATAGAAGTAACTCAAAATTATATTAATTAGGAGTTTACAAAATGCTGAAATCTTTTATTATTGAAAAAAAGTTGCTCACTGCACTGGTTTCAACATAACTCACTTGGGAATTGGAAAGCAAGGTAGGTAAATTGTAAAATTTGCTACAAAACTTAGGAGGAGCAGTACTTCTCTTTTACATTTAAGGTGTGTAATGTCTGTAATCCTAATTCATGTTACCTTTGGCAACATTAATTATAAAAAAAATCTAAATTTTATACTTTTTGGTGAAACAGTTGTTATTGCATCCCTTCCTTGTACTTGGGAATGTCGAACTTTTTTGAATTACAGGAAAGGCAGTAGACTTGGCAGTAACCTCTTCAAGGAAATCATATGTTTTTCCTTATCGATGTGTGTTCCAGAGATAGCATGTTAATATCAGTATTTCATTTTTTTGTCAAGTATTTTTATACTGACATTGTTCCATTGACTTAGCTCATAAATTTGCAGTGTACAAAACTACATAGATTGATTGCCTAGCTTGTGTTATTTTAACTTGAACTCCATCAATAAAAATGTTCTTCTTGTGATGCATGGCCTTGTCAAAGCAAAATTAAGTATAATGTTTGGATCATTGTTTCATTCACGTTATGTGGAAATATTTATTGGTAAAATTTGAAATACTATACAGTGAAATACTGTAAGTATGATCAAAACTAATTTGAATTGTTTGGTTTAATCACTTAAATATGCCTCTTATGTTTGTCTGTTATTATAGAACGTACTTTCTGTTATGATTATTTAATAAAATGAGTCATTGTTAGTAATGGGAGAATATGACCGGGCTTCTCCAAAAATCTACAAAATGGTGAAAATTTGCCAAAATGCATTAAAGTTTAAGGGCATCAAAAAAATGTACGTGCTAAATTTTTTTTCGCCCTTTGGAGTTTATGGATGTAATTTTTTAGCCAAAACTGAGCAAATTTTGCTCATCACTAGTCATTGTCATAAATGTATTATTATGGTATTTGTAATTGTAATGTATGTACAGCACTGCTTCTAAAGTAAAGCCTGGTGCTATATGTTTTGGTTTGACACAATAAGGGGCCCATTTACTTAGCTTGAGTGAAGGAATAGAGGAAAAAAAAACCTCTAATATGCCCCAGAGGGGAAAAAAATCCTTCCTGGCTCCAAAATGGCAATCAGACTAGTCCACGCATCAACTTGTACTATGAGCTATCTTCCCTAACCCTGTATTCCCTCACTTGTTAAAAACCATCCACCCCTTCTTTAAGCTATCTAATGTATCAGCCTGAATGACAGATTCAGGGAGAGAACTCCACATCTTCACAGCTCTCACTGTAAAAAAAACCCTTTCTTCTAATCGGAATGGCCTGTGGCAGGTTTGTGCATGTGTACATAAGGAGGGCCCATGTAATAGGCTGGGTTGCCTAGGGCGCCTGAATGACTTGGGCCAGCACTGGTAAATGTTATTAGGAGCTAGGTAACTGTGTGCTGGAGACCCACACAAGCTTTGGGAGAGCATACTGCACACAGCTTATCTGCAAGTGAGGACAGACACACCAACTTCTATGTGAACAGTAACATGGTTGCTCAATAGAACTCAGCATAACACGTGTGCAACAGGAACTTTTCATCGAGAGCATAAACAGGAAGAGGAAGTAGAAAATCACACAGGGTTACAGGTCAAACATGACATCACATTGCTAAGCAACAATAGACCCTCCTGCATTAAGTAACATGCACTTGAACAATCTCTGGCTGTTGTTTTCCAACAATAGAAAATGTGTATGGCGTAAAACTTTATTAACACTTACTAAAACAGAGAAACTACACATGCTGTGTAAACAACAGAATACAATAATTCCTTTCATTTAACAAACAAGCCAATTTGGCCCACCAGATTATAGGTATCATAGCAATGTGCTATTCACTAATTCACATCACAGTAGATTTAAAATATCAGTGAAACTGCATATGCCATAGTACAGGCTTAAATAACATAACTTAACCTGTCCTACAATGCAAAGCTTATCCTGAAAAATTCTGATTGCAGAGCTATGTACATTTTCACAACCTAATAATATGCTAATATATTTTAACATCCTGACCGAAAGGAGTTCATATTGGAAACTGCTTACTTTGCATACATTATAGTAACAGTTGTGCTGTTAAAATTCCACTTATCCTGCTATTTAGGTAGCAGTTCCATTGTTCCTGGCAAGGCTTGCAGACAGTACAAAAGAATTGATCTGTTCTTTTTGTCTACATGTTTAGGATCAATCCAGTCAACTGGAACAATTACAGTAATAAAAAAACACTCTAATCCATAATATTATTATTAAAACATGAAATTTTGCATACAATACATCTAGAAATGTGAAAATATTTTTTTTAATTAAAGGGGTACTTCACTTTTAAATAAAATATAGTATAGTGATAGTTTAGGACAGTTTGCAATTGGTCTTCATTTTTTAACTTTTAGTAGATTTTCAATTATTTGTTTTTTTGTGCAATCGTTTTCCAGTCTGAAAATTCAGCAGCTATCTTATTGCTAGGCTTGAATTTGCTCTTAGGATGATAAGCAGCAATGGGGAACCATAACAATATAACCGTTTTTTTTTTGTTTTGTTTTTTTTTGCTATAAAGCTCAATTATCCCCAATTTGAAAGCTGAAAAAGGCACAAGTATAAGAAGACAGAAATTGTTGTTTTTTTTAAAAAAAAAAACTATAAAAAATAGAAAATTACATTCATGTGTTTTTCCGCCTGTAAAGAGGAGTTTTGACTGAATTGGGGAGTAGCCTGGACAGATCCAAGATATGGCAATGTGCAAGAGACATTTATTTAATTGGGGCCCCCATTTTACTTGTTGGAAGGGCTCAGCAACTGGAGGACCTAGGTGACCAGTCTGCTAACTTAGTAGTATAGGACTCCATACTCCATGATTACAGGTAGCTACTCAGTGGGTGGCTGTAGTTTTGCTTGGGGGCTGCGTTACACCACATCACCTAACACCATGTTTCAATTCAGCACAAGGTGCAAAACACAGGCAAGCTCAGGCAAAAGTGCCTTTTGAATGGGCACTAAGGGGTGCACTTTTTTATTCCTTTTATCCATAGTTCAGCAACAATATGTACACCCTGACAAGCTGCCAACTATTTCACTAATACATCTATTTTGCTTATGAGTTATTTTTGCAAATGAGTAAGTTACATTCTGGGAAAGTGTTGAAGGCCCTACTGGGAGCCCTCCAGTCTGTCAAAGCTAGATGAGTTGTTTTTGGGATGCTGCAGGTGGAATTTCTTTAGCTAAGTAGACAAGAATTGCTTAGGTCCATTGCTAGCCTTTGATCACTGTTGGACAACTTGTACTGTAATTGTGTAAGTACATTCTTTTAATGTGCAATTTTCAGTAAAAGCATACCCCAAGCAGTCACATTTAGCAGTTAGTGTACTACAGAGATTAGCTAAATCATATAGAGGCATGTTGGCTGGGCCTAGGACCTCTCTCATTACACCAGTTAAAAGTAATTTAGTAAGTAGCTGCTGCTTTTTATTGCTTTGTATGGGTTTCCTTTGGGCCATTTGTTTTCCTTCCACACTCCATAAATAGGCAGATCCCTGATGCAATCGATTCTATTGTGTTGTGTGAATGATATAATAAACAATGAACAATAAACAATCTCTGTAAAGTGCATAAAACAGAGTAAATAAAGTTTGATATCGCTAAACAAAAGAGTTGTAAAGGAATAGAATTGAAGACATTTTATGAATCAGGTCATTTGTCCTATTTTAATGCTATTTCTTTAAATTCATTTTTAATTCTACATTAAACTCTTGCTGGATGTTTTCTAAACATCACTTGCAGTATTTATTTGTACTTTGCTAGTATACCAAAGCTCTAATGGTTATTTTTTGCAATCTGTTTTAAGTCTCTTTTTCTGTTTAGGGCACAATTCTTCCTTTGCATTGCTTTGTTTTATGTTCATTAGAATTCACTACTTTTTAGTACTTTGTATATGGAAGCCATGGTGAATTTGCGCAATGATATATTTTATTTGGCGGTTTACAGAAAATGTTCCTTTTCGTGCAAGTCACATCCCATATATGTCACGATGGCATGAACTTAAATATTAACGGGGACCAGTGCACATGCTTCTTCTCTTTTCTCTTGAGTGTTCCATTTTTTTGCAGACATATTCATTCTGCACCAAGGTCATAATGCACAAAATGACAAAAACAATTAACAACTGGAAATGTTCTTTGTCTCTACCATTTCAGTTACCTCTTTCGCTCTGCCCCCCTTAAATAAACAAAAAGAAGATGCATACTGGTTAAGATGCTTTTACTCAAACAACAAAATGTATGTTGAAATTGTCTTCGATTTTTTTGTCATCCATGATAAGGACCTAAATAATAGCCATTGTCAACATCTGTTAAGTTCAACTCTACAGTTATTTTTTCCCTGGGGGTCATAATAATAATAATAATTAATAGATTTTTTTTTACCTTAAATAAGTATCTCTTATACAACAAACCAGTATTTAAAGTTTGAATTGATTTCTTAAAAACACTTTGTATTTACTTTCATAAACCATTTGAATTTGAACTTCAATTGAAACACACAAATATATATGTGTATATAAATAAATATAAATATATATATATATATATATATATATATATATATATATATATATATATATATATATATATATATATATGTGTGTGTTTTTTTTTTATGGTGAATTTACACATTTTTCTGCAAGAAAATTAAACTGCAGCCACAATTCACCGGCAAAAAAATCTGCCGTATCAACAAAATTGCTGCACGCATAAAAATTGTCACGTGTCAAGATTATTCGGACACCCATTGACTTTTATGCATTTGAACCAAATAGTCGGGTGTATAAAAATTGATAGTCAAATCATGTCAAAATTGACGCATGTCAAAATTATTTTGACGCCCATTGACTTCAATGCTTTTTGCAAATTTTTCACTGTTTCGCAAATTTTGCAGTAAAATGACACAGATTCACCCATCACTACTTGCCATATCTATCAGTTATGCTTTCGTTATTGTTCTCTCCAACCAAACATGGAGTGGAGTGTAGGACAATACACAAATCCAAATGAATCCAAAGCAGAATAAATGACAAACTGCAACAATTCTCATAAATACTAAATATAATTATGTCTTTTGGTTGTGCTGCTGAAGCAGAAAAAAAATGCATTTTAGATTGGCATAAATTAAAATCTTGCTTCAGATTAATGTGCACATTTAATCATAAAAAAAATTAATTAAACTTTAGGTTATTCTGTGTTTGGAGTGTTATATCAGTGGTTAACTGGAACAAATATTTATGAAGTTTTTATTGTGATTCATTTGATTCCGCCAAACAAATCCTGAATTTGATAAGAGCTTTACACGTTCCAATAATAAATGAAAAAGAATCGGATTTCATCCAAACTGTCATAATGTGGAACAGAGCTTTAATGTAATTGATTAGATGTTTTGATGTCTGTTCACATAGAGGGACAGCTGTAAATATTCATTAAGGTACGACTGCATTGTTATGTGTTTGCCAACTATATGAAGAGAAATCGCAAAAGTTTAACAAATACATCCAAAGCTATAACAATGCCTGCCAAAAGTAAATGACTTTCTGGTGCAAAAACTTTAAACATTAAAAGGTGACAAAATAATAGTTTTTAAGGATATAGTAATTTTCAGTATTAATAATAGGATGTAGGTTCTGTGGTTGCCATCTGTTGGCATCTTACTTCTTGCCCACCTTTCCCAGGCTTGTTTTGTTTGCTCTGGGAATTACTAAAGGGAGTAGAGAGTTCTTTGGAGTTATGCAAAGGCTTCCCATATCCACACAATGGGGCAAATTTATTAAGGGTCGAATTGAAAATCAAATTAGAATTTGTGAAATTTTTTTTTAGTCAAAACTCTCAAATTCGAATTATGAATTATCCAAACTCGATTCGATTTTAATTCAATTTCGAGATTTATCATACTCTGGGCCTTTAAGAACGCCAATTCGACTATTCGCCACCTAAAACCTGCCGAGTTCATGTATAAGTCAGTGGGAGAGGTCCGGGGACCAATTTGGACATGTTAGTAGCTTCCCTGATTCAAGTTTTTTTCAATTCTAATTTGGTTCGAGTTTTCAAGTTGGTTAAATTCGTCCGAGTTTTAGATATTCAATTTTTTTTATAAATAAACCCCAGGTTGAATTTCGAGTATATTCATATTGAATAGAGTTTAAAAAAACATTTTCAAAATTCAACCTTTATTTAATGTGCCTCCCCATGTTGGCCCCACCAGAAATGCCAGCTACCTGAGCAACTGCCAGGGGGATTCTAGGCAGTAATGTAAAATGTTACCACCTTCCCCACTAAGCAAAAAAAATATTTCCCTCCATGTGCAAGTTTATAGATTGGTTGTTTTATGTATAGGGGGTGTGGGATGTGGGTCCTTAGAAGCTCAACTTTCTTCAGGCACACCCCTGTGGATTCTGCTGTAATGGACTTTCTCTTATGATAGTATTGTGAGGCTCTGCTGGGATTCGATCCAGGGACCTTTGGATTTCTGGCTCGATACCTTAACCCTGTAGGGTTTAACATAGCTTTATGCTATGTTAACCATTTCCAAGTGTAGATTTATTGCAGTGTTACAACTTAGATAACAGCTATAGCTATGAAATGTAAGGATGAGCAGGATCTTTCTTTATAAGCAGTTCCTTTGTTATCACAGGGCAGGCAATGTTAGTTTTGTTAAAGGAATGCCTTTGGTTACAAACAGAAACAATCTGACACGAACCAACGACTTGAAGTTGAAGTGGCAGAATATTAGTGTGGCCGGACTGGCACCTTGGAATCCTGAATTTAGTTTTCCGTTGTGTCTATGTTATTGTTAGATACCTCTTGTATTGAGCCACTGCTTTCATGTATAAATCATGTTTTCCAGTTGCAGATTTAGGGATGCATATTCGGGGAGGGCTGCCAAGTTAAAATTCTAAGGATAACCATTTAGAAAAAAAGTTGACAGATGTACTGATGTTGTAATGTTGGTATTTGTGGTTGACCATAAATATTATATTTAACTGCTTTATTGATGTAGGGTTTAGGCATCGCTGTAGTTATCACCTCATATGTGATGGAAATAATCCCTACAGATAATATATCACAGTTCTCTATTCATTCTCACAATCTTGGGAAGTTATGGGGCCCGCTAATTGTTTTAGAATTTGCATTGTACAGGTATAGGATCTGTTATCTGGAAACTTATTATCCAGAAATCTCCGAAATATAGAATGGCCATCTCCCATTGGCTCAATTTTATCCAAATAATCCAAATTTTCAAAAACTATTTCTTTTTTTTGGTGTAATAATAAAACAGTACTTTGTACATGACCCAAACTAAGATATAATTAATCCTTATTTGAAGCAGAACCAGCCTATTTGGGTTTATTTAATGTTTACATCATTTTTGTTATGTCATTTATATCAAGTGCCTTATACCAAATCTTTGTAAAAAGCACGCTGCAAGAAATATGTTTTTCACCATGGCCAAGATCTTACAGGGAGCTGAATAGCTGTGAGATTTTGAAAAATGGCATAGAGGGAAGTCTGGCACAACAACTGCTGCTGTGAATTGAATTACACATATGTTTATGGATTCAGCCAAATCAGATATTATGAAGAAACTATCATTTCATTTTATTTAAGGTTATTTATTTTTCCAAAGATTTCATGAATTTCATTGTATTTTGTTATCATTTTTATCCTTTTTTTTTTTTTACAAAAATTATAGCCCCTATGAGATACAGTATATAGTCTGAGAGAACTAGCTATAAAGAACCTCTATTAAAAATGATGAACATTTTCTACACTATAGTCAGTCTCATACAGAGGACTGTGAATTATTAAATAGGTAAAAATGAAACAGTGAGCTGGAATTTTAGAGTCTACCCCCATCAACATCTTATTCTTAATATGATACTAGTGGTAAACAATGCAAACAACTTAGCAGCCTACTGTGATAGCTGGCACTGTACAAATTCCTAGCAAGAATTTGTTATTTCACTTATACTATTACCTAAACTTCCAGGTCTAGCTTCTTAGGGCAGGATGCTATTGGCATTCTCTATACAAGTGTGTAGAGCTTATAAATACAATATTTTAAGACTTGAGACTTGAGATATTTTAAGACAGAATTTTAAGACTTGCAATAAATAATCAGGCTTACTTTACTTAAGTCTTCTAAAGGATAGTTTCATAAGCTACTATTATGAAACTAAGCCAAACATTTTGTGGTACTCCCACAAAAGATAGGAGATCGTCAGGTTTTTTTTGCATATCTTTGCTCACTATTGTATGCTATGGATATGAAAAAGCTGCTGTTTCATGGTGTATGCTGAATAACTGAAATGAAAATAAAGTATATTTATGTATGTGTTACTTCTTGTGCAGTAACGTAACTAGAGGGGGGAGCGGGCCCTGACGCGGGACGTGCAGTCGGGTCCCCCTCCGTACACCCGGAATTCCGCCAGAGTCAGTGGTGCGCGAGCTGCCGGGGGGCCCTGAGGGGGTGCAGCCCAATCGCACCCCCTGCTCCCCCGGTAGTTACACCACTGTTCTTGTGTATCCCATACTACATATTTCAGCAAATACAAAAAAAGAATACAATATATGCAATTGCTACTAGTTGAAGGAGGTCCCTGGTTAGAGGCACTTATAGGGTTATGTAATTAAAGGCAATAAGTTTTCCCAGGAGCAGTAAACCATAATAACAAATCAGCAAAACTGCCAGTGCGCAGTTAATGTAATAATAGTTCCTACTGAAAAAGTTATATTTGCTCCAAAAGATTGACACCTTCAAGCACTTCCTAAAAGTGCACAAATAAAACTCGTAATGCACAGAAAGTTTCAGGAAGAATATAACATAACATTACATCTTATTTGTGCAAACAGTTTTTCTCTTTGCAACTTGTATTACATTCACCAATTAGTGCCTTATATTACATATGGGGGTTAGAATCCCAGCAAGTGGCAAACACAAGCAGGATGGGTGTTTTATTTGCTTAAGAGAGAAAGGGACAGATCTTGGCAGAATTTTTATGAAAAAGTAACAGGTAGTGATAGGACTTAGGAGAAATAAATGTCAATAAATAGCTCAAGGCAGATAGCATGGCATCACTAGTAACAGTAAAGGGGTAAGTAAGGTCAGGTTGTGAAAACATGATTAGTTCCGTTATTATGAGGTTTAATTTCAGATTATATGTAAGGAAAAGATAGGCAAAAGTTATAGATCTGTGCCTAAATTCAATTCCCAATACACAATGCCATTTTAGGACTGGCAATATATTGTGTGCCCCTTTTATACATGAGCTAAAGAGAAAAAAAATAAAAGCAGATACTTTCATCTCAGGCAACTCTAATAATTTTATAAAATCCAATATTTTGCTGGCCTTTGCAATGATTGACATACAGTATATGATACCTATTTTGAAACCTGTCCTTGTGTTTCCTTTAATCTCTAATTCATTTAATTCCTCTCTAGATATGACAGCATTGTTTAAGTTCTCCCTAATGCACTCAGCATGCACTCTGCATGCTGCTTGTCTTAACTGTATTCAAAGAGCATAATAGTGGATCAATATATCTTGTCTCCTAAAAAATATTTAGTTATTAGGATAGAATTGTTTTACCACCAATATGGATTAATCTGGATTCATAGGATATAGTCTGTGCTCTCCCCTTGTCAAGTAGGCTGTACATACTGTAGATATCCACTTAACTAATTTTCATTAATTTCATAGAAGAGCTACATTTTAGTCTGCATTTCTGCACCATAAACCTTTGTTAACTGCTGTGTTGATCTAAATTGTTTTCTTTTTATAGGGATGGGACTGGTTTGGAAGAGTAAAAGGGCATAAGAAGGAATGATAATGCTATTGCTTAACCATCATTTACAGAAATTACTTACAGTATAACATTTTCTTATAACATATCAAGAGTTGAAGAAAGTTGGCAGCTGTAGACAAGCAGTTCAAGGGTCATATTTTTATATTGTTCAACAAATTCTTTTTCCAGTTCTACAGGGTTGGAAATCCACTGAATGCAGGAAAATGTTTTGTATCTGATCTGCAATTGTATCTGATCTGTTTAAATCTGGCTGTATGTTGCTTCAAACAAAGCAGGAAGCATTAAACCTGAGTTTTCTAGGCTGAACCCTGAACTGAAATATGATGTCAATATTAATTTTAGATTACAGTATACTATCAGAAAGCCTAATTTTTAATCTCTGTATTTTAGTTACTAGTAAGATAACTGATGGTTTTCTAGTTTGTAGGGTTATCATTGGTGAATAGTTTTGCATTGGTAATTAGATTTTGGACACTAATTTAAAGAACTTGGTGGTGCAATGGGACAGCATATAAGAAACCCCCACTGAAGGAGTAGATGAATAAGAGGGGAATAAAAGGAGAAGTTTAATTTACTGGTCCTTTAAATGGATATTTAACCCTTTATGATACTAACTGTTCCACCTATGTAAAGAAGATGGCCAAAATAAACACACGTGTATATTATGCCCTCCAACAATTACAGTTTCAGAAGAATTCAGTGCTGAAGATGGTTATCCGAAAAATTAAAAACATTTGGCTTCATTATATTATACTGTAATCACACATGGGGAGGGAGAATATACTTGTTCAGGGCTAAAAACTTTCAGGACAATATTGCACATAGGAAGTAACCCAGAGAGTTTCTGGGCTCCCCCGCAGTGCCCTTTCTGCAAAATCGTGGGTCATCCCTGTTGCAGGCTAGTAACTGGTCACCTGCAATTTTGCATGCTTTGCAAGCCACCTGGAAACCTACCCCTACTAAACCTCTTGTGGAGAGGAAGCAGACCCAGCCCCCCAAAATGAATCAACTCTATTCCATTCTGTTTTTTCTTCTTCTCATGACTGTTAATTATTGGATGTGCAAGGTATTGGCTGAATAAAACCGACTAGCAGTATAAGAGCTCAGTTATTGTGAAGAGTAAAGACATCTCCCCTGTATTTATTTATTCATAAAAATAGGGAGACCCAAAGGGGAGATCAAAGCCCACATTACATTATGAGCACACAAAGCACCAAAAGACTGTGGTAGCAAGGGAGCACTTGTGCCCATAGCATTAGTATATGAGCCCTACAATATGGTACCAATAGACAGGGAAAGTAGAGTAAGGAATAGAGTCAGAAAGATACTTCTTTCAATAGCAACTACATTTACAAATGCAACAATAATGTAAAAGCATTAAAAAATAATGTATATCTCAGAGTTAACTAAAAAATAATGTTTGGGTGGAAATCTACCTGCAATCTATATGGAAACCAGCAGCATGCAAAATGTCAATTTGTAAATCTGGTCTGTTGTGTCAATCCTCAGATTTTTAATAGTTAAAGGTGCCATGTATTCTAGTATACTGGTTTATTAATGGAGTGATATTTTTAAAACTTAAGGAACAATCTACATTTTTAAACAAAAATAAAATAAAAAAAAACAACAAAAAATTAAAAATTAAAAAATGAATTACCCCTCAGAAGCCATGTTCCAGTTTCTTGCACTGATGAGATCTAGCAATATCAAAACAGGCTGTCTGCAAGTTTGGCTATATGGCTCTGAACCAATAAACTGTATCTGTGCTATAAACCAGTGGTTCTGGATGCATGGTTGGCCAAAGGGACGTAAAGGAGTGATTGACATCTCCACCTATGATGCCTTATGGGAGAATCAAAACTCTCATTTTTGGTATCGAGGCAGTGCTGTGTGTATGGCATGAGACAAGTAAATACCTTCTGGTTTCAGAAGGTTTCACTTTATATGGTATAGTGTGCAGTGAGTTCTGAAATATGGCACAGTTAGATCCTTAATTACTAAGGAAGTATAATGTGAATATCAGTTGAAGACTTCAGTATGTGTTTCATGATAAACCCATGTAAATGAAAATCTTGAAAATGAACCCAAATCTTGAAATGAACTCAATTCATTTCATTTCTAATCAGATAAAATGAAAAAAAATAAATAAATAACTTGTGTATCGATAGAACAGAAACAGAAGAACAGAACTGTTTATATTTTATTTTATCTGGTGTTTTATCAAAACGATTATGTCTAAGCCAGTACCAAATATAAAAACAATAAAAGAATGATTCACAGCTATCCACAAAGTAATGAATTATATCCAGAATCAATAAGAGACGCTTTGATAAACTGCTGTACAATCATATCCTTAGGCATCAATTAAAATTCTTTAATGCTAGTTTAATCTGAACATTGCCACCTGAGAGAAAAAAAGCTTCTGCAAAAATAGCAAAACTAAATCCATGGCATGTTTCAGGAAACATGCCATGAATAGAGTAATACAGGTATGGCATCTGTTTTCGAGACACCCATTATCCAGAAAGCTCTGAATTATAGCAAGGCTGTCTCCCATAGACTCCATTTTATTCAAATCATCCAAATTTTAAAAGATAATTAATCCTTATTGGAAGCAAAACCAGCCTTTTTTGGTTTAGTTAATGTTTACATGATTTTCTAGAACACTTAAGGCATGAAGATCCATTATCTGGAAAACCCCAGTTCCCGAGCATTCTGTATAACAGGTCTCATATCTGTAATAAGATTAAATAATTACACCTAAATGCTTATTTGTAGGTGTCAAAACAGATCTATTTTTGGCTGGACACTAATTATTATTGCCACTGGCAAGATGTAAAGTGCTGATGGATTCACCACTGTAAGAAACAAATACATTGAATTTATTTTTAATACGGTAGGTCATTAATATTTAATTACAGAATTTGAGTAAAAAAAGAGCTTGGTTGTGTATTACTTGGCCCTTATGCACACTTTATTGAGACTTCAGACCACTGTTGTATATACCAATAAATGTCCTGATATGTTACTGGCAGCAAAATACTTGTATTGTTGCAGGAAATGTCTATTACTGCATTCATTTTCACTACCCCTCATTTACCCCTTTTCTGAAACGCTGTGGGGTAATAATATTCGCAAAGAGAACAATAAATAAATAAATAAATAAATAAGTAAAATAAAAATGTGTATGTTGCAATATAATACTCTTCATTAGGCTTTTATTGCATTGAAACTCCTAATTAAGCATTGCAAACCTTTAAAACTTTCTTGAAGGTGGTGTAAACTATAAGCACAGGTGTCTCTGAAACCTCTTCCTTTCTAAGTAGAAGTGAATATAAATGGTCTCCACTAAATTATCATAAAAAATTGAAACATGACAATTCTTGATGATTATCATTTCACTTTTTTATGCAATACATTTGTGGTTTATGATTGAAATAATTGGATTTTTACTTACAGTAAAATATAATGAATATTTAAAATTTCACTTTAACCAGATATGAGGCATAAATATTTATTTAGGCAGCATGCTCAAGCACTTGCATTAATTTAATTCCTTAAATATTCTTGAGAATATCCTGAAAATGAACTAAATTACTTTAACTTCTTACACAGTTTGTGAATGATCTAACTACCCTACTAGGATTGACACATTTTGGCATGGTTGAATTTGGGCAGGGACGGCTTTTGATGCAATTGTGGGTGGGGCTGTGTCACTGTGGGGTCAGGTTATGATGTATGTGGCAGGGCTATTGGCTATGACCATGTCACTCATACAGAATTCTGCCCATTTTCCTAATTTGGAAAACTGGGCAGGCAGTTTTGACCCAGGCAGCCCTTCAAAACGCCAGGCTATCCAGGTGAAAACTGGACAGGTTGCAACCCTATGCCCTACTTGAACTTTTAAACCCTAGCAACTATGCAGTGGCTGGAAAGTCGGAACAGAAGAATAATAATGGAGTACCCAAATCCAAAATGGATAAACAAGGTAGGAGACCCTGGTTCTAAAGTTTACTGGGCGTTGTAGTCCAGCAACAATTGAGCAATGTGTTGCCAAGCAACTGTTTAAAGGACCAGTAACATAAAAAAAAATTTAAAAAAATTTGTTCTTATACAACGAAAAAAAAACACCAACACAAATTAAACTTTAAAATAGCAAAGCCTTTATTAAGAAATAACTTACAGAAACTAAACTTCCTGTCCTCTTGAGAAAAGGCGACCATCCATCCAGCGGTGCTCGATTTCTCCTCCCTGGCTTGCCTCTTCCTCGCTCCTCCAGCTCTCAGACGTGGCCACACTGGCACTGCGGGTCTAGGAATGAGCCAACAGCCTCTCCTCCCAGCACGGGCTGAACCTGTCGCTGCCCAGCTCCTCCACCACCTCGGCTCCAGCCTGCAGTACTGGAATAACGATTCAAATAAAAGCCTTTCTGAGGGGCAGGGGATGACACCACCGGGGGGCAAAAAAAAATCTTGGAAAAAGCTTTATGATAATTTTTCTGTGATAACTCTTGTCCACTACTTGCTACAAGATATCAATATCTTGTACTTTTACCTGTTTCCAGAATTTACAAATTTGTACAGAATAATTTATAACAACTGTCAGAAGGCTCCCACAGAATCTATGTTCCTGAATAGATTTATATTCCACAATTTGTCTAAGAGGAATATCTTGCATAGAAAGTGAGACATTTTAAAATGCATGACTAGGGAGTGAAATACAGTACTATGCTGCATAATGGACATTTTCATGCTTTCAGCTGTAATCAGCCGAAGAACTTTATTCATCAACTGCATTGTTTCCTCAAGTGACTTGCAATATCTTTCCCATTAGAAGTGCAAGTAATGCAGTTAATATTTCACCCCCGCATTGTTTTCTTTGTACTCATTTCTGCCTTCTGAATATTACAAATGATCCACAATTGATTAGAAGTATTATTGAACAGTTCTCTAGGAAATGTATTCACGTTTTCATATTAAAACATTTGCATTTGGTGTCCTTTTTATGTGCACGGCTCGTTTTACATACAGAACCCAGTAAAATGAAAAGGCAGAGAAAGAGAGATGAAAAGCTTACTTTTGTAACAGAAATAATGCCAAAATAGGTCTTAAGATATTGATGAAAATGAACAAAAATTTCAACAAGTGCAGTGAGCAAAGTGAAATTTTGAGTGTAATCACAATGGTTTTTGCCACAATTCAGTGGAGAACATATATTCTGTTTCCCTTGTCAGGACTGTGGTCTGTTCACTTCAGACAAGCAGAGCCTGGAAGAGAGCTACTCCCTTCCATCCTCCTAGGTGGAGCTCAGAACTGCTCTTACTTACTAATGCTCACTGGGGGTCATTTATAAAGTTTGCTCAGCACATATTTATTTGCAAATGGTTGTATTGCCCATGGTTTTTCCTGAACGCTAAAATATTGCACTGCTGTGCCCTGTTTTTCCATTTGCATTGCGAATACATTTTCACAAATGAGACAGGTGTGTGCGCAAGTGTGCCCACTGTGCGAGATGGTTATACGTGAAAATAGCATTGACAGTAACTTAAATTCCCTATATTGTCAAATGCAGACTGTACAC
This sequence comes from Xenopus laevis, assembly GCF_017654675.1. NCBI lineage: Eukaryota > Metazoa > Chordata > Amphibia > Anura > Pipidae > Xenopus > Xenopus laevis. The sequence goes on from NC_054386.1 coordinate 68,899,355, forward strand.
ATAAATATTCGCAATTTGAGATTTTTGCCATACTTAAAAAGCTCTTAAGGACATTCGCAGTGCAAAAAAAAAATTGCAATTCTGTTTGCACACTCTTATTCAGCTTTATAAACATAACCATGCGCAGGGCATATATATTCACTGTGCAAACCAATCTGCACGGTGTGAAGTTTATAAATGAGCCCCACTGACTCACTCTCTCTAGAGAGTACTATAACATTGGCTATCCTTCACACTAGCTAATCTCGTTCAAAGGGTCCCTATTCCCCTACTTCTCTAACGGGGTTGTCCCTTTAGGTCCTAACACCTCTGGGGCCTTGTTTATCCCAGGCTCAATGGACGTCCACCCAGATCACCTGCTGCAGGCCAAAGAGGAAGGACTACCCGTTGCAAAGCACTATGTTACAGTGATGCAGGAAATGGTTATGAGGGCCAATGAACTGTGTACTGTATGTAAATAAGTACAAATGGTTACATGGGTTTTTACTCAGCAACAAGGAAATTAAGCATTGTAGGGGAATAAATCCATAGGAGCCATTGATCCCTACACTGCCATATATATTCCCTCCATCAATAGGCACGGCAGCACTCAATTTGGAACAAAAGTCAGAAACAAGTGAGTGGTGCAATATGCAACTATACAAGAAGTGCAAGAAGTACTTTTACATGCATGTACTGTTAATGAAAGTGGTGTTACCACAACTGACTGCAGGAAAAGTGCAAGGATTGCAACTGAAAATGTAAAACAATATAAAAGTAAAATAAGTGTTTTTTTTAGTATACTACTAAAATACTGTATATCAGTGCATGTGACATGGACAGGCTACTATTCTGTATACTTTATATAATTTCATTCAGGATATGAAATTTATGGAGTGAACCGAAAAAGGCTTGACTGTATTACATTACTCCTATGATGTCTAGACATTAAGCCAATTTGATTTAAAAAAAAAAAAAAAAAAAATATATATATATATATATATATATATATATATATATATATATATATATATATATATATATATATATATATATATATATATATATATATATATATATATATTAGATCATTTAGCTTGCTCTTTTATTTTACAATGGTAGTTTAAAAAAGTATTTCTGGTTATAAACTCCTTGGTATAAGAGCTTTGTTCATAATAAATTGTTATTGCAATCCTGTTCATTCACAGAATCTCTTACTTCAGAAATACACAGTATAGACACATTTACAAAAGAAGTCAGCAAAAGCTATGGTTAACTGTACACAGCCTCTTTTGTTTCTCTAAAATGTGCATTTTACAGGTATATATTCGGCCAATTCAGTTTACTGTACTAGCAGTAATTCTTCCAGAGCAAACTCTATTTAATATTGTATTGCTAAGGAAGATGGTCTTATATTTTGGCACCAAATTACTCTCTTGCTAACAATATTCTTTATCTAGAATTACTCCTATTGGAGCAAAATTCAAACAGTACCAAACTGATATAACAAAAATAATCTTAATTTTATAAATTAAAAAAATGTAACAAAACTTAATAAATATATTTCAGCTTTTTCTTTATTATGTTTACTATTATAAATTATTTTTAAAAAAACTGCATTGTAAATGAAAAAGGTGCAGTTTTATTTCTAAATTACACTGTTTACACTGCATATTATTCAAGATACAATATAACATTTTATTCCTGAACAAGTGTATTTTTTCAGTTGTAATATTGGTGTGTAGGCAGCCATCTCATGTAATTTTGCCTGGTCATGTGCTTTCTGGCAGGCTGTTGTTTCTCCTACTCAATGTAACTGAATGTGTCTCAGTGGGACCTGGGTTTTTACTATTCTCAGATCTACCAGGGAGCTGTTATCTTATGTTATTGAGCTGCTTTCTGGTTACCTTCCCATTGTTCTGTTGTTAGGCTGTGGAGGGGGGGAGGGTTGATATTACTCCAACTTGCAGTACAGCAGTAAAGAGTGACTGAAGTTTATCAGTGCACAAGTCACATGACTTTTGACAGCTGGAAAACTGACAATATGTCTAGCCCCATGTCAGATTTCAAACTTAAATATAAAAAAAATCTGTTTGTTCTTTTGAGAAATTGATTTCAGTGCAAAATTCTGTTTTTTTTTACAGATAATCTTATATGAAATGTACAACAAAACTGCTGCCAAAAGTGTATTTATCCAAATGATGCTGGACTTTAGCTCCTTTCTTATTATTATTATAAGGGTACGAAATGCTGAAACCCAGATCATCAGTACCAGGTTCTTAACCCATAGCTGATTATGCCTTTTGCTTGAAACTATAGATACTCTAGATCCAGCGGTCCACAAAATGCACAATTGCATTCTAGGGTAGAATCCTTTCTGATGGACATAATTTTCCCTTACGCCACGTGATCATCACTGGCATCATGAAAAATATTTTTCTAGCACCCAAGCCCAACATTTGATATATTCTCCTTCCATCTTCCTTATGTTTAATATCTTGCCAAGTCAAGATTGCCTACTGAGTAGTCAAGAGGACATGCATGTAGATAGCATTGCCAGTGGTAAATCATCTGGTATTTAGGTTGGCTAATTTGGAGATTACAATGGGATAGCTTTATACAATAAGACCCCTTGACAAGAGCACCACTAAAGTTTGGTTTAGAGTGATCTGGATATATTGTACTGTTAAAAACTTTATTTAATTAATTAAATTCATTTTTTTTTGACACGCAACACATTTTTTCACCCATTAGAGTCTATGGGTGCCATTTTCACAGTGAAAAGTTTTACTCATCACTAAAAAGAGAGAGGATTCATGCAGAGAAGTGGAATGTCAGTAAAAAGTTTCAAATAGGAGACTGCACAGAAATAGAGAAAGCCAGATACAGGTGGTAACCTGGGTGCAGGTAGGGAATCTGTGTGTAGGCTGTTATAGTGAATTACACTGAAATATGAGGGCAGAGAACTACAAATTGTCTTCTACTGGAAATGTATTTGCTTTCCAACATTCCTTCTTGTATATTTGTGCAATAAATGTGCTGTAGAAGTGATTGTATTGTGTTTTTCAATGCTAAAATTGTAAATTGTAACCATGTGCTCGCTGCCTCCCAGGATGATCTCATATATATGGTGCCAGGTAGGATGGTGTTGTCACTATGGACTGCCTGACAGAAGGGTCTCATCCCAATGGTGGTCTGAATAAGTTTTAGTTTTTTTTTCTATTCTTATCACTCTAGTACTACTCCCCAGTCTGCTCCTACTGTATATCATCACTATATCTTCTGATCTTCCCTCCACTCTCCTATGTTTGTTCTTCCCCTATCCTCCCCTTTTTAATGTAGTCAACTTTTACTTTTTATTTGCATAACTTTTATGCATCCATTATTCATCCCATTGACAATTATCTTTACATTCCTAATTTACAGCTAAAACTCTACAGTACAATGGCACACGGCATGTTTTAAATAATTCTTTGCTACCTCAGACAACAAAACATTCCTGGTTTTGTTCTGACTGGCAATACTTTACTTGAATCGTTGGCTAGAATACATACACACTGCAAAGTAGGCTGACGTTTCCTCATGGGTAAATTTCAGGCTACTTTGAAAAGCAGAAGTGATGTGCATAGTTCCCCACCTGCAGTTCACATTACTGCTGTTGGAAAGGAAACTAGGGAAGCTGTGTCATCTGCAGTAGCACAGATTTACCAAGCCATCACCCTAACCCATCCCAAGCATGGCCCATCATGCGTATTTATATGCCTGTGTCAACCTGACTATCTCTGATGTCATCAGAAGAGGTAAGTGTGCATGAGTATATAAATAACAATGAAATTTCATGCTGGTTATAAGATGTTGGGTTAAGACAGGGTGGGGAGGGACAAGAAGTGGCTTGACTGACAGCGAATATGGCCCACCAGCAATATGAAGTCCACTGCGGGCAGCCATTGTCAAACCCGACCAAACAGGTTACAGGCTGATCTGTGCATCACTATTGCTTGTTCCATTCACAGGGAGTGTAAAATATCACCTAACGTTGTTTCAGGAAACTTCGGATGTCTTTGGAAACACAAATACCTGCATATGTTTTCCCACTGGTGATTTATAATATTGCTGGTGGAAAAGCAGAGGAAACTCATTACTGGCGGCTAATCTCCTAGTGTGTTATAAAGCTTCTAGCTTCAGTCACAGAAACAAAGAACGTGTAGCCAGATTTTCACAGATCAGTTGGGGTTTACAATGGAGGATTATTTTGTATTTCGCTGACCCTGAAATGCTAGGAAAGTTTTTCAAACAATATTACTTTAAAGCAATACTTGTTCCTTTCAAATCAACTTCTTTTCTTTTTAAAAATGCACTTAGCTCAGGTGACACTCCAACAAAGTTTAGGGTCCTGTTTGATTCTGTCAGTCATGCTGTGCTGGAGGCATTGCAACCCTTTCATAGTCTCCAGGAGTATTTTTATTTGTCATCAGCCTATGGAAGGGTCATGCCACCTTTATCCCAGTGCAACAGAAGAAAACTGTGCAGCATCTGCTTCTCCCTTTCTAATGCTGAACATTTGGTACTACTGGGCTGGGGGATTTTTAATCTGGAAAAATATAAACCTTAAATCTCCACAGGAATACTGACATGTTCGTATGAATTTTTATAGGACTGTGTCATAATCTCTCAAAAATTATGACCTTTATGTTACTGGACCACAGCTAAAATCATGTTTTACACTTCACCAGAATTTTTAATATTAACATGTGTTTATAAAGCAACAATGATTTCATTGTTGATGTTGCTGCTAAGGAACAGTGCTAATATAGAATTAAGTTAATGAAAAAGCCAGTATAAGAGGTAGCTTCACAAATAAGGCTTCAGACATACAGTAAAAGGTACTGTATTTATAAAGAACCAACATACTGTATCACACATTGAACATACAGATTACATACAAGGAGACAATCAATAACTGATATAAGTAATACAGTTGGCCCTGCCCAAAACAGCTTATACAATCGAAAAATGTAATTATGAAATGCCCCCTACAGATGTGCATCAATGACATCTCCTAAAAGTAAATGTTTCCAATTTACCTGTGCCACACTACTGAGGTGTGTCAGGGGAGCTCAGGGGGTACAGGGCCCGGGCCTGAAGGGGGGCCCAGCAGTGCTGCACTTTGCAAAAGAGTCTGGCCCCCCTTGACAGTGCCAAAGCCATGCTGAAGTCCCAAACAGCTGAAATGCAGAAGTGTCGAACAGCCGAAGTCCTGAAGTGGCGAAAAAGAGCTGAAGTCATGAAAACAGCCGAAATTGAAGTCCTGAAGCGACGAAAAGACCTGAAGTCATGAAAATAGACAAAATTTAAGCCCCGGAGCAGTGAAAAGGCCTGAAGTCATGAAAACAGCCAAAATTGAAGTCCTGAATCTGCAAAAAGACCCAAAGTCGCGAAAGGAGGCAAAGTTGCTGAAAACGACGAGTTCAATTCTGCTGAACATCAACGTGTGATTTTTTTTTTTAATCCCCTGGCCACCAATGTATTATTTTAATATTCTATAGGCCCCTGGCACCAATGTTTTTTTTTAAAAAAAACTTTTATGGGGGCCCTGGCCCCAATGTTTGTTTTTTTAACTTATAGGGTAGCCCTGGTCACCAATTATTTTTTTTAACTTGTAGGGTGTCCCTGACCACAAATTTTTTAAAAACAAACTTTTATGGGGGCCCTAGCACCACAGTTTTTTGTAACTTATAAGGGGGACCTGACCATCAATAGCTTTTTATAACTTGTGTGTGTGTGGGGGTTACATTTTTTAGCGCTGATGTCTGTGTGGTCTTTTAACTGTGGTGTGGGATCTGGGGGGGGGTGAGGCTTGGGGGCCAGGGTGGGTGGTGCCCAGGGGCCCCTGGAAACTTTATTGTTCGGGCCCCGTGATTTCTAATGGCGGCCCTGGCTGCATTACTTTGGTTCCAAGTTCTGTGTGATAATGTCTGTGTGGTTGCATTTGTGGAGGCCTACTTATGGTCCTGGTGCAGTTTTCAGTGATTACTGATATGAATGCAAAATCGGCAGTGCACTGAGGACTATCAATTAAAAATAGAGGGCTTTAGATCCCTTTTAATATCACTTCCTCATCTGGTAATACACCATCCACCTGCCATCCACCTTAGGTGTCATTTATGTCCAAAGAGTCTGTCAGTATAAGTTAAACATATAAAAAAACATAAAAGAAGGGGCGAGCTCCCATTGTGTAAAATTATATCAGCACTTATAATCAAAGAAAGATATATTGCACCTACAATTTGAGCAGAAAATAATTTTTCATGAAGCGTTTCTTCATGTCCCGACTTTCTCAAGGGTGATGGTGTGCTGTCACCATCAAGGGTGAGAGAAGTCGGGACACGATGAAATGCGTTGGGAAACAGATTTAACAGAACAATGAACAATCATTTACAGCTTAAAATTGCAAGTGCAATATATCTTTCTTAATCTTTCTCTAATTAAAGGTGCTGATACAATTTTACACGATAGGAGCGTGCCCTTTCTTTTATGTTTATTTGTAGACTTGCCTACAGCAGATTAAGGAGGCAGCGCCCCATGTGGAACATTTGTTGGAGTTTTTGGATAATTTGTATTTGACCCTTGGAGCATCGAACATTTGTTTTTGACCTTTGGAATATTTGGACTTTGTTATTTGTGTACATTATTTGGTTATAATAGCCTTTAACCAGTTTGTGCCTCTTTCACTAATCTACATAGGTTAAACATATAGAAAAGACACCATTGAACCAGACAGCACATAAATACCATATCATACAAATGGGCCTAATAGGGACTACACCATTTCACCTGCACATACAGTTGACACCATCCCCCAGGCAACTCATAAGAATGCTATCCCACCAGGCAGCTCATATTCATCAGGCAGCTCACAGGGATAACACCATTCCACCAGGCAACTCAAAGGAATGCCATCACATTGTAATGCAATACTACCAGGCAGATAATAGGAACACCATCCAACCTGGCAGCACATAGGGAAAACACCATCCCACCAGGCAGCATATAGAGATGGCACCATCCCATTAGGCAGCTCATAGGAACACTGTCCTACCAGGCAGTGCATAGGGATGACACCCTCTTACCAGGCAGCTCATAGTGACAATAATATCCTACCAGGCAGCTCATAGTGACAACAAAATCTTACCAGGCAGCTCATAGAGACAAAACCAATCTACTGGGCAGCACATAAGAACACCATTCTACCAGGGTACTCAGAGTGACAACACCATCCTACCAGGCAGCTCATAGGAAAATCATCCTACCAGGCAGCTCATAGTAACAATACCATCCCACCAGGCAGCTCATAGGAAAATGATACTACAAGGCAGTTCACAGGAAAACCAAACCAAAGGCAACTTAGAGGAAAAACATCTTACCAGGCAGTAAATAGAGATAACACCATCCCACCAGGCAGCTTGAAAGACAATTTGCAGTTCTCCATGTTATATTTAGACTTCAGCAGCCATAATAAAGAAGGAGCAGGTGACAACACATAGCACATAAATACTGTTTACTTCGGTGGATCTTTATTATTATTGTATCACCATACAACATTAACCACTATGAACTTTAGTCTAATATTTGTACTTTGCAATGTTTTTAGGTATTATAATTATAATAACTAAGATGATATTGTTGTATGCAATAGCAAGAACATTAAGTACATATTTAATTTACATAAAAATATAAATGGGCACCTCAACTGTTAAATTATTTGAAGAAAAAATTCTGTAAAAATGAAAGAATATGATTAATTTGTCAAAACTAGCGATGACTGAAATTTTTCACTGCGAAAATAATGTCCCTAGGATATTAATGGGTGAAAAAAATTGCCGTGCGTCAAAAATTTGTCATGCAATTTGTCAACGACAAAAATTTTTTGTTACCCATAAATTTCCCATCTGACCTTGTGGGTCAAGCAAACAGAAGACCTGCAGTTCTGGAAGAAACACAAGTAAGGTAAATGAAACAGGAGAAGGGAGGAGAGTGTGGAGGAACAAGAAAGCAGGTAGGGTAAGGGGTGTGGGGTGATGAAGGTATGCAGGTAAAGAGAACATAGGGAGAGGGAACAAGGGAAATGGGGGTGAATGGTAGCTGGGAGGGGAATACAATGAGGCAGGGGCAAATCGATGCCACCTACGCAACCCACAGGGCCCCCCAATCCACCTTCAAGCTTGACCCCCCATTACACTGAAGGTGCTCCTCTTGGATAGGGAACAGAATAGAGAGAGGGGAAAACTCAACATCACATCACCTCATAAGAGATCTTAAATGCATCTCTTATGTTTTTGTTTTCTCTCACTCATTGTAATGTGAATGTTAAGAAGTATTATCTTATATATAAGCATTTGCTTCGGCTTTCAGTTAACAGTTCAACATGCTCCATGAAATATTACAAATACCTCTTACATTGTTTACTGTAAAATGACTTCATTAAGTTTGACCTTTACTGAAAAAATCAATAAATAATTTACAAGACAAATGTCTGCTGAAAGATACTTTTTGTGTGTATTATTGTCAATCTTTTCTATTCAAAGTAATATAAAAATACTTTGAAATGACACAGGATTTCATCATGGTAAAATGCAATAAGAAACACCTGCTGAAAAGTGACATTTGCAATGGAAATCAGTACAATATGCTTTATGTAGTGAACTTAAGATCCCCCAGCATGGTGTGAGATTGAAAGTCACTAATCAGATTTATTGAAGAGGAGACCTAATAGAAGAATGTAATTTTCAATATGTAACTTGCCATGAAATTAATATGGAGTGGAGTCATGCCTGGCTCATGGAAAAAGTGATGTTCCCAGAAATTAAAAAAGGTCCTAGAATTATGATTGTCCAGGTTGAGGGAAAAAAACTTACAATAGGTTATTGAATGTGTCACCAAAAGAACACAAATAATTTTTTGCGGTATATCACCCTAGATAATGTATTTTGGAGCAGGAAAGTTCTTAGATACAACCCCCCCTTGAGGTTTTTTCAATGGCTTTGCAACTAAAGGTGGCCATACACTATAACATCCGCTCTTTTGGCAAGGTCGCCAATGAGCAGATCTTTCCTCAGATATGCCCACCAAAGGGGGGAGATATTGGGCTAATCCAATTGTTATTCCCTAGAGCCTAATGATCAGATTCCAATGATCGGAATAGGTACCAACAGGAGGAGGACCACATCAAATAACTTATGCAGCCCTCGAAATGGATGGGAACATCAAATTTGTCCAATCAACATCTGGCTGATTTTAGTCAGATGTTGGTTGGGGAGGACCATCATTTAGCCCTATACACTGGCAGATAAGCTGCCGAATCGTTCTAAAGTACCCAAGTGTGGGGCCATCTTAAGGAAAGGGGTTGTACATTGTCTTATTCCTTTGTGGACTGTAATAGGATTGATGCAACCAGGGATTGAGGAGTAGTGGTATGCAGACATTTAATTGCATTGTTGAATGTTTTGAACACATCAAGGGATATCAAATGCATTAACAGATATATATATATGTTTGGAGTTTTATTACATACTGTCCCCAATTTCTCAGCAAGTATGTTTATTGCATAAGTCTGGCACAAGTTCTGTGGTGAGGTTAGTATACTAAAGGGCAGATTCATCAAAATGTAAGATTAGAGTTTATAATGACTATGGTATTGGAGGCAGTTTCTTAAATAGGAAATATATTTTATTGACAATTAATTAAATTATAAAATGCTTTATTAGTCTAGCCTGTAGCAATTTCATGAGTGCCTGTCTATCTTCTACTTTAGGGTCAATTTACCATATAACATCATTTGTTATTAAAGATACATGTAATTGTAATTTTGTTTGTGATATCACAAATAGAGGAGACTATAGGATTAAATGACTTAAAAATGTGAGTCATTGATGAAAAAGTCCACCACTACATTTTTTTGTTTGCAGATAGATGGACAATATTTAGGCTTTGCCTAAGTGCTGTGAAAATCCCAAAATGATCCAGACTAAGTTTATATTAAATTACTTTTTCACAAGCTCAAGTCTGGTGCTGCTTACCCCCTTTTTTACTGTTGGTGGAAAATTACCATATAATGGGCCAGATTTGATTCAGTAACAAGATTCAATTCTAAAAGAAACAACTTTTCTCCTAATTTAGTTCCATTTTTCCCCATTCGGCCGAATTCAGTTCAGTGAGAAAAAGTTATCTCACCATTTATCAGGTATAAACTCACAAACAAGATTAAATTCTAGGAGAAAAATACTTTTCTCTTAATTCACTTCCAGTTTTTTTCCCATAGAGTTTTCACGTGATAAATAATGGGAATGAATTGAATTGCATCTCAAACTGAATCTCATCCATAAGTTTTCACATGATAAAAATAGAATTTTGGGGCCAGATTCAAATCAGTGAAAAAAGTTATCTCATGGCTTGTCACATGAAAAGTCGTGGTTGAGATTCAATTCAAAAAGAAAAAACTTTTTTCCAAATTCATTTCCAGTGTTTTTCTAACTTCAATATAGTTTCTATGTGATAAAACTTTTTCTCATTGAATTGAATCTGGCCCTTGATGTGATAAATGTTGAGATATGTTTTTCTGAATCTAAAGTTTTTTTTCTCATAGATTCAATAGAGTTTTCATGTGATAAATGGGAATGAATGGAATTGCATCTCAACTTGAATCTCATCCATACATTTTCACAAGATGAAAATTGAATTTTGGGGCCAGATCCAAATCAGTGAAAAAAAGTTATCTCATGGTTTGTCACATGAAAAGTCTTGGTTGAGGTTCAATTCAAGAAGGAAAAACTTTTTTCCAAATTCATTTCCAGTGTTTTTCTCATAAACTTCAATAGAGGTTTTATGTGATAAACAGTGAGATATATTTTCAGAATGTAATTGCATCTCAAATTGAATCTCGCTCATGACTTTTCATGTGATAATCCTTTTTTAAAGGATTAAATTTGTCCCAAAATCTTAGTTTGCAATTATCTGTAATTGTAATTCTGGTAGTGATACAATATATTTAGCCTAGGAATTTACCAAGGGGCACATTTACTAAGCTCGAGTGAAGGATTCAAAGTAAAAAAAATTTGAATTTCAAAGTATTTTTTTGGGTACTTCGACCATCGAATAGGCTACTACGACCTTCAAATTCGATTCGAACGATTCAAAGTAAAAATCGTTTGACTATTCCACCATTCGATAGTCGAAGTACTGTCTTTGACTACATACTTCGACAGTTTAAACCTACCGAGGTACAATGTTAGCCTATGGGGACCTTCCCCATCAGTTTTCTAAGCTTTTTTTGGTGGAAGAAAAATCCTTCGATCGATTAAAATCCTTGAATCGTTCATTTCGAACGATTTTTACTTTGCTCGATCGATCATAGGATTTGTGCAAAATCCTTCGAATTCGATATTCAAAGGATTTTACTTTGAGGGTCGAATTCGAGGGTTTATTAGCCCTCGATATTCAACCCTTAGTAAATGTGACCCCAAGTGTAGAATAGGAGTCCTTAGAGAAAAAGGTTGACAACCACTTCTTCTGATAGGTGAACAGCATTTATGTATTAATAAATTATGCTTAATAACAGAAGAAATCATAGTTTTTTTTACAAAGCTATACATTTTTAAATGTATAATTATATAAACAAAGTAATATAGTTTCAGCTTAATTTAGATTCAGAATAACAGCTTGCAATGCTTTGCACATTCCTTCCCCCCTTGTTAACGTGTTATATTTTTTTCTTGTTTAACTTTTTTTAATATTTGAAATATTCTAGCTATAAAATGTAAATATGTCTGTTGTCTAGAAAAAAAATAAAATACATTTAGAAATAAAGAAAGATGCAAAGTTTGCCAACCAATCACATGGCATACAAAACACATGTTCTGATTTTTATAAACCCAATAAAGTGTGTGCACAACATCTGCTGATTGCCTTTCTTAAATTATTCAGAATAAAATGATGAATTGTGGGGAGTGTTAAAACAGTGACATCTTGATTAATCTCACAGTTGTAGCTGGAAACTTTATAGAATTCAGCTTAGCAACTGATGCTCTGTCACTATTTAACCCTTCCAGTGGTGGTTGACCTACACAATATTGATTTTCAATCTATTTCAGGCCTATAGCCCTAAATGATAAATGATTTTTATTATGTTACAGTTTCAACGTATTGTGCAGCTCATTCCTCTAAAGGGACTCTCTCTCTCTTCATTGTTTCCTGGAAAGAAACATTTTGGTAATAACAGGTACTTAATTAAATATCCTATTCATTCTAATCTTTTTCTAACTGTACCTTTCAGCTGCCTGGAAGCTATTGGTGAAGTAATAGCTCTGAACAAGTTGCGCGATTGCTAAACAATAACCAGTAAGATCATTTATTTCACTTTCTTTATTCATTGAAATATTCTTGCAAAGATATCAAGGAAGGCACTCTCAAAGTGGGTGTTATTACTCTTCCAAAGACTTGTTTAGTCATTTCTTCTTTCTTTTGGGCACAGGAGGGAAATTTTGTACTTGTTTATTGTCAGTGCCAAGTTGCCGCCTCAGACGGCAAGAGGCAAAGAATCACCACTGGGAATCTAATATGCATATTTTTTACCATTATAAAAATGTTGTGAATGTAAATTTTTCCCATTCTAGTGATTATTTATGTCCAGAATATTGTATTACTTGTATTGCTTGCTTGATCTAAATTCAATAAAACAGTGTAGCTGATAGTTGGGTTATTTAAAAGGATTTAATTGGGATTTGCTTTCTTGCTAGTTTCAATTACTTCAAATCTCTTTTTAATTTACTTTTTAATTTGATTGTTTTATGGGTTAATGCTATTTAGACTAAGAAATTACTTGGTTTGAATTTGCAGTTGGTAATCGGAATTATTCATAGCAGGATTTTAATAAAGGAGAAATTGGTATGATTTTGTTATTATTATCACACATAACCACAAAGATATTTTTTCCTTTGCCAGCTGGCAAACTATAAACATGATAATAATAAGTAATGCTGGAGAATATGCACATCATGATTTTATAATTGCCTCATCATTTGTGTTAAATTTATTTTTGATTGAATAAGCTCACATTTTTATCCTTTTTGCAATGCATACAGCATGCACTAGTGTAATCATTAACTAATGTTTGTTATTCATATATATATTTTTATATATAGTTTGCTGTCTTATTTCTGTCATGTTCCATTGATGAACTGACAGTAGCAGAAAAAGATGAAAAGCAATATTTTACATTTTTGTAACTGCTATTTCATACTAGTCCTGTCAATTTTTTTTTCTTTATTTCAATGTGCTTGTTCAATTTATAGTGTCCCTAGAAATGTATTGTTTGTTGCCTACACAGTTCTTATCTGTAATTCAGTCTAACTTTAGGTACAAATATTGTCATCCTTTCCTTCTCAAGAACATTGATAAATCTAAAAGAACATGTTTATCTAAGGTCAAATTTAGAATCCATATGAGTTTTTAAAAAATCCCCTAAACTCCCATACATTGGAAATTTGACCACTCAAAATTTATTTAAAAAATCTAATTTTTTAAACTCGAATGAATGGAATCAACTCAAATCGAATTTGAATCAAATTTGAATCTAATTCGATTTGAAATGAATCAAATTCAAATCAAATTTTAATCGAATTCGATTTGAATTCGAATCGAATTTTTAAAACTAGATTCAAGTTTTTTCTCCTGAAAAAAACTTGAATGTCAGGAAGGCTGCAAACAACTCAAAATTGATCCCTGGACCTCACCTATTGACTTAAACAGCAATTCGGCAGGTTTTAGGTGGCAAATAACTCCCTAGTTGAATTTGACCATTTTGACCATAAAAAAACTCGAAAATTTTAATTTCTAATTCAAATTTTCAATTTGACCCTTGATAAATCTGCCCCGGATTGTATTGTTCATCAATACAATTTCATCAATTCCATATTATGCATGACATGCATGTCTTCTTCAGGCCGACACAGACTGGGCTATATGGCTACATAGGTGCTTCTATACTAGGTGGGAATATACAGTAGTACTTGGTGACCAAAAACTTGATACATCCAGATAAATATGGATATAATAGAATTTTTAGTGAAAATGCTTCTTACAGGCATGGATACAGAGGCAAACCCTATCTCTGTTATTTCATGGCTTCCACATGGATTGGTTAGACACTTCTTCAAAAGGAAAACAAACACAGAACCTTTTTTTGAGGTATGGGATTGTTTTATTTACACATTAGACAAAAACAACTGACAATCAATTTTCAGAGGTTTTTAATACTACACACTTTGAAACTAGATCATTAATCATTGTCTAAGGACCAACTGATATTGCTTTAGAAAAGGATCTTTTGTCCTCTCTACTAAGGTACCTTTGCATGACACATCTTACAGCATGACCTTGCCTAACTGTATGTCATAAATCCATGTATGCCTATAACCTGTAATATTTACTTCGTAATTAAGTGATTTGCTACATATGTATCTGCATTGTAAACTGCTATTTATGCTGTAATGTTTCAAGCATCAATAAAAAAGAAAAAGTTCTTAGGAGTCTCTTTATCAGGGGTATTTTTTCTTAGGAGTACTTATCGCACTTACTGCTGATAATTTCTGTAAAAGAAAAACTGGGGCTCATTTATCAACGCATAGCAGCACTAAAATGGTCACATAGGTCCAACTGAAATTAATGTTCTACTTTGGACGTTGATATTTGCATTGCAAGAAACTGTGCATTTTCTGTCACAAGCCTTGTAATGATGTGCACATACAACAAATACAAATTGACTACCGTATATACTCGAGTATAAGCCGAGTTTTTCAGCTTCCAAAATGTGCTGAAAAAGTCTACCTCGACTTATACTCAAGTCAGTGGGCAGTAGCTGAGATTGCAGTCACTTTTAATCATTCCTATACCAAAAATTCGCTTGGGGAGAGACTGCAATATCACACAGCGCCCTCTGTTGGTTATATGAAAGAATAACAGTGACTGCAATATCATACAGCTCCATCTATTGGTTATATGAAAGAATAACAGTGAGCCCTCTGTTGGTTATATGAAAGATTAACAGTGACTGCAATATCACACAGCGCCCTCTGTTGGTTATATGAAAGAATAACAGTTACTGCAATATCACACAGCACCCTCTGTTGGTTATATGAAGGATTAACAGTGATGGCAATATCACACAGTACCCTCTGCACATGGTAGTGGGACAGTGGGACAATGCACACAGTAATCCATTTGGCAATTCTCTGTCACCATTAAGTCCGTTTGATCGCTGGGGGGGTCGCTTTGTCGGAATATGTGCTGCTGGGAGACAGGGCTGTAGTTGTGTCTAGGCTTATACTTGAGTCAATAAGTTTTCCCAGTTTCCGTAGGTAAAATTAGGTACCTCGGCTTATACTCGGGTCGGTTTATACTCGGGTCGGTTTATACTCGAGTATATACGGTAACTCCTGCAAAACATGTGCACTGTAGCCACGACCACAGCTACGTCCACAAGAAAGGT
Organism: Xenopus laevis; assembly: GCF_017654675.1. Classification (NCBI taxonomy): domain Eukaryota; kingdom Metazoa; phylum Chordata; class Amphibia; order Anura; family Pipidae; genus Xenopus; species Xenopus laevis. The sequence goes on from NC_054386.1 coordinate 68,914,875, forward strand.
GTCATTGTTTGCAACATAATTGCCCGATATTTGTGACATAAGCTTAAATAAAATCTTCGCAAAAATAATCTTTTACGGGCACAAAATGACTACATTCGGTTGCGCCAGATTAGGTGCTGCGCTGTGTTAATTTTAACGAGCTCCACTGTGATTAAAGCCAGATTTTTCCTTTGGATTTTAATGGGACCATTGGATCTAAAGAGCTGGGGATATGTTATATTGAGTCATATTGCTTTTAGAATTTTGATGTTTCTCAACAACAGCTCCCAGCAATCTACTCTACTGTACATGCCAAAGGAACAAATATATTAAGTCGGGAGATGCCAGTGCAGTGTTTTTCCATGGGATGTGCTGTTTTTTTCCTAACAAGAGCACTGGTCCTAAGTTAACATTTTGGCATCCCCCCCCTGTGGAATAGACTTTACATGTCTTTACATATTTTAAATTAGTATGGAATTTGTCGTTCAGCAACAACTGAGTTGTGTGCTTGATCAAAATCTATTGTCTATTTGGTGCTCCTGTGGCTCATAGAGAAAATGTATAACTCCAACAACCCATAATCCAAATGGCATTCACATGAACAGCAGCCTGTAGTAGTTTTGATGCTTTTTGTTCATTATCTGTGTAGCGTAGATGCAGGGCCAGAACAATGGGTAGGCAGAAGATACACGTGCCTAGGGCACAAAGCTTGGGCGGTGCGAGGCATGTACCTTATAAGCAGCCAACCCTAGTCTGCCACTGAAAAAGATTAAGCGGGTGCCGCTCTCTGACGTCAAAGCGTGATGATAAAGCCCTGTCCGCACTCATTTGAGCATGGCCTTGTGGGGGGAGGGGTGCAATGTGGCTAGTCGTGTTGCCTGGGGCGCCCATCTGGCATTGCCCGTCTCTGGGTAGATGATGTGACACCGAATGATTTTACATCATGTCATTTGGCTTGATGGCTTAATGGGTTATATTCCAAGGATATGAATTGTTGTCAGTCATCAACTGGAGAACTGTCCATACAACTCGATTTACATTCTTTCAAAAAATACTACAGTATTTTAAACCCACCCGTACTCACAGAAACATTTTGCTTTATACTGTTAAGATGGCTTTGGTATGGGACCAGAAATGTAGTTTTAGAATGGAGGCTATATCACGCACTATAGCAAACAGCAATTTTATTAGCAACTTTCATTCAATACACAAACATATCTGTGCAGTTCAGCACAAATCAGGCACAATTGCACTGGAAGTTTTTGGGATGACATTGTTTCCAATGCTCACATTAAAATGATGTCTGCTCATAATTCTGTAGATGCAAATACAATGAATCTATTGAAGCAGGTCACAGTGGGAAGCTGCACTATAGTACCACAGTGTCAGTAGGCACACTTGAGTACAATTATGGTGGCTGCTTTAAATAAGCCCTATAGTTAGTTTAAGATACATGGTTAGCAAGGGTGAAAAAAGGAAAACAGTTTATCATGTTCCACTTGATCTATTGTGTCTTACCTTTAATTCAACTAATTTCTCTTAGCCTCTAATTTATACTGTACACAGAAAATGATTAACCCCATCTCTATTTTGTCATGAGTGAGCTTGTATTTTCTTACTATCTCAAAAGACATCCAATTCTTTTTGAAGCTATATAATATTTTAGTAGCCAGCACAACCACTTCAGAGAGAGAAAAATGTTTAACTTCACAGTTACAAAGAAAAACCTAAGATGAAACCTTACTTCTTATAATCTCAAAGGATGCCCTTGTACTGTATCTTCTGGAAAGGATTGCTGATAAAAAAAGGAACCACAACTATTACTTCCTGATCCCTCATTTGTAATTGAAGGTAAAGTTGTTGTTCTTTGTTAGCCAGTAAAAATGTTACAGGGCAACCTTTTTGAAATAAAAAATAACAAAGTTGTGTAAGGTGATACCTTTATTGGCTAACAAAGATAATCATAGCAAACTTTCAGAACATTTTAGTTCAATTTTCAAGCTGATTACAGTGAAGCTGTGGTGTTCTCTGGTATATATATATCCAACACTCAGCTCATAGGTCAAATGACCAACAAAAAGGAATAGAAATCTGTGTGTAAGGTGTTAAAGTCATTTATGAGGGGATCTGCAAGAGACAAGGTATAAGATAATGTGGGTCAAAGAAGCTGAATATAAATTAGGGCTGAAACGAATGGAGTGTGAAATAATGAATTCCATATGATACTTATGTGCTGTATAGCAATTATATATCCTTCCCACCTTAAATAACTATTCTCCATTGCAAGCATGCATTACTTGTCAGCATATCCTAACCTAGAACTGTTGCTCCAAGCCATTGTTGTTTTGATAGTTTGATAATCCTGTGACGTTATGCCTCTTGCAATACATGAAAATATTAGTTTTACCAAAAAAAACTCTAATTACCAGGGAATCAGTAATTAGCAATTAACACTTGTGCATTTCTCATACTATGAACTAGAGATGTCGCGAACTGTTCGCCGGCGAACTTGTTCGCGCGAACATCGGGTGTTCGCGCTCGCCGGAAGTTCGCGAACGTCGCGCGACGTTCGCCATTTTGGGTTCGCCATTGTTGGCGCTTTTTTTTGCCCTCTCACCCCAGACCAGCAGGTACATGGCAGCCAATCAGGAAGCTCTCCCCTGGACCACTCCCCTTCCCTATAAAAACCGAAGCCCTGCAGCGTTTTTTCACTCTGCCTGTGTGTGCTGAAGAGATAGTGTAGGGAGAGAGCTGCTGCCTGTTAGTGATTTCAGGGACAGTTGAAAGTTTGCTGGCTAGTAATCGTTTTGATACTGCTCTGTTATTGGAGGGACAGAAGTCTGCAGGGGTTTGAGGGACATTTAAGCTTAGGTAGCTTTGCTGGCTAGTAATCTACCTTCTACTGCAGTGCTCTGTATGTAGCTGCAGTGGGCAGCTGTCCTGCTTCTGATCTCATCTGCTGACTGCTGCAATAACAGTAGTCCTTGTAAGGACTGCTTTTATTTATTTTTTGTTGTTTTACTACTACTACTACTACTACTACTATAAGAGCCCAGTGCTATTAGTCTAGCAGTGTTGGGGAGTGGGACTGGTGTGCTAATCTGCTGCTCCTAGTAGTTCAGCAGCACCAACTTTAATTTTTTTTTTTTAATATTCATTTTTTTTTTATTTTACTTTTTTTTATTTTACTACCGCTGTAGTAGTGTATAAGTTGACCTTTTAGGCATTATTTGCCCTGTAGGCATTATTTGCACACTGTTTTCTTCAACCCGCCATCGAGCTGTGTGACCTTGTTCACATTCTGTCTAAATATCCATAATATTACCGTCTCCAGAAAAAACACCGGAGTCACTTTTTTCAAGCAGCCATAATATATTTACGTAATCCGTATCCACCGCTGTAGTAGTGTATACGTTGGCCTTGTAGGCATTATTTGCACACTGTTTTCTTCAACCCGCCATCGAGCTGTGTGACCTTGTTCCCATTCTGTCTAAATATCCATAATATTACCGTCTCCAGAAAAAACACCGGAGTCACTTTTTTCAAGCAGCATTCATATATTTTACGTAATCCGTATCCACCGCTGTAGTAGTGTATACGTTGGCCTTGTAGGCATTATTTGCACACTGTTTTCTTCAACCCGCCATCGAGCTGTGTGACCTTGTTCCCATTCTGTCTAAATATCCATAATATTACCGTCTCCAGAAAAAACACCGGAGTCACTTTTTTCAAGCAGCATTCATATATTTTACGTAATCCGTATCCACCGCTGTAGTAGTGTATACGTTGGCCTTGTAGGCATTATTTGCACACTGTTTTCTTCAACCCGCCATCGAGCTGTGTGACCTTGTTCCCATTCTTTCTAAATATCCATAATATTACCGTCTCCAGAAAAAACACCGGAGTCACTTTTTTCAAGCAGCATTCATATATTTTACGTAATCCGTATCCACCGCTGTAGTAGTGTATACGTTGGCCTTGTAGGCATTATTTGCACAGTGTTTTCTTCAACCCGCCATCGAGCTGTGTGAGCTTGTTCACATTTTGTCTAAATATTGATAATATTATCGTCTCTAGAAAAACCACTTGAGTTACTTTTTTTCAAGCAGCATTCATATATTTTACGTAATCCGTATCCACCGCTGTAGTAGTGTATACGTTGACCTTGTAGGCATTATTTGCACACTGTTTTCTTCAACCCGCCATCGAGCTGTGTGACCTTGTTCACATTTTGTCTAAATATTGATAATATTATCGTCTCTAGAAAAACCACTTGAGTTACTTTTTTTCAAGCAGCATTCATATATTTTACGTAATCCGTATCCACCGCTGTAGTAGTGTATACGTTGACCTTGTAGGCATTATTTGCACACTGTTTTCTTCAACCCGCCATCGAGCTGTGTGACCTTGTTCCCATTCTGTCTAAATATCCATAATATTACCGTCTCCAGAAAAAACACCGGAGTCACTTTTTTCAAGCAGCATTCATATATTTTACGTAATCCGTATCCACCGCTGTAGTAGTGTATACGTTGGCCTTGTAGGCATTATTTGCACACTGTTTTCTTCAACCCGCCATCGAGCTGTGTGACCTTGTTCCCATTCTGTCTAAATATCCATAATATTACCGTCTCCAGAAAAAACACCGGAGTCACTTTTTTCAAGCAGCATTCATATATTTTACGTAATCCGTATCCACCGCTGTAGTAGTGTATACGTTGGCCTTGTAGGCATTATTTGCACAGTGTTTTCTTCAACCCGCCATCGAGCTGTGTGAGCTTGTTCACATTTTGTCTAAATATTGATAATATTATCGTCTCTAGAAAAACCACTTGAGTTACTTTTTTCAAGCAGCATTCATATATTTTACGTAATCCGTATCCACCGCTGTAGTAGTGTATACGTTGACCTTGTAGGCATTATTTGCACAGTGTTTTCTTCAACCCGCCATCGAGCTGTGTGAGCTTGTTCACATTTTGTCTAAATATTGATAATATTATCGTCTCTAGAAAAACCACTTGAGTTACTTTTTTTCAAGCAGCATTCATATATTTTACGTAATCCGTATCCACCGCTGTAGTAGTGTATACGTTGACTTTGTAGGCATTATTTGCACAGTGTTTTCTTCAACCCGCCATCTAGCTGTGTGTATTATCGTTTCCAGAAAAACCAACTGAGTTTTTGTTGTTGTTGTTGTTTTTTAAAAATAATGCCAGGCAAAGGCAGGCCGCCACGCAGAGGCCGTGCTAGGGCCGTGCTGCTATGCAATCCTGTGGCCCTAGCAAATTGCCCAGTTTTAAAAAGCCAATGACCCTGAACTCCCAAAATGCTGAAGAGGTAGTTGACTGGCTTACACAGCACACCCCATCCTCTACCGTTTCTAACTTTACCACAACATCCTCCTCATCCTCCACTGCTATGGCCACCCCACGTAACACTTCCTCCACCACCGGTGCCCCTTCTTCACTGGGGTCAGAGGAGTTATTTTCCAATGAGTTTCTTGAACTGAGTAATGCGCAACCATTATTGCCAGAAGAAGATGAAGGAGATGAGGACCTTACACCAGATTTAATTCTGGCAGAGAACACGATAGAGATGGACATAATGAGTGATGAGGAGGAGGTCCCCGCTGCTGCTTCCTTCTGTGATGTGTCAGAAGAAATTGATGCATCTGAGGAGAATGATGATGAGGAGATTGATGTTTTGTGGGTGCCTAGTAGAAGAGAGCAAGAGGAGGGTAGTTCAGATGGAGAGACGGAGAGTCAGAGAGCAGTAGGAGAATAAGACTTAGAAGAAGCAGGGAGGACAGCCCGCAGGGATCAGCAGGGCAACAACATGTATCGGCACCTGTGTTCAGCCGGCCAACGCACCCGCCATTGCCGCCAATACCGCCAACTCCGCCAACTTCTACTGTTACCGCCAGATCGCACACTTCCAAAAAGTCAGCAGTGTGGGATTTTTTTAATGTGTGTGCCTCTGACAAAAGCATTGTAATTTGCAATGAGTGCAGTCAGAAACTGAGCCTTGGTAAGCCCAACAGCCACATAGGTACAACTTCTATGCGAAGGCACATGAGCGGCAAGCACAAAGCACTTTGGGAGCAACACCTCAAAGGCAACAGGCAAACTAAAAGCCACACTCCTTCTGGTCCAGCATCTTACTGCTCTACCTCTGCTCTCCTTGACCCGTCTGAACCACCCTCCACTCCGCCTTCCACCTTGACCACCTGTTCCCATTCCCAGTCATCTGCCACCAGCCAAGTTTCTGTGAAGGCCATGTTTGAGCGTAAGAAGCCAATGTCTGACTGTCACCCCCTTGCCCGGCGTCTGACAGCTGGCTTGTCTGCACTCTTAGCCCGCCAGCTTTTACCATACCAGCTGGTGGACTCTGAGGCCTTCCGCAAATTTGTAGCAATTGGGACACCGCAGTGGAAGGTACCCAGCCGCAATTTTTTTTCTAAAAAGGGAATACCACACCTGTACCAACATGTGCAGAGCCAAGTTACCGCATCTCTGTCACTTAGTGTTGGGCCAAAGGTCCATATGACTACTGACGCATGGTCCTCCAAGCATGGTCAGGGCAGGTATGTCACCTACACTGCCCACTGGGTGAACTTGGTAATGGCTGGGAAGCAGGGAATGGGTAGCTCAACAACAACAGTGGAGTTGGTGTCACCGCCACGGATTGCACGCGGTTCTGCCACCACCTCTACTCCTCCATCGCTCTCTACCTCGTCTTCTTCTTCTTCTTACTCTGCTGCTGGGTCCTCCTTCTCCTCCTCCACACCTGTGCACCCCCAGCTCCCCCTAGGCTATTCGACGTGCCAGGTACGCCGTTGTCACGCTGTCTTGGGGATGACGTGCCTGGAAAGCAAAAACCATACCGGATCTGTACTCCTGTCATCTCTGCAGTCACAGGCCGATCGGTGGCTGACCCCACACCAACTGCAGATCGGAAAAGTGGTGTGTGACAATGGAAGCAATCTGTTGGCAGCGTTGAGACTAGGCAATTTAACACATGTGCCCTGCATGGCACATGTGTTAAATTTAATAGTCCAACGTTTTGTCTCCAAGTACCAGGATTCCAGGACGTTCTCACCCAGTCCAGAAAGGTGTCGGCCCATTTCAGACGTTCCTACACAGCCATGGCACGCCTTGCTGACATTCAGCAGCGCTACAACATGCCAGTCAGGCGTTTGATTTCTGACAGCCAGACTCGCTGGAATTCAACGCTCCTTATGTTGGAACGTCTGCTGCAACAACAAAGGGCCGTCAACGAGTACCTTTTTGAACTGGGTGGTAGGACTGGATCTGCACAGCTGGGGATTTTTTTCCCCCGTTACTGGGTGCTTATGCGCGATGCCTGCAGGCTCATGCGACCTTTTGAAGAGGTGACAAATATGGTCAGTCGCACCGAAGGCACCATCAGCGACCTAATACCCTTCGCTTTCTTCCTGGAGCGTGCCGTGCGACGAGTGACAGATGAGGCTGTAGACCAGCGTGACGAGGAGCTGGAAGCGCACGATTTCTGGTCGGAATCACCAGAACGAACCCAGGCACCTGCTGCAACGCAGGGAGAGGTGCCAGAAGTGGAGTCAGAGGAGGAAGGTGGCTTTGTGGAGGAGGAGGAGGAGGACCAACAGGAGCAGGCTTCCCAGGGGGCTAGTGGTGACCTTTTGGGGACCCCTGGTCTTGTACGTGGCTGGGGGGAGGAGACCGTGGATGATGCAGTCCTTGATAATGAGGAAGCGGAGATGGATAGCTCTGCATCCAACCTTGTGAGAATGGGGTCTTTCATGCTGTCATGCCTGTTGAAGGACCCCCGTATCAAGAGGCTTAAGGAGAAGGACCTGTACTGGGTCGCAACGCTACTAGACCCTCGGTACAAGCATAAAGTGTCAGAAATGTTACCAACATACCACAAGTCCGAAAAGATGCGGCATTTACAAACCAGCCTGCAAAACATGTTGTACAATGCTTTTAAGGGTGATGTCACTTCAGGAACTCATCAACATTCCAGGGGCAGAGGTGCCAGTAATCCTGCCACGAGCACACCTGCAAGGACAAAGCCCTTTGGCCAGTCTGTAACGTCAGACATGCAAATGTTTTTCTGTCCAAGGCAGCGCCACAACCCTTCTGGATCCACCCTCAAAGAACGCCTCGACCGGCAGGTAGCGGACTACCTGGCATTAACTGCAGATATCGACACTCTGAGGAGCGATGAACCCCTGGACTACTGGGTGCGCAGGCTTGATCTGTGGCCAGAGCTGTCACAATTTGCCATGAACCTCTTGTCTTGCCCAGCCTCAAGTGTGCTCTCAGAAAGGACCTTCAGTGCAGCAGGAGGGATTGTAACTGAGAAGAGAACTCGCCTAGGTCACAAAAGTGTCGATTACCTGACCTTTATTAAAATGAATGAGGGGTGGATCTCGGAGGGTTACTGCACGCCGGAAGACTTGTTCTGACTTCTATGCAGCTGTCCTTCTCTTCAAGCCTCATGACTCCACACACAGCTGTCCTTTAGCGTCCTCCTCCTCCCTCCGCCACCGTTACAAACTAGGGTGCAAACCCTACTGGTTTAATTTTTTCTGGCCTCTGTGCTTCAGTGGCTGCAACCAAAAAAACTGGGCAAACAATGTCTACAAGGTCAACGTATGGCAAAAAATTACTATTTTCAGCATTTATATGGCATATTTTTTCTGGCAACTGTGCTTCAGTGGCTGCATCCAAAAAAATGCATATTTTCTGCATTTATATGGCATAATTTTTCTGGCCTCTGTGCTTCAGTGGCTGCAACCAAAAAAATGCATATTTTCTGCATTTATATGGCATAATTTTTCTGGCCTCTGTGCTTCAGTGGCTGCAACCAAAAAAATTTATATTTTCAGCATTTATATGGCATAATTTTTCTGGCAACTGTGCTTCAGTGGCTGCGACCAAAAAAATGACTATTTTCAGCATTTATATGGCATATTTTTTCTGGCCTCTGTGCTTCAGTGGCTGCGGCCAAAAAAACTGGGCAAACAATGCCTACAAGGTCAACGACGTTGACCTTGTAGGCATTGTTTGCCCAGTTTTTTTGGCCGCAGCCACTGAAGCACAGAGGCCAGAAAAAATATGCCATATAAATGCTGAAAATAGTCATTTTTTGCCATACGTTGACTCAACGTATATGGCAAAAAATGACTATTTTCAGCATTTATATGGCATATTTTTTCTGGCAACTGTGCTTCAGTGGCTGCGACCAAAAAAATGCATATTTTCTGCATTTATATGGCATAATTTTTCTGGCCTCTGTGCTTCAGTGGCTGCAACCAAAAAAATTTATATTTTCAGCATTTATATGGCATAATTTTTCTGTCAACTGTGCTTCAGTGGCTGCGACCAAAAAAATGCATGTTTTCTGCATTTATATGGCATAATTTTTCTGGCCTCTGTGCTTCAGTGGCTGCAACCAAAAAAGTTTATATTTTCAGCATTTATATGGCATAATTTTTCTGTCAACTGTGCTTCAGTGGCTGCGACCAAAAAAATGCATATTTCTGCATTTATATGGCATAATTTTTCTGGCCTCTGTGCTTCAGTGGCTGCAACCAAAAAAATTTATATTTTCAGCATTTATATGGCATAATTTTTCTGGCAACTGTGCTTCAGTGGCTGCGTCCAAAAAAACTGGGCAAACAATGTCTACAAGGTCAACGTATGGCGAAAAATGACTATTTTCAGCATTTATATGGCATATTTTTTCTGGCAACTGTGCTTCAGTGGCTGCGTCCAAAAAAACTGGGCAAACAATGCCTACAAGGTCAACGTATGGCAGTTGTTTAAAGAGAACAGTAGATTACTAGCCAGCAAAGCTACCTAAGCTAAAATGTCCCTCAAATCCCTGCAGACTTCTGTCCCTCCAATACAGAGCAGTATCAAGCAGATTACTAGCCAGCAAACTTACTATCATCTGTCCCTGAAATCACTAACAGCTCTCCCCCTACACTATCTCTTCCAAGCACACACAGGCAGATTTTTCAGATACATTTTTGCCCTTGATCCCCCTCTGGCATGCCACTGTCCAGGTCGTTGCACCCTTTAAACAACTTTAAAATCATTTTTCTGGCCAGAAATGTCTTTTCTAGATGTTAAAGTTCGCCTTCCCATTGAAGTCTATGGGGTTCGCGAACCGTTCGCGAACCGCTCGCGTTTTTGCGCAAGTTCGCGAATATGTTCGCGAACTTTTTTTCCGACGTTCGCTACATCCCTACTATGAACCTTGCTATGCTACATTGTATACTTCCTAGAGTTTTAATAGCACATGACAAACGAGCAAATGCAACTCGACATTTGCATTCAAACCTTACGTGTATGTCGTTCCATTAAATATAAGTATCATAATATACTCAAGTGAGTATGGGAAAGGCGGAAAAGCATTATAATTGTACTATACCAAAAGGAAAAAGAGGCATTTTGAATGGTGTTGCTTACTCTTTTCTCCTGAATCCTATACTATTATTTGAAAGTGAATGGAGGCAAAGCTTTAGCTCTAACTCTGCTGAAATGCTGTTAGAAAAGCATATCCATAGGACTGTCTCCTGTTGACAGTTGATTGCTTAGCAAAATGATTAAGCATCTCATTCCTCAAATATATGAGCCTGCATGTTGCAACATTGGCCTACTATGTATTTTCTGATTTAATATGAATTCTAGAAACTAGTCATGCATTACAACATTTTTTAGGACAAGGGTGAAATCTCTCTGGATTTCTGGAGGTTAATATCCATCTCTCCTTATTACCTGTTATGAAACATCTGAAAAAGAAAAATCTTCTGTGACAAATATATGCAGGTTCTGTTAGCTGTTCAGTGGCCTGTGTAAAATGAGCTGTTAGTTTCAGTCTAGTTCCTGCAAAAGAGAGATGTTGACTGACGCAAATCGCAATCTCAAATTGAAAACTTGTTTTTTTATTTATTATGAAGCATTGCAACCTTCACTGAGGGGTTAAGTATTATTTAGATTCTAGAATTAAGCTAAAATTATACTTAAGTATCCATATCTACTGACAAACAATTAATTATTTTTATTGTAAAAACACAGCATTTTTTTATTTATTCTTTCTGTCTGAGGAGTGAATCCTATTACTGATTCCTGTCACTTCAGTGTAGCAATCTATGTTTCCATGAGACACAACTCTGACAGTTCCCTTACCAATACTTTCTTATCATCAAGCAAGTGTTTTGCTTGATGAACCTAGACAGATATACTGAAATTGCAAATTTATCAATGCTTTGACTGAGTGAAAACTTTTCTGTGACTTTTCCTGTTTGTGCATTTTTGTGTTCAGATTCTTTCATACATTTCATGACAAGTCCATAAATATGGAGATTCCTGTACTCCAGGGACCTGTAATGAGAAAAAGAGAACAACCAAAAAACATGCATGGCAATACTGGCACTAGAGTCCCTTGGAGACATCTGCTGCCGATACAGTATATATCAGTCTTAATGTCCACAACATCTAGGTGCAAAGGCATCAGGGGAAGTGGAATCTTCTTTTGAGCAGCATCAGCTCAGTAGAAAGTCTGAAGAAAACAAGGTAGTGTCACATTTGGCTACCTTTACTACAATCTTCTGTAGCTCCCCGACATCACTGGATGTAGATCTTGTAACAAGTTCAATACTTAATTTTGATAAACAAGCATCCCTTGCTGGTTAGACTTTGCCTTTTGGCACTTGTTCTGAGTGTGGAGAACATGCAAACACTCCTTTCTCCAGTGATTAAAAAGCACATTAGAAAGATGCTGGATGTGCTTCCATTGACATCCATAGAGTCTGCTGCAATGATTGTGTCCTTGAGGAACAATTACAGCCACTTGAGTAAGAAGGTATCATCCGGGAAGAAGTCTGATGCCGCCAACCATGGTGCTTTACTGTTATGACTGGGTGCAGATGTTTGTCTGGTTAAAAAGTCTGCTGGGAGATTTGTTGCCATGAGATGGGGGTGTTCCAGTTGGCCACTTTAGAAGTCTAGGGAACAGGTTTCCTTGGAAGATGACTGGAGCTGAGATGCTACTTTCAACAGACTGATGTGCTTTAGTTTCATGTTCACTTTCACCCTCTTGAGAGGCCCTTCTCAAACCGTATATAGCAACACCAGGAGAAACATATATCCTCAAACGGTAGTCGGTTACCTCATTACCCGGTCATTGCTATGATGCCATGGTGACTGTAGGTAGTTCCTGCTATCCTCACGGACAATTAAACTATGGAACATCTGTTGAATGTCCACCTTTATCGCCACAAGTTCTTGACTGAAACAGATAAGTACCTCTATAAAGCTGTTCTTTAAGTTGGGCCCAGTGAAGAGAGTGTTGTACAATGACAGACCTTCATACTGAGCTCTAAGGCCAAATGCTACCCTACTGTGACCTGGTCTCTGAGGGTGGTAGATGCCAAAGAATGAGAGGAACTAACATTCTTCACCTTCTTTTGATGATGGTGCAGGTTCAGCATGTTTGTTGTCAAACACTTTTCGCATGAAGGCAAAGAAATGTTCTTTCATTTCTGGTTTCCTGTCTAAGGTGCATTTCAATGATGCAAACCTGGAGAAAGCTTTTTGTCTGTTCTTAGGCAAATGTTGTGGTAGGGAAAGGTAGAGCGGTCTTGAAAGAATTCCTTGTCCATAATTTTGAGGAATTCTTTATCTTTTGCTGGTTTTATTGTCATCACTTGTAGATTTGAACACAGTGCTACCAAGAGAATTCATACTACTCTGTGTGAAACGCTGAAACTCTGAGGTGCCTTCAAGTCTTTCTTTCACATAGTAATGGTGTGGACATGGTTTAAAATAAGTAATTTGAGAGTATATGAGTTTTGTAAGCAGTAATGGTAGTGGGTTTCTCTACAGACATTTCCTATAATGACCCATCCTAGGACAAGGTGCTGGGCATAAGGAGCATTATGAGGCTCGTTGCGATGCTGGCATAACTTGTGTACTTTCAAGATATCTCTACCTGCAAAAGAAGGATGTCAGCATTCTTGTCAAAGACTGGTATGCAGTTGGCTATGCTCCTTAAGTGTGGGTGATGAAGAGCAACTTCGAGTGTTTGAATTTCTTCTCTGTTGGATGGTATACGGTTGCATTCAACCAGAGTAGGCAAAGAAAGCTCTGTCTTGTCATCTAGAGATGCTATCATAAAGCCATAAGCTCTTCTTCCAGTCACTTCAGAAATACCTGCACAGGTGCCAAGAGTATATGGTACTGCTTCTCCATTTATGTTGAATAAATTAAAGAACTCCGTTCGTGCCAGTGACCTATTGCTTTGGTCATCAAGAATGGCATAGAGTTTAAGTGTCTTTTCAGGCTGTCCTTTAGGGTATACCTTAACTAGGCATATCTTAGCACAGGACTTGTCATATACTCCTTCTCCACAGACTTCAGTACAGAACGTGGATACTGAAGTAGAAGCTGAGGTTTGATTTGAGCTCTCCCCCATGATTTCCTTGGGGAGAAGTGTTTGAAGGTAACACTGGAGAGAATTGTGGATAAAGGGCCGACATGTGTTTGCCGCTATTGCACTCTAGACATTTAATAACAGCTGTGTATTCCTTGGCAAGATGTTCCACAGAGGCACAGCACTTGTAGCAAATGCAAAATTTCCTTTAGAGTTCTTTGCGCTCCTGCAGTGGTTTGCTCTGAAGCCAAGACACTTTTTGAGTGGATGAGGCATCTTGTGAATAAGGCATTGTCGATTTGGGTTTTCGATTTTCTCAACATGGTCAGAACATGTTTTAGGACATCTGTTTTCCTTACAGACAAAGGACCTCTATGATCCCTGTAATTGGTGTGTGTATGTTTTGATGAAGGAGGGCTAGGAACTCTTGCTTCACTAAATATAAAGCTTGGATGATTCTTTGTCCTTGCAATCTCTTTGATGAAGTCACAAAAGAACGAAAATGGTGGGAAAGATACTTTGTTTTTTACCTTATATCTTGAACCTTTTGTTACCCACTTTTCTTAAATGCTGTATGGCAGATTTGCTACTTTCGGGTTAACACCATGAGCAGTGTCCAGATAGCTGAGACCTGTCAGACAGGGGTCATCTTTTGCCAGTTGAAGTTTAAGCAAGAGGTCACTCAGGTCTTTTGCTGTTTTTTTTCTGAAAACCTTGGCGTCTTTTAAATAAATCACTTTCAATGGCTTCTGGACTGCCATAGCTCTGTTCCAGGCATTCCCATGCAGCTGCGAGACCTGCAGCTACATTGCCTGTGTAAACGGATTTTAGAGACCTACTGCGTTCTGAAGACTGTGGGCCAAGCCACTGAATCAGTAGATCTAATTCTTGTCCAGCTGTAATACCTATATCTGCTATGGCAACCTCAAATGCACTCTTCCAGCCCCTGTAGGTTTCTGGTCGGTCATCAAACTTTGAAAGACTGGTGCTGGTGAGTACACGGCAAGCCATGCACTTTGTGATGTCTGATATTTCAGTTCTCTCAGGTTTTGGGCAAGGAACTGCAATCTGAGAATAGCCAGTCCTGTCTGGCATATTAGTGTTGAATGACACAGGGAAGTAAGGTGATGCAGAGGCATTCAGCTTAGGGATAGTTTTATAGTCCATTATCATAGTGGGGTATGTATCTGCAGCAGCGTTGTTGTTAAAAGGTAGATGAGTGCCCATGCAAAGGGCACCTCCAGTTTGTTGGAGCACAGGTATTAAAGCAGAAGGAGGAGAACATTTATTGTGTTGATAATTGCTGTGGGGTATCTTTGCCATGCCTTGAAATGACTGCTTTAAGTGCACTGATATATCGGAAGCAACTAAGTGCCTGCTATTTTGGCTCAAGACGTAGTCCTTGGTGCGCTTGATTGAGTCCTCTGTGTCCATCAGACTGACATTGTCTCTATCAATCTCTTTAGCAGCTTGTTCTAAAACTTTTAGTATAGCCAACGCTGCTGCCTGGTGGCGTTCTTTTTGCAAGATCTCCATTTTGGCCTTCATTTCTGCTTTTTTATGAGCAGTTTCTGCTTCCATTTCTGCCTTTTGACTAGCAGTTTTTGCTTCCATTTCTGCCTTTTGACAAACAGTTTTAGCTTATATTTCAGCTTTCTGATGAGCAGCTTCAATCTCTGCTTTCTGATGAGTCACCTCTGTCTCCATTTCTGCCCTTCGACAACCAGCTTCAACCTCTGCTTTTTGACGAACAGTTTCGATTTCTGCTTTTAGGGTAGATTCCTTTCTAGCAAAGTCAGCCTCTGTTTTAGCAGTCTGTAAATCAACCTGGGCCTTGAGTAGATGCTCGCTAACAGTACACCTCGAATGTGAAGATCTGGAAGACCTTTTTGTGTTTCTAGAAGATACAGAGACATGAGATGTAGCATCACCCTGATGTGTGATTTTGCTTGAGCCTTCACCTTGGTCTCTGGAACTAGGCAGTTTCTTTGCTCATTGAGGTAATTGAATCTACTTAACTCTTCAAGAGAATCCTCTGTGTTGGTGCTATTTAAGAAAGATGAATATTTACTACTCAGTCTCTGATAATATTTAAAGGCAGTAATAAGACTTTTAAGAGCGCCCTCTAGGTGCAGTACTTTCTGGTCAGGTTCACTAACCACAGACATGCAGTGTACTGTTTTGTTCCATATCTCATTGAGATTATCTGAGAGTTGCTCTTTAAGTAGCTTCAAAATGTTCCTTTAAATTAACAGTAGGTATGACCTTCCTTTTGGATCTGACACTTTGCTCTGGCAAGGTGGTGCCGGGTTGTACATCAGTGAGCTGTGGTTCTTGATACACATTTTCTAAAGTATTCTTAACAGAAGCCATAGAGCCTGACTGAGACATAGCAATGACTGCACTGGTTGCAGGATTTTTAGTATAAAGACTGTGTGACACACAGGGGAGAGGCAGGTGCTGAGCAGACAGGCAGATTACAGAAAGTCTAATGCAGGATATATCCCACTTGTGTCTCTATGCAGAATATGGATAGCAGTATTGTGTGAACAGTGTGTAGAGAAGCTCTCCCTGACTGAAGCAGATCTGTACATGTGATTATTCACACTGGATGCTGAGTAATCCTAATGAGAGGACACTGTAGTGTGCAGATATATAGCTGATTCTGTGTTATGCACATACTGTACATTGTGCTGCTGCTGCTGATGATGGCTGGCTGCTCCTTACTAGCTCAGAACTAACACAAAGCTTTTTCTTTTTTATTGTTTGTATTCTTATTTTTTTTTTATCTGGAAAAAAAAAGGAAAAATCTATTAATAAACTATAAGTAAAAAAAAAAAAAAAAGAACTAACACAAAGCTGGCCCAATTTGATCTTGTCTGGCAATTATATTGTATTTGACTGTTCTGGTTAAAGCCACTGTCCTTAGTGATGGTTCCCTTAGATCTGGGCCAGGACCTTTATAGGACACAACTCACTGTTATTAGCAGATCTCCACAGACAGTTGAACTTAACCAGACTGAGACGAGTAGACAGATTTGCTATAGTTTTTTCCAAAACAGATGGAAATCTCCCATACATAGATCAGACCAGTAGGTCAAAGAATATTTTTATCACCAGGGTTGACTAGGCAGTTAGAGATCACCTAATGTGGCTTCTAGCTGTAAACTGGGAACTGTTGAAGAGGGGAGGGGGTTAAGGGTCACAGTAGCTTCCTGCACTACAGGGAGAGGTGAAGGACAAATATAACAAGATGCATTACACAGTTAAAACAAGAATATGAATGTCGTGTTGCTTATGTCTTCAGCCTATAATAAAATCCCCTTGTCTCTTCAAAACTTAGGCAAAATAACATACTAAGAATATTTTAGAAAGCTGAACATGTTTGTTAATACTTTACAAATCAGAAATATAACCTGGAAGAGCTTATCAAGTTACTTAGCTTATTCCAAACCATACTTCAGTCTATGAATATTAATAAAAGAATAACAATAGTATTTATATTACATTGTTATCAAAGAGTTAAAGAAAGAAACACTACAAAAAAAAGCTTTCTCCACAGTGTTTTCTGTTGATTAAACATTCAGCAGCTAAGCAGTATAGTTTTCTTCTTTCCTTCATTCTCTGCCTAGATTTTAATTTTGCTTAGTTCCTTAATAAATGTTTTATGGATTGAATCTGAACCCATATGTCACCCACTAGCCAGAATCGAATTTCTTACTTTACTGTTGCTTAATACTCTGGCTGCTGAACGATATGACTTTCAGTGACCCTAGGAACACATGTTGGCAATGCTAAAAGCTTAGATTTAGTGTAATGAGTACAAATATTCAGAACTCACTCTTCTGGAACTCTTTCCACGTTCCTATTCGGGGTGCACAATCAATTTCTAGCACACATTCCATTTTTGGAATAATTTATTCCTGGATCAGCACTCCTTTAATGTCCTTTATTTCTACACGCATTATTTAATTTTAAGTGTTCCAACGTTTCGGTCCACATTATTAAATGCCGTGTGGATTATTATATTGTAGCAAAACTGTCAGGCCATTAAAAGAAAGGATAAGTATGCATAGGGCAAACATTTGCACAGCCTTAGATCCATACAGAGTACTTAAGAATATTAAGGGCAAGAACCAACAGGATACAGCACAGCAGCCAATGGCCAAGCATTGGGCTGAGGCCAAGCATGATGATTCAAAATGTAGGTGTATGCCGATAGATGTGATAAAGCCACACCAAAAATGTAATATATATATATATATATATATAGTCAAATAGAAGAGTCCTCTGCACTCAACCCATTATCAATATATTTAAGACAGCGACTTTGACGTAGTTGGCCAGCTTAAATATATTGCAATATATGGACAAACAATCCCTGTTTTGTTTAAAGGGTAAGGCATTTTTAGTAGCAGTATGCACAAAATGTCGCTGTCTTAAATATATTGATAATGGCTTGAGTGCAGAGGACTCTTGTATTTGACTATATATATATATATATATATATATATATATATATATATATATATATATATATATATATATATATATATATATATATATATATATATATATATATATATATATATATATATATATATATATATATATATATATCTATATATATATATATATATATATATAGACGCTTTGCAGCTAGTGCACACGGCGAACAAATCATATGCCCGTGTGCTGGTTCAAATCAATTACATTGTACGTCAGCCAAAGAACCGCACCAAACAGGACTTAATATAAAGTTTCAAAATACAAAATTTATTTTCAACGTTACAGCTCCATAACTGGAGCAGTCTTCAGGTTCCTGAAGACGGCTCCAGTTATGGAGCTGAAACGTTGAAAATAAATTTTGTATTTTGAAACTTTATATTAAGTCCTGTTTGGTGCGGTTCTTTGGCTGACATACAATATATAGTGAATAAAGTACCCCCTCTTGTAAAATATAAGGATATTATAAGTTACCGAGGAGTTTCATGACCATATAAAAACACGAGGCCGAAGGCCGAGTGTTTTTATACAGGTCATGGAACTCCGAGGTAACTTCTAATATCCTCATATTTTACAACTGGGGGTACTTTATTTATTATAATACACAAATTTCAGTGAGTCATGTGACAGAAATGACATCAGAACTCACCGTTTATAACTGATGACATCAGAACTCACCGTTTATAAGGATATAATTTACAGGATATTCATGGCTTTTGTGTATTATATATATCTATAGTCAAATACAAGAGTCCTATATATATATATATATATATATATATATATATATATATATATATATATATATATATATATATATATATATATATATATATATATATATATATATATATATATATATATATGCATTGCAAAAATGAACTCACTCCTGGACTTCATAATGTTTTGAAAATGGGACCTTTTTCAAAACTTAAAGGGATTCTGTCATGATTTATTATGATGTAGTTTTCATTTCTAAATGACACTGCTTACACTGTAAATAATTCACTCTACCATATAAAATTTCATTCCTGAACCAGGAAGTGTACCAGCTGCTATCTGGTTTCCTTCCCATTGTTCTGTTGTTAGGCTGCTGTGGGGGAAGGGGAGGGGGTGATATTACTCGAATTTGCAGTACAGCAGTAAAGAGTGACTGAAAGTTATCAGAGTACAAGTCACATGACTGGGGGCAGCTGGGAAACTGACAATATGTCTAGCCCCATGTCAGATTTCAAAATGAAATATAAAAAAATCTGTTTGTTCTTTTGAGAAAAGGATTTTAGTGCAAAACTGTTCAGAGAAGCAAAGCCCACCTGATGATATTTTAACGTGGGTGCTTCAAAATTAGAACATTTTGCTCATACAAGAAATATAAGTAATATTTTATAGACAGAGCCTTAAATAAATCCTTTAAGCTCACTGATTTCCAGACCTTAGGTACTTAACAACTAAGAATCATTTTCAGAATCTAAAATAAGTATTCAAGGAGGATTTCAGGATCATAAATTATTCATCCAAGCAAAAGGATTAATTCCATCAAGGTAATCCTTTTGTTTTATATACTACTTCTACTATCAATCATTGTCTTTTTAAATGCTTTCCATTTGGATGGATGAGGGGAAACGTATGGCACATGCAAATTGGGACCATTTTTACAAAACCAGTAATTTCCAGATATTTTATGACCATGGATGCAGTAAAAGGTTGCTTCTTGTTTCTTTGGCAACAACAAATTAAAAGATATGTTCCAGTTTGTTATCCACTCATTTTGCAGTCCGCAGGTCCTTTGGAAATAAACTCTACTCCATTTAAACCACATTGTACCATTTACATTCATTATTTTAATTTGCACATTGCTGACAGTTTTAAAACAGTATCCCAGAACTGAGTCTATCAGGTAATTACGTTAGTTCCAAGAGATGGTTCAAAATAATTTGTAGGGGAAAATATCCTTCACACTACACTTTTAGAACGTATTTAATGATTAATACTCTAAACCTGCCAGTAAGCTTCAGTGGTTTCCTTTGAGCTTTAAATTGTACAGATGAAAGCATATGTTAATCTCACTTTTCTGGGAGATGTACAGAGGAAGTTAAGCAGAGCTTTGCAGCTTTCATTCCTGTAAATTGTATCAGTAAGCTTAGATCATTCTGGATTTCATTTACATCTATGCAGATGACAACAGTGCTATCTGAATTATGTAATCTTCTAGAAACTCTAATTTCTCCCTGTGAGTTGTCATTAGACCTAATTGTTCTCATACATTACAGTATTTGTTTCTGTCATCAGTTTGTTGACAAAACATGTTAAACCATCTCTAATAAAGTAAATTGCTGCAGTCTGCTTTGCTCTGGTGTTTAGAATTTGCTTAATACATTGGGCTTTCATCTAACAACGGAACATTGTTTATAGATATTGGTATACACCTGCTGTTTGTGAGAATAATTCAGAAATTGATAATTAAACTATTAAACTGAGAGGAAATAGATTACCCCCACAAATAATTGTCGCTCCAATTTGATTTCCTTTCGGATGAATCAAATTAAAATGTTCTCTTGCACAGGGAAACAGCTTTCTTGCCTGTAGATGCCATTTATTAAACTGTTTATCTTGGTAGTAGCACGTATAATATCCAATTTATGTCACAAGGAATGAGTTCTTATATTCGAAGGAATGTCAGTGAAAACCATAACATACTGTGTGCTTTATATGTTTGGTCTGAATTTTAACTTGGAGAAGAAGAAATTATTACAGAATTTTGGTGCATTTTTTAGGACAGCAGTCACATGCGGTATTTTACCAGATTACATTCTATAGTGCTGTCTGGATGCAGTTGTTTTTTTAAGCAACAGATCTATATAAACAGGCAATATAGCTTGATGAACTAGGTTGGTTTTTCCCTTTCTATTCTTCCCATTTTATTTACATCTATAGGCTATATTCCTCTTCCCTCCTTTTGCTTTCTCATTGCAGATCTGGTTTACTTACCCTTTTGCTCTCTCATTGCAGATCTGGTTTACTTACCCTTTTGCTCTCTCATTGCAGATCTGGTTTACTTACCATTTTGCTCTCTCATTGCAGATCTGGTTTACTTACCCCTTTGAATGGTTTATGTTCTCCTAATAATAATTTTTTGGCTATGTGTATATGGTTTGAATATATGTACTGTAACTTTTCTATTTTAAATAATATAATCATAACAAAAATGGCTGTAGATGTTGTTTAATATCAGTATTTGCTCCAGTTTGATTCTTATATAATGGAAAATCAGTCACATAATACCTTTGTGTTCAATCACATGATAAAAATAATCTTCCAATTTTTCATAATTTAATCACAAGAAGATTATCATAGACGTTCTATATTCCTTGCTCGCATGCATGATTAAAATGACCTTCTTTCATTCATCATTTAATAAATCTTTTTTTTTTTAATAAAAACATGACCAAAAATACTTTTTCACAATAATGTCGCTACTGTTTTATCTTTATGTAGTGCAGCTGTAGTAAATAGTGATGGGTGAATCTGTGTCGAAATTCGCAAAACAAAAAAAAATCCACGAAACGCATTAAAGTAAACGGGCATCCAAATAATCGGCACGCGACAATTTTATGCGTGGGTCAATTTCATGGCGCAATTTTTTTTTTAGACAAGTCAGATTTTTCGTTAGCAAATTGCAGCCATAGTTACGTGTATTAATTTGCTTACGGCGAAACACGGAAATCTGCCGCGAGTTTCTGTCTACCAAATTTATTTGCCTATCACTAGTAGTAAAGCACACTTCTAGATTGTACTGAATCACTACAACACTTATAAATAATGTATAAAATATTAATGTTATAAAACATGAAGACATTAGGGGGTTATTTACTAAGGTATATTGAGAAAAAAATTGTGTTTTTTGAAGGTTTGAGATAATTTTGGAATTTATGAAAGCCTTCCGATATGTTTGTATTTTTGGTCACAAAAAATTCATACTTTTTTTGGTGATTTCACAAAAAAAATCGTGAAATTCAGCTGTTGACTTCAAAAAGATTGTATATTCTGTAAAGAGATTGGAATTTACCATTTTCAATTTTGGCTTTTAAGTAAAATAAAAACTACACTAGTTTTGAGCTGCCGAGGACCACTGAGTCCTATGGGAGACCTGAAATCACAATTTTTTCTGATTTTTTTTTTAAAAATCCGAATTTTTCCAAAACGCAAATAAGCCTTTACTTTACACACTGAAACAGGATTTTTTCCTTAGGCAAGATTTTTTAAAGGGATATTGATGCTTAAATGTCCAAATGCACTTTTCAAAGGGGTAGTGAGTTTCAGATCTCCAAAAGGTGGTTTTAAAGGGGTAATGATGCTCAGATGGGCGACTACACTTTTCAAAGGGGAAGTAACGGTAACATTTAGGATGGTAATTATAGGACCCCACTTTTTTAAAGGGGGAAATGAGGCTAATATATGGAACCCCACTTTTTAATGGAGGAGGGAGGTTAATAATTGGGACCCTGATTTTTAAAGGGGAAGCGAGTCTAATATATGGGACCCCACTTTTTAAAGGGGAAGTGAGGCTAATATATGGGACCCGTTTTTTAAAGGGGAAGTTAGGCTCATATATGGGACCCCACTTTTTAAAGGGGGAAGTGAGGCTAATATATGGGACCCCACTTTTTAAAGGGGGACGTGAGGCTAAAATATGGGACCCTGCTTTTTAAAGGGGAAGTTAGGCTAATATATGGGACCCCGATATTTAAAGGGTAAGTGCGGCTAATATATGGGAAGTGATGTTTGCCCGGCATGTGTGAAATCCCATTGCCTGTGCTCCTACCAATCAATGACTACTTATTGACTGGAGCAATATCTTTTACCAAGATCTTTTACAACTTCTTGCCATTCACAAAGAATAGACTTGAAAAAATGATAATCTTTACCCAAAATTAATAAAGAATGAAACATTTTGAAGTGTAAGTATTTTGAAATATATTAAGAAATATTAAAAAATACTTGAAACATCCAACATGATGTATTTCAGAAAAAAGTATCATATTTTATGAAAAGATGTATAAAACAATTCCACAAGAAATAGAAATAGGTACCCTAGGCCTAGGGCACATCATAAGCCTGTTCTGAACATTCATTACATCCCATAACAGGCTGCCTTTACCGCTAAAGGCCAGTGCTTTAGAAAAGGTTACTCAGTTGCCAGCAAACACTTTTATTTCATAAAACTTGATGCAAATCACAAACAATACTTAACATTAAGGACATTTGTAAACATATTTGGTGCCCTTTTTCTCAACAGCCAGAAATACATTAGGTCAGTGCTGGGCTGCAGACTTGCCCTCCTGAGGACCATCATTGGTTAAAATGCATAATAATGTTCAAAAGATGGTATTTCAAACCACAAATTTGTTTCCTCTGCACATTACATTCTTAAAACAGTGGAAAACAAGTTAAAGTTGATGGACATTTAAGTGCGTCATAGCACAATGAGAAGAAGCCATGTATTTTTTGCATGTCTGTACACACAAATGTGCCTTTGAACACACAACTTGCCCTTAAGTGCACTAAATACAATAGGCAGACATTTCAAAAGCAAACTGCAGTTCAGAAATTGTGTTTGAGCACAGCACAAGATCACAAGATCAGTGTTACCACTGCAGGCACAAAACATTCACACCATATACAGAAAGATCTTTCAGATTTGTCCAAAGAAAGATAATTTGGAATGTTCTAACTATGATTGAAGCTTCTCTTCTGTGTGTTTGTTCAAGTAGGTTCAAGGTATAGCCAACCTTGTTGGCCAAACACACAATACATATGTTAAAGCACTTAGATGTTATAAGTGCTTCCCAGATGTTATTGGGAAAGGGCACCACAAGATGGCATTATGGAGCCCCTCAGTGAGGAGAATACAGCGTTGATGGATAAGGATTTGAAAAACAATGGACTTGTTGTTTGGTGCTCATTCCCATCAGATCATCTAGCGGATCGTGTGAGATCTGAAGAGATGCATCAGTTCAGTTTGTGGCCACAGTGTGTGAAAAGGTATAGTCCACTTGATGTTGGAAAGCGACAGTTAGTACACCTACTCTGCCTTTTTAGTGGGCCCACAGACAGGCACAGACCCCTTTCCATGCCCCCTTGCCCTAGCTCATTGGGCAGCACATGGGGGTGGTGGTAGAGGGGCAAAAGAGGGCCCAGGGAGTGACCCCTCATCAAACCCAGCAGAATCAGGCATTCTTCTTCTGCAACAAGTCCAGACACTTTGAGGTTGATTTTGTAATTTCCAGAAAAACTTGGCACAGTAGTGATAGGCAGATCTGACCTGTTTTGCTTTGGAAAATCTTTGAAAAATTTACATAATAAGGCCTTCTTGTCTCTACACACCTCCTCTTTAACAGTGGCCATTGAAGTGTGTGACCACAGCTGTGGGTGTTGTAACAACTGCCCCCCCCGGCATAGGCACAGCACTGCTCTTCCAACCACGCCATACTTAAAACATAAGGAATCTTGATAAATTAAATTTGTCAAACTTAACCCTGGGTGGCACCACAGTAGGCGTGGGCAAGAACTGGCAGGGGAGGTCCGCCACTTGATGTTCTGCAAAACATTAACTAAACTTATGTTTAAAAACATATTACTTACAATGCTAAAGTAACAGCTTTGTTAACCAACCATACAAAACAGATTTAACTGAGGACTGTATGGGCTGAAGCACATATGTCCCAATAGCTTCCAGGGCTTCCTCTGCTCCCACTTCATGTGGCGGTCTCTTTGCCTCTGCTGGGGCCTGCTGCTGGGCCTGTTGGCTGTCCCTGGATGTGGGCATTTGTGGCTGCACGTGAGCTACACATTCACAAGTGGAAAAAGAAAAAGACTATTTAAGAAGGTTGTTAAAGAAAGGAAAAAGGCAAATTAAAACATGTAAAAAAACTTTCATAATTTGAAAGTGTTTCTAAAACAAGATAAGCTACAGTGACAGCACTTGCCATTAATTCTGTTGTCTGCTCCAACCTCCTAAATGCAGACTAAAAGCTCAAGGTCACAATGTATTATAGTGGCATGTGGTGCAACACAGTACTAGTAAGACTGTTATGTGGAAGTCAAGATGAAAGTCAACCACTCTTGCTTACCTTCATAACCTCATCTACCATTGCTGCATTCTCCTCACTGGAAATTGGGGGCAAATTTTGGAGCTTGGCCCTTCATCCTCATCCCTCCTTCTGCTGTGTTCAGGGGGTGGTAGTGAGGTCCTCTTCCTACTCCTCACCACACTACCTGAGGGTTGCTAGCCATCCTCCTCTTCCTTCCTACTCGTACTTCCACCCTGGGTCCCCCTACCTATACCTCCCCCCTGGGTCCTCCTTCCTACCCCAACCCCCCTGCCCTGTGTCCCCTACCTACCCCAACCCCCCTGCCCAGTGAAAAATTCAGACTGTCAAGGTTGGGGTTGTTTTCCATGGAAAAAAAGGCGCTTGCGAGGGGACATGATTACACTTTACAAGTACATTAGAGGACATTATAGACAAATAGCAGGGGACCTTTTTACCCTTAAAGTGGATCACTGTACCAGAGGCCACCCCTGTAGAAATTTTATTTGAAGCAACGTAGGTGGTTCTTCACAGTCAGGACAGTGAGGTTGTGGAATGCACTGCTGGGTGATGTTGTGATGGCTGATTCATTTAATGCCTTTAAGAATGGCTTGGATGATTTTTTGGACAGACATAATATCAAAGGCTATTGTGATACTTAGCTCTATAGTTAGTATAGGTATGGGTATATAGAATTTAATTAAAAGTAGGGAGGGGTGTGTGTATGGATGCTGGGTTTTCATTTGGAGGGGTTGAACCTGATGGACTTTGTCTTTTTTCAACCCTATTTAACTATGTAACTATGTAACTATGTAAAACGTGCGCATAAAAATTGTTGGACACTGACATTTTCAGCTAGCTTCATTAAAGGAGAAGGAAAGCAACTGAGTAATTTTATTGCCAATTGATTAGCTGCAATAGTACAAGCTAGAATGCTATATTTATTCTGTAGAATGTTTTACCATACATGAGTAAAAAGCTCTAGAAACTCTCTGTTTGTTTAGTATAGGAGCTGCAGTATTAATGTGGTGTGACATCACTTCCTGCCTGAGTCTCTCCCTGCTCTGGGCTCAGATTACAGTAGAGAAGGGAGGGAGGCGGGGGAAGAGGAACAAACTGAGCATGCTCTTGCCCAGGGCAATGATGTTTAAGCTGAAGGCAGGAAGTCTGATACAGAAGCCCATGAGTACACAATAGAAGGAAAGAAATGCAGTGTAACACTACTTTGGGGGTTTACTGGTATATTTAGATGGACCTTTCTGATAAGGCTTACTTAGTTTTAACCTTTCCTTCTCCTTTAAGACTTGTACAGTGAGCTTTTAACTATTTTAATTTTTTTTGTTGGCCCCAAATGGTTGTTGAAAGCACATGGGCTATAAAAAAACTCATATGAAATGTAAATAGCCTTTGACTATACTACATTTGGAAACAAACATTTTCCTGATAATCTCATGAGTGACTATTGTGTGTAGTTTCTACCATGAAAAATTAGCTTCAGTATAGTTAAAATTTGCTACAGTTACTTAAGTTTTTTTCTTGATATTAGCTACAGCTGCCAAATATAGACATGAACAAAACTGTTATGTTGTCATGATCAGTGGATGAGATGTCACACAATATGCTCCTAAATGTAAAAATATTTATTTACTTTTTTGTGATTGTGTAATTTTTTTCATTTTCAGTAAGGTTACAAGATCAAAAAATGGCAAATGACTATGGGACACATTTACTAAAGAGTTATATTTCTCTTCACCCAACGTCACCTCACTACACCAGGGGGCCGATTCACTAAGCTCGAGTGAAGGATTCGAATGAAAAAAATTCTAATTTCGAAGTATTTTTTTGGTACTTCGACCATCGAATTGGTTAAATTCGTTCGAATACGAACGAAATCGAACGAATCGAACGAAAAATCGTTCGACTATTCGACCATTCGATAGTCGAAGTACTTTCCCTTTAAAAAAAATTCGACCCCCTACTTCGGCAGGTAAAACCTACCGAAGTCAATGTTAGCCTATGGGGAAGGTCCCCATAGGTTTGCTAACCTTTTTTTGATCGAAGGATTTTCCTTCGATCGTTGGATTAAAATCCTTCGAATCGTTCGATTCGAAGGATTTAATCGTTCGATCGAACGAACGTTTAGCGCTAAATCCTTCGACTTCGATATTCGAAGTCGAAGGATTTCAATTCGAGGGTCGAATTTTGAAGTATTTTTTACTTCGAAATTCGACCCTTAGTGAATCTGCCCCCAGGTGTATTTCACAACATTTATACATATTTACTAATTATCGTAAATTCACTTTTTCAAAAGAAATGTGGTGAATTTTGAAAAAATTGCCAGTATATTTCCCCCATACAATCGTAGTAGAGAAAAAAGGGAAACCATGCTATACTAGATCTAGTTATCTCTAATGAGCCAGATCATATAGCAAAAGTGCAAGTGATCGAACCTCTTGCTAAAAGTGACTAAAATGTGACCTTATTTTGTGTTTGATACAAAAAACAAATGTACACTGCGCAACAAAACCCTGGATTTCAGAAAAGCTCATTTTAGCTCCTTAAGGGCCTTAAGAGCATACATTGAGGCATGTTTTTTTTTCTGCTAAAAACACAGAACAGAAACGGTTGTCATTTAAGATTGTATTCAATTTTTACTGTTCTCAA
This sequence comes from Xenopus laevis, assembly GCF_017654675.1. Classification (NCBI taxonomy): domain Eukaryota; kingdom Metazoa; phylum Chordata; class Amphibia; order Anura; family Pipidae; genus Xenopus; species Xenopus laevis. Next base: position 68,942,552 of record NC_054386.1, read on the forward strand.
TTTGTTCCCTTACTATATCCCCTCACAATACTGGCATGGGAATTTTTTTTTTTCAAAATGCAGTAGTTAACAGTGCTGCTTCATTAGACTTCTGCACTGAAATCTGTTTTTTTTATTTAATTTTGAAATCTGAAATGGGGCTAGACATAGTGGGGGTTATTTATCAACACTAGGCAAATTTGCCTAATGGCAGTAACCAATAGCAACCAATCAGATTGCTGCATTCATTGTTCTACTTGCAGCTGGCTTTAAAAAGCCACTGATTGGTTGCTATAGGTAACTGCCCATGGGCAAATTTGCCCAGTGTTGATAAATGAGCCCCATTGTCAGTTTCCAAGGTACCCTAGTCATGTGACTTTTGCTCTGATAATTACTCTTTACTGCTGCAGTGCAAGTTGGAGAGATATCAACCCCTCCTTTTCCCCCCCCAGCAGACTATCAGCAGAAGGTAACAAGATAACAGCTCCTTCTTAAGGTGGCCATACACAGGCCGATAAAAGCTGCCGACAGCTTATTGGTCCATGGATGGGGCCACCCGAAGGGCCTCCTCGATCGAGATCTGGCCGAAAGTCGGCCAGATCTCGATCTGATGGGACTAAAAATCCCGTCTGAACGCGGCCGCATCTGTTCGTTGATGTGGTCCCGCGATCTGAGCGCCCGTAAAGCCACCATTAGGATCCGGTCGTTGGGCCCTAGGGCCCACGATCAGATCAGCCCGATATTGCCCATCTCAAGGTGGGCATATCGGGGAGAGATACGCTCTTTTGGCCACATCACCAAACGAGCGGATCTCTCCGTGTATAGCCACCTTTAGCTATAAGGCCCCAGACACACAAGCAAGTATTTGCAGCGTTTTCGGCGTGGTCTGTGCTGGGAGCTGACTACCGCGTAAATATATTAGCGTAGCATGCCATTGCTGAAAGTTGAAACTAGCAGTGTATTTATGCAGTGGTCAAATTTATTTAAAAACCACAGCGCGGACCACCTGGGGCCTAAGAACAGAACTCAATAGTCCCATGTCCGACTGACCCCATTCAGTTACATCAAGTAGTAGAAACAATAGCCTGTCAGAAAGCAGTTCCATAGCGCAGCACTGGCTCTTTCTGAAAGCACATGATCATGCAAAATGACCTGAGGAGGCTGCATACCCACCATTATTGCAACTAAAAAAAAATACACTTGTTGGATTAGGAATTACATTTTATTTGGTAGAGTGAATTATTTGTAATGTAAACAGTGTAATTTAGAAATAAAAATGACACCATAAAAATCATGACAGAATCACTGTAGATGCACCAAGAACCACCCTATGTGGCCTAATATAGAATTAAGAAGTTAATAAGAAAGAAGTGAAAGGCATTTAAAAAACTACAAGTCTGTGAGGTCAGAAGCTGCATTTAATGAATACAAACACAATAACAAATGTTGTAAGACAGCAATCCGGAAGGCAAAAACAGAAAAGGAGGAGTGCATTGCTAACTCCAAAAAGTTTTTTAAGTATAATAATCATAAAAAGATGCAAACTGAGATTGTGGCTCCTTTAAATGATGATACCAGCATGGTTGTTACAGATGCTGAAAAGGCAACTGCATTGAATCACCTAAAATCACCTAAACTAGTCAGTGGCTTGGGATGTGATGTGGGATGTGATTCAGAAAGCTTTACTAAAAATTAATGTGAACAAGCTGCCAGGGCTAGATGGAATACACCCTTGGGTACTAAGCGATCATAGTTCAGTTTTAGACCAGCCTCTAATTCTTTTTTTTCTCAGGCTCTCTTTCATCTGGTATGGTGCCTATGGATTGGAGGAAAGATGATGTAATTCCTATATTTAAAAAGGGATCACGATCTAAACTTCGCAATTATAGGCCAGTAAATTTTACATCCGTGGTGGGCAAATTAATTGGACTTGTTAATATTTAAAAATGTGCCCCGGTGTATGGCATTATGAGCAGTATTCAGCATGGCTTTATGACGGATAGGTGATGTCAGGCAAATTTTTATGATGAGGTGAGTAAGATGCTGGACAGAGGTGGACCAGTAGATCTGTTTTGATTTTGCCAAAACATTTGATACAGTGCCCCACAGATGACTGCTTTCTAAACTAAGGGCTGTGTCACTTTTACCCTTTATGTGACTTCACTAGGCAAATCCATAATGGAAAAAGACCTTGGGGTCCTTGTAGATAATACACTTAGCTATAGAAGGCAATGCCAGTCAGCAGCTGCAAGGGCAAACAAACTCATGAGCTGTATTAAAAGGGGCATAGGTACGTGGGAGGAGGGGGTCATTCTTCCACTGTACAGAATGCTGGTAAGGTCCCATTTATGGGACTTACTTTACACATCTCTACAAACCAAAACCCACACATAACAAAATGCAAGTTTGCTCAGGTATAAATGCTACCAGCTGATGAGTTGCAATGAGTAACTGCTCCTTGGCAAACTTACAGTGTAATGTACTAAAAGTCTTATGTTTGCTTACAACATTGTAACCATTTATTATATTAACCTTTAATATTGTTTAATACATAACCCCACATGAATGTTATGATATTATATCTTAAAAATAAATGAGGGTTAAGTCAAAAATTAAAACCCTTTGCAAGGAAACTGTTTAACATAATTGCCTGTTTTCTATTGACTTCTCTAATTATGATTCTAACAAGTATTCCTCAATGCATGGATGCTTCAAGTACAGTTCATTTTGCTTAATAAATTATCATTTATTTTAATCTGAAAGGCAATTGTATTGTACAGAGGAAGAACTAAAATTCACCCTGTAGGAAGTTTCGGCTATTAGGATGTCTGGCATAGAACTAATAAAATCTAAACAGCTCTAGTCAAATCTCATTCCTGATGTTGCTAAATGGAAACATGCAGCTTAATATAATAGGCAATTTAGCATATAAATATTCTCCATAAAAGCATGATGTCAGTATCATGGAACAATAAATGTTAACCTTCGGGCAAGCTATCAGCAAGATTAAGGTTCCTGCAATTTTAATGAACTTGTTTGTACATACCAGTTTTCTGTACCAGGACCAGAATTCACTTTAAAACCAGGAGGACATTTCTTGATGAAGACAAATAACACATTTAAAATTCTATACCAGATGGGCTACCAATTATTTTCGTACTATAGATCTTTTCTTCAACTGTTTCTTTTCTGACTCTGGTTTTATGGTCGGTCTTTGACAGTGAGTGATATAAAAGCATTAAAAATTCATTAAAATGTTCTAACTTATCATGCATTTTATCTTCAGTGGTGAAGAAAACATGAATGGCTGCCCTGGAGATATTGAACTGGAACTAGGGTTGAGGAATGTATATTTTTTTCTTTGTCAATAATGAGCCTCATTACCATTGAAATGCTGATTATATTCAATCAACTATGGTTTGTTCTGCTTATTTCAGTTGATTAAAATAGACAGGGGTCCTTGGTTTTAGCTCTGCCACCCCTACTTTATTTTCAGAGTATATGCAATGCCAAAGTTTACTCTTATCAAAGCCTGCTTGTTGTAACTCATTTCTATTCAGAACTTTTGATTTCTCAATTTTCCCATCCAACGCATTTTTTTTGTAATTTCACACCTGCAGACTTGTCAGTTAAAAGAAAAGCTTTCATTTTCAGTTCATATGAATGGATCAGATGTGTTATTTTCAGTTTTTTTGCCACAGAACACCTTAATGCTTATATACACAGATGTATCTGTTGTTGATCAACAAAATAATAACACAAGTAATAAGTGATTAAGATTAGAATATAAATATGATTTAGCCCAGTAACTAAAAAAAGCATCATAACATTTTTTTATATAAACCACATTTCAATGCATCATTTTATACTGAATTCCATGTTTGCTTCTTCTGACTTCTAAATGGCTCTCACTATTAAACTCAGATACTGTGGCCAATTACCACTTTTTTCAGCCAATTTGGACATGGAGCTGGATCATTCAAATGAAGGTTATCAGAGCATGTAATACTTCAATAATGAAGAATAAGTAAATCTTATTGCAAAATTGCTGCTTTTAAGGGATTGTTAACTTGCTGGGGAGTTCACCCCCTTTTACTTAGAAATTCACATTAATTACACTTTCTCTTTAAGACAATAAGGGGCCCATTCACTAAGCTCGAGTGAAGGAATAGAGGAAAATAGAGGGAAAAAAATAGATTTTCAAATGGTTTTTTTGGCTACTTCGACCATCGAATTGGCTACTTCGACCTTCGACTACGACCTTCGACTTCGAATCGAACTATTCTAACTAAAAATCGTTTGAATATTTGACCATTCGATAATCAAAGTACTGTCTCTTTAAAAAATTTCTTCGACCCCCTAGTTCGCCACCTAAAACCTACCGAGGCCAATGTTAGCCTATGGGGAAGGTCCCCATAGGCTTTCCAAGGTTTTTCTGATCGAAGCATAATCTTTCGATCGATGGATTAAAATCCTTAGAATCGTTCGATTCGAAGGATTTAATCATTCGATCGAACAATTATTCCTTCGATATTCGAAGTCGAAGGATTTTAATTCAGCAGTCGATATTCGACCCTTGATACATCTGCCCCTAAGTGTTTTCCCTAATATGTATGCTTCTGCTTTATTTATCAAGTGTAGGTCCTCAAAGGTGAAACTCTTTGTGATTTCTGACCATGACCAAACTATTTTTTAATTTGAGTCTTCTAAATTCTGCTGATAATACATGATGCCAGGTGTTGGCCCATAAGATGAAAGAGTAGTTCTTTCATACCTTGGACACATCTTTTAAAATTGCATGCAACACCCGTGGCCTCAAAGAAGGGAATACCTCTAAGAAATACATTCTTCCTTTTTGTTAACTTTGTAGGCCAAACCAATTTGGGACTGGTATAATGAAAACCTGTGGTCTATTCCTATAGCCTGCTTGCCACTGCTCTGCCCTTTGGTTTTCTACTTCTTGTCCTCTGTCCTGCCTATGTTAATTACAAATTTTAATTGTGTGTCAGGGAATAATATCTTTGTGTTCACTTTTTTCTTTGCCCAAATTATCCTTTCAGGTTGCTTTATGGTTTATTTAATTAATTCTCCATTGCTACAAGCTGTTTTTAGATACGATACTTAAGAGGATTCCAAATCTAAAGCTATGAATCAGGGTTATATTATTACCTGTATGTATGTATAACTTTATTTTATATAGTCAGCTACAGTATTAATGGACAGAAATCATGCTTTCCACCAAGTTTTATGAACTATGTGACCTGAAAGATCCTGTGGCATCCAAACCATGTTTTGCATGCCATTCAAAAAGTGATTTCCTCTCTGTTAATATCAGCCACCACCAGCGGAGTGTAGTATGACAAAAAATAGTGATAAATAAAACAAATAAAAAAATAATTGGAGTTTTTTGTTATTTAGTACAATCAATACATATTTATAATAATAATTGGTATGCTAATACTGTTTTTTTCCCGATCAGAATACCATTTTAGCTACAAATTAATTTTCTTCCTTTTCCCAAAGAACATTATGTATAAAACAACATCAAGGGAATTCTGAGAAAATACTAGAAGATATGGCTGTAGGAAATCTTGAACAAATCTCAGACTGTCAATATTTCTCTAATACACCTGGGTAAAGCTAAGGCATGAGAAATGAATTTTCTAGATCACATTAGATAATAAACAATTTACAAAATGTGATGTCTGCAAAATTCACTGAATGGAAAGAAAGGAAATTGATGGTTTTGGATTTATAATTGTACCTAATATACAAATAATGTTAATTTGATTCACTGCAGTGAAGGAAACCCTAATGATATCCAACCTTTGAGTGTAAGTTAGTGTGCAATTGTTTTGTATTGTTTATGACTTTTAATAAAAGATAGAAACTAGAGCTGTAGAAGTGTCTTTGTGGTAACCTTGATTAGGAAACTAGTCTGTGAGAGGCCCCAGAATAAATTCCCTTAACAACTCTTATAATCAACTGAAGTCTTACACACCTGTTAGAGTATTCAGAACAGCAATTCCATTACCTTACATTACAACATAGAAATGAATAATGAACCTCATGTTGATGTGTTTACACATGGGAGTCCTAAAAGTACAAAATACAGCCTATGCCTTTCTGTGATCTCTTTCACTTAAATATTTGGAGTGCAGTTTAAAAAATTATAAATGTGCTCCTTAGCCCTACCTCCTGCTTCTAAATTAATCCAAATATGTTTTGAAGAACTAGTGTAATTTATACATAGGTTGAATTTTACTACACTGGAACATTTTTGTGGAACACGTAGAATAGGATAAAACGGGAAAATTCTCAGTCAGGCTGCATGTACATTATTACTCAGTTCAAGGTGAAAAAAATCATGTTCAGTCATTGCTTGAGACAGTCTGTGGCATGACCCTATGAGCTTCAAAAATCCAACATTGTGTTCAAATGTCATCAGCTGCTGACAAAAGCAGATAGAGTGATTTTACATAGTTTTACACTTAACAGTACCTGAAGGGGTTGGAAACAATTTAATTATAAAAACATACATAACTGGAAACTCAGAATGCAGGATTTAGTTTAGACATTAGCAGAATTTAATTTCTGTTATCTATGTTCACTCTTTTATTTTTCTGTTTTGACTGGTAGAACAAAAAAATAATACTTTGTGTGTGGCAAGTGTGTAAGTATTATATAATTTCCCAGAGCAACATGGCAGAAAATACTTTTCACATTGCAAATATTTTTTACATTATCGACTTTTATTGCATTCCCCCATTAAAATATTCTGATTACGGCTTCATTCTGCATAAAACATATATGTTCACCATGTAACCAAACACCTGTCGCTGTACCAGACAAGAACTTCATAGAGCTTCCATATTCCATCAAATTATACTTTTCAGTATTCCTGGTATAAAGATATTAAATGGTACAAATGGTACAATGCTTTCTCAATGTTTTATAACCCTATATCATAACAAATCATCTATCAGTTAGGGGCACATTTACTATTGGTCGAATATCGAGGGTTAATTAACCCTCGATATTCGACTTCGAATATCGAAGTCGAAGGATTTACCGCTATTCATTCGATCGTACGATTGAAGGAATAATCATTCGAACGATTAAATCCTTCAAATCAAACGATTCGAAGGATTTTAATCCATCGATCGAACGAAATTCCTTCTATCAGAAATTTGCTAGAAAGCCTATGGGGACCTTCCCCATAGGCTAGCTTTTAGGTGGCGAAGTAGGAGGTCGAAGTTTTTTTTAAAGAGACAGTACTTAGATTATCGAATCGTCGAATGATTTTTAGTTCGAATCGTTCGATTCGAAGTCGTAGTCGAAGGTCGAAGTAGCCAATTAGATGGTCGAAGTAGCCAAAAATATACTGTGAAATTCGAAGTATTTTTTATTCTATTCCTTCACTCGACCTAAGTAAATGTGCCCCTTAATGTCACAAAAACGCAATATGATTTTGTTCTGGGTTATCAGACTTGGAGAAAATAATACAAAATTTTTAATCCTGTATTTTTCTTTCAATTTAAGTGAAGATGTATTTTTTAGATGGTTGGGGAATAAGTGTTAACAGAGATGTTGGATTGAAAAATTGTATTGTTAGCAAATAATGGCTTAAATATTTTTTTTTCTTTTTAATGTTTTCAATTAATATTTTCTTTCTGTAAAGTAATACATCTTTCATTTACCTTCAGTCTAGACACTGCCCCTTCAAGAGATTTTCTGAAACTGTCTACACTATACTATATGTTACAAATGGGGAAGACATAATGAAAGACAGTGCAAAGAAGTTTGCTGTGTCTTTGAACTGAATATTTTGCCTCAGGGAGTAATAAAACTAGAAGCAGAAATATATTAAGAATCTTTATAGAAAAGTACCTACTTGTCGAAGGTGTATAGAAAACGCACATGGATAACTTGGGAAAAGCAAGTCTTTTTATCATACAACTGGAGGGTTGTACATTATTAGTCACAGATAGAACAAGAAGAGAATGAGAGTACATTTGATACCTTTTTTGTTTGAGTAAGGAAAATATACAATATTTAAAGAACACTTGGAGCTTGTCATATGGAACTACCAATGTGTATCAGTCATGTGTCTTTCTTTCTTTCTTTCTTTCTTTCTTTCTTTCTTTCTTTCTTTCTTTCTTTCTTTCTTTCTTTCTTTCTTTCTTTCTTTCTTTCTTTCTTTCTTTCTTTTTAGAATCCTTTAGTGTGAATCCTGTGTAGATCAGACTCTGTAAGAATCATTTACATCTGCAAGTGCACTGAGAAAGGTGATATTTTAATTACAAAAAACAGAGAATTCCAGTGTCCCTGTGGTCACAAGGAGGCAATGTCCTTAATGCAGTTGTGCTGCACCTGATGAACCAGTGTTTGTCATGTTGGGGGCATCTCCAAATAATTTTTTTACTTTGCAAAGGGAATTCTGAATTAACGCATAATTTACTGCAGGGAAAAGTGCAGGAGTGCAACTGCACTTGTGGATGTAAATGAACCCTTGTGTTTATTTCAGAAAATTGAGAAGGCACATCTGCAAATGTATCTTTTTTATGAGATAACAGAAAGATGGGGCACAATGGGGCAGTTATTACTCAGTTGTAACAACTGACAAGGTACAACAAGGAAGCATATTTAAAGCAGTATTGTCCAATAAAACATTTCCCCAGGGCTACTGACTTCATTAATATGCAAAGTAATTCATAGCAAGAATCCCACCCAATCTGTGTAAATCTGGCTCTGTACTCTTGGTTCCTGCAACTAGTGCTGGAAATTTTAAACAGTTTTCCTATCACTGAACATTGAGCATGTTCTCTATGCTGAGAACAAGGAGCCACAATAACACAATGATCTCTGTATGTGAGTTAAGTGCTGGTTAGCAGAATTTTTGTTGTGAATCTGCCATTGGTAATTAAGGTTTTGCTCATCATCGTCTGATCATATTTAATATTGATTTCTGAGAGAAGCATGATGTAGGAGGGGCACCACAATTTATTTGGCATTTGAACACTTTCAAAACTCATGCACTTTTAGCGTTCACTGCTATTATTTTTACCATTGGTGGTAATTGAATTTTTATTCTGGTTGAAGGAGTTAGGCTATCATGGTCACTTTTTATGGATTTTATCTATTTATTCCACCTCTTGTGCATCACGCTGCACTTTATATTTTTGTCTTTTTCCACTCAGATCTGGTGCAATCCTCTTAGGTAGCACTGATTTCGGGAGAGATGTGTGGCCATAAAGCTTCTTCTCCCCCCTGAACCCGGCCCTGTGTGGATGAAAAGACTTGGGACCTCTCAGGAGGTAATTTGATTTCCTTTTCTCCCTTAAAGCCACAGGGCTGTAGGGAAGTCAGATAAAGGGACGCCCCTAGCCTTGTGCTATCTTTTGATATATATATCAGATGACAGATATCAATCCATTGCAGAGATTTTTATTTATCGGTTCTCAAGCAATGTTAAGTTGTTACTTTGAAAATATTGGCGTGGAAATTTAGAAATCATCTAACATGAAAGACATTTGTATGACTGACTGATTGGCTTTAGATTATCTGGGAGAGTAGAGAACAAAATCCAAATATTGGTGGAGAAATATCTGGGAGAGTAGCCTTAGTTCTTGGTTGTGGTAGAGAAGCATATATTTTACATGACAGAAAATCAATCTCCAACTCTCATTTTTCTTATTTCCTAAATTTTATGGTCTATTGTTTTTTTTATCATCACAGTTTGTGGTTTGGTTTCCCTTTTTTTAAGTATTATAAATCCCTCACAACACTGAAATTTACAGAAATGACATATAGAATACATTAATTTTAAAGGTACAGCAATACAAGATTTTGTAATTAACAAAATACATTCTACACCTATCCAGTAATGTCTACCCTGTACTAACTTATTTTTTTGTAATATTTCAGAAATACCCCTTTAAGATGCATGTTTCAACTTGGTACTACTTTTTAAAATAGTCGATAGGGCTACATTCTCCCTTCAAAGGTTGGCATGCGCGTTCTCACCTCTCTTTATACCGAAGTCTTGATTTAAACCATAAGTCAATTCTACAGCTACTGTATAAAAACAGCCTTTCATCCTTCCGAGTAGTTTATCCATCTCAGCTTACTTAATCATGATATCAGTTTTCTGTTGGAGGCATACAGTATGTGTCACAGAAATGGTTGCCACCTTTCTTTGGGGGTTGTCAGAGAGTGGTTGTACCATCACAGGGGCAGGGTGATTGCATCACAGGTGATAGGCAATTGGTAATTTACCTAGGGGAGCCCTGTCCATTTTCCCAAATTTGGAAAACCAGGGAGGCAATTTTGACCTGGGCAGCCCTTATGAAAACCAGACTGTCCAGGTCAAACAGGACAGGTGGCCACCATAGCAACAGCCTTACTTCCCCAGCAAGATTTATTTCAGTCCAACATTGTGTGCAATGAATTGTGGAGTGGACCAGTTGACTTGGAGGGGAGAGGGTGGTGGGGATTCCAGCATGTGAAAGATTTATGGCAGAACTGAACAGGAAGGACTATAAGCAAAGGTGGGAATGTTCACACTGAGATTAGGGCATCAATAGATTGCAAACAAACATAAAGAGGCATTTGAAAGTGGCAACGTCTCTTAAAACTCCTCAAATACTGTTAATGGTGCATCTACATTTATTGGCCCTACTGAGGCATATTAATTATATGAGAATGGGGGTTGGGAATGGTGTTACTGGCCCTATAACATGGAAACGACAGGGGGAAACATTTTTGATTGGGAAGGCTACCAATATAAAAAATTCTGTGGAGAACTTATAAAACGTAATTATAGGAAAACAGTAGTCGTCATAAAAATAATAATATAATGTATGTAATATAATGTATGTGCCAGTGTATTCATAAATACAGTTACAGTCTGGTTTCTTCCTAAACTATTCATATTTCTGCTCTTCAAAGTCAAAACTTTTTACAGTGCAAATAATAATTTAGAGTGCAGAACACATTGAGGAATTTATTTATAGAGTCCTAGCCATAGCCATAAATTTGTAAGATATATATACAATTTGAGTTTGGTCTAATCTACATAGCTAGACACCCAAAAGACACATTCTTTGAATGCCTCTGACTCATTGTCTTTTCCAAAGAAAAAAAATAGTTATTAAAGTCTTCAAACAATATAAAGTCAAGTTCAGCTATACATCAAAAAAAAAAAGAAAGCCACATGGTACCTTGTTCTGTCTACTACTATTCACAGGGATCATTATTACCCTAATTCCTTCTTCTCGAATTACTTCTAAATCACCTCCGCTATGCATTCTAATACCTCTTGGTGAATGTTTATGCTCCTAAAAATACATTTGCCTTTAAGCAGGTATTAATAAATGCACCAGGCACATTTGGGGGCAGATTTATCAAGGGTCGAATAGTAAATTCGAATTTTCAAGTTTTTTTATGGTCAAAACTGTCAAATTCAAATAGGGAGTTATTCAAATTTGATTCAAGCTTTTCATAAAGTTCGAATTTGATTTTTCAGATTTATCATACTTTAAGAACTTGAATTGGAATATTCGCCACCTTAAACCTGCCACATTGCTGTTTAAGTCAATGGGAAACTTCCAGGGATCAATTTGGAGTGTTTGCAGCATTCCTCAAATTCAATTTTTTTTTCCAAGGAAAAACTGGAATTGGGTTTTTAAAATACAAATCTAATTCAAATCGAATTTGATTTGAGTTCTTGGGTCAATCCTATTCACCCGAGATTAGAAAATGTGATTTTTCGAATATTTACATAGTAATACATATCTAAGATGACTATTTCATTGTAAAATGCTAATATTTATTCTTATTTATTATTTTTTTCTGTTTGTGGCAAATGAAAAAATTCTAAACAGTTCAGAATCACACTTTAAGTGGAGGGTGTTTGTGCCACACATCCCTGCACAGATTCTCTCCCTAAACAGCATTGACAAAATGGCAAATGCTCCTCTTCCAATAACCTAAAGGGCACAATTATTTTTGGAAATTGCGCTATACAGTAATTTACATTAAGGGGCCATGTTTATTAGCCCTGGACCTCAGCATTCATGCTTCCATTCTTTGCTTCTGGTTCCTCATGCAGTGTGACTGAAAGTTATGTCACGGTACATATCTGGCACATAATAACCCTGCTAAATTGGCTTCTTAGTTTGTTGGCTGTTTTTAAACTTCTTTACTGACACTGAACTTATAGTTCAACAATGTTTAAAAAGTGGAGTGTGGTAGTGAATGCAGTGCATCAGTGGCACATTCTCCTCAAACAGTGGCAGATATCAATAATTCTTATTTAAATTTAGGTATTAAAGTTTTCAGTAAGGTCTGAGGTGAACCATAAAATTTCATCTGCTCACCCAAAAGATCCTAAAATACTTAGCATAGGAACAAATCTGTAAGTTCTTGCATATAGAGTTGCAAATATATCTCCAGGGTGGTCAGATTCTTAATTCAGACCCTGCATATCACTTTGCATTTGCTTTATTTTTGATGTTGTATATTAGACTGTTTGGCACAGTTAAACTGAATAATCCTTGTAATTGTATAAGGTTATATAACTCTTTGTAGTATTTTTTTTCTCTGATTTTGAGTAAAGTATTTTGTTTCAGGTTAATTTTCAGTGACAGTGGTAAGATGGCAAGTTTTGCTTGTTATTAACAAATCCATTGCATTCCAGAGCTGATGTTTAGTTATTTACATAAATTGGTTTCTCAAGAGGTCCCAGTACAGTTATTTGAGAACCATGCTTTACATCAATGGCACTGCGAGTGCAGCAATGTCAGCTAACAAACTAGAATTCGGTGCAGTTCATTTTTAATGACTTATTTTAAAGTGAATTATCAGCTTCATCTGTTAGCAGGTTTTAAACAAGACTCCCTGGCATCTTATCTGTCTAAATATACCAAGACTCCAGATGGCAGCATTCGGTTTTTATGGGAAATTAAAGGAGAGTTAGTTTTACACAAGTTTACTTGAGGTCTTTTTCATTGCTTTTAAAACCTGCCCGAAAGAACACAAATTTCTTTGACTAGACAGCAATATATCTGATGAAAAAGAGTGGAAATAAAAGGAAGGGGTTGGAAAAGTTCAGTGCAATTCTTCTGTAGAAGTGTTTGCAGCCTTCTCTCTGTAGTTTTTGCATCCCTAAGAACTGTGTTCACTTGTTGTTGGCTCGGCATTGATTTCTCAAAGACCCCTTTCCCTCCTTATTAATTTCACTGCTTCAGACTCCTTAGTTGTTTTAGAACTGCAGATAAAACCCAGACAGCCTTTAGTTACTGAGCAGTAAAAGGAGTTTTGCTCTGGCAAAATAGGAAAACTGCCACCGTCTTAGAATCTAAAGATTTTAGAGCATTTCAAGGTGATGTAGGATGTTATTTTGAGATTAAATGTATCCCATTAAAGGGAAAATTCATGTGTGTATTTGAAGAACAATTGTATTGAAAACCATTGAAAAAAACTGAAGATACATTTTATATTGTCTTGAAAGGATATTGTCATCATAGATTACAGGCAATCCACACATTTTCTAAGGCACTTGGGTTTATCCTACATAATTTGCTTTAATGTACATAATGCCATTGAAAAGACATATTTTAATAGACTGCATAAAACTGTATGTGGGAAGCAGTCAAACACACTGGCTGGAAAAACTATATATATTGTTTGCACGTCATGTTTCCACTCACAAAGCGATCAACATGAAGGGGCAGATGTATCAATGGTCGAATTTCGAGGGGTTAAATCCCTCGAAATTCGACTGGGGAATAGAATCGAATAGGCAATTTGGGCGAATTTACGCGCTGGCGAATAGTCGAATTGGCGAATATTCGCCAGGCGAAAAGGCGCCCGATCGAATATTCGCTCGAAGGATTTTCGTTCGATCGAATGCCTTTTTATTCAATCAAAAACTTGGAAAACAAGTCTATGGGACTTTCCCATAGGCTTTTAAAGCAATTCGGTAGGTTTTAGGTGCCGAAGTAGGCAGTCGAAGTATTTTTAAAAGAGACAGTACTTCGATTATCGAATGGGCGAATATTCGCAGCGTTTTTGCGCTCGATCCAGTACTTAAACTATCGAATGGCGAATAGCCGCAGCATTTTTGCGCTCGATTTATTCAAATCATTCTACTCAGGCGAATTTACGCCAATACGATAGTCGAGGAGCACAAAAACCACTCGAAATTCGAAGTTTTTTAATTCGAATCCTTCACTCGAGCTTGATGAATCGGCCCCGAAGTGTGAAGCAAAAAGACAAATCTCCAAATGCAAGAAAAAATAGCAAATAGAAGGACACGTGGACAACGTGCCTGCTGCTGCTGCGTCTTCCGTGACCCCTTCACAGGCCCTACTCACCGGATTAGCGGATCAGATGGACTCCAGATTGTGGTGGGACCCTCCTGCCTCTTCTTCAAGGGACTTCAGCCAGCCTTCACCCAGGTTAGTGTAACACAAACACACACATTTTACACTATTACACACAAGTTTTTTTTTGATTGTATTTAGCCGTTTTCGATCTAATTCAAGTCGTTCGATTGTAAATAGAAATCGTTCAAATTTTCAAAAAAAAGATTTTCAAAAAAAAAACCTTTGACATAAAAACGTAGCCAAATACTGGCTGTAGGTTCTAGGAGGTCCCCATAGGTTAACATAGCAATTTGGCAGGTTTAAGGTGGTGAAGTGTCGAAGTCGAAGTTTTTTAAAGAGACAGTACTTCGATTTTCGAATGGTCGAATATTTGAAGTTTTTTCAATTCAAATCGAATTTTGGCCTATTCGATGGTCGAAGTACCCAAAAATTACTTCGAATTCTACGTTTTTGAATTCAAAAATTCACTTCAAATTCACTTCGACTCTTAGTAAATGGGCCCCTTACATTTACACTTACACACACTGACATACATTTTTGGGGGATCGGGAGTTTCACACATTCACTACAGTCACACATACTTGCACACACACAGTCATACAATTTGCCTAGTGTACACAGACATATACACACTTACACAATCTTATAGCTGTTTTTATTTTTCTTACTGCATCATGTGTTGTTTTGCCTGAAAATTTTTTTATTGCCATTGCAAATAATGTATTTTCTAATTGCACTGCACAATACCTTTTGTACATTATTTCGGTAATTATATTGCAATTTCGGTGATTTTGGTGCTTTTTTAGCCATTTAATTGCATGTTTAGCCATGCATATTGGGCATGAAACTGTTTAGTAGACCACCAGCGTTAATATTTAGGATGCTTTATGCTAGTAATGATACATGGACGATACAATGCTGGAAAGTTGAAGCTTTGAGGCAATTTTCAGGTGTTTCACCAAAAACCACCAATTTTGGGAAAGCCTTGCGACTCAATAGTTTGGAGCAGAAAGGCATGGGTACCCATTTTAGATTCTGTAGAAATTTGTACTTTCCAAAAATATATGATATTGGGGGTAAACATATTTTTCTTTGTTTTTACCCCAGAAAAATGTAGTCAATGCGTTGATTTTTCATTAGCTGAAGTTACCCACAGGACTATTTGTATGCGCTAACGTCATTATGGGGCCTCTAAATGCCAGATAGTTTGGTAATCTTATGCACTATGGGCACCAAACTGTTTGGAGGACCCCTGGCAGTCATATTTAGGGTGCTTTTTCTTGGTATGTAATGATACATGGGCAATATGATGCTGGAAAGTTGAAGTTCTGAGGCATTTTTCAGGTATTTCACCAAAACAAATTTGGGAAAGCCTTGCGACTCAGTAGATTGGAGCAGAAAGGCATGGGTACCCATTTTAGATTCAGTTGAATGTGTACTTTACAAAAATATATGGTTTTGGGGGGTTAAAATATGTTTCAGTGTTTTGTACCCCACAAAAAATGCAGTAAATATGTTGATTTAAAGTAAAGTCCTGGACAATTCGGATGCGCTAACTTCATATTGGGGTCTCTAAATGGCAGATACAGTACTTTGGTAAACCAATGCACAATTATCATCAAACTGTTCAGTGGACCCCTTGCAATCATATTCAGGATGCTTTTTCTTGGTACCTAATACAATTTGGGAAATGTGGAGCAGCAAAATAAAACATTTGAAGTGACTCTAGACAGGATTACAGGACCATAGACTGTGGATGGAAAATAATGCATACTGCCTTTGGGTCAGGCCCACACCAACCTGGACAATGACAGGGAGACTAATGGGTGGGATTTGCATACTATTTCTTGTTGCACGAGACACTTTACTTGAGACTCAATGCATTTTTGTTTCACAAAGGGTCCTTTGAGAAGCCGTTACTATACAGTCAGTGTGTCTTATTAATTTAGCTATTTTTTGTAAAAAAAATACTGTCCCCATTCTTGTTAATTCGTTTATAGCATAGGAAATGAAACAATTGTACTCACAAAACATTTTATATCATGAGATGGGGTTCAGTGAGGTTGTGACTATATATAGCAATTCACACAGACAGAAAAAGAGATCTTCTGTGTCCATATGTATGTACAGGATGTATAACTTCCTGTAAGGAGAAAATTTCGCAAAACGAGTCGTGTGCCGTGATTTCGCTGCACGTCAAAATAATGCGTTGTGGTCTTGTCACGCGTCAAAATAATTTGTCGCAAAAGAGTATTTGTGTTTTGCTGTGCGACATTTTTTTTACGCACAATGCAATTTAATGAAACCCATCTTCTATGGGTTGTTTTGTTTGTGTCACCTTTTTTCACCCTTAGGGCTGCAAATACAACATTATCCATTGCTTTCAAGCTTTGTAGTCTGTGATGATACATTAATATGGCATCTTTTGCTTTGTGTCTGAATGTGCTGAATTGCATTGGAGTCAATGAGAAGACCAATTCACACGTGTATTTCACTTAGTATACTGCTACACACATGCCCTGCATTGTTAGAGGACTCCTATCTTTTCAAAAGAAAAAAGGGGCTCTCATTTTCCCAGTTTCTTAAAAAGATCTGTGATTATTTAAAATATCAGTGACAATTGAAAAAGGCGTATTTTCATATCTATTCATTTATTTATAACACTATTTTTCACTGCACAGATTGGGCTATTTTGAACTTTTGAAGTTCCTCTTGGCTAGTTTTGGGCTGGTTTTGTAGCTGACTGGTTTTAAAAATTACAATGGCAACCTTGTTGTCACCTTTTTTCAGATTTGGGCAGGCCTGGACTGGCAATCTGTAGGTTCTGGCAAGTGCCAGAAGGGCTGCTATCAGGTGCCTCCCAGGTGACTCCCAGACCAAAAATGGCTTTGGTGCTACCATTAAAACAATTTCCCTTACTTTTAAGCTTTGTACACTGTGATAAATGAATATATGGCATGGCATATGGGAAGAGCAATTCACACTTATGTTTCACTCAGTAACTGCTACACACACATGTCCTCCCTGTATACATTGTTAGAGCACTCCTATCATTCCAAATAAAAAAAAAGTGTTCACATTTTGCCAGTTTCTTAAAAACATCTGTACTTTTTTACAATAGCTCTGGTTGACTGGTAATGGTATCTACTACTACTCTCAGTCTATATTGCTGTTCAACCAAAAAGTAACATCTATAGTTTATTATTATTAATAGCTTACTAACACAGGCTCAACTATTAATAATTAATCTGAACACATAATATCTGGTTGCTTTGAATCCCACATTAAGATCAATAAACCATGTATTTATGTCAATGAACCATTTATTGATGTGTAAATGTAAGTAGTCATATTTGTGTTATATTATCAAACAACTTCGAGTACCATATGAGTAGTAGTTAAATGAAAAATAAACTCCAAATATACAGTTTTCAACAACATTTTTATATAATCATAAAATAACAAGAAAAGCACAACAGTGCTGCATTAAAAAAATAAAATTATATTGCAGGAAGGGGAGGAGGGTTATCCCTCAAGCTGTGCAGCAGGTCCCTCACTTCCCGAATCTCCCGCCTCATTTCGATGACCTGCTGCACCAGGCCAGGTAGGAGGTCGTGGTGGTTGTGGTGGTAATCGGCCACCATCTGTGTAGCAGCATCCGCAGTAGGAGCAATAGGAGCCTTGATACTCCCCCACCAGCAAAAAAAAATTGCTGACAATGCAGCACAGCAGCAGTACTACTAGGGCTAGTAGCAGGCTGCAGCAGCAAGGACAGCAGGTGCAGACAGATGGGGAATGGGGAATACTACTGAGGAGGATGGGCAGCAATGGAGAGAGGAGGCTATACCTGTGAAGAGGAGAAGAGGAGGCTAGTCTCTGCTGTCTGCAATGGGCACTTGGATATCTCCGCTTATCCAGGCCTCATTCATTTTTATGAATGACAGCATATCCAGTGGATAGCTGTGTCCACATCTCAGTGACCACCCCATCTGCGGCACTTAAGACACGCTCTGACAGGACACTGGCAGGGGGGCAAGCCAGCACTTCCAGAGTGTACTGTGCCAGCTCTGGCCACTGGCGAGCCTTGATACCCAAAAATGCATGGGGTCATCATCAGGGCGAATAGCATCCTGCATGCTAACTGACCCCATGTAGTCAGCCACCATATGCTCCACCCACTGCTGGTGGTGGCTTTGGGTGCTGACTGAGCCTTCTGCTGCCCGTTGAGGCTCGAAAAAGCTCTTCCACACATCCATGAGATCTCCGCCTTTGCTGCTGCTGCTGCTGCAGCTGCTGCTAGGCCCCCGTCTCTGCTGGGTGTGTGGAGTAGTGGAGGCCTGAGAAGCGTCAGACTGGGGGAAGGCCTCCACTAGTTTTGAGCACAAAGCCCTCCTCAACAGACCCACCCTCCTCTCTCTGTCTGGGTACAAGGAACTCCCCCACCTTTACCTTATACCGTGGGTCAAGCAAATTGGCCACCCAATAATCATCCCGGTCTTTGATGGAACAGACCCGGGGATCGCTTCGGAGGCAAGTCTGCATATGGGCAGCCATGTAAAAAAGGTGCCCCTGACCAACTTCTTTTTGACTGCCCTCCAGATGCAGCAGGTCATCTGGCTCGACCTGCCCCTGCTCTGTACCCTCCCAGCCATGGACAATAGCTGGGGTGGTTGGGTGGCATGTGCCCTGCTCCCCATGCTGCACAGGCACCCAGTCCTCCTCTCCCTCATCCTCCTCATCGGGCACCATTTCCTCCTCATCCTGCCTCCCAGCCCCCTCTGCCTGCCTACAGGGCCTACTCTCCTCCTCCTCCTCGGGCACGTCAACCTCCTCTAGCAACCCATCCAACGTGTGCTTGAGGAGGAACACCAGGGGTACCACATTGCTAAAACACGCATTGTCCCTGCTAACAAAGTGTGTGGCCTGCTCAAAGGGGGCAAGTACTTGGCAGAGCTGCCTCATTTGCTGTCACTGCTCTGCACTGAAGTACCCTAAATCTGCCCCCAGAGTACCCCTGGCACTGTGCTCCCTCAGGGCCCCCCCGGCAGTCCGCCCGCCGCATGTTCCCCGGCCAGTTCCGGGTGTACGGAGGGGGGCTGGGGCCTGGCTGCGCGTCCTGTGCCAGGGCCGGCCCCCCTCTAGTTCCGTTTCTGAGGGTGGAATTCCAGAGCGTCGGCAGGTCACAGATGAGCCAGTGGGGTGGCAGATTATGCTGCCGCTGCATCCGTGCCAGGCGGTGGGGGACCTGTGAAAATGGGCGCATACCCTACATACCTTCTCCAGAATGTCACCTAACCCTTGTTAGCTCTTGATGAAGCGCTGCACCACAAGGTTGTGGACATGTGCAAAGCAAGGTAAGTCAGTCAGGTGGCCTAGGTGGATGGCGGCCAGCAGGTTGCGACCAACGTTACCTGCTTGTAGCTGGAGGGAAGTGAACCACTGCAGAGTCTGGGAGGCAGCCATGAGCTCAGGTGCACTATGACTCCTCCTGCCCAGGGAGAGGAGTTGCAGCACAGCCTGACATCTCTTGTGGTGCACTGAAGCGTAACTGCAGGGACGCTTCAGGGGTGGCTTATCCATAGTGGAGGAGGAGGAGGAAGTGGGCATTTGGGGTTTTCCCTGTACCCCACAGGGAGGCACCTGTAGCCTGAGGGGAGCACCCCTTCTTACACCCTCCTCAGCACTCATCTGGGTGACCCAATGCACAGTGTATGATATGTACCTCCCCTGCCCATGCCTGCTGGTCCACACATGTCAGTGGTGCAGTGCACCCT
The DNA here is from genome assembly GCF_017654675.1 of Xenopus laevis. Classification (NCBI taxonomy): domain Eukaryota; kingdom Metazoa; phylum Chordata; class Amphibia; order Anura; family Pipidae; genus Xenopus; species Xenopus laevis. The sequence continues at coordinate 68,962,695 of NC_054386.1, forward strand.
GCCGCCGACAGAATGATCCAGCGACAGGGACACATTCTCCACCACCTGCTGAAGGGCAGGGATGGCCTTCCTGGCAAAATAATGGCGGCTGGGGATCCGCCAGTTAGGGGCAGTGCAAGCCATAAGCGGTCAGAAGGGGGCTGCTTTGACTAGCTGATAGGGCAGCAGCTGCACTGCCAGAAGTTTTGCCAGGCAGCCATTAAGCCTCTGCACTTGGGTGTGGCTGGGGGAGAGAGGCGTCTTGCGGGTGAGGAACTGAGGGAGGGAAACCTGGCGGGACAGGGGCCACATTGAGGAGGAGGCTGCAGAAGAGGCTGAGCTACACAGTGGCTGTTTCTGACTGTAAGCCCCAGAATCCTCTTCCCTTGATGCAGGGTCTGGAGAGCTAGCACCTCTTCCCTGAGGAATGGGAGGAGGTGGACAGGAAGCACCACTGCCCCCCTGCCACTTTGGTCCTTTTGGTTTCATATGGGAACTTAAAGCTGACGTTCCCATATGTGACCCTGCCTGCCCCCCTTCGAACCTTCTGCCGGCAGAGCTGGCACACTGCTACTGTCCGGTCCTCTGCCTGGCACGTGAAAAATGCCCACACTGCTGAAGTGCGGGCCACTGCCTTACCTGCTGTAGAGGGTTGGGGATGGTCCCCACCCGTACACCCATAGGCTTTGGATGGAGGTGCAGTGCTGTCCTGTTGCCTGCCCCCCCTAGCAGTGGTTAGTGGAGCCGGCTCTTCATCCTCATCAACAACAAACAGTTCCCCCCGAACTGCTTCTGTTATCCTCCTGAGCCGGCTCCCAGGGTCTGTCCCTGTCATCATCCTCCCCCAGACCAGACCCTGTGTAAGAAGCCTACCCTGGTGGCCTAGTGGGCAGCGGGGTCCACGCCACGTCCTCGGCGTGGATGCCCACTGCACCGCTCCTGTTCTCCCCTTGCCGGCGCCATCTTGGATCCCTAGGGCGTGAGCGGCGCGTCTCTTAAAGGTGCTGGCGCAATCACGCTCAAAATGGCTTGAAATTGCGCATGTTTTGGCGCGAATTAGGACCCTATTTAAGGCCCATTCAGACCTGTAGCCACGGCCCGTTATAGGATCATATCCTGTGGTTTCCTGAGCTGTGTGCTACCTGTTCCTGAATTTGCTATCCTGACTGATTATCCGTGTTTGACCCTGCCTGTTCTTGACTACTCTGCATTCTGTATCCTGACCCTTGCCTGTCTATGAAAACTCTTCCTGCTTAACCCCTTGATTGACTACTCGGTTTGACCCTTGCCTGCCTGACGATTCTGATATCCGCCTGCCTCGACCCAGCCTGTCCGACCATCCTTCTGCCTTATCCAGTCTGTCTGATTATCTGTTTTTGACCCCTTGCTTGCCTGACGATTCTGTTATCTGCCTGTCCTGATCTGGTCGGTTCCGTTGCCACCAGACGCCTTGTCCTTGACCTTCTGCCCAAAGACTCTTGCTATCCGGTCGTGCCCCTTTGCCAGCCAGAACACCTCGCCTTGTACCCCTCGTTAAGTCCAGGTGGCACCCAATTAAGCTGAGGGCTCCTCCCGAAGCCCAAAGGTGGTCACACTACTGGTGAAGCCAAGCCGAGACCAGGGTCTTTGGCATTTGTTCTGGTATTGGGTGCCGGCCGTGACACCCTGCCTCATACATGGCATAAATACCCACATCCAGCATGCTGGTAGTCTGACTCCACACCAGCTACCTGCTGCCCTGCCATTAATGGACCCTGCCCAATATCCCCTACTGATGTGGGCTGAGACATGACCTCCTCCTCATCAGACAGGAATGCCCCACCCATTCCTGCCTGATCATCAAAAAGATCCTGTGTGTCTGGGCCCAAGTCCACCTCAGGATCTAATAAGAGGGATGGGGTGTCATCCAGCACTGAGCTAGCAGGTGATGCCATCTCCTGCTGCTCACTGGTGCCCGCTGCAGATGAGGTAGCCTGGGTCAGTCAGTCTACCACCGCCTCTGCCTGCTGCGAGCATATGGGTCACGAAGCAGTGGCAAAAAATCTGCCACAGTCCTACGTGTGCCAGTTGCCCCACTGCAACCCAGAGCCACCTGCTGCTGTGGCACTTGCTGCTGCTGCTGTTGTTGTTGCTGCTGTGATGGCAGCTTGTGCTGCGCTACAGTGCCCAGACTGGGCATGGCAAGTGGGCTGGGCTGTTGTGGGGTTGGATGCCCACGGCCAGCACCACGGCCTCTTCCTCGCCTGCCCCTCCCTATCCCACCCTTCTTCCCACCACCACGTGACAAAAACTTTGACGCGTGACAAAACGAGCTGCAAGTTGAATTTTTGAGGCGGTTTCACGAAAAATTAGTCTGTGGCGGAAATTTGCTGCGAATTTAACCATGGTGAATTTATTCGCCCGTCACTATTCGCTATGTATAGCATGAACAAAATGCTTCTTATTTAATAAAAAGGAAAAAAACTGCACTGCTTTAGAATGTACTCAGGCTTTATATTTGCTCCACATGGCATATTATATTTGCAATTTAACTCATTGCAGCAACAAAGTCAGGTGTCAGGCAAATGCAACTATAATAAAGATGTCTCACTTTAAAGTTGGGTTGTGACAGGCTCACACAGCAATCAAATAAAATCATCTCGTAATATTGTCCCTCATTGATTTGTTTCCCTGAGAGTTAATGATAATATTTGACATGAAAGTCATGTCCGATTCAGTTCTAATTTAAAAATGAGATAATGATTTCTGCCTGTAAAAGTTTATAATGATATTTCACAGACACATCGCAAATTAGGTGTTAGGATAAGATGCCATTTAAAAATGCAGAATGACATCAAACAGATTATGTAGGCAATACTGAAATCCATTAAAGGCTTTTGCAATTTTCTTCATCACACTGCTTTTATTTCCTTACAGAGCAGTTCCTAGTAAAATGCAGTTTTTCTTGATAAATTGATAGATGATTAACAGAATTTTTTTTTTATATTATTTATTTAGATTTCACTTTAGTTCAGGTTGATTTTTCATATGGTCTGAAAACCTAACCTAAGGGAGTGCTTTTCAAATTTTTTGCATTTCAGGCCCCCTGCTTAGATGATAAGGAGATTACAGACAGAAGAAATGAACCATTCAGTCATACAGTATTTTCAATAATATCTAAGGCAGAAAGGAAGTACACACCATCAAACAAAACATTTTTACTATTGGACCTACAGTCAAATAAACACTGCACCCACATATCTTCCTTTCTACCCTTCATGCGAGCAGAATAGATGAAAAAGTTTCTGCCAAGCTGATAGGGAACAAATGTGCAGACCATTATTTCTAATTCTCTGAAAGTAGAAGTCTATCATAAGCAGAGGAAAAGTAAAAACAGAAGATAAGGCAAATCAGTTTTCATAGAAAAGTACAGATTATCAGGGAAGAAAAATATATGTTGCTGCCTTTTTCTTGCTATGTCCCCTTAGGCACATATAGCTCCTGCCTCAAGGATTCACCCTTCCCTCATGCCTCCACATCGCCCCCTACCTCACCCTTGACACTGCAATATAATATATATAATAATGCCCCCATTTGATTCTTTTAGAAGCATCATGTAATGACCTCCACTTACCCTGATGGTCTAGTGGTGTTTCTTCTTGCATGCAGGGGTGCCCGCCGCATGCGTCCTGTCTGTTGCATTGCCGGTTCCTCTATGGCGCACGCAGTCACATGCTCCCTTAGTTATGTGCCGGCGTGATGACGTCATCGCGCAACAACGTGAAATTTTTTTTTTTTTTAAGAAAACAATTTTTATTCGAGCAAAAGTTAGATAAATTTCTACAGCTCCGAAAGTGCACAATGATATTTTTGTTACAACAGTTGGCATAATATAGGTGTAGAGAATAACAGTGTCATACGACAAATAGAAACACAGGAAGCATTATGCATTGACATTGATGGTAGTTACTATCTTGTACAAATAAAGTTACCAAAACGTCAAGTAGAAATGGAGATGTAGGCAGTGGTACATGACATGAAGCCATGCGAATGGTCACCGCAAGTATTCATGGACTGTTCAACATATATAACATCTAAACCATTTTAACAACCAGTGTGGAAGTGATGACCAGTACCGGATCTCTATGTTTGTCGCTATGTCTCAGAAGTGCTAGGTGTCGCAGTGCCGGAGGTGCCAGTTACCCACGTTGTGGATGTTCGTCACAAGCTAATAGGAGGATCCCCACTTATAGTTCTCAAGGAAAACCATTCTGTGTGTTGGAAGCATGCTTGTAGCCTAACCTTTATTGCCTGTGGAATGATGTCAATAAACGTCTCCCACGTTTCGAAAAATCGTTGAACTATTGTGTTTTTATTTAAGGACGATTCTACCCAGTCCATATAAAAAACTCTGACTAATTTCTCCAGAAATATCTTGACAGTGGGCGGTGTATTCAATATCCAGACCTGAAGGATCGTTTTCTTAGCTACTGCGGATATAATTAGTAGTAATCTCCGAGCACCCCGTGTGACTCTGGTATGGGTGTCAGGGATTATTCCCCAGAGTGCCCACGCAGCTGAAAGTGGGATATAGTTAACCAGGTGTCTTGTTGCATAGTCCCTTATCTGATTCCAAAACCTTCGAATGAGGGGACATGCCCATAGACAATGTATAAGGTCAGCCTTGGTTTGCCCACATTTCGGACAATCACTATTCTACAACGTGAAATTTAAACTATTTAAAGGGACCTTTTTGAATTTCTCACTGCCCGTTGTTAGGTTCTATTAGTAAGTTCCTGGGTGTATATTCTTTGTGAATTTCTGACTGATCTACTGTGTAGTGACCCTTGACTGCCTGTGACTTCTCTGATTTCTCCATTCCTGATCCTTGCCTGCCTGTTAACTCTGAACGCTCCAATCATTTGCCTGTCCACTGACTATTCTATGCTCTATATCCTGATTCCGTCCTGTCTGATGATTCTCTGATTGTGCTGGAATGGCCTGCCTGTTCCTGGTGGTGTTCTTCCTTCCAGTATCCTGGTGAGACGATCGTGCCTCTTTGCTCATCCAGAACCGTTACCTTTGCTCCTCTCTCAATTAAGACCTGGCGGCATCCGATTAGCCGAGGGCTAATTTTATGTGTGCCACTCTTTTGTCCAAATGCATTAAAGTCAATTTTTACACAAGCTACTTTGTTGTTGCAGCTAATTTTTTCAGCTACAAATTTTTGCAGCAGTTTCGTAAAAAAAATCACAGGTGGCAAAATGCAGAATTTCACTGTGCATCCATGCCTGGCAAATAAATTTGCCCATAACTATTAATGACTACTTTTTAGTTCATCTAGATCAAGAACCTACTAGGAATCAGTCTCTTTTGGATCTTGTAATAACTAATAATACTGAACTCATCTAAATTTCAGACGTGCAAACTTAGCCAGTATAAACACATCTCTGCAACATATTAAGTGGTTAAAGCTTGTCACAGAATCAAACACAATACAAAAATGGGAAGTCTTTAAAATGCTGCTTAATAAATATACATGTCAAGCAAGGAAGCAAGGAACGTTGTTGCAAAGCAAAATCTTTGTGGTTCAATAGAAGTGTTGGTGTTGAGGTGGGTAAGAAAAGATGTGCTTATTAGGCTTTTAAGATAGCTGGGACAGCCAAATCATTTATAAGGTACAAGGAGGCCAATAAATCATGCAAAAAAAAATCAGGCAATCTAAAATGTATATGAAAAAGGGTATTGCAGCACCAAGGGTGAGGTAGGGTGTGCTGTGGAGGCAGATGAGGGAAGGGTGAGTCCTTGAGGCAGGAGCTATATGTGCCTAAGGGGACACGGCAAGAAAATGGCAGCAACGTATATTTTTCTTCCCTGATAATCTGTACTTTTCTATGAAAACTGATTTGCCTCATCTTCTGTATTTACTTCCACCATGCTTATGATAGACTGTAACTTTCAGAGCATTAGAAATAGTGATGGGCGAATTTGGGGTGTGTCGCCGAAAATTTATCGAAATTCATAAAACGGCGCCGGCATCTCGTTTTTTACGCCATTTTCTTTTTGCCGCCGGCGAATTTTCGCGGCGGTTTCACGAATTTATTTGCCAGTGGCAAATTGTGGGAATTCACCGAAAATTCGCACCTGGCGAATAAATTCACCCATCACTAATTAGAAATAATCATCTGCACATTTTTTCCCATTGGCTCGGAAGAAACTTTTTCATCTATTCTGCTCACTGTATTTCTAGTGAGATGCTTTCTAGCGGAGTATAACATTTCTTTCTATTGCATTAGATGACTCATGGAGCCCTTTTCATTAATTATTGATTTATAGTCTATTCTTGACACACACTATCAAGTTCCTTAAATGATATTGATCATACGGTTGACATTTTTTTTGCGGGTCAAACCACATGGAACCCTGTAGGACAATTGACTTCTTTAAAGTAAATATTGTTTGTTCTTTTTATATTTATTATTGCTGTGATTTTGTGTGTGTGTGTGCGAGTCAATTCAAAGATAGCTTTCCTGTTATTGTTTCGTTCATAATTGTTGTTATGAATGTATAACTGGATGAGTTTCTTTTATTAGTATTGGGAAATGTGATATTCATCATCTTATAAAAGTGTTGTGTTCATGCATTTTTGTAGATTAATCATAAGTTTCATGCTTTCCCACTACTCTTTCTTTCAGACTGTTTTTTATCATTTCATTAATATCTGTTCTTCTTCCAATGAATACAGAGGTCACTAGAGGATCATATAACAAATATTACTACCTTTCAGTGGAGGGACAGAAAATGAGAAAAAAACTGAGAAAGCATGCTAAAATTCTTGCTCCCTTCAATTGTATAAAGCCACTCAACCCAGCAAATTTTGCACACTGACAGTTTCTCTGACAGGAGTATACAAAACACACAATTTTAACTTTATGACAACCACTTCATATCTACAACTATCAATATGATAGTCTATTAAAGATCTGTCCTGATGATAGTGTAGGGGCCCCTACGGGTTAATCTGCCCTGCAGCTTTAAGGCCCCCACGTTTTTTTTCTTGGAGTGATCTGCCAGGAGAGAAATGACACTCCCCTGCTACACTGCTATATAGTGTGTGTAGTGAGTGGCCACTTCCTCTTTGGCCTTTGGATGGTGATCCAGCTGGGTGTGCTCAGGGAAGCCTGGGTACAGCTAGGCCCAGAAAGGCCCATGTGCTTTGGAGAAGAAGTCGGGGACCAGGAAACCCCGTGAATGAGGAATAGTTACACTAGGGCAGACTTGTCATAGTCTCTCCAGGAGAGAAAGGCAGAGAGGTGAGAGAGAAAGAGCAGCTGAAGCTCCAACAAGGATTTGCAGTAAGGGAGTAGATTCCCAGAGGCTCTGTGTGTTGCCTCCAGTCAGGGACCTCAGTGAAGAGGGACTGTAGGGTAGAAGCTGCTTTCCTGACAACTTCCAGGAGGGAATGTGTGTAATACTGCAAATGCCTAATGGAGATCTTTCCTCTGTGAGAAATGCCTAATGCCTGCAGCTCTGTGTGAGAAGTGTGCTATTGCCTCAGCTCCTGCGTGAGTACTAAACCTGATGTCACTTGCCTCGTGCATAGTTAAATAAACCGTTTCTGTTTTACTGGAAGAACCTCCTGGCACCTCCTAGGTGTTACAATAGCTAACCTCGTTCACAGGGTTTCCTGGTCCCCGACTTAATCTCCAAAGGTACAGGTCCCTTTGGGGCAGTGGCTTTACTAGAGCCTTGGTGATCCCAGGCTCAATGGGAATCACCTATCTGGAAGGACACCGGGAGCCAAAGAGGAAGAGGCCACTCCTTTCCAACACTATATAGAAGTGTGGCAGGAAGTGGTCATTACACCCTTGGCCAATAACTAGTGGTGTACTATGTAAAATGTTACAAGGGCTTATGCCCAATAACAAAGGAGAAAAAGGAAGGTAGGGATTTAACTCTAAAGGGGCATAGCAATCCTATAGGTCCCTACATTTCACATTTCTGGAGCATCGGTCTTGAGAATGCCCATCTGAGGCATATAGTTTGCTGCAAGTGCAGTTGCCTTGGGCCAATATTAACCCATGTCACAGCCCCAGGCCAGAAAATCGATTCAGTGTTTTAATGACTACATTACCAAGTGTGCAGCTTGTGTTCCATGCTTACCAAAGATAGACTAGAAAGGTTACTTAGATTCTAACCCACTTACTACTTACTACTACGAGCGGCCCCAAAACAATGATATAAGAGTAGGGATGGGCGAATTTATTCGCCATGCGCGAATTCGCGGCGAATTTGCGCGATTCGCGCCGAGCGAATAAATTCGCGAAACGCCCGCGAAAATTCGCGGTAAAAATTCGCCGGCGTCAAAAAAAATTTTTTTCGAAAAAAAGTCGCCGGCGCCAAAAACGGGCGCCGGCGCCAAAAACGGGCGCCGGCGTCGGAAAAACGGGCGCCGGCGTCAAAAACGGGCGCCGGCGTCAAAAACGAGACGCCGGCGCCGTTTCGCGAATTTTTCGCCGTTTCGCGAATTTCGCGCGAAATTCGCGAATTTTTCGGCGAAGCGAAACGGCGCAAATTCGCCCATCACTATATAAGAGGGGTGGTTCAGAGGTAACTGGCACAGAATGTGAAAAAAACAAGAGGTTAAATAATGAGTGAAGAAAGCATAATGTTATGTACACCCAGTACATGTAACCATTTAATAACCAGTATCAATAATAACATAGCGGCCATTCAGCTACAATGTATTTTATCATATAGTAGAGCAGCAAGGTGACCACAAAGGGTAAAAAATTCTGGTCCATAAATAGATCATAATCCATAAATAGTCAAATCTTGGAGTGGTCCTACAACCTTTTCCTTTTTGCATTTTGTATTTTAGAAGATCGATTCTGTTCGAAGTTTAGCAGCTATGCTGCAGGCCAGGCTTCCATGTAGTTGTAGCACCCCCACACCCGTGCCTTTAAATGGTGGCCCCATGCCTTTGGAAATAGGTGTTGGTCTGGGCAGTCTTTCTCTCTTAAAAGCCACAGACGGGGGAGGATTAATCTCATGGAACCAATGCTGTGGTCTAGGTTATCTCTCTCCTTTGAAAGCTAATGGCAGGGTAGGACCAAGCAATATGATTGAAACAAATGCCCAGGTCGGGAGACCTTTATTTCAGGTAATGCTTTCATGCCGGGAAGCTTTAGCAATTGAGTATGATGACCAGAGTTAAATAGTTAGGGACCACCATATGGGTTTTACCTTGATGTGGTATGGTGGCTTATTCATTTTATTATCATCCTTTTGTAACTAAAAAAACCCTGTCTTTGTAAATACATGCATCTGCATAGATTACTTATATGACAGGGGACCAGGGAATGTGCATTGATTAATCTCTCTTCTTTTTCTCTAGGATTTAAATATTGCCTTGGGGTGAGGTTGCCAATGTCCTATTTATCTAATAAAATGTGAATAAATGCTGTGGCCATTTTACCCTGTTTCTGGCTCCTGGTGTTCATTAAGATATGTAACAATGGGCTTCAGTGAGATGGCTAAAGGCAAAGGGTCAGTTAAGGAGTCATCTTGTCATGGTCTTAAATTTCAAAGCTAGAGTCTCAATCTACCATTTCTACATGAGGGGCCCATTCTACTATCTTAGGGTAAAGAGAGACACGTGAATCAGAAGATGCATATTCTCTAAACTAATATTTCCCTATTCCAGCAGATTATAGGTTTTCTTGAAATAATGCACAGCACAAAACACCTGTTTATTTAACCAACACTGCAACTCAAATATTTTAAAAGCAAACTTGTCAAACAGCTGCCAAAACTTTTCTTAAAAGGATTGGCATGGAAAGGTAGGCAAAAAAATTGCAGCATTTTAAACGAGACTTGAGATGCCATCTATTCTTGATCTTAAAGGGATCCTGTCATCGGAAAACATGTTTTTTTCAAAACGCATCAGTTAATAGTGCTACTCCAGCAGAATTCTGCACTGAAATCCATTTCTTAAAAGAGCAAACAGATTTTTTTATATTCAATTTTGAAATCTGACATGGGGCTAGACATTTTGTCAATTTCCCAGCTGCCCCTGGTCATGTGACTTGTGCCTGCACTGCTGCTGTTTTTCCTTCTCAATGTAACTGAATGTGTCTCAGTGAGACATGGGTTTTTACTATTGAGTGTTATTCTTAGATCTACCAGGCAGCTGTTATCTTGTGTTAGGGAGCTGTTATCTGGTTACCTTCCCATTGTTCTTTTGTTTGGCTGCTGGGGGGGGAACGGATGATATCACTCCAACTTGCAGTACAGCAGTAAAGAGTGATCAGAGCACAAGTCACATGACTTGGGGCAGCTGGGAAATTGACAATATGTCTAGCCCCATGTCAGATTTCAAAATGGAATATAAAAAAATCTGTTTGCTCTTTTGAGAAATGGATTTCAGCGCAAAATTCTGCTGGAGCAGCACTATTAACCGATTCATTTTGAAAAAAATGTTTTTTCCCATGACAGTATCCCTTTAAGTTACATGAGGCGTTCAATGTAGTGATGGGCGAATTTGCGCAAAAATTTGCGAAAAATTCGCGAAACGGCGCCGGCGTCTCGTTTCTGACGCCGGCGCCCGTTTTCTCGACGCCGGCGCCCGTTTTTTACGCCGGCGAATTTTTCCCGCGAATTTTCGCGGGCGTTTCGCGAATTTATTCGCTGCCGCGAATCGCGCAAATTCGCCGCGAATTCGCGCCTGGCGAATAAATTCGCCCATCACTAGTTCAATGTCTTCCTTGTAATCAGAACAATAAGCACATAATAGTATATGTCGCCATTGCCCTGGGTTTCTCTGCGTTTCATTTTGCAGGAGCACTTTCCGGCTTGAGCAACAAGTTTTATATGCATAGCAAAGTGATTCTTTTCATTCTCTATTACTTTGGGAACTTTCTTTTTATCTATATCTAGGCATATTATGTTGGCGCTGTTGCAGTTATAGCTTTTTATAACCATAATTGATTTCCTGCTAGAATGCATGATATTAAATAGTGAAAAATACAATCAGGACGGGTGCTTCAATTTGTAATATTTCGTTTCAGATTCTTTTGTTCCACCGTTCAACTAGATGTAATTTTCTCTCAAGCCGTTCCATTTTATATGCCTACACTAGGTTTAAAATCATTATTTTAAAGGAAGTGCTAGGGCTTAGATGTTTAAACAATATTTAATCAAGAGTGTATTTGCTTTAGATGTTCATGTTTAATTGTTTATACATTCATTATTCTGATCATTATGCCTCCTAAAATAAATCTGTATTCATGATGCTCTCATGGTAAAAAATCAGAGCATCTTCAAACATTTTTTTTTATTTCACCCCCCCATTAAACTTTTCATTATCTTCATTGTTGCCTTATAATCACGTTTTCATTCTGCCTACCTGTGTCTGCTGTTCCTCCAGCAGTTATTTATGACTGTTTCTTGTTACAGTAAGTATAGTGAAGTTACCGGGGCTCATTTACTAACAATGGGAACATTTGCCTCTGTTCAGTAAACCATGGTAATTAGCTTTGCATAATTTGCTTCTTGTAGAATGCACATTTTTAATTGGTTGCTATGGGTTACTGCTGTTGGACACAATTGTTCACTGTTAGTAAATGAGCCCTACACCATTTATTATTGGTGCTAGTTTCATGCTTGTTACTAGACAAAAGCCCTTTTTTGCCTCCTCTACTTCAGTTTCACACTGAGCCATCATTTAACTTATTTATTAGCTGTCACTTTGGAAAACTACCATACAGCCAGTAAGTGTTGATATTTTAAAGGAAAACGATACCCCCGAACAATGTAGGTCTCTATAAAAATATATTGCATAATACAGCTCATATGTAAGACCCTGCTTCATCTCAATAACCAATCATCATAATAGCATTAGTATGTGCCATTGCTTAATCCTAAATAGAACATTGTCATTTTAAGAAATAAGGACCACCCCCTAAGAGCCTACAATTCACTATGCACACAAACAAACCATACATGTTAGGTCACATGAGCCAATTAACAAAGTTCTGCATTCCACACTTCTTCCTGTTATAGTTGGAGCTGCAGTATTTCTTGCCAGGTGATCTCTGAGGCAGCACAGTGCATGTAATAAAATTATGAATCAAGGTAACATGTAAAGGAGCAATATCTACTTAATATGCCACTTAATATGGTATAAACTGTTGCATTTTGGGGGTATAGTTTTCCTTTACGAATATTATCTGGGGTGCATTGAGAGAAGCCAGATGGCACTTTATAATTCCATTATCTAAGTGGAACCCCTTGTGTAGCATTTGTGAAATTTTAAAGGGCTGTGTTCTCTTATTAGCATATTAATAAGTTTGATACACTTACAGAAAGATAGGTATATAGGGTTGTTATCAGTTTGACATTTGATGGAGCAATGTCTGATAATAAGAAGCAGGTGTATGACTCTGTGTATGACTGGGATCAGAGGGATGCCTTTTTTCCAGTTGTACTTTGCACTGTAGCACTACTATTGTTGTTATTCAGCCAGTATAAGCACCTGAAGGAAGAGCTGACATTGTCAATCATTATAGGTAGTATATAGCTCATTTATTAATGGTACAGGAGCCAGTGCTCAAGTACTAAGGAATACAAAACTGCACTCATACAAGAAACAGTAACACCAAAACCTGAAAAAGTATCAAAGTAATTAAAATATAATGTACTGCTGACCTATAGTGGTACAAGTTGTGGGTTTGCTTTAGAAAGACTACAATAGTTTATTATAAACAAGCTGCATAGTTATGGGGCTGCCATTTAATTGAAAAAGAGGAGAAAAGGCACATGTTACATAGCAGATAACAAACAACAAACACCATTGTATTCAACAGTGCTTATCTGTTATCTGCTATGCAACCTGTGCCATATCTCCTTTTTTTCCAGCTTGAATGGCTGCCCCCGTGGCTACACAGAAGCTGTTTAATATAAACTATAGTGTAATTTCTAAATCAAACAGGTCAGTTTAACCAGTACACAGTAACAGTATACTATATATTAAATAGTTTAAAACACTTTCATGTGTTGATGTTACTTGTGAACACTAGACCCCATACAACTGACAGGTTCAAGGGGGGCTTTGCACCTTGTGCAATGCTACAAATCTGTCTTAAGGTTCATAAAACTGTCCCAGTGAGCCCCATTGCTCTCTTACTTAGGAGGTCTTAATTTAGTTACATATGCCAGAATAACAACTAATGAATTTTTTTTTTATAACTAAAATCATTATGTATCTAACATAGAGACATTTTACTGTCTTCCTAAATTGCACTGTAATCAGACACGAGGAGGGAGGACGTACTGTTTAGTGAGTTATAATTATCCTCTGAGAATACAACCCCAATGCTGCTGGGCTGCAGCTCTAAATATGCTTTGACACCTCTTGGAGTACTGTATGTTTGAGCATGTAGGCTAGCAAAATTGTAGTAAAGTTTATGGATGAGCATGTATAAAGTCCTTTTCCATGTGTTATTAAACAGGAAAATGCATTGTGCAGGAACTGAAATGTTTCCATACACAGGTCAACAAAGAATGCTATCCACCCTCCATCTGATCAGCACCTATGTCAAATAGATGGAGAGTGTATGAGGGGGTCACTGAGTATGGGTGCCTTACACTTTTTCAAATTGTTCAGACAAAGAGTGGAAATGATCAGAACAGGAGTAAGTGAAAACAAGCTGTGGCTGTCTTAAAGGGATCCTGTCATCGGAAAACATGTTTATTTCAAAATGCATCAGTTAATAGTGCCACTCCAGCAGAATTCTGCACTGAAATTCATTTCTCAAAAGAGCAAACCGATTTTTTTATATTCAATTTTGAAATCTGACATGGGGCTAGACATTTTGTCAATTTCCTAGCTGCCCCTGGTCATGTGACTTGTGCCTTGTGCTTTCTGGCAGGCTGCTGTTTTTCCTTCTCAATGTAACTGAAGGAGTCTCAGTGGGACATGGGTTTTTACTATTGAGTGTTGTTTTTAGATCTACCAGGCAGCTATCTTGTGTTAGGGAGCTGCTATCTGGTTACCTTCCCATTGCTCTTTTGTTAGGCTGCTGGTGGGGGAAAGGGAGGGGATGATATCACTCCAACTTGCAGTACAGCAGTAAAGAGTGATTGAAGTTTATCAGAGCACAAGTCACATGACTTGGGGCAGCTGGGAAATTGACAATATGTCTAGCCCAATGTCAGATTTCAAAATTGAATATAAAAAAATATGTTTGCTCTTTTGAGAAATGGATTTCTGTGCAGAATTCTGCTGGAGCAGCACTATTAACTGATTCATTTTGAATTTTTTTTTTCCCCCCATGACAGTATCCCTTTAAGTCTACAGGGAAGTGGTGGTGGTTTAGGCTTTAGGAAGAAAATCTAACATGTTTGGGCAAAATGAGACACTAACCCAGGGCTAGCCAACCTAGAGACTTCACAGCTAAGCATACTTGCAACTAAGCATAATCTAAAACGTGTTCTTTTCATGTAAATGCATTTCACTTGAATCCAGTTTGCTTTATTTTTTATTATCATCCTGTAACACCTATTAAGGAATAATAATCAATGTCTGCTTTCAATGTCTGAGGGCATTTCCCCCCTTTTTTAACTATGCAAATGCAGCTTAAACTAATTCTTCCCAAAAGTATAAGCCGAATATGTGCAATTCGGAAAAACAACCTTTCAAAATTGCAATCACTGCACATCAAACTAGAATTTTATTGTTAGAAGCTGAGGGAAATTGACCATTAGCAGCAGCGACATTGAAGAAAAACTAATTAAGATGTTATGAAAAAGGCTTGTTAATTGAATCAGGAAAATTGTATCTATATTCATGGGGAAAAAGCGAACCTAGGAATTCTTGTAACTTCAATCTAAAACATACGAAATACTGTGCATTCAGTCTGATTGCTGCTTTGCTGTTACGTAGGAAAAGCAATTGTTGCTATATCTCTGGCTAAGTACATTTAGACAGACTTTATATTAAAGCTCTTGAAGTTCAGGATGCAGTTCTCACTTACTGTTTTTTGGTGCACACATTATGTGCATTCACATTATGTGCATCCACTAGTAAAGGCAGTGGAAATATGAACTCTTGAAATAACCCTTAACAACTAACCAGATATTTGGTTTCATTATTAGAGATGTCGCGAACTGTTCGCCGGCGAACTTGTTCGCGCGAACATCGGGTGTTCGCGCTCGCCGGAAGTTCGCGAACGTCGCGCGACGTTCGCCATTTTGGGTTCGCCATTGTTGGCGCTTTTTTTTGCCCTCTCACCCCAGACCAGCAGGTACATGGCAGCCAATCAGGAAGCTCTCCCCTGGACCACTCCCCTTCCCTATAAAAACCGAAGCCCTGCAGCGTTTTTTCACTCTGCCTGTGTGTGCTGAAGAGATAGTGTAGGGAGAGAGCTGCTGCCTGTTAGTGATTTCAGGGACAGTTGAAAGTTTGCTGGCTAGTAATCGTTTTGATACTGCTCTGTTATTGGAGGGACAGAAGTCTGCAGGGGTTTGAGGGACATTTTAGCTTAGGTAGCTTTGCTGGCTAGTAATCTACCTTCTACTGCAGTGCTCTGTATGTAGCTGCAGTGGGCAGCTGTCCTGCTTCTGATCTCATCTGCTGACTGCTGCAATAACAGTAGTCCTTGTAAGGACTGCTTTTATTTATTTTTTGTTGTTTTACTACTACTACTACTACTACTACTATAAGAGCCCAGTGCTATTAGTCTAGCAGTGTTGGGGAGTGGGACTGGTGTGCTAATCTGCTGCTCCTAGTAGTTCAGCAGCACCAACTTTAATTTTTTTTTTTAATATTCATTTTTTTTTTATTTTACTTTTTTTATTTTACTACCGCTGTAGTAGTGTATAAGTTGACCTTTTAGGCATTATTTGCCCTGTAGGCATTATTTGCACACTGTTTTCTTCAACCCGCCATCGAGCTGTGTGACCTTGTTCACATTCTGTCTAAATATCCATAATATTACCGTCTCCAGAAAAAACACCGGAGTCACTTTTTTCAAGCAGCCATAATATATTTTACGTAATCCGTATCCACCGCTGTAGTAGTGTATAGGTTGGCCTTGTAGGCATTATTTGCACACTGTTTTCTTCAACCCGCCATCGAGCTGTGTGACCTTGTTCCCATTCTGTCTAAATATCCATAATATTACCGTCTCCAGAAAAAACACCGGAGTCACTTTTTTCAAGCAGCATTCATATATTTTACGTAATCCGTATCCACCGCTGTAGTAGTGTATACGTTGGCCTTGTAGGCATTATTTGCACACTGTTTTCTTCAACCCGCCATCGAGCTGTGTGACCTTGTTCCCATTCTGTCTAAATATCCATAATATTACCGTCTCCAGAAAAAACACCGGAGTCACTTTTTTCAAGCAGCATTCATATATTTTACGTAATCCGTATCCACCGCTGTAGTAGTGTATACGTTGGCCTTGTAGGCATTATTTGCACACTGTTTTCTTCAACCCGCCATCGAGCTGTGTGACCTTGTTCCCATTCTGTCTAAATATCCATAATATTACCGTCTCCAGAAAAAACACCGGAGTCACTTTTTTCAAGCAGCATTCATATATTTTACGTAATCCGTATCCACCGCTGTAGTAGTGTATACGTTGGCCTTGTAGGCATTATTTGCACACTGTTTTCTTCAACCCGCCATCGAGCTGTGTGACCTTGTTCCCATTCTGTCTAAATATCCATAATATTACCGTCTCCAGAAAAAACACCGGAGTCACTTTTTTCAAGCAGCCATAATATATTTTACGTAATCCGTATCCACCGCTGTAGTAGTGTATACGTTGACCTTGTAGGCATTATTTGCACACTGTTTTCTTCAACCCGCCATCGAGCTGTGTGACCTTGTTCACATTTTGTCTAAATATTGATAATATTATCGTCTCTAGAAAAACCACTTGAGTTACTTTTTTTCAAGCAGCATTCATATATTTTACGTAATCCGTATCCACCGCTGTAGTAGTGTATACGTTGACCTTGTAGGCATTATTTGCACACTGTTTTCTTCAACCCGCCATCGAGCTGTGTGACCTTGTTCACATTTTGTCTAAATATTGATAATATTATCGTCTCTAGAAAAACCACTTGAGTTACTTTTTTTCAAGCAGCATTCATATATTTTACGTAATCCGTATCCACCGCTGTAGTAGTGTATACGTTGACCTTGTAGGCATTATTTGCACACTGTTTTCTTCAACCCGCCATCGAGCTGTGTGACCTTGTTCACATTTTGTCTAAATATTGATAATATTATCGTCTCTAGAAAAAACCACTTGAGTTACTTTTTTTCAAGCAGCATTCATATATTTTACGTAATCCGTATCCACCGCTGTAGTAGTGTATACGTTGACTTTGTAGGCATTATTTGCACAGTGTTTTCTTCAACCCGCCATCTAGCTGTGTGTATTATCGTTTCCAGAAAAACCAACTGAGTTTTTGTTGTTGTTGTTGTTTTTTTAAAAATAATGCCAGGCAAAGGCAGGCCGCCACGCAGAGGCCGTGCTAGGGGCCGTGCTGCTATGCAATCCTGTGGCCCTAGCAAATTGCCCAGTTTTAAAAAGCCAATGACCCTGAACTCCCAAAATGCTGAAGAGGTAGTTGACTGGCTTACACAGCACACCCCATCCTCTACCGTTTCTAACTTTACCACAACATCCTCCTCATCCTCCACTGCTATGGCCACCCCACGTAACACTTCCTCCACCACCGGTGCCCCTTCTTCACTGGGGTCAGAGGAGTTATTTTCCAATGAGTTTCTTGAACTGAGTAATGCGCAACCATTATTGCCAGAAGAAGATGAAGGAGATGAGGACCTTACACCAGATTTAATTCTGGCAGAGAACACGATAGAGATGGACATAATGAGTGATGAGGAGGAGGTCCCCGCTGCTGCTTCCTTCTGTGATGTGTCAGAAGAAATTGATGCATCTGAGGAGAATGATGATGAGGAGATTGATGTTTTGTGGGTGCCTAGTAGAAGAGAGCAAGAGGAGGGTAGTTCAGATGGAGAGACGGAGAGTCAGAGAGGCAGTAGGAGAATAAGACTTAGAAGAAGCAGGGAGGACAGCCCGCAGGGATCAGTAGGGCAACAACATGTATCGGCACCTGTGTTCAGCCGGCCAACGCACCCGCCATTGCCGCCAATACCGCCAACTCCGCCAACTTCTACTGTTACCGCCAGATCGCACACTTCCAAAAAGTCAGCAGTGTGGGATTTTTTTAATGTGTGTGCCTCTGACAAAAGCATTGTAATTTGCAATGAGTGCAGTCAGAAACTGAGCCTTGGTAAGCCCAACAGCCACATAGGTACAACTTCTATGCGAAGGCACATGAGCGGCAAGCACAAAGCACTTTGGGAGCAACACCTCAAAGGCAACAGGCAAACTAAAAGCCACACTCCTTCTGGTCCAGCATCTTACTGCTCTACCTCTGCTCTCCTTGACCCGTCTGAACCACCCTCCACTCCGCCTTCCACCTTGACCACCTGTTCCCATTCCCAGTCATCTGCCACCAGCCAAGTTTCTGTGAAGGCCATGTTTGAGCGTAAGAAGCCAATGTCTGACTGTCACCCCCTTGCCCGGCGTCTGACAGCTGGCTTGTCTGCACTCTTAGCCCGCCAGCTTTTACCATACCAGCTGGTGGACTCTGAGGCCTTCCGCAAATTTGTAGCAATTGGGACACCGCAGTGGAAGGTACCCAGCCGCAATTTTTTTTCTAAAAAGGGAATACCACACCTGTACCAACATGTGCAGAGCCAAGTTACCGCATCTCTGTCACTTAGTGTTGGGCCAAAGGTCCATATGACTACTGACGCATGGTCCTCCAAGCATGGTCAGGGCAGGTATGTCACCTACACTGCCCACTGGGTGAACTTGGTAATGGCTGGGAAGCAGGGAATGGGTAGCTCAACAACAACAGTGGAGTTGGTGTCACCGCCACGGATTGCACGCGGTTCTGCCACCACCTCTACTCCTCCATCGCTCTCTACCTCGTCTTCTTCTTCTTCTTACTCTGCTGCTGGGTCCTCCTTCTCCTCCTCCACACCTGTGCACCCCCAGCTCCCCCTAGGCTATTCGACGTGCCAGGTACGCCGTTGTCACGCTGTCTTGGGGATGACGTGCCTGGAAAGCAAAAACCATACCGGATCTGTACTCCTGTCATCTCTGCAGTCACAGGCCGATCGGTGGCTGACCCCACACCAACTGCAGATCGGAAAAGTGGTGTGTGACAATGGAAGCAATCTGTTGGCAGCGTTGAGACTAGGCAATTTAACACATGTGCCCTGCATGGCACATGTGTTAAATTTAATAGTCCAACGTTTTGTCTCCAAGTACCCAGGATTCCAGGACGTTCTCACCCAGTCCAGAAAGGTGTCGGCCCATTTCAGACGTTCCTACACAGCCATGGCACGCCTTGCTGACATTCAGCAGCGCTACAACATGCCAGTCAGGCGTTTGATTTCTGACAGCCAGACTCGCTGGAATTCAACGCTCCTTATGTTGGAACGTCTGCTGCAACAACAAAGGGCCGTCAACGAGTACCTTTTTGAACTGGGTGGTAGGACTGGATCTGCACAGCTGGGGATTTTTTTCCCCCGTTACTGGGTGCTTATGCGCGATGCCTGCAGGCTCATGCGACCTTTTGAAGAGGTGACAAATATGGTCAGTCGCACCGAAGGCACCATCAGCGACCTAATACCCTTCGCTTTCTTCCTGGAGCGTGCCGTGCGACGAGTGACAGATGAGGCTGTAGACCAGCGTGACGAGGAGCTGGAAGCGCACGATTTCTGGTCGGAATCACCAGAACGAACCCAGGCACCTGCTGCAACGCAGGGAGAGGTGCCAGAAGTGGAGTCAGAGGAGGAAGGTGGCTTTGTGGAGGAGGAGGAGGAGGACCAACAGGAGCAGGCTTCCCAGGGGGCTAGTGGTGACCTTTTGGGGACCCCTGGTCTTGTACGTGGCTGGGGGGAGGAGACCGTGGATGATGCAGTCCTTGATAATGAGGAAGCGGAGATGGATAGCTCTGCATCCAACCTTGTGAGAATGGGGTCTTTCATGCTGTCATGCCTGTTGAAGGACCCCCGTATCAAGAGGCTTAAGGAGAAGGACCTGTACTGGGTCGCAACGCTACTAGACCCTCGGTACAAGCATAAAGTGTCAGAAATGTTACCAACATACCACAAGTCCGAAAAGATGCGGCATTTACAAACCAGCCTGCAAAACATGTTGTACAATGCTTTTAAGGGTGATGTCACTTCAGGAACTCATCAACATTCCAGGGGCAGAGGTGCCAGTAATCCTGCCACGAGCACACCTGCAAGGACAAAGCCCTTTGGCCAGTCTGTAACGTCAGACATGCAAATGTTTTTCTGTCCAAGGCAGCGCCACAACCCTTCTGGATCCACCCTCAAAGAACGCCTCGACCGGCAGGTAGCGGACTACCTGGCATTAACTGCAGATATCGACACTCTGAGGAGCGATGAACCCCTGGACTACTGGGTGCGCAGGCTTGATCTGTGGCCAGAGCTGTCACAATTTGCCATGAACCTCTTGTCTTGCCCAGCCTCAAGTGTGCTCTCAGAAAGGACCTTCAGTGCAGCAGGAGGGATTGTAACTGAGAAGAGAACTCGCCTAGGTCACAAAAGTGTCGATTACCTGACCTTTATTAAAATGAATGAGGGGTGGATCTCGGAGGGTTACTGCACGCCGGAAGACTTGTTCTGACTTCTATGCAGCTGTCCTTCTCTTCAAGCCTCATGACTCCACACACAGCTGTCCTTTAGCGTCCTCCTCCTCCCTCCGCCACCGTTACAAACTAGGGTGCAAACCCTACTGGTTTAATTTTTTCTGGCCTCTGTGCTTCAGTGGCTGCGACCAAAAAAATGCCTATTTTCTGCATTTATATGGCATAATTTTTCTGGCCTCTGTGCTTCAGTGGCTGCAACCAAAAAAATTTATATTTTCAGCATTTATATGGCATAATTTTTCTGTCAACTGTGCTTCAGTGGCTGCGACCAAAAAAATGCATATTTTCTGCATTTATATGGCATAATTTTTCTGGCCTCTGTGCTTCAGTGGCTGCAACCAAAAAAATTTATATTTTCAGCATTTATATGGCATAATTTTTCTGGCAACTGTGCTTCAGTGGCTGCGACCAAAAAAATGACTATTTTCAGCATTTATATGGCATATTTTTTCTGGCCTCTGTGCTTCAGTGGCTGTGGCCAAAAAAACTGGGCAAACAATGCCTACAAGGTCAACGACGTTGACCTTGTAGGCATTGTTTGCCCAGTTTTTTTGGCCACAGCCACTGAAGCACAGAGGCCAGAAAAAATATGCCATATAAATGCTGAAAATAGTCATTTTTTGCCATACGTTGACTCAACGTATATGGCAAAAAATGACTATTTTCAGCATTTATGTGGCATATTTTTTCTGGCAACTGTGCTTCAGTGGCTGCAACCAAAAAAACTGGGCAAACAATGTCTACAAGGTCAACGTATGGCGAAAAATGACTATTTTCAGCATTTATATGGCATATTTTTTCTGGCAACTGTGCTTCAGTGGCTGCGTCCAAAAAAACTGGGCAAACAATGCCTACAAGGTCAACGTATGGCAGTTGTTTAAAGAGAACAGTAGATTACTAGCCAGCAAAGCTACCTAAGCTAAAATGTCCCTCAAATCCCTGCAGACTTCTGTCCCTCCAATACAGAGCAGTATCAAGCAGATTACTAGCCAGCAAACTTACTATCATCTGTCCCTGAAATCACTAACAGCTCTCCCCCTACACTATCTCTTCCAAGCACACACAGGCAGATTTTTCAGATACATTTTTGCCCTTGATCCCCCTCTGGCATGCCACTGTCCAGGTCGTTGCACCCTTTAAACAACTTTAAAATCATTTTTCTGGCCAGAAATGTCTTTTCTAGATGTTAAAGTTCGCCTTCCCATTGAAGTCTATGGGGTTCGCGAACCGTTCGCGAACCGCTCGCATTTTTGCGCAAGTTCGCGAATATGTTCGCGAACTTTTTTTCCGACGTTCGCTACATCCCTATTCATTATTCTAATCAGTAAATTGCTTTGTGGTTATAACTTTGTGCAGATGTACCTAATAAGACAACAGGCACATGTATTAACTGCCAATTGTGTTGCTAATTTGATCCAATAAAATCATACCTGCTCACTTGCTAAAATGTTAAAGAGGACCTGTCACCCAGACACAAAAAGCTGTATAATAAGAGTAATTTTCAAATGAAACATAAAATCCACATTTTTTTTTTATTAAAGCATTCATAGCTGTTGTAAATGAATTAAAAAAAATCTCAGCTGTCAATCAAGTGGTGCCTGCTCGTCTTAAGCATAGAGGCAGGGCAGGCAGTAACTTTCACTTTCCATTCAGCACTTACTAGATGTCACTGCACTCCCCACATTCCCCCTCTCTATTTACCATTTTATTGTGTAACCAGTGCATGGGGATGGACATCAGGTCACCCATTCTACTGCACAAACAAGATTATGAGATGATGCAAGGCTTGCTTTAATAAAAGTGTCCACAAAATGGTGCCTGCCTGTTTGCTATAATTATGAATTCACATACAGAAGCAAACAAGATTCAAATAATTATATAGTGTAATTCAAGTTTATTTTGCTTGACTAATGTGATTACATTTGGGATTTGGAATAATCTTTTGAGGTCACAGGTCCCCTTTAATGCAACTGTAGATCACTACAGCTGGAGCATGGAGCATGGTGGTGATCACCTAAGATGATAAGCCCTTTGACAAAACAACTAGAAATCCAAGCTTACTCTGCTCAACATCTACAAGGACATCTGTTTTATGAATATTTACAATTGCAAAGACAATATTTCTGGGTCAAGTAGTAATGTCTCTGAAGTTTAACATGACATGAGTGTGGCAGATTTTCCTTAAACTGTTTCTTTTACTAGAAGATTGGAGAATGTGTACTGTATACATATTGTCAAGGGTCAAAGAATGCTGGGAGTAAGTTCAGAATGCAAAATAATCATCCAGTGAGAGTAAATTTGACTCCATGTTCTTGCAATTGGAGTTGGAATATAATATAATGAAGCCAAGATAAAGGGAACGATCAACAGCTGTAGCCTATGCTAATGGAAGATAAAACATTTTGCAGAGCTATTTAGTGAGTAGTGATTCTGTGTTCACCTATTAAAGCAAAAGACCCTTGAATGCTACAGGGGTAAATTCTAGCAGGTAGAATTGTCTGGTCACCTGTTTAAAAGCAAACATCTTATTGGTTGCAATAGGTTACTGCTCCTGGGCAAATGTATTGGGGCAGCATCTTGTCTTCACTCATTCTTCTGTCCTAGTGTGATTAAGGGTCATAAACTAAATTCCCCCACCTACTGTACTTGTGTGAGTCAGGAATTTCCTGACCCAAATCCAACCTAACTTGTCCAATCAAGAGAATATTTTATATTTATCATAGACTTGCACATGATCCACCCCCTGATGATGTCAGAGATGAGCAGGTTAATGTCATGGTGATTGTATCCAGGGGCAGGCATAGTGCACATTTACACTAAGTAGTGGGGAAGGCTGCATCTGAAAGTTTGGGCCACATCCACTCAACCTAGATCCCCTCCACTTCTCTCTGCTGCTACCCAGCACTGACCCCTCTTCCTCCTGTCAGGCACCGTCCCCTTCCTCCAACCTGTGTGCAAGTCTTAATAGCCGGGAACAGCACTGGGAACTGACATGCATCTTCAGTGCTAGTAGGTAGGCTGAGCGCATGCCACCCCTCAAATTCTGCTGCCCTAGGTCCAGGCCTTTGTTGCCTTGCCACAAATCTGGGCCTGGTGGAATATGAGTAACCAATAATGAGTCTTTTGTAAGATTCAACCTTATTTATATTTCCCTTACATACATACATGCATGTGCTGGATGGAGCAGAATATACAATTTGAAGTTGTCAAATTGTAAACTCTATTGAACAGGATCCTCTTTACCCCTTGTATCAATTGTGAATTTTGTGGTCACAGCCTCATTGCATCCCCCAGCTTAATGTTTTTAAAAATTAGAGGTGAGCACAACTTTCCCTTGTTTGTAGTATTTATATGTAAATATTGATACATTGATCCCCTGATGAGGAAGCCCAGGGGGCCCCAGACCCCCCAGTCAGTCGACCAGCCCAAACATTAGTCCATTTAGAGTTACAGATATACATGTATGTATTAAAGTTTCACTGTGCCACTTATGTATTTGCATTGAGAACAAGCCATCTCTGATATTCAATGTTCTTGTCTCATTTCCTCATTATCATACTTTCTAATCTGGCTGCTGAACAACTATTTATAACATATATTCTCTTTCTAATCACAGTGTTCCTGTATGACTCATTTTTCTCTATTTAGTGAGTAGTGTGAGCAAAATAAATTGTTGATGTGGACCCACCCTCCCTCTAACTTATATCAAGAGTGTATGAAATGTGTTGGCAGTATCTCCTGGCTCACCTTAACTTTATTATGGGGGTTGAGTATGTGCTGTAGTACTCACTAGGCTATAGAACAATGAAGTGTTCAGATTAAACAATATATTGCGTATTGTGTGTGCTGAGCTCTTCTATAACCAGAGGGTCAAGACATGGGCCCTCCAACTGGACGGATTATGAAGCAGGGTTCCCCGTTCTCCACAGGAAAGACAGAGGGAATGTTGAATGTTATAAAATATTATCACTGATCCACTGGCATAGAAAAAAGGAGAAAAAAGGTATTGAGTGTGTGTAAAGATCTGTAGGACAGTGAAAAGATGTCTGCAGCTGTCAGAATCACTTTATTGTGTAATCATACACCTTCAGTCAACTTGCAATCCCTCTATATTCCATTAAACTACAAATGATGCCGAAACATGGACAGCATTATGAAGGAGGACGTCTGTATGATGCCATGTTTGAAAAGTATTTTAAAAGAGAGAGTCATGTCAAAGTAGAACACAGAATACATCAGATTATAATATGGATAAAGCACCTTGGCAATTCCTTGTAATAATTCAAATTCTCATTGCACTGTATTTCATTGAATGCTTCAGTGGTAGTGAATATGCCTAGGAAAATTCAATAAATTCATTCACTATACTCAATCACCCTGTTGCTCATAAATAAAATATACATAATGTACTATATCCTTTTGCAACTCTTCTGTAACATTTTGAAACATTTATTTATTGTTGACATAGAAACACAGTTAGAAAGTTAACATGACATCTGAAGTGAAGACTACAGCTAATGTATTCAAGTCCTGTAAGAATTAACATTTATTTCTAGGCAATACATGCAACTTGAATTCAGTGTGCCACAGGAGAATTATATACTTAAATAAAAAAAGAACAAAAAAAGATTAAAAATATACACATATTAATACTGGGTTTTATTTGCAGGTGACTATTATTATAAAGTTAAAGTGAAACTTTTTTTTTGCACATTGAAAACATCTTTTTCCCCCCATCATTTTACATTGGGGACAATATCAAAATTGCAACTACTAATAATTGCTGGGCACACAGAGTACAAAAGCTGTTTTAGCATTCATCTGGATCCTTCAACAAGTGAGATTTCTATAGGCGTACAAGCGAATAAATTACAGCATTTCACACAAATGTTTGATTGTAAATTACAAGGTCAGGTTATATTAACAATCGTACACAGAAATTTATCCAATCAAAATTCACAGGATTTCTTTATTTTTCCGTCATAATCTATTTTACTAAGTGCATTCCAGGTCCACCTTACATATTACTTTCTTTTAAGAATCATTCAACTCAAGAATTTCATTGAATTAGATATGTTTATACAAGAGCAGAACTTAAAGGCTGCGGAAAAGAACACGAATGCTAGATGGAAGCTAATGCATAACAAATGTATATTTCTGAACCGGCAACTCTTTTGCATTTATTATAAGGTTTACTGGCCTTCTCTATCTTCAGAAACAGATTTTGATTAGATCGGTGCTGGAGGACGGAGAATTTTTAACTATTATGGCACTTGCCAATTAGAAGTGAATTTGAATGTGTTTCATTCTTGTAACCTGCTGATATAAGTCATGTACAAGTATAGGATCTATTTTCTGGAAACCCTAGTTTAAGCAGTTCTTAATTCTTATTTTTTGACCATTGTTCTTCTGTAATAAAAAAGCTGCACATTGTAATTTATTGAAACTAAACTAACATAACCCCATTATGGAGAGGTTATGACCCCTTAATTAGTGTTGTTTTAAATGTTTTCATTTTTTTTAGCAGGGTAAAGGTATGGTGAATGTGATCCAAATTACAGATCCCTTATCTGAAAAACCCCTGGAACTGCAGATTGTGAATACAATAATACACCCTTTACCTGTACTTGCTGTACCATACTAAATATCTTGTTCAGGCTAACAGTATTAAATGAAATGACTATATGTTGTCAAGATTAACCCATAGCTTCCCAGTTTTTGAAAAACTGCAACTTTCATCATCCTACTGTATGTCAGCCACGTCCATATTGGACAGCTATAACTGGAGTTTCTAATATTTTTATTGCTTGCACTCTGTTTTCCAAACTCTGAAAATTTCAATTGCGGGGCCCTTATTTATCAAAATCCACATTTTTGATAAAAGTACAGCCAAACTAGAAACTAGAGTGTTTTCCCGATTTTTTTCTGGAAAAGCCAGATTTTTTTAGATTTTTGCCTGAAAATCTCAAATAGTCAGATTTTCGAGGCAATTCCAGCGCAGACTGCAGAAACTTCCAAATAGGATAGGAAACTCTCACATTTCCTTACATACAACCTTGGTAAGTCTGAGATGCTGGATTTTGGGATTCTGACTTTTTCCATTCTCGGGGTATAATTTTTCAAATGTTTTGCGTTTTTGCCATTCAGACTTTAATAAATGACCCCCCCAATGTTACTACCCAAAATAATTGTTAAACTGTAGCTGAATGAAGAGTGGAATTTTTTTTTTTTTAACTGTAAAATGTATGTTTTGCAAGATAGTCCTTCCAAGTGGTAACTAATATATGAAATCATAAAACAATAATTTTTCAGTGCCGCACTTGTGAGCTGCACAGGATTTCAAATAGATAGTATTTAAACTGCATGATTAAGAAATCCACATTCCTTCATTGTACATAACTTATTTAAAACTGGATTTTAATTCCATCCAAAAGAAAAATAAAGAAATCTCTAGTGAAACTTTAATCCACACCATTACATATGTGACAGTTTTTTTACATATAGCTGGAGTGGCCTACTGAAACTAAAAGCTTGACATTAAATAACTAAGCCAATATGCATTCTATGTCCTTATCATCTATATGTAAAATAAGATTAAATGTGCTATATACAATATGCCAACTAAATAAGTCAGAGTGAGAGTATGATGTGCTGGGATCTACTGTATTTAAAAAGATATTATCAGGGGTTTAAATAATGTATGTTTAGTAAGTAACAAGCGCAGTGCTAAACTATTTAAACCATGGAATAGGACCATTGTTCTACTGTATATTTAGTAGAAACACTTTTTTCATGTGACAAATAGCAGTGCTAGTCAAGATATATTCAATTCTAAACTAAAATCCAAGTTTCATTGACTTTACTCCTCTACATTTTTTATAGGGATTGTTAAGCATTGACTATATACATCTGACACACAGAAAGACGAAAATAGCTGCTATATAACATATTTCTTAGAGCTGGTGCTCGTGTACACATATTGAATTATTCCCTGAACCTGGTGTTTTTTGGCAAGGGGTGAAGTTTGCCAGGGGAATAACCTTCACTGAATCTTTATTAGTACAGTGTCTTTCACACGTGTTGTAAAACTGAGGTCGTGGAGCCCCTTTGTCAATATCAACCTTGGTCCCAGGTCTTCCAAGAGTGTGCACTCCATCAGGTCTAGTTCCTCTTCCGAATCCTTGCTGAAATCCAAATGATGGCAAAGGAGGATTAGATTGTTGGTATTGCATTAATGATGGTGGCATCCAGCAGTTATCAGAGTGGCCTAGGATAAGGCATTCCTGTGTGCAGGTCTCAGAGGCTTCTGTCAGTGCTTTTTGAAGGTTGACTTCAATAGCTGAAACAAATAATAAACATTAACAATTAGCAATTCTTTATGCAAGTAAGCAATATTTTCTAAATTTCTTGAAAATATTATTGTAATTAATCTGGACAGGAAGTGTGAATTGTTGTGAAGCCATGGGGTAAAGATGTCAAAGCGGCATTGTACATAGATGATAAACTGTGTCACAGGCCCCCCTGCTCTGTTTAGGGATGGTTTTTCCACTTTGACATAAATCTTTACCACGGCAGCTTCACAATTTCTACTTCCAGTTATGTTCATTGAAAGATTAACACCTGCTTCAATAAAAATCATGGTACCATTGTGACTGTATCATGCTTTCACACATCTGTGAGTTCCAGCGAACACCTTAAACACCTGAAGTTCAATGAAACCCTTGTGATTGGATATTGTTGACTATACTACCCTTACCACTTCAGTTGAACAGAAGAAGCCACTTGAATGAGTGGTGAAATGTTTCAAAAAAAATTCTAAATGTTCAGTTGCCTCTGAACAGTATCAATTAAATACTGAAGTTTAAAGAGAGGGAAATGTAAAATCACAGAGGATGAAGGACAGTGATTCTAGTTGTTAACTACTACCCAGGCAGGTGCTCCTCTTTTTTTAAAAAAAAATACAGCCAAGGATATTGTTTACTGAGTGTTGTGCCATCATCTTTTCTGGTCTTCCAGATATCCCCCATCAGGTTTGGGTAAACATATTCACAGTACAGAAACTTCCTTGAGAATTCTGCACTTAGCATGTACCCTATTAGAACTGGTTCCTGCACACTTGGGAGAAAGAAAATAGTGGTGCAGTGCTCAGCAAACAGTGACCTGGGCTGGCACGTTTTGTTAAATAAAAGGAGTGCCAACCAGGGATAGCAGGCAGGCTGCTAGAATCAATGGGGGGGCACTTGGCATCCCAGTTATTTTTCCTTTCTTTCTACAGTACAATTCAATTAAATAAGTTTCTTACATAAATATTTTTATAGGTTAATCACAAAAACAACATTTCTCACTGAATTTCTGGAGTTTGCAGTTCAAAATAATGCAATTAAAAATGTTTATTATATAGGTATATGTGGTTTATTCTTTTACTACAAAATGTATGTACTTTCTCCCATGAGGCAGATGTTGATCATGAATAATTTTTATTGCTTGTATTGTTTACATTTTTAATATATTTAAGGTAGTGCATATGCTACAATAGATTGTATTGTGTGATATACCCCTTCACTACAACATATAGCCAGCATAGGGCAGGGTATGATTACATTTAATTTTCATTTGTCAATCTTATTTTTGAACATTTCAAGCTAGAGGTAAAAAGGAATTCTGTTTATTGGGAAGAATTATCTTTTGAATTACAATGTCTTTGAACCGCATGTAGAATAGAGATCAAGAAATTCATTACTGAGTTTTATGTGATCTTTTGATGTTGGAAATGTAATCATTTCACAACTACAACACTGTTACTGAAACAACAGAATATTGTTTTTTTTTTCTGAGCATGCAATCTTGTTGATTATTTATTATGCACCAATATATGTTTATAAAAGGCATGTTATAATATAGGAAACATTAAAGTGAAAGTGACACTGTTATGGCCCATCTAAAGCACCTTGAACCGAGAATGGTGCCTACCAGCATTGTTATATATTCTGTGTTTATCTTAGTGTACCCATTGTTGTAGCCTTCAGTTTCAAAGAGTCAATTGCCACATCACAATCTTAGCATCCCTCTTCATCCTCTCTAGGTGCTGACCATTTACTGTACTTCATGTGCTCCTCCATCTCCCCAACAAACACAAATATATGCTTTATCTCTGCACGTGTCTTTCACCTGCCGATAGTACTTAATAGTGCTCCTTTTCCTGTGCCACAATTAACATGCAAACATTTTGAAAAAGGATGAAAGAACACTAAAGACAATTTCTAATGAAGGCAACTACATGGCACAAAATATTGGCTTGTAGTGCATTCTGTTGCTTTGCAGTTATACTAAATTCCCCATTCCTCTTAAGCTTGGCATCAGAAATGAATTAGCAAAAGCCAAATGTATTTTTTATATAAGGTCAATTAATGAGTAGTGTTTGTAGAATGAAATATATTGAAATGAAAAATTGCACATTGTATCAGTTAATTAAGTTGCATGATTTGCAAACTATACCTTACCATTAAAAGATCACCAAAAAATAGTTTTAGACCATGCTCATTTTCTCTTTTAATATTAATGTGCTATAATGTTTAACGTGATATATTTAGATCATGGTAAAAGTTGCAAAGATTGCATGACCAAAACATAGTAAGTAGTATTCTGTATAAACAATATCAACATATGCTTAGTTATTAAGCATAAGAATCTTACTAATTTAAAGCATTCTGTTAGATTCCCCCAAAACAAGCTATTTTGCAATAAGATATATTTATTTTTTTCCTGATAGCATGCTTAGGCACCATGCATACTTCCTATATTTCTTAAGATCTCTTAAAATTTTAAATTTATTGTTCAAAAAAACAATAAAAATCTCTACTGCAAAACTTTTTCCAAGTAAAAGTTGTTGAGGTCCAGGAGAAGTCATTGGGAGCTGCTCTGATCTTATTGCAACAATTTAAATCAGTTTGGCCTTTTAGAGGTTTTCAGATTTTTTTCTTCATTAGAAATTGTCAGAAAAACTAAAATGATTCGAAAACTGAGGTATTTGTACTTTTTAGCGCTTTGTTCATTGCCTTTTTTTGTTTTGCACTTTTTATATTAGGATCTTTCAATAAATTCAATGACAATCGTGATTTTAGACTTTGTGAGTTTAGTTGTGGTTTCAAAAACCTCGAAAACCACTAAAATCCGACCTTCAATAAATAAGCCTACAAGTCCTTTTGTGTTAAATCTCTCCAATATTTTGTCAAATACTTACAAACTGACAATTTAAACCCAGATAAATATAACAACTAAGAACGGGTTTGTTTAAACAGTACTTATTTC
Source organism: Xenopus laevis (assembly GCF_017654675.1). NCBI lineage: Eukaryota > Metazoa > Chordata > Amphibia > Anura > Pipidae > Xenopus > Xenopus laevis. The sequence continues at coordinate 68,993,754 of NC_054386.1, forward strand.
AACTTACTACTAACAGATGTTATAGATGGACAAGCTAAGCTTAAGACATATGCCTCAAAAAATGCTACTGTCAGATAACTGACTTTTTAAAATCAGCAAAAATAAAGTTGATTTGAATCTGACTACTAGGCAAACCATAAATATTTTGTAACACAATTGTAAAATATATCCTTAACCTATAAACCTAAATATCAGTATTTTCAAATTAAGGGGGATCGGCCAAGAAAAAAGCAAGCAAGACCATTGCCTCAAATAATATATGCTGTTAGAATATGTCCCTTTTATTTAAACAAAAACATTTTTTACACAATAATTTTAATCTGACTACTAGGCAGTATCAAACCAAGATCATTCTAATCAAATTAGGAACAAAATTGTTGGCGCTAACACCAGAAAGCAATTATCATTGGTTTACAAAATTTGGGACTTATTACATTACTACATAGACTTATTAAGTAATCATGAACGAATAACTTCTTCTAGCCAATCCAAGAACTTCACATAGACATCAGAGAGAGCAGAAAACTGAAATCAAACTGATTATGCATTTTACCCTCTTGTGCAGATAACACTTAACAGGATAAGTAGCAAAAATTTATTAAACGCAAAAAGGTACTAATATTGGATCACTTCATATCTTGGAGTAGAACATGATTTAATTTATATCACTCAGGTGGTTTTGTTTATTACCTGGATTAGATGTATCAATACATGCTTACCAATATGGTTACATTGTGTACATGTGCAGAATAAAGTTTCCAGCAGAAACAACCCTTGGTTTTGCAGTCTTTTGGTTGCCACAAGCACTTTGGTGAAGTCCCACTGTGCTCATAGCACTAGCAGGGAAGTTTAATAAGGAATCATTTCATAAATTAGAGTCACTTCTGTTTGTTGACAGAATTTTATTGGCCCTGCTAGCAATGTATTCACATAAGAGCTCTGTTTTGATGTATGAAATCTAACTCAGTCATAATATAATTAAAGGTAATTTGCTTAATTGTATGCTAATTGTTGCATGTTTTGTTATAAAACAAGGCTCTGCATAATTGTAGTTGGTCTTGAAATTTTGTTATAAGGATGGGCAAATTTAACCTCTTTTGCTTTGCCAAAAATTTGCCCCTTTTAAAAATTCAACGAAATGCATCAAGGTTTATGGGGCGACAAATTTATTTTGATGCACATTTTTTTTTTCCATTAAAGTCTGTGGGCGTCACACGGTGAAAACATTCGCTCATCCATAGTTGTAAATTGTGTTTGATCTTTTGAAGTTCTCACTTTGCACAGCATTGTTCAGTGTTCTAAATTAAAGCTATGGCAAAATGACCATCAGTCTTGTAACTTGTTCCCCCCTCCATTTAGGCTTTCTGAAATTATTTAATTTTACCAGTACTGTATATATGGAGATAGATATATCTTTAAAAATAAAACTAAGCATGTATCATTTGTGTTATCAAGACAGGATGACTTCAGTAAGCACTTGCTGATTGCTAAATTTATTTAATTTTGCATTCCATTTGTGTTGTCTTAAGGTTGATAGCTTACTTTTTCATCTGAAAGTATACAACTTTGATTTTGGCTAGGGCAGAACCATTCTGCAGTCAATCAAAGCATTAATGCAACAATATATGTGAAAAAGCCTTAATGTGAAATGTCTAGAAGAACCATTTTGTCAGAGAGTTTATATATATATATATATATATATATATATATATATATATATATATATATATATATATATATATATATATATATATATATATATATATATATATATATATATACTGTATATATTGCTCAAAACCTCAAAAAAAAATTTTTGCAGTGTTTTGGGCATGCCTAATGAGCTTGTTTTAAAAAAAAAAAAGAGGGGTGAGAAGTTTCAAAATATTTTTTTCTATATTATAAAGGTAATTTGCATAAGTACAATACTGAATGCAATATATTATTAACATCAGATTATTACTGGACTATTGTGCTAATACACTTTGGTTCTGGACTTTTTTAAAGCTCATTGTTGTTCTTCAGAAATTCAGATATTTTGCAACCCTATAGATTTTAATACACCAGTCCTGTCTGTCAGAAACTGCCCTTCAGAGCTCATGCAATTTTATATTTATGACTTCTTTGATAGTGTGCCACCACCTTAACTTCTTCTGTCCTCTATTGCTTTGCCTGAGCTGAAGCTGGATCTACACTAGTATATTCAATATTTAGTTTTGACTATTTCTTGAGCAAACGTCACATATTCCATGTACTAGGCAAACATTTCCATAAGTATTGTATAGTAATTGTATGGGGGTTAAAGAGCCAAGGGCTTTGGTGAAGACATTATAGGAACAATGGTAGAGGATAGAAAAGTGTTTTTAATACTGTGATATAAAAAGAATGCTACCATTTTGATGTTTTGCTTTTTTTGTGACATTGCCTTTAACTTCCTTGTGTCCAGGATTTGCATTGTTTTAAAGGGAATAATCATTAGTGTAAAGTTAATTGGCAGATTTCAACAAGTACAGTTAAAAGGCTAAACAAACAGAACCTTGAGGCTGACACCTCCTTGATCCTAATCTGATTGCTTCCACACTCACGTGTGATTATCAAAGGACTACTGTACTGTGTTGCACAATTGCCATAATTTGGATAGTTGAGTACTGATTTATGGTCAGTTATGCTTGAGTGGAATCAGTTTGCAGCAAACTACATGATTTATGTATACTGCTTTTAAAAAGAAGAATGATTATGATGGCAATTAGGCAATGGCTAGATCTACATGTGTGATTGGTGATATTTTCGTTTATGCAGCAACAGCAAACATTAGCCTTGACCCTCTCACTTATTGTAGAATGTAACATTCTTTCATACCTCCCAACATTTTGGAAGTAAAAAGAGGGACAAAAAAAATTTTTCCGCATGTAGTGCAGCAATTTTTTGAACACACCCCTTTTTGTGGCCACACCCCCTAATTACCATGTTTGTTTTACAAAATTTGGCAGGTTATGAAAGTTTGAAAATATTTCTCCTTATCTAAACTGTGTTTTTGTGTCTCAAAATTGTTACAAAGTATCTTATTTGCACCTGTTAGCTGTTCTGGGCTCTCTGCTAAAAGCCAATTAAGTGAGAAACTTTGTTTCTTTTTCTAGCTGTTCAGTGCAGCGAAAAGAGGGACTTTCCAGTACAAATGAGGGACTGCGGGTTGAGCTGTCAAAAGAGGGACTGTCCCTCCGAAAAAGGGACAGTTGGGAGGTATGTTCTTTTCTACTGTATGTAAAGTACTAGCAAATCTAGCAATGTGGAGTCCACTGCCATTTATTGCTATAAATATATATATATATATATGTAAAGTCGTAGGATGCCTCAGCACGCTCACCAGTGATTTCAACATGGTGCTCTGCCACCTTAGGGACGCCATCTCATCCCCATATAAATAAAATCTTTAGAAATAAGAAGCCACATTCAGGATTTTCTTTGCAAAAAGAATAGGGGTAATAGGGATTCCACATCACCCTGCCATAGTACAAAGACATCATCGATGTATCTCCACCATGCTACACAGTGCATAGTGAAGTCCACATCATGATAAATGTATCGATCTGCGCTAAGCTAAATGAGGTACATCCGTCTGTCAATTTTTCTCTCACATTCTATATTAGTAAATCAATTATCTAGTGTGAAGAGGTTAGTGAGTGATACACAGGAATGACAAACACAGGAACATAAGATGTGTCAGAAATTCAGGGATAGGGTTACCTGGAAAAGATTATTCATAGAGCCCAACATAGGGTGAATTATCCAGGTGAGAAAGGCGTATACAAGACAGGCGTATACCCTTTGTTACCCAATTTTCACCATATAGTGAGTCGATAGGTAAGATATTACGTAAACACTGGTATATCTTAAGATAAGCTTATCCAAATATACTAGGGTTTAAATCTACTCACCTGTTGTCCTATTATGGTACTGGAAAGTATACCACCACTCAAAAGTGGTGGTGATCGAGAACTTAAACTTAAGAAAAGAGAGGTGTGGTGAATAAACAAATTAAAATCGCTACATCCTTCTGGCCTCAACCGAGATTATTATCTATATTTATTCCTATAAGAGTCTGCATAGTTGATATGTTTGAAATATAAAAATTTAAAATGAAATATGTTGATTGTCCTAAATATTGTGTACTGACATTGTTAAGGATGGTTGCTGTGACAACCGAACACTGATACAATGATGTCACTTCCTAAACTCCCCTTTAAATACATCAGGTGGAGTGAGATGTGTTTTTTAAAGCTTGATAAAGGGCAAGTACATTGGCGGAAACGTTGCATTTGTGATGTGAACTTAATATATCCTTTTGCAAAGAAAATTCCGAGTGCTGCTTCTTATTTCTAAAGAATATATATATATATATATAAACACGCATGTGTGTGTGTGTGTGTGTACATGTGTGTATAAATTGGTGTAAAATTGTGCTAATGCCTTTAGATTTGATTAAAGGCATCTGTGCTGAAATCATCTAGCTTTCAAATGTGTGAGCACAGTTGAATATATAGTGATGTAAATTAAAATGCATTAAATGTTATTACATGAGCTTATGTCCATTCTCTAATTGTATCGAGACATTTATTATACTGCAGTGGGATTTTTTTGCAGCTTCAAAAAGCTCATATTTTTATGGGTAACATCAAATGCCCATTAAGGTTTCCAACCACATATTAGTATGGTTCTTCAGCTTCCCACCCAACTAATTCTAACTATAATATATATGTATATGAAGGGGAAGATTTATCAAGGTTTCAAAGGGAAAATTCAAATTTTCAAATTCAAATTTCGAATTTGAATTTTTGAGTAGTTACAAACTCCCATGAACTCTGAAGTCAACCCTTGATAAATCTGCCCCAAAGTGTAGTAATATAACATTGGTATGGAATCATCTTTTATTAATCTACAGTAGTGTATTGCAGTATAATGACAATCCCAAAACTTTTGCTTGCAGAGCATACATACAGGTTCATTTATCAAACTTTGAATTTATATAATATTACACTTTTTCTACTTCAAATAGACCCTAATTTAAAAAAGTTTGAATGCTTGTATATTTATTTTAAAAAATTCCTATGTAAAAATTTTGACTTAAATTTGATTTGATTTTTTTTAATTTTCAATGGGGTCAAAAGATTAGAAAAACTTGCATCACCAGCAACATTTAGATGGCAAAGTTGCAAAGTATGAGCATTACGAATTCCTTGCACTTAATTTAATAGTTTTAGTTTAGAAAGTGTAGTTTATCTAAATGTTGGCTGCTCACCTCCATAGAAACTCTGCTCTACAGGATGAAATTACTGATTTATTATATGACCATTTAGTTTAATCTCATATATTGAGTTTGATAGAAATGAATTCCTACAAACTGTGAACATATTCATAAGTGAAGATGGATAAAAGGTCTATTTTAAATAAATGTTCTTTAGAAATCATGATAAAACATGACACCTAATTGCCATTATAAAAGTCTTCTAGCATGATATTTTTAATCATGTCACTCGGCAGGAGATAAGTCCTCACTAGATAATCATCACATTGGGTGAGGAAGTTCTCGCAATAGAACATTGGACAGTTCTTTCATTGAAGTATTAAAGTAGAATCATAACTTTTACCACAGCACTGTTATTTTTGGTGTAAATACTGCAGAGGAAAATTAAGCACAGTGTGGCGTGACACTCTCTTATGATTAAAACATTAATTTGTGAAGATACTTGATTGGGTTTAGTTACGTTTTGTTCATGAAAGTAAAGTGGTTGAGCAACAGTGCAAAGTACATGATTAAAATTGTGTTGCATGAATATATCATCATAAGTATAAATTTAATAAACTTTGCAGCAGAGTTAATAGTTATTTGTTAAGAATAGAATATAATGTATATCAGGAATGCAAATATTAGAAAGGCTGATAATATTTCTATGGATTTTGAAAAAAAGGAAAACGTTATTGTAGTTGACTCAAAATTGTAAGATTAGGATTAGTAACCAACGGGCATTCAAGTGAACATGCAAAGGAGAGGAGGATGGAATTAGTTTAAAATAGACTCATTCTTCGTAGTTTTAAATCTAAAGACTAAAGAACTATCTTGGAAGGTGCCATATTTTCACTATATTCTAAAGCCATCTCCCTTTAGAACAACATTCCATTTTGCTGAAATGAGAGTGGAATGGAATTACAGTATATAATCTTTCCTCCAGTAGAGTGAGTAGGGCTCTCAGCTGCAGTTTAACCCTTGATAAGTTAAGTAAAATATGTCTTCTACAAATGAGAAAGATGATATCTATAAATATAAAAATAAAGTACAATTCAAATCAATAAAGGTAATTCTTGGAACAAAGAGGGCAGTTTAAACTCATAAACCAGCACTTTCTCACCACGTAAGGGATGCATTTGATTGAGTATTTATAGGTGCCACTGCAAGCTGTAAAGCAAAAAGTGTAGGTAGCCAAAGTGGGGAATAGAAAATTCAGATTAGAACAAAACAGTGCAGCAAAATGAGTAGAAGTAACTTTGTTAGCCTTGCTAAACCAGTGGCATTTAAACTGATGAAAATACAATTTTAAAAATCAGTACAGGTGCTACACAATGGAGTAAACCCTTTGAAATGTTCATATTGTATGTTGTTTACATAGAAATCAATTTTAGCTTAAAGATTTAATCATGCTACACCAAAATGAGGATGAGCTACTTTCTTTCCACTAATCTTCCTGTTATGTTTTCCCCTGGGAAAACCCTATTCATCACTATGATGGAGAATGATTCCCTCTACCTATATTGGTCCTACTGATGAATCACTAGCCAGAGCATGGTAGTCATATCCTATATATACTGTACAATCCTAGAAAACTGTAAACATTATAGTGATAGTGTACATGTGCTGTTTGTATTTGTGTTCATACATTTGTGAATTCATGGGATTTATATTTTGTACAGTGTATAGCACCTTTTGCTACACCATAATAATGTCTTTGTATTAGTCAGGTTGACTGATGATAAACAATATCTGATCCTGTTGCAAAGCCATCCACAGATGATAACCACATTGCAGATGTACAAATTCTATACACTCATCAAACTAGAAAGAATACAAATCTCCTAGAAAAAAAAAATTGACTGTAACATAAGTTATTGCCAGGAAATATTACATTTTACTCAAAATTAATTATTCATTCTCAAATTAATTAATTACTCTCTTCTAGGTAAACATTATGCTCAATTATCCAAGTATTAAGTGAAGCAAACTTTGTAATTGTTTTTTGATTAGAGCTGTCCTCCTTGTACAGGTCTTTGCTTGTACCATCTGTATTACTTTGCCATCATTCTGTTTACGCTCTGCATATGGTCTTCTCTTTAATAGTTTAGGTCCTTGACAGAAATGTCTATGGTCTCTATTAAAGTGTAGTTCTGTTCCTTAATAAAAAAAAATCATCAAAAATTGCACCTACATTCCCAGGTCCTATTATCATTCATCCACCTATACTGCTGTGTTGATTTTAGTCGAACCCATAAAACATTGCTGCAAGGATCTGTGCACCGGTTATGATATGAACAGAATTTCAATTTTGCTCAGGGTATTAGACACTACCCATGCAGTGTCATGGCCTCTGTTGTACGTAAAGTACAGCAATTACTTTCATGGAGTGAGATTATCCATGTTCTTTGCCCTGGGAAATATTATAGCTTGCAATACCTTATCTGTATAACATATTCTTGATCATTTAAAAGAGAAACATTGTTGTCATGCTATAATTTGTTAGTCTGATATAAGCATTATAGCTTGCATTACCTACAAAATAATTGCCAAGATTTATCTTTTATAAGAGATATTTGTTTTGTATGAGGTTTTTGTCTAAGTGGTCATTGTGCTTAATTAAAAATAATCACAAAGTGAAAGAAAATATTCTCCTACATTCAGAATTCAGAATGACTTTTCTACAAGCAGTGGGATATCTGCACATGTCCAGCTTGTGCCATGAGAAATTCATGTCTGCCAGCAATTTCTATTTTTCAAAGCATTGCACAACTGAAAAGATATGTGTCCAAAAAAGTGTTCTTTCAAGGTTAAACTAAATAAAAAAACATTATCGTGCTAGCGACATATGGACAGTCCTGTTGACTGCTTAGCCTTCTTATTTCTACCAATGGAAAATGTTTGCAACCCTAAAGCAGGACTTTTATTAACCAAGAATAAAAGCTCTATAAAAGAAAGCTATGCCTGAAGTGTCACATTTTGTTTTTTACAAACTTTGCAAGTCACTCTGTACATACAAAGTGTCACATCGGCAAAAAAAAACAAACCTCTAAGCAGATCAATCTCTTCAGCTTCTCTTTCAAAGCATTTATAAAATAAATTACACAAGACCGCATTCAGAGTGAATTTCATCTATGTTATAGAGAGCTACAGATATTGAAATACTCAGAAAATACTCAGAAAAACTAGACCAAGGTTAAGAGGTTTGATTTGTTCTTTTTTCTAACAACCTCTGGGGTTGAAAATATTTTTTTAAGAACAGTGGGAATTAGGCAATTTAGAATGATGGTTCATGTTTTGACAGTGAGAGATTATTCAATGGAATTTTGCTGATCTATTAAGAAAGATCAGACATTTTGGGACAATGGTGTGATGAATATCCCAGTGCAACCAAATTGGTATTATCATCTTCATTTATATTTGAATGTGTACTTGTGTTGGCTTGTGTGCTATTCATTAGAAATGAATGTAGTCTGTAGGACAGCTTCATTATACTTATATGATCATTTACTCTATGGGGCATATTTATCAAGGGTTGAATTTCGAATTGAAAAAACCAACCTAAATTAAGTCCGTTTTCAATCGAATAGGTCCGTATTTGGCTGAATTTGAATCATACAAATCAAAGGAATAGCACATTCCATTTGAATTCAAAGTTTTGAATTCTCAAAAAAAAACTTTGATTGACTCTACCAATTGACTCCAAATAGGTTCTTGAAGGTCCCCCACAGGCTAAAACAGCAATTTGGCAGGTTTTAGATGGCGAATGGTCGAAGTCAAATTTTTAAAGAGACAGTACATGGTAAATTTTGATAATCTTCAAATTCGAATCGAATTTGGATTATTCCCTAGTCGAAGTACATAAAAAATAGCTCAAAATTAGAATTTTTTTCATTAGAAAATTCACCTTAACCTTTGATAAATCTGCCCCTGTGTGTATAACTGTGTTAATTATTGTTCCTCATTTTCATAATAATGACATTCCACCAAATATTGGTATAACTTATGTATCGTCATTCATTTTCTCAGTTTTATTTAGACTTTAGACTTTAACCTGTGCAACTGCCACTGGATACTTGATATTTCTACTAAAAGAAACGTCACATATGATGTCTATTGTGTATTAGGCTCTGCATAAGTAATCTATGAGGGGGCTAGCCTATAAAAGTTATTTAGGATAAACACAGAACTAGGGGGGGCGGGTTTATCAAGGGTCAAATTGAAAATTGGAATTTTTGAATTTTAATATCGAGTTTATTTTAGTGTAATTCGACTAGTGACTAGTCCAAATTCGATTTGAGTTTAAAAAAAAAATGAAATTCGAATTTTGAAATTTTGAAATTTATCATGTACTGTCTGTTTAAGAATTCAATTTTCTAAAACCTGCCGAATTGGTGTTTTAACCTATGGGGGAGCTCCTACAATCAATTTGGAGTCGTTTGGTGGACTTTTAAAAATATATATATATTTTTTAAACTGGAATCAAATTAGATCTAATTTGATTCGAGTTTGCGGGTCTATCCTATTCACCCTAATTTAAAAAAATAAATAATTTTTTAAATAAATTTGATTGGTCAGGTTTGTTTTTGAATTTCGAGTTTATGGGAGTTTTTAGAAACTCCCACAAATTCGAAATTTGATGCTTGATAAATCTGCCTCTTGGTATACAAAACATACTACAACCTGACTGCATTACCATCCATACCCCAAGGATTTGCAGCATACTGCTTACAAGCAGCAATATCAGCAATACAGCACGTCCCAGTATTAGACCATGTAATGCTTTGGTAATGCGTCTGCCAATTTGATATGCTAGTTGTATTACAGAAGCAAAATGTCAATCTCTCCCTGTTATGATACAGTTTGGAAAGTGAAAAGCTAGTGTCAGATGTAAATAAAGCTGAGAAAGATTAATATATATATATACAAACATGGACCTTAACTAAAACCCACTTTTGCAACCTAATTTCGGAACTTCACAGATACAGTATCTGCGCAGTGTTCTTTTAAAAAAAAAAATATTTAATAATAAAATTAACTGAGAAACTTATTTTACAACTTTACCACACAATGTTTTGAGCTTGCATACAAAAATCAGCATTTATTCAGTCTATTACTGAAAGACACTCACTAAAAACATCAGTAAGCAGACTGAGAAAAAAAATATAATAAATCACTATAAACCATAGAAAACAGTTCATAGGTTTTTACAGTAACTAATCTTTTTGAGCTGATCCATTTTTGAACTCATATAAACTATTATTCAATTTCAGTTGACATCTGTTCTGTGCTAGCTGGGAACATTATGCACAAAATATCATTGACTATAAAACGTTATCATTTTTTCCTCTTTAAGTCAAACATATATATTAACTAAACATAACAATATTTTAAAAGCCAAGAATGTATGAGAAAACTTTGTGCATTCAAAACAAAAGTAATAGAATGGTCTTATTTTACTTCTCTCTCATAGTACTACATATTTTGAAATGATGGTGAAATACAGATATGTCATACTAATAGATCTTTATAAAGCAAATTAAACATTTGACATCTTCTTTCTTTTTAATGGAATTTACTCATCTAACATCTTCATATCTGCTCTATCCTGCTTTTCTCCTGTCTTGCCAATCTTGTATTAGTACTTTTTTTCTGAAGACAATTTCTCTGCTATTATGCTGTCAATACAGTATGTGTTCCCTAGGGCTCTTGTGTTTTTTGTTTTGTTTTAATTTCTATTGTGTTTCTTCTCTGACAACATCATATCCAGAGAATACACTGAATCTTTTAACTTGTCCTGATCATACCCTCGTAGTCACATTAATAAGATTTTAATCTGGATCTTGGAATGTTGCTGATTCTGCCTACTAAATGCTATAGCATTTATGATGGGCACAGGTGCTAGAGTGAAAGGGGGTGCAGCCTTAGTTTCCATACCGAAAACAACTGAGCCCATGGTGTTGCTCATATTAAACAATGCTCTGTGCCAGAGTAACAGTGGCTCTTCATATTTGCACATCATAAATATATGGTATTAACAGTCAGTTTGTACAGTGTGTTTGAGGGGAATTTGACCATTAAGAGCCAGTGTAGAGTGCATTTTTGGACAAGGACAAGCTAATAAGTTTGTAGGTTTGCAGTTAGAAAGATCAGAAGATACATACATATAAGGCAACGCAACCTACAAAAAATATTTTTGGTTGAAGATATGTTGTAACTGATCACTAGTTAGATATCTTCTAGTCCCTCTGCACTTCAGTCCCCAACCAGTAGTGTCAAAGTCTGATGCAACTTCTGTTACATCTCTGAATGCAGTCATAGGATTGGAGTCAAAAAGAGTAATTCTACGGCAGGGGAGAACAAAGAAAGGTAACTGTGGGATTGGTAGGGGAATCCTAACAAAAGGTATTATAGAGTTACATATTATTATAAAGTATTTATACAGCAGGGGATAACAAAGAAAGGTAACTGTGGGATTGGTAGGGGAATCCTAAAAAAAGGTATTATAGAGTTACATATTATTATAAAGTATTTCAAATATGGGTCAATTCTACTGTAGTGGCCTAATTAAAAGAAGCATTTGTGATACAAGAGGTAAATAATCAGTGTATTCTATTCATTTCATATGATTTCATCATGTGCAGTTTGGTTGACCAGGTCCACTAGAAATACCACATCAATAGAATAGCAGACGTTTTGGAAACCAAACCCAACCAGAGGCTTGTGAGCAACATTTTGCCCACCAACCCCTTGGATGTTGCTCTCACTCAGCGGTCTCAATGCAGGTGCTTATTTTTTAATTCCTGACTTAAAGGCAAGTTTTGGTAGCATAAAAAACAGGTGTTCTGCCAAACTGAGCATCCTGTAGGCTGCCAGTCCACATAGGGAATACCAAATACTCAATCACATCCCTTATTTGGCCCACAAAGGAATTTTCCTGCATTCTCTGTAGTGCATTTTTGAACTTAGCAGCAATGGACCCACAATAATGCCAGGTTTATTGCATCTTTCTGCACATGTGTAAAATGCTATCCTCCTTGCATTTTTTAGTGTACCCTTTACTAAAGAAATTCTACACTTGAAAGTTTTCTGACAGTGTTCGAATCACTCTCTATTACAGCTAAATACCTCTTGAGTTGCTGGATAAAAGTATCTTGCTATGTCCTCTCTGGCTAAGCTTTTATCTTTGTTTGTTATTCCATCTTTCTTTTACCATGTGTGAGTTTTCAAATTTGCCCATTTGGTGTATTTCCCTTACCTTGTTAAAATGAGTTGACATGTTTCATGATAATTTAGAAAAAGTGTGAGGTCTGTCAGCTCAAGGTCCCTACATGGATTAGAAACAAGACGTTTCATAAAGTTAGGATATATTATGATTAAGTTAATGGTATGTAAGGAAGTTTAGCAGAATTTCCTACTTATGATTTTTTGAAGGGTAGAAGGAAGGAAGGAAGGTAGCTAGCTCTTTGGTCTGTAGGTATGAATATGTCCATATAAACATATACCTCATATTACAGGGTCCTGTTTATGATCATGTACAGTACTGTTGAGGCAGCCTACTCGAGACTAAGCTATTATAGAATATCTGAGGTCAGGTTTAAAGCTATCCCTATATGTAATAACTACCTCCTTTTAAATGCATTGTAACAAGAGTGCAATTTAAAATATATGTAATGTATAATGGCACTTCAATTTTTAATTGACTATGTAGAAAATGACACAAAGCACAGAAACATGTGCTGTAGCATCCAATTAAATAGTACTTCATAAAGAGATCCTAAGTGGGGAACTACACAGTCTATTAAGTGCTCACCTGCCTATTATTTTGTCTGTCCACCCCTTTATCCATTTTGCCATCTATCTTTCCTTAAAATGGTTATTAATATACTTATAGTTAATTCATTATAGCTCACTGCTTCTATTCAAGTTCATGTCAGCAGAACACATTCATCAAAAGGAACCAGGCTTAAAAAGGCAGATTTGGTTTCTGACAGAGAATAATTCATCAGTGCTACGAAGAAACCTCCCACCAGCTGAGCTGTTTGAAAGTTGGAAGATAAAAATGCAATGACTGAGAACTCAAGTAGATGGAGAGAGAATTAAAGACTCACATGAGCAGAGAGAGAGAACACTGCTTTCTGGTCCAAAAAAAGTGAAAATCAAAATTGTTAATATTGATTTTGTTCGTTTTCCACATCCAAATAATTCCCTTCTATAGATGCCAAGGAGCGCCAATAATTCATGAGCATGTTTATCAAAAACACATTTCTAATTTTCTGTACCAAAGAAATGATTATTTATTCAACATCATGTAAACAGTTTTTGACTGAAAGCATACATATTTTCCCTTGTGCTGCAGGTAAATTGTATTCAGCTCAAGATGTCATGCTATCTGCAATAAAAATAGTAAAATGAGTACAAATTATAACAAAAATGCCAGTCCTGTGGTTTTATTCTTCCCACGCACATTATTTTATAGAGTAGTATAATTTACCCCCCAACACATACACGTGCACTTTCCATACAGCCTGAGCATATTTATTTTACACAGCAGGAGACCAGTTATTAGCTATACAGCAAACATTTTTACATTTTGAAATTAAATCATATTCTTTCTATGCCGCTTTTCAGTTAAAAGTTATGTAAACTACTTTGAGAAAAAATATTCTATAAAACTTTCTTGTCAGTCTGAAACCTTACACTATTGTGTGAAAGATTCCTTGCTGGTAAATGCCAAATTTGAAAATTGTCCCTTCGTTTTCACATTGTAGTTTTAAGCTTAAACTAACATGTGAAAAATTAAGATAATTATGTTCAAGCTCTATTAAACACCACTAGAAAGAAATGGAGTGTATTAGAGGTGGTCAAATTATCAGAGGTTAAGTACAAGTATTTTTGCAGAATTTTCTTTGTCTATTAAAGCATTAAGCAGCCATGTGAAAAAGGAAGCTAAGGCTGGACACTTTTAGGGGCAGATGTATTAAGGATCAAAGTGAAAATTTGAATTTTCAAGTTATTTATTTGGTCAAAACTCTCAAATTTGAATTGTGAATTATCCAAACTCGATTTGAGTTTTAATTTGAATTCAAATTTCGAGATTTATCATACTCTGGGCCTTTAAGAACTCAAATTTGACTATTCGGCACCTAAAACCTGCCGAATTACTGTATAAGTCAATGAGAGAGAGGTCCAGGGATCAATTTGTTGAAGTTTGCAACCATCCTGACATTCGATTCAATTCAAATCAAGTTTTTTTTAATTCAAATCGAGTTTTTCTAATTCAAATCGAATTTGATTCGGGTTTTCGGGTCAATTCAATTAGTCCGAGCTGATAAAATTAAATTTTATTAATACATTTTGATTGGTCACATTTTGAATTTATGGGAGTTTTAAAAAACTTACATGAATTGGAAATTTGACCCTTGATAATTGTGACACTTGAATTTTAATCAATGATTGTGAAGGACTTTGTACTACAATACCATAATGGTGAACCAAGTGATGCCAGGTAGAACTGAGTGATAAAGAGACAGAAGAACAAAACTGCAACTGTATTGTTTAGGATATTATTAAGCTTTGATATTTTCACTGGACATGCAAGAGGGCTCACTAGTTTCAACCTAAAGATTGTCTTGATGTGGAGGCCTGTTTATTAAAGGTCAAATTTTAGTAGTTTTAGAGGTTTTTGAAACTATAGTTAAACTCTATTGCTATAGAACTACAAATGCCATGGAATTTATTAAAAGTTTTGGTTATAAAAAATACAAATGGAAAAAAACATTGAACGATACATTTTTACAATGCAATTTTACTAGCGGAAAAAATTCTGAAAACCACTAAAAGTCCAAATTGATAAAAAATAGAATCAGTGCAGGTCCTGTTGACTTCTATGGGATCTTAATAGCTTTTATGTGGTGCAGTTTTGTATTAGAGGTTTTCATAATTTTTACACTTAATATATCTCAAAGTCCAAAAAAAACTACAAATGTTTAGAGAAAAAAAATTTGAATTATGGAAAAAAAAGAATTTTAGTAAATTGAGCCCATGTTGATTTGTTTTAATTCAAATAATACTAAAATTCTAAATTAATATATAAATTAATATATACATTTCAACTCGGAAAAATAGTTGTCTAACGTTTTAATTAATCCTCTTTGGAAATTGTGAATGTGACATTGAACATTGAAAATTAGCATATTAGATATCTATAAGTTATAATTACAGACAGTGTAGTAGACACAGCACAGCTGATTGGAATCAATAGTTATTCCTGTCAGGTTCCAATGTTATTTAAAAACATAAGAACAGAAACTTCATTAATGCAGCTCATTCGTAAGTGTACGTAAGTGTTCTGACACCAGAAAGTAAACCCTTTTTACATCTATCATAACATTATCTTTGCTTGCTATTTATAATTTTGTCATAAAAGTATTTTCCTAATGTTTTTACATTACCTGATGTAAAAATTCTACATGTTCCTCTATGAGGGGGCTGCCATATTAGGTCTGTAGTAGTCAATTAGCATTAGAAACTTTAGAGAACAATTTTAAAAGGGACAATGAAATTGGCAAACAGTCAGGTCATCCAAGTAACAATTACTTACAAAAGCAGACCTATCAGTTGAACAACGATCATAGTGATTAGCAAATCTGACCCTTTTTGCTTTGACAAAAATTAGTGAAATTATGAAAATTCGCCAGAATGCATTGAAGTCTATGTCGCTCGACAAATTTTTTCACTTCTATGGCCATAATTTTTTAGTGTAACGCTGTGAAAAATGTCATTCATCACTAAACATGAAATATAGGTAAACATGTTGATAGAACTGTTCTTTTTCTTGGAAACCATATTACAGCATCAGCCAACACTGTAAGACAAACCATTGCCACAAGCCCTTACGCCCAAGGGACATGAAGACATTTCATGTTGGCTCCTGTTGCAGATAATATGATTTGGATAATAATAACAAGCAGGGTTTAATTTTTTTAATACACCTATCCTCCAGGGAAATCAGTGTAATATTCTGTAATTAAAATCAATATGCTTCCAGTAATTATAGTTTGGGCTCTAAACATCTATTAACTAAATTGATTAATTCAGTGGTGTACTATTTGTCTTTTGCTTTTCAATATTACACATAGGAAGAAAACATATATAATATAATTTAAAAACAGTGTAAGTACTTGAGAGTAGGGTCATCTGATCCTAAAAGGATGTGACCCTTCTTTATTGTAAGACCCTTGATTGTTATCCATTTTTCAATTGCTCAGTGATATATAAATATATCACTAAGGGGCAAATTTACTAAAATTGGAGATAAATGTCTGGAGAGATTTCTGGAGATGTTGCCCTTGGCAACCAATCAGCAATTAGATTTAAACAGCCACTTATAAGTTAGAAAACAAAAGCAAAGTTCTGATTTCTCCAGAAATCTCTCCAGATATTTATCTCCAATGTTAGTAAACATGTCCCTAAGATGAGATGAATATTGTATTGTTTATCTTTTGACTATTAAAAATTAGATTAAAATTAGTGATTTATAAAAGTTTATCAAACTGCAATGCCATGGTAAAATGCCTTCCTTCCTTACAGTATTAAGATCAAAGATGCAATGGGAAGTGTAAAAAAAGTTAAACAATACTTAAATATGACAATATTTGGGAAACCTCATAAACCTTCTCTGAATTGACAGGTAAAACTTAGTGTACCAACTGTTGCTCTATACCAACTGGAAAAGAAAAGTGAATATTAGCACATACAACATATTATCTATGACCTGACAACCAGCTTTGGCAGATACAAATTTTGCAGTTTTTTTGTGTAAGTATACTGTCAAATACATTTTAGCACTTTTATTCCACTAAACTAAAATTGTTTAAGTGATTCTGATTTGCTATATTGTGTTGAAGAAATATGCTTTTCATTCTAATATCAAATAATACAGGAATGAAGCCATTTATAGTGAAATCACTGAATGTCATTAAAAAAGCCCGACCACAGTGTAATTTAAAAGAAATTAAACAGTGCATGTAAATTAGTATTGCTGTCAATACATCATACTAATCTGTTCAGCCTGTTTTAATGCATTCTGCTTTATCCCAATTGAACATGGCTCATAAAATATATTGATTTTATAATTGTTTGGTTTTAGATGAATGAATGACATGGTGAATAATGCAATGACCGTTGAAACATAGTTCAGCTTTCTGGTGGTGATGCCTTTATTTTCAACAATGCCACATCCATTTCAATATTTATATGATTTAAAGGCATTCTTTGCTCTTAAATATCACATTTTATAGATAATGTGAATGTTTAGGCTTATCCAGTATTTATTACATTACTTTAATTTGTAGAGGTATGGAATCCTTTATCTGGAAACTCATTATCCAGAAAGCTCTGAATTATGAGATGGCCATCTGCCATAGACTCTATGTTAACCAAATAATTCAAGCTTTTAACAATGATTTCCCTGTAATAAGAAGCCAGTACCTTATGTGTGATCCAGATTTAATAATTTATCCTTACTGGAGGTAAAATAACTCTATTGGTTTTAACTAATGTAAAAATTATTTTTTAGTAGACTTAAGATATGGAGATCCAAATTACAGAAAGATCCCTTATATGGAAATCTCCAGGTTCCAAGCATTCTGGATAGCAGGTCCCATAACCATATGTGTGTGATGAAACGATTAAGAGATATTAGGGGCTATTTACTATACCCTGAGTTACAAGTGCTAGAGCACTAAAGGTCACAAGTGCTGGCCCTTTGTACTCCAAGATAAGATATGGTCTGTTTCTTACTCTGGAATTAAAATCCGGCAATCTACAGTATAAAGGAGAAAAGACGCATGCAGGGATTCTTCCAATGTAAACTAACTCTATTATTACAATTTTCCTCTTGTTCTGTTAGTTTTCAGTTTGCATGAAAGTGCTAGCAGTTTAGTCTGCAGTTTTGTATGAGACATCATTATCTCCAGGTGACTGGTTAGAATTGTTTTCCTAAAGTGCACTTACACCTCAATAGTATCATTGCAAGCCATACTATACGCTAACAATATTTTATCAAGAAAATCAGCTAGAAGTTCTTATCTTGAAACATTATATGAAGTTTACAGAATTATACTATACCTTTTCTTATTATTAGGGATGAGCAAAATATTTTGCCACGTTCTGGTGAGTTTTGCCAATAAAAAACCACTGTGACCACTATAATGGATAGTTTAAAAAATGTTGCATGGTTTAAAAACGTTTTGAAAAAAGCGTAAAATGGTCAGATTTTTCCCATCACTACTTACTATGCAAATCAGTTGAATTATGACAGTAAAATTAACCATTATGAGGAACAAGTACACTGTAGACCTGACTGGTGCATCTGGTCAGTGAATTTAGTCATGTTTTACTAAGCAGAGGAGAGAAAGGGACAAGGTGAAACAAATTATTGTGAAAAGTCTTTGAAACACTGTAAATTGTTGGTTGAAATACAGGAGTGTGATCTATAAGCAAATACTGTATCTGTTATCCAGAAAGCCCTGATATATGAAAATATACTGTGTGCCATAGAGATATTTTTTCACATATTTGTTCTCTTTCTGTCATAAGACAGTGCCTTGTACTTTATGATTACTAAACTTGTATAAATTCAAACTGATCATAAAACATCCTGAGGCTCATTTATAAACACTGGGCATATTTGCACCTAGGCAGTAACCCATAGCCACCAATAAGTGAGTGGCTTTTTTCAGCCACCTGCAGGTTGAGCAATGAAAGCAAACCTCTAATTGGTTGCTATGGGTTACTGCCCACGTGCACATTTGCCCAGTGTTTATAAATGAGCCCCCCTATGTTAATATTGTTAAAAGTTTTTTAGGCAGGAAGTTCTCAAATAAAAAACCTGCATTTGGAAAACACTTGGCCCCAAATGTTCCGTAGAACAGATGCCATCTAGCCATTTTTTTCAACAAGGGGAAACTTTATGGGATTGTGATTGATTTTTTTCAAGATATCATGATAATCAAATTATTTCAGTCCTAAAATGTATAAAAAAAAAGCTTTGTACACTTCCTGTTTCTAAAAGAATATGTTGTGTTAAGGTAGGAATTCTAATCTGCATTTAAATAGAATTTTTCCAAACACAATCAAAAGCCTCAAGCAACATTAAAAAAAAATTTGCTTCTAGCTCTGTGCTGTATTATGCAGTCTAATCCCTCTATCATAACCCTTGCTTTGCTCATACTGTCTGTTGTCTGGCCCACTGTTATTATTTCTTCTTTTTGCTAAGGGATTTCTGCAGCAAGCAATTTGAGACAGTCATCATATATTCTGTCTCACTGTTATGATAACAGAGAAAGAAACATTTGCCTATTTTCAGTAAGTAATGCTGAAAATGATGCTGGAATTGTATATTCAGCATTAAACTCTAGTAAAAAAAACATTTGAAAAACAAGTAATAGAAGGGATCCCAAAACAATTTAACTTACAGGTTTGTGCCATTTCCTTTCCAATTTTGCAGAGAATTGGAGGAAATAAATCAAATGGATAACAAAAAAGTGATTTAATGGCAGCCTGGAATGGCCACAGAAGCTTTTCATCCATGGCTAACAAATGACCCCTGTTTATTACCTCTTAAGTACTGAAATCATTGTGTTATTCTTGGGAGAAAACAGCTGCCTCCATTTTTACATTTGACTTTCTATGACTAGTGTTAGAGTCTTTAAAGCAATACTATTAGCCAAAAGTAAAACAACATTAATACTAGTTATACATTAAATGGTGTCGGGGCTCCTTAAATAAGAAGGATTTGGGGATTTTTGTGCATACCAAATTGCGTTACTATGGGTTGTGTCAGTCATTGGCTGACACTACCTATGTATAGGTCTCTAATAAGGCCTTGCTTTGAGTATGCAGTGCAGTTTGGCTCCCAATCATTTAAAGGATATAAATAGGCTTATAAATAGGCATTATTTTTTGCTGTGGCTTGTTCTGGTACTGCAATTAGTATTTGCAATACAGTGGAAAATGTCACCAAATTGGAGTCAGTTCTACACCACAAATGTTCTGAAACAATTTGCTTAGCCCTAGTCTCTTTTATTTAGTGCTTTATTGTGCATCCTTGTATACAGACAGTTAAAGGTCATTTGTGAGGTGAAATATATTTCATTTGTAATGTAAATACATTTCCAATATCCAATTCAGCCAGCAGGTGACATCAACCCTTAAAGTTGGCCTGTAGGGGAATTCCCCTGCAGAAGACTATATAAGACTTCCTCTTTGGTCTGATTGAAGATCACAGAGCTAGACCAGGTGACTGTACTCTGTTAAGGCTAGAAGGTGAGCTAGGAAAATGGTTTTAACTCACTTTATGAATGAGAGAAAGTCAGGTTAGCTAGCATTGAAGCATTCAATAGTAGTTTGTAGCCTATGGGAGCTCAGCTGTAGTATGACAGCTTGAGATGAGATGCTTGTGTATAGTATGCTGGACATGACAGAGAAGTAGGGGGGAAAACTTTATTGGAAGAGAAGCCTCTCTCAATGGTTATTGGTGCTCTGCTAGTACATTTCTACATGACAGTGGCACTGTGTGAATGAGGATGTGTGAGGTTCCTCTGGAGAGGTGTTTATTAGTGTACTAATATACTCTGATTCCAGCTTTCTGTGCTCCAGCCTGTAACCTGCCAGCCTGTGAAAAGCTGTTCTGTAAAGGCTGCCTTGGTTCATTGCACTACTTTGTGAAATGTCTACTTCTTACAGTATAGGCAATCACTGAAACATGGCTCTCCCCCTCAGACACTGCTTCACCTGCTGCCCTCTGCTATGGAGGCTTCTCACTTACTCACACTCCTAGACCGGATGGCCGTCATGGCGGTGGGGTGGGATTTCTTCTCTCCCCCAAATGTAGGTTTCAAAATCTAACTACACCGACTTCTCTCTCCTTCACTTCTTTTGAAGTCCACAGCATACGTTTGTTTTCTCCAATCTCTCTGTGTGTTGCTGTCATATATCGCCCCCCAGGTCCCTACTCCACCTTCTTGGATCACTTTGCTGCCTGGCTTCCATACTTTCTCTCCAGTGAGACACCTGCTCTCATTTTAGGGGACTTCAACATCCCCATTGACAACTCTTCTTCTGCTGCCACCTCTAAACTTCTCTCTCTAACAGCTTCATTTGGTCTCTCTCAGTGGACCGACTCACCTACCCACATCGAGGGTCATGCTCTTGACCTTATATTCTGCCACTCATGCTGCCCATCCAACTTAATTAACTCTCCCTACCCTCTGTCTGACCATCATCTACTCTCCTTTCAGATACTGCTTTCACCTGCACCTTCACAACCATCTCTCTCTACCCACACGTACAGAAACCTTAATGCCTTTGAACCACAACAATTATCAACAGTATCAGCACAATCCATATCTCATATTAATACTCTCTCCTGTCCAAATATGGCAGCTTCTCTCTACAACGATGCCCTTTCAACAGCACTTGACTCCCTTGCACCTTCTACCACCCGTCACAGCCGGCCAGCTAAACCCCAACCCTGGCGCACTAGTGTAACACGGTACCTCAGAAGATGTAGTAGATCAGCTGAGCGACGGTGGAGAAAGTCACGAACTGATCCTGACTTCATCCACTTCAAATTCATGCTCTCCTGCTATAACCGAGCTCTATCATTAGCCAAAGAACAATACTTCTCTTATCTAATATCTACTATGCCCTCCAAACCACAGCAGCTGTTTGCCACATTTAACTCACTCCTATGCCCCCCTCCACCTCCTCCACCTATTAATGTTACTGCCCAAGACCTTGCTCATTTCTTTAATGAAAAAATCGATCTCATTAGGCTGAGCATACCGTCCGACAACAATCTCAGACCAAGTGCAGTCCACTCACATCTACTTTGCACTCCTTCACCCCTGCAACTCTAGATGAAGTTAGCAAACTTCTAGCCAGCTCAAAACCCACCACCTGCTCCCTTGACCCCATACCCTCTTGCCTTCTCCACCCAATCTCTGATACACTCTCTCCTGCACTTACCCACCTATTCAATCTTTCACTCTCTACTAGTACCTTTCCATCATTATACAAACAAGCACTAATCACTCCTATCCTCAAAAAACTTTCCCTTGATCCCAGCTCTCCCACTAACTATCGACCGGTTTCCCTTCTTCCATTCGCATCCAAATTACTGCCTGATCCAGCATCTCACTCACAACTCCCTCCTCGAACCCTTGCAATCTGGCTTCCGCCCATCACACTCGACTGAAACTGCACTCACCAAGGTAACCAATGATCTTCTATTGGCAAAGTCTAAAGGTCATTATTCCATTCTAATCCTTCTAGATCTCTCTGCAGCCTTTGACACAGTTGACCACACACTCCTCCTTGACATTCTACACTCATCTGGCATTCGGGACACTGCTCTTTCATGGTTTACATCTTATCTGTCTGACCATTCCTTTAAAGTTTCCTTCTCTAACTCTACTTCTACTACTTTCCCACTCTCTGTTGGAGTTCCTCAAGGCTCTGTTCTTGGCCCCCTGTTGTTCTCGCTCTATACAACTTCACTAGGAAAACTCATTCAGTCATTTGGACTTCAGTATCACCTTTATGCTGATGACACAACTCTACTTGTCTACTCCTGATCTTTCTAATGCTGTCCTTTCCCAAGTCACAGACTGTCTCTCTGCTGTCTCCTCCTGGATGTCACAGCACCACCTGAAACTGAACCTTTCTAAAACAGAACTCATATTTCCTCCAAGATCTTCCCCTGTCCCTCAGATATCATTCACCGTAAACAACACCACCTTTCATTCCACCACACAGGCACGCTGCCTAGGAGTCATCTTAGACTCTCATCTGTCTTTTTCACCACACATTCAAACACTTGCAAAATCTTGCCATATTCAACTGCGCAACATTGCTCGAATACGACCCTATCTCAGTTCAGAATCAACTAAAACACTGATTCAGTCTCTCATCATCTCCCGCCTTGATTACTGCAACTTACTCCTCACAGGTATTCCATCAAGTCACCATTCACAACTCCAATCTGTTCTAAACGCGGCCGCTAGACTCATTCATCTAGCTCGCCGCTCAACATCAGCTGTTCCCATATGTATGTCCCTTCACTGGCTCCCAATCTCTTCTAGAATCAAATTCAAATTACTTACACTCACATTCAAGGCCCTTAATAATGAAACTCCTCCCTATATTTCATTTCTAATCTCCAAATACACTCCTTCACGAAACCTACCTTCTGATCTTCGCCTCACTTCTCCTCTGGTCACTTCTGCCCATTCTCGTCTACAAGACTTCCCTTTGGCTTCTGCTTTTCTCTGGAACTCTCTGCCACAAGCTGTCAGACTTTCTCCTTCCTTCCAAACTTTCAAGCGCTCCTTAAAGACCCATCTGTTTAAAGAGGCCTATTCGATGTACCTTAATTAATCATTGCTGTATCAAAAATGACAAAGTGTTTATACAATCCTAATGTCTCAATTGTACCCTAACCTTTTAGTTTGTAAACCCTATTGTACTCTGTAATCCTTGTCTGTTATCCACCATTTACTCCCTGTTTGCTATAACTGCAGTAAAGCACTGCGTATCTTGACAGCGCTATATAAATAAATGATGATGATAGGCCTTCACAAGCCCCTTCCATGTTTCCATTTTATTTATTACTCACTTATTGTTTCAAAATGTGTTCCTGGTCACAAAATGGATACAAGACATGACTCCCAGTGTCTTTTGTCCCTTAGAATAACTCTCCACCATGAATAGTTGTAGATTTCCACCTTGCTGTAAATATTTTTCTATAAATTATAATTGTAAACATAATTTCTACCACCCTAATAAACATATACTGTACTTTGTGTTACTAAACGTTTCATTACTACATATCCAGCAGTTTCATTCATCACTTCATTTCGGGAGGTTTTTGCTTTGGTATAGGATTCCCATCAACCCCTATTCAGTAGGACAGTCTCTGTTTCAGCAACTTTCCTAGATTTGACTTAAAAAATATGGTAACATTTGATACCAATTGTAGTGGGGCTCATTTAGATACCAGGGATAAGTGTGAAGTATCAGCCCAATTTCTATGTTTCCCCCCTTTCTGTATTGTACCATAATTCCATTGCACTGCAAAATGTAGCACCATGTTGAGAATATGTAACACGAGTTGTGTCTGCATCATGATTGCCATAACTTGGTTGATCTCCTATATGCACTCTAATTGCAAACAATTTAGTTGGAACAAAATAGATGCAAACAAATACTTACTCACTTACACAACATTTAGTATACCATCTTTCCCCATTTCCAGATAGAAGGAGTATGTTGGGTATTGCAATTATATAATAAACATATTTGAAACTATTTGTTAATTAATTGTTTACTCAAATTTCGGGTTTATGGCATTCAGACTTTAATAAATAACCACCGAAGTGTTGCTGAGTGTCTTGTGCTGTAATTTCAGACAATTGATTCTGGATTAATTCAAAGGGGCAGATTTACTAAAGGGCGAAGTGACTAACGTTAGCGAAAATTCGCCAGCGTGATGTCATTTCGTTACTTTGCCAATTTACTAATGGGCGCAGGTCTAACTTTGCTAGTGAAGGAGATAAACTCTAGCGGTAATTCGCTCCCTTATGCCTGGCGAAGTAGCGCTCTGGCGAAAGGACGTTACTATGCAAATTCACTAAGATGCAAAATTTTTGCCTAATTTTTAGTAAAAAAACCTTGAATTCCAAAATCCGGCATCTCAGACCTGCCGAGGTTGTATATAAGTCAATGGGAGAAGTCCCGAAGATATGCTGATGTGCGCTTGGTTTAGTGCAAGATTCCGAATTCCGTGGTTTTCGGGCGAAAAAAAGAAAATTTCTGGGGCGGAAGATCTGAAAAATTTGTACAAATTTTTGGATGATTTGCACTATTTTTTAGAGTTTTTCCCCAAACTGGAATTGGAAATTTTTGGCAAAATGTATTGATAAATAAGGGGAAATAACTCATGCGGATTTGCTCGGAGTATATTTCAGGAAACAATGAGATAAATTCGGATTTTGATACATAACTCCCCTACTGTATGTAGCACTTGATCTATTTTTCTGTACCATATGAGAGAGCATGTAGCCAGGTAGAGAAATGGATTTAAATGGCACAATATACAGTAACTAGAGAGAGAGAACTAGAGTAAGTATTTTCTGAGAGCTATACATTATTATACTATTTGGACATTATTAAAGCTAAATGACTTTGAAAAATATGAGCAGTCTTTTACTTTGCAACTTCAATTTCTTTTGTAACAATGTCAAATACCAACATAAGAACAATCATCAATTGTCTTTATCCCAGATAACCTTGCAACACCCTGACATGCTTCCAGCATCTTATGGAATATAAAATGCCACTTTGTTAACACTTGTACTTCTGCTCTGCATGTGGGAACTATGGCAACAACAATAATTCAACTTATTCTTCTTCTGGGGCATCATTAAAAAGTATTGTTGTGTTATAAGACCAGACTATATCTAACAAGAGATATCAAAGCAAATGTTTTCAGCCATCATTCATGACACTGGAGTTGTAATTACTAGTAACTGGAGGATGTGGGTGAAATAATTCTAATAATAATATTTTTTTTTAACCATTTCCGCCACACTTGGCAATACAAAGGTCCCCTTTGCTGTCATTTAAACATTTGAAAAAAACTTAATTCAGTTACTAAGAAATGAAGAACAGAAGCAAGCACATAACTATCCTTAAATCAATTATTAATTTCAGCAATGACCTAAAATAATTCTGTTTGTGTGTTTAGAGAACTGTCCTCCCAGCTGGAAAGAAGCACAGCCTATACTATCGCAATAAGACTGTAGGAACTGAGATCTCCTACAAGTTGTTTTAATAAATTGTTGATTGTAACATGCTGTCCTTTGCAGAAGTGCTAATCATCAATCAAATTAACTTCAACCCTGGCATGCCATATGTTGTATTGTAAAAATCACATCTAATAAAACTAGTATTACAAATGCTGTATGCTTTAGTTACATGTATAATTAACATTGCTTAATTATCTAAGCAATAATAAACAGAAAATAGCCATTTCTCCATGGGTTTTTTTATTATAGCCCCCTTCTTATCAGTATAAAGCATATGGACAATGTGGTGTGATTTAAAAAAGTCATACAGTGCCAAAGCCTGACATAATACATTTGTGCAATCTACAGATTTCCTGGAGCTAAATATTCCTGCAGGACCAGAATTATTGCAAACCAAATACAACTTATGCAGAGATATAAAGAAGAATTCTATCTAGAGTGAATGGAGAAAGCTGTGCCCCGAGGGCCAATAGATCCAATAATCTTGGTTATCCATCAGCATATGGTTTGCAGATGATACAGAGAGTAATGATCCTCACTTTGTCTTGTCTCTGAGAAAGAATACAATTCAGTGTATGTAGATTTTCCCAGGAGCCCCCTGACTTGGATGGATTCTGTTCTCATGCTAGCTTTGGTCACTTGTACCCTTGCCTTGAGGCAGAACCACTATTTGGCTCTAAGAGCAGTTCTTTTGTTTGCTTCCCACCGGTAACTCCATTATTCCCGTACATTCTCATGTCATATGTTCCCAAGTCTATAAAACTCTGTGATTCCTTCGTTCAGGGTTCTAACTCTTTGTGAGTTCAGAAACCATGGAGCTCATGTCAAATAAACGTTATCTTTTTACTTCAAGTGGTATCCGGTAGCTCTCTCTTTACAATAATACATGTAACTGTTGGATCAAAAACTTCACAACCAAAACTATGTTATTGCTGTAATGCAATCCTTAACTTCGTCAGCCACCCACTTCCCGCCTACTCCCCTCCTCCCCATTGGCTCATTATTTTGCCTCCCTGCTTCCTCACTCTCCAGAGTCCCCACTCAAAAGTTGGCAAGTGGCTGAGAAGGGAGGGAGGGATTCCTTAAAGCTATAGAGGAAGTGGACCCCACAGTCCAGGCCCTCCTGTTCCCTGCAACCACCATAGCGGTTGTAGAATCTACTTCCACTAGTTATGCCACTGAAAGTTGTCACCTGGTCAGTATTTTAGCAGCCAGGATGGTAAAATTGATGCTTGATACCTATGTTATTAAAAGGTAAAAAGCTTAAAATATATTAAAGGTGGTAATTTTTCCAGCAAGGTGGCAACCCTACATTTTACATAGGGTGCTATGTGAACACTGGATCTACCACAACTTCAGATGGCAGTAGATCCAGGGTTCCCCTGTTAATATGTACATTGAGGGAAACAGATGTACATATTAGTGTGGTGTAGTGCATTGACCTTTCATGTCAAAATGCCCAAGTACAAGAAGTGACTTTAGTGGCAAATACCTTTAATGAATTCTAATGTTTCGCACAATGACAGCAGCACAAGTTGTATATTCACACTTGTGCTTAATAAATGAGCACCTATGCCTCCTGGTCCGCAGGTATGTCAGGATATATGAGTAGGGATGTAGCGAACGTCGGAAAAAAAGTTCGCGAACATATTCGCGAACTTGCGCAAAAACGCGAGCGGTTCGCGAACGGTTCGCGAACCCCATAGACTTCAATGGGAAGGCGAACTTTAACATCTAGAAAAGACATTTCTGGCCAGAAAAATGATTTTAAAGTTGTTTAAAGGGTGCAACGACCTGGACAGTGGCATGCCAGAGGGGGATCAAGGGCAAAAATGTATCTGAAAAATCTGCCTGTGTGTGCTTGGAAGAGATAGTGTAGGGGGAGAGCTGTTAGTGATTTCAGGGACAGATGATAGTAAGTTTGCTGGCTAGTAATCTGCTTGATACTGCTCTGTATTGGAGGGACAGAAGTCTGCAGGGATTTGAGGGACATTTTAGCTTAGGTAGCTTTGCTGGCTAGTAATCTACTGTTCTCTTTAAACAACTGCCATACGTTGACCTTGTAGGCATTGTTTGCCCAGTTTTTTTGGACGCAGCCACTGAAGCACAGTTGCCATAAAAAATATGCCATATAAATGCTGAAAATAGTCATTTTTCGCCATACGTTGACCTTGTAGACATTGTTTGCCCAGTTTTTTTGGACGCAGCCACTGAAGCACAGTTGCCAGAAAAAATATGCCATATAAATGCTGAAAATAGTAATTTTTCGCCATACGTTGACCTTGTAGACATTGTTTGCCCAGTTTTTTTGGTTGCAGCCACTGAAGCACAGTTGCCAGAAAAAATATGCCACATAAATGCTGAAAATAGTCATTTTTTGCCATATACGTTGAGTCAACGTATGGCAAAAAATTACTATTTTCAGCATTTATATGGCATATTTTTTCTGGCCTCTGTGCTTCAGTGGCTGTGGCCAAAAAAACTGGGCAAACAATGCCTACAAGGTCAACGTATACACTACTACAGCGGTGGATACGGATTACGTAAAATATATTATGGCTGCTTGAAAAAAGTGACTCCGGTGTTTTTTCTGGAGACGGTAATATTATGGATATTTAGACAGAATGTGAACAAGGTCACACAGCTCGATGGCGGGTTGAAGAAAACAGTGTGCAAATAATGCCTACAAGGCCAACGTATACACTACTACAGCGGTGGATACGGATTACGTAAAATATATTATGGCTGCTTGAAAAAAGTGACTCCGGTGTTTTTTCTGGAGACGGTAATATTATGGATATTTAGACAGAATGTGAACAAGGTCACACAGCTCGATGGCGGGTTGAAGAAAACAGTGTGCAAATAATGCCTACAGGGCAAATAATGCCTAAAAGGTCAACTTATACACTACTACAGCGGTAGTAAAATAAAAAAAAGTAAAATAAAAAAAAAATGAATATTAAAAAAAAAAATTAAAGTTGGTGCTGCTGAACTACTAGGAGCAGCAGATTAGCACACCAGTCCCACTCCCCAACACTGCTAGACTAATAGCACTGGGCTCTTATAGTAGTAGTAGTAGTAGTAGTAGTAAAACAACAAAAAAATAAATAAAAGCAGTCCTTACAAGGACTACTGTTATTGCAGCAGTCAGCAGATGAGATCAGAAGCAGGACAGCTGCCCACTGCAGCTACATACAGAGCACTGCAGTAGAAGGTAGATTACTAGCCAGCAAAGCTACCTAAGCTTAAATGTCCCTCAAACCCCTGCAGACTTCTGTCCCTCCAATAACAGAGCAGTATCAAAACGATTACTAGCCAGCAAACTTTCAACTGTCCCTGAAATCACTAACAGGCAGCAGCTCTCTCCCTACACTATCTCTTCAGCACACACAGGCAGAGTGAAAAAACGCTGCAGGGCTTCGGTTTTTATAGGGAAGGGGAGTGGTCCAGGGGAGAGCTTCCTGATTGGCTGCCATGTACCTGCTGGTCTGGGGTGAGAGGGCAAAAAAAAGCGCCAACAATGGCGAACCCAAAATGGCGAACGTCGCGCGACGTTCGCGAACTTCCGGCGAGCGCGAACACCCGATGTTCGCGCGAACAAGTTCGCCGGCGAACAGTTCGCGACATCTCTATATATGAGTACAAAAATGTAGTTGAAAAATAACATGGGAAATCAGGCATAAAGGTTATCCACAAAACCATGGTAACCTGCGTTAAGACTTCACTTGACTTGCATTGTATATTGTAAAGCAGGTTTATGGTCGATTATAATAGACTCCAATTTCAAATGTAGTCTACCCACCATAATACATTTTTGAGTCATTTTATTAAAAGTTAAAAAATTCAATAGGCATTTTATTAAAGTTAATTTTGTGGAGATATATGTTTATGTCCTTTAAAATACAGTGCTGTAATTGAACAGTAGCCTAACCAAAATGCAAAAACCCAGCACATTATTTGCAAACCCACATTATCCAAGATTCTTCTTCAATTGGCATAAAGTACAAATGTAGTATACTTTAATTACTCTCCAGTACTCTGGTCCCCAGAATTCTTTAATGTGTCAAAGAAATTCTACCCATAATAATAAATAAACGATACCCTGTGGTTTTTCCAAAGATAACTACAGCAGAACCCCCATTTACGTTTTTCAGGGGACCAGAAAAAAATGGTGTAAAATCCAGGAAAATGTAAAATCAGGGAAATGCACAATATATAGGGGGACCACAAAACAACAATGTAAAATGAGGGAAAACTTGAAATCAGGAGATGTAAAATTGAGGTTCTATGTAATATATAGAGAAAAGTGTGGTTGCAGCAAAGAGGAGAAAAAATGAGTACTGTGTCAATCAGTCATAGTAATGATGTGTGACGGGAGGTTCCTGAGTTGTAAGAATAATTTTGTAATAAATAGGACACTTTAACACTGATGGTTACATTAAGTTGCAGTGCCTACACTGAATTGATTTAGCTGAGCGGCAATGAGGCGCAGATAGGATATTCGGTAAAGCCAGTCACCAACAGATATGAAGTCTCCATTGGGTTTCAGTCACTGGAAATTTGGTACATTACAGCTATAATAAAACCATTATAACAAGAGTCAGAACCACTTGCCCACAGCCTTTCATTTACACATCTATGCAAATTTGAGCCTGGAGAGTAATTTTAATGTAGACAAGTTCTGCTTTAATAAATGGACAGTATTTGACAAGGGCCCATCAGTAATTGGAGGTCCACTACCAACCATTTCAACCACAGATAGCCCCTTAAACACTAGG
The DNA here is from genome assembly GCF_017654675.1 of Xenopus laevis. Classification (NCBI taxonomy): domain Eukaryota; kingdom Metazoa; phylum Chordata; class Amphibia; order Anura; family Pipidae; genus Xenopus; species Xenopus laevis. The sequence goes on from NC_054386.1 coordinate 69,024,686, forward strand.
GGCACAAGTGCAAGAGCATAAATGGGTGCAAGGGTCCTCATCTAAGGGACAGCGAGGATCAAAAATCAGCATCTGTGCAGCCAAAGCCTGTTCTTACCACCTGCACCTCCTACCGCTCCTACTTTACATCTCTGACTGATGTACAAAGTAGGGTACACAAGAGGGATATCTATGTTTCACCCCCTCCTGCCTCTCACTTATACAGCACGGACTAAAGCAGGTCTCTGCTCTCTGAAACTGAATGTTATTTTCCAGGCAGTTACCATGGTATTGTAATTGTTTCAAATGGAACATATAATGTATTTAAATTGAACAATGCACAAGGCACCTTGTGAAGTATTTTGTAGAATGTCAGTAACAAAATCTCCATCTCCGTACACATTTCTGCAATTAGTGGAAGATAATGCTGAGTATTTAAATATATTTGCCAGTGCAACCCCCTTGTCAATAAGGTGCCAATGAGTTTTGTACAGTTTTGCTATTTAAAGGCAAATATTGCATGTAGCCATAGCAGTCTTTAATATGATCTTGTTACGTCAAGCTCAGTTTTCTTACATCGGAACTCATTCTAAAGTGGCACAAAAAAGTTGCAAAGTGACAGCAGTCACTTTGCCAGCATTCCAAAAAACACAACTTAAATATGTTAAACTATGTAATAATTATCAGGAATTTACTAATTTAATATTTTTTGGCAGAGCTTTAAAAGTTCCATTGTCTTATTTGCTTCATGTTTTTCCTTATGTTGGTAAGCTTCAGCCTTCCTGCAGTATTGAGGCCTATCTGCGTTATCTCTGGGCATGAGCAACCAAAAAGGTAGCACTCCTATCTAATGAAATGATGCTGAACTACTTACATTCACGTAGCATTTCCATATTAGTATAAGAATAAAAATTGCAAACAGTACTCTGGGGCCAGATTTAAGCATTTTTAAACACAAAATGAAATATATTTTGAGACTTTTCTCCAACATACAGTATATTTGGAGTAAAACAAAAAGCAATATATTTACACAAAATCAAAAAATGCAGTCATGGGTAGCTTCCACCCACCCATGGTTAATCTGGCCCTGTGCAAAGTAATACACTGTCAGGCACAACCGGTAATATAATAAGAACAGACAACACAACTAGCTGTTGCCACAGGGGATCTGATTCTATTAGTCCCATGGAGATCCTCAAGTCTTAGTAAAATTGATCAGGTTAAGAAGGAACAGATTTATGCTTCCATACCATTAGCAGTGCTACCATATGAATTATTGGTGAGGCCAAAGAGGTAATTTATCACAAGTGAGTTAATGCAGTGGGATTCGTAATCTCCTACCGTGTGCAATTCATGGAGCCGGCCTGTGCCATCAGCCTAATAATGGCCATGAGCACATTTCTCATAAATATTTATGTAATGTGTCTCTGTTTTCTGATCTTTTATTGTCATTAAAAAATAGGAAATGACCAGAACGTGCAAATCCCAAATGTAGTATCGCAACCAAATGAGCTTTTTCTCTGGGAATGATAGAAAAGAAAAACTCACACAGTGAACGTCATAGGGAGAGATCTGCAGTTTCATTATTCTGCAAATCCCAACAGGTATCCTCTAACAATTCTGCACTGAACTCTTATTCTTAAGAGATATGGCTGTGAACAGCAGCATGCTATACGTCCCTATTTCTGTCACTTTCCGCTGGCTGTTCCTGTACTTAAGTCTATCCACCAAGGAGGTCATTCAGTTTTCAGATTAACAAACAACTTCCAATTTAGCTTTTTTCCCTTTCTCTTCTCAAACTCACATGTCTTTTATTATATTGCTCACACTGTGTTTACTGCCAAGCTTTAGTGTCTCTACAGCAAAATATTAAGATATCTCCCCAACCGAAGAAGGAAAAAGCTTTAAAGCTCAGCTACAGTGCTACATTGTAATGGGAGTTGGGGGAGCCATAGGCACGCTTGGGTTATCACTAGAGAATGTTATATGCAAACAGATTGAAATGTCAGTAACCTTTTGTCTCACATAGGAGTAATTACATATCTTAATTACCTAGTGCTGAGACATACAAAGAGGTAATGAATACAGAGTGGAGGGGTTACAAGTGGAATTGGGTGGGAATGAACGAGGAGAATAGCTGGCGTATGAATGAGTAACAAGCAATCTTCAGGAATAGGTCTCTAAGTTTATTCTAGGGATTACAATTTATTGCCTTGTTCCATCTTCAACAATAACTCTCAGGAACACAAGGAGATTGATCAATGAATCAATTACTGTTTATTATCTCCGTGCCACGACTATTGTACTTCATCAAAATGCACAAGAGCCAATAAATAAGAGGGAAATGAAATGAACCTGGTGCACCGGGGAGACAGTTTTAGCATTAAATGATAACTGCAATGGACTGTGATTATCTTCTCACTGCAGGGAATCACAGCTGCGTTCGACAGTTCAAGCAAAACTCAGATCTGCGGAATGCATTCATCATTTTGTTACAAAAGCTCACTCAGATATTGTACATCATGTATTTATTGCCTCTACACCTTAGTGAGTGATAATGACTCTGTAGTGTTGTTCTCGGCATAATAATAACAAGCCATAACGCCCATCTTATAATCCTTATCCATCTATCTGGAAACATATAGCTTTTATTTTTCCAGTTATATATAATAATTACATGGAAAGGGTGAAGGGGAATCACAAGAAGATAGATCCCTTAAAGGCACATGAACGATAAAGAGGAAATACTTCTTTAGTCAGAATACAAATACATACACACAATGTTTTTCCTTTTGCAGAAATGGTTTTCAAAATCACACACAGCAACTGTTTACAGGCTTTAAGGAAGCATCAGAAGTCCAGAGCAAGAGGTTAATCGTTTTATTCCCACTACTGGGACCTTGAGTGTAAGCATGAGAAAAATTGTGAAATCAGCCAGATGTTGTTTTCTGCTAAGGTCAACTTGCACTGTCACCTTAAATTAATCACAATAAAAATGTAACAAAAAAAATATAGGCCAACAATAATCTTATTCACCACCAAAAAGAGAGGAGGTAATGTAGCTATACTCTTGATGCCAGTTTATGTCTGGATGAATCCCTTAGAATATGACTGGGGATAAATAAGCATGTCTATCCATCTCAGTAAATATAAATAAGTCACATTTTGGCAATGTGAATTTGCATGCAGACTGAAAATTCTATTTATGGATAAAAATGGCATGTAAAATATCTACATACAGTTGTTCCTAAGCATAGATCTATTGATTATTGCTAACCTACTAGTATAGCAGTAGAGGAGCAGATATTTGTCCTGCTACTCTATATGCATTGACAGCTTTACTGCAACTGGTTCTGCATGATGGGCAACCCCCCTTTCTTCTGTCTCTGCCCACCTATGTGCATATAGATTTGTGCATTATTTGGTCTCTGCTGCTTCTCTGCACATACTTACTCGCCTGCGTTATGACCCCTCTGTTAGTCATAAAAATAAAATGTAGGCCTCTCCTAATACTTTATGTGTTACAGTATGTGAATTACTGGCAACTCCTTGGTAAGAGAGCTAAAAAAAACCCCCCTCATAGTCTGTTACTACTGTTAATACCTATACTTGTAGAAATTATATTACCGCAAAGCTTGAATAAACCTTGCACAGGATGAATTCTATTTATATGCTATTCTATTCTTCGTGTACTGTACATATTTTTAATTTTATTTAGTATGTAGAATGCAGAAATGGTTCCCCTTTAGCTTTCTGCAGGCACTATTATAAAAAAAATTAAGCAAATAGCCCACCAGCTTTACCAGTGATCACTTTGCTTCCCCTTATTGTTATTCACACACATATGTTGTAAGGATCACTTTGTACTGGATGTATTGCACATCCTCTCATGTTACATATATATCCTCCTCTGCATTAGCTTTTTTCAGTTTTACTAATCCATATGCCAGAGAGGATATATAGTGAATAAAGTACCCCCTTTTGTGAAATATAAGGATATTGTAAGTCACCAAGGAGTTCCATGACCATAAAAGCACGAGGCCGAAGGAGGTCATGGAGGTCATGGAACTCCAAGTTGACATAATATCCTCATATTTTGCAACAGGGGATACTTTATTTATTATAATACACGAGCTTTAGTGAGTCATGTGACAGAAATAACATTACTACTTGCCGCTTCTAACTGATGACATCACTAGTCAACGTTTATAAGGGTATCATTTACAAGATATTCATAGCTTTTGTGTATTATATATTCATATACAGCAAATATCTGTTGCTGTGGTCATAATATATATGCAAAGAGTAAACAGCTTTGGTTTTCATCTTGCAGAGATGAAAGAAATCAATGCACTAGGCAAAAGAAAGACAAGAAGAAAAACTTTGTATCTCCACCATCAGTATAACTTGGCCTTGATTCATTTGACCATCTTGTTTGTGTTTTACGGATGTTCCGTTAGTCAACGTGGACTGCTGGAAATTATGATTCCTAATAACTTCTTCAAAGCACTTGATTTCTTGATTCCTCTTCATTGGCACAGACTTGTCTTTTCTTCCAATTGATTCAATGGCCAGCAGGGGGTGCAATTTACCAACTAAGAACATTATGTGCTCAGCATGCAGAGGCTATAATATGCTGATAACTAAATTTTGCTATGTATTTGTATTCATGCAAATTTTTGATCTCTATCTGCCAGTTAGATTAAAAAAATACATTATTACAGTTAGCCAATCTACAATTGATCAGATATGCCATTATTTCAGCATGATATTTTATTTTATGAAAATGAAAATTTCCATTACTAGCTCTGATTTCTATGATTTCTCTTTATTTGTATTGGCACTGTCAGAGTGTGTACCTTATATACTGTATAAGGCCCATTTAACTTCATTCATCCATGCACAGGCATACGTGACAATTTTATATTGCCCCTAGCATGAGGTTTGATAATCCGATTTTAACCTATTAAGCCCAGAATTCTAACATCAGATGCAAAATATGCTTATAATAAAGCAGAATCAGGCCTTTGAATGTAGCAAAATTGTTGTTGGAAGGCAAATTCATTAAAAAGAAGATAAAGCACTGCACAATATTATAGTATAAAGTATACAGTATATATAGTATAAAGTATATAGTATTTAATCCTAAATCAGATAATGTTACATGGCATAAGGCTTTTTTTGCAATTGATGTTACTTTATACTGTAGTTGCTCAAGACACAACTCTCTGGTTCATTGTTTCTTCCACCTTCTCACTTAAACTGAGGACGAAGCACCTATACAGTGGGCTAGAGGCTCAATTCAGATTTGAACCTTTGTCACCAGTTACGTCTGGAGAACAAGACCACCACAGAAGGTGTACAGAAGCTATCTAACATGCCCATCAATATTCTGTAATATGTAACATTATAAAGGAAAACGATATTCAATTTCCCTTTAATACAATTTTGCTAGAACCTATTAGCAGGCTTAATAGGCTCTAATCGTGAATTGACTAGTATGATAGGGAAATCTCCCAGGCTTGTACAGAAAAACGAATTAGCATATTTGTTTGGAATCCGAGTCTTGAGTTTGTAATGCAATGCTCAAGCTATTGTTGTAGCATACAGGATTTATTAAAAGGAATGTTTGCCTTTTAGAAAGCCCCACCAAAGGGGTAGGACTTTGCAAAAGAAGCACATTTCCCAAATGCAGTTTTGGGCATTCCCTTTGGAGAGAGGGGTCTTTCACCCCCCCCCCCCCATCCATGGCAGCGAGATGGACAATTCCATGAGGCCTTAAGCATGGCCTTAAGCGCTACTGCACATGCTCAGTCCCTTTCTCAATTATTTGCATACTATTACACTAGTGCACAAAGCTACACTGTTCTCACTAAAGCTGCATACTCAATGCTGCAATGTTCTAGCTGCTGGGCAAAAAAAAAAAAAAAACAATTATTTTGCAGGGGGGACCCAGGCCACTGGGAGTGTCTGATTCACTGTTGCTTTCAGCACCCAACAGTACAATTCTCTAAACATGAAAATATATTCCCTCTTTAGAGACAACCCCCTGGAGCTTACAGTATGTCTATTGCTAGGGTGAAATTAAAGCCAAAACTTGCATACAGTATGTCTCCTCTCTCTTTTTATGGCTTTTATTTCAATAACAATGGTTTTTATTTACATTTTCATAAAACTGCCAAACTCCTAATTCCTACACGTTAGTCCTAACTATATCCTTTTCTTATTTTTCTAGGTTGCCACCTTTTTATTTATTTTATTACCTGTTACTTATTTAGAGCTGACGCAGCTGATGTTTTTGGAGTGGGGAAAGAAACTTGAGCACCTGGAGGAAACCCACGCAGACACAAGAAAAGCATAATACAGGGCAGATGTACTACCCAAGGAGGCTCCATGCTGCCCAGTCACATTCTTGGTTTGTTATATTGTCTCAAGCAAGTATCTCTTGACCAAAGTATTGGTTTCAAAAGCTGATCCTCCCTGCTGTTACGTTTTATAGGGGAGGGCTATCCGACATCAACACCCATTTTTAAAGTGAAAAGGCCAACATTAAGCTGGGGTTGGATGGGCCTATTCATATCTGTCCAGAAATAAATAGATAGGACCACCTAAATCTTGACTTGCATATTACCAGAGACAGACAAGGGGGTCCGGAGCCCACCGGGGCTGCTTCCAAGGGACACACACTCCTGTGCCCCAGACACAACCCCCATAGACCCTCAACCCCTCATGTGTACCTTAGTATATCTTGTTGCAGTCATAATCGGGGCTGGAGGGAAGGTAAGTGTGCAGTGCCAAGGACACAAAGCTGGTTTGGGTCTGTGGAGGTCCAACTAATTTTTTCCCAGTGTCCTGCCAGTCCAGCCCTGCATATTGCAGATAACTTTTTCTTACGTACTAATGACCGCTATACAATGAAGAAAAACCAATGAAAAAATGCACAAATTATTGCCAGTTTCTGCAGTTTATCCTGTTCACCCCATTCCAAATATCTGGATCTGGTGCAATTGCATTTTCACAGTAGTGAGAATAACGTATTGCACAGAAAATTAGGTATATTTTGAGCAAATAAATAGTGGCAGAATGTAAAGTAAATAGTCCAATAATGTAAAATACCGTACCTACTCACCTTCACTATGATTCTCCTGCCTGGTGGTGCTGAACCCTCTACATGGTCGGCACATGTCAGTTACATACAAATAGATTTTTGAGAGAGTTGCACAACACCAATTTTGTTGCAGATTATTGAAACTAGGGATGGGCGAATTTTTTCGCCTTGTTTTGCCACAGAAATGACGCCCATAGACTTGTATGGCGTCGTGCGACAAATGAAAAAGACAATTTTTTTTTTGACGCCCATAGACTTTAATGGACATCGCAACATTTTTGGCGAAACGGAACGGGTCAAATTCGCCCAACCCCAATTATCACCACATGTGCATCAACATTTTTTTTGGGGGGGTTCATCCTCCCTTCATCAGGATCCTGATGAAGGAAGGGTAAAAAACCCTTCAGAAATGTTGATGCATGTGTGGTGACAAAAAAAATGGGCAAGCTCCCCACCTGCAACAAAATTGGTGTTGTGCGACTCTCTTCCAAAAATATATTAGAATATAAAAGGAAAACATCCACACAGAAAGGCTAATTTTGCTTGCTCCCTCTTTCCAACTAACCGATGCACTAAATAGCAATATATATAGAATTTCTCCTCATGGAAATTTTAAACACCAATTAATATTTCAAATATGTGTAAGAAAAATGAAATGACCCCTAACAAAATTACTTAAGAAGGAAACTTTAGAAGCATGGTATTTATATTTAAGATAATCACAATAATTATTCTTTCAGAACCACAGAGTTCATTATCAGTATAGTGGGTCTGTGGCTAAGATGTCAACTCTCATTATGAACATTAGGAACATTAGTATGTAGGTCAGTAATGAGGCACATCTGTTGAGTGATATTGATAGCCATATAGCTTTCTTGATTAAAGTGGTTCTGTAGATGGGTTGTTGATATACACTATATAAATGACTTCAGTTCTGCACTTTCTTTTCCAAGGGCATAGCAGCTCTGTGCCATTCAAAAACTAAATGCCAGCAGTTAGAAGTAAATGTGCTGCCTTTTGCATTTCAAATTGTCAAAACTCCAGTGACGTATATCTTTCCCTAATTTTATTTTATTTATCATTCTGCTAGAAACAAATATATACTGACTCTATTATATATGCACTCTTTATTAAATAAAAAAAAACTATTGACTGTAAATGAAGGAACAAATGTCATTACAGTAGAAAATAATGGACAATTATCTTTGTACTTGTTCACTTAAAGTAAGTGACCCTTAATAAATTATGGGTTCAAAACAGATGGTATCATCTCACTGATCCAAGAGAGATGCAGAACAATTTTATTGAGAAATGTTGCTTTAAGAATACCAACCCCATGTTGTTGGAGTTTAGCTCCCAGCTGTAAGAGAAAATCATTTTACGTTCCCCTTCTGAATCCCCAGAAAAAATAATGCTTCCTTATCTGTATATCCAAGACACAGACAGCAATTAGAGGAATGGAAGATCATGTATATGCAGAGAAAAAGAGGAAACAACAAAAAGGGTCAAATCTAATTGTTCATTGGTACTTGCAATTTAAAAAAAAAAAAATTATTGTTAACAAACCTTTTTGATCCAATGGTTTGCATATGATACAGATATAGGAGCTAGAGAAATCCTGCTTATAAGAGTAATCAATCAAAAGGATAAAGGAGTATGAGACACAAGTTGTTATGGGCAAAATCAGGAGTTAGGAAAGTAAAAGACAAGGTACAGCAGGTGGCAGCAACTATAATTGTATTATTGTAAGAATGAAAGGAGAGCTAGGGTAGATGCTTCTCTAAGTAATGTGTTTTAAATAACTTTTAAAGGTTATGAAATGGAATGGCATGCCAAAAAAAGTGAGGGGGGACTCTAGCAAAGTCTTAAATGTGCATTAATGGAAGTAAGAAGTGAGGTGATGGAGAGTAAAATGAAATATTTGGTGAATGGTTGGAGATGAATTTACAGATACAGGATGGGACAGAGTTGTAATTGGAATGTCAGGTTTGGTAGTACAACTTCATCCAGAACTGTAGCAGAAGCCATTGTGGGTATTGGCAGAGTGGCACAGCAAAGGAAGAGACATGCTGAGGCCCTACCACAATTATCGTTTTAACTGCACCACATGCTGTTCCATTTGATTTACATTAGTGTGTTTTGATATAAAACATTTCCAGTGTTTTGCTGTCCCCTTTTATGTGTAGGATCGCAATATTGAATTGCCCTTTCTGCCCAAATGTAGTGTTTTTAAGGGCACAAAAGCTGATTCTGGCAATTCTGGCAAATTATATTGTTTGTGATTCTGTCTCATCATCACACATTGAAATATAGTGGCTTATGGAGGGGAAAATGCCTTGGAAATACCAATTGAGAGACAGAAAACAAATGCTTCGTAATTATACTCAAACAAATGACCTTCCTCCTATCCCTCCACCCACAGTTAATGAGCCAGGAGAGTTCTGTGCCCACATTATGCCATTTTTGGCAGGTGGCAGCAAGCTTTCTTCTGAGGTAGCCAAATATGGCAATACAAATGTATTAGTTTGTTGAATTAATTGTTGTGATAAACTGTGCAGAGGACATAGTAAAATAACCGTTCCTTTTAAGTGATCCAGAGGTACAGTATATATATTTTTTTCAGTTTTGCATCAATGTATTATGATGAAGTATGCTCCAACATTTGTTATTGAATAACCTGAGATATCACAAGCACTGTTGGGTAGTCAATAGTGATAAGCAATTTTTTTTTGTCAGGTATGGATTCTCGGTTTTGTGAATATATAGTAGCCAAGATGCATGGCAACCTCCTAATTGTTATAGTGCAGTTTCTGTAATGCTAATCTCAGATATCAAGAGACACGCACGTATGATATAAATACAAATATATTTTATTACAAAGAGGGACATCCTCTTTGAACTATAGATGTTGGAAAAGTGTATGCTTTTTATTTTAGGAGCCAGTATGCTTTTTTTTTTTTTTTTTACAAATCACCCTAAGACCCACTAAATCACAGTAGGTTGGTCCAGGCAGGCTTAAATTGTATTGGAGCATCATCAGGACAGGAGCTTGCCTTCTTCCAATTTAAGTAATCTGAACATTTACATGTTTTCAAATCACACAATGCACATATCAGTCAGTTATGGGCCATTTAATTTTATTTTCCCCAAATTGTCCCATGTGCAGCTGCATTTACAGCTATGTTTCACCATAAAATCCTATAAAATCTAACTAGTCATATAGGCTAGCATTTCCATGCATGCAAGTCATAAATCCCCAAGAAAGCACAAGAGCTGATAGATACCAACTAAGGTACAGAAAATTCTGTAAGAGCATTACATTTCTTTCATAACCCCTCTCTCTGCATCTTAGTGCTGAAATAGTATCAGGGATAAGTCTGATAACTACTGTATGCATGCAATTATTGAGGAATAGAATTACTCCAGTCACTAATTCCAATGGTTTCCAGTGGTAGTCGTTGATTTATCTATATACATTTAGAGCATACCACTGCCTTGAAAACCTAAAGCATTGGCAGCGTGTACAGATATAACCATGATTACTTTGTCTGGTTAATGCACTTGGTTGATTGTCTGTTTTCCAGCTTATTTAGATACTAAAATGTGCCCTTGGAATAAGTAATTAGATAAGGAACAGATGGATACCTGCACAATATGCTTCTATTTGTTAGAGAATTTAACTTTTAAAATATATGAAATAGTGGATCTAATGGAATCCTCTTTTTATTAGCAGCTTTGTACATTTTTTTTCCAACAAAAAGGCTTTTCAGGCATAAATTGTAGCAAGAGTAGCTGTTTATAAACCATCAGCTGGATAAGTGAAAAAGAGCAGTGTATTGCTTCATGTGAAGCTGGAAGCCTGGCTTTCCAAAAGCGCAGGGTATCACTTAGTTCATGCTGTTCTCTTGATTTAACACACTGCAAAATCCTTCAGCAAATGGCAACATGATCCATCAAGATCCTTTGCTGTTTGCTCTTTGAACTTCCTCTTGAACTGTTTGGCCATTATTTCTCAACCAACATTTTACAAATGTACATTAATATCTTATTTTTACATTGCAATCTGAAAAGGCTTCTTTTATTTCCCATTTATTTTCTATAATACACCTTTAGTATTGCAAAATTTTTGGCAAGCGCTGTATAAGTTGGTAATTTGCTGAAATACAGAGCTGAATGCAATCTCTGAACGCTTGCCATTTTGTCCGATTTTCATAGTATGCGCATAGATAAGGGCGTTCAGCAGCAGCTGCCGTGAATTTGCTATGGTTGCGGAAAAGACAATAAGGCACAGTCTGTCATGGACTTAATCATTCCTTGCAATGACAGCTCTTGGCTCTATATTTTCTGAGAAATTAACCTTCTTTCTACATAGCCTGAAAAAATATGACGGCACTTGTATCAAAGTATATAAACCTGCATAAAACCACTTCTTCTATGCCCCCTTATTGTCCAAAATGCTTCAAACTATTTAACAATATATGAATGGATTTATTTGACATCATATGACTACTGATTACAAAATAGAGCTTATAAGTGGGAAGGATCTTGACAATCTGCCAGTTTGTATACACTATGACCTCTCATTTACAATACATGGGGCGCTAAGGGACATGCCTCTATCTAGACCATAAAGGAATGTACCCCCCCTCCAGCAAACCAGTTCAGATTGTAAGTGTGAATTAATAATTTCACGCTGACAGATACAATTTAACGTTTAATTTAAAAATATATAAAATTCATACAGTGCACCGCCCAGTCACTAATACAAAATTACCAACAGACTCACTGCATGTCAACCTTCCATGCAGTGCAGGACATTAGCCTTAAAAAAAAATGTTTGAAAGCTGCATATGGTGGATAGTGAACTTGTTTCAGTTAACACTAACTGCTAACACTAATTAGCCATTTCATAAGGTCTATGAGTCAAACTAGACACGAGTATATGCCACAAGTGCCCCCTCTCTTCCTTTTTCCAAGTTCCAATAGTATCAAATTCTACCTGTCTAGAATTGCTGATGGCTGAGGAGGGAGAAGCTAGGACCCAGGATGGATGCTGAGAAGGGAGGAGGGAAGAGCAAGGACCCAGGACGGCTGGCTGAGAAGGTAGGAGCGAGGACCCAGGTCAGATGTCTGAGGAGGGATGACATCTGACAGCTGAGGAGGGAGGAGCTGAGGAGGGAGGAGCGAGGTGCGACGTCTGCTTTGAGGAGGGGTGAGTGGAAAAGCAGGCAATGTTGCATTCCTCTAGCATAGGAGATCGCATACAGGACATGGATTTCCCCTGATGATGTCCTAAAATGCATTCGTATGCTTCCAGTTTGAGACATATACTTTTGCCATCAGTATCGCTCAGTTCTTAATGACTTCTCCCATGTAATACATGTATCCTTCTTGTTGCCGAGCAACGGTATTAATTGATACCATCTGAACTGGTTGGCTGACGGGGGAGGACATGGTCTAGTGGCATGTCGCTTAGCACCTCATGTATTGTAAATGAGATATCATATGACTAATATGAACAGTATCTGAATGGCCAGGAAACTGTACTTCCCTATACAACAGGCTTCAAATGTTTCTACTGCTACTGCTAACATACTGTATATATAAAAGGCACGATGAACCAAAACTGTTCTTAATCCTGGGACCTTTAAAATCCATCATTATTATTGGTAGGATGTATTTAGTGCTTTCACATGGGGCAAAACAACAACATACTATAACATTCTATTTATTGGGACTTCTAAGAGAAGTAAAGCCTAACTAGAGAAATAGGCTAGAAATGTTGTTATTATTATTATGTTTCGGGCTTCTGTACCAGCCCAAAGCAACCACAGCCCTTTAGCAGATGTCAAGGTGTCAACATTAAATCTAAGGGGATTTTGCCATGTGACACAGATTTTTGAAGTTTCATAGTCAGCAATGTTAAGGCACACTGTGCAATGTCAAGCACTGCATGGTTTTCACCATTTCATGGAGAAGATCAGTAAAGCTTAACTATAACATAACATAGGCCTATTGGCTACTGTACAATGGAGTTTATGTTTTTTTTAAGATAAGCCATGGGAGAGATTCCAGTTTCAATACAATACAGTGAATTTCAAAGGGACATATACCCTACCTTTGAACTCTAGCTTAATCAATTCCTTTTGCAATAAAACTTATTAAGATGTGTTGCTATATATACCTTTTGGGTCCACTTTCTTTTTTATCTTTGCATTTCTTATATCGCTCCTCCATTTCTCTTGATTTCCTGTCCTGCCATCTCTACAGCCGGCCAGGGCAGCCACCGGCTGTCTCTTTTTTTCACTTTCTTTTTTTCAGAGAGCAGCAGCCACTGAGAAGGACTGGACATGCATTGGAGGAAGGCACTGGTTACCGATTGTCATCTTGGTGCCACGTCACGCCTGGGTCCTTCTCAGGGCTGCTTGTGCTCGTCCCGCCTAACTTTGCCTGTGCACGAGCAGGCACCCTTGCCAACAGACACTGTACAACTGCAGACTGCAGCAATGGAGAGAGCCGAGGGAGAAGGTCTGCTGCGCTTGCTTTACAAACTGCTTCATTATAAATCTGCACAGATGTGCAGATTTGTGGCCGGTAGACTTCCAAGCTGCATACAACTAGCATGACGCGGCCTTGGACTTACCAACAAAAGAAAATGGAGCAGACACTCAAAGAAGGCAAACTTACACCAGGCAGTAGTTCAAAGTGAAAACAATTTATTGTATCCTCAGCCTTGGACGTAGTAAAATAGGGAAATTCCATCTATTACGTTTCTAGAAAGTTATAGAAATCGGTTTACCTCCACATCACGGGGATCCAAAATGCGCCCTCTGTTCCTTAACTACAGCTCCCAGATGGCATGGAGGTGGCAGGGAGTTGGAAGGGAGATGACAGAGAGGTGGCAGGGAGATGGCAGAGAGATGGCAGAGAGATGGAAGGGAGATGGAAATGGAGATGGCAGAGAGATCGCAAAGAGGTGGCAGAGAGATGACAGAGAGATGGAAGGAAAAGGGAGATGGCAGAAAGATAGAAGGGAGATGGAAGGGAGGGTCTGGCACAGTTGGTACTCAGAGTCTGTGCCACGCGGTGAAAATAATGAATGTTTCATTGCAACTGAGTGAGCCAAATCCAGAAGATTTAGGTGACAAAATGAAATCTTTTTGATAAGGTTAAAATGGCTAAGAATACATAAAACAAATAGTATACCTTTGTAAGTGAGCCAGAATCCACAAATCCAAAAAGATAAATCAGGCAACAGCATAGGACAGCTATGTGCAGACTGGGAACAAACATACAGGAAGGGAGATGGGAGGGGTTTCCAAGCTACAGCAGTACTCAGCCTGTCAGTCACTGCTGTGACCACTTCCTGTGAGAGAATGAACAGACACTCCCACCTCTCATTTCAGCCTAGCTTCTGAACTGACAGGTTCTTTTTGCAGCTCTGATGTAATGACACTTTTAACAAGTAAAATAAATGCATTCAGAACATTTTTTTTACATTGTTTGAAGAAAGATTAATCATATATCTGAATATGAAGGTTATGTAAAATGTCTCCTTTAATAATTACAGTTCTGACATCATTATTATATTGGTTATATTGAACAGGGTCAATCTATACTACTGTAATTCTTCTGAATAAGTAAGTAAGTAAGGGGTCATGTGGGTATATTAAATGCTCAGGTCTCAGGTTGAGGGCTCTCAAGCAAATACAAGAACTAAGTTGGAACTGATGTGTAAATTGCTTTCTTACTGATAGCGAGGGTTAAGTTATGTATATGCATAAATCATGCACAAAGATTTCTATAGCTGTACTACAGTACTATGTTTTATAAGCCATGGTGCGCTGGAATTTCCTTAATATTTACTGAAGTTCTGACCTGCCAATGCCCTTAGCACTACACTATGTCCTGCCCACCATATTCTCTTTCCAACACATGCAATTTCATTTGCAGACATTTTGTATATAATGCTAAGCAATCCTTCATTTGGTGTTGCTTAGAAACATATTTATTTCAACAGCCCGAAAACTATTATTTCTGATTATCACCCGAAAACCACAAATTTTTTCAGATTATCGTATGAAACCCAGTGGAGATCATGATATCTTTCAATTGTAAAAGAGACATCTGCTTTTGACTTCTACATGACCTTGGCAGGTTGAGATGGATAATTTTCTGATTCTGACTTTTAGCAGCCTGGGGGTACAATAAATCTCGAAAATTTGAGGGATTTTTTTCCACAGAAAAATTGTGTTTGCACCTTTAAAACTCCGAATTCAGGCTTTAGCAAATAACCCCCATAATTTAGCATTTATGTTAGTGCTTTGTTTTTGTAAATAATCCCTTGCACATGCTTAGAGACAAACGTAATAAAATTCATAGAGAACATAATTTACCAATAAAAATTTGCTATAATGTAATTTTCTTCAATAGGCTTTTATTGCATTGTGAAGCTTAATAGAGCATTGCAAACCTTTAACACCTACTTGAAGGTGGTGTAAACTTTTGAGGAAAAGTAACAACTTTTTCATTAAGCAGTTTTATTACATACACTGTGCACTATTGCAAACTATAAAATTTGCATGTGAGGGGCAAAATATTCACAAAGGCATCACTGTTCACTTTGCAAACATTTATTCACATTGGTAACAAATTGCATATTACAAACATCTATTAGAGTAAATAATAGCTTGAAGGTGAAGATTAACCTGTGCAAGATGCTGCCCAACAAACCTACTTCTTTTCTCCACTTTTCTCTAAACAGATCATGAAAACAAGGCTGCATCGGTGGGTAGGGTTGTCCACGATCCAGACAGAGGGTGGAATCAGTGATGTTGCGGGTTGGACGAGCGATATCACAGAGTGGGGCTATGATGTGGTGATCAGCAATTGGCAATCATGTCGATCAAGGGAGATCCTGCCTAGTTTTCCTTATTTGGAAACTGGGCTGTCTGGGTCAAATCCAGACAGGTGGAAACCGTATTGGTGGAGCACAGCACTGGGCCATTGGTGTGCATGTGTGAATGACCACATGCACTAGGGTTGGGGACTTAAGCACCTTGCAGACAAGGACCCACAGACTAGGGGTAGGCTTCATATGAGGTACATGCCTGGTGCCCACTGTTATGTCCTAGGCACGTGCCTGTCTAACCCTAGCTGGAGTGGTTTGGGGGAAGGCTATTACTTTTTATATATGGCTCTCAATATCTTTTAAGAACCATTTCCAAAGGTATATAGCATTCAAAACAATGCAGAAAAGATTTCACAGATTTGAAAAGGCAACCCATAGACTAGCATGGAGTTATAATTAACTCCTCTTTACGCTTGTTCTTCTTTGATGATTCTACGCATTGGTTCCCTAAAAGAATTCAGCACAGCCTTGCAGGATTTCTATCCTTGAGAAACAATAAAACCTGACTACTTTAACCTGGCAAAATGTTCAACTGAAAAAAACAAAAAAAACAAGACTGTTAGGAAAGTATTAATAAATGTCAGCTGGTGAAATTGAAAGGAATCTCTATTTTGACCTTTGAGAATTTTAAGTGTTAACCATTTCCTTTGAAAGCCTCCTAAACTCCAAATGTTGCAGAGAGGATGAAATGTTGCAGAGAGGATCAGTGTTAAGAAGTCAGAAATGGTAATAGCTTCTGACACAAGTTCGTTAAAACAATGTACTTCAATGGTGTTTTATGCAGGAATATGAAATGTGCATAGTGTTCTTGTTTTAACATCTGGTGAGTGAACTGGGAGCTTGGTAACCTGCGTTCCCCTTGGAGGTGCCTTCTGTCACCTGTGTCTGAGTCAGCAACAGCTTGTGCTGATGAACAAAGTGCTAAAAAAGGCAAAGTTAACAGATTGGCAGATGCAAGATCAGTTTTGCAATGCAAAAATTTCCTTTATTAGCTCAATCTGGCATTCATGGACAGTGTTAGCATCCTGACAATACAGTATGTCAGCCTTTATAGCTCTGAATTATTAAGGAAATTCACTACATTTTATTCTTACTCAGTCTGTCAATTTAAAGTACAACATAAAGTTATACTCTGATCAAAAGTGGAAAGTTATTTTCAAATTTCTTTTGGCATGCTGGGTCTTTTTTTTTTTTTTTGTTACATATTTTCTATTGGTTGGAGGCTTAGTAAAACATTGCTTCCAAACTTAGGGATACTTCCTTTTTATACTTTTATGCCTTCCAGATTAACTCACCACAAGCATCTCCAGCTTGTGTCACTGTAACTGTAAATGTGCTGTTCATCGGGGATCTTTAAGCAATCATAATTTATTGTAATAGAATTGTTTGTACTACAACCATTAAACTGCAGTAAAACAACACCACCAATCCTCCATGAGGATCAACCCTGAAAAGGCTAACCTCTGGCCCTCCCTTATATACCTTACCAGGAAAACTCCTGTCCGATCAAATTTCAAAGGAAGAGGGATAATGCCTGTACTCCTATCCCTGTCATGCCCTGTTTTTTTCTGTTGCTCTTGAGCTCATTGGGCCCCAGGACTGCTGTCATTTTTCCATGTTCACCAAGGAACACAAATCATCATGCATACATCCAAAACTGCTAATTCATATTTCTAAAATAACCATTTATTTTGATTGAGCATAAAGGGGAAATAAATTGAAAGAACTTGAACGTTTTCTTTAAATGCTTTATACAAGAAAGAGAACTATCGGAAGAGTTACATTGTGTCGCACCATCCAAATACCGAGATTATAATGTGATATGAACGAGAAAGAAAATTAATAAATGTATTTCATGCGTGAAAAATTGACGTGTGACTCTCAGAAAAAAATCATTGTGCATCAATTACAATAAAATTAATTTGTATCAAACGTGTGTCTAAAATGTAATCAAGATTTGATATTAATTCATTAAATAATTCAATATAAAGGGCTTCCAGTAAATAAAGTGCCTTGTATTAATTCATTTCAATAACCCCTTAGATAATTCAAATTCATCGGCGATCATGTACTATCATGTACTATGATCATAATCATAGTACATTATCGATCTCAATCACATTATAATCATGGTACATGGATGCTGTGACACAATATTACTCTTCTGATGGTTCTCTTTCTTGTATAATTCAATAATGGAGTTGTCTGCACATCCATTCCCTTCTATCTCTCCTCTTTGGCAGTGATGATATGTTAGGAGGTGCGGAAAACAGAAAATAATAGACTTTCCTTAAATATTCCATGCCATAAGTATTTAGTTATTTTTTTGCCTGAGTACAATTACTGAATGTGTTACGGCTCAGCAGTTTGATTGCTTTGTGTATCTGAGAGATTTGTAAAATGTCACTTTTTAGTATGTATCAGTATACATATCTGCCTAAGGCAGAGATTAATATGTGTTATCTTTTAGATCAAACGGAAATCACACAGAACCAGCCGTTGAGTTGATTAAACTCACTTTTTGTCTTCTCTACATCAGTATGGGAATGTTTTATTTGTCTTGAAAGAAAAAGGTCATTTTATTAATAAAGATCATCCGTCAGGACAGGACCCTTTTCTATAAAGACTTGTTGTACTTTTGTGAATTGTACAGCTCTGTGGCTTCTTATCAGTGCTTTACAAATAAAGTTATACATACTGTTCATACAAACAAGACTCAAATTCGAAGTTTGGAGTTTTTTTTGGTAACAACTCAAACTAAGTTTTACTCGCAACTTTACCCACAACTTACTTGCTGCTTCTTAGTAGCTTAAGGCACAAAATGTTTCAATTTTCTTAATATATTGATAATGGGTTGAGTGCAGAGGACCTCTTATATTTGATTATGAGAAGTTGTGGTCACAACCTCACTGTGCCCCCGCTTAATGTTTCTAAATATTAGTGGTGAGCACAACTTTCCCTTGTTTGTTATAATTTATACAGGAGCAGTGGCCAGCTCCATGATGTAGCCCCCATCTTTCCAGCTATAGTCAGGTGATCCCACTGGTGGTCAACAAAAGGGCAACCAAGTTTGGGAGTTTTACTTTGAATCCACAACAATTATCAACATTATCTGCACAATCCATCTCTCATATTAACAATCTTTCCTGTCCAAATAGGGCAGTTTCTCTGTACAATGATGCTCTTTCAAAAACTCTTGACTCCCTTGCTCCTTCTATCACCCGTCACAGCCAACCAGCTTAACCCCAACCCTGGCACACTAATGTAACTCGGTACCTCAGAAGATGTAGTAGATCAGCTGAGCGATGGTGGAGAAAGTCACAAACTGATCCTGACTTCATCCACTTCAAATTCATGCTCTCCTGCTACAATCGAGAGCTATCATTAGCTAAAGAACAATACTTCTCTTCTTTAATCTCCACTCTGTCCTCTAAACCGCAGCTACTGTTTGACAAATTTAACTCACTCCTATGCACCCCTCCACCTCCTGCACCCATTAATATAACTGCCCAAGATCTTGCTCATTTCTTTAATGAAAAAATCGATCTCATTAGGCTGAGCATACTGTCTGACAACAATTTAAAACTCACCGCCAGTCCACTCATATCCACTTTGCACTCCTTCATCCCTGCAACACTAGATGAAGTTAGCAAACTTCTAGCCTACTCAAAACCCACAACCTGCTCCATTGACCACATACCCTCTTGTCTCCTTTATCCAATCTTTGATACACTCTGCATTTACCCACCTATTTAACCATTCACTCTCTACTGGTACTTTTTCATCCTTATACAAACAAGCACTAATCACTCCTATCCTCAAAAAACCTTCCCTTGGTCCCATCTCTCCCGCTAACTATCGTCCGATTTCCCTTCTTCCATTTGCATCCAAATTACTAGAAAGGTTTGTTTACAAACACCTGATCCAGCATCTGACTCAGAATTCCCTTCTCGACCCCCTGCAATCTGGCTTCTGCCCAACATACTCAACTGAAACTGCACTCACCAAATTAACCAATGATCGTCTACTGGCAAAGTCTGCCAGTCTGCAGCCTTTGACACAGTTGACCACACACTCCTCCTAGACATTCTACACACTGGTAATTGGAATTTAAAAGTTCACAGCACACAATATTTACAAATAGCAATATATATAATACACATACAGTACAGTAAAGGAAATGTGAAAAATGTTAAAAAAAAAAACCTACCACTTACGTCCCTATTGTAAGAAACTGTAAATGGCCTGCGAGGAAGTAGAGGTTTAGCTTAATCCTGGTTTCGGAGATCCAGGGAGTCCTTGCACAACTTGTTGACTGGGTTGCTTCCTCTGCATAGACTAACTTGGGCAAGGCTGCGCAAGGGTTTTCCCAAAAGCAGGGGCACATTCCTAGGGATGATTGACAAGTTCCGGAGCCACTCAGATGGGGCTATACTAGGCTATCAGGACAATTCGGCCCATCAGCCAATCACCTTCACTGCCTGAAGTTGAGCCAAAACACCCCTTAAAACACATACAAAAGAAATAGAAATTGTCACAATACCCAACTCTACTTGTCTACTCCCGATCTTTCTAATTCTGTCCTTTCCCAAGTTACAGACTGTCTCTCTGCTGTCTCCTCCTGGACGTCATAGCGCCACCTGAAATTGAACCTTTCAAAAACAGAACTCATTATATTTCCTACAAGATCTTCCCCTGTCCCTCAGATATCACTCAGATGTGCAAAGAATCAAAGGACACACTGCTTTTCTCTGCACAATGCACCAAGCCATAAACACACACAGTATATTACAGGATGTACAGTACATACATTTTAATGAGCTCCATGATTATTGGCTATTTAAGCATTTTTAAAGCATTTTTTTAACATAAAGTTTTATACTTTTATTTTGCCTTGTTTCTCCAAATAAAATGACTTTCATTTAGGATTATCCCTCGCCATGAACTAAACATGGTTTATTCTTAGGCTGGTCTCATTGAAAGTGTCTAAAGCTCTGCAACTTAATTGGAATAAATGTGATTTTGAGGGATTAGCAGCCTCTCCATTTAATATGCTGAATAATGTTTATGCAGCCGTAGGGAGATTAATCGCTTATTTCTTTAATTTTGTGCTTTTCTTCAAAAATTGGATAACTTTTTTTTCAGCATAAATGGCATTAGCAACAATAAAACGTTGATCATATTAGGTTACTAAAAAGTGTGCCTAATTACTGTTAAGTGTATTTGTAAACCCAATATTCAAAAACCTCCAAAATTGGAGTTTCATTTCATGTAGAATCCTAGTAAGCAAACAAATGTGTGTGTCTATGTACAGTGGTATATATATATATATATATATATATATATATATATATATATATATATATATATATATATATATATATATATTTTTTTTTTTTTTTTTTTTTAACCATTCCCTTCAAATTGGAGTTGGTGGTTTTAGATTCGAAATTGTGAGTTTTGACCGAAAGAAAAAATGTCAAAATTCGAATTCAAATTTACCATTTGAACCTTAGAAAATCTGCCCCTTTTGTGTCAGGTCTAAAAATTCCCTAGCCCCCAAGTATCCCCAGCTTTATATATCAAAGGGTCCCTTACTAATGTAAATCACTGATGTTCATCCTGGAAGTGTTCCACAGTGATGCGTGAATCTGTCCCATTTAGCGAAATGCATTGAAATCAATGATTGTTGTTTCACACAGCTTTTTTATTTGCATTTCATTGGAGTCTATTGCTGTTTTCTGCAGCGAAACCCAGCAAAAAGTGTTGCTCATCACTATAATGTTCAAATTATTCTCACCCAGCCACTGTTCTACAACAGTTGAGGGTCTGTAGATGTGGCAATATCAACTATTTCAAATCAACCACAGGCATTACACGCCTAATAAATAGAAATGTAAATAAACCATTCAGTTAAAGGTTAATAAATCCTAATAATACTGTGGCTCATATTGTATGGGGCTTATTTATCAACATTTTGAAGAAATTGCATTTAAATTGCAAGCTTTTTTTTCAATTCAAGTGAAGAAAAATAAATAATGTTGGAGCCAATTAATAATTTCTTAAAATAACCAATTGTCTCGGGGGGGGGGGGGCGGAGTTTGCTACGCATCTAAGATCCGGGAAATGCTGCAGGAGGATCCCCAAGCCAAAAGCTGCACCAGAAACAGTGCCAAGGGATGTGCTAGCGCGCTTTGTTTTCTACAAGACAAAAGATAAACTGTTATTGAGGGTTGGCCAGGGGATTATAAGAATCTTGAGGTTTACATTGACTTGTCACCAGCCATGCTCTTAAGGAGAAAGGCCTTTGCAGAAACAACAAGACTGTTGCGACAGCATACTATTACCTTCCGCTGGGGTTATCCTGTTAAACTTATAGTTCAGAGAAATGTAGTGCCCACTACACAACATCTCCTGAAGAGGCTAAAAAGGCCCTTATCAGATTGAATATTATCGCTACGGAGAGAGATAAAGGATCTTCACCGCAGCACAAACCTCCAAATTTGCCACGTAAATTGAATAGGGAATGGCTTAAGGCATAGAGTTGGCCGAAGAAACAAGCTAATTCTGAACCACCCGTTAACTTCGGAGGAAGTCGAAGTTCCAGAGGTACTTTATAATATAAGAGCTCCCCTAATCACAATGAGACGGAAAATCTCTGGAGCCCAAACTGACTCTTTATTTGGCGAGAGGTATACCAGTGGTAATTGCTAATAGCCACCACATGCATACATTGAAGTTGTTATGTTTAAAATTGTTTGTTGATTTGTTTCATTTTACTGCTTTTTTCAGCAAAGTTATTTGGTACAATGATCGTGTAATTATGAATATGTTGGTACAGTCAGGTAACAATTTAGGCAACCAATATGCAGGGAGTCTACATGCAGTAACCTTATATTGTATGACATATGACAGGCTGCTGAGGGTAAAGCAATGGACTGTGAACAGAAGATGGTGCATTTTTATTGACTGAATGCTAGGAGGTTGAATTCTCCCCATAAAAGAAATCAAGCTTTAAGGGATGCATATCAGGCTAAAGCAGATATTTTATTCTATCAGGAAACGCACTTTAGCAAAAAAAAAAAAAACCCGCCAAGATTTTTCAATTGACACTATTTAATGTTGATCTGTCTTATAGCTAATATAAAATATTCATTAGTAAATGTCTATGCTCCCAATGAACATCAGGGCAGGTTTCTATCACAAACATTTAGTGAACTGCTTAAAGGGATACTGTCATGGGGAATTTTTTTTTTCAAAATTAATCAGTTAATAGTGCTGCTCCAGCAGCACTATTCTGCACTGAAATACATTTCTCAAAAGAGCAAACAGATTTTTTTATATTCAATTTTGAAATCTGACATGGGGCTAGACATTTTGTCAATTTCCCAGCTGCCCCAAGTCATGTGACTTGTGCTCTGATAAACTTCAATCACTCTTTACTGCTGTACTGCAAGTTAGAGTGATATCACCCCCCTCCCTTTTTCCCCCCAGCAGCCAAACAAAAGAACAATGGGAAGGTAACCAGATAGCAGCTCCCTAACACAAGATAACAGCTGCCTGATCTAAGAACAGCACTCAATTGTAAAAACCCATGTCCCACTGAGACACATTCAGTTACATTGAGAAGGAAAAACAGCACCCTGCCAGAAAGCATTTCTCTCCTAAAGTGCAGGCACAAGTTACATGACTGGGGGCAGCTGGGAAATTGACAAAATGTCTAGCCCCATGTTAGATTTCAAAATTGAATATAAAAAAATCTGCTTGTTCTTTTGAGAAATGGATTTCAGTGCAGAATTCTGCTAGAGCAGCACTATTAACTGATGCGTTTTGAAAAAAACATGTTTTCCAATGACATTATCCCTTTTATGATAGACAAGGGAAGTGTATAGTAGCTGGAGACTTTAACATGACCCTGAATCCGCATTCCAGTTAGGAGACTCTTTTTTGACGGCCATACAACAGCTATATTCTAATCCCACAGCTAAAGTCTGCACCGCTGGGGCCCTGTCGAGCACCTTCAAGCTGACAAATGGGACCAGGCAGGGCTGCCCCCTGTCACCCCTGATTTTTGCTTTATTGGTTGAACCATTAGCCCAGAATATAAGGGGGAATCAAGATATCAAAGGTGTCTCCACTCCTGCAGGAGAACAAAAAATTGGCGTGTTTGCTGATGATATATTGCTAGTCCTTACTGATCCTGTGGTCTCCCTGCCTAATTTGCTAAAGGAACTAGAGAATTTCCAGAAAATGTCATGGTATAAAATAAATACGAAGAAAACACAGGCACTGCCCATCAATATTTCAAAACAAGCTCTCAGTGGGGTTATTGAATATTATACCTTTGAATGGAGAGAATCTTATTTAATATATTTAGGCATACAATTAACCAAAGGTCCAGAGTTAATATACAAGTTGAACTATTTCCCGCTAATTAAACTGGTTGAATCTGAAAGTAATAGGTGGAAACAGGAGACAGTCTCTTGTCTTGGGTGGATCACGTCAATAAAAATGAATCTACTTCCAAGAATACTATATGTATTTAGAATGTTACTAGTACCTCTACCCCCTCAATTCCTCATAACTATACAAAAAGCTGTTAATAGGTTTATCTGGCAACAAAACCCCCCGAGAATATCCTTTTCTGTATCACAATATCCTAGGGCCTCGTGAGGATTGAAATTACCCAACATAAAATCATATCATGTTGCAGCGTTGCTCGAATGCATGCTGATGTAGGATATAAAATGTGGGTGGACATTGGTTGCCCACAAAATACAGGCCGCCAATGGATAGATTACTACCAACAACTTTACATTCCTTGAAGAGTTGGGACATAATCTCAAACAAGCTAAATTTTGGATCTTTTCCATCTCCACTACTTCCATTAATGCCATTTAAATGTATTATACCGCAAATTTCCCTGAACAAATGGATAGAGGCAGGAATCTACAAGCTAGGTGACTTATATTTAGCGTCAACAATCAGGCGGTTTACGGACATAGCAGATACATTTGGATTACAACAAAGCCAACTCTATGCCTACCAACATATAATACACTTTTTGCATTTAGTATGCCCGGATTACAAATCTCTTCGGAGAAGTACTTTGATAGAGCATCTTTGTGGTAAGATCTGGGGTGGCAAAGGGATCTTGTCTGACTGTTACTTAACCCCTATGAGAATAGCAAAATGTTCTCCATCCTATTCTACTCTATGTTGGAGACAATGTGGGCAGATGGGTACAGCTCTACATATGTGGTGGCAATGTGTCACGGTACCCTTCTGGAAGGTATATATTTTTTGTGAGATATACCCAGTTACCACAAGTTGCATTACTTCAGATTTACCCTATTAAAATCACTAAAGAGGAAAGGAAACTACTGTTTCAAATCTTCAATACGGCGATAACTCTAATAGCGTCAACCTGGAAGCAACCGGCAACACCTTGCATTCAACACCTAACTAACCAGCTGAATGCAAGGAGAACAATAGAAATATGGTCTGAAACTGATCTTGATAAGAGGTCTAGAATCCTAAATATTTGGGAACCATGGTATACATATCAGATCTCCATGTCCACCTAAACCACTTTGTAATTGAGGTTGTAAAGTTGTTGATAGTTTACAAGATATGTTTTGTCTTGACTGCTGGGAGTATATTACAGGCCTTTGACAGACAGGGGAGATAGTTGAAACTTGGTTGTTATATTTTTGTGCCACTGACTTTGTAATATCTGATATTTTTGATCTATCTATCATACACGACCTGTATCGTATTTTACTTCATTTTTTTATTCTAATAAAAGCACATTTGATTTAAAAAAAAAAATTGTCTCCTCCATTATTTAATTTTCTTGAAGATATGCATTAAACCAGAAAATGGAATAATAAGTAGTGGTTCAGTCCATAAGTCTGATAAGCATACACACACTTTTCATGTCAAAATGGTCAACAAGGGAAACAGGGGATGAATGTTGCATTTCTTACATTAGAGGTTTAAGTCAACTAATGTAAAGATTCATGGGTGTGCTGACACAAGGAAGAAATTGAAAATGCTTTTAAATATGTCCTTCACACATAACAGATGGTACGTGAAATCTGTTTCATAGCGTGATGAGCACTAAGCGTTTTAAACGTTCTGATTCGTTGCCTCTGCATTAGCCAGCTAATGGCATGATATGCTTCAAACCTTTACTTTCACTTTTCTGTCACAGAATTGCATTTTACAAGGTGTGTTTTTTTAATGTCATGTAAGAAATAAAAAGAATATTTATAATGCTTGTTAAACCACCTACAGGGAAATATAAACATTTTTTAACAAAAATCATATACCTGATTTGTTTATTTTTTTGCACACATTAAACAGTTTGCAGACCTTTAGTGCCTTATTGGAGAATAAAGGCAATGGCAATACTGTCAATGTATCGAGAATAAATGACATTATCGTCAATATATTGAGAGTAAATGATAATGCTGGCACACTAAATCTAGAACCAATACAATGCACCCTGGTCTCGGCTTGGGCTTCTGCCTGTAGCAGCCGCCTTTGGCCTTGGGAGGAGCCCTCAGCTACTCAGATGCCGCCAGGTCTTAAAACGAGAGGTGAAAGGCGAAGGGTTCTAAACAAGCAGAGGGGCACAACAGTAAGGCAGAGTCTTTGGGCCGAAGGTCACAGTACAAGGCATGAGGCGAAATTGAAGTCAGATCAGGACGGGTCGGGGCAGGCAGAGAATAAAGTAGTCAGGCAGGCAAGGGTCAAACCGGGTATTCAATCAGCAAGGATTTAGCAGAAGAGGTAGTCGTATAACAGGCAATGGTCAGGAATCAGAAGTTCAAGATAGTCAATAGCCAGGCAGGGGTCACAACCAGGGGTGCTTCTCCAATGAGGCGAGTTGAGGCTGTCGCCTCAGGAAGCAGCGCCCCATTAGGTACCAAGGGCAGCAAAAATGCTGCTCCTGGTACTTTAAAAGCGAATTTCCAGGGGAGGGGGGGCAGCAGCAACTGCTACTGCCTCAGGCGGCGGAGGGGCCAGGATCGCCCCTGGTCACAACAGGAATCAAAATACAGATTAATCAGAAGCTCTAAAGCACAGAAGCATTCCCTCTCTTTATCCCCCATTTTCTATAAAGACTTGCACTCTGCAGATTAATACTAAGATGTCATAGTGGGACATGTAACCAATGGTATATAGGTGTCAGTTCAGACAAAGGTTCTGATTAAGTTGTTAGGGAGCAAATGTGATTATCCAGAGGAAAGCTGCCAATTTTTAAACCAGGCTTCTCGAAGATGCTGTTAGGAGAACTAAAGCTTAACTAAAGAAATAGGCTAGAAATGTTGTACAATATGTTTTGGGCTTCTGTACCAGCCCAAGGCAAGCACAGCCGTCTAGCAGGGAAAATCTGTGTCTACAAAGATGCACCATTAGCTCCCCATATTCTTATATGCTGATTCACTGCACATGCTCTGTGCTGCTGTCAGCCACTGATCTTAGGGACTAACTCAGAATATAGGGTACACATAGAATAGAAATGTCACAATATAAGGCTTAATTAATACAGATAATTACTACATCAAAGGCAACTGGACATTTAGGTTATTTATGGAAGTCCAAATGCAAAAAACTAGAAAAAAATACTATAATAATTTACTACAAAATGCAAATTTTTAGTGAATTTTTTTTTCAAGATTTATTATACCCGAGGATGGAAAAAGTCACAATCTGAAAATCCCTATAGGCCCCTATCCTATTTGAAAGTTTGCGTGATCTGCACTGGAATTTGGCCAAAAATCCAACTATTTTGGATTTTTCAGGCAAAAATATGACTATTTTGGACTTTTTGTGAAAAAGCCCGAAAAAATTGAGCAATTCGGGGAAAAAATCTGAACAAATGACACAATTTGGAATTTCGTTAGATTTTATTGAGTTTTTACCCGATACTATTAGATTCTGCTTTTTTAATAATAAATAAGGTCAAATCATGGATTCTAGTTTGTTTGTGCTTTTTTAAATAAAATAGTAAGAAAAATTCGGATTTTGATAAATAACCCCCATAGAGTTTTTTTTAAGTTCGACTAAAGTGGGAGGGAATTCCCCGGCATTTAAACACTTGAGGATAAAAGTCACAAACATCCAATCACAGTGGTTCCATTGAATTTCAGTAAGGTGTTGGCTGAAACTCACAGATGGGTGAAAGTGTGATCCAGTCACAATGGTAACATGATTTTCAATGAAAATCATGGTACCATTGTGACTGGATCACACTTTCACACATGCAATAAGTTCAGTATGTATTTTCAATTATCATGGACCATTGTCCAGTTGCATTTGACTTAATTCTACTAGATACTGCATATCATGCCCTGGATAAATGATAATCTTCATAGACATAATTACTACATGGCAGCTCAGAAACCAGTGGAACTAGCATCATCATTTAATAATCAACCTTGTAGCATCATCTTATATTACCTAATTGTTTCCATTTAAATTTGCAGTGGTCCTTAAACGTAACTTCTCAACAGCTGCTCAGAGCCCACTGAGCATGTTAGTGTCACAGACACTTTCCAAGATGGTGAGCCCCCCTCCCCCTGTGACAAGCTTGAAGTCATGGATCATTGCTGCTACTGAAGTGCTAAAACTTTAGGCTGGTGCAATAAGTTCAGTATGTAAAATATGGTATTTTTAGCCATATTCATTATTCAAGTTTAGTTCTCCTTTAAATGGATTTGTATGACAGGATACCCAAATGCTTCATACACATCTATGTGTGATATTATCATCATAATGTGCTGTTTCATTTGTGAGTTAACCATTTTTTCCCATTAAGGCTATAATGACAATCTTGGAGCTGTTCCAATTTTTACAAGCAAAGTTTACATACTATGTTTACATTTGATTATATTCAAGAGCTCAGCGCCCACTTTAATTACATGTTAAGCCAATTTCAAGGCATTGTGTGGTGCAGCGGTAAGCCAGATAACACAGAAGCTGTAAAGAACTTGCCTTATTTTCTTGGATAGAAGAACAAATCAGTCTCCTATGTCGATGTAATAACAAGCTACATATTCAAGTTCATCTTTCCACGTAACATTTGAAAGTTACAGATAAACTGCTGTATATTCCTTACGCTTGGAAGGCACCAAGGGGACTGTGCAATGACACTCACATTTTGTAGCTTGATTATTTCCTGGGGTGCAAGCTCAGTTTTTATTTCCATTTGGAGAAAAAGTAAATCTGGATATTGAACAGATGCAGTAATACCATCATTCTGTTTTCCTAAACTCACAGTTCTTTTGTGATGTTAGCAAATGCTATCTACAAGTCAATTCCTTCACTTTGCTTTCCTGTTTAATTCCCCTTTGAGATTTGGCTTCACCAAACAAAACAAAGAAAATTAAATCTGGTGGGCGCTACTAATTTTTCAGTCCAGTGATTTGACTCTTAACAAGTCTTTGGCAAGGAGGAGCATACAATATCTACAATTACTAATGAAGTTCCCCTAGACAGCAGACATCAGGGAGGGCCAATCCAAATTCATCATTCCTTTGCCCTAGGTCTCATAAGGTCTATTCACCTAAATAACAAAGATATGCTTTCAAAAAAAAGTACAAGTATGGGACCTGTTATCCAGAATGCTCGGGACCAGGGGTTGTCCGGATAATGGATCTTTCTGTAATTTGAATCTTCATAAGGTGTCTACTAGAAAATCATGTAAACATGAAATGAACCCAGTAGGCTGGTTCTACTTTCAATAAGGAGTAATTATATCTTAGTTTGGATCAACCGCAAGGTACTGTTTTATTATTACAGCGAAAAAGGAAATCAATTAAAAAAATCCGGATTACTTGATTATAATGTAGTCTATGGAAGACAGCCTTTCCGTAATTCCAAGCTTTCTGGATAATGGGTTTCCAGATAACCGATTCCATACCTGTATTATCTTGTCCATCACTGGATGAATAACATATTTAACCATAAGAAAGAAATATGTAGGTGTGGTTTTAAAGGTACTAAACTGTACCATTGCAGCTGACAATCACAATGTGTCAATAGCTTTGATCAGACTGTTGCATGTTAGAAAATAAGAAAGCAAACATTTGATTGGTTGTTGTTCTGGGGAAGCACAAAAGTAAATATTTTGGTGTATTATTTTTTTCTTTTTACACAAAATAATTAGGATTATCCCAAAATGAAAGGAAATAAGTGAACTTTTGTACTGTACAGATATGAGACACAACTAAATTATGTTAACAAAAATATGATTCCAATGTCTTAATGATATGACCTGGAAAAAACATCTAGTGAAACTGCAGTGTGTAATTATAAGTACAATGAAAAGCCAAAAGGATATCTAATAAACCTGCATTTATCCTCAGCCAGCCACAGTTCATGGGCCAGTTAATTCTGTGCATTGTTTAGAGCTGAATGAAACAAAATAACTTTCCGCAGTTACATATCAAATTGCATAAAACTTGTTTTTCCAAATGACGGCTTATACTTTTCATGTTATTGTAGGCAAATGTCTCTAGTCCATAGGTGGAAAATGCAGCCTCCCTTTTTTTCTATTTCCTTACCTAGAAAACACAGAACAATTTCCATCTCATCATTTCAAGTAAGAAGCAGATCTGACAATTTATTATGGCCTTTCTATATGAGATAATGGCCCAATTGACGGTACGTGACAGAGCAGATTAACCTCAACATCCATTGCCTCCTGGTACAAATGCTGTCACTTTCCCAAGCTTTTCCCTCTGTAAATGTATTTGTGCTTTGTTTTTTGATGTCCTTTTTTATTTCATTTTATTTATTACATTTTGAAGGCAAATTGACTAGGATTTAATATGTTTGATCACTCTTGGCGTGGTGTCTCTTCTGTACAGCACCTACAGTATTGCCAGCCAAAATGTTAACTTATGTTAAGATATTTATTTTTTAAAATTATTTGTATAGATCGATTATATTGATAGATGATAGATAGACAGATAGATAGATAGATAGATAGATAGATAGATAGATAGATGATAGTAGGCTTTGGTTTGATTAATGGATTAATGACATTACTGAGCTTCATCCCCAAACAAAGGGGGTCATTCTAGGTGTGGAGACACTTGAGCACAGAGTCTCTTTGGTGACTAAAAACTGCCTTGTAAGAAGAAAATGACCGGCACTAAGGACTTCATGCAAGCGGGCCAAGCCCTGCATGTTTATAAAACGTTTTATAAACACGCAGGGCTTGGCCCGCTTGCATGAAGTCCTGAGTGCCAGTAATTTTCTTCTTACCATGTGCTGCTGCGGGTGCTGATCCCCTTCTTTACTGAGCACCGGACTAATCTTAACGTAAGAGCCCAGGGTGTGCTGGTGGGTTATCTGAATTAAAAACTGCCTTGTACCAAGTGTTCACACTCTACTGATGAGACTATGTTATATTCAAAAGGCATGTAAGTCAGCAAATCATCCTAATTATTCAAGGTATTGTCCTCACTAGTGCCCAATTGACCAGATAGTAGAAGTATAGAGAGGAGGCTCATATAAATCAAAATATAATTATTTAGATAAAACAGAAATTATGTTTAGGGTTACAACATGTTGGATTAAGATTACATTTGAATACAGACAGGTGTAGGTGCAGCTTCATTCCAGTGAAGAGTTGACTTTCTCTTTGATTTCACAGCTCTTCTGTCTGCTGGGGTTTGATAACCTGCTCTTGCCGCCTGTTCTGGACCTCTCTCTAACCACTAATGTGCCATGAGTTAGCTTCTTCTAAGGGTAGGCCTCTTGCGATTGTTACAGGAGCTGAACCCATCTACTGCTCCATTGTGCCACTTACGGCTGCTGTGTCATGCTTCATGCTGCTTCATGTTATAAAGTTTAAGCACAACATAAAAAAAAAAAATTTTTAATGGATATTTATTTTGTCGTTTTTTTTTCTTTTTTTCACAAAGCAGAAATAATTTGGGATACACAAATAATACAATCTAGCTTCAGTTGGAGATTATAAGCACAAAGAAATACTTGGATTCATAATTTATAAATCACTTTGGGTTACATTTCAAACTGGAAGCTTGGAGACTGGCTCTTACACAGTACAGAGTTTGTCTGCAGGGAGGACACATTTCGTTTATCTGCAAGTCTCTATCCCCTGCTGCATAAATGAATGTTCAAAGATGATAACTGGCAGTAACTGGGCAAGCATAACAAACAGACTTACCATCACTCACCAAATGGCTAAAATATTCAAATACACAGTTATGGCATTTGCAGCTGAGGAAGAAAGCAAAAAGGAGATGAATACCATCAGGGATTAGGAAGTGAGGGGGCAAATGTTGTTTCTGACATTGAAATTGTGAAATGTTTGCCAAACCCAGGCCCGCAGCTTTTTTTCTCTATTTTTTTACTTGCAAATACACAGTCTAGTGGTTCTTTGCAGTGACAGAATGGAAAACATAACATCAAAATGTGGCTTGTTATTCATGGGAATTATTTCACAACAGCGTCATATTTTGTTAAAATATTTCACATTGAGGCTTTCTTACTGTGAATATGCAGATAACTGGGTATGCTTCCATTGCAAAGTATGTGCTTTGACATCTTTAAAGAATTGAATTTATGATAAATTTAAGTAGTAAGAAATATTTTAATGAGGAATATAGCTGATTTTGTTATTATAGAGGAATAAGAAAGGAAAGGCCTGCAGCTATGAATGCAGGGACTGCATGACAAGTGATCCAAATGATCAGCAGCCAGATTACACTGGTTTATGTTTAAGGATTGGCAGAATCAGATGTAGATGTGATTAGGTGAGATTAAATTAGTTAAGGCAGGAGAAAGCTGGGCTGGGGGTTTGAATAAATAGAGGGATGTGATGTGATGTCAGGAGAAGAAGCAGTTCACTTCCTTATCATAGCAGTAGTAGGACCTTGCCAGAGTACTGCAAAGGTAAGTTTAGAAGAGGGAGAAAGAAGGTTCTCTCCTTTGACTGCACAGTGGGTTGATTGATACAGATGCTACTACTGACTGTGCTAGGACAGCTAGGTGACAGCCTGCATGGATTTCCTATCATTGAGACACTGCAGATTCAGGGCCAACAGCAGAGCTGCTAAACCTCTCTCATGGTGGGAGATGCAGCTCCTGCTCATAGCAGATTTGAGGGGCATCCTCTCTGTAGGTAGAGGCAGCCTAATACTCAGTGGTGGATATAACTCCAACGTGCTCATCTCAAGTGAAAAATGGCAGAGCATAGTAGCAATCTCTCATGGAATTCTGGCTTTGAATATTGCCTTGGGGGTGAGGCTGGCAAGGTCTTAATTATTTGATATAATGTTAATAAATGCTGTGGCCATTTTACACCACTTCTACTCCTGGTGTTTCATTAAGGTATGTAACAATGGGGTTCAGTGCGAGGGCTGAAAGTGAACAGTCAATTGAGGAGTCCCCTTGTCAAAGATATGCAGAGGATAAGAAAATGCCAAGTACTTACATTATCCAGATATATGGAGTAAGGGAAGTAAAAAGTAACCAATACATGTATGTAGAGTTGCCTATACCTGACACAATGATTTAATATGTTGTATAAAAGAATAATGGAAACATATCATGTATTTGATAGTATTTCATATTTCTTTTAGGCAATACAAGCCAACTCAGTAGAAAATCACAATGATTTTAGTAGTGGTTTATTAATTCACTCACTACTGCATAGTGGCATAAAGTTGGTGAACACATCTTGAGTATGCAGTGATGGCTTGGGAACCACGCCATAGATAGGAAGTGTGTCTGTAAAAAAAGGGTTTTGTGAGAGGAGAGGATTACTCTTACAAATACAGATAGTATTGAATTTTTTTTAACAAAGAAAAGGATTTTCACCTGAAACAATGAAAATGATGAAGGTGATGAGGCTGTAGAATGACCTGCTATGAGATGATGTGACTGAGACTCCTTAAATCATTTAACAGTGCCTAAGATCTTTTCTTGGACAGATCTTAGATCTTGTATATAGCCCCCCCATCCCCCATCCTTAATGCAGGATAATAATGTTGGGTGAAACATGAAAGAGGTGAACTTGATGGACATGGGTTTTTATTTTTTCAACTCAAATGTACTATAAAACTTACCAAAATGTTACCACCAGCATTATACAGGATATTATGTCCATACTTAAGGATTTATTTACCGGTATAATGCCTCAGACAGTGTGAAAAGAGTAAACAAAAATGGCTGCAATAGGGCATTCTTTGCACTTTGCCCACTGTGCTCTGGTAGAGAAACTGACTAGAATTAGGCCATTCTCAATTCGAAAGGGGCAGGCGGATGGCAGTAAGGACAGGGCACTGAGCTTTTATTCAGCACTCAGTTCAGAGCACAGTGCACAGGAGGGCACAAGTGCCTTCCCAAATGAGCACTAAGGGACATGCTATTGTTTTTGTGCCTCCAGGGTCATAAATGTCCCCTATATAGGACAGTTTTGAAAATAAGGGAGAAAAGTAGAAGATTTGCCCTTGGCTCCTAGAAAGAGGCAATTTCCAAGGTGTCCCCCTTGGGGACATATAAAAGAAGAACAATACTTAGATTGTTTCATTATACACACCACAGATGAACAAACTGCACCTTTCCAACAACACAGGGTCAAAGATTACATACTGTAGATTCCACAGAGGCTTCTTCTTTCAAGTAAGGACTCCATATTTTCTGCATTGCCACATGCTTCCACTTTTCTAATTTGCATAGTCAAGTCAGTTTTAGATTTATTTTCAGTGTTTGCAGTAATATGACTTTCCATCTTTGCTTGTAGGGATGGGCTAATTTTTTCGCCTCCTTTCACCAAAAAAATGACACCCATAGACTTGTATGGTGGCGTGCGTCAAAAAAAAAAAAAGACGCACGTCAAAACAATTTCGTCGCGCAACAAATTTTTTTTTGATGCCCATAGACTTTAATGGGCGTCTGCGACATTTCGCCGGCGCAAATTTTTGTCGAAACGAACCAGGTCAAATTCGCCCATCCCTATTTGCTTGCAGTTGATCCACTGCAGACAAAAAATCCACCTGACACTTAAAAAGCAACACAGCTTTATTTTTAGCAAAACTTCATAACCGGACATCAACAAACAATAATCTTGAATTACTACTATAAGGGTTTAATGATATACATCAAAACTGTTCAGTTAACTGAAGCTTTAGCTATTGGTCTAGATAGTAAACCACAAGCACAATATCCAGTGTTTTTTGTATGTATATAGACATCCCAGGTACACTAAGGAGCAGGCCAACATCCAGGTAAGAAACTAGCCAGCATTTAAAAATAATATATGAATAGTGTTTAGGTATGTGATGTTTTAGGCCACTACAGGTATGTGATCAGTTATCCAAAAACCTGTTATCCAGAAAGCTCCAAATTATGGGAAGGCCATCTTCCATAGAAATATACCAGATAATCCAATTTTAAAATCATTTCCTTTTTCTATATAATAATAAAAGAGTAATTTGTCCTGAGCATTCTGGATAACAGGTCCCATATTTGTAGAAACAAGTAGAAACTAATGGGATGCCTTTCCTCAAAGCATGCAAACCTCCTCTATAAAAGTTAACAGAAATTCTAATCCAAAATAATACCTGATTAAAGCCTACAATATGTTCTGGGCATGCCTTTACCATTTTTAATGATTATTCGATAAATTTCTATTTTTTAACGGACAAATAATCGGCTCCTTTGGTGCTCCATTTTTCTTGTGCTCTACAAAGAATAGAAAGCAACACATCTATCTTATAAGGCTTCTGCAGCTTATAATCAATATCTGTATTTCATGTTCACGGCTATAGTATATAGTTCAACATTTCAAAATAAGATTACAGCAATGAAAAACTTCCTATCAAAAATCTTTGAAAAAATGTTAATGTTTTTTTGTTTGACTGCCAACTGTTCTTTTTTTTTTTTTTTCTTGTGCTGTGATGTTTGCATTCCTATTTGACATTAATCCTTTCTCTACAGTTTTTGTTTGTAGTTGCAGCAGCAGAGTATCAGAACTGGTAAGTTACTATGGAAACCAGAACTCTTACCGTGCCAAGTGATCAGCATTTTCTTTTAAAGCACGAGCGCTATGTTTAAATATAATTAGTATACTTCAATTTTAAATATTTGTTTTGAAGGTATTTAGTAGAAATATTGCAACCAGATAGTGTGCCATTTATGCAGTTCTGGTACAGATTTTCTTATTTTCAAGTTTACTTATTATAATTTTAGTTTAGGATGTATACAGGATTACAGTTGATTTTTTCACTATGTTTAAAGATTCTAACAAAATATTCCTATATAGTACTCAATGCCAAGGTGCACTCCTTCAAAATCAAATTTTATCCAAGGGTGCTCATCTACTGGTGTTCCCACATCAGAACTATTTGTCAGGAATCTAGTTGATAGCATGTCAACACATTAATACAAGTGTTTTTATTAAGCAGTTAGGACAAGGAGAAGCAATGTTTCAAACCTATATGACTCTCCATCAGTGTTGGCTTTATACAGTATAATGCCTAATAGACTGGTAGACTGGGTTCCAATGGT
The DNA here is from genome assembly GCF_017654675.1 of Xenopus laevis. Taxonomy (NCBI): domain Eukaryota; kingdom Metazoa; phylum Chordata; class Amphibia; order Anura; family Pipidae; genus Xenopus; species Xenopus laevis. Next base: position 69,061,240 of record NC_054386.1, read on the forward strand.
AACAATGGTCTTAACAGCAGGCAAAAGGGGTGGAGTGTGGGTAGACCAAGGGTGTGGTCAAGATGGGTCAGGGGTGTAACCAGGATGGTATGGGGCAGTGCACAGGGCAGTGAATTGATAAAGTCACTTTATTGGAGTACTGGCAATTGGATTCCAGGAATGTCTTACTGTACATAATATCATACAGAAGATATGACAATGAAAATTAGGAATAAGAATAAAATAAAGATAATGAAAAAAAGTCACATGCTGGTTAGCATTGTTGTCTAGTAGCCCTGGGAATACTTGGTGCTAGCTTCAAGGACTTTGTTACTATACCCTATCTACATTGGTTTTCTCCCACACTCAAAAAAAGTACAGCCAGGTTAAGTAGTTCTGATAAAAATTCCCCTGCCCATGTGTTTGTATTTATTAGTATCACTAACAATAACTTAACTGTCAGGTAGATACCAGAATGTGCAAACATCAAAAGCCTCCTATCTCAGCATGAGATTTTTTCCTTGGGCAAAGTAATTATTAGATGCCATATAACCTACAATAGGAGTTTTGAAAGGATAATAGCATCTTTTGAAAAAAAAAAGAAATGTGGGGCTTTTTTACAGGTTTTGGTAAGCTCCAGACAGGAGACTAAACTGTTCAGTATAATGCCATCTGATACAGCAGTATAAGCATATGAGCCATTCTGAAAAAAAGTCACTTAGAACAAGAGTAACTCATTACATGGCTTAATGCTACATTTATGTTTACTTATGTCATATATTCATATTACAATTCTCTGCCTTCCATTTAATATTGCAGAAATAAAGCTTTAGAATGTATACAGTTGGGAATAGGGTGTAGATTGTTTTAGCAATTACTAAATTGCAAAGCCAGGATTGTTCCACAGATCTTAGGGTTGATGCAGTATTAATGCCTTTTATAGAGTTAATAAAGCTACAGTACTTATTATTCAGGAATACAAAACTGGCTTTAAAAGCTTCTATGCTTTAAGAGGCACATTTATCAATGGTCGAATTATGATGAATTCATGTGAGTTTTTTTAAACTCCCTTAAATTTGAAATTGACTAGTTGAAATGTATTAATAAAATCATTTTTTTTTAAACTCGGATGAATTTATAGGACCTGAAAATTTCAAATCAAATTCAACTCCTATTCGATCAAACTCGATTCGCATTTTTTTCTCTGAAAAAAACAATGTCAGGAAGGCTGCAAATGTCTCCAAATTGAACTGTGGACCTCTTCCATTGACTTAAACAGCAATTCAGCAGGAAAATAGTCCAATTTGAATTCTTAAGGGGCCAGAGTATGATAAATCTCGAAAATTTAATAACAAGTTGAATTTGACAGTTTTGACCAACATTTTTTCAAATATTTGCTTCTGTTTGGTCACACAGGAGCACTGGGCAGCAAACATAATATGACAGTATAGAATTTGGTGCGCTAAGTTGATATTCGGTCCCCAATATCTGAGTAAGGATGGAAAAATATATATGGTGTAATATAGTCAATTAGTTTTTAATAAAGGTTGCTGCTCAGAACTACTCACAGATTTGGATTTCTTGACAGGCTTTCAAATGGCTCATCCAAACTGGGGTCGGTCTTTAGCGTGCACCTATAATAAACAGCTACAATAGTGGAGTACTACCAGATTTTTCGATATCTGTAACGGTCAGTTGTACTCACCGAGTATCAGTTAGTAGTAGGCGTTTATGGGAGAGATCTCCGCTTTCTGCACAGAATGTCCACCTCCACCGGATGCCCCACGGTCCCTTGTTCAAAGGTGCAGCGGTGCAGTCTCAACTGCCGAGATGTCCCTCAGCGTGTCACAGCCCGTTCCAAGCGGTGCCTTGTGCGGTGTCTCCCTCGGTGCTCCGGTGCGGTTGGCGGGTGCGGGCCGATGTTTCCGGGCTCGGATCTCTACCTGATTGGGTACGAGGACTGGTAGCTCGAGGATCGCACGCTCCGGGATAGTGCTCACGTGGTTCTTAACACCGGGGGGTCCCTCAGCGTGTTACCGCCGGTTCGTTAGCGGTGTCTTGTACGGTCTCCAATATGGTATTCTGGAGTTTTTGGTTTTTGAGGGGATAGAAATCAACTTGGCTGACAAGTATATTATAAAATATTTATTTATTCACTAGTAAAAAAGCCCAACGCGTTTCGTATCTCATATACTTCATCAGGGGCAGACGCCATGTTTTTTTACATTGGTATTGAAATAGCATTCGTGGTCATTCATTTGCTTAATTGCATAATTGTTTAAATACAGATGTAGTAAGTCTTCTCAATTTAATAAGGGATTAAATTCAAATTTATACAATATTAAAACAATAAAATCAATACAAACATTGAGAGTATTAAATCAATCATTTAAAAAACATTTTAAATCAATGTCTATATTAAGACCTTGTGGTATCAATGTTTTCAATTTGTGTATCCACAGTGTCTCTTCTCTCGAGATTATATTAACAATAGGATATTATCCAATAGGATATTATTAATAGGATAATATACCATACAGCCAATTTAATAGAATAAAGAGAAATTGCAGCAAAAATATAGATTATGAGAAAGAAAGCGTAATTTTAACGAAACAATTCAAAGAAAAAGGATATAAAGACAATATTATAAAAAACGCTAAGACAATGTGCGATAAGAAAAATAGAAACAAAATGTTAGAGAATAAAAAAACAAATTTCACCAGACAATAATAATTTTATTCAATTCATTACAACATATAATAATTCCAACAAAGAATTGGAAACAATAATTCAAAAACATTGGCATATATTACTTAAAGATAAAGCTCTTCATGACCATCTATCTGCCAATCCACGTATAATTTATAAAAAAAAACACGCACAATTAAACAAATGCTGGTACCAAGCTGTTTGCCATCCAAAAAACAAAAACTAACGTCAGACCCTTTCAACACTGGAGTATCAAATGGATTTTTCGCTTGCAGAACATGCAAAGGGTGCAAGACAAGTAAAGTAAATGAAAGAAAAGTTACTAATTTTAAATCAAATGTAACTAATGTAGAATTTGCCATTAAAGATATAATAACTTGCAACAGTAACAACGTTATATATTTGCTACAATGCCCCTGCAATTTGCAGTATATAGGAAGAACAAACAGAAATTTAAAAACACGAATTGGGGAGCATATGAATAATATTAAAAAAGGACTGATGACATAGTGTATCTGCACACTTTAAAGCTTATCATAATTCGGATCCCTCCCTATTACAGTTCACAGGCATCGTTTCGAAAAAAAAAACACATTGGCGTGGAGGTGATATTGTTAATATAATCTCGAGAGAAGAGACACTGTGGATACACAAATTGAAAACATTGACACCACAAGGTCTTAATATAGACATTGATTTAAAATGTTTTTTAAATGATTGATTTAATACTCTCAATGTTTGTATTGATTTTATTGTTTTAATATTGTATAAATTTGAATTTAATCCCTTATTAAATTGAGAAGACTTACTACATCTGTATTTAAACAATTATGCAATTAAGCAAATGAATGACCACGAATGCTATTTAAATACCAATGTAAAAAATCATGGCGTCTGCCCCTGATGAAGTATATGAGATACGAAACGCGTTGGGCTTTTTTACTAGTGAATAAATAAATATTTTATAATATACTTGTCAGCCAAGTTGATTTCTATCCCCTCAAAAACCAAAAACTCCAGAATACCATATTGGAGACCGTACAAGACACCACTAACGAACCGGCGGTAACGCTGAGGGACCCCCCGGTGTTGAGAACCACGTGAGCACTATCCCGGAGCGTGCGGTCCTCAAGCTACCAGTCCTCATACCCAATCAGGTAGAGATCCGAGCCCGGAAACATCGGCCCGCACCCGCCACCCGCACCGGAGCACCGAGGCAGACACCGCACAAGGCACCGCTTGGAACGGGCTGTGACACGCTGAGGGACATCTCGACAGTTGAGACTGCACCGCTGCACCTTTGAACAAGGGACCGTGGGGCATCCGGTGGAGGTGGACATTCTGTGCAGAAAGCGGAGATCTCTCCCATAAACGCCTACTACTAACTGATACTCGGTGAGTACAACTGACCGTTACACATATCGAAAAATCTGGTAGTACTACACTATTGTAGCTGTTTATTATAGGTGCACGCTAAAGACCGACCCCAGTTTGGACGAGCCATTTGAAAGCCTGTCAAGAAATGCAAATCTGTGAGTAGTTCTGAGCAGCAACCTTTATTAAAAACTAATTGACTATATTACACCATATATATTTTTGCATCCTTACTTCGATATTGGGGACCGAATATCAACTTAGCGCACCAAATTCTATACTGTCTTATTCCACATAAATTTGCGGGCTTTGTGGACTCGCATAAAACTTTGGTGCAGAGAGCAAGACTTTTTGAGATTTGGACTGAGCGCAGCACTCACACTTACCAGATAAAGCAAACATAATATAGTCAAGTGAATGCCAAATAAGACTGTAGTTGGCTATTTGTTAGCTCCAATGGCTGGGGACTGGCAGCCTGCAAGAGGCTCAACCAGCAGTATGAACTATTTCTCCAGGTAGGATTCATCTGTAAGCGAGTCAACGAATTAAGCAATTTTTTTTAAAACAAATGCCTAATTCTGGTTTAACATTTAAGGTCCATCATTTGGCATGCAATACATTTTCTTGTAAGGCCTAGAATTCTAAAGGAAACCCAAAAATCTTCTACTAAGGTAATTCAATATTTTTTTCTTGTACTCAGTATTTTGCATACAGGAATGTATATCTCAGTTGCTATTGTTGAGACTGAAAGCTTGCCATCTGCCTCTTTGACTTAATCACTGTAATATTGCACCAGATGTAATACCTAGTGGCCTTTTGCAATGCAGCATTTTTTACACATTGGAACCATGAAGCTGAAGGTTTTTGCCAGTTTTTTCCGCTGAGTTAAAATTGAAGAAAGAGATGAACAGTCTACAGACAGACATATTGGATGGACCCGACTGCATGAGTCATGCATGTAACTGCAAAGCAGCTGTTGTAGGTAAATCAGTATAGTAGAGCAAGAGACATTTCATACATTTTAATACTGATAGAAATTGTTGATATGCCAACAAGAAAACTGCAAATTGTGTTTTGCCCCAGCACCTATAATAATCACTAAAGGCAGCTTGTGGACAGAGACATTTTTAAATTATAGGTACTCAAAGGCCTGTGCCTAAGGCAGCAACTTTAGGGGGACAACCCTCTATTGCCTATATGCTAAAAAAAAAAACAAAATCTTAAAAAAATCTTGAACAAAATCCTTTGGTGGGTGGATAGTGGCTGGCTTATCGCATTGATCTTACGGAAGAGATTAGAGCATTATGTCACTTTTGTAATGTGCATGCACCAAAAGGGTGCGTTGTGGTCTGGTGCCTAGGGCAGTACCGACCCAAAATACAGCCCTGATAATAGACAGATTAAGTTCAGAATGCTTTCAATAAAATGACACCTATTCAATTTATCAAAAATGTTGGTTGGTCATAGTGATTCAATTCATAACAACAATTTATCATCTAGAAGTTGCCTTGTCTGCCAGATGCAAAATTTGGTACAGTTCTTATAAACTATAGCAACCAATCAGCAGGCAGCATTTTCTGGTCACCTGTTTAAAAGCAACAATATTATCAGCTGCAGTGGGTAGGGATGAGCAAATCTGGCCCGTTTCGCTTCACTGAAAATTTGTAAAAGGCCAAATAATTTGCAGAATGTGTTGTAGTCAATGCATTTTTTTTGTGCAAAATTTTTCTTTCTATACATTACAGTCTATGGGCATTTTACATACCGTATATACTCGAGTATAAGCCGAGTTTTCCAGCATCCAAAATGTGCTGAAAAAGTCTACCTTGGCTTATACTCGGGTCAGCGGGCAGTAGCTGAGATTGCAGTCACTTTTAATCATTCCTATACTAACAGTTCACTTGGGGAGAGACTGCAATATCCCACAATGCCCTCTGTTGGTTATATGAAAGAATAACAGTGCACCCTCTGTTGGTTATATGAAAGAATAACAGTGACTGCAATATCACACAGCGCCATCTGTTGGTTATATGAAAGAATAACAGTGACTGCAATATCACACAGCACCCTCTGTTGGTTATATGAAAGAATAACAGTGCGCCCTCTGTTGGTTATATGAAAGAATAACAGTGACTGCAAAATCACACAGTGCCATCTGTTGGTTATATGAAAGAATAACAGTGCGCCCTCTGTTGGTTATATGAAAGATTAACAGTGACTGCAATATCACACAGCGCCCTCTGTTGGTTATATGAAAGAATAACAGTTCGCCCTCTGTTGGTTATATGAAAGATTAACAGTGACTGCAATATCACACAGCGCCCTCTGTTGGTTATATGAAGGATTAACAGTGATGGCAATATCACGCAGCGCCCTCTGTTGGTTATACAAAAGATTAACAGTGATGGCAATATCACACAGCACCCTCTGCACATGGTAGTGGGACAGTGGGACAATGAACACAGTAATCCGTTTGGCAATTCTCTGTCACCATCGACTTTGCAAAGAAGTCCAGTTGATCGCTGGGGGGGTCGCTTTAGCAGAATGTGCGCTGCTGGGAGACAGGACTGTAGTTGTGTATAGGCTTATACTAGAGTCAATACGTTTTCCCAGTTTAGGTACCTCGGCTTATACTCGGGTCGGCTTACATTGAGTATATACGGTAGTTACTAATTATGGGCAATGTTTGTGTCTTTTATTACATATTGGGATAAATCTAAATTTCTTAATAGGAACATTAGAAGTGGAGCCACCAACTTGAAGCCAAAGATGCATAAAGGGTGAATGTTGCATAAAGTATGCTAAACCCAGAACACTTTGATCTTATAGTGAAAGGACCAAGGAGAGAGTTCTGGGAAGACAAGGGAACCAAACGTGTGCAGGAAGAACAGAGAACAAAGGATGAGGTCAAGGGAAAGGCTGGGTCAATACCAGGCACAGCAGTACTAAATCTGAAGACAGGAACACAGGCCGGAGTCAAAACCAACAGTAGTGCAGAACAGGAACTGGATCCAAAAGATTAGTCAGTAAACAGATAGAGGTCAGGACAGGCAGTGATATAGGGAAGGTCAGGAACAGGCTAGGTCTGGAACAGACAGGAGAGACTAGAAATGCACAGAGGAACTATCAGAAATAGACCTATGTTGGGCAAGGAACAATTAGCCATGGCTCCTTTAAATTTATGAATTTTTGCCCCAATCGTGATGATGTCAGAAGTGGCACGCCAAATAAAACAGAGAGAGGAGGCAACAGGCATCCCCCGTCCCCACTGCCTCCCAGGTATTATTACAGTGAGATTGGCAAGTCTGAATAACATATAACATTTAATTCTGAGCTTTGTCTCTGTCATGACACACTTTTAAAAGCCCAGTTCAGCTGGTGTAGTCCTTACCTTGCCTGTGCCAAAACAGCAGCAGATAAAATGGGAAAATTCTGCAAGTATTTTGTGCTGATTTACAAGCATTGATGGGAAACATTTTCTGTGTCAAATTACTGCTGAAATAATACTATGTAACATCTCTAAACAATGCAGGGCTTTGCCAGCAATGCCATTTGGCTGATATTTAGTCAGCGGCCCATTTAAAGGGCATGTAAAGGCAAGAAAATAAAATCCCATTTTTACTTTCTTTAATGAATAATCTCCAATATACTTTAATAAAAAAAATGTGTACCGTTTTTATAAGAAACCTGACTGTATTCAGTGAAATTCTCCCTTTATTTACTGCTGTGGATAGGAATTGTCAGATGGTCCCTAACTGCTGAGCAGGGAAACAATCATACTTATGAACAGCAGGGGGAGCCCCGCCTTACTTCCCAGCCATGCAGAACTCAAGCAGCTTTGTTTATGACAACCCCTAAGCAGCCCAGACCACACTGAGCATGTGCACAGTCTTAGTCTTGCAAAGATGTTTAACAAAGTTACAAGATGGTGACTCCCTGTAGCCAACTTTGAAAGCATACATTATTTGTTTGATTAGGCTTGTGGTGCAGTAAGTTCATGTTTATATTTAGTATACAAAATACAGCATTTCTAGCCTTATTCTATTTTAGACTTTACATGCCCTTTAATGAAGTGAGGCTAAATTATTTGCTGATTTGTAACATATAAGTGACAAAATACATTTAGGGAACAAAGCTGGGCTGAAAGAGGGTTGGCATGTAAATGTCATATGTAGTGATGGACGAATTTATTAGTCAGCCGAATTTCGCCGCCAGCGAACAAATCTGTGAATTAGCCGCAAAATTTCGCCAATTTAGATGCCGCAATGATTAATGGATGCCCATTGACTTTGAAGGGCGCCGGCATCAACTTCGAGGCTGGCGCCATTTTTGATGCCGGCGAATTGTCACTGGCATCAAAATTCGTGTTTCACGAATTTTGCCCGCATATCCTGAATTTAACAGGAAATTCACGAATTTTGTGGTGAAGTGAAACGGGACAAATTCGCCCACCTCTAGTCATATGCACCAAACCTCAGCAAGATTTCTTACAGGCTAGTAACTATTAGTAGTCAAGCAGATGTTTGCTTTCATTACTCCAGCCACACTAGACTGATCCAACTGAACTGCTATGGGTTACTGGTCTGGGAAAACATATTAATTGTCCGTTATGACCAAACTTAAAAGTGCCTGCAAAGTTCTGACCTACAGAAGTATAGTCAAGGAAACACATCAGGTAAAACACATTATGCATAAATACTGATTTGAAGAGAACCGGTTCAAAAATTTCAATGCGCAAATGTGTGCATTCAACTATTCAGGTCACTGCAGGATGGAGGACAAATGTAGAGACAGATGTACCGTATCATCACCCAGGAGAACGAGCTCATATATAAAACATATCCTAATATATAATTTAAAAAGAAAAAGGCTACTATAAATGGTGTGTGACATGTGACTTTTCACAGTACTCATGATTATTCATGGCATTTAATGAATACAGCAATCGTCTGCTGTGCAGTATAAATCTCAAGCACATATACGTACATGTACATACAGTAATACTGACCTGCACACTCATAGCAGGTAAAAGATGAATGCTGGACCTTCACTTTATACTATAGAGGGGCAATTTTCTTAAAATAACTGGCTATTAATGCTGTTAAAATGATACATAACATCCATGGTGACAATTACAAAATTAGTATTTTAGTATTATTTTTCTCATGGTGAATCTAATTTAAATGCCATTCCTTTTCTCTTAATTTGTTATATATACACAGAGCATTCATTTGACTCATTAATATGCTTCTATATTGCTTATTTCTGCTGAGAAGTAAATGCCGAGAGTATGATAAAAGTTGCAGTTGGTCTTTTAAGTTGCCTTTGGTCATTTAATTGTTACTGTTTATTATTTTGCTCTTGATAATATATTTTTTATATGGACCACATTTATATGAGTACAGCCTATTCCAATGATGGTTATGTGTCAGAGTGTAAGAATAATAAAGTCTTATAACAAATGCCCCTATCATTCCGACTCAGCAATAACCACATGCCCAAGGCAGGAAAGGTGAGGGGGGATGTTCCCCCATTTATTAATTCTCTTATAAATGACACCCCGTGATAAGAGTCCACTTTGTAAGTTACTGACAGAATTCAGAGTGTCAGCAGATACTAGATGAGGCCCCTTTGTACAGAAGTGCTTTCTTCATTTGCTTAGGTCATCCCTGTGTCTACTTTTAACAGATAAAGAACTGCAAGGCTGAGGGACAGTTGTAAGCGGGAAACTATTTTCAGTGCAATATCTGTAGTTAAGAACATTTAGTCCTCTTCCAACATTTTGGGAGGGTTCAAGTTATATAACATATGTAAGTGTACTCCCATTTTAATCTATAAAAGCTTATGAAAAGGGGAGTGTCTTTGGCAAAGCCTCATGTTACACCTAGGCGTTTTCCCAAAGCAAAACCATTATATGTTCTTTGTTAAACTCAATAAACCTCATTCTATTTGAAATAGCCTTATCTCTGAGTTTTGCTTTCCATATAACGAGGTCATAGCAATTAAATTATCAACACTCTACATTTTTCAAGCTTGGAATTTATATGGTATATATTAATAAGCTTATAGAGGTTCCAGCTATACACTGTGCCTTGCACCTGTTGTGCCAGTTTAAGGTGCAAAGCACATCAAATAGGCACAAGTGTTTTGTGAAACTTAATCTATGCAGTTTCTGCACTCCCTAAGAATGCCAGCTCTTGTGTCTATAAATTTGCCATTAGAAATGCTATGTGGCTAGTAAGGTTCCAGCTATGTGCTGTGCCTTTCCTTTAAAATGCCAGCAAAGGTGGAATTAATTTCATGGGGTGGTATTTAGCACCACTAAATGTGCGAGCACATCAACCTATCAGATACTAAATATGTCCTTTTAGAGAAATATTTATTATTTGCAGAGAAGTAGGCATAGGGGCTTTCTCACTTTTGTTCTGACCATGAACAGACCTATAGCTGAATCTGGCTAACATTATGGGGCACATTTACTTAGCTCGAGTGAAGGAAAAGAATAAAAAAAACGTAGAATTTCGAATGATTTTTTTGGCTACTTCGACCTTCGACTACGACTTCGAATCGAACGATTCGAACTAAAAATCGTACGACTATTCGACCATTAGATAGTCGAAGTACTGTCTCTTTAAAAAAAACTTTGACCCCCTACTTCGCCAAGTAAAACCTATCGAACCTCAATTTTTTTGGTCGAAGGAAAATTGTTCGATCGATGGATTAAAATCCTTCGAATCGTTCGATGCGAAGAATTTAATCATTCGATCGAACGATTTTTCCTTCGATAGTTCGATCGAACGAATTGCGGTAAATCCTTTGACTTCGATATTCGAAGTTGAAGGATTTAACTTTGACAGTCAAATACCGAGGGTCAATTAACCCTCGATAGTCGACCCTAAGTAAATGTGCCCCTATATGTTACAACATGAACACAAATCTGCCCAGGTAGAATGTCCTAGGTAGAATTCAGCAATTCTTTTTGTGTCTACAGAAAGCTTTTTTTCTCATAGACTCAATGTGCATTTTTAATGCTTTTTAGCTCTCAATTTACTCTTTTTCTTGTATTGAATGTCATGCTGAATGTGTAGCTTTATATTTTATTATTACATAACTTAACATACAATGTTACTGAATATATTTGTTGACACAATAGTTATTTTTAAAGGAAAATACAGGTATGGGACCTATTATCCAGAATGCTTAGGACCTGGGATTTTCTAGACAAGGGGTCTATATGTAATTTGGATCTTCACAATTTCTTGTAAACTTGTTTAAAGATCTTGTAAACATTATATAAACCAAGTTGCCTGGTTTTGCTTCCAATAAGGATTAATTATATCTTCGTTTGGACCAAGTAGAAACACAGGTTTTATTATTACAGAGGAAAAGGTAATAATTTTTAAAAATTTGCATTATTTGATCATAATGGAGTCTATGGGAGACAGCCTTGCTGTAATTCAGATTTTTCTGGACAACGGGTTTCCGGATAACGGATCCCATACCTGTACTTGTGTTGTGAGAATGAAAGGTATTCTGAAACGCTATAGATAAGAGGAAATATAGGCAATGAATGGACAGAGCCATGTCTTTTACTCCCTTACTTCTTTTTGATACAATGAGAACATGTGTTTTTTGGCTATTAGGTGATAACATAGTTATACATTTAAATCAGGCTGAAAAAAGAGATCAAGTTCAACCCCTCCAATCCAAGCATCCATACACACACCCCTCCTTATTTTTACATAAATTATATATATCCATATCTATACTAACTATAGAGTTTAGTATCACAATAGCCTTTGATATTATGTCTGTCCAAGAAATCATCCAAGCCAAGGCTTAAACAGAATCAGCCATCACAACATCACCTGGCAGTGCATTTCAGAAAGTTATTTTCTTCTAGTCTGAATGTCCCCTTGCAAATGCTTTTTTTTCCAGAGAAAACAACCCCAACCTTGACAGTCTACCCTCATAATTTAAGTCTTCCATCCCACTAACCAATTTAGTTGCACATCTCTGCATTCTCTCCAGCTCATTTATACCCCTCTTAAGGACTGGAGTCCAAAACTGCACTGCATACTCCAGATGAGGCCTTACCAGGGACCTATAAAGAGACATAATTATGTTTTCATCCCTTGAGTTAATGCCCTTTTTTATACAAGACAGAACTTTATTTGCTTTAGTAGCCACTGCCCAGAATTAGACAACTTGTTATCTACAAAAACCCCAAGATCCTTCTCATTTAAGGAAACTCCCAACACACTGCCATTTAGTGTATAACTTGCATTTATATTATTTGTGCCAAAGTGCATAACCTTGCATTTATCAACATTGAACCTCATTTTCCTGTTTGCTTCCCAGTTTTCCAATTTAGACAAATCACTCTGCAAAGTGGCAGCATCCTGCATGGAACCTATAGTTCTGCACAATTTAGTATCATCTGCAAAAATAGAAACAGTACTTTCAATGCCCATCTCCACGTCATTAATAAACAAGTTGTAAAGCAAGGGACCTAGTACAGAGCCCTGATCTACTCCACTAACAACACTGGTCCAATTAGAAAATGTTCAATTTACCACCACTCTTTGTAGTCTATCTTTTAGCCAGTTCTCTATCCAGGTACAAATACTATGTTCCAGGGCAACATTTCTTAATTTAACCAGTAACCTTCTGTGTGGCACTGTATCAAATGCTTTAGCAAAGTCTAAGTAAATCACATCCACTGCCATCCCAGAATCGAGGTCCCTGCTCACCTTCTCATAAAAAGAAATTAAGTTAGTCTGGCATTTACGCATAAAACCATGCTGGCACAAACTCATAGTATTATGATTTGCTATGAAGTCCAGTATCTTATCCTTTATTAACCCTTCGAAAAGCTTTCACACAGAATATCCCAAAATGGTAAGATGCAATTTAAAGTTTTCTTCCAGGTTTTTGCCAGGTTTTTCTAGCCAAGCTAACATTACTTACATTTCATTTTGTAACTTATAGGGGAATGTAATAAAAGTCGGTAATAGAAAAACTATTTGCACTGCAAAATTTTCCTTTGCCCAAATTTAAAATAGCTTTTGCGAATCTGGAAACTGTTTCGCAACCACTCCTGACAGTGTAAGAAAGATTATTAATTTTACAGTTTGCGCCAATGCGCAATGGATGTAAATTAACGTCTTACTGAAAAACGTATGTTTGCTTAAATAGATTACGACATCTTCAAGTACTTCTTATAAGTGCGCAGTCTAATAACATTCTAGAGAAGAGTAGTAAATTGTGAAATGTGAATTTTTATTTTTATTAATGCCAATAGTTTTTCTCTTTGTGACATCACCTCCATAGTTTTATGCTTTGTAGAAAGTGCCTTCCCTGTACTACTTCTGCCATATTGCCATGTATTATGTGCTATTAGATTTTAGGAACTGCCCATATTTACAACCTGATCTGCTCATGAATATACTAATTCATTTTCCTCTGCAGTCTCACTGCTTGACTATAAGCATAGCATAGGAGTACATCTGTAACATTGGCAGGGCATATTGGAAAAACACTTTGAACCCACACTTTGATTTTAGCATTTCTTCCTTTGGTTAACAAGCAGCAAGATATTTCTTGGCATATAACCCAATATAGATAATGTTAATGTTACTTGTATGGAAAAACACACACAACACTTCAGAAGATTATATTGAAAAATAATTGCAAAATATAATAGAAGTAAATAAATTGAAACTTTTTGATGAAAAGAGAAAATAGAGGGTGCTGTCTTGTTGCTATTTGGCAATAGTACAATACAAGTACAGTATATCTTAAACTTGAGTTCGACTACGACTTCTGCTGCCTGCCTTGAACTCTTCGCCTGACCCTGACTACGTTTTCTCTTCATCCCTGCCGGTACCTTGCTTTTGGCTTCACACTTCCTTGTTGGCTTCCTCAGCAGAAAGCCCAGGGCCCCAAAAGGGCATCGGTGAACACCGGAACCCACAGGGTTTACCTGTGCATCCAAAGGTACTGTTCACCTCACAAGGTTCCCATTGACGAGATTGTTACAAGTATATACTATACAGCATTTCCAGGCATGTTTGTTTTTAATGTTAGCTTCTTCTTTAAGGGTTATTAGTATCCTAATACCTAACATTTATAAGCAAATTTAGTAAATGTTTTCATTTTCCTGTTAAATTGAAAATGATAGGGAGTGGGGGGAGGAGGAGAACAGACATAATGTTATAAGCTACAGGCAAGTATGCATATATTTTTTGCTCAGAGTAGTATTTATTGCCTGTCTTTAGAGATTTAGCCTGTTTTGTGCATGTAAGCATAGATATCAATATTTTGTTCAATGGACATGCAGATTATAATCAAACAAAGGAGAGTGAGATACAAACCCAAAACCCTTCTGACTAATCCCATGGATTTATAATAATAAAAGCCCTGGAATGTAATGAATGCCTTTCTGATATCAATGTATGCCAAACATGCCTTGTCAGGTAAAGTGACATTTTCACACTCTCTTTGCTTTGTGATTCCATTTATTAATATATGCTTACCTAGATCAAAGATCACTGTTCTTCATAAATGCAATGTTTTCTACTTAAACCTGTCTTCTATCATTATCTATACCTATAAATCCAAGATAGTGTCTGAAAATGAAATAATGGTGACAAATTCCTGCCTAGTACAGAAACTGTGTAGACTAAAGGGATACAAATGATGCCTGTTTGCCTGTCATTGTAAGAAATTGCCCTAATTTTACAGTATATCTTGTCGATACTTAATTAAAATCATGGAGATTTGATTTCTGGTATAAAGCCGTGGCATGGTTGTTCACAGAACACATTATCTAAATGTAAATTTGTTTTATGTATCTAACATTGAAATATTTTAGTCATCTTTCTATCCCTTTTTCAGTAAACTGGAGGCCCAACCCCCGAAAGACGAGCCTTTGCAAATACATATTCTTTAACTTTAGGGACTTAACAAATATACTGTAGCTCAGTTGTGAGTGACTTGGCATTACTGTGGCTTCCTTTACTGGTCTAGTGTTATTGATTGTAGTTCCATATAGTAGAGCACCTTCTCATGTCAATCATCACAAACAGTGTTCACACACAAGTAAATCCTTTGCTGTAATGGGGGTTTTGGGGAAAGGGTCAACATTGTCACCCTAACAGGAACAGCACAGCAAAGTGAAAACATCACACTATCATACGCTAGTAATTTCTAATTATAAAGATGTTAATATATATATACATTGATTAGAGAGGAATTTTCTATAGAGAGAAAAGGAGAAGTACCCTGCATAAAACTAGTTTAGAGAAAATTGGTTACTCAAACATTTAATTCCTCCCCACTTATCACACCGAACATACAAATTTAGGAGATTGGTATCTAATGAATAGTGCAACACCAAGGACCTAATGGGTCTGCTCCTTGCAGCTGATTTATTTATTTTATAAATAATCCAATGAGTTCAAATACTTAATAAGGTAGAATATAAATCAATTACTCAATTTGCTTGTAGGATAAATTCAATAATTATAATGTAAAGTGCAAAAATTAATACCCTACGTATCGATCAATTAGCTCCAAATTCATTAGACTAAAGTGCAGTGCATAAATTATAAGTGAGCCAATTCCCAATTAATTATAGTACTTAGACGCAGAAAATTGTGTATTAAACAGATTAGGGTTAATTCATCCCCAATTCTTCAATTAACTAAAATCTATAGATCTAGTGCAGTGCAATAATTATTACTATAATTCCAATATAATTTATAGTAGGTTAAAACTGAGGATTATGTGACCAAATATAAGTTAGGATATATTATAGAACCACTGCACATAAAAACCATAGTAGTGGGAAAAGGAAATAAAGAGCAGTGGGGTTGTCCCAAAACCTTCTGCCTAGTATTTTCTATCCCTGGGACACCAGAAAGAATAGGCAGGCATGGTAACCAGGAATGTGGTCTCGTAATTTACCTTAATCTATTCTTATACAACAGGCTCTCTTATCCAAAAAAAAACACAAATTGTCAGCCCAATGGACTTAGGTAAACAGAGGTAATGGAAGTGAAGAGGATTTGAGTTTGAGCAGTGGGTTGTTGCAACGCCAACCCTCTAGGACCAAATTATAGGAGAGTAGTGAGAAAATAAAGAGGAAATAAAGAGCGGTAGAGTTGTCCCAAAACTTGTTGCCTAGTATTTTCTATCCCTGGGACACCACAAAGTAAAGGCAGGCAGAGTAGCCAGGACTGTGGTCTCATAATTTACCTTATCCTATTCTTATACAAGAGGCTATCTTATCTTACAAAAACACAAATCGTCTGCCCAATGGACTTAGGTAAACAAAGGTAGTGGAAGTGAAGAGGATATAAATTTGAGCAGTGGGTTGTTGCAACACCAAACCTCTAGGACCAATTCCGGACTGAATTATCTAAAAAACGCTGAAAAGTGACAAGGCTAAACAAGGCTAAAACCAAATTCAAGAGCAATGAAATGCCAATGTGCGTTTCGCAAAAGTGCTTTCTCAAGGCAAAATGGCAGCTGCTTCAAACACACGAATTTTAAAACACTTCCATGTAAGCATCACACGAGTCTCGCAGGAACTTTGGCAGTAGCGATGCTGTGCACTGCTATGATATTAACCCATCTTAGTGTTTAGTGCCTATCTCTACATATTATATATGTTCCTGTGCGAACTTATATGGAAGGCGTCATGTGTGTGTGTGTGTGTGTGTGTGTGTGTGTGTGTGTGTGTGTGTGTAATATATATATATATATATATATATATATATATATATATATATATATATATATATATATATATTGCTATTGATTGATTCTTGACAGCTTGTATCTATCTTAATATATACATATCATGCTCAGAACTGGCTTCAGCCAGCCTTGAAATAGTAGTGACAGGAAACCATGAAGAAGTGGGAGCGCTCTTACATTTGAAAATTCCTCTTTAGGTGGCAAAGCACTTACACTTCTGAATGGCTCCCACTGTCATCAATGAGGGCAAAGGAAGAATGTTGCAGTGGGCATTTTCCATCAGCAAAAAATCTGCATTGAAGTAGCAGTACATATTGAACCTGTGCTAGTGGGTGAGTTTTTTTATTGCACATTCACACCTGAGATGTGGAATTCTACTGTGCAATGGGGAAACTCACCAAATAATGCAGCGCTAGGAAAATATGCCAGTTAGAAATCCAGTATGAGCACCAAATGGTGTAAGGAACATCAGAGCCTTTGGTTTTGCATGTCTTCTACTATTTAGTTGAGCCATCTTAATGTGTTTTTCCCCACTGTTGTTTCAGGAAAGTTTCTGAAGTTATATTATTTTAATAGACTCTTTAAAGCATTACAGTAAGCTTAAAATAGATATTTTGGATTCTTACAACACCTACAGTATATGATAAATAACCAAGATAACCAAATTTGATTTATCCAGTTTAATAATACACCTCTAAATTTATCGGAAAACACACATGGAACAGAACTGTGAATGAGATTACACACTGCGGGACTGGCAGTAAAGGAATTTTATGAATAATTCTCTCAACAAAAATGTTATGAGGTTATTACAACTGTATGGAAAGTGATGGCATTTATTTCTTCTGTTTTCATTACAATTTCTGTAAATGTTTAAAGCATCAGTTCCTCATACTCCGTACTAAACAATAAAATTTTTATGAAACCCACCATTTATGACCTTTTTTCTTTTCTTTATTTCTAAAGTCCTGCTTTTTTACTGGCAAGTTTAATGCTCAAGACAGAGATCCATTAAAGGTTTTGTGATTGGAAATGTTAAACATGACTGGCCAATAGTCAAAGACCTGTTTGCAGTGGAATAAAGGGGACTTTGTTTATAATTCTCTGTATCAAATTCTCAGACACAAAAATGGCATTTCCAGTTTAATGTTTATTATCTCTCAGCCGAGAAGAAGTGGCTAATAAACTGCAAATGGAATGTATAGGGCATCATATTTTTTTCCTTCCTCATATGACTTGGTTTGTAGTTTGCGTGTGAAAACCTCTGTTCTGCATTCTGACAGTAATCTGGTAATCTAACAGGAGGAGAATACAGCCTCTGCAGACATGCTTTGACCTTGCCTTAGACCATATTAAGAATTAATACTTAGCTTCTCCATACAGAACAGCTTTAATAAAGCTGCCCAAATCCTCTTGGCCGCATCTTTGGAAGGGCAGCATCAATCAAAGTTTTCAAGCCTTGTACGTGCTAATTCAATAGGCAGACTGACAAGGAATTTAGATCTATATTGTCAGGGATAAGGTATTTAAGTTTGATATTTGACATTTTTCAGGATCTGTATGACTCAGCAATGCATATATGGCCAGCATGAGCTTTATATTATTACTGGCAACTAAAAAGGATTTACCATTATATCATCGTACAATGTACTGCTAAGTATTCTGCAGAAGCACTTATTTTAAAAATAGAAGAGATACTAGTATAAAATATATATTTGTAAGACTTATTTTTACTAGATAGATATACAGTGAAACAGTGAAACAATACATGCAGTACCATAGTTTCAATCATTTTACACCATTTTTGCAATCTCACAAAATGCTTTTTCCTGATTTTCTTGGATTTTACACGTTAAAAAACGTAAAATGGGAGTTTTACTGTAGGTGTAACAACAATTGGACATCAATTGGAAACAATGTGACAAAGGTTCCAGGGACTGTTAATAGACTGTTTTGTAGCTGTCAGTGGTCATAACCTAGAAGCCCACATTGTGATTAAGTGACAGCTACCATTCTTAGTAAAAGACAACAAACTTATTGAATAATGTTAGTATATGTAATAAAATGTTATTCTGCTTAAATATACTGTTTTCACATTTACTGCAGTATATCCATGTTGAGCACAATTTGTTGGTCAAAGGGGACAATTATATATTTCAACCCAGATCAACTATGTACAGTACCAAATGCATTGGAGTCAGTGGGTTTTTTTTGAGACAAATGCATTGAACTTTATTTTCTGATGTCACGTGCATAAAATGAAAAGTCAATATATGGATTTTGTCTCATGTATATATATATATATATATATATATATATATATATATATATATATATATATATATATATATATATATATATATATATATATATATATATATATATATATTTATACAGGTGCCCTGTGTAGGTATGAAATGTGTAAGGGGAAGTTTTAATAAATTATTAAGCAGCAGTTAATTAGTTATTGTGGTCCAGACTGTGCTGGCCTGTCTTGCAAGTTTTTAAAATTAAAAATTTGTAAAAAAATTCTACCATTTGTTGCTACATTGTTAATATTTTACATTTATTTTCTAAAACACTTATATTCAGAACCAGTAAGACATTCATTCTCATTAGACACCGTGTTGGATAAAAAATGTTTTCCTTTACACTCCAGATGAGCACACTCTGCTAGCAGAGAAGATGTGATGCATGTGACCATCCATAAAGCACTGCGGAAATATTGGAAACGGCAATTTACATTTCCTTAAGGCAGATGTGATTTAAATCCAATTACCCAATAAGGTTTTTCTTTTCTGTAGCTGCTTGCCCTTTACCAAGAATTAATATTTATAAAGGACATGGAAGTAGTTTGTAGAACTTTTCTTAAGATTCTGTTTGGATTGTATTCCCTGGCTTTGTCAGATACAGAATGCAGTGGTGACAGTTGCAATAACTGCCAGTAGCTGGATAATAATTCCCAGTGATTCTTTGTCACTGACCCATCAGGCCATTGGCAGTCATGTCAACTCATACACAATACATATTCTTGAGGTTGTACCCCATCCCGTGCTCTCTACTCAAATGCTTAGTCACACCATGCCCCCGCTGTGATGTTTCCTTGAATTTGTAACCATTGAAACACACCTAGATATATCCCAAAATACTTTAGAACTGGGCAATCATCAGAGGCATAGCCAGAGGCAGAATGGGTCATAACTGAGGCAGAACTGGATGTGTCATTATAAGGTTTTTAAGCATACATTTACAATAAATATATATGAGATGACTAACTTAATTTAGTCATAAGATCATCAAAATATACTGTATTTGTCCCTAGAAATTAGAGCCAGTTAGAAAATGTTAATTGCATTATGCATGTACATCATCTATATTGTTATTATCAATTAAAGTGCCAACATATTATTCTTTTTATTTCTATATAAAACACAAGAACCATGTATATCTTGTAAATTGTACCTTAAACAGTCCTTAGTGATCTCATCAATTATATTCGGTGCTTAGTGATGTAATTTCGGCTCCATGAATCACTGAAATGTGAATATTATAATAAATAATGAACCCCTTGCTGTAAAATTTGAGGATCGTAGAAGTCACCTCGGAGTTCCATCACTCTGCCTTTGACCACATACCTTTAAAAGGTCATGGAACCCCTTGGTGACTTA
Source organism: Xenopus laevis (assembly GCF_017654675.1). NCBI lineage: Eukaryota > Metazoa > Chordata > Amphibia > Anura > Pipidae > Xenopus > Xenopus laevis. The sequence goes on from NC_054386.1 coordinate 69,081,735, forward strand.
TATTTTCCTTATATTTTGCAACAGGGGGAAAACCTTCAATATATATCCATATGGAAAAAATCAGGCAACAAAACTGCCTATAATTTGTAAGGATGACAATTATCATTTTTATTTCATATGATAAATCTAGGAATCAGATTCTTTTTACCATGGGTGGTATTTTGATAAGTCTGCATAATTCTGGGTTTTTATTTATGTAATTTCAATTTCTGATGAGTTATATAGGTAGGTGCTTAATAGTCATTCTATATATTTTTGAATTATATGGAAGACAAGATAAAGTAATCATTTTCACAGTTCTAAAAATGTCATTATTCAGCATTGGTCACCATTTCTGAATTCTAGCAAAGGTAATCAAAATGACATCCAATGCTAGTTCAGCAGAATCATGTTACTAATATGCCTTAAATTATTCATACCTCCAAAACAAGGCCACTTATTTAAATTAATGATGACTAATTTAAAGGTGTATAAAGAGGATAAAAATAAGTCTACAATCACATATAAATAAGTCATACAAAAATATATATATTAGATAATGATCTTTAGAAAATCTAAAAAGGGATGCATACCAAGTTCCAAATGTATGAAATTAAATCAAATGTGAAAAACTGGCAGTGCAAAAATGTGGGTCTCCTTGTAATTTTGCATGGCGGAAGAATAAGACCACATTCCAAAAAAAAAAAACACTTGCTACCTACTGTCAAATTTGGTGGAGGTTCCATCATGCTGTGGGACTGTGTGGCTAGTTCAGGAACTGGGGCCCTTGTTAAAGTCAAGGGTCAGATGAATTCAACCCAATATCAACAAATTATTCAGGATAATGTTCAAGTATCAGTCACAAAGTCGAAGTTACTCAGGGGTTGGATATTCCAAAAAAACAATGACTAGTGATGGGTGAATTTGCGCTGTTTACCTTCGGCGAAAAATTTGCGAAATTCGTGAAACGGCAAAAAATTTGCGAAACAGCGCCGTTTTTGACGGCGGCGTCCATTTTTTCAGACTCCGCCGAAAATTTTTTTCGACACCGGCGAATTTTTTCGGGCACATTTTCACGGGCATTTTGCGAATTTATTCGCTGGCGGCGAATCGCGCAAATTTGCTGCAAATTCACGCCTGGCGAATAAATTCGCCCATCACTAACAATGACCCTAAACACACTTCAAAATCTTCAAAGGCATTTATGCAGAGGGAATAGTACAATATTCTGGACTGTCCGTCACAGTCCCCCGACTTGAATATCATCGAAAATCTATGGGGTAATTTGAAGAAGGCTGTCCATTTCAAATTTAACTGAACTGGAGATATTGTGTATGGATGAATGGTTAAAAATACCACCATCCAGAATCCAGACACTCATTAAAGGCCATAGAAGGTGTCTAGAGGCTGTTTGCAAAAGGAGGCTCAAATAAGTATTGATGTTATATCACTGTTGAGGTGCCCACATGTATGCACCTGTCTAATTGTTATGTATATTGCATATTTTCTGTTAATCCAATAAACTAAATGGCACTTAATAACTAACTAAATTACTACTGTTTCCATAAGGCATGTTACATATTTAAAGGATGTTGCTACTTTGAAAGCTCAGCCAATGATAAACAAAACTCTAAAGAATTAAAAGGGGTTCCTAAACTTTTTCATATGACTGTATAGTGCTATTTATGTATTCAGTGCTAGAAAACCTTTGTTCAGTGCAATGATTGCATGGCGCCTAGAGCATAGAGCCAAGTCAGAGCAGGTAGGGTTCTGTTAAAGGATACTCTTACATCAGCTGGACTCCTGGAGGTCTAGAAAAAACATGCAGCATTGTTTTAAGAATCCATGTCTTTGCTTGTTGGACCACAGCTCCCATCATCCTAACTATAATAATATATAGAAGAATGCTGGAACATTTAGGTGGAGGATTGCTCTAGTTGTTATACAGGTCACTACTTTACATCAGTTTTGAAAAACTGTTGCAAAGTGTAAGGAGGATCTGAACTACAATTTACTCCAGCATATTATCAAGAATTAAAGAATCCTAGGAGTTGTAGTCCAGCAACATCATTACTCAACAAAAATTTTATCCATCTTCCCAGCTTAAAAAGCTGAAGAAAAGTTATACCTAGTGAATACAAGAAAATTCTCTGAAGGGAGTTGTACAAAATAATAAACTTTCTTTAGTTGGCAATTTACTAGGGGAGCCAATAAGCAAACCATGGATATTGTTTTTTTTGGCAAAAAAAAAATTCTAGGAACTTTGAATATTAAATACAAACACCTCTCCTCTAGGATTCACATGTAGCAGGTATTGTTAGGATTCCTTCCCAATTATTTATAAATGTAAATGCTTTCCTTCTTTATTACTTTTTAACATTCAACATTTTTACTTTGCTCTTTGAGGAAAACAACAGATCTTTTCCAGAATTATTAAAGCAAATCTCACTGTTATTTCCTGTTTGGGGAATAAACAAACCTGATAAGTAATTTCCCTTAAGAAACTGGGGTTAAAAATTAACAACTTTTACTACTTCACTTAAAATGCCCTATGGTCATTATTAATTATCAGAGAGCAACAAACTAGCACAAAACAACTGAGGATAACTTTTAGCCAGCAGCCCAGTTTATCAAAGCTCACCAAATTTTGGATTTACATAAAAAAGGATTAATCATTTTTTAAACGGTTTCCAAATACATGTAGTGCATCCAGTGCGGACACTTAAGGGACATTTAAGCATGGCGCATGGTTTTGAAGGGGTTTGTATGTTTATACCATCCAAGAAGATTTGACTGTAAATAGATGTGCACGTGCATTATAATAAAGCAAGCATGCTCATAGTTGCCAACATTTGAATAGAATGGAAACTGTCTTTGCTGGCCAGATGTACTGTTTGAAGCTGCTTTAAACATGCACACAGACATGCCCATATCACTAAGCACCATTAATGTAGGTCTACTCTGTGCTATGCTTGCCTTACCCAAAATCTTACTCAACTCTAAATATGCATTTGCCAAAACTGTTGTTTAGGAGACAATGGACCTCATTCAATACTGCAGGCACAATTTATGAGCATTAAGAAGCCATACACCATTACCCTATTGTGCTTATTTCTGTGAATGAGACCCAAGATGTAGCACAAAGAGGGGTAAGGGCTATGACACAAGCAGAGTTTTGCCTGCTAACATAATCTAGTTGGTGGCTCCTGCCTCCCATTGGCTTCAATGGAATCTGCTTACCACTACTGTTTCATGGGGGTTCTTATCCTGAAGTTGACCTAATACTGAACATGTTTCAAGGTTGAGTGCTAATTATGCCACACTGAAGTCAGTGGGAGGCAGGGGATGCAACTTTGGGCAGATTCTCACTGACTGAAACTGTTTCCTACTGTATATTGCTACCTTCAACATCAGGCTCCTCTGTTAATGTTTAAAAATGCTTACGACAGAGATGAATTGAATTTAGGATATGATCCAAAGTTTGCTTAAAAATATTTCAAGCAATATCAGTAGTAGCAGTTCCATATTGCTTGCACCGTAAAGAAAGATAGAGCATCAGGATGCAAAGTAATAAGGGTATAAATTGATATTTAACCAACACTTATCCTTCACAACTGTAATTATGGGGGGGCTGCATTTAGGGTACCTGCAAGTACTGCTCACACGTCCCTTGAACCATGCATTTAAAGGGTATTTAAACCTTTATAAAACTGCCCAAATGCTGAGACTAGGATCACAGTGTGGATGCTGATTTATGGAAGCCTCAAGTGCGACAAACTCCCTGCATGCTTCAACTTACTAATAAAAGTTAAAGCATGATAGAAGCTGTCATCCAACAGCATTGGGTATAGATTCTTAACTCAATACCACCTGACAAAACTTCTTAACGTTCCAAGAAAATCCTGCATGTACTATATACACCGTTTTCCCTTTTCCATGGTCTGAGCTAAAAAGCAGTAAACTCAATATTTACAGTTGCAAAAACTCTTAAGTAAAATGAGTTCTATATACACCCTTCTTAAATGTAATTATTGTATTTTATCAGCAAGCCAAACTGCATGGCAATCACCTTATTTTATATCAAGACAAGTGTCAATCTATTGGATATCTATTTTAAATTCTGGAATGCAAACCTGTGATTCATCCACCATGACTTGGTATATTTGGTATATTTGATCTTTGTATTCAGTATGGGGCAATGAATCTTTAAAGGATAATCTTAACCTTTCTTTGAATATTGTGCTTGGGTTAGAAGCTTACTGCCAACAGAGACCAACATTTGAGGAAAGGGAGACTAATGTAAATATAAAAATGTGAAATCTGCAGCTGATGTCAGGGAGGGTGGTGGTTGTTGAAACTTAGAAGCAGCTGGACTATGGACTAAGGTCCCAGGACAAATTCCCTCTCTTCACTATCCTAGTATTGACTTTTCAATACTGGAGGCCTTATGCAGTTACATACTTTTTATTATTACTGAAGCTTATTTCAATATAACTCTAGCTCTCAAGGCTGCATGCCCCTCTTTCAGATTTTCTAATGAATATTTTTTTCTTCAAAGCCTAAAACTATATTTTGTAGAAATGGTCAAATTCTGCAAAATCCACATGTTCTAAACAGCTTCATTCTCCCTTCACCAGGCAGCACATAATCTTAAAATGCCTGGAGAGATGAAGGGAGCGACCTTCATATTTGAACAGCTTTCTTGTTTTCGTTAGCGCACAATTCCAAAGGTGCCTGTAAAAAATATTTAGAAAGATGCCTTTTATCTCTCCATGATAGCAATTAGGAGTACAAAGAAACACAAAGCCGGGATTAACTAAAGCATTTTCTGATAGTCTTAATAAATCAAACATTGCCCAACAATCCCAAACATAAATGGGTAGTAAGACATATGTATGGGATGTTAGTTTTAACTATATATGTAATACTTATATTACTATAATAGACGCTAACCTAATTAACATCATAAACATCTCTTTGTATGAAATTATATAGCCACACATTACTCCCAATTTTCAGGCATAGCTTTTTAACAGAAACATTATCTGCATTCCCGCAAGGTCATTTCTGGTAAGGCCATCACACACATCACAGTTTTTTTAGTGTTTTTAAAGCTACCAGTATTACAATATTCTCTATCATTTCAAATGATGCAAGTACCGCACTAAGACCTAGTTTTCTCTTGCAGCTATTACTGCTGCCCTTGTGAGTGAAGACTTAGATATCAGAATAGTACCAATGCAGTCTTTTTGCCATTCCAGCCCAATACCTTAAGACCTCTGCATGCCAGGAGTTGGATGCTCTCCAGTCCTACTTATTTTCTAGACTTCCTTTTGGTTTCACAAGGGGCATTTCAAGAAGTAAAGATAAACCTTCCTAGCTATGTATGAATAAGGCATGACGTTTTATGGTCATGGGTATCTATGTAGACGGGAACTAGTTTAAACAAACAGTAACACCAAAAAATAAAGGTGTTTTAAAGGAATGACAATATAATGTAGTGGTGCCCTATATTGGTACAACTGGTGTGTTTGCTTCAGAAACTCTACTATAGTTTATATAAACAAGCTGCTACACAGTAGATAACAGATAAGTTATGAAGAATTTCATTGTATATGACAGAACGTATCTGTTATCTGCTGTGTATCCTGTGCCTTTTCTCCATTTTCTTTTTTTTAATTTTATTGATTTTCACAACACAAACAGACAAATAAAATATAGTGTTTGGTAGACTGGCATTGGGTTACAGTTGGGTCGGGTGCAGCATATACAGACAGGAGAATACAATCACCGATAGTTAGAATTGTCAGTATGCATGTGGGTATAGTTGGTGGTATACAGCAGGTTGCATCTAGTTTAAGGGGATAAGTTATGTGCCCATAGGGTCCTGGTCACACCAGCCCCCCCCCCCTGCAAATCTTGTCAATCTTGTTGTATGCCCCCCTTGTTTTGTAGGTTAATGTTATGAGGGGAAGGGCCTCATGTATAAACATTCTCCAAAAGGTTAGAGAGGGAACGGTGCCCCCATCTAGTGCATAATCATTACTTTCTTAGCATATAATATAAGTGTGTAAAACTGGAACGTGGCTGCATTAGTGGGAAGCACAGTACCTCATCTATTAACCCTAGCAAACAGACTGCTGGGTCCACTCTCCATCGTGTGCCCAGTTAATTCGCTAGGGTCTCCATTATTGCATTATTTCTCACGTGTGTCAGAAATGAGTAACCTATATAGGTTATATATGTATACCGTAGCAACCTTAAATCTATTAAGATATTAGCAATAATGAAATTGATGCAGCGATATACATATATATACCTTTTTAACATCTGTCCTACAACATAGTGTTTTTAAAGGTGCCCTTTATTCACTATATTGATTAATTGGAATCTATATATATAGAGTATAGTTTATATTGGGATCTAATTTATATATGTAGTGTCAGTAAATAAAGTTATTGGAAATACAGGGTATTAGTCTACAGGGTATTAGTCTAATATGCGTATTGTAATTTATAAAATGGTTTTATACACAATAAGTATTATATAAATATATGCATTTACTGAAAAGTTGTCTATATTTCAATTTTTCATAACCGTTTTATAATCGCTTTTATATAATCACTTTTACACTCACTTTTTTATCTAATAAATTTTTATAACCTGTATGGTAATATATTGAAAGAGACTGATGGAATTCACTCTGTATTATAATTTAGTATTCACAAGTATCCAATGGAATGTTTGATGTAATTGAATGGAATGGATTTATGTTAATTTATACATACAGGTGTTTTGTTAATTATATGCACCAGGTACTCTATATAATGGGTTAACACGTGACTCACTTTGAACTCTGATGAAGTGCCAATAGAAAGGGCACGAAACACGTTAGTTTGCACCACTTACATATTAACACATTTTGATAAATCTGCCCTTAATTGTCTGAAAAACTAACATTTTTAAACATTTTTTGAAATTGTCATATTTTTTTATTGCATGGCTCAGCATTTTTTCCGTTTGTGCTTTTACTATACAGATCTTTTGAAATATCACATTGTATTCATAGTTTTAGAGAAAATAAGTTTATTTGCGGTTTCAAAATTTCTAAAACCACTAAAATGAGAATATTGATAAATGGGCCTATTTGTGTTTCTGTAAAGCTCTGTAATTTCCTTCTGCATGAATAAACACAATGCATCATGGAAATGATCCATTACAGGCAGCTAGTAGGAATATTTACAAAGGTATTTTTATGCCAGACTAACTTCTAAGATAATGCCATTATTTTACACCAGTCTAGACCTGTCATACCCATTGAAGTCAAAGGACAAATTTAGGCAGCAAAAAATTCTGTCAAATGGTCTTAAATGTCACTTGATAAGCCAGAACTTTACACTTGGCTACATATTCAAAGGAAACAATTACACATCTTTATAAATAGAATGCAACTAAAAATATGCAATGCACAGTTATAGATATTATAGATATTCTCATAAATGATGAAAATCAAAGTGGGCCTAAATTAAAAAAGTATGAAAACCTCTGCTATAGAACGTATTAAGAGCACTAAGCACTAAGAGCATTACACAATATTTAATTCTTCAAACATGGCCTGCAAACATATGTGTTCTGTAATTTCATTTATATTGTATTTATTGTATATATACAGTACTTGTAAGATAACTCTAAGATAAATGAATGTGCTAGATTAATAATGCATAAATGGCTTTTTATGGATACAATAATTGGCATATTGGTGAAGAGAACATGTTCCACTGAACTTTACAGTATTTCAGCTGCTAAACAAGTGTAACCCCTATTTGGCTGTTACAAATACTAATGTGATAGAGCATGGGCTACATACGACCCTCTTTCACCAGGACCGGCTTTCGTTAAATGGAAAGAACACGTGTTCATGTTGTTGAACTACAACTCACTACTGTCAAAGGAGTAAAATAACAGAGTTTGGACACTAGGGGTTCTTTGCAAACAGATAGAACAGGCTATATTCAGGTACAAAGGGTTATAAATCTCACAACTGAGGTAGATCAAAGTACATGCCAGGTACATTCAAAGGTGTAGCAGATACTATATGGAAAGACACCATAGTAAAGATAGCACAGGGAGTTGACAGGATCACATTCCAGGGTTTCAGTACCTCATGTGGATCAGATCCCATACAGCAGATGTGGAAAAGGGTTAGAATATGGCCTAAATCCCTTGTCACTACTTTGGTCCCTTCACTACAGGCAAAGCAGAGCCTGGGGAGAGCTACTCCCTTCTATTCTCCTTGGTGGAACTTAAGCTGCTCTTACTAGCTAAGCTTCTCTGACTCACTCACTCTAGAGAGTGCTCTTACAAGGGTTATCCTATACACTGGCTTCACCTCATTCACTGGGTCCCTGTACCCCAACTTCACTAAAGGGGTTGTCCCATTAGGGGCTAACACTTGTGGTGCCTTGTTGACTCCAGGCTCAGTGGAACAACTGCCCAGGTCAACTGCTGCAGGCCAAAGAGGAAGTGCCCCACCCTGCAAAGCACTTTGTTATAGCACTGCAGGAAGTGGTCACTACCAAGAACCAATGGAAAGGGTATGCAAATAATGTATTATGTTACATGGGGGTTTAACCCAGCAACAGGGAAAGGAGGCACTGGCAGGGAATGAAGCCATAGGGGCAATTACATTTATGGGTCCCTACACAAGGTTAGTTTTTATTTAGTTTTTATTTAGTTTTTAAGGCTTTTATTTCTTTCCTATATACACACACACTATAACTCCTATGGACTATATATATGCCACCTGCATTTTACCTGTAAAATCTTTAGTATTTATATTTAGTAGCACTACAAAAGATGATAAATATAAAAACAAAAGCTTTGCTTTTTAAATTTAAAAAAATACAATATCAGAGGAAAAGTTTTGATTCCTGCCAATGATGCAGTGCAGACTATTATAAAGCACAAGGGCTTTTCAAGATTCAACAAGACTAACAAAACAGGAAAATAATTGGAAGGGGAGTTCAGCAGGTAAACTCTGAACTACATCATGGGAATGATGGGTGGTATGAGCATGTGTGAACAAGCCAGGCATTAGAGAAAGTGAAATGAGCAGAGCAGATTAAGGCCAATCAGTTGTTTCGAATCCAATCAGCTAGCTTTTGCTGTATATCATCTAAATGGGAAATAGAGGGCATTCCATCCATGCCTAATAAGCCTATGAACTTCTTTTGACTGACAGTCTGACACATTTTGGATCATACCCAATGCTGTGTGAATTCACAATACTCTGTCTTACTTTTTTTTCCACCTGTCTGGGTTTCATGAAGGATTTAAAACAATTCATGTTTAAGTTTGTGTTCTTTATACAGTAATAAAAATTTTTTTTTTAGAAAAGTGTGTTATTTTATTTGTACTTTTTTGTCATGCACTGTCATCGCAGAATGAAGGGACAATGAAAGGTAGAAATATTGTTAGGCAAACCTCTGGCATTCTAGATGCCTTCATGAGACCTAAGGCCAGCAGTCCTCTTCTTGCAAAATCTCACAGACTTTTTTCTTTTGCACCACCATATTCTTCCTGTACCACAGAATGTTCTGGCTTGTGCATGTAAAATTGTAAAAGAATTTCTCTAACTTCCAATTACCAATTGGCCAATGCACTTTTGGAAGAAATAGAGCAGTGGCTCGGGTCTAATGAGAGACTAGAATCACTGGTACCTACCTTTGTATTTGAACTAAGAGTTAATTGCAGTATGTATAAAAAGGTGTTGTTTATCCATCAGACAAATGCCATAAGTATGCCAATGTTTTACAGCACCTCGGAACTAGTATAACATATTACAGTGGTAAAAATTCAGAAGACAAAGAAATGCTGGCTCTTTGTAGATTTATGTATTTTTAAGGTCCATGGAACATACAGTGGTTTTAGATGTCTCATCTAATACCTATACTTCATCCTGTTTTATTCACTGTACAAAAGGAGCCACACTACTGCCCCCTTCCATGTTCATTCTGATGCTGCCCTGTATAATTATGAGTGGGTGTTTGTGACAGCGCTGTAATTGATTTATTGCAGGTTTTTCATATCCTCTTAGCACACTGTCATCAACTCATTACATAACCCTTATAACAATTGTCATTTCTTTATTTAAATGGAATTAAATAAACCATGTATGACACCTGCACACTGCTAAATATTCACAAGGGCTCAATTAAATGCAAACCACAAAGGCCAATATCTCCTTTGTCATGGAGTGACATTACTTTTGTGCTCTATCGTTCTACCTTTTATCTGATGCAAAAGGAATATAATTGCAGTCATGTGTACAGTATATAGGTCTCATGGTGTTTACATCGTGGCTTGGTCTCCTGCCTTTTTAAGGATTTATAAAGGACTCAGTCAAATACTGCCACTGTGAAGTTTGAGCTAGCATTCTGCACCTTGTCTAGATCTTAAAATATTAATAAATGAGCAATAGACTGTGTAATTTTGCAGATACTGTAGGGGTTAAGGGATGTAGTTCAAGCGCTTGAAATAAAGAAATTAATTGTAATTGTCAACCATGCCAGCTCGAAGGCAGAAATTGCAGTATAAAGGCAAATCCCACTTTATAAAAAGGATACCCATTTAGGAGGTTATTTACTAAACTCAGTTTTTTTATGGTCAGAGTTTTAAAGGGGAAAAACACAAGTTTTTTTCAAAATGTTGTCAAAATTTTCATGATGTAGTAAATCCGAATAAAAAATACTCCATCTCAAACCTGCCGAGGTTATGTAGAAACCAATGGCAGATGTTCTGTTTACAATTGGAATATATCATGATCTGCACTGGGTTTCATACAATAATCCAATTAATTTGTGATTTTCTGATGATAATCCATAAAAATGTAAGTTTTGCGCAGAAAATCCGAAAAAAAAACCAACATGATTCAGATTATTTCACGATTTTATCGAGACTTTTCCTGCAACAGATTTTATTGATAATATACGGTAAAAAGTGCACTGGAGTTTGGTCAAAGTGGTTTTATGAAAATAGTGAGAAATTTTTGGATTTTAGTAACTAACCCTTTAAACTTTGATGGGATGTTCAGCCAGTGAACAAAAAGCCAATCTTTGTCATTGGATGAGCCTTCAGGATTTGTTATCATAGAACCAGGATGTTAAATCCTAGAAATGGCTATTGGCAATGTTAATGTGATAAATAACTTTTTACACAGCTGAATAATGTAAATATTGATGCACATACATTACAATTGTCTTGTATATATGTGTACAGTATATCCCTCTACTTACAATCTGATAAAGCTGCTACTGGCTATTCTACATTTAACTCCACTGATTCCAGGAGATGCTGAAAATCAGGTACTAAAGATTAATCCAACAAAATTCAGATTATACTTCTAAAAAGGGCCATTTAAAATAACATTTGAAAGGTGTCTGTAAATGAACCAATTGTCATTGCTGTCAACTGTATCTGACTCAGTTGGTCCCATTAGCATATACTGCAATTTGAGTTAAGACTGTGAAATTCTAGTACCGCATTTCAAGTAATTATCCCAAATCCATGGTTTTGCACGAAGACTTTCACTCAAATGAACGGTAAGGTGAAAGCTGATCTGAAATAAAATATTGTATCTGCATTCCATGTGTGCAGAATCTGTGCTAAAATGGTTTTTAGTTTATTCAGTGTGACAACAGAGCAAAATTCACACAGATGACCGAATAATCTCCTGTATAAAAAAAGAATGTGAGAATGAAGGAAAACATGAAAAATAATAGGTGCAGTGACTAGGTAGTTAGGTAGGTAATTTTTATCAATCTGCAGCTATGCACACTGTCACTACAAAAAAGGGAGAGTATGTGAACATAACCCAATTCTGTCATACGGGTTTATTTACAAAAGCTAATAAGACAATGCTGATTTATCACTGCTCTAGCCAAGCATGCTCTTTTCTCTGTGCTAATGCATTCATGTTCATTTTTGCAGCCTGAATTACTTTTCATTTACAATGCAAATGAATCACTTTTTATGGATTTGCAGATAGATGATAAAAATTTTCAGGGGATACGTGGTAGTTTGCGATTTGCAGCAGGCATTTTGGTTTTGTGAACCTGTAAAATGTCTGGTACTGCATACTGACAAACTGTAAAGAATTCTAAACTGAAAGCCTATTTGCTTGTGATTTTCATACTTTTTGTTTTTTGTAGTTTGGTGTTATCCCATGTGTTTTTCCTTTATGGAAAACAATGTAGACAGCTACAAATAAACTGCATAGAAGGGTGTTCGATTGAATGCTAGTTACTGCCGTCTATAATTTCTCAATTATTTCAAACATAGACAAGGGATTAGTAAGAAAAGTTTCATGGTACAGTAGAAGATGCAATCTAATAACTAACTACACTGCAAAGTACACAGGATAGTCAGGCACTAGTTTGACCAAAAATTATGTCAGGGTCTTGGTTTTACCTAATACCACCAGTAGAGTATCACACTCATCTGAGACCTAACTGCTGTCTCGAAGAAACACTGCAGAATGCTTGTAAGGACCAGTCGGCCCTTGCCTTATAGTTTTGAAACTATACCTTACCCATGCCTGTATATCCAAATATCCCCACGGACATGACTCAGCAACGTGCAATCATTGTGAAATTTTATTTGAGACATCGGTCGTTTGAGTGCAATTTTGGAATATTTGCATATATGTCTTTATTTCTTTGTATCAGAAGTACCAAATAAAGCCCCATGTACATACAGATTACATTTTAACTCCCCTCATGGTCTAATGTTTTGTTCAGTATACCCAGTACATATGAAATAGACCATACCTCCCACAGTCCCGCTTTTCGCGGGACAGTCCCGATTTTGAAAGTTCAACCCGCAGTCCTGGATTGTTACTAAAATGTCTTGACTTTCTCTTTGAGTCCTGCACTGAACAACCAGAAAAAGATACAAAGTTTCTAAAACATAATTGGCTTTTGGCAGAGAGACCAGAATACTTGGCAGATGCACTTAGATATTTTTGTAAATAAAAATAATTAAAGAAACAATTGTAACAATTTAAGGTAAGCAACAAAACTTCTTGTCCCTCTTTCTATTTCCAAAATGTTGGGAGCTACAGTATGACAGACAAAGCAAGGGCAGAAGCAGGAAGATTATAAATACTGCTACAGAGACATGAGGGAAACTTGCATTCAGCCTGTAAGCAAAAGTGCTGCTTTTTGAACTATTAAAATGAAAAATTAAAAATTGCACCTTCCTATGGATTCAGACCTGCCTGAAGATGGCAGCACTGTATTCATAGGGGGCTGCTGGTGAGCAACATGTGGGTGCACATTTGAATGCCATTAGCTACAATCAGCGGGAAAGCCCTGAAATTAAAGCCTATGTGAGGCATCAAGAACAGACCTGTTTTGCATGCAACAACATTGTGCTCAGCAGTCAGCAGGTACCTTATACACGAGTGCAAACTGAACAAACCATTGCCCCAGAAACAACTGGTAAGTGCATGTTCCCAATATTGCACTTGTACTTGGCCAATGGACCCTATTGTTTTATGTGTATTTTTTTACCAAGCCCCACCAAGCCAAAAGTAGATATTATGATAAATTCGATTACTTATCCAACCAAGCAGTCAACTGCTCATCTTTCATTGTAACATGGTAACCAGATTGCAGTTAAAATGCCAACCTGGGAAGCTAGAGAAATGTAGATTGTCTTTGTATATTGTTTTATACTGCATACTAAATGTTAATTTTAAAAGGAATTTCCCATTCAAAGGGTCAGCATATAATGCATAAATGAAATGCTTAAACACCATTATACGGCTCAACATTTGGCTTTCATTCTTAATCTATTATTACATTAAAGATATATATTTTGTTCCGACTGGTGGTCTCAAACGAATAGGTAAAACTTCATAAAGGTGCATTTTCAAAGTGACCCTGTCACACTCATTTCATCTGTATTTTCTTCTGTTGAACTTTAGATAAAACATCCCTGATTACACGCTGATTTTGTCACAAACCTCATTCAGGCATGAACAATATACGGTATCTGCTGGAAGCAAGATCATTAAATAGCCACATTCTCGTCTTCAAAAATGATAAAAAAAACACTGGGTTATGCCTTTGGGTCAACCCATGATTGAAATATTCTCTGAAAACACTCACAGGTTTTCTTTGCTGTGTGTTAGAGTAAATGGAAATTCCTTGATAATGAGAAATCTTTGTACAAAAAAAGAACATTATCTAATAACAAAAGTGTACACAATTTGCATTTCATATGTTACTGAACAAATACAATGTTGGTACACTCAGGCGTTTCCCTTAAACTGTCTTTTTTTGTTTTCCCCTCTCACCTGTAATTGCCAAAGGCTTCAATATGATCAAACAGAAAAACTGTTATTTTTTTCCCACGTCATCAACACAAAAGCTTGGCTTTGTTCATTGAGATGTAAAAGAAAATGTATTTCTTTGAAAATAATTTCATATATTTCCCTGGCTCTCTCCACAGTCTAAGTTCATTATCCAAAGTTTGTGAACGGTGTTGAAGGCAAGGTCTTAAAATCCACATTACATTTTCCTACAAGCATTGTATTGTGACTCCATTATCCTTGTTTGCTACTGCTACAGAACATTCTTTTACTATAGTGTACATGCACCTCTAGACCTCTAAATAGTGATGGGCGAATTTATTCGCCAGGCGCGAATTGCGCGTTTCGCCGCCAGCGAATAAATTCGCGAAACGCCCGCGAAAATTCGCGGCAAAAATTCGCCGGCGTCAAAAAAACGGGCGCCGGCGTCAAAAACGAGACGCTGGCGCCGTTCCGCGAAATTCGCGAATTTTTCGGCGAAGCGAAACGGCGCAAATTCGCCCATCACTACCTCTAAAGGCAAACTTTATGAATTACATATGTCGGCTGCAAAGAAAACATTATGGAGGGAATTATTTATAATTTTCATATGTTCATGATTTATAATTCCTTTTTAATTAAGTAAAGGAATTATTATTTAATGTGTGAACAGTAACTTGGTTGCTTTATAGAACTCAAACATTTCAGCATAACATGTCTACAACAGGAAGCTTCATAGTGAGAACACACACAGGAAGAGGAAGAAGAAGATCACACAGGGTTACAAGTCAAACATGACATCACAATTGCTGAGTAACAATAGACCCTCCCTGCATTAAGTAACATGCACTGGAACAATCTCTGTCTGTTGTATTCCAACAGTATATATTTCAACAAATCTTTGCATGTATTACATATATAAAAAGTGTGAGTAATGCAACTTCCTCAGTATATATATATATATATATATATATATATATATATATATATATATAGTGGATAATGTACCCCCTACTGTAGTTTATAAAGATATTATAAGTCACCAAGGAGTTATGTGACCACTTTATACAGGTCACATAACTCCGAGGTGACTTCTGATATCTTTATAAATCTAAGTAGGGGGTACATTATGCATTATAATCTACAGTTTTTGCATGTCTTACATCCTGGCTTTCATGTATGGTCTATAAATGCTACACTATATTTTGTGTCTATTACCCCTGTTTGTTTCCCCTGTGTGTGTTCACCTTATTTAATGTTGTTGTTTTTTTGTGTTTGCCTGTACTCCCTTGTTTGTTGCTTTAATTTGTATCATCAGCTCTGCCTTTAACGGAGCATGTGAGGAAAAGCAACACGAATGAGACTGTGGACACTGAGGATGGGAAGGACAGCTGAACATGAGAGGGAGAGAGAGAGATTTTGCCATGGTGGGAGGGGGAGCGAGAGACTGTGAGGAGGAGAAAGAGCTGTAGAGAAGGCATAGGACAACGCATGCAGCAAAGGTATTTGTGGGCAGCATGTCCTAAAATGCGTTCCGTAGGAGAGGCATCATGGGTGGGCGGAGCGAAACAGGAAACCGGAGATGGAGGGGCAGGGAGAGAGAGAGAGACCTGAAAGTAAAGTAAGAGCGACGATAGTTGAGAGGGACAGAAGCAGCGCGCCTGTAAAGTAAGAGAGCTATTTGTGGAAGAAAGGTGGGAGGGGGTTACGAGTGGAGAGAACGCTGCAGGGAGAGAGCAGCAGCTGCAAGTGCTGTCACTTTAAGCTTATAAACGGCGCGTTCTGACGCCAGAACGCGCCGTTTATAGGGATATAATTTACAGTCTGGTCCCATAGGGAAATGACCAGACTGTAGATTATATATATATATATATATAGTGAAAAAGGATTGCGGCACTCACAGGGTTTTTGTGAAAAAACAAAAAATGTTTTATTAAGCCTCAACGTTTCGATCCCCCACAGGGATCTTCGTCAGGAGAAAAAAGAAACAAACATTCTCCTGACGAAGATCCCTGTGGGGGATCGAAACGTTGAGGCTTAATAATAAAACATTTTTTGTTTTTTCACTAAAACCCTGTGAGTGCCGCAATCCTTTTTACTGCTTATTTCCCATGCTGGCACCCAGGTATTAATTTTGTCTACGGAGTGCACCATTCCTTTGGTTATATATATCTATATATCTATCTATCTATATATATATATCTATATATATATATATATATATATATATATATATATATATATATATATATATATATATATATATATATATATATATATATATATATATATATATATTTATATTTATGTCCATACTTTCAGTTAAAAAACAACCTATTGTGACTGGAGTTTTTGGAACTCAATCAAACTTAAGACTGGTTTATTTGAAGTTAAACCTTTCACTGTATTTTTTATGATAACAGATTTATTTTTCATCAAGGTAATGCTCAGTGTGGTATTAGTACACTCCAAATCCACCCCTATTATGGTCTGCCTTTTAAATGTGTGCTATTGTCAGACATGTCCCTGTAAAAAAAATAAAAAACACTACAGCTGGGGTGAGGCTAGAGAAAATCACCCAGTAAAGCATATGGTCAAAAAAAAAAAATATTGCAGAGATGTGCTAGACTATGAAAAATATTATAAATAATAATAAATGTAATTGTAATAATAAATAATTTAGTAATAGTTAGGACTAACATTTACAGCTTACACAGTGTAGGAATAACTAACTAACAATTTTATGGTCATCTATCTGTAATTAAAAACTGTTTTGGAATTGAATGCACTTCAGAGAGCTAAGTGCTACTAAAACATGTAATCAAGAAATGTCATTGTTCACACACATACATTATAACTAGTGATGGGCGAATTTCTATCGTTTTTTTTTTATGCTGGCGACAATTCTGACTCCCATTAAAGTCAATGGGTAGCTAGAATTTTCGCTGGCAATTTTTGCGGCAATTTTGCGAATGTAATCGCTGTTGGTGAAAACGTGGAAATTCGTTGTGAATTCGCGCCTGGTGAATAAATTTGCTCATCAGTAATTATTACATGAATAAAATAGATAACACATCTTACAAGCTATCGCTCTTAAATTCAATAGGGGTCATTTATGACCTTCAAGGCGGTGTACAAAGTTCAAGGAGGTAAGGACATGGCTGACTTCACCCCCTGGTGTTGTGGTCTGCACCTTGCGCTGGATTTTTTTTTTATATGCCAAGGGACCCTGGTCTGTCCTAAATGACCCTAAATGAAGACGAGATATTTTCAGACATTTGATCTCAAGGAACTTCAAATAACCCAGAAAAGGGAAAAGTAGAGTATATGATATCCAATTAAATTTCGTGTTAATGGGAATGTGTGTAAGTTACTGATTTAAGGGGGGGATTTTAGGGGGGGGGTTCTCACCCATAGAATCAATAGTCTGTAAAAATCAAATATGTTGATGCACCAGCGAGTTTTTAATACTAAATAGACCAAGGAAAAACCCAATTGTAGACACTGAGTGCCAAATACGGCAAATGTCAAATAGAACATTCTCCTGTTTTGTTCTGTCTAGAATACTTTAATGACCTATTTGAGCATTAAACATATTCTTATGTAAAAAAAAAAAACAGCTATTTACAGTGTGACCTGGTGAAATGTTTATCCATGCTTAATAAACAAAAGTGTCCATCCATGCACAACAATACAATAAATATTTACCTTCAGAAAGAAACATTTAATAGAAATTATTAAAATCCTTTGCAATGGCTTTATTTCACTTTTTAATTTCAAGAAGCCTTTGTAAATCTGTACCTAAACACCACATATGACTATATCATCTAAACTTTCTGTATTGAACCTGAGAGTACAGAGCATCTTTCAGTTATTTTGTAGACCGTACTTTTGTGCATTTCATCATTTCTGTGGAATTATGGTACAAGGTTGGAATTAGCCCAGATTGCACAACATAAGCAATGAAAATAATTGATCTGATCCTATATCATACATATTAGTTTTTAATGCTTAAAACGTGCAAAAAATAATGCTTCTCTAGCTCAAAAATTGCCTTTGAAAATTACAGGTGGATTTGAGATCTATATATTTAAAAGTGATGGAAAATTTAAAGAGTGGCTCTGACTGCTGTTTGGTTTCTTTGACTGAAATATATTCCTCTCTACCTAAAAGGGCTGTTAAAATTCAATGAGCACAATGCTATGGCAGCACTAAATAGTTTTGTCCCGATCAATGAGAAGGAAAAATGTTTTGTAATTTATCTACAATTCCACACCTATCTCAACAATAGCTTACAGGAAGCTGAACAGCGAGAGTTAAGAATACTCATCAACTTATGAAACAGTAAAAGAAAAAACTGCTGTTGTAAGCATCCAAGCATGAAGTGATTTTAAACAATCACTAAAGAATTCTGAAATGCGGTTGGTTTGTCAAAGAGTAATATTTTAGAATATGGCCTCAAAACTGTATTAAATGAAATCAAAATGGTATTTGCAGTCAGGCTTACAGTGATGAAAGAAGCTAACTAATATTAAAAGTGCTTTTGGGGGGTGGAAAAAATTGCTGCCAATTGTGATGACAATAAATGACTGAATGTCAATGACCAAACATATCTAAATGCCAATGATTATGAAAAGAGAGTGAAAGAAAGGAAGGCTGAGGTATTTATCCTTAAAGAAAATAGCAGGTCTTTTTGAGTAGCCCTCTGTTTTATTATGTAAACTCATATGGCTAGACATAATGAAACAGGGGCAGCATGACTCTCCAGGTGCGAGTCTTTGTAAAAAAATCTCTCTGCTGTTGAGCAAGTGTCCATCTCCAGATGGGGTCCATACAAGATGACAGATACCATTTAAATAAAGATGCTGACATTTAAAATCACTTATAATAGGCATTTGATTTGCACTGCAGATATTTCTCACAAAAAATACACGTTGAGAAGGTCCTTTGCTTAGAATTCCTTTCAATTAAAGTGGACTGTGTTCGTTTGGCAGAAGAAACGTGTCGATTTTTGAATCTGCATATGTTCAAAGTTAGATATCTGAAATGTGAATGTCTGACCCTACGATGATAATTCAGCTGGATAAAAAGGTGACTCATAAAAAAAGGTTCATATACTGATCCAGTTGCCCTGAACTAACTCAGACAATATGAATGTGCCTAATCCTTTGAAACAGAATTTTGCTTGTGAGAAAAAAAGGTCTTGTCCAAACGAGAAAAACAAGGGACCTTTGTATGAGCTTGGGCCTTCTCTGGATTTCCAGAGTTTGGGCCTTTGCATTGCATTCAAATCTATTCACATATACTGTAAGAGGTCACAAAAGATTTATTAAACAGTGTCTTTTTCTTGTTGTGCTTTTTGAAAATAATAATGAAATACATTTTTTCAAGTATTTATAATGCCACAAAACTGTGACAATTCTGAATCTGAAAATACTCCTGCTAAAACAATTCGATTCAAACGATTTAATCGATCGATCAAACGATTAAAAAAAAAACTTTGACTTCTAAAAACGTACCCAAATGTTGGGTTCTAGATGGTCCCCATAGGCTAACATAGCAATTCGGCAGGTTTAAGGTGGAGAAGTGTCAAAGTCAAAGTTTTTTAAAGAGACAGTACTTTGATTTTTGAATGGTCGAATAGTCGAACGATTTTTACTTCAAATCAAAGTCGAAGTAAATTCACATATACTGTAAGAGGTCACAAAAGATTTATTAAACAGTGTCTTTTTCTTGTTGTGCTTTTTGAAAATAATAATGAAATACATTTTTTCAAGTATTTATAATGCCACAAAACTGTGACAATTCTGAATCTGAAAATACTCCTGCTAAAATGATTCAATTCAAACGATTTAATCGATCGATCAAACGATTTTCAAAAAAAAAAACTTTGGCTTCTAAAGACTTAGCCAAATGTTGGGTTCTAGGAGGTCCCCTTAGGCTAACATAGCAATTCGGCAGGTTTAAGGTGGAGAAGTGTCAAAGTCGAAGTTTTTTAAAGAGACAATACTTCGATTTTCGAATGGTCGAATATTCGAAGTATTTTCAATTTGAATCGAAGTCGAAGTCAAATTTGGCCTATTGGATGGTCGAAGTACCCAAAAATTACTTAGAAATTTGAAGTTTGTTAATTCAAAAATTCACTTCGACCTTTGATAAATCTGCCCCTTAATGTTTGCACCTGTAAGACTGCTGGGTAATGTAGTCCGCTGTGCCTTCCACTACCGTATAGAGGAACTAATTAATATTTCAACCTGCAGGAAGGAAGGGATTTTGCCCAGCCAATGATAAAGAAGACAGTCTGTTTCCTGCCCCCACAACCAGGAAGAGGAAGAGGATTCAGGAGGAGGAGGGACCAGCCAGCATGGAGAGATGTGCTGGGGAATCTAGAGACTGGCAGTTTGTGTTCCAGCCTGCTGAGTGAGGAGCCAGAGAGAAAGACTGGTATTAAACTGCAATGGCAGAACACTGCAGTGTGCAGCCTTCTTGGAGTTGTTTGCTGCTGTTCCCTGGAGGAAGTTTTGTTGTCAGGCTCCCATTGTGATCCAGGAGTACAGCAGTCAGCCATCTTGATAAGGAGAAAGCTACAGTGTGGAGAGAAGCAAGGTTCCTTGTTAACTGTAAGTTATTAACCCTTGTGTTGCTAGTTTAAGAGCATTGGGTGTTATAGAAACAGACATTATCCTGCTAGTCCATTGGAGGGTGTAACATATTGTACAAGGAGAGCTGACAGCATTGCTGCACACTTCCAATGGCACCAGAGGGAGCACCATTTATACCCCTACCAAAGGACACATCACCATCTTTTGTTGTCGTTACACCCAGGGAGCTAATCCAGTTGCTCAGTTCAGCAGAAACCTAAAGTGGAATTTGCTGTTCATTTAGGGTAAGGCCAGACGAGGAGATTTCTCAAAATCTCCCCGAATCTCCTCGTCTGGCCTTACCCTTAGGCTGCTGTGCCATTTGCAGCCCATACAGTACTTTCAACCCAGTAACTGGGCCCCCCACAAGCTGCAGGACTTAGGTGTGCACACCAGGGTTTGAGGAGTTTTACATGGGCTGTTCTTGGTCTTGGTTCTTGTCATAGCTACTGCGGTGATAGCAGAGTACTAATTGTCCTACTATTGTTAGTTTCTAACCAATTTTTTTTTAGGGCAAGACTACATGAGCGATTCCGATGCGCAAAATTGCAGGCGTCACATCGGATTCGACGGAAATAAGGTAAGTAATGCCAGTGTCGGATCGTGTCGCATTGTTGATGTGACGCGACACGACTGTAGGATGCAGACGCAGCGTCTGCATCTGACAGTTGTGCCGTGTCGCGTCGCATCAATGCTGCGACATGATCCGACAATTGAATTACTTACCTTATTTCCGTCGCATCCGATGTGACGCCTGCGATTTTGCACAGCGCATCGGATCGCAACTGAATTGGCCATGTAGTCCTGCCCTTACAGCTGCAGATGTTTAATAAAGTCAGGTTGTGCCTGCTGCATTTTGTGTGCCTGGTTTACTGACGCCTTGGGGTGTCACCGGGTTTAGGACTCATATATATTCCTGCTAACACCTAAGGGTTTGCTACATTTGATTCATGGCTGGCTTATACAAAAAGGTCATAGTTATTTTCTGTGACTTTCTCCATTAGTGGTTTTTCAATTCAGATCAAATAAATTTCATGACATTCGTGGTTTTAGAGTTTGTGAGTTTAGTTGTGGTTTCAAAAACCACAACTAAAACAAGACTGTTGATAATAGGCCTCCATGTTCCATGTATTAAATATGTTGAGTTTCTAAAATTCTATGAATGTATTATAAAAATGTTACAAAAGGGTAATTTATGCAATGTGCAAAGTGAAATATGTGTTTTACCCACAATACATTGTCTTTCCAGGATTCCAGCATAATTTATGTGATGTGTAGTGTTCTGATAAAAGGAAAGCAATCATGCAATCATTGGTTTGCTAATCTGAGCATATCTCATCTGAAATTTGCATAGCTGTAGAAATATTCACAAGGCAACTCCATGGTCGCTCAAATAAAATATCTTAGTGTGGATAACCCCACGTACAGTATATAAATTCTAGCCACCTGACTAACATAACATGATTGCTGCTGACTTCACGGAGTATATATGAGATTTTCATTCACTCAAAAGGTGCTTAAGCAGATGTAAAATCTACTCACCGCCTTTATGCTTGAAATTGTTATTTTCAGTGTGCTGTCTAGTTTTCTCCAACCTCCAAACAGTATTCCCACCTCCCACCATTTTACACATCTGCAAATGCATGCAGTTTTTTGTTAAATAAACAAAGTAACTTTTTTCTACGCTGTTTTGCTAAGGGAAGCTAGAAAAATATTTTCAAGCTTAGTAAAAAAACAGAGCCAAAGTTTAAATGAATCTTTAATCAAAATGTTTGGGACTCCTTGTGTCATTAATCACAGTATTGGCAGCTTCAAAAATTTGAAAAGGTCTCATTTAATCTTAGTGTGCCGCTTGTCTTCTTAAAAGTCTGTTAAACTGTTAAAAAATGCTATGAAACACTACTTTTAATTATAGACTTTTCTAACAAAAAATGAAAACTGTAACAATTGTCAGTGTGAGAGTTAGTGACATTTCAAAATAAAAAAAACAGTAAAAAAGCAGTTTCAAAAGGATTGAGAAAAGTTGCTTCAAATCAGTTCTGGGACTTATTTTGGTTACAGTCTTCAGTGAAAATAAGTGGGGATATGTAGGTAAAATATAGCACCTTGCACCTTTCAGTTATTCTAGACTTGTAACAAAGCTTAACAAGCTCCCAGTATCTGAGTGCGTAAGACTCTAAGCAATTAAAGGGCAGGTAAACATTTTCTAATCTGATTTATGCTCTCCAAAGCTTGCATTCCAAATCATAGATGGAAGAGAATTGTCTGATGACAAGCATTCCTTTTAGCACTACATTAGTTATCTCTGTCATCTAACGTTTAACTTACCATAGCATTTTTTGTTTGTCGATATTAAGCAGCATTTAGAGTTTAAGGGGGCTATTTACGATAAACTATTTTCTCATAGTTTATCAGAAACAAACTCAATCTAACACCTATTCATGAATTTGGCTTAGTTACTTCTATTTCAGGTTGAAAAAAATGCAAAAAATTTGAGTTTCAATTAAAATTCTACTTTTCCCACTCGAAGAACTCAAATTTTTTGAGTTTTTGAGCAAAAACCAGAGTCAAACACCCCAAAAACTCCCAAAATTTGTGAAGGTTAAAATGTCTTCACAAATGAATGAAAAAATAATGAATTTAATGACTTGAGTTATGAATGTATGAGACCAAGCCTCAAGTGTAAATAGAGCAGACAGAAATCTCATTAGAGGTTCTTGCTATCCTCTTGCTATGCCTTGAGTTGTAGAAAACTGGTCTGCTGGACTACAGAAATGGGCAAACAATATTCTAGACTCAGGAGAGGACTCTAACATACACAGACACATTGTAGAGGGAAAAAAAAACCTATTCATACCATAGAAAGCATATTAGGAAATTTAGCCCAACCAGTGGCTTGTGAGCATGTTGCTCACCAACCCTTTAGATGTTGCACCCAGTGGCCTGAAAGCAGGTCTTTATGTTTGAATTACTGTCTTAAAAACAAGCTTCAGTAGCATAAAACTATGTGTATTGCCAAACAGAGCCACCTGTTGGCTACCCGTCCAGTCCACATTGGGGCTACCAATTGCCAATCACAGCCCATATTTGGCACCCCTAGGAAATTTTTGTATGCTTATGTTGCTTTCCCCCATTTTTTTTACATTTGAATGTGGCTTATACAGTTAGGCCCATAAATCTTTGGACAGAGACAACTTTTTTCTAATTTTGGTTCTGTGCATTACCACAATGAATTTTAAACTCAGATGCAGTTGAACTGCAGATTTTTAGCTTTAATTCAGTGGGTTGAACAAAAATATTGCATAAAAATGTGAGGAACTAAAGCCTTTTTTAACACAATCACTTCATTTCAGGGTTTCAAAAGTATTTATACAAATTAAAAAACTGAAAATAAAATGTTAATTTCTAATACTTGGTTGAAAACCCTTTGCTGGCAATGACAGCCTGAAGTCTTGAACTCATGGACATCACCAGATTCTGGGTTTCCTCCTTTTTTAAGCCAGGCCTTTACTGAAGCAGCTTTCTGTTTGTTTGTGGGTCTTTCTGTCCAAAGTTTAGTCTTCAACGAGTGAAATTCATGCTCAATTGGGTTCAGATCAGGTGACTGACTTGGCCATTCAAGTATATTCCACTTTTTTGCTCAAATAAACTCCTGTGTTGCTTTGGCTGTATGTTTTGGCTTATTATGAAACGCCTCCCAATTTGACTACATTTAGCTGGATTTGAGCAGACCGTATGTCTCTGAACACCTCAGAATACATTTGGCTGCTTCTGTTCTGTGTCACATCATTGATAAACACTAGTAAAGGCCTCTTACACCTGTACTACTACTGGCAGCCATTCATGCCCAAGCCATCACACTGACCAAAATTCACTAAAGGACGAATAGCCTAACACTAGCGTGAATTCGCTAGCGTAGCGCATTTTCGTTAATTCGTCAATTCACTAACGGACGCTGGCGTAAATTCGCTAGTGTTACTTCGCACCCTTACGCCTAGCGAATTTGCGCAACGGACGTAACTAAGCAAATTCACTGACGTGCGCATTTTTCTGAACGCTACCTTTTACGCCAGACTTCCTTCGCCACCTCTGACCAGGCGAAGTGCAATAGAGTAGATAGGGATTGCTTCCAAAAAAGTTTAAAAAATTTCTAAGTCCCAAAAAACGCTGGCGTTTTTTCTGTTTTAATGGGTGATAGGCTGAAAAAGATCAAAAACTTTTTTGGGGCTACCCTCCTTCCCCTCTACATTTCCTAACTCATGGCACCTTAACTATACAGTGGGCACATGTGTAGGGCAAAATAAAAATTGTATTTGCTGTTTTGAAGGTTTCCCAGGCTTGTGTAGTGAAGCTTCATATACCTCCATTGTAACTTCAATTTGGCGCTGTATGCAAATTAAGCATCGCTAGCGTAACTTCGCTTTGCTTGGCGAATTAACGCTAGCACAACTTCGCAACCTTACGCTACCCCTGAGCACAACTTTGGATTTTAGTGAATTTGCATAGCGCTGGCGAAAATACGCCTGGCTAAGTGCGGCGAAGCGGACGCTGGCGCAACTACGAATCATAGTGAATTTGCCCCACTGCCTCCACCATGTTTTACAGATGATGTGGTATGCTTTGAATCATGAGCTATTCCACGCCTTCTCCATACTTTTTTTTTTGCCATCATTCTGGTAGAGGTTGATCTTGGTTTCTTCTGTCCAACGAATGTTTTTCCAGAACTGTGCTGGTTTATTTTAGTCCAATCTAGCCTTTCTATTCTTGAGGCGTATGAGTGGCTTGCACCCTCTATACTTACTTTCATGCAGTCTTCTCTTTATGGTAGACTTGGATATCGATACACCTACCTCCTGGAGAGAATTGTTCACTTGTTTGGCTGTTGTGAAATTATACTGCTGTTGTGAAATTATACTGCGATTATCCACCACTGTTGTCTTCCATGGACGTGCAGGTCTTTTTGCTTTGCTGAGTTCACCAGTGCTTCCTTTCTTTTCTCAGGATGTACCAAACTGTAGATTTTGCCACTCCTAATATTGTAGCAATTTCTTGGATGGGTTTTTTCTGTTTTTGTATCTTAAGGATGGCTTGTTTCACCAGCTCCTTTGACCACATGTTGTCTGTTCACAGAAAATCATTCACATACAAGCGCCCCCCCTCAAATCAACTCCAGGGCTTTTATATGCTTAATTGATATATATGCTTAATTGATAATGACATAATGAAGGAATTGCCCATACCTGCCCATGAAATAGCCTTTGAGTCAAAGGTCCAATTACTTTTGAGCCCCTGAAATGAAGTGATTGTGTTAAAAAAGGCTCTTTTTTTTTCCATACATTTTTATGCAATCTTTTTGTTCAACCCACTGAATTAAAGCTGAAAGTCTGCAGTTCAACTGCATCTGAGTTGTTTTCTTTTTAAATTTATTGTGGTAATGTACAGAACCAAAAAAATTTGGGCCACATTGTAGGTAAGACAGGTTGGGGAACCCTGCCTTTTAACCTTTGACTAGTGATGGGCAAATAAATTTGCCAGACATGACAAACGAATTTTGCTGCTAGCTAATCAATTCGGAAAACCATGGGACAATTCACCGGTGAAAAATCCACTGCCCACATCAAAATTGGACAATTCACCGGTAAAAAATCCACAGCGCACATCAAAATTGGTGCATGCATAAAAATTGTAGCGTGTCAAAATTATATATATATATATATATATATATATATATATATATATATATATATATATATATATATATATATATATATATATATATATATATATATATATATATAATTTGGCTATAATGCATTTGGACCGAATAGTCAAGTTTATAAAAATTTATGCTAGCCAAAATTATTTTGACTTTAATGTGTTTTGCCCATCATTACCTTTGTGTTTAGTAGTTTAGAGCATTTGCTATTTCAATGTATGTGATCACAAGCCAACATATGTAATGTAAATGTAGAAAAATGGAAAAGAATACAAAATCACTCTGGAATACATTTTCTTGGGACACAGTAAGTACAGGTGCAAGGGGCCTTTACAGTGTTCATTACTGTATAATATTTTTATCTGATAGATTGTGTTCTCCTGTGGATTGACTGGAAAGCAGAATATAGGTGGGATATTTTTAGAGAGCCAAAAAACAAAGAAAACAGCCATAAACATGAGACAATTATATCATATTTCATTCTAAAATACAGGCCCCAAAATCTCAAGCGAGCACTTCCTGACCTGATATATAGTTCTCACTTTCTACCATCTGGTTGTTGTTGTAGCCTAGATTAAAAAAATGCTATAATTCCTAGTTGCTTTCAAACTTTTCACTTTTTTGTGTTGTCACATATTTTGTGAACTTCAAAACTACAGCAGCAATACAGTTCAAAAACATATTCTGGTACATCCTGTAAGATTTTGGCTTATGGCATACTGGGTCTTTCTCTGCCAGTGTTTTTTTGCGACTGATACAGGCTGGAATGGAACTATCCACATACTATATTGACCACAGATTTAATTGGCTATTCAAATGCCTAACCTTGCTGCTTGATAATGAGCATCAGCAAAAGCAATCCATGGGTCCAGGCTTCCTCAAAGCTGTATAACCATACATACCATACAATAAACAGGGAATGGATATCAATTATGTCCAACGTATAACCAGCTTTGATGCAGTAGCATGAAGCACACTAGTATGGAGAATGACTGATAAAGGCTTTTTAAACTAGATTCTTGGACAGTGGACTGATTTCAACCATTATTATTATTATTATTATTATTATTAGGTTGAAAAGACACGTCCATCAAGTTCAACCTTTTAGTTTTTTTTTAATCTGCCTAACTGCTAGTTGATCCAGAGGAAGGCAAAAAAAAAACCCCATCTGAAGCCTCTCCAATTTGCCTCAGAGGGGGAAAAATTCATTCCTGACTCCAAAATGGCAATCGGACTAGTCTCTGGATCAACTTGTACTATGTACGTGTACTATCTCCCATAACCCTGTATTCCCTCACTTGCTAAAAAGCAATTCAACCCCTTCTTAAAGTTATCTAATATATCAGCCTGTACAACTGATTCAGAGAGAGAATTCCACATCTTCACAGCTCTCACTGGTAAAAGCTTGGCTGAAGGGATGACTTTCAATAGATTGCAGTGAGGTATCTGCTCTGCTATGCACAAAACCCTGAACCAGAATCAGGTTGTCTACGAATGATTTAGCACCAGGTTCCCCACAAATGTGCGGTGCACTCCGGGGAGAGAGGCAGCCCCCTTTTGTCTGCGCTCCGGTCCTGAGGCGAGCGGCTCAGCCTGCCAGCACCCGACGGGTATGCAAGGCTGACCGAAGCTCCTTGGCACTGCGGTATCATCACGTTTAGGGGGGATTCTGATTAAGAGGCGTTCAGTCATAATCCCACAGATGGTAGCTTCGCCCCATTGGCTCCTCAGCCAAGCACATACACCAAATGTCTGAATCTGCGGTTCCTCTCGTACTGAGCAGGATTACTAAACACATCATCAGTAGGGTAAAACTAACCTGTTTCACGAGGGTCTAAACCCAACTCATGTTCCCTATTATTGGGTGAACAATCCAACGCTTGGTGAACTCTGCTTCACAATATTTCTTCTAAAGAAGCTTGGTGAGTGTTGAAAATTTGCATTGCTTTATTTATGATGCAGTGCAATGGCCACATGTAACTCAACTGTAGGCTTAACAGCTGTTTGGGATGCCAGAAAAATTGACTGGTAATAGCCTTACTTCTAAGAATAGAGGGAGGGTTCCTCAACCACGCCCTTCTAGGGCACTGAAGATTTCTGCAACAATACCAGTAGGGAAACCACAACAGCATGGAGGAAAGACTACAGTGGTCATGGTACAAGCAAGCATTAACCAAACTCACAAACATTGCCAAGAGGTGGCAAATGATAAGGGTCAAGCCCATAAAAAGAGAAATAATCACAAGGGCTTTAGTAAGAACAAAAGCCGATATAAGCAAGGATAACATCTTTTAAAGAGAGATTTTTTAAAAATTAAACATACAACTTGCACCAGAGGCCATGGCAATGAAAATAAAATATAAAAATAACATCATATATCAAGTATGAAGGGCCTACATATCTCTAGTACTCACAGTTACACCAATACACCTTTCCATTGTTCACGTACCCCATGGTGTAAGCCACAATGACATCTCTTGTTTCCTTCATATTCATATATTATGAGTGTGGACTATTCCCTCTCTATGCTTTAGAAGCTGTAGATCATTTACCCTCTGTGGGTTCTATTATGTCCCATTTATTCCAAACTTTGTCAAACAAATCTTTGCATGAATTTAGTCCGATCTTCAGTATGTACTGTATGTATCTTATTCTATCAAGTAATTATTTTTCTGCTGGGGGCATGGGTGAACTCCATTTCTTTGCTATAATTAAAAAAAAAATACCTAGAATTAAAATCTAGGTATTAGAATTAAGTCTAGGCTCATGTATTTAACATCAAGCTACATTTTTAAAACTTATGTTTACAATTTCTCTGATAATTAAATTTTTAGTTTTAAAAGCAAGCAATTTAAAACAGTAGACCAACATGTGAGCTAAAGCTGAGTTGCATAGTTACCATTTATACTGGTAGATGCAAACCTTACACAGCTGCTATCCAGTAATAACATCCATCCAAATACAATGGGTGGCAAAACATCCCTGTCCACATGTGTCCAGTCCTGTTTTGCACAGATGGACATATCATCCCTTGTGCCATTTCCCTCAATGCTTTTCAAATTGACATCAATAACATCGACCCAATCTCTTCAAAACAGTAACACAAAAGGGATTATGCAATGAAAAGTGAAATCTTATTTGTTGCTATAGATTACTGCTAGTAATGACTGAAAATGACC
Source organism: Xenopus laevis (assembly GCF_017654675.1). Lineage (NCBI taxonomy): Eukaryota > Metazoa > Chordata > Amphibia > Anura > Pipidae > Xenopus > Xenopus laevis. The sequence continues at coordinate 69,111,603 of NC_054386.1, forward strand.
TGTTTTTTCTAGTGAACATTAGTCTATGGCCATTTTCGATGGCAAAATGCAGCAAAATATTTTGCTTATCCCTAATTACTGCTCTTGAACAAATGTTGTACTTTATATTACATATTGTGATTTCTGTCATTCTTCTGTATTTTAATTTTGAGAATAAAATATCTGACAGCACTATAAAAGCTATTTACTGGAACTCTGGTTCCAGTCCTGCTTTGACCTTGATCTTTCCTAGCTTAAACCTTGCCTTGACCTCGCCCTGCCCTCCTTTCCTTGCTATTCTGAATCTTGCTCTGCTCCTCACTCCAAACCTGACCTTGCCTTAACCTTATTCTACCTTGACCTTGACCTGATCTTGCCTCTCTGATTCATGCCTGTTGCCGCTTCCTGTTCTGACTTGTGCCCTGTCTATATCTTTTTTTGTCTCACTCTGCATCTTGCTCTGCCTTTTTCCCCTCTCCTGCTATCCAGTCCCCTCTCCAGCAATCCAGTTCCCTCTCCGACTATCCCGTCCTCTACTGCTAGCTGTTCTAGTTTCCTTCTGGTCCAGTCCTCCGCTATCCAGTCCTCCTGCTATCCAGTCCTTCTGCTACCGATTTCAAGTCTGCTCCGTCCTGTCCTATCCTTCTAGTCTGTTCATGTCGCCTGATCTGATCTATGACCACACCATCCTGTCCTATAGTTCTAGTCTGCTCCTGATCTGATCTATGCCCACACTGTCCTGTCCTATACTTCAGTCTGCTTCTGTCTCCTGATCTGATCTCCGCCCGTACTGTCCAGACGTAATCCTGTCTGCTTCTGTCTCATGATCTGACCTATGCCTGCTCCATTCTTTTTCCTGTTCAGTCTGCTCCCCGTCCTGTTGTGACTCTTCGCCCTTTTCACCCTGTTCCTGCCTTTTCCTTACCGTGTCCCCTTAGGCACATATAGCTTCTGCCCTAAGGACCCTTCCCTTATCTGCCTCCACAGCGCCCCCTAACTAATCCTTGACACTAGGGTATACAGAATTTAAAAGGTGGCACATGCCATACTGTATGTATATACCCAATGACTAAAGTAATAAACAGGAAAGCTTTAGCAAGGGGCTTGGAGTACTATACTTCAATGAATGCTGTACCAGTGGTTAGTAATATTGATATATACATGGGAAAAGATTAGAAAAATCCAGGTTATTAGGGTTCTAAGTACTATACAGTATGTATGCTACTCAGTAAAACACTGATATGATCAAAGTGTTTTAAAGTATAAAACTAAAGGTTAATGCTTTATTAATAGGTGCCTGACATAGGTGACATTCTCTTGCCTTTTTCCTGCATTGAGAAGATCCTGCTCTGTAAAGTGTATTGCATTGCAGATCTTTGTATACAATCTCATTTTGCTGTCTTTTGTGCATTAGATACAGGATGTCTAAAAAAAGTGTTAGGCTTGAACTTTAATCATTTAACTAGGGCATTATCACCCAGAGGCATTAATGTGTCATTTATAGTATAGTAGTTATGTAAAGGTCAGATTTTTGTCTGAGAAGAAAATATTGTGGAAATCCTCTTACGGCACATAACATCTATAACTGTATTTAATGAGTGGTCTAAAATGTGTTTCAAACGTTATCAAAATTTGAAAAGCAAATTAAATGTTTCTTTGTGGATGTCACGTCTTGAAAACATAACCAATTTATGGCTTAAAAAAGTTCAAGAAATTGTTTGAGATAGGCATGTGTTTTCTATTGAAATTGGGGAGTATTTGACACAAAACTTTTTTTGGGCAAGAAAAGTGAGAATACTGTACACATATTAAAAGATACATCTATCTATCTATCTATCTATCTATCTATCTATCTATCTATCTATCTATCTATCTATCTATCTATCTATCTATCATCTATCTATCTATCTATTTATCTATCTATCTATCTATCTATCTATCTATCTATCTATCTATCTATCTATCTATCTATCTATCTATCTATCTATCTATCTATCTATCTATCTATCTATCTATCTATCTATCTATCTATCTATCTATCTATCTATCTATCTATCTATCTATCATCTATCTATCTATCTATTTATCTATCTATCTATTCATCTACAACTACTGTATGTCATATAGGGTTACCAACAAAGGTTCTGCATATTCTCCAGTTAAATGCCATAAAGTCAAAATATATTCTTTTCTGGCTGAAGTAATGGCAATTGGATCTAGGCTTGATTTGACAGGTCGTCTTAAAAATGAAGAAAGAGCCACAAACATCCAAACTGTCAGAAACTTTAGAGAAGCACTACATTTTTACTAGTCTTGATAGCTGAGGATTTGAGAGAAGTGAAAACATTTCCACCTGCAAATTGGCTCCTCTTGATTTATGTCATTGCATCCAAAGAGCCACAGAGAGACATGTTGGCTTTCATCACTGAAATAAGGTAATTTGCTATTTTTTCTATCATTTATAGCTGGATATTTTGAGAATTGAAATAGCTGTGCCAGCGGAAATCAAATTCTCCTTTTGTGCAAGCAATTCAATCATACCACAGGCAAATGAGTTTTACACAATCTGTTATTAAGGTAACGATTATCCCAACACAGGAATACCAGTGGCTGTAAATAGGTAAATTAGTAGCAATCTGTAAGTATGTTGTTTGCATAATAATATGCTTGTACTATTATAAATGCCATTTATTTGAGAAGATGAAAAGCAATGGTGAAACATGTTTAATGCTGTCTATTTTGTGAGGGAGCTGTGTAGTCTGTGATAATACTCTCTGCAGCTTCAAGATTTTAATATGGTCATTTTTAAACTATTAGCAACTAGGGATGGGCGAATTAGCGTTATTCACACACAAATTCGCCACACAATAAGGAATGGGTTGGTGGTCATTCTAAAGTAATGGATTCTTCATTTAATCAACAGCAAACATTTATTAGCTCTACCATATTATTTCCAACCAGAACTATTGGTCAACAGCTGTTACTGAATTTAAATTCCATGGCAGATTAAAAGGAAAAAAGTAAAACCACAAATAATCTCTTCCAAATAAAATGTTTTTTGTTCCAAGGCTAATGGTACAGGTAATGTTTTCTACTGGTGTATATACATTATATAAAACTAATCTTGATCTTTTTAAAACTGTGTTATTTTGTCTTGCAATTGAGGACTTAGTAACTAAATAACAATTTATCGGCATTTATCTTATTTAATTCCGCTGTCATATTGGGAAGCTGAAACTTGCATTGCTCTCTGTTTGTGCTAAATACTAGCAAGGTCAGGGCATTGGCCAGGAGGATTCTCACTGGTAAATGTTCATGCATCTGTAATTAATAGTGAAAAGCAAGAATGCCCTGTTTTGCCAAAAAGTAAACAGAAACGTGAACAAATCTGCAAAATGATGAAATCTCACAGAAATTCCACCAAATGCATTGAAGTTGATGGGTGTTTTCCCCATGTTTTTGTGTGAAATGCATCAACTAGGTTATTTATAGACACTGGGCAAGTAACCCATGGCACCAAATAGGGCCATGGACAGATGACAACCCTAGCAACTAATCAAATCTTTGCTTTCATTGTTCCCCTGCAGCTGGCTGAAAAAAAGTCATTGATTGCCTGACGTTTAAAAATAAGCCCCATGGTTTTTTCATTGTGCCATATGCATTAAATTGTATAATTGAAGAGCACTTTTGGATTTTTAATCATGGTTGGGTAAAAGACCTACTGTAGGAATGCATGAATACATACCCATGTCTGACTAACCTGATGGGTGCAAGTTCTGACTCATAAACATATACATGAGCACACCCTACAAAAGATAACCTTGCATTCTATAATAATGTTTGGTATGCATGAAAGGCTTTCTAACCCATTAGGTTGTTAACATTGAACTTCTGGGTTCATTCTGGGTGTATTTTTACAACTACAACCTCCTAATCCTCTATTTGTGGTTAAATATATTATATTATAATCTCTGCCTGGCAACTTGTGTTGAGATCAGCGCCGGATTTCTCTCCTTGGTGCCCTGATGCCTCTGGGTCCTAGTGTCCAATATCGGCGCACACCATTCCCCCTCCCCTCGCGAGTGCGCGGCATAGCATTGGTATACGCTGCATCCCCATACACTTTAGTTTGCGGCTGGGCGGCATGCCGCCCCTAAAATTTGCCGCTCTAGGCCAGGGCCTTTGTGTAAAGTAGTGTACTGCTGCAACATAATTATTTCCTTTAGTTAAAAGTTGTAAATACTTGTTCTACTTCAACAAACTTATCTCCTGGCAACAATACTTGTTTTATGACAGTGCTTCCAGACATGTTTTATAACAGAGTATACAAAAAATTAATAGTCATGGCAAGATCAATGATTTTTTCTCTGAAAGATGCAGACAATGTATTGTTTACAGCACTGTAACAAGTAGAAGCTGCAGTATTTGGAGTGTTTAAATGCTTTGCTATTATTCAGCAAGGTCAATGGAATCTAAAAAAACATAAGGCAGATCACAAAGTGAAGATAGTGCTGAATTGTGTAAATACTAATACTATATTGAAAATAGTTGTGTATATATTTTGTTCCTATTTTTAAACTTATAATAAGAACATAACAATGGTACAAATAAACACAATTTCAAATAGTACCACCCTATATGGTTTTCCACTTTTCAAAAGCAATCAAATATGTTCTGGCAAACAAATAGATTAATCTTGATTAGTGATGAGTAACATTTTTCACCAGGCTTTGCTGCAAAAAAATTGTCACCCACAGATTTCTATGTATTTTGCAGATTTTTAGCTGTTTTGCAAAGTGAAACAAAACGGGTCAGATTTGCCCATCAATCACTAATCTTGATTTGTTAAATGTGACAGTTTGCTACTTTTCTGATTTTCAGGATAACTTTGTGAAAAGGCAAGTACAGGAAGGCCACTTTAATAGGATTTAACCAATTTCATTAAGCTACCAAAAAGACTTGTGACAAAATTAGCATTTCGGAGAATAACCCTTCCCTTTGTCAGGATGATTGTCATAATGGTCAGGAAAGTGTTAATAACTATAGTTACACTTTGTATTTATTTTTAGTGCCTTTATTTTCCAATGACCTAAATACACAGTCATGAAATGATTCAGGGGCCCATTCATTAAGTTCGAGTGAAGGAATAGAAGAAAAAATACTTTGAATTTCGGTGTTTTTTTGGCTACTTCGACCATCGAATGGGCTACTTCGACTACGACTTCGAATCGAACAATTCGAACTAAAAATCGTTCGACTATTCGACCATTCGATAGTCGAAGTACTGTCTTTTTAAGAAAAAACTTTGACGCCCTAGTTCGCCACCTAAAAGCTACAGAAGTCAATGTTAGGCTATCTTTTTTTTTGGTCGAAGGATAATCCTTTGATCGTTCGATCGAACGAATTGCGCAAAATCCTTCGACTTCGATATTCGAAGTCGAAGGATTTTAATTCCCCAGTCGAATATCGAGGGTTAATTAACCCTCGATATTCGACCCTTGATACATTTGCCCCTTAAAATTATTTAAACCCAATCTTCTATCTCTCTAAATTATTACACCCAAACTTAATAACAGCAGCAAGAATATTAACCAATGGCAGTAGTGCATACCAGCATTCCATTAGTCATCTTGCTCCCTGATATTACCTTACTGCTGTTTAGTTTTCTGTGACACAAAACCACTATGTTGTATGCTTCCAGTTTCAATTGCCAGAGCAAAGAACATGGAGCCAGATTTCTGTAGTTTAAGTGGGATTGTTAGAGGAGAATTCTCTTTTATGTATTAATTGGGTCACTGACCCTTGAGAGCAGAAGAAATGGAATAAAAGACTACAGCTCCCAGCATGCTTTAACTCTAGGTAATATGTTGGAGTATGTTGGAATTTGTAGTGACATTTTTTAGCCAGGCATGGATTGGCAGCAAATTTCTGCATTTTGCCATCTGCAATTGTTTTTCGTGAAAACAAAACAAAAAAATTTGCCAGGACAAAATTGTCGCAGAGACAAAAATGTCGCCATAACAAAAAATGCCCATTGACTTTAATGCATTTGGATTAAAAAGTTGCTGAGACAAATAGTTGCCAAGACAAAGAGCAGCCAAGACAAAAAAGTCACTGAAACAAAAAAGAAAAACTACCAATGCATTTGTAAGGAGATAAAATTGTCACGCGTGTAAAAATTTGTTGATGCCAATTGACTTCAATGCATTTTGCAAATTTGTCACCATTTCGAGAATATTTCCCAGTTTTGTGAATTTTTCGCCGGAGCGAAACAGGATAGATTCGCTCATCACTAGTAATGCCACATAGAAAGGCAGAATGATTGGGTAATTTCCATTTTTAAATTGTAACAAAACTGGTATTTTTCAAGCAGTTATTTTTCTATGGCAGATTTTTTTCACTCTATTGACTAAAGCAATTTTAAAATAAATATTAATGATTTTTGACTTAATTATTTCAGCAGCTCTAAAGTGGGGAAAACTTTTATAACTTATGGCAAAATTTCACGAAGTTCAAAAAGGCAAGGAAAATAATTCATACCTATAATAGTGAATACCTGAAAAAGTGAAAAGTATCACCTAGGAAGTGCTGTGGCTGAGTGGGTAGAACTTCTGTCTTGACTGCTGGGGTTGTGACATTGGGTCTGGAGCAGTGCCCCACTGGTTATCAAGGGCAGAAAAAACGCAGCTCCTGGTAACTAGTGATTGGCGAATAAATCTGCAAATCTCCCAGCGAAAAGTTGCCGGTGAAATTTGGCTGGCAACAAAATTTTTTGGACGCTCGTCCGAAAAGTTGCTTGTGTCAAAATCGGCGCACAGCAACACTATTCGGATGCCCATTGACTTTAACTCCAGCGTCAGCTTGGACGCGGTGTCAATTTCTGATTTTCACAATTTTTTTGTGAAAATGTCAGATTTTCACAATTTTTCGTGAAAATGCCTGGATTTTTTTGTGAAACTTTGCAATTTCACGATTTTTCCACTAAACAGGATAAATTCGCCCATCACTACTGGTAACCTTACAACCAGAATTTCCAGTTTTCAATCCATAAAATCTGCTCTTCTAGCACAGGGAGTGCAATTACTATTCTCTGCGCTACTGTCTTGGCACCCCAGGGCAGTGAGGGGGGCAGCAGCAAGCTGCTTTAGAAGGCAGAAGGCTAGGATCACCCCTGGGAGCACTATCGGTATGGAGTTTGTATGTTCACCCTATGTCTGCATGGGTTTACTTTAGGGACTCTGGGTTTTTTTACACACAAAAACATGCAGGTAAATTAACCATTCTTGATGTTCCTGGGCAATTTTTTTGAAGACACTGTCTTAAAAGCAAGGCCCTAGTGTTATATAACTCAGTTATCACTAATTTCCAAAACTGTATTTAACAAACAAACAAAGTGCTTTTTTGGTGACTTAAGCAATTTTTCGCACTACTTTTACTCTTTAAATACATATGTGGAAGAAATACATTCCCTGAAGGTTTACCTTATAAGATTGTTGAGCTAAAAGAAAAATTAATAGTTATTTTCTGTTGCAGACTTGAGCACAGACTAATATAAGCAAGAAACCTGCAGAGACAATTTCTAGATTCTTTATCACTGACCTGTGTATTTCCCAAGTGAGTACTGACATTCCTTCCCTTATTATTGTGATGATTTACTGCATGTAAAGTACAACAGAAATGTAAACCTTTTTGTGTTTTGTTTTTAAATGGAGAATAAATAGAACACTATTTATTTGCATTGACAAATTCTACTGAAGCACAAGGAACAGATGAAGGAGCAGCATTTTTGTACTGGGTTATCCTCATGGTTTCCCAGCAGATGGAATTGTATTACAGTTATTACAATTGGTTATATTTTTATTTCATTATTAAGTTCATTGTATTAATTAAAACAGTTGTTTATTTTATTAATATATATTACAGTTACAGGTACAACAGGTCAGTAAAAGTTTGTGGATTTGTGCAGGACGGTGTGTATGTCTGTCCCAGGTTTCAGCAGTACTCAGTTTCCGGTAATCTGCAGTCAGCTCACAGAACAGCTAACAAGCTCAGTGGACTCTAATCTGCTGATCCAGGTTACTTTAAGAATTCCCATCCTGCTTAGGGTTTTTGCTCCACCCTGGAACCAGTTCTGATGTGAGGTATCAGGCTGGGGAGTTCTGTGAAAGAATTTTTTGGGAGTCACCGGTATCCTGCTGCTGGGTTAATCCCTTCAATACATTAATTATTATGTACAAAAATAAGTTAACAAAAACTTTTTGCTCTTGTAAATGTCCCAATTTGTCAGAATGTAGTCAACAGATTTAAACTGAATCTAGTTCTTTTCTAAAGAATGTTAGAGTTCAGGGGTAAACCTGCACACTAACACCAATAGATTTGTTAAACCCCTCCTCCTTCTATTAAGCTCCACCCTCAGGCTTGTGCATACATTCTAAGGGGAAGTTTTAGCAAAGATCGAGGTGAATTTTGAATTGAAAAAAAAAATTAATTTCGTGCTATTTTTGTGTACTTCAACTAGGAAATAGTCCAAATTCGATTAAAAATTGCAAAAAAATCTAAAAAATCTAAAATCGAATATTGAAATTTATCATGTACTGTCTCTTTAAAAATTAAACTTTGACCATTCACCATCTAAAAACTGCCGGTTGCTGTTTTAGTCTATGGGGGAACCTCCTAAAACCAGTTGGAAAAATTTTGAATCAAATTCATTCGAATGCGTTATTCCTTCAATTCGAACTATTCAAATTAGGTCGATTACAGACCTATTACATCGAAAACTGACCTATTAGGCCCCCAAAAAACATCAACTTAATTTTGGTTGGTCTTTTTGAATTCGAATTTCGACGTTTTTTTTAATTCAAAATTTGACCCTTGATAAATCTTCCCCTCAGTTATCAGCCAGTGGATGGACAGAGTTTTTCTTCTTCCAGTTAGATCCTGCATTATTTTCAAGTGGTCTCTGAGGGAGCACACATAACATATTTAAAATGGCAATATTTACTGTATATGATAGCTTGGTATGTTTCTTTAATAGGTCACTTGTTGCGATATAGTTACATAGTTACATACATAGTTAAATTGGGTTGAAAAAAGACAAAGTCCATCAAGTTCAACCCCTCCAAATGAAAACCCAGCATCCATACATACACCCCTCTCTACTTTTAATTAAATTCTATATACCCATACCTATACTAACTATAGAGCTTAGTATCACAATAGCTTTTGATATTATGTCTGTCCAAAAAAATCATCCAAGCCATTCTTAAAGGCATTAACTGAATCAGCCATCACAACATCACCCGGCAGTGCATTCCACAACCTCACTGTCCTGACTGTGAAGAACCCCCTACGTTGCTTCAAATGAAAGTTCTTTTCTTCTAGTCTAAAGGGATGGCCTCTGGTACGGTGATCCACTTTATGGGTAAAAAGGTCCCCTGCCATTTGTCTATAATGTCCTCTAATGTACTTGTAAAGTGTAATCATGTCCCCTCGCAAGTGCCTTTTTTCCAGAGAAAACAACCCCAACCTTGACAGTCTACCCTCATAATTTAAGTCTTCCGTCCCTCTAACCAATTTAGTTGCACGTCTCTGCACTCTCTCCAGCTCATTTATATCCCTCTTAAGGACTGGAGTCCAAAACTGAACTGCATACTCCAGATGAGGCCTTACCAGGGACCTATAAAGAGGCATAATTATGTTTTCATCCCTTGAGTTAATGCCCTTTTTTATGCAAGACAGAACTTTATTTGCTTTAGTAGTCACAGAATGACACTGCCCAGAATTAGACAACGTGTTATCTACAAAGACCCCTAGATCCTTTTCATTTAAGGAAACTCCCAACACATTGCCATTTAGTGTATAACTTGCATTTATATTATTTTTGCCAAAGTGCATAACCTTGCATTTATCAACGTTGAACCTCATTTTCCAGTTTGCTGCCCAGTTTTCCAGTTTAGACAAATCACTCTGCAAAGTGGCAGCATCCTGCATGGAACCTATAGTTCTGCACAATTTAGTATCATCTGCAAAAATAGAAACAGTACTTTCAATGCCCACCTCTAGGTCATTAATAAACAAGTTGAAAAGCAAGGGACCTAGTACAGAGCCCTGTGGTACTCCACTAACAACACTGGTCCAATTAGAAAATGTTCCATTTACCACCACTCTTTGTAGTCTATCTTTTAGCCAGTTCTCTATCCAGGTACAAATACTATGTTCCAGGCCAACATTCCTTAATTTAACCAGTAACCTTTTGTGTGGCACTGTATCAAATGCTTTAGCAAAGTCTAAGTAAATCACATCCACTGCCATCCCAGAATCGAGGTCTCTACTTACATTCTCATAAAAAGAAATTAAGTTAGTCTGGCAAGATCTATTACGCATAAAACCATGCTGGCACAAACTCATAGTATTATGATTTGCTATGAAGTCCAGTATCTTATCCTTTATTAACCCTTCGAAAAGCTTTCCTACCACTGACATCAGACTAACTGGCCTATAGTTTTGAGGCTGAGAATGAGATCCTTTTTTGAATAGAGGCACCACATTAGCAATTCGCCAGTCTCTCGGCACTATGCCAGATCTCAATGAGTCCTGAAAAATTAAGTAAAGAGGTTTGACAATCACAGAGCTAAGCTCGCTAATTACCCTGGGATGAATACCATCTGGCCCTGGACCTTTGTTAATCTTAACATGTTCTAGTCTCTTTTGAATTTCTTCATGTGTGAACCATCATTAGTTGTATTACTAGAATTGGGACTGTTAAGAAGGAAACCTTCACTTACTGGTTCCTCATTTGTGTAGACAGATGAAAAATATGAGTTCAGAATCTGCGCTTTTATTTTGTTTTCATCAACCAGCTGACCCCCCTCTGATAGTAAGGGTCCCACCCCTTCCTGTTTAATTTTTTTACTATTAACATATTTAAAAAATAATTTTGGATTTTTTTTACTGCTTGCTGCAATATCCTTTTCTATAGCAATTTTAGCTTGCCTTATAGCTTCTTTGCATGATTTATTGGCCTCCTTGTACCTTGTAAATATTTCGGCTGTACCAGCTAACTTAAAATCCTTAAAAGCACGTCTTTTCTTACCCACCTCAACACCAACGCTTCTATTGAACCAAAAAGGTTTTGCTTTGCAACGACGTTCCTTGCTTACAAGTGGAATATACTGACAAGTATATTTATCAAGCAGCATTTTCAAGACTTCCCATTTTTGTTCTGTGTTTAACCCTGTGAAAAGCATTTCCCACTTAATATGTTGCAGAGATGCCCTTATACTGTCAAAGTTTGCACGTGTGAAATTTAGTGTTTTAGTTACTTATAGAATTGCTTCTGCAACAGAATCTCAAAGGAGACCATGTTATGATCACTATTCCCTAAATGCTCACCCACACAAATGTTAGAGATGAGTTCAGTATTGTTAGTTATTACAAGGTCCAAAAGAGAGTTATTCCTAGTAGGTTCTTTAACGAGCTGGAATAAAAAGTTGTCATTCAGCATATTTACAAACCTACTAGCTTTTTCTGTTTTAGCAACCCCATTACCCCAGTCAATGTCTGGATAATTGAAGTCACCCATAGCAACAACTTGACCCAGCTGTGAAGCCGCTTGTATCTGCAAGAGTAGCTGGGCTTCATACTCGACACTTGTACGAGGTGGTTTATAGCATACACCAATGATAATTCTTTTTGTAACCTTTTGCCCAGTCAAAATCTCTACCCAGAGTGATTCTACACCCTCACCAGTGCCAGCTATTGTTATTTCTTTAGCGCATGGCTTTAATTCAGGCTTTACATACAAACACACTCCTCCACCCTTTTTAATCCCTCTGCCCTCCTAAAAAGGGTGTAACCATTTAAATTCACAATCCAGTCACATGTTTCATCCCACCAGGTCTCAGTGATACCAATTATATCATAATTTTTAGAGCATGCAATTAATTCCAGGTCTCCCATTTTACCTGACAAACTCCGTGCATTTGCCAGCATACAGCGGAGGTTACTACTTTTACTTTTGAAATTTGCATTACTTAGTGAAGAATTACAGTATATGTTAAGTTAGTATTATTCTGTTTTCCTTGTAACAGAGGGACCTCCTTAGCTGGTAAACTATATGCCCCCCTCACTCCTCCCCCATGACCCCTTACTAACCCCACTGCCCCGTCTACCCTAGCTTCCCCATAATTCTTTATCTCACCCCCCCCTTGCCTAGTTTAAACACTCCTCCAACCTCTTAGCCATTCTTTCCCCTAGCACCACGGACCCCCTTCCATTGAGGTGCAAACAGTCACGACTGTATAGGTTGTACCCCAACGAAAAATCAGCCCAGTGCTCTAGGAACCCAAACCCTTCCTTCCTGCACCAAGACTTGAGCCACGCATTTAGCTCCCTAAACTCCCGCTGTTTTCCTAAACTTGCACGTGGCACAGGCAAAATTTCAGAAAAGATGACATTGGAAGACCTTTCCTTGATCTTAGAGCCTAGATCCCTGAAATCATTCTTTAAGGTCTTCCATCTACCATTTATTTTGTCATTAGTACCGGTATGCACTAAGACAGCTAGGTCATGCCCAGCCCCACCCAATAATTTGTCTATCCGATCAACCACATGCCGAACCCTGGCACCAGGTAGACAGCAAACTGTTCGGTTGTAGCGATCTGGTCGACAAATTACCCTATCCACTTTCCTAATAATTGAGTCCCCTACAACCACAATCTGCTTAGGCCTGACTCTACTCTCCTCCCCACCACTACTAGAGAAACTGGTCTCCCGGCTGTTAGAGAGATCAGCCCCATCTAGAATTGCCAATCCAGAGTTCATACTCCCATCATCTTCACACAATCTGGCAAATTTGTTGCGATGTATAATCTCCGGATCAGCCTCCATTTTCCTTTTGCCCACCTAAGATTTCTATCTGCCTCAATATCCTGCTGCTGATATAAATTATCATTTATCATTAATGCTGAATGTAGAGTGTTTAAAACAGTAATATGAATATTTTATATACAGTAGCTTGAAGGATTTGCAGAATGATATTATTATTTTTTTAAGTTACCAGGTGCTTTGCATCCTCTCTGCATACATTAAGGTTACTTATACATTAATATAATTTTGACTAATGAAAGAGTTATTGAGAGAGAGAGAGAACTTTAATGAATTGGAAATGTAGTGTCCATGAATTAAATTTATAGTTATATTATAGTTATTAGCTTTTACAGAATTTTCTTTATCTAGTTAATACTTCAGTAAAAAATGCAGTATGTGTTTATGAACAGAGTGGTGTAGATTTATCAAAGTTCAAATTTTTTATTTTTACTCTAATAAATTTGAATATATTCACAACTCGAATGGGAGGTTATTTAAGAAAAAACATAAACTTCTAAAACTGGAACCAATATTACCGACCTGAAAACTCTAATCAAATTAGACTAAACTTGAATCAAGTTTTTTCTCGGAAAAAAAAAACTCGAATGTCAGGAAGACTCTCTCCCATTGACTTCTACATCAACTCGTCAGGTTTTAGGTGTCGAATAATTGAGCTGTTCCCAGGGTCAAGGTATGATGAATCTCAAATTTGAATTCCAGTTTGGATAATTCCCAACTCGAATTTGTGAGTTTTGACCAGAAATCCAAATCGAAAATTCAAATTTACAATTGGAACCTTAATAAATCTGCCCCTATGTGTGTAATTCTCCTAAAATGATAATCCTTCCATCAATAATAGAGGAGAAGCCAAGATGGGAACTTCACTTTCTCAAATACATGAAGGGTAGAGAGTTAACTCCTTTCTTTCAGGCCAAATTTAGATCTGTACCCATGTGTTTACATTTTTTCCAGTCGCTAGAGAACATCATGGTATGGCAAGATGATGTCATGCACATGGACAGTAAATCTTTTCAGAAATAAACAATGAGACATGTGGCAGTATCTATGTTTGCATGTACATGTGTGTCTTTATATTCCTCCCCAGTGTGTAAAATGATTATTATTATAATTATTATTATGATTATTATTTGGGAAATAACAGTACAGTAGGGGGCCGATTCACTAAGCTCGAGTGAAGGATTCGAATGAAAAATACTTCGAATTTCGAAGTATTTTTTGGGTACTTCGACCATCGAATGGGCTACTTCGACCTTCGACTACGACCTTCGACTTCGATTCGAACGATTCGAACGAAAAATCGTTCGACTATTCGACCATTCGATAGTCGAAGTACTTTCCCTTTAAAAAAAACTTCGACCCCCTACTTCGGCAGATAAAACCTACCGAAGTCAATGTTAGCCTATGGGGAAGGTCCCCATAGGCTTGCTAAACTTTTTTTGATCGAAGGATTTTCCTTCGATCGTTGGATTAAAATCCTTCGAATCGTTCGATTCGAAGGATTTAATCGTTCGATCGAACAAAAAATCCTTCGATCGATCGAACGAACGTTTAGCGCTAAATCCTTCGACTTCGATATTCGAAGTCGAAGGATTTCAATTCGAGGGTCGAATTTCGAAGTATTTTTTACTTCGAAATTCGACCCTTAGTGAATCTGCCCCTATATGTCAACAAATGCCTCCCCCAGAAGAGCATGAATGTCTTTTTTCATTCGGATAAATCAGTCTCTAAATATTTCACGTGTGTATATTTTTTTTTCTTGATTAATTCATTAATCCTAATTTAAAATGGCCAATTTTATGTGCAAACCACAGCAAACTGGCACAAAATTAAACATGTATTGATACTTATGCCCATAAACACTCGCTTAAATATGCAGCAAGCCCCAATGCAACACTTCAGTCTGTTCTGATGAATTACCAGAGAATCCTGTAATTACCATCAGCCTGAATTTGTTAGTAATTCCAGGGACTCCTTATAGAGTTTTGTAAATAGCTGCAACTGACTTTCACTAAGGTAAATAGTTGCTAATGCCATTCTTAACGCTGAGTGATACCATTTCAAAACAGAATAAGGGGAAACTGCATGCTCCACAATTTGTGAATAATTTCTCTATTGCTTCCTTACCAGTAAGTAGCATTTTATGTCACATGAAAACCCTAGGTCCCAAGCACTCCAAGTCACCTTAAACTGCTTTGGTTTATGGAAAGATCAGACATCCAAAAGACCCCGGATCTTCCAGTAACAGATTCCATATCTATAGCCAAATATTATTATAGTATTGAATGTCAATTAACTGTTTAAAGTTAAAATTAGAAGTTATGCATCAGTATGAATCCTGGAGAATCCATATAATTTTCAAAAGTATGTAGAATGTGTAATTGTTGTGAATACAACCCATAATATTCAAGGGCATCTTAAACTGATAATGTGGGCATCTGAAGGAAGAAAATTGACAAGTTATATGTTGTTAATATGATCCCAAAAAAAAGCTAAAATAATAATACAATAAAGTAAAATATAAAAGCATGAGAGGGAAGAAAAGAAGCCATGCAGTTTACTACGCAATCAAGTATTAACCCTTTAGATCACATAATGAGTTCTGAGCAATGTAAGCATAGAGTTTGTTTTCTTAGGGTGGGTAGGAAATAGCTGTCAGGTACACTCTGGGTAGAACCTCTGAAGTACCAGGGCTGTTAATAATGATAAATTGTACTGAAGAGTATTTAAGTGGTTCTTATTGCCAATGCAGACTATTGGCCATAGGACAGCTATCCTCATAGGGTGTTTAACTTTTCCTCAGAACATCACTGTGAAAAACGTAATTCATGCATCTGCAATCAATGCACGTGCATATGAAACTACCATAAGCTTTAACTAGTTGTATATCTATTTGAAAATGTGTGTTTGTGCAAACACATGAATTGCCCATTATAGAAACAATTCTGTAACTGCCTTGCTAAAATACACTACAACGTATATGCTACCAAAATACAAAAACAAATAGTACCATGGATTATTAAATCTGCATTCCACCCCATAGCCTTGTCACTGGAAATATTTTTACATCTCCATTGTAATTGTCTAATATGCAAAGCAACACAAGCTAAAAATTATGAAATGGCTCTGAAAGAAAGTGCTGCTGAAACAGCATGTAGAAAATGAAAAATCCAAGAAAGCATTGGCTAAACAGCTTGCAGGAAATGAAAAATCCAATCAATCATGGATTACTTTGCACACTGAGAACAAACAGTAAATTGCTGGTGTGAGGATTGTAGCAGCAGAAGCAACGTTCGGTGATGTTCCCAAACATCGCTCGCAATGAGCAGCTTGGGAATCTACAGCTTTCATGTGAAATGAGAAAATATATTTGGAAAGGATCTGTCTTTTAAATGGAATTATTAAAGGCACAGCAATAAAAAAATAAAAGACGTTTTAATACAAATGCAAACGCCTACTATTAGAAAAAAATTTAGAACTTAAATTTTGCTTTACACGTTCCCTTTACAATAAAAAAAAACATTTTTGTATTGTTTCAGGGCACTTTTATGGTCATTTATTAAATAGACAGAGCAGCAGGACTGCTATTGTGAGGTAGGGGGTTTCACTGCCACCAAATAAAATCGTGAAATTGTTGCGAAAATTCGACGGCGGCGAAAAACTTTTTGATGCCGGTGACAATTCTGACGCTGGTGACAATTCCAACTCCAGTGACAATTAATAGATGCCCATTGACTTTAATATGGTCGGAATTGTCGCGGCATCAAAAAAATTTTGACGCTGGTGGAAAATTTGCGTATCACAGGAAATTCGCTAATTTTTTGGGGTAATGAGAAAAATCCGCCCATCACTAATAGTGAACCTTCAGAGCAACATTGGTCTTGTGTACAAAGAATAAAAATAGCACTTCAGCTAGTGCTCATTTAGTAGCCAGGCAGCAAGCTTTAACTTTATTACTATAATATTAATATATTGTTAATATTAATACATTGGTAGAACTGTGTAGCTTCCTTTCTATAGTATGCTTTCACCAAAATATTAATGGACTACAACTTCCATTATTCTTCAACATATGATCAAGGGTTAAATAATAATAGGAGCTATAGCACCCCAACTATAGAGATGGATTCTTAAAGCAATGCTGCAAAATAAAACCCAATAAAATTTCCAGGGACCATTTATGAGAATGCTGCCTGCTTTGTTTTCTCTTGACTCTCTGTAGGGTTTTTTTGTTTGTTTTATTTATAATTTTTGCAAATGCATTAAAGGGCCAATATAACCTCATTAGTTTAATACATAGGGCATTTGCTGAACATACATTTTGCTTATTGTTTCAATTAGGAAATATGTATGATTTTTCCAGAGAAACCCACATTGACAGTCTACCCTCATAATTGTCTTTGTAATAAAAATACCTTGCCATGGCAGTCTAGAGGTGCGGCGGGGACGCCCGCCACGCCGCTCCTCTTCCTTAGGTGTGCCGGCTTCCTAGTGTGTGCCCGGCGCGCACTCCTGTAATTTATAGGCGCATGCGCGCTGGCGTTATTACGTCAGCGCGCAATGGCGCGAAGTTTAAATGTATTTAAAGGGGCAGTTTTTCTATAATCATTGCCCGTGATAGGATTGTATTCCTGGTGCTCCTGAGCCTTGTGCTATTTGTCTGCTTCCTTCTGAACCTGTCTGATTCCTGTTTTGACCCCTGCCTGGCTATTTTGACTATTCTGATTTCTGGATCCTGACCTTGCCTACTTACGACTACTCTTCAGTTTAACCCCTCGATTGATCACCCGGTTTTGACCCTTTTGCCTGTTTGACGATCCTTGCTATCTGCCTGCCTTGACCCAGCCTGCCTGACTACGATTCTGCCTAATCCTTTGTACCGTGACCTTCGGCCCAAAAAGACTCTGCTAACAGCTGTGCCCCTTTGCCAGCCAGAACATCTCGCCTTGTACCCCTCGTTAAGTCCAGGTGGCACCCAAGTAAGCTGAGGGCTCCTCCCGAAGCCCAACGGTGGTCACACTACTGGTGAAGCCGAGCGGAGACCAGGGTACTTGGCATTTGTTCTGGTATCGGGTGACGGCTGTGACAGTCTTCCATCTAACCAGTTTAGTTTAACATCTCTACACTCTCTTCAGCTCATTTACATCCCTCTTAAGGACTGGAGCCCAAAACTGCACTGCATACTCCAAGTGAAGCCTTACCAGGGACCTATAAAGGTGCAAAATTATGTTTTCATCCCTTGAGTTTATGCCCTTTTTTATGCAAGACAGAACTTTATTTGCTTTAGTGGCCACGAAATGACACTGCCCAGAATTAGACAACTTGTTATCCACAAAAACCCCTAGATCCTTCTCAGTTAAGGAAACTCCCCAAACACCAAACTCTCAAAGTGTATAAGCTTGCATTTATAATAATTATAATAGAATAATCACTAAAATAATTAATCTATTTTATCAGCACCTTTTTCTTTTAAACATGGTAAAATCATGTAATACTTTTAGTGAAGATGAGCAAACAATGACCACTGACACCTCAGAAAATACTTTCTCGTGGTTCCAAAATTGTGATAATTTTATTAAAGGATGTATATTATCAATCCATGTAAAGGTTCAAATATAAAATTCAAACAGTTCAGAACAAGTGAATTTACAAATTTCATTGATAGCCTTAAGTGTCCCTGCAGCATAGGATGAATTTTAGATAGTAGAGAAACTATTTTATATTTGCAAATTTTCACCAACATTCACACTCTAATTTTTCCTTGTATGTTTGCCAATTCCAGCAGCAGGTTCAGGGCCCCAGCAGAAGTAATATGGCATTTCTCTTCCATATTTGATGCTTCTTTCATTCAATATGGAGCATAATTAATGGAGAATTAAAAGGAGATTTTGCTCAACCTGATCTGAAGAACTTCTGACCTGTGATACTGGGAGACAGGATATCTAGTTCCCTCATTGTCATTGTACACCATGTAGGAGTCAGCTGTGCAGAGTGCATGCTAAAAGCAATGTATTTTGTAGGATATTATGAACACATTTTAGATAACATTTGGTTAAGAAAATATGGTTGGTCCCAGATTCCCTGTTCTGTATAGAATGTTCAATTTTCTGTGTTTATCGACTTCAAGCAACATTTTTGATCACATATAAATGATTCTCAATCTGGAGAACTAAAAGATAAATCACTATATACAGTAGTATTAGTCAATTTACTCCTGAGGATACTTTGACTAAAAGGACTTTGAAAAATACCCCTTACAATACTGTAACTTTTCCCCAGCATCCTTTAAAGTTATTTAGCTGAAAGTCACTGCTATTCCATCACTTTGGACACAAATGGAAAAAGTAATAGTCACAATATTATATCTTGAATTGTTCGTTTTCCATATTCATAGATTTCAATTTCATGTTTTTATAATTAATAAAACAATTCTTAAAAATAGGATGTTCCTATGGTAGGTAGATGAATACCTCAACAACATGTATAAGAGAACATAAAATGTTCTCTAACAGATAGGAAACAATGATCAACCTTAATCAAAGGTGAGTCCCAAAAAATTAAGTTCTTCTGTAGATGTATTTATTCTTGGCAAAAGAGTACTGATTAACTTTTACTCAGTTGATCAAATAATTGTATTTAGACCCCTGATTTAATATGGCTTTTCATTCAAACATTCAGCCTTTGATACATTACATAGCCATCCATTTTACACCAAACATGCAACACCACTTAGTTTTAGGAAGAAATACAGTGCATGGAATTCTAGCATTCTTTTGTGTAAATCACAATGCGTATTAGGCTCTGTTAGGAAAGAGCAGGTCATCAAAATCTGTCTAGTTCAGTGTATTGGTGCCTGTGTTTCAATCATAGCCTTACAGATAATAGGAAAAACCAAAATCAATGAAAGCAGCCTTCCCTATTCACCAATTTGTAATAGCAGCTCATGCAATAAAGATTAAGAAACACAAAGGAACCCTGCAAATGTTACTTTCCTTTGATATTTGTGTCGACAGATATTATCTACTAGACAAAGCATTGCTTTCATCAGATCTCTACCAGATTACAACATTATTCTGACTGTCCTTGGCTTGTCATAGCTGGAGACTATGTGATAGCAGTTGTGAAACAGCTGATAAAAGTTCCAAGTTATTTCAGGAAAGTAAATTGGAAAAAAAATGTCACCATGGGTAGATGTATGTAAATTGAAGCCAAGGAGATATTCAACACTTCATAAGAAGTCTTGCATTAATATGTTTATAAAAAATATTGCTCTATGAAACATGAAATATTATATATAGAGCCACAGAACTTAATGCTATGGTTCTAACAATTTAAAACACCATTTTTTTAAGACATTTAAAGGAACATTTAGAATAAATTTTATCATTGTTTAATAACCAGTACAAATACATTGTTATTTGGGGGCTATGTATTAAAAGTTTCAGTTTGCTAATATAGAGAAACCAAGCAGCAGGTAAAGATCTAATTGCTTGTTATGGGTTATTACACCGTGGAAAACTTTGCACTTTTCTTTACATATGATGGTTGAAGAGTAAGGGTAAAGTAAGGGTGCTGTCCCTTCAGCATATTGTATTACGCCAATTATTTAATTTACAAATATATGTTATGATGATTCTTCACAATCAAATAAAGTGGTTTGGATGAAGTTGAAAAGGGGGAGCAATTAGAGTATTTCAACTTTGATGGAAACAATCTAACTCATAATTAAAATGTAATAAACCAGAATAAAACTGCAGCTCATGTGTAGACTATTTATTATAGGAAGTAATAGAATGGCTTGGTCTAACTACCTAAGAAGGCTAATGTTTTTCCCAAATTATATCATCATTATGGCTATTGCCATAAAAATATGATTAAACTTGTAATTCCAGAACGGAATTAGATATAAAAATATCATTAATAGGCAATGGATCTGCAATGTTTTGTAAAACTTACACCATTTGCAGCAAAGCTGTGCACCATAAACGTCATCTGTTGGCAGAGATAAAGCCACTTTATTCTGATAATAATGTTCTAATGTTCTTATAAATGATGGAGTATGGCATCAGTTATTTACATTTTTTTCTTTCTTTGTTTTTACTATTATTTTGAAACATAGAATGGCTGTGTAAACACTGTACATTGCTTCTCGGAACAATGACTCTGGCTTGAGCCAGGTAATCCTAGTTGGAATCCCATATCAACTTCTTTTGATCCTGGGCAAATCACTTTATCTCTATGTACTGAACACTGTAAAACCTTTTAGTAATCCATTATTCTGTTTGCTTACAAAACATTTGAAATCTGCAGGATGTTACTGATCTTTTTGTTACTGATTGTTGCTATTTTTTTGGGGAAAAATAGCAACAATTTATTACACAAAAACATTCTTAGGCTTTTGGTTCCAAAAATGGTTAATCACAATTAAATTATTACAGTGATTCTTGTATTACAATAACTTGTGCTTGAAAGTATTTAAACGAAGATGTGGGATACAACCTGTACAAGCCCTGTACATAAACACAGAATCTGCACAGTAATATAAATCAATCAATAGTTCATGAACTTGATTACTTTCATTATAATACCAAACGTTTAAAGCCTCACAGTGGTCAGGTGAAGAATTGTACTTGCTGGGAGTATTGTAAAGATATCTGCATAGAGAAAGCATATAACCAGTTAAAACCCTAATTATTCTTTATTTATCTAAGTGATAGAGATGTGTGAGAAATTATTTACTAACAGATTGTCTGAGTCCAAGAAATGTTAAAATGTATTTTGAAAGCAATACAATAAGACAAACGATTCTGTTGTTTCTAGATATGTGTAGACATTTAGGGGCACATTTACTTAGCTCGAGTGAAGGATTAGAATATTCGACCATCGAATTGGCTACGTCGACCACGACTTCAAACTAAAAATCGTTCGACTATTCGACCATTCGATAGTCGAAGTACTGTCTCTTTAAAAAAAACTTCGACCACCTACTTCGCCACCTAAAACCTACTGAGCACCAATGTCCCCATAGGCTTTCCCAGCTTTTTTTGATCGAAGGAAAATCGTTCGATCGATGGATTAAAATCCTTCGAATCGTTCAATTTGAAGGATTTAATCGTTCGATCGAACATTTTTACTTCGAACGATCGAACGATTTTTACTTCGATCGATCAAAGGAAATGCAGTAAATCCTTCAACTTCGATATTTGAAGTCAAAGGATTTTACTTAGACAGCCGAATATCGAGGGTTAATTAACCCTCGATATTCGACCCATAGTAAATGTGCCCCTTAGTCCTTTGTCCATTGATGCATGATCTTTCTTGTATTTTGCTTTAGAAAAAATGTTTAAGGTGAGCACACGACAAAGGTAATATTTATCGACCAGAAATCCTATTCTAAATGCTTTATCAGAGATTACAGGATTTTAGTAAAGTATCACTCATTTTTTTGTTGGCTTAAGTTACCGTATGTGATTCTCCTCATGGATTCTGGCATAATTTGATGAGATTAATCATCCAGCAGCTTCCTAATAAGCATGCATGCAATCTGGAATTTTATTATACTTTCCTCTGTGAATTGCTTCTCAGAAGAACCTCTATTTTATTTTTTAATTTTAACGTACCAAACAATTTAAAGGGAACCTAAAACACTGTTGTCTAACCATAATGTTTTTCAGATTTTTCTGAGCTACAAATTACAACATTATTGCATATTATCAAGAGCCAAAGAAGATCTAAACATTGTTGTTCAACTGTACCTTACTTGTTGCTGGGCTACAAATTTAGGCCTAAAAATGTTCCCAATACTCCAGACTTTTAACATCAATATTAGAATGCAAGCTAATACAGCAATGAGAATTTCACCTAATTATAATAAATCTGGCTTCCTTAAAAGAAGGATTCATATTCATTAATTAACATTTCACGCATTAACCAACCCCCCCAGCGTGACGTAATTTTGCCACTTCGCAAATTTACTATCAGTGACCCTGGTGAAAATTTGCCAGTGAAGTGGATAGCCTAGCGCAACTTCGCACCCTAACACTGGTGAAGTTGCACTCTTGCGAAGGGGGCGAAACTACGCAAATTTACGAAGATATTTTTTGGTGAATGTTACCTCCTTTACTACGCCAGGTCAGAGCAGGCGAAATTCAATAGAGTAGATAGAAGTTTGTAAAAAAAAGTCCCAAAAATTGAATTTTTTGGGTGATAGGTTGAAAAAGAGCGAATTTTTTTTTTAGAGCGCCCACCTTCCCCCCAAAATCTGTTAACATATGGCACCTTACATATACTGTGGGCATATGTGTAGGGCATTAGAACACCTACATAAACTTTTATTAAGTTTCCCTGGGCTTGTGTAGTGTTCTGTATGCGCTGCTGCATACATGTCCATTCAAATTTAAATTTTTCACCGTATGCAAATAAGCCATCGCTAGCACAACTTTGCTTAGCCTGATAACTGCCAAATAAAAAATAACTTAAAAAAACATAAATAATAAAAAATGAAAACTGATTGCAAATTGTCTTAAAATATCACTCTTTACATTATACTAAAAGTTAAATCAAAGGTGACAACCCATTTAAGGACTTGGAACAAATATATCCTTGGCAAATTTTCACATTTCCTGCTCTACTCAATTTCTCAATGAATGCCAATTACATTTTATTTAGAAAGGTGATCATTTTCGTCATATACAATGGTTGTTTACCTACAGTTGGATAAAGATCCCACATTCATATGTAAAAAGAAAGTTGACAAAACTCTACAATCAGCTTTACTACAGGGGACCATTTCCGAATCCACGCATGCCTTCTTAGAGAAAACACACCCCGGGGCGACCTATTCTCAGCGCCAGAGATTCCATCCTACAACCCCTGCCCATGTATGTGGACTATTACCTACAAACCTTAGTACAAAGGAGTCCTAGTTACCTTAAAGACACCGGAGATCTGTTAATTAAACTCAATGACTGCCTTCCTGTCCCTAACCATACACTACTTGCCACGATGGATGTCACCTCTCTATACACCGTGACTCGACTGATCAAGGCATCAAAATTATTAAAACCGCACTTATACATAACCCTGACCCAACGCGTCCCAATACGGAATTCCTGATTGAATTGCTAGGATACTGTCTGAAATTGAACTATTTCAAGTTTGTACTTCGTTACTATCTACAACTTAGCGGGACAAGTATGGGGTCTAATGTGGCTCCTGCATTCGTCAACTTCTACATGGCACAGTTCGAACAACGTCCCATTATCCCCAGGTATGGACAATACATCCTACAGGTTTTGGCGTTACATTGACAATCTGTTAATTTTGGCTGGGAACCAAGGAACAGTTCCTGCAGATGGTAAGTGAACTCAATACACTTCCCATTTCAATCAAATTTACGTCGCACATCAACAATGTAGAAATTCAGTTTCTAGACATCCGTCTTATGAAACAAGAAACACATGTCAATACTACTATCTATCGGAAAGATACTGACCTTAATACCCTTTTACACCACAGATCCTGCCATCCACCACATTTCCTCAAAAGCATACCATATTCACATATGATTTGTGTGGTCCGGAACAACAATGACCCTGGACTTCTGGAACACCAACTGGGGGATCTGATCGACCGATTCCTACAAAGGGGCTACCCATTACATGAACTACTGGATTGTCGATCAAGAGTCACACGACTCAAACAAGTGGAACTCTTGAAACCTACTACCACACATGAGTCTAAAAGGACCGACAAAAGACTAACTTTCCTCAACACATACTCACCCAGTACCCGATTGTTAGTACGAGCCATCCATGACCACTGGACCATTATACAGAAAGATAGATCTCTACCACCTCCATTCAAGTCTCCTCCCCGAATTGCTTACAGAAGGGGCAACATCCACTTGGCTTCCCACCACCAAGACAGGGTGTACGGATGTACAGGGTGTATCGATGTACGGATTGTACCACCTGCAGGCAGCTCTTGACAGGACCTTAATTTGCCCATCCACACTCAGGTAAACAAATGGACAGATATGGGATGACTTTGACGTAGTTGGCCAGCTTAAATATATTGCAATATATGGACAAACAATCCCTGTTTTGTTTAAAGGGCAGGGCATTTTTCAGTAGCAGTATGCACAAATGTCTCTGTCTTAAATATATTGATAGTGGGTTGAGTGCAGAGGACTCTTGCATTTGTCTATATGTATTTTGTGGTCACAGCCTCATTGCACCCCCGCCTAATGGTTTTAAAAATTAGTGGTGAGCACAACTTTTCCTTGATATATATATATATCAGGGATGCACATGGGGGCGGCGAGGGAAATGACTTTTTGTCACAAAAAGGAAGTAAAAAATATTTTCCCCTTTCCACCCCTAATTTGCAAATTAGGATTTGGATTCGGTTCAGTATTCGGCCGAATCTTTCACAAAGGATTTGGGGGTTCGGCCAAGTACAAAATAGTGGATTCGGTGCATCGTGTGTGTGTGTCTCCTGGTTCTGGTATTATAAGGGATATTTACCTATTTTAAGCAGAACACATATGGGAGAATGTAAAAAAAGGCACAGTGTTTTCCAAGGTGCAGTAACTGATAGCAACCACTAAGATTTTGCTTTAAAATAGCTATCCAGTTAATGCTACCAGTTTGTTGTTTGCTCTAGGTAACTTTGCTCATTTCATTATATAAATCCCATATGCAGTATTTATAATTATAGATTCTTCTGGTTTGCCTCCTTGCCTCCTTGCATCATTGCTATTGGACCGGTCCACTGCCTTTCTATATTATCTGTTTCTGTTGTATTTCTTAGGAAGTAGCCAGACTTGACTTGGCGATTGGTCACCTTGCATGCATGCTTAACAGTAAAGAGTCAGTGGGTTAAATAAGAATTAACAGAACTAATATTCACACAAGACTGCTACGAGAAGGTAAAAAAACTATATTTTCCCTAAGTAAGATTTAAACTTTAGTAACAATTTGTGCACACAACAAAGTTTGTAATTGTAAGAAACAAGGATTTAAAAAAATAAATATGAGACCAAAGAGTTCTATAATTTAAAACCCACAGCTGCAAAATTGTAATACTTGAGTTAAGTTTTAAGGAACAGATGTTTATAAAGCTGCTATTTAGCATAAAGCAAAGTACACATAACTAGGGTGTATCAGTGATGTAGATGTTTGTACTAGGAATTTAATCATAGTCTGGTAATCACAGGGGAACAGTGTCTGAGCAACTATTCACCCAGATCATTATTCAAAACTCAAAAGAAACTATTTTTTGTGCTCTAAAAACTTCACATCTTTCTAAAGGGAATTAAATAAACAAAACTATTAAATCATAAAATAATTATCTAAACATCTGTAAGTAATGCAATACAATGATACAATGATTTTTAGTTTCCCTACAAAGGAAATGGGATGTGAGGCTAGAAACCTCT
The DNA here is from genome assembly GCF_017654675.1 of Xenopus laevis. Lineage (NCBI taxonomy): Eukaryota > Metazoa > Chordata > Amphibia > Anura > Pipidae > Xenopus > Xenopus laevis. The sequence goes on from NC_054386.1 coordinate 69,137,908, forward strand.
CTTAGTATGTCACATTAATTCTAGAATACCAAATCTGCCAGAGGCATATTTATACTGTACATATTCAAATTAAAGTTGTTTTGAAAGAAAATCACATGATTAAACTCCATAGAAAGACTCAAATAAGAACAAAAATTAATTGTGTTAAGCAGCAGAAAATAACTCAAACTCAAATAAAATTGCATTGTATCATACATTTTCACAAATTGCACAAAAAAATTGCTTGAATGTAGAAAGTATACCATTGATTTTTATAGAAGTAACAGGTTTATAATTTTCGAAATATTTTTTTTTATTTGATAACTCTTAACTTTAGAAAAGCTTTCGATTGTCTTTACCTTCACGTGTATTTTACTCTATGTGATTGATCTATGATTGATTTCTGAACCCACTCCCTGTGGCTGGTACACTATGTTTACAGAACAATGTACAATTAATATTAATATATCCAAATGAATGTAATATTACATTGCTAGCATAGAAATGGTTTTAACAAGGTACAGTAGGGGATACATATGTGCCCACATTTATGGATTGGACCAAATTACCTTGTTGCTACCATCTCACCTGTTACAGAATTATTTAATCATATTACTTTCAGTTGAAATATATGTTATGGTCCCAAAATTGCATTTCTGCAATTTCTTATTAGCAACAAAATTGTTCAATATTGACTTCCTATGGGGAACAAGTTGTGCCACTTCTACCAACCCTAAACCCCCACCTACCCATACAAACAAAATAGCACTTATATACAATTGATACCTCTTATTGGAAAGGTTATTATGTTTTTTTAATATGACATGGTGCTTATAATTATATAATACATTCATATTTACAGAATATATTACAGACTAACATGTGAAAGCTTTCCTGAAGAACTGTATCTAACAAATAAAACACAGGAAGCAGAAACCTGAAGGATACAACAAAAACAGAATTGTATTAAACTATCACCATTTAAGGGTCCGATTTTTACGTGAGCGGTTTAATAAGCACCTACTATTGATTAGATGCACACTTTAGTTGTAACTGCAAATTGTTTTTCCCTCACTTTAACTTGATCGTCATTTATACAACCATTTCTTGTAAACTGAGAACCACTTACATGTTTGTACCAGTGTTGTATTCATTTGCACTTGGCTTTATTCACAACCCAGAAACATTTTGTAAAATAATTCAAGGTTACACACAACACAAGCTAATATTTCAAATCATATAACTCATACATATTACTTTTATCTAGACAACTCATTTTTGACAAGCTTTTATAATGACCAGATTTCTAAACATATGCATTGACAATTTCAGCAAATAGATTCCTTCGTCTGTAGTCAAGTTGTAAAAGGCAAACATTAGAAGCTGGTAGTTAATATTAAACATGCCTGTTGTTAAAAGCTTTGCAAGGGTTTCCCTTGATGGACATCTGTACATATTAATGCTTGCTGCCTGTAAGAGTAGTGTATTTATGGTTGTCCAAGTGTAATTGTCCCACCAACTTTGTCTTGAAGCAAAAGCACACATTGGAATAAGGTAGGAAGAAATAATGGAATGGTAGTTATATAAAATGGGCCTAAGATTTTTTTATTGTATACTTATGGGCAAAAGTATGCACACACCTGCCTGTCCATTATCTCATTCCAAGACCAAGGGTATTAATATACATGTGGTCTTCTCTTTGCTACTAAATTAACCAACTACCATTCCAGGAAAGCTGTCCACTAGATGCTGGAACATTGTTGATTGCATTTGTACCGAAGAGGTTGAATATTATGATCTGGCCTCCTTCACATTCACATTTCAGTTCAGTTACAATGCTGCAGGACACCCAATGGGGGATAGGTGGAGGGCCTGTCAAGAGTTCTATTAAAATTGAGGGCCTGGAAAGACACAACAACAGTCTAATTGACAAACTACAAAATGGGTGGGACTTGTGCGGCAGTGGGCCCCCTGAAGTGAGGGCCCTGCTAAATAATATGGGGGGGTGTAATGACTTTGGTTGCGTCAGGCAAAATATGCAAAATAGGTAGCTTAGGTTATTATAGGCTATTATACAGGTCATAGAACTCTGAGATTACTTCTAATGCATAGTTATGTGACAAAAATGACATCACTCAGCTTTTGTGTAGTATATAAATATATATATATATATATATATATATATAATATATATATATATATATATATATATATATATATATACACACTCTGAAGTAACAAAATGAACAATATGAAAAGTGGCTGTTATGCCACTATCTTTCCATAACACAGATGAATATCTTTACTGGACAAGTCAGCCTAAAAATTGGGTAATATATATGATTGTGTTGTATTCATTAATAGTATGATAGTGAAACTCATGAGTTATGATTAATGCTGCAAAAAACTAATTTCAAGCAATGTAAAAATATATGGCATGGAAAATTGCAAGTGAATTAACTAATTAAAAAAGCAGATGAAATGCAATATACAATTTAGTCTCAGCAGCTGTTGCATTTGTAGTTAACATCTTATGTTTATTTACAAATTCCTATCTGGAAAGCACAAGATATTTTGTTATTTTATTCCCAAATTAATAGAGTTTGCAAAACCCTTTTCTAAATGAAACTATTTAGTTATGTGCTCTCCAGGAGAACATAGCTACTGTTACTGCATGCCAAACATAAATCACAATTTTGTATTGATTGTGGTTATGGGTTTTTGGATTTTTTTTATATAGTATGTACATAGTGATAATTTTGTAACTTAAATTTTTAGCACTCAGGAGGAGCCAAATTACTTGTTTATGGATGACTAATTCCAAACAGATGGGAAACAAGTATGAAAAGTTGTTTCCTTGGTATTATTATGTATGAAAGGAGGAGGGGTTATTTTTTTTACAATGACTATAATGATAGTAATCATTATCATCACATTAAAATTATTAAATTAGCCATAATATCCATATTAACATGCACAGATATTCCTAAACTGTACAAATAAATTACAGTAACTTTTTACTAAAGCATAATATTTGTATATGTGGTTTTCTTTGTTTTGCTGGACAAATGTGTGCAAAGTAATCATCTTCTGGTGGTTTATGGCTCTGATTTCTCAATAGCTGCTGTGGAAAAGAAGAGCCTAGACAAAAGAAAAGGAGAGGTGCCCTAGGATGAGTACCCAGCTATAGTGATTGGCGAATCTGTCCCATTTAACTTCGCTGAGAAATTTTTAAAACTCTGAAAAATTCACGAAACTCCAGAAAAATTCACGAAATGCATTGAAGTCAATGGGTGTCAAAATTGTTTTGATGTGTGACATTTTAGACATGCATTTTGTCTAAATGCATTAACGTCAATGGGCGTCTGAATAATTTTGATGCGTGACAATTTTTATGCGTGTGACAATTTTTACACGGTAACTCTTATGTCCAAATGAATTTGACGTGCGACAATTTTGACGAGCAAAAATGTTTCTGTTGCAGCAAATTTTCCCACCGTGGATTTTCATGCCAGTTTTGCAAAAACATTAGTTGTCGGCGGAATCCGGAAATTCCCCGTAAATCTATGTCTGGTGAATAAATTCACCCATCACTACCCAGCTAGTTGCTGGGGCAGGTTATCTTTATCTTTTTTTTTTCACCAGGTATTTCTTATGCCAAATGTATTGGCTTTTTTCTTGCACGAAATGCACTATAGTCAATGAACATTTTTTCTCACTTTTCCCTCATATAAAAAGCATTTTTTTTTTCTAGGGAAACAAAATTCTAGCTCAGATTCACAAAAAATTGCAACCCTCATCACTCATCCCTGCTGCTTAATATTGCCAGCACTGTAAGGGATCTTTATGTCAACCACGCAGATCTAATCTGATAAAAGAATCCTAGAAAATATATATATTTATATATATATATATTTTTTATATATTTATATATATATTGTATATTAAACAATTTGTGGAACCCCCAATCCACTGCTTGTGTGATAACCATGTGAATAGCCAAGACTAATTTTTCACCTAAAGAGGTGGTGACACGTAATTACCACAAGAGATTAGAAACAGTATTACAAGCATGAGACCCCTTACACAGAACCCTCTGCTGAATTAGAAAATCTGTAAAACAGCATAAAGGTGTTTCAAATATGTTTTGTTCAGTTTTAACAGAAACATTCCAACAATGTGTCCTTGTTCTAAGCACATTTTCTTAATGATAAAAGAGCTTTTGCAAACTCGCAGAAATGCTTATACAATCAGGGCTACTGTGTTGTCACACATCTAGATTCTCAGGGTCACTGCATTATGATCAGTATAATGCCTTACAGCAGGGCTGTTTAACTGGTGGACCACAGGCTGCATGCTGTGTCTGCTTACCATGTGTAATCTTTAAAAGGTTTCACTACAGAGATAAACTGGCCCCTACATTGTTTAAACCTCAAATTCAGACTGTAATCCCCTGTATTGTTCACACATGTAATATGTAATCCCCCCTGCATTGTTCACACTTGTAACCCCTCTATTGTGCACACCCCTTAAACCCTGTACTGTAGACTGAAACTGCCCTCACTGTTCACCTGTTCACACTCATACAAACTGCTGAAGGGGCACCAGCACTGTGTCACTATATGTAGTACATCTCAGAGTGGTCCTGATACATTTCCCTGTCTCTTGCTCTGTTCTGCCTTCCCTATGCTCCCTGTGTGTGCCGTACTCTGCCAGCCCTATGCTCCCTGAGTGTGACATTTTATGCCTGCCCTATTCTCCTTGAGTGTGCCATACTTTGCCTTCCCTATGCTCCCTGGGTGTGTCCTGTTCTGCCTGTGGGACATAAGCCTAATAGGGTTTGTTCTGGGTGTTTGTTAGCATTTGAAAATTATTGTTAGGTCCCTAAGGTGTTTATTTGTGTGCTGGGGGAGGTGCTGTGTTATCCACAGGGGAGGAGGAGGCATATGGATTTAAAGTGGACCTGTCACCTACACATAAAAAGCTGCATAATGAAAGTCCTTTGCAAATTAAATATGAAACCCCAAAAAATGTTTTCATTAAAACATCCATACCTGTTATAAAGGTGTTTAAATATCTGTCAATCAAATATTACCTGCCCCGCCTCTATGCCCGTGGCATAGAGGAGGGACAGTCAATTACTTTCACTTTCCATTCAGCACTTCCTACATGTCACTGCTCTCCTCACATTCCCCCTTCGCTCCTCAGGCTCTATAATTGTGTAGGGCACTGCACATGGAAATTAGGTCCCCCATTCTGGTGCATACACAAGATTTTGGGGTGATACACAATTTCCCTTAATAAACGTGTCCACAAAATGGCTGCTGCCTGCTTGCTGTGATTGTATAATTCCAAGACAGAAGGAAACAAAATTTAAATAATAAATACAGTGTAAGTACTAACTTAGAAAACAATTTGAAATAATTTCTTAGGGTGACAGGTCCCCTTTAAGGGTATGTCTTAATGTGACAACTTTTTTCACATATGAGTGATGAGTGATATCCCTGAAGTGAGCACCAACCATTTGGTTTTTTGGTGTGCTACCACCATTAATGGTAACATGGGTGTGGTTTAAAGCAGGGAGTGGTCAACACTGGCTTCCATTATCGGCCCTCCTCCATGTAGGCCAGTTTAAATCTGGCCCTCATTACCACCGAAGTTGGACAGCACTACCTTACAGTATCAATCTATAGTTAAAAATGCCAATGAAACGTTACCTGACCAAAATACATGCATTATTCGATGCAAGTCTGAGGGGTCTATTTACTAACATTCAAATGTCTTTTTTACAAATCTCTAAAACTTTGTGGTTTTCCTATGTTTCTTGAAAACTCTAAAAATATGAGATTTATAAAGTGTAAAAACCACCATGTGGTTTTAGAGAAAGTGAGTTTGGTCATAGTTTCAAAAACCTCTAAAATCACTAAAATGAGACTGCTCATAAATAAGCCTCTGAGTAATATCTACATCAGAAAAGCTCTGCAAATCAAATGTGGCTCTATCTAGAGGCATTAGACATCTAATGTTAATTGTTAATCTAAAAGGCTAAAATTGTTAATCTCTCTTCCCTATAACTAGAGCAAAAAATGTTACCAACGTGGCATTTATACAGTATGTTGCACAGCATAGCTGCCATGTATACCTAGAATTTATGTAGGCAAGGCCCAATGATCTTATTATTTCATACCAATTATTAATTTCAGTTGTTCTTCAACCCTGCAATGATTTGTTCCAGCATGTAAATTGTCCTGTACAATATATTAATATGAATCCTTAACCCACCAAGTTTTCCTTTTCAGGGCTTAATGATTCAGTGAGGTGTTAGAGCTCAACCATATCCCTGAGGTCTAACACCTCCCAAAACAGAATGTGGTTTGATTGCTCGATGCACATAGTGAAAAAAATGACACATTGATCAAACCAGTAAATTAATGCTATTTTTCTTAATTAAAATGTTCCATCAACTAACCACAGCCACTACCCTGCACTTGCATGAAAAAACTACTCTCCTGTTTCATTTCAAGGGTAATATTAAAAAACTACATTCAACTTTGAGAGTTATAACATAACACATTTAGTGGTCCTTTTCAACTCCCACATGCACTCAGAAATCACTTAAAATTAATGTAAATTGAGTAAATTTACACCAAATAACTTTTTGCTTAGAACCCTTTTAAAAATGTGTCTATCACAAAATGTCTATCACGGGTGAAGCCACCAATATGATCATCATTAGGATTGCAAAATAAAAGGAACCTAGCCCAAAACCAAAGCATAGTAGATGGGTGAATGGTAATGCTTCCTAGCAGACAGATGCAGAAAGCTCAATAGATAGATAGATACTAGATAGATAGATAGATAGATAGATAGATAGATAGATAGATAGATGATCATCGATAGATAGATAGATAGATAGATAGATAGATAGATGATAGATAGATAGATAGATAGATAGATAGATAGATAGATAGATAGATAGATGATAGATAGATTTTGTTTAGTTGTTTTTATTGTCATTGTGAATAATTACTGAACTGACAACTATTACTGCATATACAATTGTTATAAATATGCCACTGTAACTTACATTGTCAAGTACTATCAAAAGCAAAGAGTAATAATGTTTTTCGTTAAACATTAACTATTGGCATTACGCACTGTACCATCAAATTAACTAGGCAAGTAGGATTTATGTCTGTTGCCGGTTTCTCCTCATACATTAATAAATTCAGCTGTAAATAAATTATCAATCACTGTCATGCTGCATATGTGCATTCTACTGCAGATCCAATATCAATTTCCACTACAATTAAAAAAAGCAATGCTTTGCATGTAGAAACTCATGTTTACTATGCCTTTATGTATACACCTAATATTTAGGTCCCTAAGGTGTTTAATTGTGATTTAAAAATCATCTGGCACAAAACTGGAAAATTAAAATCTAGGATAGTTAAGATAAACAGTCCTCTTCCAAAAATACACCATTTCAATTATAATGTAGACATTTTTACTGGAAGGCATGTTATGCTGGCAATTAGCCTGGGGTTTCATCATAAATAAAAGAGAACCTCAGAGATGGTTAATAGTCTGGGATTATTCCCCTCTGGGACAGGCATTGTATGCAATTTTCATTGTCTCCCACCTTATTCCTTGGGCAACAATAACAAGATTAATTTTTAGATTCATATTTCACTTGGTATGAAGTTTTTCTAGCTGATAATATTATTTGAGAGGAATTGCTTATATCTAGAGCCCATCATCTTCCTAATTAAATTAACTCTGTAGCTGACAGTTCAGAGGTTCTTAATTATGTCTGTTTGCTCCTGTATTTGCTTTTAAGAGGATTCCTTTGCTCATATGTAGCTTATTTAACATACTGCATAATGGGTGCTTTTATTACCTAAGCTGTTGCTTGTCCATGCCATGTAAAGAGATATTAATGAATCATTGTAGTATGAATACTTGATATAAAATATTATCATATTGGTTTGTACATTAGTGAGGTGAGAAAAATAATCAGTTGATAAAGTTACAGCTCCAGTCAATTATATTTGGGGCTAAAGGAATTGCAAGACTGGAGTATTATTGTAATTTACTGGCCTTTGTTCTCTAGTAATGAAATCTGTTTCAAAAGGCAATTTATGCTTATGGTATGCAAATCTAACTAGAGACACATTCGGTTTCCCTGCTGAAAATTTTTATTGTGAAAATGTTCATGCAATATATACAACTAGGGCAGTATATACTGTATTTATTAGGGTTACTTTCTCTGTGATGGGATTGAAATTTTCCTATTAATTATGTTATTCTTCTTCATACATTTTAAAACTATCGTACAGAGGTCATCACCAATAACTAATATCTAATGACAAGTTTTCGATGTCAGTTGTCAATGATGTCTTCCATGATGTTAATTTAAAAAATCTATAATATGCAGGAATTATTAACTTAAAGCTTAAAAGGTTCTGCAATGCAATTTTGTGAGTATAATTTTTCATTGGGCCTGAAAAGCCATTTTTTTTAAATCACTGCACACTTTTAAAAAAATTGCTATCAAACACTTTTACACACTTTTAAAATAATTGCACACACATATTTCTTTGTCCATCAATAAAACTATGATTTGGTTGGAGTCTTTAGGGATGAGCAAAATGTTTACCATGTTTTGCAAAAAAACTTCAGATTAGGGGACAGATTTATCAAGGGTCAAATTTCAAAGAGGAAAGTACTTCAAAATTCGACCATCGAAAAGAATCCTCCAACAAACGAATTCAGAGGATTTTATTCATCGTACGATCGTATTCCGATCGTAGTACGGTTGTACAATCGTACTCCGGTCCTACTTCGAATTGTACGATTCATACGCTTCCTTCGAATATAAAAAAACTTAGAAAATTGCTCTGGAAGGTCCCCATAGGCTAACATAGCACTTCGGCAGGTTTAAGTTGGTGAAGTATTGAAGTCAAAGTTTTTTTTAAAGAGACAGTACTTCAATTATCGAATGGTCGAATAGTCAAACGATTTTTACTTCGAATCGAAGTCAAAGTAAATTCGGAGTCATAGTATCCTATTCGATGGTTGAAGTTTTTAATAAAATTACTGTTTTGAATTTTTTAACTTCGAAAATTCCCTCAAATTCACTTTGACCCTTGATAAATCTGCCCCTAAGTCTACTTTGAATTAGTCTAAATTAGATCCAGTGTATCTATGTATCTAGCCTCAATTTTTGTGTGATATATCTTTTTCTGGTGATAAGGCTCAATATCTGTAATTTGTTGGCATGATGGTATGTCTTCATATGAGTGTTCAAGGTAACAGTTGAAAGAGAAGTATGTTTTTTATTTTGTGATACAAGGTTTTAAGCAACAGGAGGTTCCTTGCTTATATACAAATCAATTAAACACATGTTTAGAATAGACAGAGATGCAAGTGCTGTGTAGCAGAGAGCCTTGCTCACTGACTTGTACAGTCCCCCTAATCACTATATCTCTTCAGAATGCTAAGATATACAACATACTGTAAAATATATATTGTTGTGTTGTATTAATAATAATTCATTCACTGGGTAATATAACATTTAATATCTAATACCTACTGTAACTGCCTGGAGTTGAACCAGTGACCTGGTGTTTTCATGCTGTCTGCATTGCCTCTGCTCTATGCATGCAGACAGCTAAGGTCTGGGTTCACTCCTACATAGGCATAGGCATGGCTTGTTTCAGCTGTTGCTAGTATGGCCACAAGTTATCAGTGTAAGCCATTAGGCTGCCTATACTGTATAACCCCTGTTCTGCACTCTTGTGTTACTCGCTTCTGCTGCTACCACAGATACAATCTTGGCAAGTCTCCTCCAAAGAGGAAAAGAGACAAAACACGACCACATTGTCCAGTGCCTGTCTGGATACCTTGCAACAAGTGCTTGCCATTCAAGAGTCAGAACCTAAGGTTCCCTTTCCCAATAGATTTTCTGGGGATTGAAAACAGTTCTTTGCATTCCAAGAAACCTGTAAGATTTATTGTAGTTTGTTACCACACTCTTTCTTTCAGAAGAGGCTAAAATTAAATTTGTAATAACCCTCCTACAGGGGGATCCCCAAATTTGGGCTTTAAATTTTCTAGCTTCTAACTCTGCAAGAGTCTTTAAAAGCATTTTTTAAAGCCATGGTCTTACTCTATGATGACTCTGATCGCTGTGCTGAGTTCAGGCGCTGGACTGTTGATTCCAAGTGGAATGACACAGCCTTGTGCAGCCAGTTTCAGGTAGGGCTCTCTGATGGTATTAGAGATACTGTAGTTTAGTTAACTTTCCTCCACCCACCTCCCTTGAAGCCATAATGCACCTAGTTATACAGGGAGAGGCATCAGGAAAACACCTTGAGACCTGTTAATGCCCAATCCTCTGAGGAGCCCATGCAGATTGGGATCACTGCATGTATTGCATATGTAGACCAATTTGTTTGTACCTGCCCAGTATACAGTACCCTAATATACTTGTTGGTGCCCACCAGAAAATAGCCACGGATAGACATCACTGCTCCTAGGTACTGGTGGAATACATGGTTTGGCTGTCTACTAAAAATGTCCAAAAACTGCCCAGTTACAACCTAAGTTTAGTGGCCCATACAACATGATTAAATTATAAGTTGTGTTAACGTTCATTTAGAGCTGCCAGCATCTGTTAAAATGGTCAATGTGTTCCATGCTTCTTTGATAAGCTGATCCAAGCCACAAATTAGGGGTCCAGTGGCCCCCTTAGAGAGGGGGGATAATGTAAAATCCTGCCTGGAGTTGAACTAGAGACCTGGTGTTTTCAGGCTGCCTGCCTTGCCTCTGCTCTATGTGACGCCTAAGGTCCTGGTTCACTCCTATTGCTATCCTTGTAATTGCAAGTAGGCATGGCATGTTCACATATTGCTAGTCTGGCCAAAGGTGATCAGTGTAAGTAAGCCATTATCTTGCCTATTTAATCCCTGTTCTGCACTAACTCTTTGCCCAACATAGGTCTATAGTTCCTGAGTGCGCTCTGTGTCGGATCTTGTGTTCCCAGACCCTTGTCTGTCTGACCCTTTCCAACTATTGACTTCTTCAGGATCCCAACTCTGTAGTGAGTCACAGATTGATTTTCACCCCTGTTTGATTGGCACTTACCCCTGTTTGATTGGCACTGACCCAGTCTGTTCCACAGTAACGCTCTCTGTTCCTTGTTCTTCCTGTCTACGTTATGGTTCTCTTGCTTGCCCAGAACTACCCCCTTGGTCCTCTCACCAAAAGAAAAATATGAAATAGCAGGTAACATAATCATTTGCAGGAAATTGTTTCTAGAAGCAAGACGGTTCTAACATAACCTGCTAATAAAGGGGGTTATAATACACAAGTAAAGATCAAAGAGGTGAGCTTAAAGTCTAAGTTGATAAATTGCATATACAGTGTCACTGCAAACTTCCTGATTTGACCTTACATTTTAATTACAGCCAAAAATAGTACGTTTTTGTGGCATACAAAATATAATTATATCGCATGAATAATCGAACACAACAGAGGTGTATTCACTTACTTTAAGATATCTTTTTTAATGGTTACTGACCCTTATAACCTTAAGTGTGGAGATCTTACAGTACTTTATTAGATACATATTAGATTTTGTGAAAATACAGTATTTTATGTATAAAAATAGTTTTAGTCCAAGATTACCCAGCTCCAGTTTTTTGGTTTAGGTTATTAAGCAGTAACACAATATACGCAGAGCAACTATCTGTGTTTGTGCGTCCAGAAAGCTCTGAACTATGGAAAGGCTGTCTACCATAGACTCTATTATAATCAAATGATCCACATTTTTTAAAAAAAAGATTTTCCTTTTCTCTGTAATAATAAAACCATCCCTTTTACTTTAACCAAACTAAAATATAATTAATCCTTATTGAAGCAAAACCAGCCTATTGCGTTTATTTATAATGCTTCCATGATTTTCTAGTAGACTAGTTTATGAATATCCAAATTACGGAAATGTCTGTTAACCAGAAAACCCCAGGTCCCAAGCATCCTGGATAACAGGTACCATACCTGTAAAATAATTATCTGTCTGGATACAGAAGATAAAAAGAAAAAAGTATAGTACTCTGCAAATGTATTTAAATATCTTTACAATATATATATATATATATATATATATATATATATATATATATATATATATTGGGTTTAATAAGGGGGGGTATTCAATACAACTCAATTTTTTCTCATTATATCAAAAATAAAAATTCAACCAAACTCCCAACCATGACTTGGCTTGATTTACAAAAAAATCTGAACGAAAATTGTACATGCAGGAAAAGTCTTGACAAAATTGTGCAACAATTCGAATTGTGTGACTTTTTTGAGTAGTCCCCTGAAAAACTCAAATTTTTTGAGTTTTCGCATGAAAACCAGCATAAAACAGTGCAAAAAACATTATGAAGGCAAAAAGCATCTTCAAGTAGTAAAAGAGGACATTGACTTTTACAAGACTTTGCCAGTTTTTAGCTGGAGTATTTTCAGGTTTGGATTTTTAGCAGCTTTTGAGCATAATAAATCTTCAAAAAAAAATTCCCTCCAAAAATTCAAGTTTTTCCCCTTAAAAACTGACCAATATGCGAGGCTTACTAAATAGACTAAATAGACCCCTAAATGTTCATATTAGTTTTTAGTAGACTTTTGTTCTTCAGATCCGACGCGATGAGAGGTAGCGCATGCGACGAGACGGATGCGCTAATGTAAGTAATAGAAATGTCTACCTACAAACTGCGTGCATCCGACGACGCAACTGTCGGATGAAGACGTAACGTGCGGCGTTCGCATCTGACAGTCGTATCGTAATGATTGTAGGTGCAACATTTCTATTACAGGTATGGGACCTATTATGGGACCTGGGGCTTTCTGGATAACAGGTCTTTCTGGAATTTGGATCTTCATACCTTAAGTACTAGAAAAACATATAAAGATTAAATAAAACCAGTAATCTGGTTTTGCCTCCAATAAGGATTAATTATATCTTAGTTTGGATCAAGTACAAGCTACTGCTTTATTAACACAGAGAAAAAAGAAATAATTTTAAAAATTTTGGATTATTTGATTATAATGGAGTCTATGGGAGGTGGCCTTTCTGTAATTCAGAACTTTGTGGATAATCGGTTTCCGGATAACGGATCCCATACCTGTACATACATTATATATGGTTTCATCACATGCACTTCCTCTCATTGAACCAGGTCTGAAGAACGCGCACCGTATAGTTCCAGCTTTAGGGTATGGTGATACAATTTAATGTTCAAATTAAGTTGGTGATCCAAATTACAGAAAGATTGGGGGGGGGGGGAATGTTATTCAATTGTGAAAAAAAACACAAACCTGAAATATGATAAATCAGTCCCCATCTGTTTGCCAAAGGACACATTTTGTTGCAGCTTAATAACCCAAACTCATGTTAAAAACTGAAGCTGGCTAGTCTTGGACTGAAACTGGATGAGTGGGCGGTCTCTGATAAATCAGGAGAACTGTGCCTACAAACCTATATACTGGGACAGTATATTTCTCTTTTTAGAAGGAAGGAGTGAACATGATATGGGGTTTCACACGTGCCACATTACATGCAATTCCACATTGCATGTGATTTAATAACTTGGCTTATTGACTTACAAATTAGATTGTAAACAAATCTGTTGGTTTGAATATGTCATATTCATATTTTGTAAGACAATTACAAAGGAAAAAAGCAGTACCTGTTATTAGCTGTTGACCAGTGTCAACAACCTAGAAAAACTGTCAGAATTGGCTGACAACTTACAAAGATTGATACAAAGCAACATCTTTATTTAACATAATTTCAGCTTGTTTATATTTTATTGTGCACAGATGTACAGAAGGAGATATGTGTGACTTTTTAATGTAAATGTAACTTAGCAATTATGCAAAGCAGTTAGTTATATTTATGTAGCAAGAGAATAAATGCTTAATGCCAACTACAGTATGTAAACTATGTAAATGTGTACGTTTGTTTGGGAAAAGTCTGTTTCTGTGCATGAGCCATGCTTGTCAGTGGGTCCTGGATGAAACATCAAATTATCCATGTTGCATTATTATAATATGATTGTGTTTAATCTGTGAGAAAATGTGTGTGATCTGTGTGAATACATATTAGGGTTAATTTACCAATGCCATGGTTATGTAGCAGTAAGGAGTGAAAAACTGCACCACAGTTCTTGCAGAGAATGGGACAAGGGCTAACGATAATCCAGACCTGACAAGACAACACTAAAACGGGCTAGAATAGAATAGAAGACATTAACTCTTTTAAGATACTTGCACAAAGGAAACAGGAAGAATTGATAGGACTGATAGGATGACATTAGCAGGAAATGTGCATTTAAGCATTTACAGTATCTAGCATCAGGTATAGTATCAATTTTGCTCAAGGGGGGTATTGAACAAAAATATGAAAATGGGTGTGGGTAGAAATCGTTTTTTAGGTTTAAATATTTAACCCTGTTATAGGTCACCAATAATATAGAAAATTAAATATATGTTTTTTACATAAAACATAACTGCCGATCAAATCCTTATGTGTTAATGATCCGTTAAATGAGCATTCACTAACCACTACTGTTACAGCACAGTAGACAGTGAAGAAAAGCTACTGTGCCATTTATTTGATAACAAAGAATCTTGGGCATGGTACTGTAGTTATGAACAAAGGAAGAAATGAAGCATTGCCCTTCTGACTTCTGAGAGCTTGCAAGATGGACTGCAAATGAGTCAGGAGACAGGTTCATTGTTTCTCCAGCCAATCAGAATATTCTGTGTATAAAAATTATTAGCATGGGTCGCCTTTACTGAAAGTACAATTTAATGAAATTTGTTGGCATTGCTGAACAGTGATGGTTACTCTGCCAAAACACCCTTAAAGCTTTTCACTACATACTAACTCAGTGTCAACAAAGAACCACTGTCATCATACACATACCTGCTTTATATTCATAGAGCTTAAGAAGAGCCAGCTCTTGTTTATTTACAGTGTATGGTAAGATTATGGTAAGAGTATCAGTAGGAATACATTTAGTGCTATCACTTTTTCTATATTAAACCATTGAGCAGGATGGATACAGTTTTTGATTGATTGGCTACAGGCTGTAGATCAAAATGATCCTCAGTGCACATTGTAGTTCCCACTGGTATCAGTATAATAATATCTATTTTTCCTGTAAGTGCACAGGCTAAGTGGTCAGTGTTTTTATTCCAGTTTTTGCAAAAAGGATATTCATAACTTCTGTTTTCAAGTGAATTATGTAACAGACACAGCAATTACAAGTATGGCAGATGTGCTTTCCCTAACCTTAAATAATAGATGTTACTTTTTTCCACACACAATGATTAAAATCTGTTACTGTACTCACATTTGCTATTGCTAACATTGATTGATGCCCTTGTGTGCATCAAAAAGCACAGAAATTCTCAGATGTTGATTCTGCACCCAGCAGTGATTCACAATACAATTGGCAGGTTAGTGAAAAGCAATTTTTCTAAGATCTTTAATGCCCGCTGTGCAGTGATGATTGAGGGTTAAAAGGTTACAATGATGACCTCCATATTTCTCTTTCATTGAGGTTTAGCATGATTCAACAGAGCCTAAAATTGGTCTGTTCAGCCTGCTAAAAGAACGAGGTTTGAGACCTTCCCTCTAGTATACAAAATTGGGACTGGAGATATATTTAAAAAGCACACCAGATGTATTTTTTTAAATTTTAATTCAATTTTAAACTTCATCTAACACTTCCATACACTGAACACTGAGATAGACAACAAGAATATGCAAAGTTAAATTGCCTAGGTTAGCGCAAGCTCCAGTCTCTTCTCAAAGTCTTTATAATTGGTAGCCATAACCAAGTTGGCATCAGCACATGTTGCAGTGTCAGTACGGTTAACCACTGGTTTCTAAAGGGTTAAAAAAAACATATTGTATGTTTCACAGTAGTCAGAAGTATTAATGAAAAAGTGACTTTGTGTTCCTTAATGTAATCTCTTAAACTGAATGTTTTCAGTTTTTGTTGGACAACACATACAGAATTTTTTGTATAATATACACATGCTTTCAAGACTGATCATTCAGGTTATAGAATGATTAACTGAAAAGTTTGCTATCTTGCGGGTATCATCGTTTATATCATCATTGACACCATACACACAAAAAACAGTTGGATTTTCATTTAAGGAAGACATCATCTTGGAAGGTCACACAACTGTGGCTGTCCACATAAAGATATTGTCATACAAAGGAATTGATCTGACTGACATGTTTAAACCTATCAAATCACAGAAACAACTGATATCTATGCCATGAAGTCTGTCCACATCTTAAAAACCAATTGATTCTTTTACTGCAAAATTTCTTGATATGCATGAGCTTTGGCTTCCTTTGGAAACATGATACCATATTTAACTAATCAAATCAGGCATTATTCTATTTCATAACTTATAGTGCTTATTATTAAGTGCTTGGATGCTATGGGTTACTGTACCTGAGCAAATGGTGTGCCCTTTATGGTAATATGGCACAATCATGCCTCTCCATGCACAACTTCTGAGTTTTAATCCGTTTTCTTAGAATATTTATGTTTCCAATGTATCAATAGATGTGTACAATGCATAGAAGAACAAAGGGCTGAAGACATGAAATATAAGGTTATTTGCACTGAAATGCAATTATTGGTTCAAATAGAAATAATGATAGCCATGCTTTATCTGTATATAGTGTAAAGACCTTGCAAATGTGTGTTTGTACAGAAATCTTAAAGAAATGAATCACCGGACCATGGGAATAGTCACTGTATATTTCCTTTGAATTTTCAGTTACAATGGAGATAATATTAGTTAGGTGAAATGTTGTAATCAGATTGCATATAAAGGGATTAAAACAACAAATAGTAAAACTTAAATTAAACAGTTCGAGAAAAAATTGTGAATGCAAATATACTCAAGAATATTCTTTGGAACCTTGAATAGTCTCATGAATTAGAGAATAAAAGCTGACGAGGTTCAATAGAAGTCAGTGGGAATTGTTTCTAAAAACTTTATTTATTTATGTTCCCAGTTCATTAAAACATTTCAGTTTATAGGCTCTTTGAAAATGAGTGGAGCAATGTTATTTTTTCCAGCATGCAACTTTTACCATGCAAGTATAAGGTTATAGTAAAATGAGTGCCACCGTTACTCTGACTAGTTGTTTTACCCCTATATTTGCTCTGGATGAGACCTATTCAGGGGATGAACCCATTGCAACGCTGTAGAGGCAGAGTGCTATATAACTTTCAAAGAATGGACACCAGGGGTTCTTGGAAACTTAACCAGAACTTATTTATTTAGAACAAATCTACAAAAGAGAATATATTAATTATACAGAGCAAAGTCATTGAGTAGTCAGTATACACTCACAATGAAGATCATTAGCAGAGTGATCCCACCAATAGAGTCTGAGAGAGGTTATCATCCAGTCCATTCAGAGCTTCTCTTCTTCCTCTTGGGACACCTCTTATGCGGAACACAGATGGGACTTTATATAATCCATAGCCTGTACACTAGTTCTTTTCTAATACTCCTCAGTGGTACCAAGAGCTATATATGCTGGTATGTCAAAGGGATACAAGCACTCCCATCTAATAGATGTTAACTATGTTAACGATGCCTGGGGCAAAAACCAAAAATGTAACATAGAAGAAAGGTTTGCACTCTCAGGACTACTAAACTCTACGCATGGGTCATTTGTATTTCCTAAAATAGCTAAAATAAATTAGTTTATAAATAAGTTTGCAGCAAACAAAATGAAACATTTGTTTTGTGGGATTTTACTTTAAATGAATACGAAGATTGCATTTGTTAGAGAGAGAAGGAAGCTTTAACATAAAACACCTAGTTTTATATAAAACGAACATTTCAATGAAATACTTAATAATGTCTTACATCACTGACTTTACTGAGGTTATTATAGAAAGCCTAAGGTCAAGATGTCCTTCAGGCATTCTTCCAGTAACTGAATACCTGACCTGTCTATCATTATGTCAGTTTCTATGTCCAACAATCTGTGTCCACTTTATTATTAAATTGATGGTTAATTTTCTGAAACATCTATTGAGGGCGGAAATAAAATGTCCATTCCGATGCTAATGCTCTCTGTTTCAGCTCTGCTTATCCAGCTAAGAATGGTATAAAGAAACAGAAGATGAATCAAGCACAACATTATAATATATATTACTTTGTTAATATCGTTATGAATATTTCTGACAGCAGATCAAGTGTCTTTATGGTTTCTGAACATGAGAGATATCTAGAAATACTCAATGCATTTATTGTAGAGTGCTTTCATGTTTGTACATGATGTACAAATACCCTTAATAGGGCTGTTTTATGAAGAATAGGATCGCAAAACTGCATAACTGAACCCCCTATGGCACCATACATTTAGAGGCCTATTTACTAATTTCCAAGATTGAGTAAAAAAAAAAACAAGTATTTTTTTTGGGTGCTAGCTTATTTGAGTGAAAACTGAGACAGCATATCAGTGCCATTCCTTCCATTCCCCTAAGGATTGGTTACAAATGGGACCCATGGTACGATTGCACAAGTTGTTTCCACAATCCTCACCTCTTTGCTGGAGGAATTGTGGTTCCCATGGGACCATGCTACATACTTTTTGGGATTGCCCATTAATTCAAACGCTTTGGGCTGAGGTAGCGAATCTGTTAGGCCAGTTGCTGAAGCGACCCATTGCAATGGACCCAGTCACCTTGCTTTTAGGCAAACCTTTGCCCAGGTTACGTAGAAGTGGGCAGGCTTTAGTCAACCAGATCTTGACGGCCACCCGTCTGGCGATTTCGTCTAAATGGAAGAGCATCACTCCACCGGGTCTCACTGAAGTGCTTAACAGGGTGAATGCAAATCGTACTTTTGAATTGGGTATAGCCCACATCAACGATACAATGGATCGGTTCACGAAGACTTGGGACATATGGATATTGAGTGGCTTGGCCAATTCCACCCCACAGGGTCCCCACCCTCCACCTGCCCCTTAGTCAGGAGAAGCTTAGGGTTGAACATGTTACCTTTGTCTTTTTTCTTTTTGCTATATAACCATACGGCTGTGCCTGTCTTTGTATGTGCTATTCCTCTACTATTGATTGACTGGAAGTGTTACAAATGTTATATGGTTGTATCACCTGTGTGAAGCAAATAAAAAATAAGTTACAAAAAAACAAATGGGACCCATGGAGGGTTTTCTTATCAATGGATAGTGATGCTTGAATTTGGCGCGTTTCGCCTAAAAATTTGCGAATTTCAAGTGAAATTCGCAAAATGGTGAAAAATTTGCGAAACAGTGTCCATTTTTTTTACAGCAGTTTCACGAATGTATTCACCGGCGGCGAATCGTGGGAATTCGCCACGAATTCATGCCTGGTGAATAAATTCGCCCATCACTATGAATGGACATGTAACACCCTCCCCACACACAAAAATGTAATCAGTAAACAGCCTCTTTGAAATCTTTAGATAGCTGTCATTCTGGTTGTTAAAAGTTTAACATTAAGTCTGCAGCATCTCTTAATTCTGTATCCTCCCATAACCCACTCTGCCCTTCCCTCAGAAATTTACTTTGGCTGTTGACTTGTGAGCATCCTCAGTTCTTCTCAGCTCAGATTACTAAACACACTCTCCAGTCTAACAGCCAATGAAGACATAGTATTCCTGGCTCCCATAGAAACTCTAGCTGTCTCAATCATTACAGTTCTCAACCCCAGCAGAACTTTTTCAAAGTATGTTGTGTCTGTGTAAACCTACATTCTGCATTGTATGAACTTTACAGCATAGATGTCCTGTTTGGAGATGTCAATGTTACTAATGATGTGTCAGAGGGAAAATAGTCGCCTGCTGAAAGCTGCTATTTGTTTTAGGAAAATGTGATGGAGCTGGCAAATGGAGGGGGTATATGTAGTACAAATGATGTGGCTTGGGTGGGAAAGATATGCCCAACTTATATACATGGTAGGAAAATGTAAGCGTTACATGTCCTTTAAAGGTCAGATTTAAGTGGTTTTAGAGAAACCATGACTAACCCCGACTAAACTCACAAATTCTAAAACCACTACTGTCACTAAATTTATTAAAAGTTCCAACTAAAAAATGTATGAACAAAAGAAGTAGAGAAAAATCCAAATACCTTGAATACCAAGAAAAGTTTTTTGGACAATTTCTAGTGGATACATTTTTTTTAAAAACCTATAAAAGTGTGAATTGATTTAAAATGGTCCAATAGGATCAGTGCAGCTCCCATTGACTTCTATAGCACCTCGACAACTTTTACTTGGCAAAAATAATACCCTAAAGGTTTTTGTGGTTTTTAAACTAAATTAGTATAACATTTTTCAAGTTTTTTAAGAAAAATAGGAAAACCACAATTTTTTTAGATTTGTGGGGCCCCTTCGTCTATGAGGGAGTAATTCCCCACTTCCTGGGTCACAGCATGAACCCAGCTATATCATAGAAGAAAGGTCCGCACTCTAGGGACTTAAAAGTCAATCAAAGCTTTTTATTGTAAAGAGGGAAGACCTGACGTTTCGGTCAGCAATCTGACCTTTATCAACTAGCGATGGGCGAATTATTTCGCCAGGTGTGAATTTGCGGTGAAAATTCGCCAGCGAAAATGGACACCAGCATCAAAAACGAGACCCTGCGCTGTGTCATGAATTTTTTGCCGTTTTTGCGAATTTCGTGGGAAATTCGCAAATTTTTTGGCGAAGCAAAATGCCCCAAATTCGCCCATCACTAATTACAACACATTCAAGCACTTCTTAAAGGTCTGCAATGCACAATTAAAATTTGCATTGCAACAACAGCTTAAATACGAATATTGCATTGCGAAATGCAAATTTTTATTCTTATTTGTGCAAATAGTTTCTTTCATTGCGACTTTAATTACATTCCATAAGACACTCATGTGTATATGAATCTTATTCCAGGTAAGGTGATTTTTGCAATTCAAATCAATGTGCATTGTGGGTCTAAAAAAGTGGCACAATAATAGCAGGATTTTATAAATTAATTTGGCTCAGCGCATACTTCTGTGTGTTTATATGGTTCCCATATGTATAGTTTTAGTCAAAGTTCAATAACATTGCTCCACAGCTGATTGCTAAAATTAAGGACTAGGCTGATCGAATAAAAGATTCCTTCTTGCATGATGTCTGCATGGTAAGGCCTGCACATCTACATGTCCAAAGATAATAAACAGGATCAGTACAATTTAGCCATTAACATGTATGACTAGATTTTGACTGCATTTGTCATGGTTTTTCCTCCTGCTTCATTTTTGTATTCATAACTTTATTTTTTCCTGAAACTCTACTTTAAGAAAATGATACTTCAACTCTCCCTTATTATTTTATCTATCCGGTTATTTTAAAGTCTTTGTTTCTTAATAGTTACTTTGGATTTGCAATAAAGAAGGCCTGTGAAGTAAGAAAATGTGAATACTTTTCCAACCACTTTACATCCCAGAAGTAATTTCCTTTCTGATCTTTAAACAAGCCACATACTGCTACAAAATGTACATTTTTCACAATCCAATATTTCAAAGTCAACAGTGTATAGGGATAAATGACAAAGAGAAGATCTCAATTTCAAACATCCTGGAAGTCAGAATAAAACAAAATACAGAGGACTTCAAGATACATTCACATAAAGAAGTCCCTTTTAGGAATAAAATATTTAAAATGTAGTTCTTGTTTTAAACTCTTGTGTATAGTCTTGAATAATAATCAAACAGACATTCCAGAATGTAACAAAATGTATTTGCCCATCACTGGAAAACATTATTATTGCCAATGAAACACTCCCCAAAGGAAAGCGAAACAGACAAAAAAAGCTGATGATCCATTACCTTGTTTTAGCTATATTGCTACCCTTGCTTTGAGGAGCTTTTTCGCCAGACAAATATTTCCCTTTGGATCAATGCTTCTTTTTTAAAACTTGCTCCCTAGGTTATCCAAGAAATTATTGATATTTTGACAGTTCTAAAATATTTTTTTTGGGGGGGGTTCCTTTCCTAGAAGATGTATGGGAACTAACTAAAATAACTGATTCCACACGAAACAAAATCTAATTAATAAAATCAGACTCCTGACTCCTACATGAAGAGAAAATGAAGAGAGAGACAGATGCTCAGTGGGGGATTGTGAATATTAACATGGTTATTTCAGAAACAGTACCTAATTATTAATTGAGTCTATCTAGGAATTTACTTTCATTAAATAACATTTTTTGTGATAGTTACCCTTTAAGATGAAGGAGCATTGTAGTGATTGCTTGCATTAAAATGTGTTTTTCATATATATATGGAAGAATAAAATGTACACAATTTTTTAACAATATAGTAGTAAGGAACATTAGACCAATAAAGCTATTTTTGAGTGCTAATTAACTTTTATTCCATAATCCATAAGTGTGTTGAGTATTGCATTCATTTAAAAATAAATGGAGGATGAATACCTTGCACTGTTGAATATATGGATTACTAGTCATTTTCTTTTCGAAGCTGAGCATTCTTTAATAAGCATTCAGTGTGGGTGAATTAATAAACAAAACGAGTAACTGTTAATTACCTTAACATTCTTCCAGTTTTTAGCAATATTATTAATAGTTCGATATCAGAAATGAAATTATTGACTTAGGGAACTCATTCACTATAAATGCAACTTCACTTATATAATAAATCATACATTTATACTCCTGCTTTATTAAAGCACAATTTGGAAGATGTTTGTTTTTCAAATAATTCAGGGTAATTGAAAAAAACAAGCTAAATGTTGATTTTAGAGTCAGCCATAGACATATGCTTTTGGAGTAATTTGTGGGTTTTAGAGGACGTGAGTATAGTTAAGAGTAGTTCAAAGCTTTTATAAGCTTTCAAAATTCATTACAATTTCATATAATCCCACTGCCAGCTATACTTATATAATCAAATATATATACTTATATACAACACTGGATTGGAACACACAACCACTAGTGTAATAGGAGACCTGGGTGCCAGTCTAAAATATACAAATGTAGTAGTCCAGTCTACTAAACCTGCAATTTTCTTCAGCAATAACTTTTGTCTTTGATACAATTCCTTGAAGTTCTGTCATCTGGACTACTATACTTATATATACACACACACATATATATGTGTGCACACAGAACGCTAAATAATGCCTAGGTGATGGAACAATCAGTAATGATAATGTACTCATATGGGTTAAAATGTGGATTAACTTTGCTACTTTGGATATTTGTTCAGTGGAAAAAGGCATGACATGATATTGAAGCCACAACCTAATAAGGTATGGTGTATTTCAGGAAGCTAGCATATCTCTGTGTATATTGTCTGTAACTTTCTTGTTATTGCTTCAGTCTTTAAATGCCCCTCTTCTAGTTACTGTACATGTACAAAATAGGTATATCCTAAATAGGTATGCTGAGGTTGGGCCTTTTCTTTACTTTTTGACCCCAATTGCAAACTTCTGTTGGTGATCTCTGCAGTATCCAAAAACCAAATGTCAATCATGTGGGAGGTTTAAGCCATGGAAAGTTGCATTCAAAAATAGTCCCGCAAAAATGCATAATGATATAATGGAATGTATGCTTAATTAGATAAAAATCTGGCAAGACCTGGGATAAATTAAATATTTGGTGCATTTTTAAAGGGGAGAGCATGCATATCTTAACGTGATACAATAATATGAATGAGTGAAGGACTTCTTAATTTGTATTTTTATCTCAAATATGCAGGCCCACTTATTACTGGGAGCTACTTCCTTAGTATGTTAAATTAGATCTGCACTCCTCCTTTAGGGGTTGTCAAGTAACTAACTCTAGCTCCAACTCATCTCTTTTTATTACTGGGCTACCGGAAGCACTCCTACTATCTAAATCTTCTTGCAAGTGGGTTCCATATTGCTACTTCTCTAGGCCAAGAGTCAAACACTTCATAGAAGTGTCTTTAATTACTTACTTTGCTACCTATCATTCATACAACTTCCAGTTTGACCATGTAATGTCTTCTGTGGTTTGTCTAATACAACACTGCTGCTGGAAAGCTCACCCATCACCCATACCTTAATGGAAGGAGGTGGTCCATGACTGCTGGGACCAATCCGGGGTTTTGTTATATAGCCAGCTCTAACCCCATGGGGTGGCCAATCAGCATTCCCGTTCACCATAACCCACCAGATCACTGTAACCCACCAGATCCACGTACCAACACAGGGAAGGCAGCTTTCCACCCAGCCCCCTTTATCAAGAGTTGGTTTCATAATGTTTTTATTGGAATCAATGATGTTTACAATTGTTCTTGATATGTTTTATCTTTGTGTCACAGCTTTAGGGTCTTTCGCACCGACAACGGTAATTGTGATATAAACTTGGCGTCAGGAGACTCCTGTTTTCCGGGTTCCAACTTTGTGCCTACTGATTTGTTCAGCGGCTGGCATAATGTGTAATGTTATTTTAATTAAATTGTGGCCTTTATTTACTTCCAGCAAAGTGTCAGGTGGTACTGGGTTTGGACCCTTTAGCAGTCATGTGAAAGTGCTTGTATGAGCAGAAATTGTGCATAGATATGCATGGTTTCTTCTGTATGATTAAAAATGCACTGTAACTAAAACTAAATTTCTCCCCTTTTCCCTCACATTGCAATTTTTGTATAAATGCCAAAGTTGGTGCTCTGGTAGCAAATTTTATGTAACATGAATACTATTGTGTTCATTTTCCAAATTCAGTTCAGTTTTCCTTATCAGGTGTGAAATATGTGTTATTATCCTGTTGCTTGTGAGCTGATGAAACTTCTGTATTTATGTGCCATAAGTGTGAACATGTAGGCATATGAAGCATGTTTCTGAAGAGGGTTTTACAAATGTCAGTTCTAATTATAGCAGCATTGGTGTCACAGCTAATTAAAAATCATCCTGAAAAGAAATAACAAGTACATTGGACTTGAGAAATGTCTGACACAGCAAAACACAGCTGCTGTCATCTGATTGTCGACTATTGGACTTTTTCAAGTTCAGTAGACTGGTAAGTCAACACACTTAAGTTATGATAAAGGAAGGCAATCTATATTTGCCCATTACTACAGTGTATAAAGTATTTTGATTAGATATTTAGTGAGCAGAGAGGCATAATCATAAGACACAGAGAGGCCCATTTCTAAAAGGTTGAATTTTAGTGGTTTTAGACCTTTTTGAAACCTCAATTAAACACTATTGAGGAAATGCAATAAAAGTCAGTAAAAAAAAAAACATATTTGCAATGCGAAAAGTTATGCCTTTGTGTGAACAAATTTTGTTCAAATTTAATATAGCGAACCCAGAAACTGTTTAGCTACCACTTCCGACAGTGGAAGAAGGCTTGCAAATTTTATTGTTTGCTCCAGTGCACAGTGAATGTAATAAAACTTTATTGAATAAGTTGTTATGTTTGTCCAGAAGATTATAACACCATCAATCGCTTCTTAAAAATTGACAATGAGCAATTAAAACTAGCAATGCACAATTAAAATTTGCAATGCAATAACCGATGGTGTAACTAGAGTGTGCCAGGCCCCCTGCAAAAAAATCTTCAGAGGGGCCCAGGGCACTCTGATCCCCAACCTCCTGCCCACTTCCTGCCCACTCCAACGTCCGGACTCTACCCACTCTCTGCCCCATGCCAGTGCACTCTGCTTCCCTGCCGCAGGTAAGAGAGTGGCTGGGGAAGGGGGGGGTTCTTGTTGGATATAGAGGAATCTGTCCCCGCAGTCTGGACCCCTCCTTTTCCCTGGGTCTGCTTCCTCTATAGTTACGCCACTGCCAATAACAGTTTAAGGAAGAGTATTACATTGTGAAATGTGAAATTTTATTCTTATATTTGCAAATTGTTCTGCTCTTTGCAACTTTTATTACATTTTCCCATATTTCTGTAAAAATCACTAATGTTGTGAAAGTTATTGCAAAATCTGAATAAAAAAGTATGAACAAAAAGAAGTGTTTGAATATAAATACAGTATCTTTAAAACCTATAAAAATGGAAGTTGTTTGGATATGTACTAGCAAAAGTAAATACAAATAAAAGGTCCAGTAGAATCATGCAGCCCCCACAGACTTCTATAGCAACTTGATTACTTTTACTTGGAGAAGTCTTTTATTAGAGTTTTTCGTGGTTTTTACACTTAGGGGCAGATTTACTAAGGGTCAAAGTGAATTTGAGGGAATTTTCTAAGTAAAAAAATTTGAAATTCAAAGTAATTTTTTGGATACTTTGACCATCGAATAGGATACTATGACTTCGAATTTACTTCGACTTTGATTCGAAGTAAAAATTGTTTGAATATGCAACCATTCGATAATCAAAGTACTGTCTCTTTAAAAAAAACTTTGACTTCAATACTTCGCCAAATTAAACCTGCCGAAGTGCTATGTTAGCCTATGGGTACCTTCTACAACATTTTTCTGTCTTCACGCATCGAATAAAAATTGTTCGATCGTACGCTAAAAATCGTTCGATTCGAATGATTTAATAAATATTCGAATTTTGAAGTTTTTTAATTCGATGGTCGAATTTCAAAGTTTTTTTTACTAGTCCCTTGAAAAATCTGCCCCTTAATAAATCTCGAATTTATAGAGTTCTGGAGAAATATAACAAACACATTCATAGAGAAAAAATATAAGTTGTGAAAAAAATAGAAATCCGAATTTTAGCAAACCTTTGATTTTGCTATAATATTCTGATGTCAAATTATGAAATCTGGGTCTCAACAAACAAAATAAAGGTATTTATGAACAAAAGAGGCAACATTGCGACTAGCTGTGAATTTAGAAAAGACAAATATTATATGACTTTTTTTGCTGAACAAGTCTGAAAAACAAACAGAAGTAGAGAAGTAAAGCCAAGCTGGGGATTTGCAATCATTTGTAATAATTGTGGCCGTGTTACAATAAATTGCCATTGTTTACATGCAATAATATTTATGCTTACAAAACAACATTGTACAATGACAAGAGTGATGAAAGACATAAAAAGCGCACTCAAAATTGCATAAATGTAAATTATGTGAAGAATATAATGGCATCACTGACTGAGCTTATCCAGCTGTTGTGAGATCATGTAAATCAGTCAATTCCTAATACTGTATATTACATCCAAATAAAAGAACAGGGATGTGGCACTTAATCCAAGCCATGCTGTGCAGCAGTAACTTGATTATAGAACAACTTTACCAGACTACAAAAATCAGATCCATTCCTACCGGCCATCTATATTCGGTTCAATTCAGCTTGTTTTACAACCTCTTTATGACTTAACTGCAACAGTTTGCAGTATGATGCATTAGTATTGATGGCCTATCGCCTGCCAATCTGGCCTGTTAAATGTTCTACATCTGTAGTTTAAGACAAGCTAAGAAATAGTAATATAAAATAATGAAAGACAGAAGAAGGTCATAAAACGTATGCCTCATAAATAATAGAAACATAAATGTCATGTGAACTTTATTTTATGGTGAATGTGGCCTAATAACAAATTAGAGACAAAGAATGCCTTATTGTGATGAGAAGGCCACCTATTCTTAGTCACAAAAGGCAGTTATTCAAGTAAAGTCAAATCTCAGACCTTGTGACAAAAGCATTTCAAATTCAAACCAAATAGGCAAGATAAGGAATTGCTTTGCTCTCCCTTGTCCGTATGTGTGAGCAATAAATTTATATCCAGTCTATTTTAGGTTTTCAGGTAGCACAGGTCACAGCAGTTATTAGACAAGAACTCAGCTTTCATAAATTACAGATTTATTCATATAAAACTGTATATGTATAATATATGTTTTAAGGTTATTTTCAGATGCTAGATGCCATCACTCAAGTCCTTTGGTGCTTTAAAGTAATTCTGTTTACTCAACCATAATGGCGGACACTATTATTTATAATGAAGGTGACAGTTAATCACAGAAAGCGATTATGAAAGTAGATAAGCAGCCCCCCCCACTACTTTTCAGGCAGGTGATATATTTTAGAACATCATAAACCTTGGATAGAAAGGGACATGTGCATTCCCTGAATTGTGTCAGTTTAAATGATGACATGAATACACATCCCACAGCATCTGCCACTGGTTCTCTGTTTAATGCAGCCAAAGCTCATTAATTATATGCACTTCTCTCATATTCCAGTATTATTTATCTCCCTTACCCAATAGTATTGGTTCTTTAATGACTTTAACCATAAAAAGGGGGACAGAGTGGTAATAACTACAGACATTCCCTTGAATTAAACCCATGGACTAAATTGTATTCAACAAGCATGACTCCTACTCAGAAAATGTCAACTACTTTGCTGCTGAGACACATATGATCTCTAGCGATGGGCGAATAAATTTGCCTGGCACAAATTTGCAGGCAATTTCCACTTTTCACTATTTTTCCGTGAAAATTTCAGATTTTCACGTTTTTTTTAGTGATAACCTTCAAATTTCAAGATTTTTTAGTGAAATCCTTCAAATTTCAAGATTTTTGAGTGAAAACCTTCATATTTCACGATTTTTGAGTGAAAACTTTCATATTTCACGATTTTTGAGTGAAAACCTTCATATTTCACGATTTTTGTGTGAAAAGTTCCAAGTATCACGATTTTTTTGTGAAATCATTCAAATTTCACGATTTTTGAGTGAAAACCTTCATATTTCACGATTTTTGAGTGAAAAGTTCCAAGTACCTCGATTTTTTTGTGAAATCATTCAAATTTCACGATTTTTCTGTGAAAACCTTCAAATTTCACGATTTTATTGTGAAATCCTTCAAATTTCACGATTCTTTTGTGAAAACCTTCATATTTCACGATTTTTGAGTGAACACTTCCAAATATCAAGATTTGTTCGTGATAATGGCCGAATTTCAAGATTTTTTCCTGAACTTTCCGATTTCATGATTTTTCGCAATTTTTTTGCCGTTTCGCGAATTTTGCGGGAAATTCATGAATTTTTCAGCAAAGCCAAACGGGAGAAGTTTGCCCATCACTACTGATCTCTAACTAATTATGCTGCCTTTCTACTTTTACTGCATCTGTGAAAACCCTAAAATCCAGGGTCTAGGGCAGGGATCCCCAACCTTTTGAACCCGTGAGCAACATTCAGAAGTAAAAGGAGTTGGGGAGCAACACAAGCATGAATAATGTTCTGGGGCAGCCATATAAGGGCTGTGATTGGCCATTTGGTAGCCCCTATTTGTATTGTCAACCTACACTGAGGCTCTGTTTGACAGTACACCTGTTTTTTATACAACCAAAACTTGCCTCCAAGCCAGGAATTCAAAAATAAGCAGCTGCTTTGAGGCCACTGGGAGCAACATCCAAGGGGTTGGAGAGCAACATGTTGCTCATGAGCTACTGGTTGAGGATCACTGGTCTAGGGTGTCAAACATGCAGGAGCAGTTACAACATAGTATAGATATGGGTATATAGAATTGATGTAAAAGTAGGGAGGGGTGTGTACATGGATGCTGGGTTTTCATTTGGAGGGGTTGAACTTGATGGACTTTGTCTTTTTTCAACCCAATTTAACTATGTAACTATGTAACTACAGTATGTAACATATATTACCATTATCTTGCCTTTTAGTCTAATAAATGAATGGGAAGATATTTTACCATAATAAGTGAGTCGCCTTCAACAATATAGTCCAAATCTAGCAGTCACCAAAACTTATAAACAAGGCAGGGGAGCCATTTAGTTCTTTAAGGTGAAGATTAGTTACATATGCTATAATTAAGGTTCAAATAGATATACCACCTGGTCTGATTGGAATCAATATTTTTTGGGATAATAACACTTTTGGTCCCTTATCAGTGATTAATAGAACAGGTGCAAGAGTTCCATTCCAGCCAGCTCTTTTGCATTTTTTGCTCTAGCTTTGCCACATTAGAAATATTTTGGACAAGCCAGCCGAAAATGAAACAAAACAAGTGTAGTTTAACAATGCTTTTGAAATCATCCAGTATATGTTTAATGTAGGAAAGCACACATATAATTTAAAAGCTCATTTTCTTCTTCATTATAATGTGTTGCCATGTTAAGTGGATATATCATTTCATTTATATTTGTATGCACTGTGAGAAAACATATAACACTGGATTCATTTACTAATAGTACAAAGGTGCTAAGACAAACACATGATATGAAATACATCAGGACAAGTGGCCTATGAAATAATCTTACCAACTGGAATATATATCAGTAAATATTGCCATTTTACATTTCTTCCCTTGAGACCCCATTTTATGATATTCTCTGTGCTACCACAGAAATCATCTGACCAGAAATTATACCGATCTAACTGTAACAGGAATAAGTGTGGGAGTAAAAGATGGCACTTGCTACAGTAATTTTCACATGTGACCTAAGATGTAGGTGTGCACTTGGTTTGTTTGTGTGCTCCTGAATCAGATGATTACATTAGTATTTAAAAATGACAATTCTCTATTTAGCATTAACCTATAGCACATACTAATAAAAAGTATATATTTAAGAAATTGTTTATTTAGATCAGAGTTTAACAGATGACATGTTTTATGCAATATATTTTACATATACTAACATTGTTTGGGAGTATAGTGTCAGTAACATTTTTGCATTCATTTACTATGCAGTACAGTTAGTTCCTAACTGTTTCTATTTTCTAATTGGTCCTGTGTATAAAATTAAATCACCCATAATTTATAATAATAGATGTTGCATTGTTGCACTGACTAGGAATTAATATTTATAGATCTATAATCACAACTTTTTTAATATTTCTTTTGGTTTAAGTTAAAGGAGGAATAAGATATTTTAGAGCTTAAAGGACAAGGAAACCCCCAACAAAGAGTATAGTTCATCTGTTAAGAAGAGGGTAATTACTTCCAAAGTCCTCCCAGTCGTTCCAAATAGGCTTAATATCTCCAACAGCTTCAGGGCAATACAGCAGGTTTCTCAGGGTTGGGTGACATGATTTGCAAGAATGTGAGCACTCTAGGGTAAGACCAAGACTAAATGCATGTGCAGAAAGTCTTTTACAAGTTCAGGGCATTCGCACACTAAGGGGCAGATTTACTAAGGATCAAAGTGAATTCAAGGGAATTTTCAAATTAAAAAAATTTGAAATTAATATATATATATTTATAAAAATATAAATATTTTTTGGGATACTTCAACCATCGAATAGGATACTATGACTTCGAATTTACTTCGACTTCGATTCGAAGTAAAAATCGTTCGAAAATTCAACCATTCGATAATCGAAGTACTGTCTCTTTAAAAAAACTTTGACTTCAGTACTTGTCGACGTGCTATGTTAGCCTATGGGGACCTTCTACAACCATTTTCTAAGTCTTTACACGTCGAATAAAAATCGTTCGATCGATCAATGAAATCCTTCAAATCGAAGGATTTAATCGTTCGATCAAACTATTTTTATTCGACCGCAGGATTGCCAAATTTGCTGAAAAAACTTCGAATTCGATATTGGAATTCGAAGTTTTTTAATTCGACGGTCGAATTTCAAAGTTTTTTGTACTTCAAAATTCGACCCTTGATAAATCTACCCCTAAACTGTATGACCTAGGAGATTATCTGATAGACTGAAGTGAACCTCAGGATTACTCCAATAACAAATAAATATAGCATTTGTCTTGGGGCTACAGTAGGCATTTGTTTGGTAAGTATGCACTTTTTTTGCGTTTCCTTGTTCTTTAATTAAAAAAGTTACAATGTGCTTTTTAATATATGGCTAATACATGATATTAACATTTTTGCACAGCTTTCATTTCTATTCCATTACGTTTGTGCTTATCATTTGATTTAAACTATTGTACATTAAATCATCTGCTATTATTAAATACACATCTTCAGCGTCTTTAGTGCCCCTGGATATTCCTAATCAAGTCATCTTCTAATTATCATCTGAATGGTTATCTGGAGTTAATTGAGAGTGTTCAGCCTACCCAAGTTTGGATGTTTCCCGATTTCTCATTTTTTTTATATCTATATCAAATATCCAGTTAGTGGTTTTACTGCAGATTCATATGTATGTTATACACGATAACACTCACAGTAGGCCATCAAAAAGGTTGGCATTTCTCATGGCAGTGCAGTACAGTAGTCAACCATTAAATTCTCCCACCTTTGTGTGGGCTAATTAGATTAAAGGTATACGATCAATCAAACTGTACTGCTTGAGAAAGATTAATGGTTTTTGAGCTTACTGCATTAATTATTAGTGTTCAGACATACAGTTAAAAGGCCAAATGAAGTAAAAAAAGCAGATGGATTAATCAAGCAAATATACATTTCAGTAATAACATCTGTGTGTTTCACCCTATCAAACCATTTAAATTAGATATAGTCATTAGCAGCTCCAATATTGTGGCTGATGAATGATCACTTCTCTTGTTAGCGTTAAAATACATGAAGAATGCTAAAATCCAGGGTCCAGGGCATCAGGCCTGTGATTGCCATCACAGGGGGGTAGCCTTTTGACATCACATAGTGATTGCTGCTTAACTTCTACTTTGAAAAGGCAATGTGCTAAATCAGTTCTTTTCTTCAGTGTTTACAATAGAGGAGTCTGAGTACAGAGGGCGGTTGTTAATGGTACATTCTGTACTTGGAGTAAGGTTGTTAGTGGGGTCCATCAGGGCTCAGTATTGGATCCACTTTTATTTAACTTGTTTATTAATGACTATGGGGAGGGTATTGTAAGTAATGTATCAGTGTTTGCAGATGACACAAAACTATTCAGCCCAATAAATTCCATACAGTGGCAAATGAGATTCAATGTTGATAAATGTAAAGTCATGCACCTGGGATGTAAGAATATCCAAGCCACTTATACCCTTAATGGGACTGCACTAGGCAAATCCATTATGGAAAAGGACCTTGGAGTCCTTGTAGATGATAAACTTGGCTGTAGCAATCAATGCCAGTCAGCAGCATCAAGGGCAAATAAGGTCTTGAGCTGTATTAAAAGGGGCATTGATTCACTCTTTCACTTTATAGAGCACTTGTAAGACCCCATCTAGAATATGCCGTACAATTTTGGTCTCCATCACTCAAACAGGACATTAGTGTATTAGAGAGGCTACAGAGAAGGGCAACTAAGCTGGTAAAAGGTATGGAAAATCTTAGCTATGAGGAAAGACTGGCCAAATGTTCACTCTGAAGAAAAGGCGTTTAAGGGGTGATATGATAACTGTATAAATATATAAGGGGATCATATAATAATCTCTCTAATGCTTTATTTACCAGTAAGTCTTTAAAGCTGACACAAGGTCACCAATTCGGATTAGAAGAAAAGAGGTTCCGCCTAAATATTCTGAAGGGTTTTTTTATAGTGAGAGCTGTGAAGATGTGGAATTCTCTCCCTGAATCAGTTGTACAGGCTGATACATAAGATAGCTTTAAGAAGGGGTTGGATAGCTTTTTAGCAAGTGAGGGAATACAGGGTTATGGGAGATAGCTCATAGTACAAGTTGATCCAGGGACTAGTCCGATTGCCTTTTTGGAGTCAGGAAGGAATTTTCCCCCTGAGAATTTTAAATGACCATTTATTACCATTAGTGATGGGCGAATTTCTCCCGTTCTGCTTTGCAAAAAAAATTGTGAATTTCCAGCAAAATTTGCGAAACAGTGAAAAATTTGCAAAACTCTAACTTTGGCGCATGCGTAAATTTTGACACCTGCGTCAATTCACGTAAATTTTTACGCCGTCGTTAAAGTCAATGGGCGTCCGAATAGTGTTGACGTGCTCCGGTTTTGACGCAAGCAACTTTTCCGACGCGTTTACATTTTTTCTGCCTTCGTCGCAATTTGCCCCTGCCGAATTTATTCGTCCATCACTAAATGCCATAACATATGGCTGTATGTTGCATATGTGAAACATTTATTCATTTTCATTTGTCTTCACACTTGAAATGTATTCAAATAAAATAGAGTTTCTGATCAAAATAAGTATTCGAGGGAACTACTCTGTATGGCTCATGTATTGATGTGCAAAGTCTGTTTGTGGCACTTTGCATGTTTCCCTGTAGGTTGCACATTAAGGCACAGCTCTTTGCACTTCTACAGTAGAAAGCAAAGAGCTGGGCCTTCACCAAACACAATGCTGCCTGTGTAAATAAATTATCTGAATTAATTAAATGATTCATGCACATCTCTTTAGATTTTCTGCAGCAATATTGCACTTATACTAATGCTGACTCAGTAGGTGCAGACATTGCTGCTATCAGAAATCCCTTGGTCCTGTAGTGACCTGTACATGTTTGTTAGTAGGAGCCTCGTGTGGCTTATTTTATATATATATATATATATATATATATATATATATATATATATATATATATATATATATTATATATATATATAACAAACAAGGGAAAGTTGTGCTCACCACTATTTTTTAAAACCATTAGGCGGGGGTGCAATGAGGGTGTGACCACAGAATACATATAGTCAACTACAAGAGGTCCTCTGCACTCAAGTAGCAGTATGCACAAAATGTCTCTGTCTTAAATATATTGATAATGGGTTGAGTGCAGAGGACCTCTTGTAGTTGACTATATATAGATATATATATATATATATATTTTACCAAAATTAACGTTGTAAAGCTGTTGGCATTAATATGGCAAACATATATACCTGCCTAAATATACCATAGCATGTCAAAGCGTGTCAATGTTTGGTATATCCATATATATTTAAAAAATGTTAAATACCTCTGTGTCTACTTGAGAGGGTGGTGCAGCGTATGTAGCATTATCAAAAATATTAAAAGGGAAACACAGCACATTGAAAATCAAATTAATGAATATATTGCTTTAGTTTCCATTTTCTATACAGTTATATCTCAGCAGGGCATCAGGATCTTTATCTTAGGAATCACGTAAGAAGAATGAATAACTAAAGATGATAATATTGATTATAATAACAACAGGCAAATGCGCAGCTTTGTTTGAAGATGAACAGTTATGTAATGTAATTAAATGTAATTTGAATTTACTTCTATTAAAGGAGAACTACGGCTTCCAAACCAAAATTTGATAACAGGCCCACATAACACAGAAATCTCTAATATACCCATTGCAGTTACCTGTTTCTTCAAAAAATATGAATAAATGTCATTGTCTATGCTGAAATCCAGCTGTTTAACAGTTTTTCTCTTTCTGCATCATTTGAAATCCTGGCAGGGAAGGAGGTACTAAAACACTGATGTTACAGATTGTAACTACTTCTCCACAGCTTACAGGCAGCATGAAGGAACAACGTAACCCACAATGCATTGTACTGTAATGTTCTTTTCCTTATTGAAATCATGTGTGCAGGGAATTGTGGGGTTTGGAGGATGCAGGCTGAGGACAGATGGCTTATGATACAAAGTAACACAGGCTGGTGTAGCGGGGATCTCCCCTGCACGTTTATTTCGTCAAGTGATGTAACGTTTCGGGGGCGTGCCCCTTCATCAGACCCCAGATCAGACGCCCCCGAAACGTTACATCACTTGACGAAATAAACGTGCAGGGGAGATCCCCGCTACACCAGCCTGTGTTGTTTGGCTAATCTTCTTTGCAGATATTTCTGGGAGAGGCGCCGACCCCTCCAGCCAGCACCGGGCAACTATTACCAGGAGAGACCTAGGGGAAATTAGGTAATTTGTTTTGCTGATGATACAAAGTAACAGTAGTCAGCCAGCTCAGCAAAGTAGTCAGACAGATCAGTAGGAGGCAATGTTAGACATGTAGATATCAGTGGTAGACTTCACTCCAAAAATAGATGCAAGTAAAAAAGTTGTATTTATACAAAAAGGAACATCTCATGGAGAGGCCTTAAGCGTTTCATGCCTTCTGGGCACTTAATCATTGGCTATGATTAAGTGCCCAGAAGGCACAAAATGTGAAAGGCCTCTCCCTGAGATGTTCCTTTTTGTATAAATACAACTTTTTTATTTGCGTCTATTTTTGGAGTGAAGTCCAGTTTTGTGCCAGTCTACCACTGATAACTACATGTCTAACATTGCCTCCCTGAGCTGAAGGTCTGGGGCTTGAGCACCTGGACCCCCTGTTAGTATTGGTAAGTTTACCTTACTACTCACATATTTGCTACATTGGATCTTTCCCCCTTTCTCCCCCCCTTTTTTCCTATCCCTTACTATCCCTGTAGAAGTTATAGATCAGTAGGAGAGCAGGGGCAAGGCTTAGGGAACTGTTCCAAGTCATTAAAAATCATGAAAAGTTTGCGTATTTTTTAATTGATGTATTTTGCAAAGTTGCTAGATATTATGTTTACTTTTCAAAAAGCTTAAGTTATGTTTTTTGTGGAGTAACAGTAACAAAGTAACAGTAGTCAGCCAGTTTAGATAAGTAGTCAGACAGATCAGTAGGAGAGCAGGGGGATAGGCTTAGGGAACTGTTCCAAACCATTAAAAATCATGATGTCCCAGGTAGCACTACTGCCCAAATACCTTTCCTGATGGACAAGGTACTTGCTCCCAAGTGGCAGGCACACAAAAAGCCTGTATCACAATAGGAGACACACTGGATCCTTTTCCTTTCCTCCACAGGCAGACTCACCCGGGGCTCACACAGAGCTGGCAGGCTCACACAGAGCTGGCAGGCTCACACAGAGCTGGCAGGCTCACACAGAGCTTAAACAGGCATCCACATGATGACATCTTTAGGAACTCCAGGCTTTCCTAGCCGAGCACACACTTGCTTGATCCGCAGCTAAACTATAGCGCCCAGCACTGTCCATATCATGAGCATACAATATCCAGGTTTTGGATTTAGGAACTTTAGACCCTCCTGGTCTAGCTCCCAGGCTTGGGGCTGCCACAACCCAGCATCCAGGGCTCCTGCCCCTACATCTTTGCAGCCAGATTCTTATTCCACTCTGTCCTCAGTGAAGTAAAATCAGCAATGGCTGTGAGCACATGGCATCTCCTATATATACAAAAGTGGTGCAGCAGTGACACTTTGTGACACCCTCCAGTATCTGCCAGACATGCTGCACTGGGACAAAGCTCCAGCCCCTCCCAAAGCTCTAGGTAAACACTGTAGCTGCATGTAGCTGCATAGAAAGGGGATTTCACCATGTGGTTTCAGACCGTAGGGGAATTAACACTACGGGTCCTTACATAAGCCCTTTTGTTTTTATTGAATATCCCTGCTTACTGAAACCACAGCTGAGGTTTTGTTGCATATTCCTGTGACTTTGCTTTTTTACTTCTTGGTTGTATGGTGAAACTTGAGAAGAAAAAAGGCTTTTTTTTAGAACCTTGTAGATATTCCCAGAGAACTTACCATTGTTTTTCCATGTAAATTGCCTCTGCTACAACAACAGTTATATATAGCTAAATGTGGCACTTTATCGTAAAGTCAAACCAGTTTAGAACACACATGTACATTTTAAGTGCATTTCAAAGCTGTATAGTGCCAGATACTTTCTTGTGAAACATTTTGTACTTGTCCATATTTTGGTAATTTTCCATATTGATGCTGAAAATCTTCACTATGCAAGCTGACTTCAATTGACTCTGTGAAATCTTTCATCTATTTCATGGAGCCAATCTGCACATAATGCTCAATCAGTGTGTCTCGGTAACACTCTGGAGAGCTGTGTTCAGTAATGAGATACATTTTGTCTTTCTTCACTGAATTAGGCCATGACTGAAAACTCACAGGTATGGTACCTATTGTGATTCTTTTTTTTACTAGGATGATTATTGCAGCAGTAAATATAACAGAATATAAGTAGAATTATTATGCATAACTATCATATCAGCTCTGCTTTGGTTTGAACAGAACATATTTATTCAATATTAAAATTACTTTAAAAGGCAACTTTTTTTCTAGAGTACCTGAAATTGACAACTGAATATTCCCAAGATTCACAACAAGAACAAAAGAAAGGGAAAGAAAATAAGCTTTATGAAATTAGGGAAGAAACCAGCGGTTTTTGGAATACTGTATGTAGAAAAATAATTTAGTTGAATAAGAAGTCCTCATAAGCTGGCCAGATACAAAACATCCAGATTGGAAGATCTTCATTAACAATCTTTGTATGGGGCTGTAATACAAGATAGGATTTTAAACAAGACATCATCTTGCTTTATAACCCTAGTTATTTGGGAGTCGTTGGGCAAGGATAAGCAGAAAGGATCTGCTTCTTGGATAAACCAGCTACATGGTTGGATTTTTCTAGTTTAATATCAAGGCAGATATGCATGGAAATTATTACCAATGACCAATGTGATCGCAGAATAGAATTCTTTCTTAGTTTTAGACATGTTCCAGGTATATTGTAATGGTATTTAGCATACGGACAGGGAAAACTTTAATAATGAATCTGGTGTACAGTATGTGACAAATATTTAAAATCATGTATTTCAGTATGGTAAAAGGTGTCACTATGTGCTTAAAAATAAACAACTGTCTATGTATTTAGAAATACAGTGAAAAATCACATAATTACAAATATTACACTATATAGCTACCAACTACTTGAGTCTGAGCAAACTAATAAATGTTATCCTCTGTATAATGTGTGCAGTCGCTAATTCAGTTCAAAATTAGTGGATAATATGACACATGTATTACCAGATTTTGAATTGTACTAAAATAAAAAATAAAATAAGATGAATTATGGGTGTGGCCAAAAGGTGCCCATGATCTGACTTCACCGGGGCAAGGTCAGAACCACAGAAACCAATAATTACAGCAAGATAATACAAATAAATAAAATCAAAGTAATGACACAAAATAGAACCCCCAGTTTTTAAAATGTGTGCATGAAAGATAATTTTTGTACACATGGCCAAAAAGATAAATGTTGTAAATAACAATTGTCTTGCAGAAAATAACAATAATATCATAATAAAATAAATAACTACAGTATATGCTTCCTCATAATGGAATAAACACAAGTGGGTATGTAAACTGTACTAAAAATTCTAATTCAAAATTTCAATTTTTTAATGGTCAAAACTGTCAAATTCGACAAGGGAGGTTTTAAAAAAAAAAATGTAATTTAATTTTCAAGATTTATCATACTCTGGGCCTTTAAGAACACAAATTTGACTATTCATCACCTAAAACCTTCCGAATTGCTGTTTAAGTCAATAGGAGAGGTCCAAGGATCAATTTGAAGTTGTTTGCAGCTTTCCTGACATTCAGGTTTTTTACAGAGAATTTGATTCTAGTTTTAGGGTCGATCTAATTAATCTTTGTTGTAAAAAAGTAATTTTTTTAATAAATTTCGATTGGTCGAATTTAAATTTTATGGGAGTTTTTTTTTTACATTCCTTAATGCAAAATCAGATTCAATCCTAAAGTTTCCAAAGCATAATCTGCATGAACTATAAGAAGATAGATGTTGCAGTTAATTCCACTTTTGGATTTTTGCTATCATGAAATGTTTTTATATTTTCCTGAATTATTTCTCCACTACATTCACAAATGTAAATACTTTTTTTGTGTTAAACATTAAAATATACATATGCATAAATATAGATGAGGTAAGACTTAAACCATCCTTCAAAGATGTTTGTGTCTAATGGATTCTACAAATCAATCACTGCTTGGTCATTAAAGATTTAGTAAAAATTTGAAGGTATCTTTCACTGTATACTAACACACATTTTAATAAGGAAATTGATTGAAATTAATTTTCCTAAAGATTAAAACAATCTGTCACCTAAAAAGTGCAAGGCTTACATTAAAAAAAAAACACAATTGTTTCACATTTATGGTGCTGTGTAGTGGTGAGTGTAATTTTTTCAAGACAAGGATTTATTGTGAACTTCTGCCTTTCACCATTGGTGAAAATGTAGCCACAAAAAAAAACACCCATGTTATATATTTTGCAGGAAAAAAGTTGCTGGAAAAACATACCCAGCGACTCAAATATATTTTTGCATGAAGTTGCTGTGGAAAAGCAGCTAGTGATGGGCAAATTTATGGCATTTCACCGGAAAATAATCGGATTTCCTGTGAAGTTCACGAAAAATTTGCAAAACACGTATTTTGCCGCCAGCGTCAATTTTGCAGCCCACGTCAATTCTGAATCCGAATAATGTTGACGCACTACGGTTTCGACGCGGCAACTTTTTCATTGTGCATCCAAAAAGTTTTGACGCCGGTGAATTTTCGCTGCAGTTCTACAATTTATTCACCGGCAGCGATACATGGAAATTTGTTGCGAATTTGCGCCTGCCGAATTTTTTCGACCATTATAATGATGTATATACATACATCATTATATATACAATATGCATACATAATGATGTATATATACATACATGTGGTTCTTCACTGTGAAGAACCACCTATGCTGCTTCAAATGAAAGTTCTTTTACTCTAGTATGGAGGGGTGGCCTCTGGTGTATTGATCCTTTTTATGGAAAAAAAAATCTCCTGCAATTTGTTTTTAATGCCTTATAATGTACTTATATATAAAGAGTAATCATGTCCCTTCACAATCATCTTTTTTTCCAGAGAGAACAACCCCAACCTTAACAGTCTACCCTCATAATCTAACATTCTACCCTCATTATTTAAATCTTCCATCTCCTTAACCAGTTTAGTTACACGTATCTGCACTTTCTCCAGCTCGTTAATATCCTTCTTAAGGACTAGAGCCCAGAATTGAACTATATAAAATAGTTGAACTATATACTGAAGATAAGGCCTTTACAGCGACCTGCAAAGAAACAGGATGGTACTGCTTGGAATTAGACAACTTGTTATCTACAAACCCTTCTAGATCCTTCTCAATTAAACAAATTCCCAACACACCGTCTTTTAATGTATAACTGAAAACAATGTGCATAACCTTACATTTATCACCATTGAACCGCATTTTCCAGTCATAGCAGAGCTGAGGTTCCTGCTCACCTCCTCATATAAATGCAATTACATTCATTTGGCAAGCTCTGTTACACATAAAACCACGCTGTCACAAACTCACAGTATTATTATTTGCAATGCAGTCAAGTATTTTATCTCTTAATACTCCTTCGAAAAACGTTCCTACCACTAACATCAAACTAAACGGCCTATTATTGTAAGGCTGAAAACGGAATCCCTTTTTGAATAGTGGCACCACATTAGCAATTTGCCAGTCTGTCAGCACCAGGTCAGACCTCAATGAATCCTGAAAAATTAAGTAAAGAGGTTTGGCAATCACAGATCTAAAAGAATGGCAGGGCAAAAAAAAAAAAAACATCTTCCAATACATTCCTTGGACTCTATGCCCCATCCTCATGTTCTCCCCATTTCCATAGTATCTTCTGCAAATCAATTGGCCAAATCAGCATTTGATTGTTATTCACCAATAGCTCATTGCAAATGTATATCTAAGACTATTCAATAAATCCCTAGATTGTATTTAGGTAATGTAATAAAAGGCAATATGTTTGCCCAGGAGCAGAAGCCCATAGAAACCAAACAGCAGTTATTATTTATTAGTCACCTGTTTGTAATCAAACATTTTATGTAAATTTGCCCAGCTACTGGGGATATGTGTCTTTTTGTACTTTCAAAAGTATTTAAAAATACATTAATAAAAAATATTTTCTATTAGACTATTTTCTATTAAGGTCCCTCATATCAAGTACATGAGCTCCTTCGGTTTCAGCTTTTCAGAAGAATTTTTTATTGTTTTTTAAACAAGGAAATTTAGCATCTCATTACTTCGTGTCACTATTATATATGTAGCCCACTGTGCAATGCTGATATATCAATTTATGATAAATCACTGCTTTGATATATATCACAGATATAAAGAAGATAAAATGCTACCCTGTTTTATAGCAAGAATTACAAATTTCTATTGAAACATTGAATTCAATTATAACCACCAGGATAGTACTTTTTTATAACTGGTAGCAGACATTTAGCAGATATGTTGTTACACTCACATTCCCTGTTCTGCAATGCACTTTTAGGTTTAATTTCAGAATAATAACAGTACATCTCTGAACTGGCAATGATAAGTTACACAAAGTTGGTAATTAGAAAGAGTATGAGTATAATTGCCTATGTAAGTTTGTTGCCGTTGTGGATAAACAAATGGAGACTTTCAACCAGGTCTCTTAACTTCCATTATGTTTAAATTAAAGCGTGCACTTACTTGATTCAGGATCTGAGTTACCGTCTCCCTCTGTCCGACTGTTAGTTGATGTTTGCTCATAGTATTCTTCTCGAGGAAAGCCAAGAGGTAGAGGATGTGAGGTGTTTGCATTGCCTGTAGATTCATGGTCTCCTAATCCACTGTCACTGCAACTTTCCTGGGAGCCGTCGGGTAGGTGAAATGTGACACGACGCTGGGACTGTAGGTAGAAAAGCAAATTAAATGGTTTAAATGGTGTTTAATGCAGCCAGTTTAGGGACTATATTATTTCAGCTATCTTGAGAGGCCACATTAACATTATATTCAGTTATACACAGTTTCCAAGCTGCTCACCAATCAAAGCAGCTTTACCTGACAACAGTGCAACTTTCCCAATTATCAATTCCGCAACTTTTGTTGCAAAATGAAAGCTTCTCACCAAAGGGAGCTAGTTATTCTGCACAGGCATTTAACATGTGGAATAAATCGAATTGTCTTTTGGATGTTTCAAATTGTGTTTCAAATTGTAATCAGCAGATTCAACAGGGAAGCATATACATTCTATAGGGTATATTTCTAATAACTCCAACATACTTTATTATATGATGTATTAAATATTGATATAGTCCCTGTCTTGTATGTTAGATAGTACTGGTACACTAAAATCTTGTTGTAACAATAAAATATAAGCTCAATCTCAATCCATAAAAATTGTGGAGAGTATTATATAAGATATTGCATCATAAATAGCCTTTTCACTCTTAAAGGACATGTAAAACCTACATTTTCCTACCGTGGGGTAGATTTATCAAAGAGTGAAGTTAGAGATCTCCACAGTCCGCAGAGTGAAATATCGCCTCTCTCCATTTATTTCTATGGGATTTTTAAAGGTGTATTTATCAAATGGGGAACTTTCCTTATCACCCTTTGATAAATACACCTTTAAAAAATCCATAGAAAAGAATGGAGAGAGGCAGTATTTCCCTCTGTGGACAGTGGAGATCTCTAGCTTCACTCTTTGATAAATCTAACTACATGTATATAAGTTGGGCCCATCTCCCCACCCAAATGACATTATTTGTACTGCATACATCTCCTGTCAATACCATTACATTTCCCTAAAACAAATAGCAGCTTTCACCGGGGGCCATTTTCCATTTGACACATCATTAGTGCATTTATATTTGCAAACAGAACATATGCAATGTAAATTTCATGCAATTGAAATATGCAGGCTTCCACAGGCAAAATTTACTATGATGAAAAGTCCTGCTTCAATTAAGCACTGAGCTCAGGAGAGGAGGTTAGGAGTTAAAAATAGGAGCAGACAGCTAGAGCAGAGTTTCTATGGGAACCAACAATGCCATCTTTTCATTGACTGCTAGACTGGAGGGTATGTTATTAATCTGAGTTGAGAAGAACTGAGCATGCTCATAAGCCAACAGCCAAAGGAAATTCCTGAGTTCCAGAGTGCCTGCTACTTGCTTCCCCAGAAAGTTAGTCACTTCACACATATAATACTTTCCACCATTTTAAAGGAAGGTATGCATTCATATGGCATACAACATATGCCATATGGCATTATGTTATTCCTTTGACATTATGATGTCACTGTCTAGCTGGTTTTCTTTAACTACTTTTCTCTCAAGGTGCTACAGTCACTTGACTGTGAGAAATTAACATTACAATTGCTGCAACACTCCATGTCGATCAACCTTTTAATGCTAAACTACGGGACATTTTGATCAGATTTTTGTGGGTCAGACTTTATCTGACCTAAAAATCTTGGCATGACCTAAATATAAATAGCATGTTCTGTGCATATGCAGACATTTTGCTGTACATTTAAACATAGCAAAATAAGTTGTTAAAT
This sequence comes from Xenopus laevis, assembly GCF_017654675.1. Lineage (NCBI taxonomy): Eukaryota > Metazoa > Chordata > Amphibia > Anura > Pipidae > Xenopus > Xenopus laevis. The sequence goes on from NC_054386.1 coordinate 69,181,975, forward strand.
AAAAAAAGAAATTACAGTATAACAAGATGGACTCTAGACCTTGAGTCTATCATAATATATGTAAGACAACTAGGTTTAAGCATATTTGTCTCAGAAAAAGATGTCAAACAGACGTAACAACATAACACTTTAAAATCAAGGTAAAGCAAAAGCAACCTGACAGAATATCAACGTCAATTCAACATCTTCAACATCTTTTGGGACATGTTAAATAGGATGTGATGTCATTGTGAGAATCAATGCTTGACAAAGGAGCAGGAGCTCTGAAATGTTGCATGTTTGCATGATTACCTGAATTCTGGTAAAATTTTATTTCTCTTCACCTTGAATTGGTCTGGACTTTTATATTGTATATAATTTGTCCATGTAAGTGGACTAAGTCACGGACGGGTTAAGTGCTCCACTCTACTTTTGTACACACACACATATATATATATATATATATATATATATATATATATATATATATATATATATATATATATATATATATATATATATACATATATTGTGGTGAGGTCACTACTAGGATACCTGGGAAAGTCCAGGACGAAGCTTATTTATGCCCCAGGTTCCTAACAGAGTGGTTCCGGGACTGCTAGTCCAGCCCGGGTGTTTTGAGTTGTACTGATGTATTTCAGGTGGTTAATTAAAGAGGTAGCTCAAGCCAGAGTGAAGAGTTCCTGGCTGGGGAAAAGACACAGGAAAGCTGCCTGTGTGAGAGGGATTGAAATCACCAAAAGGTTTGGGATTTTATATATTCCTGTATGTTCTTTGTTATATATATATACTGTGTGTGTATATATATATATATATATATATATATATATATATATATATATATATATATATATATATATATATATATATATATATATATATATAGATAATCCCTTGGCTAGACACTTCCTGGGACATAAACATCCTCTGCCTACTCTACGAGCAATTTTGATTGATCATATTCCCCCCCTACGGAGAGGTGGTGATAGATCTAAAGTATTATTACAACGTGAAGCAAAGTGGATGAGGACCTTGGACACAGTCGCCCCTAGAAGGTTAAATGAAATGTACTCTTTGGCCAGTTACTTATGATTATTTGGTCTGGGTGCAGTTAGGTCCTAACTGATGACAACTCTGAACATGATATCCTATTTAGTAGATTCAAAAATATATATCGAATTGATTGAGTATGATTTATCGCACTAGTGGCACCTTGCATTACTTGCCTGAGATTGGATATTATGATATTATGATTGTTTATATACCCAGATTTCTCTCCACAATGTTTTTAGGCATTTTAGTTGGTAACATGATTTGTACCATGTAGTTACATGTTCTAGATAATTTAAATGGTTAACTTTGTCTACACTTTTTAGGTAATTTTTAAATAGTAATCCTATACACATGTAGAAGGGACACTATGGATACAACTGGGCCTTTAACCCCTTCACTTGAGTTTTTAACTCTTTTCACTTGTAGTTTTAAGACGAGAGACACACAGGGCAGCACGGATGGATATGTACTGTATAGTAATGAATTATAAGCACTTGTCGCATGTTATTAATACTATTAATATTTTAAATGTTTTTATGAGTACAATATAGTGGTAGTTTTGTAAATTGTGTGATGTCACAATTAGAGTCTCACTCTGATTGGATATGGGGGTTATTTAATGATGTATTACACTTCCTGTCGTTATCCTGACGACGGCTCCATGTGAGCCGAAAAGCATTGATGCACCATGCACAAATAAAGATATAGTGATTCATGCTTAATGGCGGCTGCTGTGAGTGCTTTCATGGACTGTTTATATATATATATATATATATATATATATATATATATATATATATATATATATATATATATATTTATTTATTTATACTTTATCTATCTATCTAATAAATATGTATGTATATCACAAGCATATGTGACTTGAGAGAGACCAATCTAATTGTGTATTTAATGAATAATTGTGTCTAATTGGTAAAGCATATAATGAGCAAATTAATATAGCTGATGCCTTAGTCTTGACAGGTATTTTTGGCTGCCATAATCTCTCTGTAAGTATTAATTCAATGTAAATGTAATACAGATTGCTGAAATTCAAGAGCTACGTTGTAGGATTTACATCAGTGTTTAAAGCCTTTCTACTCTTATGAAGCAGACACTCTAAAGGTGTATCTGTGATTATGAACAGCTTTCCTTCAAAGGGCTTATTGACAGTCTAGTTGGGCATGTCGAATGCTACCTGATTTTGCCAAAATAAACAAGTTATTATTTCCTCTCATTTAAGAAATAATGTTTTCCAATGAATACAAAGATACTATAAAGGAATACAAAAAACATGTAAGAATCTGCACTGCATTGTTATTTTGGAATTGAATTGGAATTGATATTTTTACAAGTATTACTTGAACAGTTTTTCATGTTTTCTTCAATTTTCCTGAGATTATGATATTGATATACAGCAAAAGTATTAAAGTCAATAACATCTAAAGATGTTATTTTACAGCTGGAGAATACCAATAAGTTTGAGTACTGACAATGGTATATGACTCATTGGAAACAAATACATAAAACTGGCAGAGGCAGTTTGGGTTCAAACCCATAACTTGAAGTACAATTTCTCCAGAATTATGAGCTTTCGGAAAGCGGTGTAAATAGATAACTGTTGATAAACAGACATTCACATTCCCACCAGGAATCTTAAGCAGTTCTTCCAAACACACAGAGAAGGACACTGACAATCAAACAATTCCTTGCAAGACTAGTCAAAATGAAAAATAAAAACAATATTTTATAACTTTACAACTAACAAAACATTATGAAGAATACAAGAGTGCCAAGAAATAAAAATATAAAATCTCTTAATGCAGTTGTGAAGTTGTATTAGGTATGCTGTCTATAATACTGTGGAAACAAATCTATTTATAAAGAGGTTATATTAGCGCTAGCTTATATTTCCAAAAATGTGTCATGGTAGACATATAAAAATATGAATAAAAATCTGGCTAAGGAAGTTATTTACTAAAATCCTAAAATAATTCACTTTTTTTTTTAAAACCTCTTTGACCAAACTACCATGTCCTTTTTATAAATGTACTAAAAAAAAAACTGGTGCGGGAAAAGACTCAATAAAATTGTGGAAAAAATCTGAATCGTGCACATTTTTTGGATTTAGCCCTTGACCCCCTTTTTTTGGATTATCACCTGAAAACCACAAATTATTCAGATTATTGGATGCAACCCAGTGCTGTTCAGTGCTGTTCATGATATCTTCCAATTGTAAATGGAACACCTACCATTGACCTCAGCATGTTTGAGATGGAGTTATTTACAAAATATTTGAGTTTTTTTTTATAGTTTTTATTTAAATTATTTGCCTTCTTTTTCTGCCTGCAGCTTTCAAATACAGATTGCTAGACAGCCAAATAATATTGCTGTGGAAGGCTACAGTTTTAGGAGGTTATTTATTAATGGGAAAACAGAAATCTTTTGTGGAAACAAAAAACTTGACTTTTTTTGAGGTATTATACCCCAAAGCTGCTAAAAGTCTAAATCCAAAAATACCTGTACTCTATCTCAAACCTGCAGAGGTCATGTAGAAATCAATGGCAGATGTCCCTTTTACAACTGGAAGATATGATCTGAGCTGGGTTTCGTACAATAATCCATAAAAATGGTGGTTAAATTTCTAAGATTACAATTTTCATGAACATATCGAGTTTCTTTTGAAAATTGATTAAGGCAAAATTGTGGATGGAAGTTTGGTTTTATGAGTAATGAGAAGATGTCAAGTTTTAGTATATAACCCACTTGTTGTTATTACCACTCTTTATTTTTTAAATTTATATTTAAGACCTCTCCTATTCATCTCTTTATTCATCATCTCTCATTTTAAACCACTGCCTGGATCCTAAGTTAAAGTACCCAAGCAGGCAGATAGATGCTAAAATTCCAAACAAGAGAGCTGATGATGACAAGCTAAACAATTAAAAGCAAAACGCACATAAGCATTTTTTCTTTGCAACTTTTGCTCCATCAAATGTATTGCACTATGAACATAATCCAACCATAACTGGAACAATCCTTCCCCCCTCAGTGTTGACACAAAGAATCCTCATCGGCTGTCACATTTGTTTTGATGTATTTTCCTTTAGGCACTTCAATTTCACAGCACATGTAGTTAAAATACCCACATGTTCTACCAGCTTCCCTAATCGCCTCTGAGGGAGGATTCAACTCATGGAGAGAATCCAGTAAGTGTTGATCCATTGATTCAATTTAATTGTATTATATGTAGATATACATTCTGCAGCAAAGAATTGAATGGTTGGAAAAGTGCCAGAAAACACAATGCAAGTGGTTAAAGCAAATGTCTTTTTGTTTCCATGAGAAAGTCAGTGTGCACAACTGAAGGTTAATGAATACTCTTTTTAATACGTATTTCTGAAGCCAAAATATTTGACCCTTATATGTGAAACTGGGTTGTAATGTAAAGTACTACTGTGGGACCAGTCTTTTATCTAACATTGAAATATTTACTCGGAATGCCAAAAAAAAAATTTGTGTTTTTTTAGAATAAAATCCGACTTTTTAGTGGAAACAACCCCACAAATTTTTCAGGATTTATTATACCCCGAGGATGTAAAAAGTCTGAATCTGAAAACCTGTCATCTCAGAGCTGCCGAGGTTGCATATAAGTCAATGGGAAAAGTCCCAAAGTTTTTAGTTTTATGCAATAACCCAAAGATTTCGGGTTTTTTAGGCAAAAAATCTGAAAAAATTTGAATTTTCGGGTGGAAAATCCGAATTCGATTCATATTTTTCACAATTTTTCGGGTTTTTTCCCGCACACACAATTTTCGGAAAAGTGTATTTATAAATTAGGCAAAAAAACCTGTGCTGATTTAGTCAGAGATTTTTTCAGAAAAAAATTAGATAAAGTCGGACTTTGATAAATAATCCCCTACATCTAGGTTGCACTGTAAAATGGACTCCATGGGAAATACAGATAAAGGATCCTATACAGATGCAGCCACTTTGGTTTGTCTGTTTGACACAGAATAACTAAACACAGATATCCCATTTATCTCATTTAACACAGAAAACTGTGACACAACATCCCATCTAATTAAAGCATTCACCATTGTGAACAATGGTGCTTTGGTATGCTAATGAAAAGGTTTAATGCATTAAATGAGTTAAGATAACTTTAGATAACACAGTTTCTTCAATTAACTCTGAGTCATGACGCATTTAACTCACAAATCCAAGTGGCTTCATCTGTAGTTGCATTAATAATTCATTGATTATGCAATTTTTTTCTGTATTGTTTAGTGTATTGAGGAAGATTTGATATCACCAAAAAGTTAGTATAATCCTGAATCAATGATATAATGACATTATTCTTCACTTAGATTAAAGGCAACTTTAAAATGCCAACCAACAACCTGAATATATAAGTTAGTGTATTTGTTATGTTTCTTTTATTCTAGTTCTGTTTATTTTATTCACCCATTCCCATGACAAATAGCACACCCCTCCCATAACATAAAGCATTTTTTCTACCATATTCATAGTACATAAAATGTCACCTTTGATTGGGTGTGCTTGTATATGCTCATGTCATTTTTAATTAGGTAATACTAGTAAATAGCATTTTATAGTATGACGGTAACGTTTGGTCCGTTCATGTTTCATGTTTGATTAAATACTTATGGCTTCACCAGCAACAAAAAAAATAAATTGTATGTATAGTCCAAAAATCATTCTGCTGAGTTTAAAGCTAACTGAAGCCCCCTTTGCTCTTGCCTACTGGTAAAGAGCGGAAGGAAAGACATAGATCCGAAGCTGCTGTATGTATTAAGCTATGGATAATTTCTTTGACACATTTAGTGCTATTAGACTTGCTGCCAAGTAAAAAGAAAAACGAATGTCTTTGGCTTGCAGGGATGCCCTAAGCAGAGACACAAGTTTAGGTGAGATTTGGCAAGCGTAGTGTGGACTGTCGTTTGCATGGCTGCCTTACCCTGCAGGGCTCACACAGACTTAGCAGGAAACAGAAAGCCTTTTTTCCCCCTTTTTTATTATTCATGTTAACATGACTGATCAAAGCTTCCAACCTCTCAAAGTGCAATCTTTTATTACAATAATTAGACCCTGAAAAGAGGAATATTAAAAAGCACAAATGTAAGAAAATCCCTTTTAGCAGATCGAAAAAAGATTTAGTGACTGCCTATATATCCGTAGATTTGAATAGGCGTTAGAAGATGTATCTACAGCCTATAGAAATGTTAAGTGCGCCATACTGATACAAGTGCACTTACAATACACATGTGAATATAGCTTTTTTTGGATCTGCATTGTGTTAAAAATGTGTATGATATACATTATGTGTATATATCATATACACGTGTATATATAGTATAGTGTATGTGGATACTGCCTTTTTTTTGAGGGTTAATAGGCCATTTTAGTTCGAATTTTAATCATACGAATCGAAGTGACATCCTATTCGATCAAATTTGATTCAAAGTATTTTCAAAAAAAACTTTGATTTTTCAAAGTCCACCAATGGACTCCAAATAGGTTCTAGGAGGTCCCCCATAGTCTAAAACAGCAATTCTAAAGGTTTTAAATGGTGAATGGTCAAAGTCAAATTTTTAAAAAGACAGTACATGATAAATTTTGATTTTCTAATTTTTTTCAAATTCAAATCGAATTTGGACTATTCCCTAATCTAAGTACACAAAAAATAGCTCAAATTTCACTTCGATCCTTGATAAATCTGCCCCTTAATGTAAATCATTAAGGGGCAGATCCCATACCTGTACATGTCTAGGATGACAAAGTCTTTCTCAGGCTTTTTCTCCCTTTAATTATTTTGTTGCAATATCAAACACAGAGAAGCGATTATCCAAAAGAGCAGAGAAATTTGAAATTCCCCTCTGCCAAAGTATTGTTACCTCTAAGACATACAGACATGCCTCAATTCTTAAAAAACACAACTTTCACTTATATATAATTAGCATAGATTTCTGCTTTGAATCTGAGAGGTGTCAGAAAAACTGTTCAATTAATGCAGTCATAAGGAAGATGTAATGATATGAAATTATTAAGGGCAAGGCCAGACTCTGCGTTTTTACGTTGCATTTTTAAAAAAGCTCCATCAGGCGTAAATATGCATAAACTGCACTAGCAGCCAAACAAAAGAACAATGGGAAAGTAACCAGATAGCAGCTCCCTAACAAAAGATAACGGCTGCCTGGTAGATCTAAGAACAACACTCAATAGTAAAAACCCATGTCTCACTGAGACACATTCAGTTATATTGAGAAGGAAAAACAGCAGCCTGCCAGAAAGCATTTCTCTCCTAAAGTGCAGGCACAAGTCACATGACTGGGGGCAGCTGGGGAATTGACAAAATGTCTAGCCCCATGTCAGATTTCAAAATTGAATATAAAAAAATCTGTTTGCTCTTTTGAGAAATGGATTTCAGTGCAGAATTCTGCTGGAGCAGCACTATTAACTGATGTGTTTTGGAAAAAAACATGTTTTTCCATGACAGTATCCCTTTAAGAATCAAATAACAGATAGCTTAACAGCTCAGAAGTACCAGGAACACAATCCTATAACGGACAATGAAGAAAAGTACCATGGCCATTTAAATACTTTTGAATTTTCTCGCCATTGCGCGCTGGCATATTGACGCCTGCGCCTATAAAAATATCACAGGCGCGAGCGCCCTTAGTTAACCGGTGCGTCAGGAAGAGAAGACCGGCGTGGCGGGCGTCCCTGCCGAGAGCGCAGCGGGCGTTCCCGCCGGCCTGCTAGACCACCAGGATGAGTAGCCCTCACAGACTGACAGCAAGACAAAAAAGGAGTTGCACTATTTAGGGGCAGATTTATCAAGGGTCGAATTTCGAAGTTTTTTTGAACTCCCATAACTTCGAAAAACGCCATGTCTGGCCTTGCCCTTAGTTTCCACTGCTTTTACTTGATTTCTTAATTGCTACAGGTACATTTGTCCATAGAAAAAGTTGATATATGAGCTGAAAGGTTACCATTTTAGCCTCAGCTGTGTTTTTATAGGCATATATTGTAAACTGATCAATGACAGAAAAAAATAACTATCAGTGCATTCAATTTCTACAGCTATAAAGGGAAAAGAATTTGTATTCAAAAGCAGGCTAACTGCATTTCAAATGTTGCAGTGTCATAAACCTCTTTGATTAAAGCATTTTCCTTATCTTGTGCTCACACAAAGATAGACACGGGTCTCGGAACATTTTAGGCCTATTCCTGATCTGTTTGTAATAATTTTTCTTGACAACAACTACCAATTAGAATTTCGTCTTTCATACTAATCATAAAAGACATAAAGTTAAAAAGAGCAAAGAGGGGTTTTTAATATGGGAACAGTTGAACAGTTTCATTAGACTTCAGAAAGACTTTACCTTATGCTAAATATCTGTCAAATTCATAGTTAAAGAAGCGCCTTTATACGTGTACATAAAAGAAGTCAAAATGAAACGTGAATGTATTTTATATGCTCAAATCTGTAAAGATATTGTGCAACTGTTTGACTACTAATAAAATGTAAATGGACAGTAATGTGCCTGATTTATCAAGCAATATTTTTAATCACTTGCTAGCTCCATGAAAATCTATAGATAATCTATCTAAAGAGGCAACAGTGGTCACACTACACACTAACCTATGCTTAGCAGTATATTACATACCGAACCTTTTTAATATTTGTGAAGGACTCCTTAGAGGCATTATATACTTCTTAAAGGGAATCCGGATTCTGTGAAAATACTTCAAAATAATTTACTTTGACAATATACTATAATTATTTAAAGCCATATTCACTCAGGTGCCCCAGGCGATCTCAAGTCTGATGCTTCAAAAATTAAACAAGTGTGACATTACGGAATCTGTTTAATTCAGAGTATGTGCAAATCATTCTGAACTATACTTTGATGCTACTAAAAACTTTATGTTCAACATTTATGTTTTTTAATAGTGATGGATAAATTCAAAAATCTCCAGAAAAAAATTGAAATCATTTTGATGTGCGTAAACATGTGTCGCGGCCAAAGTTTTTCAACCCGCTGTTGTTTTTGCCAGTGAATTTTCGCTACAGTTTAGCGAATTTAACGGTGAAACACAGAAATTCCCTGTGAATTTGCACTTATCGAATTTATTCGCCCATCACTATTCATTAACATCAAACAGTCATTAATCTACATTATGTCCCTTCATAATACAACACCCTCTATCAATAGCTACAATAGACTGAAAATATATGATTATAAGATGTTTCTCCCCTCTGAAATTATTCATTATTAACAGCACATTTAATTGATTTCCATGGGCAGTGAGGCATCAACAATACAAAAAAGCAATTTGTATTACCTTTGTCATTATTTGTACTGTTTTTCCAAATAATTCATTACAATATTATGTTGCTGAAATTAGATGAGAAAATCAAATAGACTTATATGGATGTGGAATAGAATAACATTCTAAATTGATGTAAGCAACATTCAAGCATATTTATGTCTATTAAATGTATGATCACCAGACATAGACATACTTTATAACATTTCAAAGTTAAGAGTTTTTATCAAGGATCTCTTTACAGAAGCAGGCCTTGCAATTTTGCTTTAAAGCTTATGGAACACACTGCAATACAAAAGCAATAAAACCGAGGAAATTGCAGAAGATTGCTTATATTTATTCTCTGTGAAAATCAAGAGGATTGAGCCATATGGGCATGATTATATTGCCAAAAGCGAGACATCTGCATTTTAGTGAAATAATGTGGACTCTGTGCTTTTAGCCTTGAAACCTAAATAATGTAGGTGAAAAATGAAAAAACGTCAATGTCTCTCATGCCCTATTGAACAGCAGAATTTTTCGGGGTTATGTAATAAAAGGTAAGTCAAATCCCCAAATGAAATAATAGGCATTATCTTTGACCAGGTGCAGTTATCCACATCAACCAATAGAAACATTTACTGGTGACCTGTTTAAAAGCAAACATCTTATTTTTTGCTATGGGTTACTGCACCTTGACAAAATTTGTGACTTTTAATATATATGTTTTATTAACTATTTGTAATTTCTTGCGAGCCACATTATTTATTTATTAAATGGCCTTCATATTAAAGGGATACTGTCATGAAATTTTTTTTTTTTTTAAAAAAAAGAATCAGTTAATAGTTCTGCTCCAGCAGAATTCTGTACTGAAATCCATTTCTCAAAAAAGCAAACAGATTTTTTTACATTCAATTTTGCAATGTGACATGGGGCTAGACATTTTGTCAATTTCCCAGCTGCCCCTGGTCATGTGACTTGTGCCTGCACTTTAGGAGAGAAATGCTTTTTGGCAGGCTGCTGTTTTTCCTTCTCAATGTAACTGAATGTGTCTCAGTGGGACATGGGTTTTTACTATTGAGTGCTGTTCTTAGATCTACCAGGCAGCTGTTATCTTGTGTTAGGGAGCTGCTATCTGGTTACTTTCCCATTGTTCTTTTGTTTGGCTGCTGGGGGGGGGAAGGGAGGGGGGTGATAATCACTCCAACTTGCAGTAAAGAGTGATTGAAGTTTATCAGAGCACAAGTCACATGACTTGGGGCAGCTGGGAAATTTACAATATGTCTAGCCCCATGTCAGATTTCAAAATTGAATATAAAAAAATCTGTTTGCTCTTTTGAGAAATGGATTTCAGTGCAGAATTCTGCTGGAGCAGCACTATTAACTGATTCATTTTGAAAAAAATGTTTTTTTCCCATGACAGTATCCCTTTAACTGTCAATACTATTCAGCCATGTTTCCTCGCTGCACTTTTTTGTATGCAATAGCTCTTAATAGAGCAACTTTGAACCAGGCTCTGTTGCATTGTTCAGGAACAATAAAATTAACACTATGGAAGTAATTTATAATGTTTGTGCAGCGCATTTTAATAAGCATTTAGTTGTTTTCCCCAAGTTTCCCCAAATAAATTTGGCATCTCTAGTGATGGGCAAATAAATTTTCCAGGCATGGATTTGCGATGGATTTACGCTTTTTGACGACCACAAATGTTTTAGTGAAAATCTGCCGCAACAAAAAAATTGTCGAGTGTAAATATTGGTGCGCACATAAAAATTGACGTGCCTCAAAATTATTCGGATGGCCATTGACTTTAATGCATTGGGAGAAAATAATCGCATGTATAAAAATTGTCGCTCTCGTCAAAAATGGTGGCGCATCAAAATTATTTTGACGCCCATTGTGAATTTTCTCAGTTTTGCTAATTTTTTTGCTGTTTCGCGAATTATTCAGTCTATCTATGCCCATGGGAATCACAGTGAAATATGCTTTGTACAAAAATGTTCGCAAATGAAATGGGGTTTTGTACTCTAAATGCCAAAAATCCCAAAAAATTGTGTTTTTTTGGTATAAAATCTGAATTTTTACTAAAAAAAACCCACACAAATGTATTATTAATATACCCTGAGGATAGAAAATCAGGCATCTCAGACCTGCTGACGTTGCATATAAGTCAATCTCCCAAAGATTTTTTTGATCTGTGCTGGGCAAAATCAAAAAAAAATCAGAGTTTTCGGGTGGAAAAAAAAATTGTACAATTCGAATTTTGCAAGATTTTTTCGTTTTTTTCCACCGCAAACAAAATTTTCGGGATCTATAACTGGTCAGTATAATGGTTCTTTAAGAACGTGCTTTACAAGTACAAGTGTATTTCAGAATAGTCCTAGCCAATAATGATATCTTTGATGATTGGTAATTGGTCATGCTTTACATTAAGAAGAAATAACACATCGTCCTCTTTAGGAACCCACTTACATGCATGTTTATATCAATGACTAAAAATTCATCAGCTTAGTAGTCTTTCTAAAGTGTATTCTAATTATTCGCTTAATAAAGCATATTCATACAAAATTAAGATGTTGTGGAAAAGTATTAATAGTCTGCAAATATAATAAAATTATGTTGACGTCTGTCTTCTTTTCAACTGTTTTTTTCACAGTGAAAACTCTCAGCTGGCATGTAACTGGCTGTCAGATGAAAAAGGCAAAAGCCTGGGTGAATTAGGGGAAATGGTATTTAACACTTTTTACAACTTGCTTAGAGCACCAAAGCACTTATCATTTTCTTCCTGTTCAGTGAGTATATAAACAAGCTTCATCCTTGCAAGCACTGTTCTACACATGTTATACATTTAGTTGGCCGAAAGCAAGAATGTTACAAACAAATACAGTAAGTGACACATTGAGAGAAAGTCACTGCTTCAAGTTTTGCTGTTTGTGCCTGTTAATAATGACGAGTGTATATGTGTAACAGATGAATCAGATGAAACACTGTGTATTGTGGTACATGGTATGTGCTTGACTTATACAGTATAATAAGCCGAGTATATAACATCAGTGTTTGTAATTAAAGTAATTAATAATTAGGAACCATTACCTACATGTGTAATTTAGTCTTATTTAGCCAATAGCTGGTCATACAGTAATGTGTCAAATCGTATTAAGCCAATAATTTTTACCTTGGAGAAAATGTATTTTGTACAGATACAGTTGGTCCAATAGCAAGTAAGCTATAATGTGAATACTATGAGAAGTATAATATATATATATCTTATATATATATATATATCTTATCTATATATATCTATATATATATCTATATATATCTATCTATCTATCTATCCTATATATAAGTATAATATACAGTGTTGCGTATAAAGTGTTGGGTTGATAAAAAAAGATAGATGATAGATAGATAGATACAGTAGATAGATAGATAGATGGGAGGGGTTCTACTAAAGATAGATAGACAGAGATAGATAGATAGATAGATTAGAATAGAAGGTGTGAGGAATCGGCTCTGCGTTCTGTCCGGCGCGGGCGCGCTAATGCGCCGGCGCGTGACGCCGGCGACGGGCGCGAAGGCACCGGCGGCGGTCGCTGGCGCAAGGACGCAGGCGAAAACGCCCAAGACAGACGTGCTGGCGTCAGTACTGCGACGCCAGCGAAATGACGCCAGTTTGGCGCCAAAGTAGCAGTATTTAAACTTGATTCTGTCTGTGATGCATTGCCTGGTTATTAGGTTGTTTCAACTGAAATCCTAGCATGCTATACTTCTTGAATTCCTGTTATCGACCTCTGCTTCCACCTGGACTGTGATTCTTGCTGCCTGTCTCGACTTATTGGCCTGTCTATCGTTTACGGATCTCGCTGCCTGCCTTCTGACCTCGGACTTCCTGACTATGACTCTGCCTTATCCCTTGTACCTCGCCATCGTCTCACTGGCTACTCTCCACAACCCTGCTCCCTGTTCCACTCCAGGTTGGTAGCGGTTGTGTGAGGCGCTTGTGGGTTCATTATCTACCGCTCCTTCTACGACTGGATTATACTGGTAAGTCTGACAGAAGGGGAATGTCTATCTACAAATACCCGATTAATGCTATGGTAACAGTGAAACAAGAAAATGGTATTGAGCTGCATACACGCAACATTAAACTATTGCACAAAGAATTGCCTAGTTGTTGGGAATTGTTAAAGCATGCACAGTGATATTCAAGGGACCATATCTGACCCCAAGGTCTTTGTTTCAACACCATTTCACTAATTGTGTGTTTTATAACTCTAGATTTCACTCTTCTTTGTTAGTATTATTGCTATCTAGGGATTATGGTTTGTGTAATAGATCTCATTTAGTCCTAATTTAAAGCTCACATAATGCACATTATAGCCAATGAATGTAGCAAAGGAATGTATCAGCACCGAATATTGCTGGAAATCTGGATTGTGCAAAATTAAGGGTAATGTAACACAGGCTACTAATAGGTGAATTATTTGTAACTGCCTGCAAAAACTAATGTTTAATTTGTTCTATTGGGAATGCTACACTATAATCTTAATAACCAGTAAATAGACTTACTGTGATTTAAAAAGTTACATTGCTATCCTACAGACAGAATTCATTACCCAGAAGCACATCATCTATTTTACTAAGTTCAAAGCACAATTTCTTCTTTATTCTTCTGTTTGCCCATTGTTGACGCACTCACACAGTTGTAACCTGAATATAGCTATAAGCAGTTGGAAGAAATAATATAAGAATGGTGAAAGTAGCAAGGGAGAGGAATATATAAATACTGGAAGATAAGTATGTTGTGTACATTTTACAATGGGAGCGTTCAATTGCTGCATAAAAGGCTAGCCGTTCGAAAAATCTTTTATCCACCTTATTCTATGTTGCTGATGTTCTTTTTAAAGTATCCCAAGTTCACAGATAGGATGTAGTAAAATACATTCCTATGTCAATTAAATAATTGATAATGGAGATGTTCGTGGAGAGTACATCAGTACTAAGAGCAAATAGAGCTCCACTAAAGGCCCTCATCAGTGCTGTCACCCTAGGCACCAGACCCAACTGCACCCCCCAGCTTTCAGAGGTGACATTACACGCATGATAGGTGTTTGTCATTTTGTGACAAGCTTACATGTCACAAAAATGTGATGCAACAGCATCAAATGGAAGAATAATATGCCTACTAGCAGTCCTATTTTGTAGAATCGCCAATGTACAGCTTTAGTAGTATGGTAGTTCCAGCACATATATCTAGATGCAAATATATATAGAAAAAATAATATACATATAAGGACACATTAGTGAGCCTTAATTCAATACAATGTAGTGATAGTTATTCATACTACTGTAAGGACCCGTAGAGTAAATCCACGGTTTAAAGGGTTAAGGGCCCCTCCCCTGAGCCTCATGGCTTGAGATATGGGTTTTCTGCCTAAATTTTCCAGGGGCAGAGCCTTTGGATTGGTGCACATGGCTGATCCCAAAAGGAACCACAAGGTGGTGCAGTGCAAACTTATAAAAGATAATGCCATGTGCTCTGTCAGCCATTGCAGTTCAGATTACAGTTCAGGTTACAGTGACTGCTGCAGATATTTGTTTCACTTGGGATAGAGTGACAACACCGGCAAAATGTAGGCCTTTAATGGAGTAGGATAGGCCTGCCAAAGGCTGGGCAGGATCCTCCAGTGCCTAGATAACAAGGAGGTGTCAGGATTGGACTTGCATAGGTTCCCATGGGAGTAGGTCATTTTATATGATGTGAATGTGTTTTACTTCCCCTTTAATAGTACACTTGTTTTATATAAAGTTATATTGTTATATAATAAAGTGTGTGGGTGATTTGTTTCCTAATGGGAATATCCTCAGGAGTATTCGAGGACCCCATTAGCTGGAGGCACTGCCAGAGAAGAGTTTTCCCAGTACCTTTCAACTTGCAAAAGGGAACTCAGGACCCGAGTTGGTAAGCTGGTACAACCTTGGCACCAGGGGGGTCGCCAAGAGGGTGTTACACTACATTGCGCATTGTACACCATACTCAATTACCCCTTAGTGACAGTTGGCACAGATCATATATTTTCGATGTGTTAAGGCAAAAAGGGTGCTGGCTTTTACAAAGGAGTCCTGCTGGCAGACATGTATATCATTGAAAAGCAGACACTAGCTCATTAATGAAACTATCTAAATCTGTTCAATTAGGAAAGCAGTATCTTAAAAATGCTGCATTCAGTAGAGTTGTCAGAGCTGCAAAAAGGGATTTAAAAGAGTACAGAGATAGTAGCCTTAAGAACAGCATTTATTTTCAACTTCAACCCTTCACAAAACCTGCAGCTTATCAAGATTTCACCTTCACTAAATGGATACTGGCAAGATACCAAGCAGAAGTATCTTAATTAAAATATAGCCCAATAAAGTCAAGTCCTGTCTCTTTGCAAGAGAACGTACTTCAACTGTCTTTTAAATTGAACTCCACAGAATATTTTAGTCTTCGATGCTTCTCATAAATAAGTAAGACTCTTCAACTCTCACCTTTAAAATAGTGTTTATAATTGTTACTAATATAACAGGTGTCATAGCTGTACTGTATCATCTTTTTTTTTTAGCTGAAAAGTACTACAATACTAGTGAAGCTTTGAATCGTTCCAATAAAACCATAGAATTACCATGCCAAACGGTAGCCTATTATTGAAGATGTAGAAATGCTAATCTGTGAATATGATCTGAATATGATTTAACCTTATTAGCTATGGTGTATGAGCCCATATTTAAAATTATATTTATAATTGTTCTGAGAATGATGAGCCCACATGGTGGTCCTGTACACAGATTCTCCAAACAATGCTCAGCTACAATTGGACATTTTACAATTCCTACTAATATAGTTCTGCTTTTCAGTTTAGTAGCTCTGGGATGGGATGTCCCTTTCATGTAATTTGTTTGTTCAGCCAGCTTCTACTGGATGCTTACCAGTTGCTATACTGTACCTATACTACAACTGTGAGTTAATAACATTGGGAGGCCTATTTGTCAAAAGTAACATTTTAGTTGTTTATTTGTCAACAGTCATTTTAGTGATTTTTAAATAAATAAATAAACTCACTTTGTCTAAAATCACAAATGTCATGGAATTTATTAAAAGATCTGAATTTAAAAAGCACTAGCGACAAAAAGAGCCTGAATTGATTAAAAATGACCCAATAGGATCAGCACAACTCCCACTAACAGCACATATCAGTAATAAGGCAGTGATTAATGCTTGTTATTACAGAAATACCCATAGTATGTTACTTAATATCCTATATGCTCTATTGCACATTATGGTTAATATTATTAAAAAACCCTGATCACAGCATGTTTACCAGTGTGTACAGTTTGATAAGGCGTGCCACATTCTGGTGTGTAGTTCATGTGTAATGCAAACCTATTGGTGGGAACTCATGGAGATTAGAGCACTGAAAGCATGTCCACAATGAACCCATGAATAGTGATGGGCGAATTTATTTGCCAGGCGCGAATTTGCGGCGAATTTGCACGATTCGCCGCCAGCGAATAAATTCACGAAACGCCAGCGAATAAATTTGTGAAACGCCAGCGAATAAATTCGCGAAACGCCAGCGAATAAATTCGCGAAACGCCAGCGAAAATTCCTGAAAAAATTTGCCGGTGTCAAAAAAATTTTTTGCAGGCGTTGAAAAAACGGGTGCCGGCATCAAAAACGGGCGCCGGCGTCAAAAACGAGACGACGGCGCCGTTTCGCAAATTTCGCCCATCACTACCCATGAACCATTTTGCTGTGTATCACTGAAATGAGCATGGCATGGCCTCAGTAAGGTATTATCTCAATACTGTAGTTTAATACACTGAGTAAAACTATTTCCTTAGAAGCTCTGTAAAAATGATCAGGAGTTTCATCTTGTCAGCTCTAATCTACAAAAATGCCCCAAAATTCAATGGGAGGTGGATATTCTAAATGTTGATGTTAGTCTCCTTGAAGACTTGGAATTACATTTATGCATGATTTAATTGCCTTGACCCTATGTGATTTATAATATATGTTTGAATTTCTTTGCAAGAAATCTATTAAAAAACCCAAACATGCAATAAAGCATAACATGACCTCAAAAATAACACTGGTGCAGAAATTGCATTAGTTTGGTACAACCACATTTTCTAAATATTTGCTCCACATCTTAATAGTGTTGTGTTAGCAAGTAACAGGTGAACATTTAGAAGGAGAAGGCAGGGCATTTGTCTTGCATGGTTCTATACTAATCTCTTCCTAAATTTCCTCTTCTTCCTAAATGTAATTCACTATCACTACTACACTGGAAGATTCATCTCTTCCTTGAACCTTGAATGTTTTAAAATGTAATTGTTGTAGTTCAAGAGACCAGCTAGGCACATATTTTAATTTAACTCTAAAAGTTAAAGACTTCTTAAAGTGTTTATAGATTTTGAAATATTTGTTTCAAACGTTGGTTGGCTCTAGGGATGTAGCGAACTGCCGATTTGGTGTTCGCGAACGCCGTTCGCGAACACCGGCAAAAAATGCGAACGTTCGCGAACAGTTCGCGAACTTCGAACACCCGCTAAAATCGTTCGATTCGAACGATCGAAGGATTTTAATCGTTCGATCGAAGGATTTTCATTCGAATCGAACGATCGAAGCCATTCGATCGAATGATTTTCATTCGATCGAATGCTTACAATCGTTCGAACGAATGGAAATCGTTCGATTTTTAGCGGTCGAAGGAATTCGAATGGTCGAATGGTCGAACGATCGAACGCGAACTCAAAATGCGAACGTTCCCAAACGTTCGCGAACATTCGGCGGACGCGAACGGTCGAAGTTCGCGCGAACTAGTTCGCGGGCGAACAGTTCGCTACATCCCTAATTGGCTCAGCCAATGAATAAAAATGATTCTGGATGCAGTGCATATTAAAGCTAAATGGTTTGTGGTTTCAGTCCAACACACACACAGACAATTAGGGTAACACTACTATCACAACTGGCATGTTAACTGTTAGCCATAGAATAGAGGCCAAATATTTAATTGGGATGGAAAATAGAACTTCTCACTGATGTGTACTTTTCTAAATTAGGTTCATGGTACATTTCAGGGTCAGTAAATTTACTTAGTCTTTGATTTGTTCAGTGCAGCAGTGAAAATGAAGTTGCTTATGCTAGAGTTTACAAGTACTCTTTGAAATAAATATAACATAAATAGAGTACATTGACCAGCAACGCTAAGCAAAATTCAGGCTCTCACTGTATTGTAAAATTAGAGGTAGATTTCCTTCAGTATAGGCAAACAAGTAATTATTAGGCCCTTATATCTAAGGTCAGTCTTTATGCCTGATATAATAAGTACCAATAATATGTACCATAATGACAGAAAACAATAAATCACTACCTCGCCAAAAGTGGAACCAAATTTTCTATACTAGTTACAATCTTGTTCTTGTCATCCATCTGAAATAATGCAATAAGACAAAATCAGACTTTAACAAGGCACAGGCTGGCCTGATTGTCATAAGACACTTGCAAGACTAAACTGGATTAGGTATTTGCAGGGCAAGGCTGGAGCAAAAGGGTAGGTTTGATCAATAGCAAAATTGCAGAATAGATGTGATGCCTCGGTACTACAAGACTGAAGCACTGTCAGTGGCCTTATGGTTCCTGTAGCAGAGGAGTCCGGTCCAAGGAGGAAGCACTCAGCTGGAAGTCCAATTCACGGTAGCCAAAGGGTTAAAGAGAAAGCGTAGTCAGGATATAGGCAAGAGTTCAATAGGTAGGTAGCTAAGGACCATAGTCAGAGTCTAAGTGAAGGGTCAAAAGTCCAGTAATCAAGCTAATATAAATTTAGAAGCACCCAGGAACACAAGTAGTAAAATCCTATAATCAGGCATTGAACACATGACTTTGGCGTCTCTTTATTTTGAATTTTGGCTCAATGACATCACGCTCACCATATGTCTCAATGATGTCACTACTTGGCGATGGGTGCTGCCATCTTGCCTATGAAGCAGACCGCTCTGCAATGGAGCGCTCCTGACATGCACACACAGTTTAGACTAGAGCATTTGAGGCTGGGCAGTGTTATAAAGCAGGGTGAGTAATAAAGCAACACTTCCTAGCTGACAGGAGAGAAGTAGAAATCAAACTCATCACGATTAAGAATATGGAAGGAACAGAAGAAGTAACAAGCAACGCCTCTGAGGAAATATTGCCTTTCTAAAGGGGGCTAAGTGGCATTGTAATTTAACATATGTCATATTTGTCTTGGGGCACCTTTTGAGGAAATAAATCATTTGAGAATCACGGGCTTGCCAGCTGAACTTTATTTTAACAGTATCATTACAAAAACACCAGTGGATCAATCTGAAGTTTAGTAATTTGACAGATATACACCTGTGGCTACAGGAAAAAAAACATGGCTCAGACTGTAATTGACTGCACTGTTTTATGGCCTGGATCCAGACAGTGACCTGGCAACAGACAGAAATGTATTTTATACATCTGTGATCACTTATGTCACTCCAAACAATTTGTGGCTTCTACAGTTACAGTCAATAAAAGTCTAACAAGTTCCATAAATATTATTATGAGTATGAGATCCCATATCCAGAAACCCATTATCCTGAAAGCTGTGATGGGAAAACCGTCTCCCATAGAGTCCATTTTAAAGGAACTATCAACCAAAAAACAATGTTTTGTCTAATGAAAGAAAACACAATGATATGAACTTTAAATTATGAATTTATTAAAAAATTGTTAATGCTTTAAAAGTTATTTGTAAATGTATTCGCTATGGAAAGCAGCATTTGCTTAACTCCTGGTCGTATGCAAAAGCCAATCTGCTCCAGCAAGTCAGGTCTGTCAGTCCCTTGGCTTGTGTTATTCTGTTTCAAATACCAGAGTCACCAGGGCAGAGAATAGAAAGGGACAGACAAATTCTGCTTTCAATAGAAATACATATACTGTACAAATAACTTAAAAATAGTGATGGGTGAATTTAGTTGGCAGGCATGTATTTGCCATGAATTCCTGCATTTCGCCATCTGCAAATGTTTTTGCCAAACAGCAGCGAAAATTTGCCACGACAAAAAAAATGTTGCACGTCAAAATTTTTCTGACACCCCCTTCACTTTAATGCATTTGAACAAAAAAGTCTTGCGTTAAAAAATTTGTGTCAAAATTGTAGCGTTTTATTATTTTGACGCCATTGGCATCAATGTGTTAACCAAATTTTTCGCTGTTGCTTAGAATTATGTATTATTTTATTAGGCATGTCCTTTAAGCAAACAATTCTATTTTTTAATGATTTTTTTTTCTCTGTAATAATAAAACAGTTAAACTTTGTTTGAACTTCAATCTAACTAAGCTGCATGAATCCATATTGGTGGCAAAACAATCCTACTGGGTTTATTCAATGTGAGGGTGATCTAAGTTATGGAAAGATCCAATATCATGAATGATATGGAAATCCCCAGATTCCAAGCATTCTGGATAATATATCCTATACCTGAAGCTGCATTTCTGTGACCTTGTAATAGTCTTTATAAACATTTCCTTATAATAATGCTCCTTATTTCATAAGGCAGAAGCATGGCCACCTTTTACCGTTTCTTGGACTGCAGACTATTTTGCGTATTTGATAGTTGCTTATTATATTTGATTTAAGCTAAATTTCCAGTGAAGGTTGAGGTGCCCATTCAATACTTCCTGGTGCTTCTGATAATTATCATATTATCAGTACTGTCTTCCTTAGGATGGAACAAAGGACATAAGAAGAGAGAATACAGTCTACCGAAGAAACTTCTCAGATACAGATAATGATCTCTTTAGTTTTAATGTATAGCTTTCTAGCATATAGATTTTCTCTCTAAACTGCAAAATACTCACTTGAATTACTTTGCAGGTCCTAATATTTTAGTGTACGGTATATAATTGTTCTCTGCTTTGTTTTGTTTCATTGTGCTTCTCTGAACAATTAACATGCATAGTTCATAGACTGAATGTACTATGCAAGATTTGCTTTCCGCTAAACAATTTAATATGATTTTATTCTGCACAGTAGTGAATCTAGCAGATAATTGCACTAATTAAATTTGATTTTTTTTTTAAAGCTAACCACACTGTGTATCAACTCAAGCTATTAGTGGCTACATTTGTAGGTTTTTATTTTGTTGTTTGCGGTAAGAAATAACTATTAGTTGGAAGAAAATATTTGTACTTTGAAATCCTTAAACACTTGTTTAAATTTGTTTTTAATAGCAAAGCAGTTACCACAACAAAATGTACTATAACAAAATGTGTGTACATTTCCCAGTCAGTCAAATAACTAAAATCCTATTTTGACACCACATGTATTATAAGATGTATATCATTGATATCTTACTATTCACCAGTACTGTATACCCTCTGCTAAATGAAAGGGTACTGGGAATTTCTATCAGTGGCGGTACCTCCACCTAGTGGGATACACCCGTCGGTGACCCCAATAGGAAACAATAATAAACCACACCATTGCAGTAAAACAGATAAAACTTTATATAATTGGCATATGTATATATGTAAAGAAAAACACAATAAAATATCAATAATACCCCTACCCATGGGATTCTGTGTGGTAGTCCAACTCTGGCACAGTCCTTAACAGGCAAAGTCCCACACTCCACACCAGGTGGATAAAGACACAGTCACATTCCCTTTCTCTCAAGAGATCTTAACATTCTTCAGGTAGACTAACTGCCCAAATACCTCTACTGTTGGATAGAGGTACTTGCTCCCACATAGCAGGCACATGGACAACACCTGTCCATCCTCAATCCTCAAGCTGGGCTCCCAAGCTTTCCAAGTCGAGTACACAAAGCTTACTTTAATCTTCAGGGCACAGCTCCCAGCACTATAAGTAGTGTGAGCACAACAAAGCCCCGTTTACTGGCATCCACCCACAGGCAGCTTCTGTCACAGTCTCTTGGTTGCCTCTGAGCTCTAAACCATCCATGGTTGATCTCACCAGGCTTGGGGCCCATACCCCAAGCCCTCAGCGGTCCTCTCAAACTCCTCAGACCTTACATCTGGCTTGAGTGAAAATGTAAAGAAGAAACCAAGCACATGGCAGCTCAGTTTTTCAGTAACACCTTCTGGACAAGTCTGGAATATGCCACTGCACATGGGACAAAGGACTCACTCCCCCTTCCTTATCCAATTTAGGTCTAACACTTAGCTGGCCACAGTTGTGGATTTCCCTTAACCCTATGGGCCTCTACATTGTAGTAAAAAAAACAACAACAGTTTAATAAGTTTAAAACAGGTAACCAAGTTGCATAACATCATCAATGCTCCAATTTTATTATGCATAAAATATGTGAATTTATTGTATGGTTATAATTTGTTTCATTCCATTTGTAAGCAACAGTGACATATATAAACAAGGTTCTTTGCAGAATTATGATCTCAGGAGTCCCTTGCTGTTACCTGATTTCACCAATCTTTTATCTGGATTATATTTTATATAGAGTTTGTTAGATTATACTGTATTTATACAGTATATATGAAAGTATGGGATCCTTTATATGGAAATCTGTTATTCAGAAACCTCCAAATTACAGGAAGGCCATTTAAAGAGCACTCTGGTGGACTAGTGGACCAGCGGGGATGCCCCCTGCGCCTCTGGCGGGGACGCCCGCTGCATGGTGTTTCCTCTTTGGCCATTCATGCCAGTCTGTCCTAGGGCACGTGTGGTGCGCGCTTCCTGGTTTAAAGTATGCAACGTTGCCAGTCTCATGACATCATCATGCCGTGGCACAAGATTTAAAGGTATTTAAAGAGGCTTTGAGTTCAAACTCATTGCCCATTGTTAGGTCTAAACTCGTGTTAGTATCTGGGTGTGCTTATTATATCTGTTTGATTCCGGTTTTGATCCTGCCTGTCTGACTATCCTGAAACTCTGTAATCCTGACCCTTGCCTGTCTAACCATTCTGAACTTCACTGATCCTGACCTAAACCTGTCTGACAATTCTGATCTCTCCTGGTTTTTGACCCTTGCCTGCTCGACTACTCTTTTGAACTCCTCCTGTACCGACCCCTGCCTGATTGACCTTGCTTGAACTCTGCGAGTATCGACCACTGCCTGTCTGACCCTGCTCGAACTCTGCTCGCACTGACCCCGGCCTGCCTGACTATGCTTTGTCTACTCCTTGAACTGTACCTTCCGTCCAAAACCTTGCTAACGACCATGCCCCTTTGCTCCTTCAGAACATTTGCTTGGCTCCTCTCTTATTAGGACCTGGCAGCATCCAATTAGCTGAGGGCTCCTCCTGAAGTGAAAAGCAGCTGTTAAAGGCAGAAGCAAGAGCCGAGACCAGGGAGCCTAGCATTGGTTCTGGATTTAGGGCGCCAATCGTGACAGGCCATTTCCCATAGACTCCATTTTAATCAAGTAATTACATTTTTTTTTAATTATTTTATTTTCAGTAATAATAAAACGGTGTCCTGTACTTGATCCTAACTAAGATATAATTAATCATGATTGGTTGCAAAACAATCCTATTGGGTTTAATTTATATTTAAACATTTTAGTAGACTTAGGGCTCTTACACATGAGCGTTCTGACCTGCGCTCCCCTGCGTTCCGTTTTTTGGCGTTCAGCCGCAGGGGAGCGCAGGAATAGACGCAAGTCATTATTTGAAATGGGGCTGTACTCACTCAGGCGCGTGTAGGCGCCAAACGCAGGAAAAATGCAGCATGTTGCGTCTGAACCTGCGTTCGGCGCCTACACGCGCCTGAGTGAGTACAGCCCCATTTCAAATAATGACTTGCGTCTATTCCTGCGCTCCCCTGCGGCTGAACACCAAAAAATGGAACGCAGGGGAGCGCAGGTCAGAACGCTCATGTGTAAGAGCCCTAAAGGTAAGGTGATCCAAATAACAGAAAGACTCTTGATCTGGGAAACCCCAAGTCCCAAGCATTCTGGATAACAGATCCCATACCTGTATATATTGAAAAGCACATCTGTGCCTATATATTTATAAACACAGCACATCATTTTATTGGCAGTATTTCTTAATGGTGTTATGGTCATAAGCTTTTAAAGTTTGTTTAGAAAGTGTACTTTTATGCTTGCTGCCCTTTGTTTAAGACAGAACCCACAAATGCAGTTCTCCAATGCACAGCCCAGCTATAAAATGATCATTAGGCCTAATAAAGGAAGATTTGAGCTTTTAATCAATAGTGCTTCAAACAGCTTTGTGAGAACTCAGGGAGAAAGATGCCTGCAACTAATGAGCTGGATCTTCTGCAAAGGAAAAAATGGTCATCACAATAGTCATTACAATTAAGACAGAATCATTCAGGTCTGTGAGATCCATACATAAACCACAACCATAAAACGGGTTAATTGTTGAACAAAAGCAAAAAGTAATCTAAGACTGTGAAAGCACATATTATACTTATTATACTATATAACACAATATTGGACAAGGCATATACTTACTAGGTTTTAATACTCTATAATACTAATAGTATTGAGGAGTTAAGAAAGTCTATAACATATTCCTGTTGTAAAAAGATATTCTTTAGAAAAAATCATTTACTGGGATATATAATCATGCTAAAGTAACTATGCCAATTTTTAAGAATACTGTGGGCTTATACAATATGACATGTGAAGTACCAGTAATGTGATTAACATTTAATTTTCTGTAGGTGGTGTGGCTCCTCGTGCATCCTAATTAGCACTTTCTGATTGATTTTTTTTCTTCAAAATGAGAATGTCAACTAGCATTGTTAAATCATAACTGAAATAGAATAGAGCTGTGTATTTATATGATGTAACAGAAGGTATTGAAAAATTATGACAACTTTACCTCTTTTATTGGCCAGTATGTGTGTGTAATTTGTATGTTTGATGTACAGCACTATAATGTAAAGATTACATTGTGCTCTACTTTTTAGGGTCACAATAAAAAAATCCCTTTTTTGTTCCTATAAAAACAGGAATAACCTTTCTGGGGAATATAACTTACTAAGATTTTGCCCACACACTGCCTACATTTCCCTCCATTCCAACCAGCATGCCCTTAAAGGGGGCTGGCTATGATGTATTATATATGATGTTATATATATATATATTGTGGTAGATTGACACAATGAATGGTTTAAATTGTGTGTTTTGCCTTTAATTTCTCCCCTGTAAGAGTTGAAAGCTGCAAGAGAGATGTGTCTCAACAAATAATGGTTTCTCTGTTTAAAGGATGTTGCTGGCTGGCCCTGGAAGCTACAGTGTTCGGGAAGGAACAGGAATTCCATTCCAGTGGTCCAGTTCAGATGTTGGAGCTCGCTTTCCACAGGAAGGTTGTCCTGTGGAAAACTATTTAATCATAGTTAAGTGTGGGAAGGTCTCTCAGAGCAGGCCACAGAACAGGAAGGTCTGTCTTAAGAACTCCCAAAGGGACTGGGGGTGCTGCCTGTCAATGCAAGGAGCAGAGGGAGACGTTACCAGGTGATTGAGTCTAAAGTGATTAAGGTGCTGCCAGAAGGTGAGCCAGGCCTGAAGCTGGTGAGTTGATATCCCAGGAGGGGAGAGTAAAAGGGCTCAGTGAGAAGCCTGAGTGTGAAAACCAACCTGTATGGTGCCAGTGTGGGGAAAAGTCTTGATTGTGTGCTGTTAAAGTGACTTGACTGTGAAAGGCCAGGAGTAAAGAGAATGCGAGGGGGGACCTTATATTTACCTATCATCTCACTCACTGTCTGCGACCTTGCCCCACCTCTCTCCCAATAAAACAGAAAACACCACATTTTGTTGGATAATGATGGCTTCTTTATTTGGCATATATCTGTAGTAATAATTAACCGTTTTCAAAAACATTTTAACATTCATAACATTCCATATCAATTATTTTTTAACCTGTCCTGATTCCCTTGCTCCCACTCTCTCCTTATATTTCCCCAACCCATGCCTGCTCTTAACCTATTACCACTTCCTGTAACCCCTTGTAACAAGTTACCATGGTGGTCTAGTGGGAGGGGGTCGGTGGGGACGCCCGACACGAGCCGCGTCCTCTTCTTCCACAGAAAAGGGTGCTTAGCATTGGTTCTGAATTTAGGGTGCCGACCGTGACACCCCTTCCTTTTTCTCTCCCCCTTGCCTTCCAGTCATGCCCATTTTCTGCCCATACAAGCTCCAATGTCACTTTATGTTGGAAGGGTTTTCCTAAATAAACCTGTGTATTGCCTAATGTAGGGATTTGTAGAATAGCCACCCCTAGTATTTTGTGCAGGCAGTCCCTCCATGTTATGGACACCTAAATGGGTCCTAAAATACAGTTGGGAGGGGTACTGTTGACTCTTGCTGTTGCCCATAGTGACCAGCAGAGGGCTGGGCTAGAGTATAAAAGGCTATGAAGGCAGACTTCAGTGTCCATCTTGTGCTGGCTCTAGCCTGTGCAGGAGGCAGAGCTCGAGTTGGAACCTAGACAGGTCAGGTCTAGTAAGAATAGGCTACTCACACTTATAGATCACTCTAGGAGTGATAGTCAGTCAGTTTATTTAGCTGAGCAGTCTGAGGCTCCTACGAGGATTGTAGTGGGATTAAGATCCCAGGGTACTCATTGCCCAGAAGTAGGGACTAAGTGTACAGACCTAGGGTAGATAGATTCCCCTCAGGTTCCACTTAGGGAAAAGGCTGAAAGCTGGGTGTACCTCCTCAAAGCTGCATGTATTGTTCCTATCTCTGAGGAGAATCATACTGACCAAAGGTGTTGTGAGTACTGCCTATTCAATGTATTGTATCTATTCAGATGCATTGCTCTGATTTATGTACACTCCACTGAGGATTGTATACTGTGCTCAATAAATCTGTTATTTGGTTAAGTTATAAGAACCACTGGCGCCCAATTCTTTGCACCCTGATTACAGTTACAGTTGCACTACACCCTGCTTCCACCTCAATGCGAAGGCTCACTCCCTAAGATTTAAGGTCTCATCCGGAGTATATGTAATAGGAGTGAAGCCCATAGTAGAGTTAGGTGCACTCAATTTACTATAGCGCTACACTGTCTTTATGCTTCTGATCCTCTGCTAACCTGTCTGCTAATTTCCCCCAAGAATTAAGTGTACAGGCAGCCAGCTTGTAACAATATATATACTTGACATGTTTCTCTCCTCAAAAGTGTTTAGTAATGTAAAATGGACAAACAATTCTGATTATAATGTTATTGTTCAATTTTAGTAATCCAACAAAAAATACTTTTAAATTAAACTGTTTCTTTTTTTAATGATAGTTTTAGTATCTGAGGTATTTTAACAAATGTTGATGCCTTTTAGGCAGCTCATCTATGTCATCATATCTTGTCACTTGATGAATGTTTAATGGAAACTGATTTCTATATAAGGATAGGTTTGGCGAAGAAAACGTATAGCAAAAAAGTAAACACATACTATTATCTGGTTAGTTTATGTTGCAGATATATTGTGTCAATCTAAACATATACTGATCTTAAAACTCTGCCTTAAATAAGGCAAGTGCCATTCCAAAGTAAGATTTTAACAAAGAAACAACTATAGCAAAGCTGTACTACTCAGTAAATAAAGTGAAAACATTTCCCAGCTAAGCAAGACATAAATAAACTTCCAACAAACCCCAAAACACATTATGAACACTGAACTGTAGAAAAGTAAAAAAGGTGCAGAGTTTTGTAAAAGACTATTGTAGGTTTCTCATGGTTGATCTGGTATTGATCTGGTATTGATCTGGTTTTGTTTACTATAATTCTCTCTTTCACTCTGCTAAATTGTTCAGCTAAATGCTTTCCTGTATAGCACTAATGTAAACAATAGGATGACTATGTCTACTCAGTGGAGATTTATTATTGAATGGTCCTTGTAGAAAAAAGGGTGAACAAAAAAATGTTAAAAACTAGATCATGTTTGTATAGTGACATATTTCTTTATTCAGTGTCCTAGAAAAATGTATAGGTACTGATATACTCTACTGTTAAGCTGTCACACACACTGGCTGGGAAATGCCTGATTCTGCCACTTCAGACTTTGATATTTATGGCAATTCCCTGTCACTGCACACATGGGGCTTATCTAAAAATGCTTTAATGTGTGTTTTCAGACCAAAATCCTTCCATTTTTAAGTCCCAGATTACTGCCCTAAAGGATACTGTCATGGGAAAAAACATCATTTAATAGCGCTGCTCCAGCAGAATTCTGCACTGAAATCCAATTCTCAAAAGAGCAAACAGATTTTGAAATCTGACATGGTGCTAGACATATTGTCTAGCTGCCCCAGTCATGTGACTTGGTGCATTACAGAAGTTACAGAAGAAGCTACTTAGAGGTCACTCACAATGAAAGTGTGTAAAAAATGTCTTTGTATCCAAATGTACTGTACTCTACTGGTACAGGTAAATCTTACTGGAGAATTCCATATTCCCTCTGTAATTATGCTTGGGCTTTCTAATAGTGATGGACGAATTTATTAGGCAGGCGCAAATTCACTGCAAATTTGCTTATTTTGCTGGCGGCGAATACATTCGCAAATTTGCAGCAAAGATTCACCGTCGTCTAAGCAATTTTGACGCTGGTGACGGTTTCAAAACCACGTCAAAACTGCACAAACTGCGTCAAAATCGCTAGGGGGAGAAAAAGAGTATACTTTTGAGTAGATTTCCATTTCTATAAGCAGAATAACTGAGCACCTTATTGTTGACCACTTAGTCCTGTCCTGTTGGACTAGCTCTACAGTATATTCAACAATAATAATACATTAATACAATACAAAAATTAAACCACTGCATATATATTTTTATGTGTAGATTGATGTTAAGTTAAAGATGTAAGCATTGTAAATGTTATAATATTTCTATGGATTGAAAGGATATGAAATTGGTGATGCACCAAACATGTCCTATGCTGTTTTATTACAAAACTGTTGAATATCTTTAGAATAAAAAAATAATTTCTTTCCATTTTCCCAGTTAGAAATACGTTGTTACCCTATCTTTCTTATCTTTCTTTGATCAAATAGAAAATCTAAGGTTAAGATTAATAGATGAAAAAAAATATTTACATTTTTATTTTTCAAAAGGATTACTGTTTGCATAAATTGATAAAACAGATACTTGAAAAGACAACATGTAGCACCTGCCTAAGGCAAATATAGCAAGCGTACTGCACATTGTGTCAGTTCAGATTTCTAGTGCAAGCCCACACTCCTAGTGCTGCCTTTAGATGACATCCTATTTTACAAATCAAATGTGAAAGCTAAAGTGAGTTACACTGAAAAGGTGACAACACCAATGTCTTCTATTTATATATGCCTTATAAAGATCGTAATGCCTCTAGTTACAATTTCTTTACACTTCATATCCAGATTATCTAAATAATGTTTTGATCGGTTTTAATGCAAGAAAACAGGTATAATTTGTGGCTTTTGGAATTTGACCAACTAACGTTAGCATTCATACATACTGTAGGTAAACACAAATAAAGCAAAAAACTTTGCAGATACTGTACTGTGGGGCTTATTTACTCTCACAGAAGCACATTTCACTAGTAAAAGTTATTCCTAGCAGCCAATCACATCTTTTTCTTTTACTGTTTTACTTGTAGTTATGCTATGAAAATTATCTGCTAATTAGAAGTTGCGTCCAGTGTTCCGAATGCTTGTGAAGTTGCACTAGCGATAATACGATAAGAAGTTCGAAGTTACGCTAGCGATGCCTAATTAGCATACAGCGTGAAGTTAAAGTATATGGACGTATATGTTGCAGTAACTACATTACCCTACAAAAGGCCAGGGAACCTTAATATAATAAAATAGAGTTGTTATATTGCCCTACACATGTGCCCACTATATAGTTTAGGTGCCATATGTTAGGAAATGTAGGGGGG
Organism: Xenopus laevis; assembly: GCF_017654675.1. Classification (NCBI taxonomy): domain Eukaryota; kingdom Metazoa; phylum Chordata; class Amphibia; order Anura; family Pipidae; genus Xenopus; species Xenopus laevis. The sequence goes on from NC_054386.1 coordinate 69,212,277, forward strand.
AAGGAGTTAATCGAAAAAAAATTTAAAATCTTTTTCAGCCTATCACCCTGTAAAAAGTAAAGACGCCAGCGTTTTTTGGGACTTAGAAAAATCTTCAACTTTTTTTTGAGGAACTCCTATCTACTCTATTGCACTTCACCTGGTCTGAGGTGGCAAAGGCAAGTCTTGCGCAAGAGGTAACATTTAGTGATGGGCAGGCACGAATTTGCGGTGAATTTGCCCGTTTCGCACCAGTGAATAAGTTCGCAAATTTGCTGCAAAAATTCATTGGTTTTGATGCCAGCGTCAAAGTTTTTTGCCGCAGATGACAGCGACGATAAATGGATGTCAATTGTCTGTAATGGGCGCCGGTGCCCATTTTGACGCCGGCGAATTGTCGCAGGCATCAAAATCGCAGTTTTGCAAATTTTTCGCCAGTTTCGCGAATTTTGTGGGAAATTTGTGGCGAAGCAAAATGGGACAAATTTGGCCATCACTAGTAACGTTCAGTAAAATCTTAGTGGATTTGCGTCCATATGTCCATTCGCAAGAGCGAAAATTCACCTGCCGTTAGAGTGCGCAGTAGCGCTAGAGTCTATCTCCTTCACTAGCAAATTTATGCCAGCTCCCATTATTCAAGCTGGTGAATTTTCGCCAGTGTTAGTCACTTCGCCCTTTAGTAAATTAGCCCCTAAATGTCTTCACAAAATTCTTTTTGGGTCAGGCTTTTTGTTGCCGAAAAAGCTGTGGAAAAAAGGATGAATTTTCCAGGATTTATTATGCGACAAAACTGAGACAATTAAGAATCCAAAAATAGTCCACCTAAAACTTTTTAAAACCATGTCCCTTTGACAATCTTTCTTTGATTTGTGTTTTTTGAGGTTTTCGGGTGTTTTGACGCTTGCTTTTGTGCGACAGTACAAAAAAGTTGTAACTATCATGCAACAAGTTGTAAAAGTTTTCTCAACTTTTCTATGACTTTTTTTCATTTGTGCTTTTTCAGTTCTATTTTTTGATAAATGACTGACATTCATGGAAATGAGTATATTTGTGCTTTCAAAAACCTCAAAAACCACAAAAATTCGACCTTTTTTCTAAATATGCCTTCATGTGACTGACCCCCTGGAGAGTGTCTGCAAATGTCAATTTGTAAATATTGGACAGAGATATTAAATATGCATTTATCATTAAGGGGCAGATTTATCAAAGGTTGAATTTCGAAGTGAAATATACTTTGAAATTTGACCATCGAATGGCTATACTTCGACTTCGAATATCGAAGTCAAAGTTTTTTGACCATTTTGCGGTCAAAGTAAAATCGTTCGATCGATTTTACTTCGACTACAAAAAACTTAGAAAAATGCATTAGAAGGTCCCCATAGGCTAACATAGCACTTCGGCAGGTTTAATTTGGCGAAGTATTGAAGTCGAAGTTTTTTTAAAGTGACAGTACATCGAATATCGAATATTCGAACTATTTTAATTTGAATCGAATTCAAAGTCGTAGTTTCCTATTCGATGGTCAAAGTATTCAAAAAATTACTTTGAATTTAGATTTTTTTTTTACTTCGAAAATTCCCTCGAATTCACTGCCCATAAAAGTGTATCAGAAATGTAAGTAAATAAAAATAGAGTTTTAATTAACAGCAAGTTCTCAAGAACATTTTCAAATGCTTCATTGTTTAGTAGATTGACTTTGAGGCAGCATAGGTACAATTAAAGGGCTATAGTTAATGAGCATGTAAGTTCCTACTTAGATCTCCAGAAGTTTATTAAATTAATGATCTCCTCCTTGACTTTTACATGTTCTCAATGTACTATACTTTCTCAAATGGACAATGCCTTCTTTCCCCTTATATGCAATGAAACACTTTTATCAAACATCTTCCCTTCTTTTTACCAAGTGTTTTTTTGCTTGTCCGATATCTATAACAATGTCTCTCTTTGACACTCTTTACTCTCATACTGTACCTTCTTGGTTCAATGTGGACAGTCCTCACAAGTGCAATCCCCACAAAAGATACTAGTCATTGTTGTGTGATTATCCATCTTACTGCTTGATCAATGTCTCTATATCCACACAGGGCACCAACTGGTGTACACATTCTTCATATATTTGAAATCCAGGATATAATCTATCACAGGATCCTATAGAGTCTACATATTTTTAAGTGTCCCTGTTCATGACCAATTATAGTCTTTACTGTTGGACCCTAGAAATAGAGTAGCACAGAGCATAACTGCAGATGATCCAAATCCAGTTAAAACAACATACAGTCGAGGTGCAAGTGCAAGAAAATTAAGGGATGCAACATTGAATTCAGGGAATAGCTGCACTCCTTGCACAATAGTAATGATGCTGTTTATGTAAGAGTTAAGGGGTGAGATGGAGGATGCCAACCCTTATAGATACAGCAATACAGAACAGATGCAACACTGTATTCATCAGAAAACAGAAAAGAGAAGACCCTTGTCCTCCATTCTATGGGTGCTTGTGGTGGACAGGGTACAAAATTTGAAAAACATGACAACTTGCAACTTTTAACCCTCCCCCACCATTTGTAAATGAGCCCTAAATGTTTAATAGGTAACATAAAAATACAACAGTTAAGTAAAATAACTACTACATAAAATAGTTCAGTTGTTTGTTATCTAATATCTATATTGAGCCTATGCACACTATTCCTTATTTTTTTTGTATGCTCTCCTAGATACTGGTTAATCAAATCTTAACTGTAACTCGTATGGCAATAACAACCAATTAGAAGTCCCCTAACATCCCTCCTATACAGGAGATAATCAAAAGAGTCAATACCAACAGAGCATTTGAAGCAAATATAGTTTTTAGAGAACTAGGTAGAAAATCATTGTATGGGGAATTTGGGAATTCAGGGGGTTATGTTTCCTGACCCCCTGATGTATCTCTACCTGCCTGTACCTAGAATACACACCCGACCTGCTGTATCATTCATATTGATATTGGAAATACTGCTCTTGACAGCCCCAATATTTGCTTTTTCTTATGTTTCTATGTTTATTTCACTTTTTTTCTTTCTTACTATTGAGAACCATATAGAAATGTAGTCCACTGGATATTTCAAACAGTTGTATATTAATGCCACTGTTAACATAGGCTTGCTGTTCTTTTACCAAATTATATACTGTTTAGAAACAATTTGCCTTCTGCATTACTTGAGATATTGTAAAAGAACTCTCATTACCATTATTGCCTTTCTTTATCTGCTTGGGTGTTATTTTTATTCTATTCTATAATGTTGTACACCTCTATCTTTTACTTGTTGAAATTCAATAAATTATAAATTGCCAAACATGTCTGTTATTTTATTAACTCTTATTCTTTCAATTTTTAGAAATTTGATTCTGCTGCTCCTCAAGCTAGAATTTAAATTTTTATCTGGTTGCTAGGGTTCCGCTGGCCCTGGCAATCATGCTATAATTTGATTGGCAGGCTGCTAGATGAATAAAAAAATATGAATTATACAAAATAATAACAACAAATATCCAGCCTCAGAATCCATTTACTTTCAGATTTTCTGGCATCACTGTCATCACCAACAAGTATATTATTTACAATAGATTAGGAAAGAGGGGGAATATATTTGAGGATGTTTCTACAGTTGTGTGTATGCTAAATGGTTCTCCTTTTATTCTAAAGTGTTTATCATGGAGGTTTTTTTCAGTGTCAATCATTTCACTGCTTTATAACCCGTGACTTTGTATTTCTTACTGCAGTTATATGGGCTATTGTTACATAAAGATGCTTGTCAATAATCTATTATTGTAATCTTTACAGATATTTGCCTTCCTTACAAAACCCAACCTGTGTTTTATATTACAAAATAATTCCTTTTCACAGGATCTTAGCAATTTTTCAGTTTCTTTGCTGTGCTTGGTAACCAAGCTGCAGGGCATATGAAACACTTATCAAGACCCGTTCAAGTGACTATGTTGACAATAAGTTTTAGCAGCAAACAATTCAGTTAAACCATCACAAATGCTGTTACAACAACATTTAGAGGAGTAAGCAATGTTTTGCATGAGTAACTGTATGTAATAAAACCCACTAGACCTCAAAAACCTAATTTCATAATGTGTAAATCAGTATATGAAATCCTAAACTGGCCTACAGTGCCATATTAGCGTACGGGTATTCCTTAATGAATTTATGCTCTTTGCTTCAGGTGTTGATTGTAATAATTGTGTTGTTGCATACACCAAAAAAAATATTCAAATAAACTTGGATGTATATAGAACTTACAAATATAAATTGAATACAGCTTATTAAGCTATTATTATTATTATTATATATTATAATTTAGCTACATATTATTATGTAGCTAAATAATCAATATGTTCTTTTTTTCAAATTTTTGTTTATCCATATGGGTAGGAACTGCTACTCTATATTTCATTTCTTTTTTATTTGTCATAGCCATCAGATTAATTATTTACCTTAACAGAACCCCATCTTACTTGAATTACAAATTCTCTCTCTGTCTGTACTCCCATATTTCCTTTAAAGATGCTCACATCCCCAAAATAAATTAATGAATATTGATTTTGCATGTACACTTTATAGAACTGCTTAGATCTAGTCATTATTACTGTATGCCTATTGGCATATAGCTGCCTTTATACAAGGGACTCTGGGAGTTGTTGTTTCCAGGAGTGTTTAATCTCTATTAATTGATAATGGAGGAAATAGCATGAGAAAATAGTATCATTATGATTTATCCCAGATCTAGGTTTAAAAAAAAAACTGTTGGAAGAGCTTTAATGTATAGCATGATGCACACTTGTAAGTTGATTGACTGATCTGTCCAAAGACCGCAATTGAAAGTATGATGTTTAAGCATGAAAGTTATGTTCTACTTAGATTCATTAAATGGATCTGTAGTGCTACAGGAATTGACTTAATCTCTTTGGAGTAAGTGACCTTTATAGTTGTATTACTTAAGATATCATATAATTTATGACAGGTTGTTTCCTAACACATTATTTTTAGCATCCCCTGTCTAACCCCCAAATGCTCCAACACCATTTTTTTTTGTTTTTTGTTTTCAGTTTTGTTTTGTACATTGAATAGCAAAAATAGAACTTATAAATATCAGTCATTTATCAAAAATTCCAAACTGAAAAGCACGAACGTGAAAAAGTTGCAGAAAAGTCACAAATACACTGATTTAATTGGATAACATGTACCAAATAATTAACTACTTTCAGCATCATTTTATTGTATTCTAAAATAATTTGGTTGCCTTGGTTTATAGGCCTTTTCTTTTGCTAAAATAAATTGTGTCCAGAAGTGCCATCTATTTGCTGACTTTTGTCGTTTGGGGACACTGAGGACTGAGCACCTGGCCTGGGGAAACAGCGGTGAGCTTGAACGGTCTTTTTTTTTTTTTTTTTTTTTTACTGCCTTGGTTTATATGTGAATCCATTCAGGCTGATGCAATGACAAAGACCATGTTTGTAGATGCCATTAGTATAGCAATTTAGTGTAGGGTATTTAGACTGGTAATAATGAATAATTATTGATTAGAACTAGTACTGTTATGCTGCAGGGCATGTCATTTATTGATAAATAAATAAGATCTACAACCTGAAGCCCCAAGGGGATAAACCAAACCTGTAATCTTAGAATCTGACAGAGAATCACACAGTCTACATTTCTGACACCTTCATTCAGCATGGATGTGAAGTGCTATCCCATAGTACACCAGTAAGGCTGCTATTAAGATGCCCTTCAACCACCCTGTGTAGAAAGACCCAGATAAAACACTTTCTGACATACAGAAAAATGAAGCAGAATTTGAAATCTCTGCTCCATCATAAAAAGTAGAGAAAGCAGGTGATGCCTTACCAGGGACCTATAAAAAGGCGAAATTATGTTTTCATCCCTTGAGTTAATGCCCTTTTTATGCAAGACAGAATTTGCACAAGACAGAACTTTTTCTTTTAATGGCATCAGAATGACACTGCCCAGAAATGTGTGTTGTCCAAATGCATTAAAGTCAATGGGTGTTTTTTTTTTTTGTCTTTGCGATTAATTTTTTGTCGCTGCTAACATTTTTGTGGTGGATTATTATCGCATTTTCACAAAAAATGTCACAATATAAGGTTGATTTTTAAGTAATTCAGATTATTGATACATGGCAGCTCAGAAACCAGCACAATTAGCATCAGAATTTATTAATCAGTTCTGTAACATCAGCTCACATTTCAGGCAAACCTCGTTTTCTGCTTGATAATTTGCAATGACCCATAAGCTTAGCTTCTGAAAAAAGAAAAGAGCCCTACATGTGTCACTGCTACTCCCAACAAAATCCCAACATGGGAAATTCTTGTAAGAACTTGCTGAAACTTTAGTCTAGTTTTTATGCGTTTAGTTATCCTTTAAACAAAGGCCTACCTAATATCTGTAAATCTGTTGGAAGATTGTGTATCAATGACTTCAATTGTACTACCAACATAGCAATACCATTTGTAATTTTGATTACAAATGACATATTGTAAGTATACTTTTAGACATTCCAAGGTTTAGAAAGGGTTGACTTGAATCCTTTCTGTGTCTGTCCCCCTAGTGCATTTCCCCATACATTCACTGTTAAAGAAATGTTTTGAATAGTGATGGGCGAATTTGTGCCGTTTCACTTTGCTGGAAAATTTGCGAATTTCCCACGAATTTTGTGAAACGTAACCGTTTTTTTGACGCTGGCGCCCGTTTTTTCGGGCGAATTTTCACGGGCGTTTTGCGAATTTATTCGCTGGTGGCGAAACGCGCAAACATTTTCTAGTTAAAACTACAAATACAGAATATGTTACAAAATAAATGCATTGCCATGTTAAGCATTCTTTGGCACTGGACCCAGAAGGGAACACAAGAGCAAAATCTTTTTAAAAAAATATGAATTGCATATCCTGGTCCACATCCCCAGTCTGCTCCTCTCTACCTTAGCTAAAAGAGCCCTGTATTTTGTAAGTGCATGCACATGTTTTCCTGGAAAAGGAGGACACCAGATGAGTTGTAATCTGTAAGGGAAGTTTAGGGGGGCTTTATGCTTCATATATTGGGGTGAAAATTGAAACTTGATATCTGCTTTATCTTACTATATGATTAGTTAGATGCTACATTGACCAAAGTCTACACAAAGTTCACGCCACTGTAATTAGCACATTTCAGCTGCTGATTTCACAGTCTCCTAAATATCTGGCCGGGACTATGGTGAAGCAAAGGATTAGGGAGCAGATACTGACAACATGTTCAAAACCAACCACCCATGAATACTCATCCAAGCTGTTCAGTGACATTAAACAGACATTTCTATTTTACAGGAAAATATGACAGTCTGATACGGAAGCGGTGACCTTTTCTTCTCTCTGTTTCTCACAACAACGATGATCGACTTCAAAATGTCATGGATAGTGTAAGAATGTAATCCTGAATTTGTCATATCAATTGATAGATTTATTGCCAATGATATCCTTTCCTTAGTTGATCATACACAGACAAATATCTTAGTTTCTACTGTGGTTAATTTTATATTGGGAACCAGTTCAGAAATACAACTTAAAACTTTATATGTTGACAGCTGGGATTGAAATGGCTGTTTAAGGAAGTTTGCCATATTTATGATAAGTTTTGGAGAATAAGGCCACACCAAGTACCAGTTACCCGAGTTATACCTAAATCAGGTATATCGTTGGCTTACGTTTTAACTTGTATTAATTTGGTGTTATCAAAATGTTGGATTTTCTACTAATGAATGCAGTATAATTTTCCTTTTAATACCTCTAATGCGAGTGACATGAAAACTTGAAAACTGATAGTAAGTGGCACCAGTATTTTTGTATTTTAAACCCCTTTAACAAATAAGCCCACAGGTTTTTGGGAAACTTAATTTCCTTTTAAAGCAGAGCTATCCAGTTTAAACCTACTCAGAGAGCTCACAATGGGTTTCCCTCCCCCGGCTCATAACAAGTAAATATATCATCCCACATTAAACATAATTGGAATAATATCCAGTACAGAAAGTGTTCACATACAATCACAAACTAACTCTCAAGCTCGACTACCAGAAATAACTAATAGAGCAAATAGGATTTCTCCCCAAATTAAGCATTCAGGCTGAGCCCCCCACCAACTGCTCTGAGTTCCCCTGGGGGAAGGGTCAAAGCTATACGTTTTTAAGAATGAATCATATATTTATAAACCTAAGAAACAACCGAATTGAATGTGCTTCTCAAGCAATAATAACAATTCTTATAATCCATAATTGTATTATACCATACGGTTGCTTTTCACTTTCTGTTTTATTAAAAACCTTTTCTGTGTCTTTCATTCTGTACAACAAACGTGTCACAATAACCGTGGAGCCAAGTTGCCTTTGAAAAATAAAAGTAATCTGCTGAGCAGTTACAAAAGATGGAACAGTGCATCCTTCCTAAATCTGCCATTTAATATAGTATAAATGTATTTTGCAGTACAAATGCTCAAAGCAAAAAGCTTTGAACTGAACCTCTGTAGATTTCCTCACCTCTTATTTTCAACATAGGGTGACACAAAGACTTCAGGGAAATCAGCTTTTCTAGGTGTTGGATTAAGTATAGAATGTACAGTATGAAGGACTGAGCCCCTATCTGCAATTATCTCTACTGAAATTCTTTATATCAGGTGACCTACCTATGTAAAATGTACAATATACCAGAGCTTTGTAAGAGATGTGAACCAAACCAAGCACAGGGAGATTTGCCTGTATTATGAATATGTTTTATGGACTCCGTGTTATAATCTACAGTGTATAGCAATGGAAACATCTTGTACAAAGGCATAATATCATGGTTTTATACTTATTATATTATTAAATTATGGTACTTACATTTAGAAGACTAAACCTAAAAGTGCTGGCAGGATTCTGGGTGTTTCTGTTCTGTAAATATATGGAGCAGTAAATCTAATGGAATGTAACCAGGATGAAAGTTTTGTTTTGAGGGGCTAATAACAGAAAGCTTTCCACTGGATAAAATATAGAAGTTGATCTGTTTTTTGGGAGTGTGGTTTGTGGAATTAGTTAAGGGGATAATTGTCTGTCCATGGGGCCCTATACTTAAAAATGGTTTTACTTCTCCCTTACCTTTCTGAAGATTCAGGCTACAGGAAAAAAATGCTACAACCCAGCCTAAAACTAATCAGGATCTGTAACTACATCTGCCACAGTGAGAAAATAGCACCTGTAGTTCACATGTTTCATTCTTACCTATCAAAATGATGAGCTTATCTGCAAAAATTCCACTGAAAATGACAAAACTGTCCTGATTTAAATTAAAAAAAAAAACACTGCAAATATAAAATACATACAGGTTTTCTTCACTGCTAAATGAATTTGCTTTTCAGAATGTGTCGGAAACAGAGACAGACAAATTTTAAACATTTGTAAGGGTGAGTGAGCTTTGGTTACTCTACTAATTTTAGTTGGCATTAAGATAAGCCAGGGCAAACATGAATTAACATGGAAACTGAATTAAAAATGAGAGCGGGTCTTTCTTTTCTTTCAAAGTGCTCAGCATGTGTTCCTTAAAGGGGAACTATAGCAAAAATAAAAATTTAATATAAGCTTCATCATACTGAAATAAGAAACATTCTAAATACAACTGGATTTTCTACAAAGAAAAACACTAAAACATGAACATATTTATATCATATATTTAAAGGAACAGTACACCAACATTTATTCAATGAGTAAGGCTTATGCTGAACATACTATTTACTGTACTATTGTTTTAACCACAAAAATCTATGGTTCTTATGGTTTGCACTAAGTCATGGAAACAGGAATATTCAAGCTACTCCGTGTTTGTTTCCTGCAAGTTGGATACTTTGATCCTGTTCTCTATTTCTTCTGTGCTCTAAAAGCACTAGCAGCAGCAACATATCTGCTCTCTGCAAAGATATATGCAGAGAACAGTGAGGGTGATTGTAATACTGTCCTGTTCTTCCGGGCTGTCAAAGGGATCCTAAAAGTTCCGGTCTCAGTAGTGTTATGCTTCTGTCAGTGCTAACCGGGATGGCTAGGTAGAGGGAGGGAGGCCTTACACAGGTTTCTCTATTTTATCTGGAGCATAAAAGCCTGCATCCAATCAGCAAAGTGCCGGACAGGGCGAAATAATGTAAAAAAAAAAAAGGCAATTTGACCCAATTTTTTTGCACTTTATTATTACTCTATTATTCAATTGGTAAATAAACCCTTATGCCTAAAGAAGGAACTTCCCACTAGTTAAATAAGCTATAACATCAAATGTAACTGCCAGAAAAAGGGAAAAGTAATGTCTATCCATGTTGCAACTTTTCTTTTAATTCCACACTGTGTATAAACATTAAATAAAATATACATGTGCTGTGTGTTATGTGCTTTATTGCCAACACTTATTACAATTAACACATCCAATAATCCTTAGACTGGAATTTCATTACTGCCCTTACATTATTTGTTTTCTTCTGCGTGTTCTCAAAAGACATTTTAAAATATATACTAAATGCGTTGAAATCTATCGAATTGTCAAATACTTTGATCCACAAAGTTCTAAGTTCCGTTTTACCTCCTAGAAAAAAAAAAGAGCTGCTGATATTTCTTAGACAGCAAGAAACAAGTGTGTTAATGAATCTGCCAGTGCACGCTACATGGCCTACAACACACTGATAATAGGATTATTGTTTAGAAAATGTGGAAAAGAGACAAAGTTTGCAAAGCATGCTCTGGGAAATTAATGAATTCACAGATGTTTACCTTAGTGAACAACAGATTGGGAATATATTATTAAATTCAAAAGGAAAAGTTTGCATATGGTGTCAGAAATTAGGTTTTGATCTTTACAAGTGTTGTGATGATGTGAATAATCAGTTAATAATTGATTAAAAGCTTTTCCACATTTATCATGTCAGAACAATTTTTTTTTATTTATCCCTTCAGACTGCAGAAAGCTCAGATGATTGGTTGAGTTCTTGTGGGAGTTCATTAATACATGTTTAGTACTATCATATTAATGATCTTTAAAAATGTCAGAAGAAAATGCAGAGAAAGGGAAACGCTCATATTCCGAATCATATGAATTTATATTTATGATTTTTTACTACTAACAAGGGATTATGGGTTATCTAGTTCAACAGAAGCTGAAGATCCACAGGTTTATGATCTTGTGTAGGCTTAATATTTATGACTTAACTTTTTTAAAGCTGAATAGCTTTCATTGCTTCCTGCCCTTGTCTGTGTGATGTTCTCTTTATTGCACTTTGTTCTTTCTCTACCACAAAGTCCAGTGACTTCTTCTCTTTATTCCCTTTCATTCAGAATTGTCAAATGTTCTTTGATGTTTTTCATTCTTTTTTTGAAGACAGACAATAACAATGGACTATATGATTCTTCCATTTTGTTACTCTTAACTGTGATAAGTTGGCCTCATACTGTCACAGTAAGATTCTTTCGACATTCTCAAATTTTTCAGGTGATTCGTTCATCACTTATAAAAGAGATATAACAGTGATTAAAATGTGACTTATAATGCTAGCATTTTGTTTTCTTAAAATTTGGGGTTATAGCAAGGAAATGTTAAGTCATTAAAGGCATACTGTTATGGGAAAACGTGTTTTTTTCAAAATGTATCAGTTAATAGTGCTGCTCCAGCAGAATTCTGCACTGAAATCCAATTCTCAAAAGAGCAAACAGATTTTTTTATATTAAATTTTGAAATCTGACATGGGGTTAGACATACTGTCAATTTCCCAGCTGCCCCAGTCATGTGACTTGTGCCTGCACTTTAGGCTGGAACTACTTTGGAGCTGCTCTTTCTCCTACTTAATGTAACTGAATCAGTCTCAGTGGGACTTGGCTTTTACTACTGAGTGTTGTTTTTAGATCTACCAGGGAGCTGTTATCTTGTGTTAGGGAGCTGCTATCTGGTTACCTTCCCATTGTTCTTTTGTTAGGCTGCGGGGGGGGGGGGAATAGGGAGGTGGGTGATATCACTCCAACTTGCAGTACAGCAGTAAATAGTGACTGAAGTTTATCAGAGCAAAAGTCACATGACTGGGGGCAGCTGGGAAACTGACAATATGTCTAGCCCCATGTCAGATTTTAAATTGAATACAAAAAAAATCTGTTTGCTCTTTTGAAAAATGGATTTCAGTGCAGAATTCTGCTGGAGCAGCGCTATAAACTGATAAACTGTTTTCCCATGACAGTATCCCTTTAAGAGTCTTTGATTTAGGTGCACAGAAATTAACAATATCTGACAATATTCGACAAGACAAAGGAATCTTATGTTTTTAGCAGAATTTTTTGATCTGGATACCTACTGTGTGTGCCTCCCTTTGCCTGGCCCACCCTTGAATATATACTACTTTACTCAGCAATTCTGGAGCACAAAGTTATGCATCTATAGGCACTGGCAGTGAAACAGTTTGCAAAGTGCGAAAAAAAGCCTTCAGTACGTATGTGGACATGGATTATAAAAGAAGCAAATAATAATGACTGGGGCTATGGAATACTCAACATTGGCGGTATGTTTAGTTTATATCCATCCAACAAATAAGGTTTATAACTGGGATCATTGATTGCTGAAAGTACAATTTTACATAAAAATTTTAAGGGGATATACTCTGTGAATAAATGTAACTCAAGAAGAATCTTTGCATAGTTGTGGTTCTACTTTCCACCATTTATTTGTTACATTATAAGGTGTCACGTGACCTATGTGTGATACTTCCATTTAACTGAATGTGAAGTGAACTTGGTGAGAAGTATAGACTATGGCCCTAAAACACGCATGGATTATTATTTTCCTTTGTTCTTGTTGCTGTATTTTAGTTCCACTTCAATCAAAATGGTTTCATTCAAGTTCAAACTGAAGGATAAGTATGTGTGATCAGTTATTAGGCAATAACCTGCCTATATTCACAGAGCATGACAGGAACTTTATGTAGGCATGCTATAATGGTTGGAAAATAACACTCAGAATACGTGTCTAATGTCTTTATTGTAAATACCATTTATGTGTAATTTAAAAGTGTTCTTGCATGTGGTCAGAACTGTAATAAAACATTAATAATTCTTGGTGATCATGTGGCATTGCAGATCAGAAATAACCTTGAGAGCCTAATTGATTGCTACTAGCATTAACCAGTTGCATTAACTTTGCGACAAGCAGAAATCTTTTGGGATTCCAGGCAGCTTAAGATTGCTTTATGAACTGTACAGGAAATAGTGTGTTATTGCAGATTTCTGCTCTTTATGCACAACCTTCAATTTTATACAGAAATATAACAATAATGAATTTGCTACTCTTATACAAAACTGCACAACAATTTTCATCTCCTGTTTTAAAGAGCATTGCTTAATACCTTTTTTTTTATTTTATGCAAACCTTTCACAGTTTTTTTTTACTAATGTTATCCTTGCAGAAATGGAGATAGATCATTATATAATTTGCTTTATGTCCCAGTAAAAATACAGATCATCAATAATATTTCAAGGGATTGTCATAACAATTGTAATTGTTTCTATCTTTAAACAGCATATATGAATATTTTGATTGATGTATTTAATATTTAGTGTAAGTAAGTAACTTACCTTGGAGCTTACAATAGATTTGGGAGGTCTGCATTCTCCAACAGAGGGGGAAAATTACATTGTGGGGTTCCAGGGCCATTCCTGCCATGAGGCAATGTAAGAACCTTGCCTTCGGTAGCATGGAGCGGCCAGTTACCAGGGGCAGTAAAAAGAGGTGAATTTCAATTTTTTAATATGGAAATTTGTCTCTTCTTGTGCAGCGAGTGCAATAGTTCTCACTGCACTGGAGATGCGACCCCCTGGACCCACTCTGACACTAAAAGTTGAAAGAGCAGAGGGGGCGGGCGGCATCGGGGGTTGTTGCCTCAGGTGGCAGCAGCCCCTGAAACACTTCTGTGGGGTTCTCCACCTTATTATTTCTTTCTTAACCTGTTGCTGCATTTCTTTAGAGTGCACAAATATATATATATTATTAACTTGTATCATTGTATCATAATATATTATAATAGATCAAGTCACTGCACGTCACTGGAGCTCACAAAGGACCAAGATGTAGAAACACTCACCATGTAGAGAAAGTGGTCCAGGTGCACCTGCCCTGAAGACGATCCATCATGGAATTTTTAGGAGTGACTAGTTGTCCATGTTGTTGCTGTTTACAAGATTTGGAATTATGGGGATCATAATATTGTTTTAATTGTCCACCTACATTAACTTTATAGTAATTTAACAGGACATTATGTTTTTATATAATTATTTGCCTGTAAAGTGCCCCATAGTACAATACTGTTGTATAATGTCCATATACAAAATATATTTTTTCATAGGGACCTGTTTTTATGTTATAAGTTCCCATAAGACAGAATAGATAAATTGTTTCTTGTTTGTCAGAGTAATTCTACAAAATACTATTATATCTATTAATCCTAACAATTTTCTAGATATTCCAAGCTAGTGATAAGTCACAAATGTCAATTAATCGAAAAGAAAGACGAATGATTAGGCCCATTCTCGTGTTTACGTAAACGTCCCTGCAGCTTTCTGAATATTGATCTTTCACACTAGTCAATGTAAAATGTATTAGTACTGGGAAACGTAGGTCTACATTAAAAGGGCTTATACATTAATTCTGTATTTGTTCTCATTTGCATCATCCCAGCTTGTCTATAAATGTACCTTAAAGATATACTATAATTCCATCTATATTAACAAACACCTAAGGCTATGAACTGGATGGGTTTCTGAGTAGTGATGGGGGAATTTATTCGGCAGGCACGAATTTGCGGCGAATTTGCGCGATTCGCCACCAGCGAATAAATTTGCGAAAAGCCCGCGAAGTGTAAAAAACGCACCGTTTCGCAAATTTTTCGTCGTTTTGCGAATTTCACAACTGCGCAAATTCGCCCATCATAATTTCTGAGTACATATAAGCACGAGAATAGAAAGTATGACTGTCTGCCCATGAATATGAATATTCTTGCATGTTAACTTTAATTATGCATTGTCTATCATAGTCCTTGACATGTTACATTTTGGCTGATGTCCATATGTATTTTGTTATCCTTGTCTGCATACACATTCAATAGGGAAAAAATTTTTACAAAAAATTCGTTAGTATGCAACGAAAAATAAACACCTTGACAAATTAAACTTGTAAATTGCAAAGCCTTTATTTAGAAATAACTTACCGAAACTTCACTTCCTGTCCTCTTCAAAGGTGATACGGCGACCATCCATCCTGCAGTGCTCGTGCAGTGCGGGGAGCGGGGCATCAGAAGCCTCAGCAGCTCCCCATCCTCTTTTTCCTCTGCCCGCGTCTCGTCCTCTTCTCCCACCACATCGATGTCGGTCTTTTTGGGGAGCAGATGTAGGTCCCGCAGGCCAACATCAGCGTCGGCAGCAGCAGAGCAGAGTGGGAGGCAGCGGGGAAGGTGAGGTGCACTCAGGCACTGGCAGGCTCGGAGCACATCGGGAACCCCACTACAAACCCTGCTCCACCAGCCAACTCTCGAAGCGGAGCCTCAGCCTCCTTCACAGCTGTCACTAGAATAGCCAGGGAGGAGAAATCGAGCACTGCAGGATGGATGGTCACTGTATCGCCTGTTTTGAAGAGGACAGGAAGTGAAGTTTCGGTAAGTTATTTCTAAATAAAGGCTTTGCAATTTACAAGTTTAATTTGTCAAGGTGTTTATTTTTCGTTGTATACTAACAAATTTTTTTATGTTATTGGTCCTTTAAGCAGGTGTACTCTAATTAAAATGCTTAAATAATTTGTTCAAAGTCCACACACAGTAGTATCAAACCCTTATCATTTCATTTATCTTGCGTTGCATATTTTCATTATTTTCTGAATGCCCTTAATTGTGGCTAAGAGACTAACATCTTACATTTAGATGTGAACAAATGAGCATAGAGCTAATTGAAATGTTGCCCTAGAAATTCAATCTAACCTTGTAGGGGAGAGGCTTTTAACTTTGAACTGAAACTTACTGCATTCTTGTCTATATTTCATCTTTATGTTCTGCAAGAGTTCCTAAAGGTGTGACTTTCACGTATCATGGACAGTTTAATAGCTATGACTCAGTCTATTAACAGCCTAAGTGTATACAATAATTATAGCTTTGAATCCTTCATATCCGCTCTCAGATGTGGGGAGACTTTCAGGACTTCATTAATGATATAAAAAAAAGGAATCATTAGCATTCAGTTAGCAAACCAAATGGGAACACAAGGAAGCAAAACAAACTAGAAAAAAAATGGTGTCACCTTGGCCTTTGCATCTTTCTCATGGAAGTATTTACAGATGTCTGCTAGTTGAATACATTCATGGCTGACACATGGGATATGGTATGTTTTGATCAATGTCTACCATTGACTGATTTTTTTTTTTTTTTGTTTTTACAGGGAAAAAAACTGAAGAGTAAGTGCATATGTTGCAGTGCTTTACAATTGTTCACCATGGCAACTGGCTAAAAGTCGGTATGCAATGAATGTGTGGCTAAGATCTTAAACAGTCAATGTCAAGTAAGAGGTAGAACTGGATACTCTGACAGTTAATCCATGACTAATCTAGATTTGATTGGGTTCATCCTCATTTAGGCAATGCTGAGCATTTTTGGTCACAAAAATGTATCTGGTAATAAAGTTTAGATTAGAAAACTAGACTAGACATCATTATAAAGTATGAAGAGGGGAATAAAAATTTGATTTATGTAAAATGTAAAAAATAACAGGCACTTGGAAAAAGAAATAAAAATCTATTAAAAAGAAAAAAATAGCAGGCACATATTTTCACTTTCTGTGTCCATAGTTCTTTTTGTAAACAAAAGGAGAGGTATCCACACTGTGTGCCTTAGGTCTTGGATTCTTCATAAATATCCCACCATTACTGCCACTGATAATTATTTAGACCTGCTGTTGCTGTTATATTGGGTCATTTAGGTATAACATACTGTATATAAAGGGTGCCATACTAACTAGGGATCAATTTTTTCACCAGGCGTGGATTCACAAAATGTAAACATGTTGCCATCAGTTAAAATTTTCACAAAACAGCAGATTCCAGATTTGAGGGCTGCAAAGTGATTTTTTTTTTTGCAGGATTGGGATTCGCTTGAATCTTATTGGCTGCTGAACCCAAATTATTAAGTGACTTTTTTAATTAACAAGGGAATTTTTACTTATTATAGACTGGAAGCTGTTTTCTCTTTTAGATTTTATGTTTATCACTGGCTTGAAAGGGTTATACCATAAAAACAATGATGTTAGGGGCCTATTTATTAAACCTCAAAATTTTCTCAAGTTTTTAAATGGGAAAATGCTCTGAAGTTGCTAAAAATTCAAATCTGAAAATACTCCAGCTGAAACCTGTTAAAATCATGTAGAAGATGGCAGATGATATTTTTAACAATTGGAACATGTTTTCTACCTTCAGGATCCTCAATAGTTTCGGGCTGTTTGTGCTTTTCGATAATCTGATAAATTTGAGTTTTTGGGGTGACAATTTGATAAAGTTGAGTTTTTGGAGCATCAATTCAAAAGAGTTGCACAATTCTTTTTTAAATAAAGTGCAAAAAAACTATTTTTTTTAGCAAATAACCCCCTCAATGTAGCAATAAATAAAATACATACCTTTATAAATTTATTTTACTCAAAATGTACAGTTTTTCCATGGGTAAATAATTTGACATGGCAAGATGACCCTAGGACACAATTCCTATAAAACCATTCATTGGGGTACATTGTTTTTGAAATCATTAAAAATGTATCAGTTAGGTCTTCTGTGTTATACACATACAGTAATAACCATTCTTTCCTACGACTGTCTTTTATTAAAACCATCTGTATTTTACCCATGGGAACAATAGGATTAACAATGTCTTAAGCTCTTGTTAGAGAAAGTATCTATAGAGGACCATTAAGGCACACATAAAATAAAGCAGTATAATTGTTGCACTTTTGTGTAATGTGCAGTTGAGTAAAATTTTTGTAGACTTTACAGAAAATCATAATGGAATTAACCAAGCATGTTGCAGGTAGTGTGGTACTGCGCTGAATGAAATCACACTGTGATAATGAATGCAGACTCAGAGTTCAAATATTTCTCCTTAACATAGTGCTATAAAATGTTTTTTTCCATGCATTACTTAAAGGGATCCTGTCATCGGAAAACATGTTTTTTTCAAAACGCATCAGTTAAAAGTGCTACTCCAGCAGACTTCTGCACTGAAATCCATTTCTCAAAAGAGCAAACAGATTTTTTTATAATCAAGTTTGAAATCTGACATGGGGCTAGACATTTTGTCAATTTCCCAGCTGCCCCTGGTCATGTGACTTGCACTTTAGGATAGAAATGCTTTCTGGCAGGCTGCTGTTTTTCCTTCTTAATGTAGCTGAATGTGTCTCAGTGGGACATCGGTTTTTACTATTGAGGGCTATTCCACACGGGGAGATAGCGACGCGTTTGCGGACGCGGCAACAAAGCACCGCGACAGTCGCCGTGACCGGCGCAGGAGACAGTTTTGTATGGGCGCCTATGTAAAAACGCCTGTGCTAACCACACGAGGCGATGCGCTTTTCAACAGTCGCCTGAAAAAGCCTGGCGAGGCATTTTCAGGCGACTGTTGAAAAGCGCATCGCCTCGTGTGGTTAGCACAGGCGTTTTTACATAGGCGCCCATACAAAACTGTCGCCTGCGCCGGTCGCGGCGACTGTCGCGGCGCTTTGTCGCCGCGACCGCAAACGCGTCGCTATCTCCCCGTGTGGACTAGCCCTGAGTGTTGTTCTTAGATCTACCAGGCAGCTGTTATCTTGTGTTAGGGAGCTGTTATCTGGTTACCTTCCCATTGTTCTTTTGTTTGGATGCTGGGCGGGCAAAGGGAGGGGGGTGATAAGATTCCAACTTGCAGTACAGCAGTAAAGAGTGATTGAAGTTTATCAGAGCACAAGTCACATGACTTGGGGCAGCTGGGAAATTGACAATATGTCTAGCCCCATGTCAGATTTCAAAATTGAATATAAAAATATCAGTTAGCTCTTTTGAGAAATGAATGTCAGTGATGAATTCTGCTGGAGCAGCACTATTAACTGATTCATTTTGAAAAAAAAAATTCCCACGACAGTATCCCTTTAAATTATTTATCCCCTTGAACAGTTCTCTTATTTTACTGAAATATAAATCCTACACTGAAATTCTTTTTGACATTTTTATGCCAAAATATATATATATTTTTTAAAGTGCCATTGCTTTATGTTAAAGGACAAAATAAAAACTGAAATGGAATGCATTCAGACCTTACATTTTAACTCTTTTAGTCACCTTAGTCACCAGTCTTTAGCTGTATTAGGATCAGTGTTTTGAATGGACCATTATAGGACATTCACCATTTGTTTGTGAGTCCCTCCAATGTTACTTGGCCATGCTTTGGGGATCAGTGTTCTGCTGAAAAACATATACAGTATTCTCTGAGTTTTTCGCAGTCTTTAACAGGTTCTGTATTCAGTATAGTTTCCCCTCTATTATAGCAACATGTCCAGACCCTGCTGATAAAAAGCAGCCCAACAGTGTGATGCTGCCACGGCAGTGTTTTTTGAATTTGATTTTTCCTTGACTTGAATGAAGGATTGGGCTTTTTAATTCTGTTTGTCTCATTGCCAACATTACTTTGTGCTCCAAAGACATTGTCTCTCCATTTCACTTCTACTGAAGTACTCTGTGTCACAACTGCTGTTTCAAAGTAATAAAACCTCTTTTATGATTAGAGAAGTTTTTTTTTCTATGCCATCTCTATTTTATTGCCTACTTGAATTCTTAATTCCAACCTCTGACTTTAATTTTTTCCATAGTTAATAAATAATCCCCTTCTGATGCACTAGCATAGTTTCTATTGTCATTAGATTTATCTTTCTTCTATTTAGAGATTATAAAAAATAAAATCTGCAATGGTGCTCCTTTCAGTATAAGGGAGTTATTTATCAAAGTCCAATTTATCTCAATATTTTCTGCTACAAACTCCTCCGATCCGTTACACTTATTTATTATTACATTTTCACAAAAATTTGCTTTGTGGGAAAAAATTTGATTCTCATGATTTTTTCAGATTTTTCCTCCGATTTTCACGATTTGTTAGGATTTTAACCCCAAAACTCAGCTTTCTTATGCTTTTTGCCTGAAAATTGCACAAAACCCAATGCACATCAAAAAATCAATGGGACTTCTGCCAGATTTTCTGATCCTCAGGGTTTAATAAATTCCAAAAAATTATTGATTTTTTAAAAGTCCAATTTCATTAAAAAAAATCACAAATGTTTCGTGATTTTTGGATTCGAAGTTTAGTAAATAACCCCCTTAGTCTCATAGATTTTATTTTCTTATTTAATACAATTAAATGCATATAAAAATTCTTGTAGCTTCTTCCAAATTAAATTTATCTACATGTGTTTCCCTATAAGCCAAAAATAAGGACTTTATCTTATCCTATCAGGAAATCATATTTATTTATATATGTATGTTTAGACTACCGCCAGGGAACAGCTCTCATTTGCTTTCTTTGCTCATTATGGAGCACTACTTAATGCTTTTTGAACCTTAGATCTTCCAGACTATTCAGAAAGGACAACAGGGAATTCTACTGAAAGGGGACACTGGGTTTGTGAAGTGATGAATGAGTGGTGAATAACCAGCTATCAGACTGGATTGAGAAAGACATACATGTAAGTAATATGTTGTACAAGATACTCATTTACTGGGTTTCTCTTGCATGAAACAAGAATATATTAGGTGGCTGGTTTTAAAACATTTAGGGGCATATTTATTATTTGGTATGAAAAATGGCATATATTTTTAGAGTGACTTCTGCCAGAAGCAATGTAAAAGAATGGTGGCAAATATGGTTTTCGTATGGCGTAAAATAAAACACACCTTGATAGATCTGCCATTTATTTTCACAGCTTTTTACACCTTTTTTTTTGGTGAATTTTGCTTTACACATCATAATAATATGCCCCCTAGTGTATGTGGTGTTACATATTATATGTGGTATTTTAGGGGCAGATTTATCAAGAGTCGAAGTGAATTCGAGGGAATTTTCGAAGTAAAAACATTTTTAAGTAATTTTTTGGATGCTTTGGCCATCAAATAGGATACTACGACTTCAATTAGAAGTAAAAATTTAGAATATTCGACCATTCGATAATCAAAGTACTGTCTCTTTAAAAAAACTTTGACTTCAATACTTAATGTTCTCGCTGAGGACCAATAAAAGCTCTACAAACAGTATGGGTAGCTTGATTTTTTGTTCATGTTCAGTTACATGTTGGGCAATTTTAAGTGTGCTCCTATCTAGAGATATCAAGAGGCTTATTTATCGACACTCTCATTTTAGTGGTTTTAGAGGTTTTTTTAAACCATGACGAAATTCACTTTCTCTAAGACCACAAATACCATGGAATTTATTAAAAGATTTGAATATAAAAAGTACAGATAAAAAAAATGCTGAACAATGCCCTTAAAATACAAATAACTCTAAAACCCTCTAAAATTTGAGTTTTTCTGACAATTCTTAGCGAAAAAAATTTAAAAATCCAAATTGATTAAAAGCAGTCCCATAAAATCAGGACAGCTCCCATTGACTTCTATAAGACCTCGACAACTTTTACTTGGTGAATTTTTAGAGGGTTTTGTGATTTTTTCACTTAATAAATCTCAAATGTTTAGAGCTTTTAAAAAATATAGGAAAATTGCAAAATTTTCAACATTCGTGGGAAAAAATAGAAATTCATTAGCAAATGAATTGTTAGTAAATGGGCCAAGATCCTGTAGTGCTCCCCTTAATTTTTGTGTGATTCACTTTTCCTTATAGTTTAATGTACTGCGATTTAACAAACAACAAGAGGTTGATAAAAAGCAGTAATGAAGCATGTAGACAGTCAAAGAAAAACTGGTAGCTTAGGCAAAGCTAAAACAGTAAGCTGAATCTGTAATTCCTCCATTGAAGATGGGAAAATTTTCTAATTATAATTTCTAGTTAAATTATTGTGTACAAAGTCATAGATAAAACTAGAGAGGTACATTTCCTGAAGAAAATGTGAGTGGTGCTTGCCGTGGCAAAACTCAGGCCCCCCATATATGTTGGGTGTCTTGCCCAGTCGCCCCTGGTGCCTAGAGAGTACACAAAGTCGGTAGAATCCGGATTAAACCTGTGAAATTTAAAGCCAACCAAATTTTACCATTGAAATCAATCCAAACAAACTGGCTATTTTTGGCTCCGCCCACTTTTAAAAATTTGCAACCCAGTCACCAAATGGACCAAGTTTGAGCACTCTTACATTAACAGTGTAAGAATGACAGGAATTTAAATATTCCCATTGAATAGCGTTAGGTAAAATTTGATTGGCTGTCTTAAGCTCCGCCCATTTTTCTGAATTTTAACCCCAGTTACCTAGTCATGGTCAGTGCCAAGTTTGGGGCCTCTGGTTTTAAAACTGTGAGAACAGCGGTAATCAAAAATTTTACATTGAAGTCAATAGGTGAAAACGGATTGGCTGTTTATGGCTCCACCCACTTTTCCTAAATTTTGACCGCAGTCACCCAGTGAGTAATTGAGCCAAGTTTGGTACACCTAGCATTTAAACCGTGATAATAGCAGCAGTTTATCATTTTTCATTAAGGTCAAAGGCTGAAATCTGATTGGCTGTTGTTGCCCCGCCCCTTTTTTTCCTAATTGTGAACCACAGTCACTCAGTGACTAACATACCAAAGTTTGGGAATGCTGTCATTTAATGTGTAAAAATGGCAGCATTTCTATTTTTTTCTATTGAAAATCAATGAATGAAATTTGATTGGTTGTTGGTGGCTCCGCCCACTTTTTCTAAACTTGAAGTGGAAACCCCCAGCGACCACATTTGTGGTATTCAAGGTCCCTGACATCAATACTGAGAGAATGGCAACCTTCTTAATTTTTCCCATTAAAACCAATCAAAGAAATCTGCTTGGTTGGTTTTGGCTCCACCCACTTTTCTTAATTTTAATCCCAGTCCCCCAGTGACCAACTGTGCCAACTTTGAGGACCCTGCCATTAACCGCCTAAGAGCGGCAGCAGTTTAAAATTTTCCTATTTAATTGAATGGCTGAAATTTGATTGGCTGTTGTAGACTCCGCCCACTTTTTGTAAATTTTGGCTGCAGTCACCCAGTGACCCACGGTGCCAAGTTTGGGAGCTCTGGCTTTATTACTGTGAGAATTACAGCTGTTTACATTTTCTCATTGAAGTCAATAGGGAAAATCTGATTGGTTGTTTGCGGCTCCGCTCACTTTTTTGGGTCCCCAAAATAGGACAGAAAAGTCACAACACCCCATTCCCGAATAAGCTGAACGGTTTGACACCTCATTCATGGGTCTGCGACAAACTAATTATTCGATAAATTCCCCATTATAAGTCAATGGGGCAAATTTGGGGACCTCTCCTGCCCCGGGGGTAAAACTTATACCCTCGTGTGGGGTATCATCTGACACAGGTCGCAAACCTCTTCAAATGTGGTAAATTTAACGTTTCTACAAGATTCCCTCTCTGCGCTAGAATCCGTCAAAAGTTGGCCTCAATTCTAATCTATGGGACTTTTCGGGGTGGTTAATTGCCCCCGCAAGGGGCAATTAACCACCCACCCCTTAGAAAAGTCATACCACCCCATTCCCGATTAAGCCGCACGATTTGACACCTCATTCATGGGTCTAGGACAAACGGTGCGGGACTAGTTACGCGCCAAACTTTCATACGGAAGAAGAATAAAAATAAGTTTGCAAGATAACAGTAGTGATGCTTTGCTTCGCAAGCACCACTAACAAAAAGGAAGATAAAAGGCTCCTTAAAATGACCATAAAAACACTGATATGGCCAGGCAGTTTGGCTGGTATAGATTTTAATGCCCAGTGTGCATGCCTGGCAACCAAGTAATAGTTTGAAACAGTTTGACCCATTTTGAGATCACACAATACACAAG
The DNA here is from genome assembly GCF_017654675.1 of Xenopus laevis. NCBI lineage: Eukaryota > Metazoa > Chordata > Amphibia > Anura > Pipidae > Xenopus > Xenopus laevis. Next base: position 69,236,336 of record NC_054386.1, read on the forward strand.
TAATAGCATTATAGTCTTGAAATGCATGAATAAAGCATTGCGAGATCTGGAAATACAGTACAAAGGACCAAAGTATTCTTTAACTTTACTTCAGATCTGCCTATTCAAACAAGATAATTAGTGTTGTTTAGCCGTAACATAAAAAACATAAACATTAGTTATAGGAGATGTAACTCCATGGGTTATGCATAGTTTACATAAAGGACATACATTGTGCATGGTTACATTTTTGTTGCTAATATAAATATTTGGAATCTGTTGAAGCATTTTCTACTCATTCTGATCAGTGAGTGATTATTAATTTGTATTCTTCCTTAAAAATTATACACAATCGTTGACAAATTGAGATTTTTTTTTCAGTTGTAAATAACAAGTAAAAGAAAACAATGAAAAAAGAAAACACATAAACTTCCTTCATTCTTGCATAACCCTGCTTCACAGTGTGGTTTCCCTTCAGTAAGTTTGTGGTAGCTTTCTTTAGAAGCTTAAATGGCTCAACAGCTACTCAAAGGGAATCATTAATGCAAGTTCTGGCATTAATCTAACTTTCCTCTTCTCGTGTTGCAGTGCCATTCTCAAGCTTTTGGACTTGAAAAATGGTATTACAATTGAACCTAATGTCTCTAGATAGTATTAATCAAATTCATCTTGGCACTTTCTTGTTTCTCTTTGATAATGTTTCGTATAAACAGATGAAACTGGCACATTCCTTACGGTGTTAGTGATGTCAGAAAACTCTGTAGGCCAATGGGCCTTGCTAATCTAAAATTGAAGGATTTATAGCAAAATATATTTATTTTGCTCGCCTGTGTGCTTGCACTGGGGCTGTAAATATAGTAGGAACATCTGTGAAATGTGGATGATGCATTTGAATAGATTTGTGCATTAAACTACAAACTGAACAAAATAAAGATGTTATAAGGTTGCCAATCTCTTTGGACATTGCACAGTGTTATACATTATAGGTAAAAAACATTAAAAAACTAGCACGACATAGAATCTTTAACACAGTTTTGAAAAAATTTCTGAGAGTCTAGTGTATTGTAAATTGCTGTACAGATGAATACAGAGCTAGATCACATAATAGTGAGATTTTACAGGCATCCTTAGTAAATGGGACAGAATCCCACAGAGCCTCTGAAAACACCAATAATAACACCACAAATTGAATTTGTACTTAAAAGGCAAAGTGCACAAGAAAGTTGTCTATTGAGAGTTCTTTCTGATGATTTTGCTATTTTATCATCAAAAGTAATCAAAAAAGGATTTATCTTCTTAGACAGCAAATTTGAAAACTGGTCTATATTTTGTGCTATTCGCTGTTGGGGAGAAAAAACTTTTAATAAGAAAAAGTCTCCTAATCTTTTGTTCTTCTAGAGCATATAACTATGGTTGTGGTGAAAAGAACACTAAAAACATAAAGTAAAAAAAAAAAAAGAAGGAAAGGATTTGAACTTTAAAAATGTTACTCTCTGTAAAATACCAACTCATTCATTTAAGTTCCACTGTATACTTAACGCTCATATGTTATATGCATAATAAAATAACAACTAAACAACTATATTGAATCAAAATATAAGTGTAAATATCTATGTATGCTTGTGCAAAAGCCTCAAGAAAATATCAACACCGACCCAAAATGCCCTCAAAGTACCACTCGTGTATGTAGCATAAACCATAATCCAGTGTGCTCAAAGTCTTGCAGAAAGGTATAGTTTGGCATCTAAATCCCTGAGAAAGGCCCTGGTGAGTGATAAAAAATTAGATACAGCATGAGAAAAGGAGGAAAGGTTCTCCCTCAAGATGGTGCCTGAAAGCAACTGATTTTGCAATAATTCCATTGGAAAGACCTTGGGATGACTGATCTATAGGGTTAAGTTCCCCTATGATCTGAAAATCCCACATGGTTGTTGTGGCCAGCTAAGTTTTGGACCTAAATTGGAAATGGGGGGGATTAAATCCTTTGTTCCACGGTGCAGTGTGCCCTGGCAGATTTGGCCAGAATGTGTCACTGTTGCGCAAGAAGTATAAAAAGCTGAGCTGCCATGTGCTCAACCGGAGAGAGATGTCTGGAGTTCAAAGGTTGCAGAGAAAGTAAAGGAGCTGCCTGGGGATGGATTCCTGTGAAAGAGGCTTTGGATTGCTGAACTCCGGATGAGTATTGGAGCCAGGCGTGTTGGGACAGGAGTGGAGTGTGGGACTGTGTCCTGGGTAGAGACTGTGCCAGGAGTTGGAAGACCACACAGGGATCCCAGGGCAGGAGTAAGCTGTAATTTCAAATTTTCCTTTCTGGTTATATAAAATATATTTGTCACTGCAATTTGGTGTTTGATTATTGTTCCTAGTGGTGACACCCTTAGGTGCACCCCTATATACTACTAGGTGGAGGCACTGAGCATTAGAACAAGGAAAGGCGAAGGAACATATAGTCTCCTAATAAAGGCGTTACATTTATACCATCTGTGGCACTGTCTAATCCACTTCACACACAGGCATGTTCCTGCATCAGTACCCAGAAAAAAAAATCTCTGACTTTTAATAGCAAATCTCCATTAATCCATCAATCTTTGAGAAAGACCAAGACTGTGCTATGCACATTACAGCCTATCAATGCAATGGGACATTCACAGAAGAGTAGCTTGATGTGTTTAATCAAGTGTACTTGACCTTTGTGAATGGTTGCAATAGCAACACACCGATTCAAATTAGAGAACTTTTTCTCCAGCGCAGATCGTTTAGATATATTTCTCTAGCGTGGTCCCCCTTCTTCCCTAAAATGCTTGCACTACACACGTATCAGGGTAACTGATTATCATGGTGCGTGTGAACCATGCATCAACCATGCTGATTATGTCAGCAAGGGACACATGGCCACACAGTTTAGAGTAAAGGAGCACTTACTTTAACTCTACTCTAGGTCAGTGTAAGTCATGGAGGAATTTTTTATAGAGAAAAAAACATAGTAATTCACTTAAGCTCAACATACGTTATTGGTTCGATAAAACCGGTTGGAAAGGTTTGTGTTGTCCTTTAAAAGAGTTCCCAGTATCTTTCATCTAGCAAGGGGGATTCAGGCCTTGGATGGTAATATATTAATGATATACTGTACATCCTATAATTCATTTACACAATACACCCATTTTATGGGGTACCACTGGGAGCTAATGTTTTGAGCCAGGAGTGCCCACTCTTTACTAATGTGAGGTCTACTTTTAGTGATGTTGTCCCATTATGATCTACATCCATAAAAGCATTGGTAGCATTGGTTTTAATAAATATTACTTCAGTATTATATTGATTTTTGAGAATGTATATTTAACAAACAACCATTTTGTATGTAGCCTTAACGTAATAAATATCTGAATGAAACAGGAGGGTGATTTAGTCAAGCTGTTGGTTGTAGGGATGCACTGAATTCAGGTTTGTGTTCAGGATTCAACCAGGATTTTTCCAGCAGGATTCGGCCGAATCCATGTGCCTGGCGCACCGAATCCTAATTTGTATATGCAAATTAGGGGCGGGAAGGGAAATCATGTGACTTTTTGTCAGAAAACTAGGAAGTAAAAAAAAATTCCCCACTTTTTCCTTTCCTGCGCCTAATTTGCATATCCAGATTTAGTTCAGTATTCCGCCAAATCTTTCACAAAGGATTCGGCTGAATCCCAAATAGTGGATTTGGTGCATCCCTAGTTTGTTGACATTGTCTTGAGATCCACTGACCAGCAGTTAAAGGTCTACTGGTAGATCCCGATCCACTTTTTGGGTACCCCTGTTTTGAGCCATGAGCAATTTGAAACCTACACAGGGCAGTATGATTTAACTACAAGCTGTTCAGTGAGTCTAGCTGTGGTTTATAACTGCCTGTTTTGCACTTTAATAAACAACACATGTCATCTTATCTATTTATTGGACAGCAAATGCTTCATTCAAATCCATACAGTACATATAGCAAATGCACAGAGCAATAGAGTGTATACTTTATAATTAAAATTGACCCCAATTGTTCATATTGAAACATTTTTGTACACAAAATAGATTGGACCTGTGCAGTAATATTTTAATGTAGACAATAAAGGGTAAATTTACACGGTTACAGACACTTCCTGGGGGTATGTCACATGTTTAGCACAAAGTGAAACTGTGGCTGGTTGGTGTTCCCTTATTGCTATTGCTTTTATCCCTTAAATACAAAGTTGGCTAAATGTATTATTTTGACTTTCTGAAAGAGAACACATGCAAAGTAATACATTCCCCACCAGGGCTGAACAGAAGAAGTAGATTTGAATAATTAGCTGTATTTTATAAAGATTGATATAAATTGACTTAATAAACCAGTGGTTTTGGAGGAGTTGGAATGCATATATTAAATGTTGCTAATCATTAATATGAACCTCATTACATAGGATGAGATTGCATCCTAACTGACATGATCCCTCTGACAGTTCCTACTCCTTCATGAAAGAAAATAGATGGTTCTAAAATTACTACTGTACACTTTGCTGAAAAAGCACTTGTAGCCACAGTTTTAATGACTGCCTTAAGCAAGCAGAAATATTTTGGGTAACAAGATGAATAGTCTAGTTTTGGGAAAATAGTCTAGTTTTGGGAAAATAGTCTAGTTTTGGGAAAATAATACAAGTTAGGAGTAATTAATCTATACAACCAGTGCCCATGGAGTTACAAGGATGTTGGTTAGTTTTATTTTTGTTACCTTGAAAAGAGACATAAAAAAGATTATTTATATCAAAAATTAAATAATTGAATGCAATATATATATATAATCTACAGTCTGGTCATTTCCCTATGGGACCAGACTGTAAATTATATCCTTATAAACGGCGCGTTCTTTCATCAGAACGCGCCGATTATAAGATTAAAGAGACAGCACTCGCAGCTGCTGCCTTGCTTCCCACCGCTATAGCTTTCGGGCTCCACATTTCGTCACTTCCCACAACGGATTTACCCGTTTTATGCGATGAAGGGCTTCTCTTTCCTTCATCGCATCTCTCACTCCTGTCACAAGTCTCCTACAGCTGCCTCCCTGGTGTCGCTTTCCTCATAGGATTCGGCTCCATTTTCACTCCCCCTCCCGTCCAGTGTCTGAAGTCTCGCTCTGCCTCCCTTACACTGCCTAAATCTCGCTCTGCCTCCCTTACACTACCAAAGTCTCGCTCTGCCTCCCATCCACTCCCTCATGACCGGTAAAAGAAAATTATGTGACACAGAGGAGGAGCGATTCTTTATATAGTGGACTGGAGGGGAAGTGAAAATGTAGAGGAATCCTGTGAGGAAAAGAGCGCGACCAGGGAGGCAGCTGCAGGAGACGTGTGCCATTTAGAAAGCAAGAATAAAATACAGGTACCTAAAAGAGCTGCAGTTAAAGATAAAAATCAACTTGTAGAGGCACTTCAAAAAAAGTAAAACTGAACCCAGAAACTGTAGATTATAATAGATAATGTACCCCCCACTTAAAATTTATAAAGATATTAATAGTCACCTCGGAGTTATGTGACCTGTATAAAAGCACTCGGCCTGCGGCCTCATGCTTTTATATGGTCACATAACTCCTCGGTAACATAATATCTTTATTAATTACAGTAGGGGGTACATTATCCACTATATATATATATATATATATATATATATATATATATATATATATATATATATATATATATATATATATATATATATATATATATATGGCTGAATTTTCACATTTGTGGTATTATTAAACGAGGGCCCCTGTAGTAGTGTTATTTGGAGGAGCATTGTTATAAAAGCTCAAGGATCTTTAATCTTAGCAGCAGGTTTGAGTTAATATGAATTCACCAGAGTTCCTATACATATTGACATAGTAGATGGGGTTGAAAAAGACATACATCCATCAAGTTAAACCTTTTGTGGCCTCTCCAATTTGCTGCAGAAGGGGCAATCGAACCAATGCCAGGACCAACTTTGTACTAGATTTAATTACAGTAACTTCTTTTTTCTCACTTTTTACAAAGGCTTCCATTATTTTCTTAAAACTGTCTAGCTTCTCTTATGGTGTTGACCCTGGAAAATGTCAAAGTGAAGTTTGCATGGGAAATATGCAGAAAGTTGTGAGATACTGTAATTTGTGTAATAATTGGGATCTCTAACTTGTGGGTTCCTGATGACTTCTGCACACCATCTTCGAGTCGTGGGTGGGTTCAGTTGAGCTCTTCTTTCTGCTATCCTTGTTTTGCGATCTTACTGTGCCTGCTTATGCCTCCAGTGTGCACCTTTTATAGACTTGTTCAGGCACCACAACATTTAGTGACATCATAGCAGGCACAGGTCAGTAAATTCTGAGGTGCACCAGGTTAGGGTCGGCTGTGGGTGGTGAAACAGTTGGTTGACCCTAGGTTTTTGCCAACCCACACATCACTACAGCAAATAGAATATGGAATATAATGTTAAGTTCATCCTGTTTGCTATTATGGAAAAATACCAAATAGTCCAATCAATGTAATAATATTTACACTCTTTGCAACATGCACCTCGTGCAAAGTGCAGGGTTTGTGGATTAAAGTGAGACCTGGAATCTGCTTTAAGGTTTGCCATAGTATGATGCATCTATAACTGTCATGAAGCTTTTACTTGTATCTAGAAATCATATTAGCATGCATCATGTATGCATATATGTTGTCCATAATTTTTATTCTACACTATGCACTATGCACTGTAAAGTATATAATACATGCTTACATTCACACTTAATTAAAGTATCAAAACGACACTTTTCAAAGCCTTTTGGGGAAATCTCATCTTAAAATGAATTTAATTTAAGCAACTCTGACATTTGTCTGTGTTTATTTAAAAATTATGTGCTACTGAATGGAGAGTCGTGCTCTACTTGCACATAAAACGGGGAAAACACATACAAACTCTTTCCATTCTTTTTACATACTTTTCATAAAGCCAACATTCCCTCAGACTGATAAATCAGACACATTTCATGTTTAAATCCATAATTGTAATTTGATTTCAATCTGAAAAATAGAAAATGGGAAGTGACCACCTAAGGAATAGGCAAATTGTTCAAAATTGCTGTGACCTATAAAATAATCATTTTATTTCTTAGTGAACTACTCAGCACATTATTATTCAGAGGGATAGTTTACTCTTTACTAGATTATCTATTATTACTAGTCTTATCCAATAGACAGAATCAGGAAAAGTATTTTCATCACCATAATCTTCTTTCAGCAAAAGTAATCATATGCTTGAATGGATGATGGCTAAAAATTCTAGTTTCTGATTCATACTTTACAAATTGGCAGGTGCTACGAAAGCAAATCCCGTTATATTTTGTTGATATTTTATTAATCTTAAAAATGTAAAAATTAGAAATTTAGCAGACTGTTTAACACATAATACATTAAATAAAATAGTAAAGGGAAAATAACAGCTAATATGATGCCTTGTACGGCAAGATTGCCTGAAAGAGTAAAACCTAACTGCCTTAAAATATCTAATAACACCTCCATAATCTTTATTATGACATGAAGGGGCCCATTTACTTAGCTCGAGTGAAGGAATAGAAGAAAAAATACTTCGAATTTCAAATGGTCGAATATGGCTACTTCAACCATCGAATGGGCTACTTCGACCTTCGACTACGACTTCGAATCGAATGATTCGAACTAAAAATCGCTCGACTATTCGACCATTCGATAGTCGAAGTACTGTCTCTTTAAAAATTACTCCGACCCCCTAGTTCGCCACCTAAAACCTACCGAGGCCAATGAAGGTCCCCATAGGCTTCCCAAGCATTTTCTGATCGAAGGAAAATCGTTCGATCGATGGATTAAAATCCTTCGAATCGTTCGATCATAGGATTAGCGCTAAATCCTTCGACTTCGATATTCGAAGTCAAAGGATTTACATTCGGCAGTCGAATATCGAGGGTTAATTAACCCTCGATATTCTACCTTATGTAAATCTGCCCCGAAGTATTTGCTTTCAAACTCTAAATTCAAATACAGCACAAAATCTTAAATATCACTTCATTTATTCCCTAGACTTGTATAAAGCATTTATCACTAGATGGTGGTTGCCTATGAAGTTGTTTCCACACTATGTTGCCCATATGGATAATCAATGTTTAGATGCTATGCAGCATACATTTTAATCACAGCTTAAGAAAGTGGGGGAAAGTCATTGTATTTTATAAATATCATAGAGAACTAGTTGGGATCAGTCCACAAGCACCTAATTGACTTGTAATGTTTGAGATGCAAGTTTTTAACCCCAAAAAGTTTTTTAAGTATATTAATAGTAAAAAATTGCGGGTTGAGGGTGTTGCCTCTTTTAAATATTGGTACCAGTACCAAAATCTTAGCTATGGGGAAAGACTGGCCAAATTGGAGATGTTCACGATAGAGAAGAGGTGCTTAAGGGGTGATATGATAACTATGTATAAATATATAAGGGGATCATTTAATAATCTCTCTAATGCTTTATTTACCAGTAGGTCTTTCCAGCTGACGCGGGGTCACCCATTACAATTAGAAGAACAGGTTCGGAATGGGGTTTTTTTTTACAGTGAGAGCTGTGAAGATGTGGAATTCTCTCCCTGAATCAGTTGTACAGGCTGATACATTAGATAGCTTTAAAAGGGGGCTGGATGGCTTTTTAGCAAGTGAGGGAATACGAGGATGTGGAAGATAACTCATAGTATAATCATCCAGGGACTAGTCCGATTGCCATTTTGGAGTCAGGATGGAATTCTTTCCCCTTCTGAGGCAAATTGGAGAGGCTTCAGATGGGTTATTTTGCCTTCCTCTGGATCAACTAGCAGTTAGGCAGGTTAAAATAAGAGTTTAAAGGTTGAACTTGATAAACGTATGTCTTTTTTCAACCTAACTTACTATGTAAGGCAGGGGACTTGGAGACTTATTTTGATTTTGTTTGTGCATGTGTGTGTTTTTGTGTAAGTTAAACCTGATTGGAAAGCAACCAAGTAAGATGGATTAGGTAAATGCATTACTACAGTTTTCATTAAAGAAGAAGCAGCCAATGTAAACATCCAAAAACTGTCGATGTTGGACTGTACATTCATTTGAATTTTTAAATTGTCACTAAAACATTTTACTTGAAGCTAAAGAATATTATTTTTTTATTCTACTCTACTTCCTCCATAGCAAACATTGATATTTTACCAGGTCTGATCTAGAGTACAAATATGCAATATTTTTGCTGCCAAGTTCTTTAGAAACTGAACATAGACGAAAGAAACCTCCTTATGGGCACATCATACTCTTCCCAACTGTTTCACCTGGCTATTGACTTGGCCCCCAACTATTTGTTGAATTAAAATATAACTTTTACGTTATAGGTTAAAATGTGTGCAATGTAATAGATGAAATAACCAGAACCAACTAAGATACTGTAAATTTAAAAAGTTCAAACTATAGCAATTCATATTCATGAAGGCAGTAATGGGAAACTTTTATGGAGAGTCAAGTATTTTCCACCACATACCAAATATATTTTAGGGCACAAGTGGTATAATCTTCTGGCACTTAATTCCAAGTGCCTCCTACCTTTCAGCCCCTCGGAACCAGAAACCAGCACCTTCCCAGGGACAACAGTCAAATTAATCTAGCTTCTCTGTGTCCTACAGCTATGCTGAAATTATTGCTCACTTATTGACACCTGCTGTTCTTTCATCCATGTCTCTTAATTATCCCAACCCCGTAAATTATGCTAAGATCGACTAGCAATTTGCCTGAGCTTTATCAAGATATATGGTCCTTATTTTCCTGCAAGATCTTCTGACTATTTAAATATAGATTGGTGCTATGGGGGTGAAATTTTGCGTCATAATCATACACTGTAATTTACCTCCGCAGTTACATCTATGTTAGCATCAAAAGTGACACTGGGGATGAAGCACTTACACATTTTGATTACTCACCATTTCACAGCCGCTCCCACCCCTACATTTATTCTTGCCTTTGTCATAATCAACCCTGGTACTTATTGTCCTTATGTCATGACTTTATTACATCCTGTTAAAGGATTATTGAGTGACTTTATTAGAGTCAATTAAAAAGGGGTACAATTGATGTGTAGTGAACATTCAGGCTTTTAGAATTGGTGGGAATTAGGTTCATATTAGTTAAAATAACCATCAGTTAGCACATTATTATATTGCGGTAGAACATTTTGTAATATATTTAAACAAATCATTGCACCTTAATTGTAAATAAAATGTGCTTGACAACATAGTGTGAACAAAATTATTATCTCCACCTATTCTATTGGTATAAAAATGTACAAAAGATATTTTGTACAAGCTAGTAAAGATGCCACCTTTAATCACAACAGACAGTGTTTTCCAGGATCTTCCAATATACAGTTCTTACAGAAAAAGGAAACCCATACCAGTCATCCCCTCAAACCACTGTAAGCTTGCTTTATCACTGCTGACAAGGAGCGCTTGGTCTTTAATGTTGGCATTTCTCAACAACATTCCTGGTCTTGTTTGCTCTATAGAAATACTTTTAAATGTTGTACACCTTTATGTATATTTCCTTTTATATACAGTACAGTGCATATAAAGCAAATGTTGTGTAGCTTACATGGAAACCATAGAACAATCTGGCACATTATTTCTATCCAAATAGAAAGGATGTAAAATTCTGATATGTTTAAAATCTGTGACATGGTGAGACATCTGAGACAATTATCTAGAAACACATAAAGTAGCTTCATCTACATATATAGTTGTCCATTAATGACTAATAAAGTTGCACACACAACTTACAGTACTTGAAGTGGATTTGTATATGGATACAGAGAAGAGCTGGTTTGGAGCAATTATAAGATCTTGTAGTTATTGACAAAACAGTAATGGTATTACTTATTATGCTGGAGCAGTTGGATTTAATCTATCTGAAGAGACCTTTAAAAGTTTAAGGGTCACCAGCTCTGTGTGAGTTTGTTTTTTTCTTCTAGCCATCTCAGTGTCACTGCCTCTTTAGTTATGGTCACCAAAGGAACTGCTTATTACAAAAGTGTTGTTTCTTTTGCAAAAAAGGGAGTTATAATTGGCAAGTATTGTATTTGCAAAGGTTTAACATGTCACATGTCAGGAGCATTTTTGGCCCAGCATTGTGTGAGTATAATGTCCCATCTCTATGCAATGCCAATTTGGAAAAAAGGAATGAAAACAGTGAACTAAAGCAACAGTGTCCATCATGTTTTAACTCCACGGTGATCTCTATTAGTGATAAAAGAAAGGAGTTTACTTTATTCTTATTTTTCACAATCTTCAAACAGTGACCTTTGAATACAAATAAAAAAATAAATGGTATTTTTCAGTAACTTTTACAGGTTTGGCAACATCTAATATATTCATTGATTCTTTTTCTATTCTGGGGTTAGAGGTTGAATATATATTTTTCTTTAAGTGTATTCTGGCTCTCAATTTGCTTTAAGTTGAAGTTATAGTATATATATATATATATATATATATATATATATATATATATATATATATATATCCGTAAAAACTGGTGTGAATCGGTATTCCCAATCTGTGACTTTTATTCAAACAAAAAAGTCCAGACTTGTGTGTTACAATACATAGGGGCCGATTCACTAAGCTCGAGTGAAGGATTCGAATGAAAAATACTTCGAATTTCGAAGTATTTTTTTGGTACTTCGACCATCGAATTGGTTAAATTCGTTCGAATTCGAACGAAATCGAACGAATCGAATGAAAAATCGTTCGACTATTCGACCATTCGATAGTCGAAGTACTTGCCCTTTAAAAAAAACTTCGACCCCCTACTTCGGCAGCTAAAAGCTACCGAAGTCAATGTTAGCCTATGGGGAAGGTCCCCATAGGCTTGCTAACCTTTTTTTGATCGAAGGATTTTCCTTCGATCGTTGGATTAAAATCGTTCGAATCGTTCGATTCGAACGATTTAATCGTTCGATCGAACGAAAAATCCTTCGATCGCTCGAACGTAGGATTAGCGCTAAATCATTCGACTTCGATATTCGAAGTCGAACGATTTTAGTTCCCAGTCGAATATCGAGGGTTAATTAACCCTCGATATTCGACTATTGATGAATCGGCCCCATAGTCCCTAGGCAACAGACTCTTGTTACTCCAAAGGAGGGAGAACTTTTGGTTACATACATTACAAACACTACATCCTAGGGAACTCAATAGGGAGTACGACTTACTTGCTTTTATGTGAATATATATCTTGTGCATATAGGGGGACAAAAGGGACTATCGGGGGAATGTAATAAAAATCGCTAACGGAAAAACTATTCGCAATGCGAAAAGTTATGCCTTTGCGCGAACAAATTTTGCTTTGTGCGAATTTAATATAGCTTTTGCGAGCCCGGAAACTGTTTAGCGACCACTTCCGACAGTGAAAGACCGTTTGCGAATTTTATAGTTTTCGCCAATGCGCAGTCAATGTAATAAAACTTCTTACTGAAAAAGTCGTTATGTTTGCTCCAAAAGATTACGACACCTTCAAGCACTTCTTATAAGTGCGCAATTAAAATTCGCAATGCGCAATTAAAATTCGCAATGCGCAATTAAAATTCGCAATGCGCAATTAAAATTCGCAATGCGCAATTAAAATTCGCAATGCGCAATTAAAATTCGCAATGCGCAATTAAAATTCGCAATGCGCAATTAAAATTCGCAATGCAATAACAGTTTAAGGAACAATATTACATTGCGAGATGTGGATTTTTAGTCTTATTGGTGCGAATTGTTTTGCTCTTTGCGACTTTTATTACATTCCCCTGTATGTATTGTAACTCATATGGAGATACTGTTGTTCTATTTTGACCTTGTTAGGTTTAGCTCGCTAATGATATAAGATGTAATATGTTAGGAGGTATATATATATATATATATATTCTTGGTCTGCATTTTCTGGGATGTGGGTTTAAATTCAGGTGAATTATGGGTTATCTGAATGTTTGTTTGCATACTCCTGACGAAGATCCCTGTGGGGGATCGAAACGTTGAGCCACAATAAACATCTTTTTTTGTTTTTGCAACTTTAAAAAACCTGTGAGTGTCGCTACTTTCTACTTTTGCATTTATCCCAAATTGGCAGGCACCCAGGTACTTTCACCTGTAAACGGTGTGCACCTTCAGACTACACATATATATATATATATATATATATATATATATATATATATATATATATATATATATATATATATATACTTTTTTTAAAGTTCTGTTTTCAAAGTGTACTCAAATATTGACAGAATTGTGATGAAACTATTGTGGGGAATGTAATAAAAGTTGCAAGAGCAAAACAATTTGCACAAATAAGAATTTGCATTTCACAATGTAGTACTCTTCCTCAAACTGTTATTGCGTTGTGAATAAAGGTGTCATAATCTTTTGGAGTAAACATAACAACTTTTTTCAGTAAGAAGTTTCATTAAATTCACTGTACACTGGCGCAAACTATAAAATTCTCCCACTGTCAGAAATGGTCGCTAAACAGTTTCCAGGTTCGCAAAAACTATATTAAATTTGAGCAAAGGAAAATGTGTTCGCAAAAAAGCATAACTTTACACATTGCAAATATTTTTACGTTACCGACTTTTATTACATTTCCCCATTTTACCATAAGGATACTCATTCCAATAGCAATTCTGGTGATCTCATTTTTTTTTTTGGAGAACAAGTAGGCAGTGCTAACACAAACACAGTTTTCTGAAAACTGTACCCTAGAGCACCATATTGCAGGCTTTTTAGTGAGAGATGAGAGATGATAAAAGTCAAAGCATGCCACCAAACTCAATTTTTAAAAAAAAAAAAAAAAAGGCTATCACAAGTGTATGCAATGTGTCACATTACACATTATCCTTATAAAAATATTTCTCTCGTTTGATTAGATAGATTAGATTATTATAAAAAAAAACCCACATAACTGTTGATTTACTTCAGCATAAAAAATCAACCACATGGAACACATGTGGGACCCAAGCAGACTGATAATGGTAGGAAAGTCCACATAATCAATCAGACTTTATTTAATTCCTTTAAAATAACATGGGTGCCTCTTGGGAAAGGAAGCAAACAGGCCTAACATTTTTTGTGGCACTAAACAGCCATGGTTTCTGAGGAAGTGATTGTGAAATTTATAAATCTAACATCCACTTATATCTTCAGGGCTCTACTTTTTCTAGCTTATCCTAAGCCCAGAACAATCTCCAAGGTCCTGGACTCGGCTCAGTCTTCTGCCTTTAACAACCACCTTTCGCTTCAGGTGGAGCCCTCCAATACTAGGGTGGCACCAGGTCTTATCGTGAGAGGACAAGGGAGAGAGTTCTGAGAATGGAACCTTACGTAGTACAGGAACAGAGAACAAAAAGCGAGGATGTGAGACAGGTCAAGTCGATATCAAATGAGAACAGGCAGTACAGATACAGAAAATGGATTAGTAGTCCGGCTCACAGGCGAGGTCAAAACACAATGATATTGAGGTAACAAGCAGGATCTGAAGGAATAGTTCAGGCAAGGGTCAGGACAGGCAGCAGACGATTCAGGAACAAGGACTGGCAAGGTTAAACATGGCTTAAAAAATTACAGATCACAATCAGGAACTACCAAAATAGATCTATATTGGCCAATGATTCAGTACAGAGCAGGGGTCTTTATAGGCAGCCTAATGGCTTACACTGATCACATGGAACCATATTGATAACAGCAGAACCAAGCCATGCCTATTTGCAATTACTAGTATAGCAGTGGGAGTGAACTAGGGCCGCATAGAGCAGTGGTAACTCAACCCAAAAACACCAGATCCCTGGTTCAACTTCAGGCAGGATATTACAATTACTATATTAAAGGAGTGACTATACTAATGCAGGGTCTACTTTTAGTGATGTTGTCCCATTTTGACTTACATCCATAAAAGCATTGTTAGCATTCTGTTCCATGGAAAATATTACTTAAATAATGATTTATGAGAAAATCATTGTGCTCGGCGTCAAAGGAATGAGGAAAATGAGGAAGTGCACGCCTGTGCACAGGGACTTTGGACACGCCGGGAGGTAAGAGAGCGATGAACTCTGCCAGCGCGTCTCACAGTACCCCCCCTTCAGGAGTAACCTCCCGACACTTATCAGGAGACTTCCTATGAAAGGCGCAGATCAAACTAGAGCATGAGTGTCAGCAGCTCTCAGCCAAGATCTTTCTTCAGGTCCAAAACCCTTCCAATGGACCAAATATTGGAGCTTGCCCCTCACTCTCCTGGAATCCAGAATCTCCTGAACCTCAAACTCCTGATGATCCTGAAGAACAATGGGAGCAGGGGGAGATTGATCAACTGAAAAAATGTTCTTGAAAAAAGGTTTGACCAAGGACACATGAAACAAATTTGAGATGTTCATGGAATGAGGTGGATCCAAACGGATAGACACAGGGTTGATTATCTCCTTAATCTTGAAACACATAGGGGCAAATTTACTAAGATTCGTAGTTGCGGCAGGCGTAACTTCGCCGCACTTCGCGCACTTCGCCACACTTCGCCAGGCGTAGTTTCGCCAGCTCTCCGCAAATTAGGGATGCACCGAATCCAGGATTCGGTTCGGGATTCGGCCAGGATTCGGCCTTTTTCAGCAGGATTCGGATTCGGCCGTATCCTTCTGCCCAGCCGAACCGAATCCGAATCCTAATTTGCATATGCAAATTAGGGGCGGGAGGGAAATTGCATGACTTTTTGTCAGAAAACAAGGAAGTAAAAAATGTTTTCCCCTTACCACCACTAATTTGCATATGCAAATTAGGGTTCAGATTAAGTTCGGTATTCGGCCGAATCTTTCACGAAGGATTTGGGGGTTCGGCCGAATCCAAAAAAGTGGATTCGGTGCATCCCTACTGCAAATTCACTAAAATCCGAAGTTGCGCTCAGGGGTAGCGTAAGGTTGCGAAGTTGTGCTAGCGTTGATTCGCTAAGCGAAGCGAAGTTACGCTAGCGATGGTTAATTTGCATACGGCGCCAAATTCAAATTTCAATGGAGGAATATGTAGCAGCACTACAAATGCCTGGGAAACCTTCAAAACATTAAATAAAATTTTTATTTTGCCCTACACATGTGCCCACTGTATAGTTAAGTTGCCATGAGTTAGGAAATGTAGGGGGGAAGGAGGGGAGCCCCAAAAATTTTTTCGATCTTTTTCAGCCTATCACATATAATATAGAAAAAACGCCAGCGTTTTTTGGGACTTAGAAAAAATTTGAACTTTTTTTAAAGCAATCCCTATCTACTCTATTGCGCTTCGCCTGGTCCGAGGTGGCGAAGGAAGTCTAGCGTAAAAGGTAGCATCAGTACAATGCGCGTGTTAGTGAATTTGCGTAGTTACGTCCGTTGCGCAAATTCGGCAGGCGTAAGGGTGCGAAGTAACACTAGCGAAGTTACGCCAGCGTTCATTAGTGAATTTGCGAAGCAGCGAAAATGCTCAACGCTAGCGAATTGACGCTAGCGTTAGACGCTTCGGCGCTTAGTGAATTTGCCCCATAGTGAGGACCAAACTTGGGAGAAGGCAAGTGAAGTTTGATGTGCTTTGTGGAGAGCCAGATGAAATCTCTAAGTTGATAGGGAGTAGGGATGGGCGAATTTGACCCATTTCATTTTGCCAAAAATTTGCCGCCGGTGAAATGTCGCAGACGCCCATCAAAGTGTATGGGCGTCAAAACAATTTTGTCACGCGGCTTTTTTCTTGACGCACAACGACATACAAGTCTATGGGCGTCATTTTTTAGGCGAAACAATGCGAAAAAATTTGCACGATGGTGCTTGTCAGCCGCAAGTTTCTGAGAAGAGGAGGCTTTGAGGAGGGAATGATGAACTTGAGACCAAATGGAGGAAGGAAGAACAGAAGGAATATAACCAAAGACAGCAAAAAACGGGGAAACTCTTTGAGACACACGTAAAAGATTATTATGGGCAAACTCAGCCCAAGGAAGAAGTTCGACCCAATTGTCCTTATTTTGAGAAATGAAACATTGCAGGAACTGTTCCAAAATCTGATTGGTCCTCTCCGTTTGACTGCTGCTTTGTGGATGATAGGCC
This sequence comes from Xenopus laevis, assembly GCF_017654675.1. NCBI lineage: Eukaryota > Metazoa > Chordata > Amphibia > Anura > Pipidae > Xenopus > Xenopus laevis. Next base: position 69,253,445 of record NC_054386.1, read on the forward strand.
AAAGAAAAATTGTTTTGAGAAAGCTCGCCAAAATCAGGATACAAACTGCACCCCACAGTCAGATACAATAGACTGAGGTACCCCATGAAAGTGAAAGATCTCCTTAATGAAAATTTGAGCAAACCCAGCATTGGAAGGAAGTTTCTTCAGAGGCACAAAATGAGCCATCTTGGAGAATCTATCCACTACTACCAAAATGGTAGTCATCTCAGAAGACCTAGGCAGGTCCACAATAAAGTCCATAGCCACATCTAGCCAGGGTTGAGTGGGAATGGATAATGTTTGAAGAAGGCTACATGGTAAGGAACGAGGAGAATTCTGTTGTGCACAGACTGTGCAGGCCAAAACAAAGAGCTTGACATCTTTAACAAGCAAAGGCCACCACCAATACCTCTAAAGGAACTCTTGAGTCTTCTTGATGCTTGGGTGACCTGAAACCTTAGAAGAATGAGTCTATTCTAGAACTTGAACCACCTTTGACTGCAGTACAAATACTCTCCCAGAGGGGCATTCAGGAGATTGTTCCAAGTTGGATGAATCAGACAACAAAAGAGAGGTGGGTGCAACAACCAAGTCGGGAGAAATAATAGAAGAGGGTGGGATCCGTTTACTCTCCTTCTGCACCATACATCTGGACAAGGCATCTGCTTTGGTATTCTTAGAACCGGCCGATAAGAGATCAAGAAATTAAACCTAGAGAAAAGCAAAGCCCAACGGGATTAAGTCTTCTAGCCGATTAAATGTAGTTGAGATTCTTGTGATCTGTTAAGATAGTAATAGGCTGTTCAGTTCCCTCAAGCAGAAGATGCCACTCCTCCAGTGCAAGCTTAACGGCCATAAGCTCACGATTACCGACATCATAATTCCTCTCGGCAGGAGAGAGCTTGTGAGAGAAATAGGCACAAGGATGAAGAGTCCCTTGAAATCCAGCACGCTGAGATAAGACGGCGCCAACTCCGACCTCCGAAGCATCAACCTCCAGAATAAACGGCCTAGCAGGATCAGAATAAAGAAGGATTGGAGCAGAACTAAACAGTCTTTTAAGAGTCACGAATGCCTCTTCTGCTTGAGAGGTCCAGACAATTTTACAAGGCTTTTTCGTAAGAGCCGTGATGGGTGTCACTGTTTGGGAAAAATTCTTGATGAATTTGTGAAAAAAGTTAGCAAACCCCAGGAAACGTTGAATGGTTTCAAAGTCGTAGGAACCGGCCAATCAAGAACAGCGGAAACTTTAGCAGGATCCATCTCAAACCCTGAAGAAGAGATCACATATCCCAGGAAGAAGATTGAGGATTTATGAAACTCACACTTTTCAAGCTTGGCATAAAGACAATTCTCCCTTAATTTGAGGAGAACTTGTTTTACTTGACAAAGGTGATAAAACATTAAAAAAGAATAAACCAGAATATCGTCCAATTAGACAATGACATAGGTTTGCAGAAAGTCTCAAAGAACATCATTGATGAAATCTTGAAAGACGGCAGGGGCATTGCATAAGCCGAATAGCATGACCAGATATTCATAATGGCCATCCCGGGTGTTGAAGGCCGTCTTCCACTCATCACCTTGATGAATGTGGATAAGATGCGGACAAGTCTAACTTAGTGAAGACTTTAGCTCCTCTTAGTCTTTCGAATAATTCTGGTATCAAAGGTAACGAGTATCAATTCTTTATCATAATTTTGTTCAAGGCACGATAGTCAATGCATGGTCTAAGCGTGCCATCCTTCTTCTGAACAAAAAAGAAACCGGCCCCGGCTGGCGATGTGGACTTCCTGATAAACCCTTTAAAAAGATTCTCTTGAACATATTCTTTCATGGCTTGGGTCTAAGGCATAGATAATAGATATGTTCTTACTCTAGGGGGAATGGAGCCGGGAACCAGATCTACAGGATAATCATATGAACGATGAGGAGGTAGACTATCAGCATTTCGTTTCTCAAACACATCTGCAAAATCCTTGTAGACATCAGGGAGAAAATGGCTGGAGACTGGAAGCAAAGATGAGGCAGCCACAGGAAAAACAGAAGAGGAAATGCAGTTTGAGCAACAAAACAAACTCCAGGAGTTCTCCTGAAGACCAGTCAATAGACGGATTATGGAGTCAAAGCCAAGGAAACCCCAAAATGATAGGGAAATCAGGACAATTGATGAGCAAAAAGGACAACTCCTCTGCATGCAGACTGGCCACTCGGATCAGGACCGGGACGGTAGCAGAAGAAAGAACACCAGGTGAAATTGGTCGGCTATCCACAGCCCAGGGAGAAAAAGAAATCTTGAGAGGAATGGAACTCAAAACACAGGACTTGGCAAAGATCTTATTGATGAAAATTCCTGCTGCTCCGGAGTCAAGAAAAGCTTGACAGGAAAACGTACCAGACCAGGTGGACAGGGAAGCAGGGAGAAACATACAAGATTTAACAGAGATTGGGAATGCAGAAATCTTGCCTAGGGGAGACTCCCCTCTGGGACAGGATCCCAGCAGATGTCCAGCGGGGCCACAGCACAAGCAAAGACCAGAATTTCTTCTACGGTTTCTCTCTCTTAAGTGATGATTTCTCGTGAAGCCCCCTCCAAAAAGCTGCGATGAGTGCCTCATTGTTTCAAGACACCTCTGCAGCTAAAGTCTGGAAGTGGACTGCATATTCGGAGTCAGTACTAGACCCTTGATTTTCATTAGTCAGTCAGTGGCGTTCAATTTACAGTCCACGACATCGAAAATTTGCCGGAAGGTGGAAGGAAAGCAGCGGAATCATGTATAAGAGGATCATCTCTATCCATTAACGGCGAAGCCCAAGCAAGGGCTTTCCCCTGAAGAAGAGCGATTATATAAGCAACCTTAGATTTCTCGGTCGCAAATTGGTCAAGAGCCGTTTCAAATTGGATCTTGCATTGCGTGATGAATCCTCGGCAAGCATCCGGATCACCCCCAAAGCGGACAGGAGCAGGAATCTTAGGCAGTTTAGGAGATGCAGATGGAGCAAAATGAATCGTAGATGATTGAGAAGCTCCAGCACCCGAAATTTGAAGGGCTTCAAGGCACGAAGTGATGTGCTGTAAGGCTTGTGCAAGATGAGCCTGTTGAGCCTCTTGACTGTCCAAGCGCTTCATCAAAACATCGAAATATCCTTCCATGGTAGAGAAAGCAGAAGCCTGGAAAGGTTCCATTTGGGCCAAAGCTAACTGTAAAGATCTCGTTAATGCGAACCTTGTGAGGTGAACAGTACCTTTGAATGCACAGGTCAACCCTGTGGGTTCCGGTTTTCACCGACACCCTTTTGGGGCCCCGGGCTTTCTGCTGTGGAAGCCAACAGGAACTGTATAGCCAAAAGCGAGGTACCGGCAGGGATGAAGAGAAAACGTAGTCAGAGTCAGACGAGGAGTTCAAGGCAGGCGGCATAAGTCAAAATATCAGGCAAAGGATCAAAACCAGGTAGTAAACAAATGCAGAATAACGCTTGAGCAGGAACAGATAAACTGAAGCCTAGCTTGGGCTTATTCTAAATGGAGACTTGGCCCTTTAAAGAAGATTTGGCGCCAAGTTTGAATATGGCGCCAAATTCGTGACATCACGACGCTTGGTGCCGTGACGCACGTATCATTACGCTCGTCATCAAAGGAGCAGCGGAATGCGGAAGGGACTTTGGACTAGACGCACTGGGAGGCAAGAGAGCGCCGAACTCTCCCGGCGCGTCTTACACATCATTTAAATAATTTTGTGATTGGGTAACTCTATGGCGATTTATGTTATTAAACAGGGATACTATATGTGAGATTTTGTACTGGAGCTATACACATGGTGCTACAGACTGTTTCAGGATATTATATACCTTAAGAAAGTGATGTAGGTTTATCCCATATTTTACTTCTATGTAAGTATTGTTTTAAATAATATTTAACAATAAACTGCTTATATGGTCTAAAAATGTATTCGAAGCACTCCTCACTTTACTATCCAAACATATGCAGTCTTTTGATATACAGTTATTATTATAGTGAAACAAACCCTTCCAATAAAACACTCCCAGGGGATACATAGTTACATAGTTAAATCGGGTTGAAAAAAGACAAAGTCCATCAAGTTCAACCCCTCCAAATGAAAACCCAGCGTCCATACACACACTGATTTGAGAAAATTAGTTTATCTGCACGTCCTGTATCTTCTATTCGTACATACAATATAGTAACTCAAACACGGTATGTAAATATTACCAGCGGCTCCTCATGTTATCCTTATTTTTTTTCCTTTTTGTAAACCTCATTTTCTTTTTTGTAGTTAACCTTTTTTCTGAATCATGTTTGCTTTCTGTAACCTCTATCCCCTTTATTCTTATATATGAGTAGTTAGTGTTCTAATGATATACTGGAGGGAAAATGAGCTGGTGGAGAACAGAGAAGAGGAAGACAGGAAAGGGAGGGCATGATATACAAAATATTAATCATTCAAACAGCAGCATAAGATCAACACCTATAATACATGTGAAGCCTTGTGATGGGTTTTACATTTCCCTTGGCAAAACATTGTTGTTTGCTAGTGCATGCTACATGGGGCACAGAACAATACAGAAACCCAGTCATGTGTCAAACTACATGCCCAATCATTCATCATATGGGCTCACTTGGGTTGTCATTATTTTGATCAGTACCTCTCAAGGACATTATAAAATCTATTTTGTAGAGTAATGAATATTCATATTTTATGGCACTCAAGTTCTGTTTAAAAATATATTTATTATAATGTTTTGAGTATTTATTTTATATGTTATCTGCCACAGTAATGTTCTCGGTCTCTATATTATGCACAGTATACTATATAGTATTTTTAATAGTTAGATGTCCAGAAAAATCTAATATAGTATCACAAAGATTTCTGCCTGATGCCAACTGTCAGCTTCATATGACAGTGGACTTAGATATCCTGTTGTCCAACATTTTGTATTTGCACAAAGATGATAGCCTATGACATCTTGGAGTGGAATGTCCTCTTCACTTTAACTAATAACTTGCTGCTTAGTAACTGTAGCACACCCATAGGTGGGCCTGATATACAGTATGTGTTGATAGTAGTGTGACTTGCTACCTATGTATCCCGGAAACTCTTTGGCGATGGGCAATTTCCAGCATTGTGTAATGGCTCCTTTAAGCACCTTATCCTCAGGTGAATCCTGTGTGTCTCCTGGTGCACATCTCAACCAGGTTAAACGTAACAGCAATCCAGAGGGTTTCTTCAAACAAATAACTTATTTATTGACCAAGGCAGCAAATCTTTGTTAAAGTATTCAGGCAGTATAGATCTTCAGGTACATTCAAGGAAAACTGTGGCAAACCTTCACACTTTTGAAATATTGCAAGTCAATCCCTTTTATTGGGTAGTGAAACCTGTCTTGGTGATGTTCCCCTGGGGGTATCTTGCTCCTTGGCACTTTCCCTGTTCCTGAGCTCACCCACTTGTGTCCCTGCCTGGTCGCTTGATCACTACAAGGAGGCTAACCCTAACTGCTCTCCTTGTTGGAGCCAGAAAGCTGCTCAGTAGGTTTACTGCCACTACCTTTTGCCCTTACAGCAACAAAGACATAAATTCCTGCCACTTAATAAACTTTCCCTAACTTGTGTTCCGACAATGTCCATACCCAATCCTCCTGGCATCCAGTAAGAGTCCTGAGCACATGTGTGCTTTCTCTTTTAAACTGTTGCCATTCTGCTTAAGAGATGGGATAACTGGTAGCCCAATCTCACGTGAGCCTACAGCTTTCTTTAGACAGAGGAGAATCTGCACACAGACACCATGCTTTCCTTGCTTGAAGAAGACAAAACTTTATTAACATTTCTACAGTAGCAGACAAAGATCATGTTACGTGACACTGTGTCATGTATCAGATTAGTATGGAATCTCTATGAGAGCACACACCTTAATACATATCTTAACATAAACCCATACACTGCCACCCACTGGGCAGACCTTGAACTATATCAAATTACAATTGACCCAGGAAAAGGACGATAGCTGCCTCGGTGAATCAAAAAACACATAGGTGTCCAAATACAGAGGAAACTGCCTGACAAAAACATTCTGATACCTAAGGGTCTCTACATAACATCCAGCAATGTTCACAGAGGGCACTATTATTATTATTATTATTATTATTATTAGAGCTGAAGAAACTAGATACACAAAATAAAGTTGTGACAAATTATACAAATATCCATTTTATCTAAGACCTAATTAAAATAACTAAACAGTTCCCTTTTCTTTTTCTCTGGAAAAGAAATTTGATGTGCTTCATAGACCTGTAATTGTAACCTGTAATTATATGTATAAAATAAAATGGTGATAAGACAATTACATGTCACATGCTATTATTTGCTCCATTAATTCGCACAACCATAGAAAACGCCATCTTACGTTTCTAAGCAACTCTTCGTCATCAACTCTAAATATAGCATTTTCAGAGTCATTAGCTCTAAATATGGCATTTTCAAAGGACTGTTATTTTTTCCATTTCATTTACTATACATAATAACATTAGCATAAGAAGGGTTACAGTGTTCATCTACAGAAGAATAAATAAATACAGATGAGCATACTATATACCTTTGAGTATCAGGTGACTTCTTCATTCTACTGTAGAGCCCTAAAGTTCTGATGTATAAATAGGAATATTAAAACATTATTCAGTGATTTTTTTGAGGTGGATAAAAAAAGACAAAGAAGTTATTCCTAATTAGTATTATGTTATCAATTAAATGTTGTCATATATACTAGTGGCTCCAATTAAACCTCATGTCTACGAATTGGGGCAGGAGTGAGAACCCCAAATGCAGTAATTCTGTACTCCTGCCTGACCAGCATACTTCTGCACTGTAGCAGAAAATTGTATTAATTGATGCGGCATCATGTGATTCAAGAGCGCTTATAAAATGTAGCTTGTGCAGTCATCTGTATGCATAGCTGTAATAAAAAGGCTTAGCCAAGAGAGTAACGATGGGTGATTTTGTCGCCGGTGACAATTTGCGAGCGTCACAATGGGTGCCAGCGTCAAAGAAATTTTTTTTGGACACTGGCGAATTTTCACGGCAAATTTGCAAATTTATTCGATGTGAATTTGTGCCTGGTGAATAAATTGGCCCATCACATGAGAGATGTATGATTTCGCCAGCTGCAGCTTGGTCTGTTAAAAGTTCACATTAAATAGTTAATGATTTTTTTTCAGAAGCCTATTATCTCATAATTTATAGTTTATAGCATTAAGTATATACTGTATAGTATTTTGCTATTGAGAAAAAAAAAGGAGGGCCAGAAAGTTGACACAATAGCCAGAAAGTTGACACAATAGGTCAACTTTTAAGACTTAAAATAAGATAGGAAACATCCTGGACATAATGTTCACAAATTTAAAAAAATATGAAAAGGCATATGGTCTGCACCAAATAAATCCACTGAAGCTTCCAAAAGTCTAAAGGTTAAAGGTTAGGCAAAAGGTTAATTTTTTTCCATACCTTCCCTGCCCACATGTCACACCCACACTATTTTTTACTCCTCCCTTACTTTGGTATAGGTATTGGGTCACCATCCAGAGTCCCTCAATACTCACTCAACATGCATAGAGTAGACATTAAAGTCTTATAAAAAAGGGGATTGCATTCTCCAACCATACATTATATATATAAGTGATCTTTACCTAACTGTGAACTGTGAAAGCGTAAACTGCTGTGTCAAAACAGCTTTTATTAATTAGCTTTTATTTATCATCATAAACACAACACTTAACAGGTAATTTTATAAGGTCTAATGATATCTATGTTCATGTTACCACATAAACACTAAGGGCCCTATTTATTATGCTGTGTAAAACAAAATTGTTCAGAAAAATGGTGTAAAAAACTGTGTAAAATAAATGGCAAATTAATAAAGGTGTTTTATTTTACACCATGCGAACACCAGATTATTCCAGTGGAAGTTGCTCAAAGAAAAAGCTCATAAAAAAATAACGTCATTTTTAAACAGCGATGCCTGTGGCAAATTATTCTCCCTTTTTTTTTTACACCACACCTATACTGCCACCTTTACTATAAAATCTGATTTTTTTCTAGATTTCCTATACCCCGAGTATGGAAAAAGTCAGAATCTGAAAATGTTTCATTTCAGACCTGCCAAGGTCACAGGGTGAAACACCACTGTCTTAGAGCAAAAGGCACATACAAGGGTGCATTTAAACTGCAACATATGTGCTGCAAAGGAATATTTGGAATATTATGGAATATTCCCTCTCAGCCTGGTAATTAAGTGGCAGCTGAGAGAGGAGCTACCTGGCAATGTAAAAGGGCTATGTGAGCACAGTTCAGAGCTCTCCAAACACCTCCTAGAGTGGAGGGAAGTGAGGGGCTGTGAGAGACAGAGCTGGGCAGAAGGAGCTTTGCTGCCAGCAAGAGAGTTCCAGAGCTTGGAGCCTAAATCCCTTGTGGGGAAAGAAAGAGAAAAGGACTGGCAGAGGCTAGTAAGTCCCAGGAGGGTATGCCAGCAGGGCTATGAAGTATGAAGCCCAAATACTTCAAAGTGCAAGAGGGTGAGAGTTTCCCTTGATGGTGAGCGACCAGAGGGGGAAAAACCCTGAATGTATTTGCTGAACTGTACCCTGCATGTTCTACAGTGAAGTTGTTGAACTGTAACATGAAAATTTTTTCTGTTGCCTTTTCGTTGGGAATGAACAGTGCATAATAAACCTGTGTCTTTGTCTGAAGCCTTGGTTTCCCTGTCTCTTAGCTCAAAAATCCTATGCTACCTGCCTAACAAATGCTTATTCCCCCATAAAAGTGCATGTGCAGGCCAGAGGCATGTCACAATACTATAAGTCAAGGTGTTATGTTTTGGGTTGCCGAGTATGAGTAGAGTATGACAGTGCTTTTATTAGCAGGCTCTCATGCAGCCATTACACAACAGTAAGCTTCCACTTTCACTTTAAGGCTACCAGGAAGTATGCACAGTATAAGTATGAGCACAGGGACATCTACAGGTCATTTGCATGAACACCACATATTCCCCCTATAGTAGGAATGAATTCGGACAACTATAATAACAGTAACAACAGTATGCATTTTAAAACAATATTAAACATTTTTCACATCACAAAGTCCTTGGTCCATGCACGTAGTTTTCTGATTCTCTCAGTACGCCTTATAGGTTCACTTTCTTCAGGCCTATTGCAGTTGACATCAGGAGTAGGAAAATGTCCTTCATCAAATGGAGCTTCTCAAAAGTCATATCTAACAGGAGCAAGACGACTTGCATTCCATATGCGTCCATCAGACAGTTCATATGTGTATGGTCCTCGCTGGCATCTCACTTCAAGTTGTGTAGTAAATTTAGATTGTCCTTGTTTCAGTATTCCTGATTTCTTAATTCTGACTAGAGATCCAGGCTGCAAGTGCACTTCTCTTGCACCATGTTTTTTGTCAGTATACAGTAAGCCTTACATTTGGCTTGTTGACATTTCACAATGTCAGCAGTAGATGATTTTTTAGGCACAGTATTTTGTGGAAGTTTGATGTCTACAACTCTGTAACTTAGTGCACATCTGTCTGCCATGTAAGAATTCAGCTGGAGATGATTGGGTTGTTGCATGGCGTGTTGGTCTGTAGTTATGTAGGAACTCTGTTGTAAATACTTTCCAAGATTTCCCAGTAAGATTTGCTGTCTGTAGTGCTTCTTTCAGACTTCTGTTGAATCATTCGATTTCTCCATTTGCTTGTGGGTAATACACTGAAGATTTCCTATGCACAATATTCCTCTCTCTCAGAAAGAATTCAAACTCAGATGAGACAAACTGTGGTCCGTTGTCTGATATTAACTCCTTTGGATTACCTTCTCTGCTAAAGACTGTAGACAGAAATGTTATTACTGTAGCTGATGTTATATGAGAAACAAATGCAATTTCTGTCCATTTACTGTAATAGTCCATCAAGGTTATAGCAAATCTGCATTTTATAGGAGCATCTGTAAAAAGGGCCGACAATATCAATAGCAAGTTTTGCACATGCTGAATCAGAAAATGGTACTGGTTTTACATCTGGTCTCAACTTAACTTTGTGTACAAAGTTCTTTGCACAACCCAGTGAAGTGTTCCTTTGTGGTGAAATTTTAGACACTGGCTGTGTGGCAGGCACTGGTGCTGTAGTAATGAGACCATCAACTAATTGTAGGTTTAATGCAGCAAAGAGATCCCTTCCAAGTATAGCAGTACCATTATTCACAATGTAAAAGTCAGATTTTGCAGTATTGCAGCGTCAACATATTGCGTAGCACTGTAAAGTAAATGTGATTATACAACTAAATCACATGAATTCTATACATAGAACATATGGAGTTACATACATCACAATCAATACCGGTACAAAAGGTGAGGAAGGCCCTATGCAAAAGTGCATACACTCTAAAGGGAAGGGAGTAATACACAAGGTGTGGGAGTGGGCAAGATCGAATTAAGTGGGTGAGAAATGTGGCACTGTATGTGGTGTTGCATTTGGTAGTTAAGCAGAGTGAGGGTAGGCTTCTCAAAAGAAGTGCGTTTTAAGAGATTTCTTGAAAGCAGAAAAGTTGGGAGAAAGTCGGACAGACCGTGGGAAGTTCCAGAGGAGGGGTGCAGCCCTTGCATAGTCTTGAATGCGAGCATTTGAGGAGGTAATGAGAGAAGAGTTGAGTGGCAGGTCAGTAGAGGAGCATAGTAAGCGGTTGGGTGAGTATATAGAGATGAGTTCAGAGATGTAGGGTGGGGCAGAGTTATGAAGTGCTTTGAATGTCAGGGTCATTAATTTGAATTTGATTCTGAAAGGCAGTGGAAGCCAGTGCAGGGATTGACAGAATGGCGAGGCAGAGAAGGAGTGGTTGCTGAGGTGTATGAGCCTCGCAGCAGTGTTCATTATGGACTGGAGAGGTGACAGTCTCTGGAGGGGAAGGCCAATTAAAAGAGAGTTACAGTAGTCTTAACGTGTTATAACAAGAGAGTGAATAAGAATTTTGGCATGATAAATGATCATATTTTGGATATGTTCCTGGAAGTGACATGATTTAATAAGTGACTGGATATGAGGAGTGAATGACAGGGCAGAATCTAGGATAACCCCAAGGCACCGGGCCTGGGGAGAGGGGGTGTTAGCTATGATTGATACTTCCGGGATGTTATTGGTGTTAGTTGGAGGAAAGAGAACCATTTCAGTTTCAGAGAGGTTTCATTTAAGGTAGCGTTGTAACATCCAGGTAGAGATAGTGGACAGGCAGGAGGAGACGCAAGTTAGGAGTTCTGGGTTGAGATCAGGAGATGAGAGATAGATCTGAGTATCGTCAGCATAGAGGTGGTAGTGGAAACCGTGGGAGTTGATTAATTTGCTGAGGGAGGAAGTATAGAGGGAGAATAGTAAGGGTCCCAGGACAGAGCCTTGCAGAACCCCAACAAAAAGAGGTAGGGGATAAGATGTTACTCCGTTGTAGGAGACACTGAAGGAACAATTGGTGATGTAAGAAGAGTACCAGGACAGGGCTGTGTCACGAAGGCCAAGCGAATGGAGGGACTGGAGGAGAAGAGGGTGATCTACAGTGTCAAATGCAGCTGAGAGATCAAGCAGTATTAGTAGTGAGAAATGATTGTTGGCTTTAGCGGATAAAAGGTCATTAGTTAGTAGAGTCAGGGCAGTTTCAGTGGAGTGTTGTGGCTTAAAACCAGATTGTAGGGGGTCCAGCAGGTTATTGTCAGAGAGGAATGAGGCGCTCAAGTAGTTTAGAGATGAAAGGTAGAAGAGAGATAAGTCGAAGGATGTCAAGATTGGAGGGATCAAGAGAGGGTTTTTTTCAGAATGGGGGTGACATGTTTTAGTTGAGAAGGAAACAGACAATTAGACAAGGAGTGGTATTGAGGAGAAGTTTTGAGCGAATTGGATCAAGCGGGCAGGTGGTAAGGTGAGAAGAGGCCAAAAGCTTTGAGACTTCCTCATCAGTGACAGGGGTGACGGAGCACAGGAGAGACTGGGGAGTGTGGAGGGAGGGTGGTGGAAGTCTAGGGGGGTTGATTAGTTTAATGTGCCTTCTGATAGTGTCAATTTTGTTTTTGAAGTGCTCAGCAATATATTGAGCAGAGACAGATGTTAATGGAGGGGGTGGAGAATGGGAAAGGAGAGTGTTAAAGGTGGAGAAAAGTTGTGCTGTTTTTTTAGAAAGGGAGTTAATGAGTGAAGTAAAGTATGTTTGTTTGGCTTGGAAGAGGCTGGTGTTATAGGAGCGCAGGGCAGATTTGTAGCTCTTGCTTCAAATTTGCAAATTTGTAGGTTTTGCAAAGTATTTCAAGAAAATATACTTTGGTAGTGTAGAAACAGCTGAACCTGTATCAAGCATCAGGTTAATGGAATGTCCCTTGTCAGCAGAAGCAGTACTGACACTGACAGTGCATATAAACTTGTCTGGAATAAATGTACCAGCTTTATCCACACTTAATACTGTGACATTTGTAGTAGTGACTTCATGAACATCTTTAGCAGAACTATGGCAGATCTTAGCAAAATGTCCTACCTTTGTGCAGTTGCGGCACCGTTTAGCTTTTGCAGGACATGTAACATAATTTGCAGTGTGTTGTGTTGAACCACAGCAAAAGCAGTATTTTCTATTTGTATTTGCTGCACGGTTTTTCAGTGTAGGTGAATCCCTTTCCTTAGCAGTGTATTTTGTCTGTGCATTATTAGGCCACAGTGTTGAATTCACAATCTGTACATTCCCAGCAGTTCCCTGACTGAGAGTTTTAGCCTCTGCCACTGCTGTTTCAATTTGGCTAGCAACTGTAATAGCCTTTGCAAGGGTTAAATCCTGCTCTAGGAGCAGTCTCTCTCTAATGCAAGCTGAGTTTGTTTTTTCCACTATTTGGTCTCTTAGCATTTCATCTGTTAGATTCCCAAACTCACAGGTAACAACCAGCTCTCTCAAAGCTACTACAAACTGTTCTGTGTATTCGCCATTACATTGTTAACGTTGGTGGAATTTATATCTTTCAGCAACCACATTTACTCTTGGCACGAAAAAGTTCTTTATAGCAGTAAGAGCAGTTTCATAAGTATCATCATTTAATGGTAATGTATAGAATATACGCTGTCCCTCTGCTCCCCGGCAGTGAATAAGTAAAGCACGCTTTCTAGCAGCAGAAATCTCCCCTTGGTCAGCAGCAATAATGTAATTTTCAAACATACGGATCCAAGCAGTAAAAGGTATGGTAAGCTCACCAGGGTTTGGAAGAAAAGGGGCAGGCTGCTGCAGATGTAGAAGAGCCATCCTTTTCGCCATTTGTTATGTTTTAGGTAGCCGAGGATGAGTAGAGTATAACAGTGCTTTTATTAGCAGGCTCTCACGCAGCCATTACACAACAGTAAGCTTTCACTTTCACTTTTAAGCTACCAGGAAGTATGCACAGTATAAGTATGAGCACAGTGACATCTACAGGCTATTTGCATAAACACCACAAAAGGTCCCTATCCTATTTGGAAGTTTCTGTGGTCTGTGCTGGAGTAAGCCTAAAAATCCAACTATATTGGGCTTTTCAGGTAAAAATCTGAAAATTTCAGAATTTCCAGGAAAATGCCCAAAAACTTGAGTGATTCAGGAAAAGTTTAGATCCACTTCAAAATCATGTTCACCCAACATGGAGTTTCTGCTTAATAATACACTTCAATGGACTTGGAAAAGTTCAATGAAATGTAAGAGGACCCGTGTCAGTGCCTTAAGCTCCCAGTTTCTTTGCAACACATTCTCATACACACTCAGTAAATCAAGAAGTTATATTCATAACTTGCCTGGTGCAGTGTGGAATGACATTATTACTGCAGAACTGTGTTCCTTTCTTATCTTACATGGCTTGATCATATTTGGTACCATTAGTTTCATATATACAATTATAATCTAGATAGATAGATAGATAGATAGATAGATAGATAGATAGATAGATAGATAGATACTAAATATATGTGCAAGAGTGGGAAAAACACCATAACCATTGATTGATAAGCTATGTTTTATAGAAAACCTAAAATTAAGCCTTTATTATTTATGAAAGCCTTTATTAATAATGTCCAGCAGTCTAAGGCAAAAAAAGGCACCTACAGTATCTAATGTTGCATACATGAAGACAAATAAACAAAGTAAACACATTCCACATGGAATGGTGGGTCTGGGGCACATGCTTTTAGCTAAGGGGAAAAGTCACATGACCTTATAGAAAAAAAGGCTGGCACAAAATGTTGCTTTAAAAAGTTTTTATTAACAAATGTTTACATCCCACACCTGGGCATTTAATCGGCTAATGAGACAATCCTTGACACACACTATTTAATGGAATTCAGGTTAATCAATGTAAATTTAACAGAGCTTCCAATCATATCTCAAGTAACAATTTGTTGGCACTAACATTTGTTTAGACTAAAACCCTGTTTGTGGCAGCCTTTTTTTCTACAAGTGACATATCTAATGTTACCAATGACTGCATGACAGGAAATGTATCTCTTCCAAATGATAAATTTGAATTTTCAAGGTGAATTTTTGGTCAAAACCACAAATTCGAGTTGTGAGAAATCCAAACTCAAATTCAAGATTTATCATACCTCGACCCTGGAAGTAACTCAAATTCAATAGGGCGCCACCTAAAACCTGCTGAGTTTATGTAGAAGTCAATGGCAGAGGTCCATTGACCCATTTGTAGATGTTAATAGTCTTCCTGTCATTCAAGTTTTTTTTTTTTTTTAAAAAATATGATTAGAATTACATTCAAAGTCGATAAGAGTTTTCGAGTTGGTAATATTTGAAGGAATTTTAGAAGTTTTTAGAAGGTTATAAGTCTATAACCGAGCTCTATCATTAGCCAAAGAACAATACTTCTCTTATCTAATATCTACTATGTCCTCCAAACCACAGCAGCTGTTTGCCACATTTAACTCACTCCTATGCCCCCCTCCACCTCCTCCACCTATTAATGTTACCGCCCAAGACCTTGCTCATTTCTTTAATGAAAAAATCGATCTCATTACGCTGAGCATACCGTCCGACAACAATCTCAGACCAACGTGCAGTCCACCCACATCTACTTTGCACTCCTTCACCCCTGCAACTCTAGATGAAGTTAGCAAACTTCTAGCCAGCTCAAAACCCACCACCTGCTCCCTTGACCCCATACCCTCTCGCCTTCTCCACCCAATCTCTGATACACTCTCTCCTGCACTTACCCACCTATTCAATCTTTCACTCTCTACTGGTACCTTTCCATCATTATACAAACAAGCACTAATCACTCCTATCCTCAAAAAACCTTCCCTTGATCCCAGCTCTCCCACTAACTATCGACCGGTCTCAGGGGCGTAACTATAGAGGAAGCAGACCCTGCGGCTGCAGGGGGGCCCAGAAGGTATAGGGGCCCCACGAGGCTCTAATTCATATACAAATTCAATACAACTTCGTAAAACAGGTCAATCTCTAGACATTTTTGGGGCCTATAAAATTATTTGCTGTGGGGCCCAGTGATATTTAGTTACACCACTGACCGGTCTCCCTTCTTCCATTCACATCCAAATTACTAGAAAGGCTTGTTTACAAACGCCTGATCCAGCATCTCACTCTCAACTCCCTCCTCGACCCCTTGCAATCTGGCTTCCGCCCATCACACTCGACTGAAACTGCACTCACCAAAGTAACCAATGATCTTCTATTGGCAAAGTCTAAAGGTCATTATTCCATTCTAATCCTTCTAGATCTCTCTGCAGCCTTTGACACAGTTGACCACACACTCCTCCTTGACATTCTACACTCATCTGGCATTCGGGACACTGCTCTTTCATGGTTTACATCTTATCTGTCTGACCGTTCCTTTAAAGTTTCCTTCTCTAACTCTACTTCTACTACTTTCCCACTCTCTGTTGGAGTTCCTCAAGGCTCTGTTCTTGGCCCCCTGCTGTTCTCGCTCTATACAACTTCACTAGGAAAACTCATTCAGTCATTTGGACTTCAGTATCACCTTTATGCTGATGACACCCAACTCTACTTGTCTACTCCTGATCTTTCTAATTCTGTCCTTTCCCAAGTCACAGACTGTCTCTCTGCTGTCTCCTCCTGGATGTCACAGCGCCACCTGAAACTGAACCTTTCTAAAACAGAACTCATTATATTTCCTCCAAGATCTTCCCCTGTCCCTCAGATATCACTCACCGTAAACAACACCACCTTTCATTCCACTACACAGGCACGCTGCCTAGGAGTTATCTTAGACTCTCATCTGTCTTTTTCACCACACATTCAAACACTTGCAAAATCTTGCCGTATTCAACTGCCCAACATTGCTCGAATACGACCCTATCTCAGTTCAGAATCAACTAAAACACTGATTCAGTCTCTCATCATCTCCCGCCTTGATTACTGCAACTTACTCCTCACAGGTATTCCAACAAGTCACCTTTCACAACTCCAATCTGTTCTAAACGCGGCCGCTAGACTCATTCATCTAGCTCGCCGCTCAACATCAGCTGCTCCCATATGTATGTCCCTTCACTGGCTTCCAATCTCTTCTAGAATCAAATTCAAATTACTTACACTCACATTCAAGGCCCTTAATAATGAAACCCCTCCCTATATTTCATCTCTAATCTCCAAATACACTCCTTCACGAAACCTACGCTCTGCTTCTGATCTTCGCCTCACTTCTCCTCTGGTCACTTCTGCCCATTCTCGTCTACAAGACTTCTCTCGGGCTTCTGCTTTTCTCTGGAACTCTCTGCCACAAGCTGTCAGACTTTCTCCTTCCTTCCAAACTTTCAAGCGCTCCTTAAAGACCCATCTGTTTAAAGAGGCTTATTCAATGTACCTTAATTAATCATTGCTGTATCAAAAATGACAAAGTGTTTATACAATCCTAATGTCTCAATTGTACCCTAAACTTTTAGTTTGTAAACCCTATTGTACTCTGTAATCCTTGTCTGTTATCCACCATGTATTCCCTGTTTGCTATAACTGCAGTAAAGCACTGCGTATCTTGACAGCGCTATATAAATAAATGATGATGATGATGAAGAAGTTTGACTTTTTTCTTAAATAAGATACCATTCAAGTTTTCAAGGTCATTCGAGTTCATTCAAGGTAAAAAAAAAAACTCTATTACTCGACCTTTGAAAAATCTGCCCCTTAGGTCTTAGTACCTCTGCATCAGCTATTTTCACAAACTATTTTTTTCCCAGGCACACTATTCTCTATCATTTTTAATAACATTGCCTTTTGAAAAAGCGAATTGCGAAACGTGCGTCAGGGCAACTGACGGTCTCCTTGTTTTTAGCTTTAAACCACCGGATGGTGGGGCGGGATTGAAACAAAAATCTTTTTAATATTCTCAGACTCTTTTACTCATCTATTTTCTCTTCTAAGGACTGTGGGGTTTGCGGTTTTGTAGGTTATGATAGCCTCTTTCAAACAGATAGAAAGGTACATTTGAGACCGCAGCCCTACAGGTCCTGTCGTTCTACATCTTTGTGGTGCTCCTAGGGACTTAGAAAAAACTATAGTTATATTCTTGGGAGCAACTCCACCCTCTATACAATTTCACCTTTCTCAACTTTTAATTAAGAGGTTGATAACCAGGAGGTTTTGACCATAGTGATTAACTCCTAGATTTTAATTAATTTATGCACAAGCCACTAAACGGAATGGTGAATTAATTAATTGCACATGGCACTTTTTTAACCAGAGCACATCAGAATTATTCAACATTGAATTGTTTGCACAGGTCACTTTATATTATACATTTTAATGAATTACAATAGTAAACCTTTTATTGGTTAAATTGATTAAGAATATTGAGAGTGAATTCAATGAATTTGGAATCCTTATAAGATAAACGGCACCTTAAATTATAAGTGATTGAATAGGGAGTAATCAACTCTTAATTTTTAGTTTAATTGGTTATCGACTGTGTGGGTCAAACCGGAATAAAATAACAAATGATACCAACTGTAAAGTTGTTTCCTTATTAGAATCATTATTAAAAGGTGTTTGAAGGTGAATGTTGCACATGAATTGCCATATCCAGTAGAGAGGAGTTAAATTCACTAGACCGTAACAATAAGCAACATTGTAATTTGCTAATCTGGTGTTATCAGTTTACCTTAAAGATTACCAACATAGTTTCAATTCGGACTACTGCAATAATTAAGGGTATCCTTTTCTAAACTATACAACGAATTGAAACTATTTTTGGAGAGAAGTGGTTGAATTACAGAGGTGAAGCATTTGATACAGTTACAAAACAAGGTTCTTTTCTTTCTTTTTCTATTCTCTATCATTGACTGGAGTATAATGGGAAATGGCAATGACTGCTAGTACTTTTGTTTTTTTTTTGCTTTAAACTTGGTGATCTCACAGGTGACCCCTGCAGTGAGCACCTATTATTGTATCTTTAAGAACCATGGTGCACATTGCCAATTACTTTCTATACATATTAGTTGAAATACAGGACTATTCAGTATGGGCTTTCACCATAATTAATTGTGAACATGCCAATTTAATCCTTTGGCCCTGCAGGAGAAGAAACCCCAGAGTTTGAGAACCTCTACAATACCTCTGTCTTTTATGCACTTTTTAAAATACTTTGGGAATATTTTACAAAACAAGGATGGCAGCTTTGTCAGCTGTATGTACATTAATTAACTGTGGGCTGTTGAGGAACTATGACAATAGTGTTTTGAAACTTTCTTCTTTCATCCCTAGTGATCTTTTGGAAGTGTATTATCCAATAACTTTATGTCCTATGCAATTTCAAAGGCATTACTCCGACAGATGTTACTTGCAGAACCCTCCCAATGGATCCAGGCAGCATGTACAAGGAGAGATGTGTTTTAGTAGTCTTCGTGTTACTTGCATGCTGTTTCATGTGCTGACTAGCAATCACGTTCTGTGGTTATGTAGCAAAAGAGTTAATATGGAAGCTGTTTTCTTATAATAACAGAACATAGGGGAGAACATTACAAGAGGAAGCAACTGGCTTTTATCTCTCTATGAAATGTTCATAAAGTATTTGTTTATCACAATGTGCTGACTTGTTAATTGGTTAGTTACTTGCTTAAGTAAGCAAATAATATAAGGCAAGGCTTTGCTATTACTCTAAAGCTAAATGAAGTGGCATTAAATTTCAGGCTAATAGTCCTCCCCTGTGGTTCTGGTGAATAGTCAATCTGGAACATAGGCAGAATCTATATTGCATGTGAGAGGGCAATGAGTTTTCAAACACATCAACTGTGTTTTAAATAGGGATGTTTACATTAGGCTAGCTGTAACACATTCGCATTTCTAATTTCAGTTTTACATTTTTTCCACCCTCAAAATTCTCCCGAAATGAGCAGATTAAACTCTTTTTTATATATTTACAGAGGAACGTGGAGCTGTTTCTATGGAAACACATCTGTATGGGCAGCTGTTCCAGTGACTAATCATATTTGAAGAAGATAAAAACATTTGTAGCTTTTTTAGGACCTTGAGCTATTACATGCAATGTGTTACAAAATGATGGGATATTGTAAGTATCATTTTTTTGAAATGTCAGTTCACTAAATGTATTGCACTGACCCTTACTTTATGTTTAAAACTGTTCTGGCACACATTGCATTACATGTCTGAAAACTATAGAGAATGGATGTGGCTTAAGGCTAAATGCATAGTGACATTTTGGATAATACATATATTTTTAGGAATCATGGTTATTACAACTGCAAAGCCTCTTGATCAACTGTTAAAACCACTTACAGTATTTCGATGCAGTCAATTATGTATAGTCAAAAATGGATTAGCAGTATCAATTGAATTAGTATGGAAGCCTATACAAACAGTAGAGCTTATGGGAAAGAATATATGCTTACTTTTATCAATAACTTCTAAGCTGATGGTTACCTGTTGGGTATTGAAGTTCGAGGCAGATTTATTACTGAATGAAGGACTTTATATATTTAAGGTACAATCATGATGGTCTCTCTGATATTTTTGGGTGTGCTTATTTCATGTTCTCTTTTTTCATTTAAGCTGGATTTACATTTCGCTGCACATCGACACATTCTTGGATAAATATATGTTTCTGTGAATTCTGTTTTTTCTATCTTTAAAATCCTGTGGGGTATATTAATTTGCTGAATTATTCCTGGACCACTCTCATTAAACCTTTCTACTTTGTACACAATGGTAAAGTAGAATGAGGTTGTAAAAATAACATGAATAAAGCAGGATCACCCTTTTAGCATTGAATATGTCTCTGTATGTCCCACATTGACAGCCACTGGTGTTACATCAGTTGGAAGGCTTCAATTCACTCTACTCTTCTACACTGCATAATATTCAGCAGTCGGACAGTTTTGAAAATCTTGAATTTTCTTACTTGTTGTGTCTGCTTAAACAAAAATTCCAATATAATCCTTTCCAAAGCAAGAAATGAAGCTACAGGCTTTACTGCAGGCTTTATTAATAATAGAATCCAAAGAATAATGAAGTGCTCAGTCAGTTGGTAAAACCATTTGGCATGTTCTGGAAACATAAATTTCAATGCTACTCACTAAAAGTGCAAGCTAGCAAAAAAATCGAAAATTTATAGATCACTAAGGTAGCTCATTTTCTGCCATATAAAATGAACTTAAGCTGAAAAAATGTACTTGGTGTTAATTACTGACATATTACTGTATAATCACTTTTCTGTTCAGCTTTCCAGATATTGGTGAAAAATAAAAAGCAGAGGAATTATTCAATATTCAATAGCAAGGAAGTGAGAGGGAGAAAAATAGAAAGACCGACAAATAGACAGACAGATAGTGTTACGATTGGTATCCTAAACCAAGAACAAACCCCAAGGTCCCGGTCACAGCTCAGAATTCTGCCTATAACAACCACCTTTCACTTCGGGAGATGCCCTCCACTACTCAGGTGACGCTAAGGCAAATTTACTTAAGGTTGAATATCGAGGGTTAATTAACCCTCGATATTCGACTGTCGAAGTTAGATCCTTCGAATATCGAAGTCGAAGGATTTAGCGCTATTCGTTTGATCGAACGAGAAATCATTCGATCAAACGATTAAATCCTTCAAATCGTTCGATTCGAAGGATTTTAATCCATCGATCAATCGATTTTGTTCGACCAAAAAAAGCTGGCAAAAGCCTATGAGGACCTTCCTCATAGGCTAAGATTGACTTCTGTAGCTTTTAGGTGGCGAACTAGGGGGTCAAAGTTTTTTATTAAAGAGACAGTACTTAGACTGGTCGAACGATTTTTAGTTCGAATAGTTAGATTCAAAGTCGAAAGTCAAAGTCGAAGTAGCCCATTCAATGGTTGAAGTAGCCAAAAAAAACATTCAAATTCGAAGTTTTTTTCCTCTATTGCTTCACTCGAGCTAAGTAAATGGGCCCCTTAGTCTTAATATGAGAGGACCAGGGAGAGAGTTCTGGGCAGGTAAGGGAACCACACGTCGAAAAGGAAAGGAGAACAATGAGTGTAGTCAGGATCACAGGCCAGGTCAATACACCAGATGGGCAGTGCAGTACAAAGACAGAAGGGCAGAAGCTTAGTCGGGTCACAGGCCGGGTCAAAATACCAAAATCACAGGGACTTAAACAGGATCTGAGAGAATGGTCAAAGTACAGGCAGAGGTCAGGACAGGGAGCAGACAAGATTTGGTCAGGAACAGGCAGGGTCAAACACAACTTAGAATTACAGAGAATCACGACCATGAACTAATGAATAGACCTTTACGTTGGGCAATGAGATTTACACAGTGAGCCGCACAAACCCGGAAGAAGATGCACACTCAAAGGAATGGCGCTGAAGAGGACGGACTTGTTGGGCATCCCCGTCGAGGGTGCAACGGATGTCCCAGGCGCACCGTCACTAGACCACCAGGGTGAGTTCTCACATATAGATATCTTCTTGTTTCTTTACTATTGTCTTTTTCATACCTTTCCTGATTCCCCATACAAACCAAAACTATACGACTTAATTGGAGGCATGCCATTGCAAAGGAGAGGCAGGATCAGTTCCCTTTGCTCAAAGTCTATTAACAGATATACCATGAAATTATATTGTCTTAGGTATACTAAGGAAAACTGAGCAAGATTTGCTCAAATTGCACAAATGCTGGAAATAATGAATGTGAATAAAGACATATGCATTAATATTAATGTAATGATTACTCATTAACAGAGACGTACCTGTCATCCACTTATGGGGGCAATTTGCTGGCCCAGAGTTGATAGAGTTGCAATAAAGACAATATTTGCTTTTATGGTGAATATCAAAACTGCTCCTTCTATATGGGTGTTGACATCATCAGTTAAGAGTAAAATATCTGTTTGGACACTATATGAGAGTTAAACTCAAGGTGTAATCATGTTTGTGTAGTTCAGTCTGCCAATTATCTTGTAATAAATTATGTCAAAAAGTAAAATGTGTACGAATGAGTCTAAGAATGAATACTATTAACAGGCAAACTAAGGTAGAATACAAAAATAGAAGGAACTTCTTAAAGAAATGATTCAATACTATTTCATCCTTCAACCTCAACATTTCATCCCCCATGTGGGGCATAAGTCATTCATGAAAAGAGCCCACAGGGTTTATATTTGAGATCAAAGCAGTAAGTGCAAAGGATATAGATCAGGATGGCATAGCTGATGCCATAAAAAATCCATGGTGTCCTACTTTTCAAGTAAGGTACTGAACAGCTGATTTATCATCAAACTATATGATACCTGTCCTTGATAAATGTGTAAAAGGTTTTCTGCACAAGTAAAAACTGTAATAGTCATATATTTACAAGGTATCATTAATTGTCCACAGTGTTCTTTGCTCTTCATTTTTTTAAACTATCATCTTTGTCTACAATTCTGTTTCCTTTTAAAGGGCATTTTAAAAAAATGAAATTAATCATTTATGGCATTGCTCTTGATTCATTGGGCTTGACACCTTTTGCATCAACCAAAATATGTTTCCGTTACCTATGTTTTTGCTACCTAATAGCCCATTGAAAGTAGCAGAAAGGCTAACTTTTCACAATTGGATTAAACCCAAAACCTATTATAGCGTCAAGTCTTTTGCAATAACTTCCAGTTTCCCTTATGCCACTTTAAACTGGTGCTACACCAATGTATATTTTATTAACAAAAGTCCTTTCAAATGTTTTATTGTTTTAAAAAAATTCATTAATTCCAAATATATGACCTGTTTGTCTTATTTTTATTTCTTACATTTTCATTCATGTCTTTTTTTTTTTTTTTTTACAAATAAGTGTTTGTTAACTGTTTGTTCTGGACCCTAGAAAACATCCAGTGTTTGAAACGACAGACTGCAAGTTGACTTGGAAAAAGCCTGACAAACTCCAATTTGTATTCAGTTGGCAATAACACTAAAATATTTAACCTCACACCTCAATATATTTTGTGTTCTGGATAATTGGTCAAATTCTAAAGCTATCTAGACAAACTTTCTAAAATATCTTATGTGTTAACTCAAACATATCCACACAAATCCTATATAAGCCATTCTATACATCAGCAAATTATGGGTTTAACTACCCCCCACAAGTACGAAGGAGCAAGGACCAATAGTTTTAAGAGACACCTCCTCCCCCATGTTTTTTTGTCCTACCTGACTGCAGGTAGGGGGAGGACTGAAGATCATCAGGTACCGGAGACTGAGAGCTCTGAAGCCCACAGGGGGAACTACTGAACGGGAAGTATTCTCCTGGGGGAAGATTAGAAGGCCTTATCCCATAGGTTGTTGCTACGAGTTCAGCAAATGGAGTGGGCGCATGCACAGTAGCGCTAATTCCATGTTCGTACATGCCAGTGACATCACAGAACCAGCAAATTTAAAAATCCATTCATTACAGGGTGCAATGACCTTTTGGAGTGAAAGAAGACAACTGTGTCATTCTACCTGGGGCTGCAGCCACCTGCAAAACATATTAAAGTACTGATAGTAGCCTGTGGAGCTTTGCCTTCTTACTTTCTTCCAATCCTCTCTCTCTCTCTCTCTCTCTCTCTCTCTCTCTCTCTCTCTCTCTCTCTCTCTCTCTCTCTCTCTCTCTCTCTCAGTGCTGGCAGGAAGGTGTCACTGCTTTTTTGTGTTATAGATGTCCAACCAATTGGAGCAAGCCAAAGGCAAAAGAACATCGACATCCAAACATCTCTCCTGCAGAGAATGTCAGACTCCGCTCCAAGATGCATATCCAAGGGGTCGCTGTGAGAATGTCTTGCCAAAGAGGATCCTCTACCTGGTCGGTTTTTAGAGTTTAAAGAATCCCTGCTTAAAGACGTCCCTAAGCCGTTGACTCCTGATACTGCTTCTGTTGAGGAAGCCTCTTCTTCCTCAGATGAAGAGATAGTTGACACATCCCTTTTTCAAGTGGATAATGTCTTTAAGCTGATCAAAGCTGTCAAAGGAGCCATTGAGCCTCAGGAGGGGAAAGTGAGTGATACGGATAAATCTCAGAATCCCTTAAAAAGGGTAAGTCTTTTCCATTACATCCTGTTGTTAAAGATCTAATTCAGTTTGAATGGAAGATTCCTGATAAAGCACTGGTCTTAATAAAAGATGTAAGTCTTTGTTCCCTATTGATGATGGAACAAAAATCTTGAAAAGCTCCCCCGGTGGTAGATGTGGCAGTTTTGCATCTCACAAAAAGAACTACTATTCCAGTTGAAGATGGTTTGGGAGTGAGAGATGCTATGGATCGCAAAGCTGAATGCTCTATTAGACACATTTATTATTCTGCCTCGGCCCAATGCAAGCCATTGGTTGCCACCTCCGCCATTTCCAGGGCTATGAGGAACTGGTTGACCCAGTTGGAGGATGATATTGAGAATAAAGTCTCGAGAGAATCACTTCTTAAATCACATAATGTGATTAAATTGTCATTTGAGTTTTTTTGTGACTCATCAATTGAGTCTCTGAAATTGGCCTCTAGAACCATGGCCCTTTTGACCTCGGCGAGGGGAGTGATTTGGCTGAAACCTTGGGTAGTGTATACCACTTCCAAGGTTAATCTGTGCAATATGCCCTTTGAGCTGGCCACCTTTTTTGGCTCATAATTAGGCAGACTCATGGAAAAGATGTCTGATGATAAGGGTAAGACTCTTCCCCAAGATAGGAAGAGGTACAGGTGGAGGGGTTCCTTTTTTGTCAGCAAAAGAGGTCTCCAGCAAGAGCGAGACAGCCAAGATTTGGTGAAAAGGAACAGGAGAAGAATCAGCCCAGTTCTCAGTTTGGTTCTAGAGCCAACAGGGGAAGGCCTAAAGTGGAATTTCTGACACCAGAAGTTTTCAGGTGGGAGGAAGACTAAAATTTTTTCTACAACACTGGCAGGATCTAGTATCAGATCTATGGGTCCTGAAGCTAACCAAGGAAGAATACAAGGTCAAATTTCACAAATTCCCTCCTGCAAGATTTCTTTATACTTCCAAAAGTGTTTCTTTTCAAAAACAAATGGCTTTAGAAGAAGCTATTTATTCTTTTTGCAACAAAAAAGTGCTAGAAAAGATTCCACCCGTGGAAGAAGGATTGGGCACTTATTCTATTGTTTTTCTGGTTCCAAAAACAGACGGGTCATTTTGAACAATTATAGACATGAGATTTGTCAGTCGTTAGATTTGGAAAAGGCTATTCAGGATGGAGACCAAAAGATCGGTTCTTCAAATTCTGGAGCCCGGAGATTACTTTGCCACAATAGATCTCTAGGATGCGTATCTCCACATACCTATGTTTCCAGGTCACAGAAAATTTTTGGGGATAGCAGTGTATTTTCAGCTGCATAATTTCCAGTTCTGGATGTTGCCATTTGGAATCACGTCAACCCCGAGGATAGTCACAAAGGTGATAGCTTCAGTTGCAGCTGTGTTAAGGCAAGATGGCATACATGTCATTCCATATCTGGATGACTGGCTGTTCAAAGCTGTCATCCTTTCTTCACAAACACCTGGAAATAGCTCTCGAGATCCTGCAGTATCTTGGATGGATCATCAATGAAGAGAAGTCGTCCATTCTTCCATCCAGACAAAAGCAGTTCTTAGAAATGTGTCTCAATATGGACACCATGTATGTTACACTGACTCCTCAGAGGATTCACAACATGAGGAATCAGGTAACACAGCCCATGAGGCCATATCCACTCTCCCTGAGACAGATAATGAGGGTCTTAGGCCTGATGGCTTCATCGATAAAGGCTGTTCCATGGATGAGATTACACATGCTCCCTCTTCAACAAGAGGTTCTGGTTCATTAGGACAGGACAATATAGTCATTGGATTCCACTTGGATAATTTCCCAAGACACTTTGAGTGCTCTTGAATGGTAGCTCCAGACAGACAGGTTTTTCAGTTCCAGTGTGGTTCCTGGAACTACACTGGAACTTAATAACAACAGATGCATCTGCCTTGGGCTGGGGAGCTCATATGAAGAGCTAAAGGAGCTTAAGGATTTTTTTTTTTTTTTAAATTTGTTAGTACATAACGAAAAAAACCACCAACACAAATTTATCCAGCAGCGCTTGATTTCTCCTCCCTGGCTCTCTGCTGCTGGATAAATTTGTGTTGGTGTTTTTTTTTTTCGTTATGTACTAACAAATTTAAAAAAAAAAATTGATGTTACTGGTCCTTTAAGGAATGGTGCCTCATAAGAGATGTAAACATACCATTAAAGATATTCTGGCCTTCCTCCAACAAGGACTAGACAAGAATTTAAGATCTGGGGCGCTTAGAGTGCAATCTCTGCAATCTCTGGGCATCCTTCAGTCTACTGTTCCTCTAATTCAGAGATTCATGAAGGCGGCACCAAAACTAAGACCATTGATCCAAAATCCTGTTCTCCAATGGGACTTGAACATGGTCTTGGAAGGGTTATGTGATCCACTTTTTGAACCCTTGAATAGGATCAATTTAAAGCACCTCTCTTTCAAGACAAGTTTTCTTACAGAGATAACTTCAGCAAGAAGAGTCAGTGAAATTCATTTGAGGTTAACTCTATCAAGATGTATAAAAGATACTATTCAGATCTGTTATATAGCTGCTAATTTGTCTTAGCTCATTCAACAAGGGCAATAGCAACATCTTGGGCAGAACGTCTTCTTGTTATAGCAGATAAAATTTGCAAAGTGGCAACTTGGTCAAGCCTACATACTTTCTCCAAGCACTATAGGCTGGCTTCGCAGGAAGCAACTTTTGGTAGAGCCGTGCTCCAAACAGTTCTTCAAGGGAATTTACCCGATTATCCCAGTCTTGTACTTGCTATATCCCGGAATGTGCTGATTTATAGGACATGAAGGAAAAATGAAATTTAACTTACCGTTATTTCCTTTTCCTTCAAGTCTATACAGCAGCACTTTTTTGCCCACCCTAATAAAGATTATGTGCAGTAGTGTGTGTACTTTGTAATAACACGGGTCATTGGGGGAGGAGGTGTCTCTTAAATCTATTCGTCCTTGCTCATCCTACTCGTGGGGTTGTTAACCCCATAATGTGCTACTGTATGGACTTGAAGGAAAAGGAAATTACGGTAATTTAAATTTCTTTTTTACAAATCATTTCATTTACTGAAAAAGTAATGTTGTATTTATGCAATTGTAGACTTTTGCTGAATTTTGTGTTAAAATGTTGCTGTGTGATTTGCTGAAAAGGAGCGATAAAAACCAATTCCACACAAAACGTGAGTTCGAAACAAAAACTCTGATAATGCAGTACTGCTAAATTTAATGTTTCTCACGTTCACTAAATTCCCCATCGCAATGATACAATAGCATATTCGTTCTCACAGGTAAACACATATTTTCTTTATCACACATTAAGAGCATTGAATTGAATTAAGCCCATTGAGTGAAAAACAAGTACCTTTGTGTGTGTGTATAATGGCAAATAAGAATTCAGTAAGCTCAACTGAGTTATATATTTCAATTACAGCTATGGCGAAAACAGTTTCTGGAGTGCAATTTACATTTGGAACATGGAAAATCATAATGATTACAATTGCTAACCAGGGTTAAATTATACACAATTGTACAGTAAATGTTGTTAAGAACCCCTTAACATAAATCATACATACCATACACTTCATATGTGGGGATGCCTGCGGGACCATAGGTTCTGTTTGCTGGGTGCGATTTTGATCTGATTCTAGTGTGTCACCACTTGTCTCTGATATTTATTGACTGTCCCTGACTACGATGTCCCTGACTACGATTTGAATTCTGATTTGGTACTGTGTTGCTCTCACACTATTGATGCTAGCTTCTCCCCTGACTATGTACTGCTTGATCCCAGTTCATCTGTTTTACACCAAACAAGGTTCGCCACAAGGGCTTTCTCAAAAGCCTTTGAGAAAGCCCTCTTGGCGAAACGTGCATCAGGCGTACAGCTCTGGCTAATTTTTTGAAACTTGCACATGCAAGTGGGGGAAGGAATTGATTGCATGGGTGGTGGTTAACCTTGAATGGTGGTCAATTTACTTATGAAAAACTTGGTGGAAATACTCCACATGCATACGAACCTTGTTTGGTGTTGCTTTCTACGCACTAGCTATAGGGATTAGGCCTCACTGATATAGGTGCCTCTGAGAGGACACAGTGGCAGGAATAATTAATGGCACACCAGACTCGGCTTGTTTTGGCTCATTTTTTGCCTTATATGCCAAATTTTTAGACAGACTAAACGACTGCATTGCACGTATGTCTGATCATATTTACTACTTAACTGTATAATTTTTTTTTGCCACCAAAGTTTTTGCTTGATACCACCACTCTGCAAATCTTCAACCACTTTCCTTTGTACACATATAAAAAACTTCTAAGAGGGCTGATAGGTGGATGTAAGATCACGGTGGGGTCAGTGAACTAGCAGTGTTGCACACTGAGCATCCCAAATATCATACACCTGATCATTATACATTGAGTATTTTTTAATTGTTTTTAACTTGATGAATTATCCCTCATGAAATCCCTCTTTTTTTTAACAAAGTAATTAAATGTTAAGTTTTAAGTAAAAGTCCACTCAGCAATTGGATATCGGTGGATCATGAACTGTCTATCACATATGTGACACTCTTTGGCACTAGAGCACTTTATATACCAATCCACTTTCTCTTAACTTATATATTTAATGAATTTCTCACAAATATGTATTTCAAACACACAAGTGATTGAACAAACCACAAACAAAGGTGTTTTCCATGATAAACATCGGCTCAGCCTATGATTAAGTGTTTATGATACGAAACACGTCAGGCTGAGGACACAATAAACGCTTTTCACTATGAATTGTTGCCTGGAGGAAGTTTGCTTTTTTTGAGTGCCTGCTCCATATTGGTTTGTCGGTTTGTGCCTCCTGATGCTCCATAACTTCCATGTCCAAGCAAGTTAGGGGGTGGGTGTTTTTTTACGTAGTGTGTCTACGTGAATATGTACAATGAAAATGGGACTAAAAAAAAGACAGCTGAGAAAAATACGAGTAAGTATGTTGCAACATGGGCAAAACTGACATATTCGTTTATCAATACATCTGCACTAACTGTTCAGCGATAAACACTGTCCATATTACTGCATAACACATAAAACTTGTAAATTTGGTTGGAGCATGTGTACTCAGTTCAAAATGATGGTTTATTTCAGCCCCAGTATATGCACATATTGGCCTTCATCATGGAGCAGCACATACCATCAAACCTTAAAGTGGACCTGTCACCTACATATTAAAAGTTGTATAACAAACGTTGGAACCCAAATCGTTTTTTTTCGTTTAGGCATCCATACGTGTTATATAGGCATTTAAATATCTGAGCTGTCAATCAAATATTTCCTGCCCTGCCTCTATGCCTGAGGCATAGAGGTGGGGCAGTCAATTACTTTCACTTTCCATTCAACACTTCCTAGATGTCACTGCTCTCCCCACATTCCCCCTAGGGAGTAAATGCTTTTGATAATTGTTTCCACAGTCTACCTTGAATGAATAGCTGTTTTTCCCTGTGGTGGAACACATACATCATCCAGTTATCAAGAACTCATGAGATCAGATGTGTGCAAGATATGTACCAAAACAAACATGAAATTACCATTTAGAGAATAATGATTGAGATTATGGTGGACTGGCCATTTCCAGTTCTTTATTTAGGCATAACCATATAACATTGTAAAACCAAATTTTAAAGCGGCAGTATGTTCTCTTTTTAACGTGGGTGCAATAAATAGGGCTTGTATTGAACATACTTTTTACCTATTGTTTTTT
Source organism: Xenopus laevis (assembly GCF_017654675.1). Taxonomy (NCBI): domain Eukaryota; kingdom Metazoa; phylum Chordata; class Amphibia; order Anura; family Pipidae; genus Xenopus; species Xenopus laevis. The sequence goes on from NC_054386.1 coordinate 69,283,736, forward strand.
CTTGAGCTAAACAAGATTTCGTTATTTCTTGAAGTAAACAAGGTAAACAAGGAAACTTGCCAAGCAGATTTCTGGATTGCACTGAGCAGTGCATTTGATCAATATTGTTTTAATCATGAAACAATATATGATTTGTTATTTCTTGAGCTGAACAGAGCAAACAGGGAAACAGAATCTACTGCATGTTTGGTCCTTGGGAGGTACCTAATAAGATGCACAGATGAAGCCACAACTGGTTGTCTGTCACTATAGGATAAAATGGGTTGGGTTATCTCATGGATTTGTTGCAGTAGAACACATTAAAAAAGCTGCTGCACAGGATTTTGCACAGAAATACCCATGTTTTAAAGTCAAAAGCCCACAGTCTGGACACCCCCATCCAATGCACCCATAAGTTCTAGTTAGTAAATGCTTTTGATAATTGTTTCTACAGTCTACCTTGAATGAATAGCCTCTAGTTTTAACGCCTCTGGATAATTCTATGAAAATTTGCACTAAATTTGACTAAAAAATGCATGCTGATTTTCCATGCTGCTTTCAGTTCTGGAACATTCAGGACACTTCAAAATGTCAAAACTCTAATTTGTTTGTGAAGTAAATTCTTTTTTACAGGCTTTGTTCCTATACACAATGTGAGGCCAGCTGTGGGTAACTATAGTGTTTGAATGATCCTGAAGCTTTGAAGTCTGCATGCAGAATATATTTCAAGCACAAAGACATTGTTACAAAATTGTAAAATAAATACATACAAATAAAGAGGATTATGCATAAAGTATATGCTGCAAAAATATGCATGTAAGTATTCTAGTTATTGCATAGAATAATCATACATGTAAAAAATAAAGCATAGAAGAACCATAACTGATTATAATTGACTATTATAATTGCAGCTTACAGCAATTACTTTTTTAAGTGTGGAAGTTATATCTTGTATCACGCATCAAACAATATAGGAACATCAGAGTTGACACAGAATCTGATATATAGAAATGCACTGTAAAATGAATGCTTATTTATATAATGTATATTATATGAGGTACAGCATGCAAATATTTTTTTTTCCATGTTTGACATAGTTCTCCTTTAAATACACTTAAGAAAGCAAGTCTGTTTAGTATAAAAAAAAGTTAAAGAAAGGAAGAAATCCCTCTGCCTACTTGCATGAGGCCTTATCATTCTTACTCCTCTTTCCCTGTAATTACCAATGTAGGGATGTGTAGAATAGCCACCCCTAGTATTTTTGCAGGCAGTCCCTCCATGTTATAGACACCTAGCTGGGTCCTAAAATACAGTTGGGAGGGGTACTGTTTGCTCTTCCTGCTCTAAGCTATGCCCCTTTGCTGTTTCCCACAGTGACCAGCAGATGGCACTGTGCTAGAGTATAAAAGGCTCTGAAGCCATGCTTTCAGGGTCCATCTTGTGCTGGCTCTAGCCTGTGCAGGAGGCAGAGCTCGAGTGGAACCTAGACAGGTCAGGTCTAGTAAGAATAGGCTACTCACCTTTATAGGTCGCTCTAGGAGTGACAGACAGTCAGTATTATTTAGCTGAGCAGCTTGAGGCTCCTACGAGGATTGTAGTGGGATTAAGATCCCAGGGTACTAATTGCCCAGAAGTAGGGACTAAGTGTACAGACCTAGGGTAGATAGATTCCCCTGAGGTTCCACTTAGGGAAAAGGCTGAAAACTGGGTGTACCTTCTCAAAGCTGCATGTATTGTTCCTATCTCTGAGGAGCATCATACTGAGCAAAGGTGCTGTGAGTACTGCCTATTCAATGTACTGTATGATCCTGCAAATGTTCTCTTTATGTACACTCCACTGAGGATTGTATATTGTGCTCAATAAATCTGTTCTAAATCTGCTCAATAAAATCTGTTTGCACCCTGAATATAGTTACAGTTGCACTACACCCTGCTTCCACATCGCTGCGAAGGCTCACTCCCTAAGGTTTTAAGGTCTCGTCCGGAGCATATGTACTGGGAGTGAAGCTTATAGTAGAGTAAGGTGCACTCAATTTACTATAGCGCTACATATTGGCGCCCAATGCGGGGCCTCGAAGGGTTAAACTGTAACACCGCACTGCTGCCTAGTGTGACAGGCACTGCAGGTGCGGACTCAATATGAAAAAGGCCAGACTAGAGGTGGGAGACTTCTGTGGTTCTTCTCTCCCGCACAAATATTCTGGCGCAGTCACAGTATAGTATTGAGCCATAGTGAAAATGCCTACTATACTGCCCAAAGAAATGGAGGGCCATTTCATCTCAGTTATCCCAGGCTTCATAACTTCTGATGCAGTGTATGCCTGGGCTATTAAGGAAGGTATCAACCCTCGCCGAGCGGTGGTGATAGATGGAGTTCACCCACTCGCTCCTGTGTAGCTAGCTGCATGGCTCTTAAGTATGTTCCCAAGATTTATAGGTTACCGGTTCATAGCCCGTGCTCCTTCAGAGATTCAGGACACAGTGCGGTTATTGTGGCAAGTGGAAAATGAGCTCCCTGATGATGGTGAGGGGCCCTCTATGATTTTCCCTCATGGATTGCCGGATGGCTGTCCCTGTGTTTATGCAAGCCTGCCATCACAGTCCCGTAAAAAGGAGAAAATGGTTGTGATAACCTCTTCTGCTGTGTATCTGTGGGCTCTTTTAGAAAAAGAGGAGCCAGGTCAGGCCGTTGTGGTTGATGGCATACCCGAGCGTTGCCCTCCAGACAGTGTGCATCACACTCTTATGGATAACCCGTTATTTGACGGGCTTGAATATGTCACCCAGGGGCCCTCAATAGAAAAGGGAAAGGTCAGGTTCCTATACTGGGTCCCTGATGAGCCTTACAAGGAAACTTGGCCCTCCAGAGTGTATCCCATAGGAGACCCTGCAGAAGGCTGCCCGTGTGTCTATCAGGATTATTTTACACCGCAGAACCTTAGTGACACCCGTGCAGCTGAACTTTGTAACCCGCCTTCTGAAGATGAAGAGAGTGTAGGGGTTACTGGGTCCTTTGACAGAATAGCTTACCCGGAGGAATCCGGGGTCCCTACTGGTGAACTACCGTTTGAACCGGAGGGCCCGGTAGAGTCATTACCAAGGGAGAGTACTGGACTTATTGAATCCAGTGATAGAGGGGATTGCTCGACAGAGGAGGCCCCCGCTACTGAGCTGCTGTGTAAGCCTGAGGGCCCAGTAGTGCTGTTGCTAGAAGAAAGCACTCCTATAACTGTAATTCCCCTCTCCCCAGTTGACAAGGGAGATGTGGGCGATGTAGTGGCCTTGCCCCAGGAAGAGTCTGGGCCCAGTGCTAATGTGTCCCCATGTTTCGAAATGGATTCGAGTACTACTTTATTAACGACGGAGTTGTGTACCTTGAATATGGAAAACTCCCCTGCCATAGAAGTGGCCTGAGTTAATATAATGCCCGAATGTGCCTCTGCTGAGAGTGATCCACCAGGGGGAGTTTCAGAAGAAGTTGCTGCTGTGGAATTTTGTACTGCGCCATGCTCACTGTCACTACCCTGCTCAGTAGGGGTTAAGTTGGTGAGCGCGCGAAAAAGACAAAGGAGGTGTGCCAGACCAAACTGAGGAGGTGTCTCCAGAGTCATGGCGAGGCGCCCCAGTCTAGAAGATAATACCGCAGCCATTTTGTAGCTTGCTTCAACCCTGCTGGAGTTAGCGGATGCGAAAAAGCAGATGGCGGCGCCTGTTGCTGAACCGGAGGTTCAACGCCTGAAGAAAAGCCAATGCCGTGTGCTCCTACTCTTGTAGAGCATGAGCGGCAGTACGTTTATCAAGGGACTTTCTCACCCAGTGCCCGGGGAATGATGGTTCCAGTATGCGGCCTATGTGATCTGAAAGCACCCAACGCCCTAGAGGATCCCGGTGGAGCCTGTCTGCAATGCAGCTCTCAACTATGGATGGGACCTTTTCATCGGGCAGACCAGCTTCCATTGGTGGGGACGACCGAGGATGAGGTGAGCGGTAACTCTATACTAATCTATGAAGAGATAGAGGAGGCCCCGGGGGTGTCAGCGGCTGCGACTCCTGCACCGGAATCCCATCTAGTTATTCCCCACAGTGAGGCCTGCTGTAACAAGGAATTTGCATTCCCCTCCGAAGTTGCTTTGATTGAAGGTGAGGCCCTAGAGACCGCGGATGTGGGTAGTGAAGTAACCCCGTCAGGCTGTACAGTTCATGCGGGCACTGCCCCTGTCCCATAAAAGCCAGAGAGTGGGGGTGAAATTATGGCATCGCTAACACCCATGCCCTCAGTGGCGACAGTGCCGGTTGCACCAGGGGGAGACGCAGACAGCAAAGTTGTATCAGAGCCTACTGCAGATTTCAGGCCTGATGCTGTAGCGGTATCTCCTGATGTGGAGACCCTGCAGCCTGAAGTGATGTTGGAGCTTGTGGAGTCGGTTACCTCACAGGAGGTGAATGCTGCGGATGACGTGTTTAATGTCCCAGAGGAGAAAAGCCCCGAGGATGACCGGGAAGATACCTCCGTGCTAGGCCCCAAAGAGAGCCTCTCAACTAGTGAGATGCGGTTGAGGAATTCGGGACCTTGGGTGGACTTTACCCTTACCACGTACACTGGCCTTAACACACCGACTTGTGCTCCAGTCCTAACTCATGCTATTGATTGGCGCAAATTCTCGTTTGGACGAATTGGGTCTGTGTTGCCAGTGACCCCAACGTTCAGAGATCCCCCACTGTCTGAGAGTCAAGTGGAGAAAGAGCTGACTTCCCTCCAGGATGAGGATGAAGACTGGAAGTCAGTGTCAGAGAATGCTGCGCAAATTCGGTGCAAGTGTCAGCGATCGGTGGTTAGTGAACCTATACAGTCTTTCAACCCCAAAGTGGTGGTGCCTGTAACCCCTATTGAGCCAGGGGAAAGCACCCATGTATCTGAACTTTATCACCTCGAGTGGGGAAAGATATCCTTGGCCGGTGAAAAGGACTGGGTGGCGAATATCCCTAAACCTAAAGTGGATCCCACCATGGTGACTGCCCCAGGATGGGAGGAATATGAAGAGGAGAGCCCAGAGTTGGGTGATCAACCTGCTCCCAAAGAGTTTATGTCTCGTAGCTTCATTGGACCTCCCAAGATAGGCCCAGAGGAAGAGAAAGATTTTTGGGTCCTGCCTGGACGAGCAGATCCCAACATTTTCAGGTCTGTTTCCCGAGTGCAACGGGTGATAAACTTTAGAGTTTACCGAAAATGGGGCTATGTTATGCCCTATGCTCCTTTGTGGGTGTATGAGAGAGTGGCTGCTTCCTATGAGGATTGGCTCATCGACAAAATCCTGAGGAAAGAGAAAATGCACCTGTCACGGCCGGCACCCAATACCAGAACAAATGCCAAGGACCCTGGTCTCGGCTCGGCTTCACCAGTAGTGTGACCACCTTTGGGCTTCGGGAGGAGCCCTCAGCTTAATTGGGTGCCACCTGGACTTAACGAGGGGTACAAGGCGAGGAGTTCTGGCTGGCAAAGGGGCACGACTGGATAGCAAGAGTCTTTGGGCAGAAGGTCAAGGACAAGGCATCAGGTGGAAACGGAACAGACCGGATCAGGACAGGCAGATAACAGACAGACTGGATAAGACAGAAGGATGGTCAGACAGGCTGGGTCGAGGCAGGCGGATATCAGAATCGTCAAACAGGCAAGGGGTCAAACCGGGTGATCAAGCAAGGGGTTAAGCAGGAAGAGTTGTCGTAGGCAGGCTAGGGTCAGGATACAGAATGCAGAGTAGTCAGGAACAGGCTGGGTCAAACACGGATAATCAGTCAGGATAGCAATTCAGAAACAGGTAGCAAAAAGCTCAGGAAACCTCAGGATATGATCCTATAACAGGCACTGGCTACAGGTCTGAATGGGCCTTAAATAGGGAACCAATTGGCGCCAAAACGTGTGCAATTTCGCGCCGTTGCACGCTGGCGCAATCACGCCAGCGCGACTGGGCCTTTAGGAGGCGCGACGCGCGCGCCCTAGTAACCAAGATGACGCTGGCAAGGGCAGGATAGGAGCGGCGCAGCGGGCGTCCACGCCAAGGACGCGGCGTGGACCCCTCTGCCCACTAGACCACCAGGGTAAGTTTCTTACAGCACCACAGTTGTCTCACCAACCCAAATGAAGTGCGGCGCAAGCAGGATTGGGAGTACCTGCATTCTATTGAAAGAGAGTGGTGGTACGGCCGTACCATTCTGAAAAATGCTGTCAAAAGTTGTGGGAAGTACAACCCCACCAAATATTTCTCCTTGGAGCAGAAGCGTCACTAGAGGGGGGCGGGCCCTGGTGCGTGACACACAGCCGGGACCCGTCCCTCTCTGAACGGCTGCATTTGTGAGCGGCGCGCGGTCTGCCGGGGGGCCCTGAGGGGGTGCGGGCCCTGGCTCCCCCAGTAGTTCTGCCACTGCCTTGGAGGTCTATGAGGGAGATGGACAATGGGTGGACAAGCCTCATCCCAAGTATTACATCCCCTATGAAGACACCAAAGCCTGTTTCCTCCACATGATCTGAGGTTTTTGGAGGAATTGCTTTTTGCTTTGTTAATACTCCACTGGGAGTGATTTTGCAGTTAATTTGAACTGCCTTACCTGTCCCTTAAAGTGACTTGACTTTCTCAAGGGAAGGATTTTTCTGTTTCTATACTCCAGTTGGAGTTAAGTCCAAAGACTAATAACATTCCAGTTAACACCTACCCATTGGTAGGTTCATCCCATTTCCCCTTACCCTCCTAAGTGCATATACAAAGGGACTGTGGGTTCGGGTTCTTATATGGACTGGAATGCTAAAGTATTTGAGGAAAAACAGTATGTCTAACTTGTGCATTTCTTTTCAGAGATTCATTGACCAAGGGTACCTGGACAGTACCCAAGAGTGGTTATATAATGTGATGAATGTTATGGTGTTGCAATAATGGTATGCAATGTGGAGCTAATATAGGCACAGTTCAGGGACAGTAAACTGTTGTTCTATGCTGCTGTTTGGTTCAAAAAGGTTTCTAGCAAGATGTACCTTAACTGCTTGTGTCCTCTAAAAGGTTTCTAGCAAGATGTGCCTTAACTGCTTGTGTCCTATAAAAGAGGTTTCTAGCAAGATGTGCCTTAACTGCTAGGTTGCTCGCAAGATGTGCCTTAACTGCTTGTTTTTCAAAAGGTTGCTCGCATGATGTGCCTTAACTGCTTCATTTTCAGGTTAACCATGGTTCCCTGGTAGGCCTATGGAGAGGCTACTAAGGAAATGTTAACCATACAGTAAATGCAATACTTGTGTTATTGTTGCAATGTATTTTGTTATTTGAATATGTTCCTTGCCGGGACGTAAGGAATTCACCAGAGGGAGAATGTAGGGATGTGTAGAATAGCCACCCCTAGTATTATGTGCAGGCAGTCCCTCCATGTTATAGACACCTAGCTGGGTCCTAAAATACAGTTGGGAGGGGTACTGTTTGCTCTTCCTGCTCTAAGCTATGCCCCTTTGCTGTTTCCCACAGTGACCAGCAGATGGCACTGTACTAGAGTATATAAGGCTCTGAATCCATGCTTTCATGGTCCATCTTGTGCTGGCTCTAGCCTGTGCAGGAGGCAGAGCTCGAGTGGAAACTAGACAGGTCAGGTCTAGTAAGAATAGGCTACTCACCTTTATAGGTCGCTCTAGGAGTGACAGACAGTCAGTATTATTTAGCTGAGCAGCTTGAGGCTCCTACGAGGATTGTAGTAGGATTAAGATCCCAGGGTACTAATTGCCCAGAAGTAGGGACTAAGTGTACAGACCTAGGATAGATAGATTCTCCTCAGGTTCCACTTAGGGAAAAGGCTGAAAACTGGGTGTACCTTCTCAAAGCTGCATGTATTGTTCCTATCTCTGAGGAGAATCATACTGACCAAAGGTGCTGTGAGTACTGCCTATTCAATGTACTGTATGATCCTGCAAATGTTCTCTTTATGTACACTCCACTGAGGATTGTATATTGTGCTCAATAAATCTGTTCTATGGTTAAGTTATAAGAATCACTGGCGCCCAATTCTTTGCACCCTGAATACAGTTACAGTTGCACAATACTCTGCTACCACATTGCTGCACAGGCTCACTCCCTAAGGTTTTAAGGTCTCATCCGGAACATATGTACTGGGAGTGAAGCTTATAGTAGAGTAAGGTGTACTCAATTTACTATAGCGCTACACCAACATCTGCTAAACTACTGTGGCCTCAAAAGTACCATAAAGGGAACCAGTTTGCTCTTCCCCAATCTTACAAAAACCCTTTGCATTAAATAGTCTTAGCCCTGATGATCAAATTTGGGCAGAATTTGGATATTTTTACGCACAGAATGAGAAGCTGAAGAAACAGTGCAATGGTGTCCTGTAACTGTGGCCTGCTTTGCTGGCTCCAGCCATGGATTGAGAGTGTTTTAACTGGTTTCATGTGATGCAAAAATGTGGGAATTAGCAAGCTGGCAAGAAAACCCCCGACCAAGATGGGAATTTGGTCTGTTAGCTTTTTTTTTTTTTTAACTTTTTATTGAATTATAATGATGACAATTTGTGTAGCAATTATCTTTGACTTGGTGTCATCTTATACATGAAAATATGAAAACAACAAAAATTTTTACATTGCTTCAAATTATTTATGTATTCTGTGTCTCTTGTGGGAAAGTCCAGGGTGTTATACCCGAGTGAGGGGACGTATCAAGTTGCTTTAATTGGTAAGTTCCTGGATCTCTCCTTATTGTGGATCCAGGTTTCGTAGATGCCACAGTTACCATTAGGACAATTGTTAGTATTTCCTATTTATATTGGGTGCAGCAAACAAATGGTTTAATGTCATCTAGAACAATACTCGGGTTTCTCTAAATGAACTTACCCGCTTTTCCTTTCTTGTGATTCTTTATCACCGTATCTAGTTATTCCCTACCTAATTGGATAAGAGGGCACGCGTTGTACCAGACAGGGTAAGCATAGAGTACCCATGGGTCCCATTTCTTTTGAAATCATGTTTGATTATAATCTAGAAAGCTAGTTAGTTTTCTCATTGACTAGGATCCAGTTTATCTTGTTTTTCAGTAGTTATATATAGTATAGATAATAATGGGGATTTCCAAGATGTGGCAATGGTTAATTTGGCTGCTGTGAAGATGTAAGTAATTAGGGTTCTGGTATATTTATTTACATTCTGAATTTTGCTCCCTAGCAAAGCTTGGGCTGGTGATTTGCATAAATTGATCGTAGTGATCACTATATTATTTCGTAGACCCTGGTCCAAAATCTTTGTACTTTGGGACATGGCCACCATATATGGTACATTGTGCCCTCATGTCTACAACCTCTATGGGGGCTTATTTTGTGTAGTCTGGCTGGTACTAGGTACCACCTTAATAGAACCTTGTAACCCACTTCAAGCAGGGTAGTGTTGATCGAACTATGTGCTATTGAGTCCCATATTTTATCCCATTCTTGCTCATTCAGGGGCCGTCCAGGTCTTTTTCCCAGGCTTGGACATATGGAATGGTTGGTGGGGAATATGCTTCTAGCAATATCTGGTATAACTGGGAGAGTACCCCCTTTGGAATATGGGTATGTGATATATATAATTTCTAAATATGATAGGGTGGGTGTTCCCATTCCCCTGTATTTAGATTTCAAATAATGCTGTATCTGTAAATATCTGAACCGTTCCCCTGGGGGATGGGAATGGAGCTGTTGAATTCTATCCCATTGTATCGGACCTGTAAGGCCATATAAGTGCTTAAGTGTAATATAACCTTTTGATTCCCACCTTCGAAAGACATTCCCATGTAAACCTGGTAAGAAATCTCGATTGCCTACAATGGGGGCTGCTGGGAAATGTTGAGATTATACTTTTGTTTTGCATTGTATTTTATTTTATTGGATAATGTGTATGAAGGTTAGGACTCTACTAATGTTGTCTGATGCCTGTTGTTTAGGGACAAAGCCCACTTGATCCCTATCTATTATGGCAGGTAGGAAGGAGTTGAGTCGCTCTGCCAGGATTTTTACATCCACATTCATAACTGATATGGGTCTATAGTTGGAGCTGTTAAGCCGATCTGTATCTGGCTTGGCGATCGGGGTGATCTGGGCAAGAATTTAAAATTTGGGGTCTGTCAGCTTTTCTAAATGAATCACCTTTTATAAATAAAACCCATAAAATAGCAAGCTAACAAAGACTGCAAACCCAAGGTCTAAGTTTCCAAGTTATTGTGAAAGGAACACTCTAAGTAAAATTCTGCACAGAAACCCTTATTTTGCATGAGTAATCAGGTCACCCCTTCTGTACAGTTGTCTCTGAGACATAAACTCAAAGGAGACAATATTATGCTCACTGTTACTCTAAAACACGTTTTTAGTAAGAACCACAAAGACCCATATTAAGCATGTTTATTTCTTAATCCTGATAGGAGTTATGTAATAAAATACATTCAATTGTCTAGATGCAGTATCCTATAGCAACCACTCAACAGGTAGAAATAATTGGTCATCTGTTTAAAAGCACATATTATACATAGTTGCAATGGGGCACAGCATCTGGTCAAATTTTGTCTTTATTACAAGAAAGGGAACAAAGCTGCAAATTATAGCCCAATGTGATTTATAAAGGAATACCAGGCCCAAACTCTATGAGGTTGTAGACATAGGCTTATAAGTATGAGACATATGACTAGTGATGGTCAAATCTGTCCCCTCCGTTTTGCGGAGAAAATAGCAAAACTCAGAAAAAAATGTATACGCGTGACTCTTTTGACCAAATGCATTAAAATCAATAGGAAAGTCACCACAAATCTACCTTATGACAAAGGAATGCATGCAATTCACCCATGGAGCTGTGAGGCTTGTGGGAAAATTGATTTTCCATATTTCTTGGAAAGGTACTCTAGTATAATGTAGACTGAAAATCTCTTGAGTATTACTAGGTGGAGGAGCTTCACTACTATACTTCAAGCTGCTTAAGCACAACATTTTGAAAATTCAATCCACACAACTTTTAATTAGTGCATAAAAAATTACATTTAAAAGATGTTCAACCTTTCCCTTTTTCTACCTCACCCAAGAAACAAACTACGAGAGCACAAAAGAGCACAGTAAAAGAAATAATTCAGCATAGGTGTATTATTGATTTCACCTATAATCTTCAGAGGGTGTACTTGTGTCAGGTCATCAGCATCAAGAGAGCAGACAAGAGGGTAATTACTGTGAAGGTTTTAAATCCCTTTCAAGTGTCAAGCTTGTAACCTTGATGAAGGCCAGGATGGAGTCCTTTCAATTATTGAGAAGGAAAAGCTATATGGAGTCTATTTGGTGGTATTGTGTTTCTATCTCAATTGCAGCACCAGCTCAAGCAGGATAAATTGTATGTGTGAGGTGATGCACAGCCATTGCACAGAATATGAATATAACAGCATGACTTTTCTGCTCATCTTCGACATAATGCTGCACTTGTTGAGTTCAAATCCACAGAAGAAAGAGCCGCAGTATCTAAGCTGACAGCTCCGATTTTTTTTTCTTTTTCAGCACATTGGATAATGAACACTGCAGCATGAAAGCACCATGAACTGCATAGCAATGTTTCTGTGGCAAGAGAGTATTTTAATAGAGTCTACGCTCTGCAGGTCAAAGTATAAAATGTTATAAAAACCAAAGCGTAATGGAGATATAATCAATCATATATATCAAGTAATAAGCAAACAAGATGTCAGACCTTTGTCAAAAATAGCTCTTTCCCCTATACTAGCAAGAAACAAATTCACACGTACAACAGACACCATAAACATGTATTCATTAAGACTCAATTGTAAATGAAGAAGACCTTCAAAACAGAATGGAAATAGTGGAAATATAAATTAAGCTATTGCAACTGGTTAAATACAAGGTGGCAAGGAATAACAGCAAGGTAATGTCAACAGCCCTTTGTTCATTCTCCACATTAATTAACAAGGTGTGCATTGCATTCACACTGTGTGCAACAGGGATTTTACGATAAGAAGCTAGTGTTATTACAGGAAAACATACTACTAAGTAGTCACTTCAATTAATTGTCATGAAGCCACTCAATTTGCTTAAATATTAAAGGGCAACAGCATAGCACATAAGCTTGTTTTAAAAATATTTAAAGAATCTAGAGCTGCAGGAGAAGGTTTGCATATTTTTCGACTGTTTTTATTAAACCTACTGAAGGTCCAGCTTTTGTTCTTTTCCCACAAAATGGCTAGAGTGAGTTATTCAGACACACACAGCAACTGTGTTCCCAAGTCCCACCCAAATTGTCCTGTAAACATTGGCTTCCAAGAGACTCTTGGAGAAAAAATACTCATTCTTTCTATGTCTCCCTTATTAAACTTCCTAATCACTTATTTATAGTTTACATGATGCGCTAACATGCTTATTCTGTTTCACTATGCTGTTAACCTGTTTTTTTACAGAGGGTATACAAGTAAAGACCTTCAGTAAGAAGCAGTTGGCATAATTTAGTTTCTCTGAGCTTTCAGGCACTAAACTGGAAATTCTAAGGACAAGACTTCAGTATCACTGTTGTAAATAATGCACTTGCAGTAACATATATTGACACCCAAAGCAGCAACTTGGTGCAATACATAGCAAGAATTCACCAGAGACAGACCATATCAAATGTTGAAAAGCTTTAAAGGACTCAATTACCTACACCTACAAATACAATTATATCGTAGGCCCTACTGAATTGGGACAGAGTAATAAGCCTAACCATAACTCATTAAAAAGTCCTTGAATGACACACACCTCCAAGGAATAATCAGCAGTCCCATCAGCTTTGAAAACTGACGGATTTTGAATTCAGAAAATTGTCTCATATTTGGTAACTGACTAATTAAACACATTTAAAAGTTCTAAGCAGCTAAAGCAGAATAGAGGCTACCCAGACAACAATTCTATAGGTGCCCACAGCTACAACATACAATTGCCACACAAAGATGGAGAAAATAATCCTTAATCCAGCCCCTATCAGCCCTTAGAAAGACCTGTCCATTAAATTCTAAATGGGAAGGGAACCTAGGTCCTAAAGATGCAGATAATTGGGAGGAAAACTGGAGGCATTACGAAAAACTTCTCCAAACTGCAGAAAAAGGCTTAACGATGCATTCTTCATAGAAGCTGTTTGAACCCAGGAACAGTCTAGCTTTTTCAACAGGGAGAATATTGAGAATGCTCAAAGTGTAAAACTTCTGACTGTGGTTTCTTTCATTTAATATCACAATGGCCATATATACATCACAACTGGAAGCAATTTGCACACTTATTACATATCATAAACACTCCCATTCCATCAGATTATAACTACATTTATTAGGCCTGATTCAAGGTTGTATGGTACCAGCACAGTGATGACTCGTAATGAAGAGAACTCGTGCTTCTGGGTAGGAAATGAGAGACTCTAAATGGATGGCACATGCACAACTATAGTTAAACGTTGATTTAATGTGGGCAGTGCAACTTTACCATATAATTCACGACTTCTTATAATATAAGTATATGCATACAGAAAAATTACAGATAATTATAAGACAGTATGGTTGGCTTGCTAGTGAATTAACTTATACATATTAATCACTGGGTGATATAGTTACATAGTTACATAGTTAAACTGGGTTGAAAAAAGACAAAGACACACCTATGACTAAGCGCCGGAAGGTGCGAAACGCGTAAGGTGGGATATGTGGGGTGGTATGTACTGAATACTTTTTAAATGTGAAATTCAATAAATTGTTCTTATTTTTACTCTAAAAGGCCTTGGGATATATATCTTTTTTGATATAAACTTTTTTGGATTTGACTGCCTTGGAACTGGGGCTGGTCCCTTTGGCCATGCTGAATAGCTGTATGGACTCCCGATTTTTCAATAGATATACGTGAAAAAAGACAAAGTCCATCAAGTTCAACCCCCCTAAATGAAAACCCAGCATCCATACACACACCCCTCCATATATAGTCCTTGGATTAGAGCTGTATATATGAATCAACTCAGTCCTCCTCATGCACAATGGTCTTGGGGTCCCATTCTCATATTTTTACAGTTTAATAGTAATACTGAGCATAATGTTAGTGATGTTCTGAGGCAGTTAGTAATTTGTTTTTTTTAGTTTTGGTGTTTTGTAAGTATTTATCTTTTGTTCAGCATCAGCAGCTTTCCAGTTTGAAATTTCAGTGGGTATCTGGTTGCTCAGGTCTAATTTACCCTAGGAACCAGGTATTGAATTAAGTTCCAGCAGTAATAGATTTTTGGCTGCTGGGGTCAGTGGTTCCTGCAGGATAGCTAGAGACAGGTTGAATATGAAATATTTCAAAATTTGAATACAAAAAAATGTAAAAACCAATTGGAAAGTTTCTAAGAATAGATGTTCTGTATCATACTAGTAATTGTGAAGGTGAACTACCCCTTTAAAATGATACCTGTATTTCTGTTAATGACAAAGGTACCATATTTAGACTTTTTATATCCACTATGAGGCAAATTTACTAAAGGGCGAAGTGGCTAACGCTAGCGAAAATTCGCCAGCGTGACGTCATTTTGCCACTCCGATTTACTAATGGATGCTGGTGTAAATTCGATGGCAAAGTAGACAGACTCAAGCACTACTTCACACCCTAACGCCAGAAGAAGTTGCACTCTGGCGAAGGGACGTAACTACGCTAATTCACTAACTTGCAGATTTTACTTTTACTTACCTTTCGGAAGACTTGACTTCGCCAGCTCAGACCAGGCAAACTGCAATAGATATACATAGGAGTGTCTTCAAAAACAGTTGAAAATTTTTCGAAGTCCCAAAAAACGCTGGCGTTTTTTTACTTTTTACTGGGTGATAGACTGAAAAAGATCGTAATTTTTTTTGGGGGGTACATTTGGCACCTAAACTACTGTATACAGTGGGCACATGTGTAGGGCAATATAAGACCTCTATTTAATTTTATTAAGTTTCCCTGGCCTTGTGTAGTGTAATGTAGTTGTTGCAGCGTACATTTATATTTATATTATATTAATCTATGTACAAAGAGGCTTATAAATCATTCAGGTTTCATGATTTTATTCATTTCTCAAATATTGGAGAACAGGTTAAATGTGCATATTGAGAAATTGTCCATTCAAGGTCAAAGTAAAGACATTTATTTCAATCCTAAAAAAATATAGATAATATAGAACATAAACATTTGACAGATTTCAACCAAACAGAAAATAATCCAAAAAGCAGTGACATTTTTTAAAACCCTCCCTTTTCTTTTAATACTGATAAGAAGACAGTCCATTTCCTTAGAGAATGCTACAATTCTGCTTCATTTGACCAGTCTACAATCTGATCATTGTCTGGTCAGGAAAGTCAATATACAAGTCAATTTCCCAGTACTGTGCAGGTTTCTTGATTACAATTGCCTTTAAAAGCTTCAGAAATTGTGGTATGTTGCCTTATTCACTTCCAGTGACTATTGTTTAATCATTCTTACTAGGTTTCAGAATCATTATGAAAGGGTGTATTCATTTGTATATAGTGCTTTACAGAATGCAAAGCAGCCATTATAGATGCAATAAGTATGCTTGAACATGGGGGGGGGGCAATTTTACTAAAAGGCAAATTTTTGCCTCGGAAGGCTCGGCCACACTTCACTAAAATTGACACACAGCGAATACACTTATTTTACACTAGAGAATCAAGATGCGTACTTCTGAATTTTGCCAGCATGGATATTTCTATACAAATTTTTGCTAGTGTTAATTTCTTTCTAGTGAAACGTCATTGACATACTTGCACTTACGACAATCTAAAAAAAAAAATCTGGAATGAGCTTCATAGATAAAAAATTTTTTTTTACAAAAAAATATATAAATTGTTACAACTTTTAAACAGAATCCCACATTAAAATATGAAAAGACACCAGAGTTGTCTTTTTTTATGACTTTTCGGCATAACATAAAAACACAAGATTGTGGAGGATGTAGCTTCATCTTATCAACTCGACAAGTATAACTTGATAAAACAGACTTGGGAGAAAAGAAAAGGGTAATGTATTGGAAAATTTGCACTGAATTTATGGAGCAACGATCGTTCACCTGGCGAAAGGGCGCAAAACGTTGTTAATGCTGAGCTCTTTCACTAGCAAATTGTTCTCTATGCCTTTTTGTAAATTGCCAATGTCCCTGCGAATTGTGTTTTTGGCGAATTTTAGCTAGCAAGGGTCACTTTACCCTTTAGTAAATTTCCCCCCAGGAGATTAAGGGACTTGTCCAAGATCAAAAGGAGATGCCCTTTAGACTCAAGCGGGGTCTCTAGAATGATATCCCACATCAAAGGCTGAACAAAGGCAAACACTACACTATTTATAAATCGTAATATACCATGGTATTGCTACAGTATATATAGTTTGTGAGTGTATAGAGGGGTTGGTGTGAGTGTGCGCATATACTGTGCACTGGGTTTCATTTAGAGGGTTTGCGAGCACCACAGAGCAATTCTCTTCTTCCACTTCCCCTTTCTTCAATACAGTCGAGTAGTAAATTTAAGCTTTTCTATTCTACTGCACATGGGTACCTGCACAAAGAAAGAAGAAGTGGGAAGAGGGGTCACTCCATGGTTCTGTTGACCTGTCTGATATAATCTTGGGGGCTGTAATAGTGTAACAGTAATATAACAGATGTGGTGAAATTGTGTATGTGTATGGTATTTTTGCAGGTGCTGAGGATTTTTATACAAACTTAAAACATGATGTATAATTTCTCACAGAAAATGCATGCCAATAATCAACCCTATCAACCCTGACCATAGCCTCAAGGCATATATAGATATATATATATATACAGTACATATATAGTGCAGCTGGCTTTATGTTTTGACTAAGGAGAAATGCTGGTGGCTGAGCACTTGGGATGTATGTGGAGCTGCACGATGAGATACAGCACGTAGGGTGAGTTTGGAGTGGTTTATTTTACTGACCCTGCATTTTTAGCTTCAGGGCTTTCTTTTTTAAAAATACATCTGACTGAGCAGATATTACAATGCAGACAGGCATCTGGTTGTTAGAAATTGCAAAGGGATTCATACAATCGGTGCCGTAATTGCTCAAAGGTAAAGTGCACTTTAATTAGATGAGTTCACAAAAAAATGTTTTGTAATGACTATTGAATGCTTGCAAGAGGAATGCTCCTTCTGTAATTATACCATCTGACAGTCTGACAAATAAGGTATTCGATTCCTTCACATTGAGCATTTATACTTCTCTCTCTGGCCACTGATATAATATTTAAAATGCTTCACACACACCCATGCATGATTAGCATGACTATGGATTGGCACACAATGATTTGTTTTCCTGGCTGATGCCAGTATGATCTTCATTCACAGGCTTGTATTGATCCCTGAAACAAATATCATCCTTTAGAGGTTTCATTAGGCATGCTCTCTTGTTAATTACTGATTGCTCAAACCTTTTGGTGTTTCATTAAGGTGAACAAATTGGAGGAATTAAACAAACAATCCAGTCTGGCTTGCATTCTCCTTTATTCTTTAATTCTTTTTAGAATGTAATTTATTATTGGATTTTACATATTTATTATAGTGATTATTTATGCATAAATTAAATAAATGCACAGACAAAATCCATGCTTGTGCTAGAAACATTAAACAAAAGGGTTACATAAGTAGGGATGGGTGAACTTCTCCCATTTCGCTTCATGGAAAAATTCACGAATTTCCCGCAAAATTCACGAAACGAGGAAAAATGAATGAAAAATTTGAGAAAGATTTGTGAAACTTGAAAATTGACACCCAGGAGTTTCGAGAATGTATTCGCCAAAGGCAAAACGTGGAAGTTCATCACACATTTGCACCAGGCAAATGTATTCGCCTATCACTATACACAAGAAGATATTCACTAAATGGAGCAGTCAGAGAAGAAAATGGTGCAAGATCGGTGTTCTGTACCTCTGCTGTTGATGATGATGATGATGTGCGCATGTTATCTTTCGTATGACAGTAGTTCCCACTGGGATACCAGACTGGCTTTTATCTTTTATGTAAACTCTAGAAACACACAAATAATGTGATAAGGTCTCTGTACTGAGAAGTTGAGCACATTGATGCACATGGAATGAGGGATAGTTATGGGCTTTTGTGGTTTGAAATTCACAGTAGTCAAATGCTAAACATTAACATTATTAATCATGAGAAATGCATGGTGGCATTACCCTGTGTGACAAGCTGGTTGCTTGCACACATATAGCTTTTAGGGGAATTAGAAAATGGTAGGCAGGCAGCATGGGACAAAGGAGCAGTAAGACAGGGATACCAAGGCTCTTCAGAGAAACAGCCGTTTATTTTCCAATCCTTTAAAACAAAAGTCAGTTTAATCCTACACAGGAGTGAGTATTGCAGCATACAAACAGAAATAATATAATAAAACCCTGCCACTGGATGCTGCCTTCACACATTCAAAGAAATCCCTAGTCTGGGCCCCTTGTGAACTACCAGAAAAACAAAACACAAGTTTGGCTCTCCCCTGTACTCATAGGACTTTTTCCTGATAGTTCAGCATCCTGGCTATGCTAACACTCTTATCCAGTCTCTTGCCAGAGTCTCAACCTCAACCAGCTCACGTCCCCTGTCACCTTCTACTTCGTGCAGACGCAGGCATCGCTCCCAGCTCCTCTGGGAATTCCTAACACAGCCAGGTCTCCTACCTGTTGTGCCCTGCAGAGAGACACACACCCATTAACCTTAAATATATTTTCCACAGGACAGCCTTCTTGGGGAAGGTGAGCTCCACTCTCTGGACTGGACCTGGGGAATGCATACCTCCCAACTGTCCCGTTTTTAGAGGGACAGTCCCTCTTTTGACAGTTCAACCCGCAATTTTTTATACTGGAAAGTTCCGTTTTTCTCTGCACTGAACAGCCAGAAAAAGAATCAATGTTTCTAACGTAATTGGCTTTTGGCAGAGAGTCCAGAACAGCCAGAGTAGCAGATAAGATACTTTTGTAACAATTTTGAGATAAGGAAATAAGTAATTGTAACAATATAAGATAACAATTCCCTTGGGAAAAGTTAGATTCACAGCTTAAAGGGCAATTCACCTTCATAAGCAAAACTGTAATAACTGAAAAAAACACAGAAATATATTCAAACTTTTATAACACATTTTGTAAAATGAACATGGTAATTAGGGGCATGGCCACAAAAATGGGCATGGCCACAAAAATGGGCATGGTAAAAAAAAAAATTGATGCGATATGAGCGTCAACTTTTTTATCCCTCCTTTTATTTCCAAAATGTTGAGAGGTACAGGAATGGAGTGTCTGGCTACTTGCATCTTTAAACAGAGTAAGCATTCCCACTTACTTCAATCACTGGGGAGAAAACAAAGGTCAAACACACCTTTTTACAGATTGTTGTGGTCTGTGAATATGCTAACTTACACTTTTTCTTCTTTAGTTTTCAGGAGGTGCTCCTGTTCCCTGGATGCTTGCACACAGCACACATTTGTATTTTTACAGTGCCCATCAATTCAGCCAGAAACATGCCTTATGGTACAAGATTAAGGGGCAGATTTGTCAAAGGTTGAGGTGAATTTTCGAATTCAAAAAATTCTAATTTTTGAATTCAAAGTTCTGGTGGACTTTGAAAATCTTTGATTTGAATTTGATTGAACGAGCTATTACTGCAATTTGTATGATTCGAATTCGTGCAAATACGGACCTATTCGATCGGCCAAAAATAAAAGTCAACTTAATTTAGGTTGGTCTTTTTGAATTCGAATTTTGAAGTTTTTCAAATTCGAAATTCGACCCTTGATAAATATGCCCCTTAATGTATCAAGGAATAAATCTTGAATATTTCTAATGGAAGGAGTGTTTATACACCCCCCCTAAACAATTGTTGCATTAGAAGTAAAGTCTGTGGCTTAATAACCCTGATATAACCAAAATCAGTGTGTGAAACAAAGCATGGATTACATTGGGTGTCAATATTTACAGGCATATTAACATTCATTATTTGTTTACAGTCCATACACTACTTTTGACATATTCAGTGAGATTCCTAAATTGTCCAGTTTATAAATCATATAGCCTTAGATCTAATTGCGTCTACACACCACTGCCTACATAGAGTACATGTACATATGGCAAATTTTCATTTATAATTACATTGGGTATTTAAAGTGTATAAAATAATAATTACATAAACAAATTATACAATCCTTTATCATTAAACATTTCTAGCATTTTTTTTAAATATTTTTACATTTTCTTTTGTGACTTTCATATGACAACACAGTGCACCTTAGTTAATGAAGACATACTTCTAAATGCTTCCTACAAGATGTTTAATGATTATACAAATATGTTCTTCATATTTGCAAGATCTGGACAAATGTGTCATTCTATCTCTTATTCATTATGAGTCAATGAACAATATAATGGCAAATATCAGGCATATTTATCGGTTTAGGAGAATAAAAGAGTTTAACGCATTACCAATAAATGGCGTGTGTTTAGAATACCTTTCCATCAATTTAACAATAATAGTTCTGTAAAAGAAAGGAAAAATTATATGTTTTGTCAAAGTTAATACAAATGTTATCACATTTATCATTCAACCTATTCTCAACTGTTATGTAAGTAAAGGAATAAAAAATAATGCAAAAAAATAAATAACTGCCCATTGACTCCAATACCTTTGGAGAAATGTTGGTGAACTCAGCAATATTTCTGCAAAAGGCTACCATTTCACTCCTGTTTCTTTGTTGTCATTCAAATTTAGCAATATTAGTTATTTAAAAGAATGATGCTTTATCAAGGACAAGTTCAAATGAATTCAAACTATTCTCAACTGTTATCACTTTGCCAATAAAGTGAATTAATAAAATAACAATGCAATAAAAACACCCATTGACACCAATGCCTTTAGCAAAGTTTTGGTAAAATTTTAGCAAACTTTTGACATTTTACTAAAAAAGATAGAGGCAGTTTATTTATAGAGCAGCTTTCTGGATCCAATAAAGAGAGTAGTTTGGTTAGCACCCTTGCAGTGATCCAGCCACTAGACAGGGACACGAGTGGGTGAGCTCAAGAGCAGGGACAGTTCCAAGGAGTTCCATTAATTTTATAATTTATGGAAATTGTGCATTGTTAACATAGTGGTTATTATGGTAGAAAGCTTTGAGAACACTGTGCTCACAATTTGCAAACTGAGAACTCTAGTACTGTACAGTGTAACCACAAGGATTATAGTTTAAAGTGCCAAGCCAGTGATTGTTTCAATTCATGCAAATTGTGACTAGCAAATGAAAGCAATTTGGGGACCACACATCAACATCCAATTTAGTGCCAATCATAGTCAAGAATAAATAATCTGGAGACATTTTCTTCAGTGAGATGTTTTTTTTTTGTTTAAAATTCAGTTCAGAGGACTATTCAAGCAGTGTGTTGCCATTTTTGTTGATATACTGTATGAGCATACAATAGTTTAATATCTTTTGAAAATAATTTTCTCAAACTCTCCATGGTTTATAAAGAGCAAGGACCTTTAGAAACAGGCTTAAAGTAATTGTTCACTATAAAAACTGGGTAAACAGATAGGCTGTGCAAAATACAAAATGTTATCAATATATTTAGTTAGCCAAAAATGTAATCTATAAAGGCTGGAGTGATTGGATTTCTACCATAATAGTCAGAACACTATGTCCTGCTTTGCAGCTTGGCTTCCACTGACCAGCCAGTAACCAATCAGTGACTTGAGGAGGGGGCACATGGGTCATAACTCTTTGCTTTTGAATCTGACCTGCATACTAAGGGTCAATTGTAAAATCACTGAATACAGTAGTTATGTCCCATGTGGACCCCTTAAAATTGTTGACTAACTAAGAGTGAGAGCGCTGAAGAGCAGAAAGTTGGGTTCTGTTATGTTATGTTAGATATCAATTCTTTCCATCCTTTGCAGACTATATTTTTGGCTAACTATATTAGAAATATTTTTCTTTATTTCTTACATGCACAACCTATCTATTTACCCACTTTTTATTTTTACATTGAACTGTTCACTTAATACTGCTGCCCCTACACCCATACCAAAGTAGATGTATGTTTATTATGACAAATCATTTAGAATTTTCAAAAAAATATAATTGGGTAGCACAAACTCCAGTACATAACAAGAAAATGAAATGGTTATTATCTTGACTGCCTGAATAATTCTGTGCAAAAGTAAAATATAACTGCTATAATATGTCATTACAATTCTGCTTAGTTGTATACCTTGCCTTTGTTTATCTTCAGTATAAATGAAAGCAGGATTATATCATTTGAGTTACATAAACTTTTGATTTCAAAAGGAAACTATTTTAGTGAACATTCTAACAAAAATACTGCAAATATGGCATACTATAGAATGCTGCAGAATATTAGTTAACAGTCCACAGTGATTAAAAATTGAAATGAAATCAAAGGTGTGTAGCACAATTGAATCCACCCAACCACACAATGTGAAATAATACCCTAAAGGTATGTTGGAAGTTGGAAGAAAAATAACAACAGTCTGAAAAGGTTAATGTAATAAATGAAATAAATAAAAAAAATGAAATTTCCTACATCTTTATGTTGGATTTATATTTATTTTAAACAGATATGCTTAGAATTTTTTAAAATTAATTAGAGAAAACATCATTTTTCTGGTTGTTAGTGATGAATTTCCACACTTTGCCACCTGCACCTTTTTTTATGAAACACATGGATGTATACAAACCGAGGATTTTAGATGGTTTCTGCGCCACAGGCACTGACACTTATTCAGCTAATCACAAGTTAATGCTGTGTTATTACCAAGGTACACAGGAAGTGGTTTGCACATATGCAGCAAAAAAAACTTACGCTGCTACCTGAATACAATGAAGGAGGATTAATTTGCACCAGCACTTGTGAATTGTACACAAGTTTCAAAGCATGCTATTTAGTAACCGCATGGGGTGAGCAAACTTTTACGAATTTGCTCTGGAATTTTTTCATGTGGTCTTTTTTACCAGAAGAAAAAACGCTCCCAGCAGATGTCATCAGTCTACCATTTGCCTTACACATCAACCAATTGATAGGGAAGCAGATTCGGAGAATATTTGGACTGAGCAACTGGGAAAAATTATCTAGACAGTACAACATTTATGGAGAAGTAGCCAACATGTTAGGAAATTGTTGGCAACATGGAAGCCTAGTTTTTCATATTTTGGGGGCTGAAAAACTCGGCTTATACTCGAGTATATATGGTATGCTTTTTAATTTTGCACAATGCACATTTTTTTTTATGGACTCTTATATTTGTGCTTAGGATTTTGTGAAACACTTTCAACTACACAAAGCCCCTACAACTGTAGTCCAGTGATAATGTCAGAAAATTATACCAATACCCATATTTTTTGACCAGGAACATGAAGCCTTGGTTTCCACATTAACCATGTTTTCAAAATCCAGATTTGCCTTATTTTTTAGGCATTCTTCAGATAAGAACAGTGACAAGTATTTTTTACTTCAAGGGACATTAAAAAAAAGCCACTATGTATGGAATGTAATTGTACAAGGTTACTACTTGGACTTAGCATTAAAGGCTAACCTATCATTATTTCACGTTGTAACATAGTCACTTTGCTGAAAGGTACCGTCTCTGGCCCCCTCCAGTGCTTGTAAGTTTCCTTCTTCTTTAAATATTAAACTTGGGAATCCAGAGGGATTGCCAGGAGTTTGATCTTTTTTCCTATGTTATTAACATTAAAATAAACTTTTTGGTAAAAGTGTCTTAATAAATCTATCCCAAGATGTATTAAAGCCTCTGAATTGATGAATCTAGTGTAAAATAACCACCTTTTGCATACATTATATAACACATATCAAAGCAAATATCCGGGGGCAGATTTATCAAAGGTTGAGGTGAATTTTCTAATGAAAAAAAAAAAATCTAATTGCAAGCTATTTTTTGTGTACTTAGACTAGGGAATAATCCAAATTCAATTTGAAAAAAATCCAAAAATTTGAATATCGACTTTGACCATTCGCTATCTAAAACCTGCTGAATTGCTGTTTTAGCCTATGGGGGACCTCCTAGAACCTATTTGGAGTCAATTGGTGGACTCTGAAAAACTTCAAATTGAATTTGATCAAATGCGCTATTACTTCAATTTGAATGATTCCTATTCTATCGAAAACTGACCTATTCGACCAAAAAACCTTAGACTTAATTTTGGTTGGTCTATTTGAATTTGAATTTCTGATTTTTTTTAATTTGAAATTCGACTCTTGATAAATATGCCCCCCCCCCCCAATGTTCATATCAACCCTATCCAAGTGTAAAAGATTTAATGAGCTACAAATTGATACTGCAAGATTGGCAAGGTTTAGATTTTTTAATGAGCATACATTTTCTCTTGAGAAAGAGTTCTTTACTGAGTCATTTAACAGTTCTTTGTGTTTAACGAGAACAAACTATGAATAAACAGAAGTTAATAAAATGATTTCCTTAATTTCAAACATTATTTTATTTAAAATTTTCACAATACTTTGCACGCTGGAAGGTTATACACAAACTCTGTTGGTGTGCTCTGGCTGCAGTATAATTATGCTAGTTGTAAAATTATTTAGTTACAGCACAAACAGGAAATTGCAAAAATAAAATCATTTCATTATTTTCTTTTTCTAGAATAACTAAACGTTAATTTGTTTTCCAAATCTATAACTGCATGTAATTGAACATAAATGTTGACTATCCTTAAATGCTTCTTTTTCTAATGGGGTTTTTATCACATAACAAGGTATTTTATTATTACAGAAGAGGACGTAATAACACTCATACACTGCATTTTATTGTTTCTTTGTCACAAAGCACTCTTGAACTCTTGCCATGTGTGTTTTATTCAGATACAAACCATGCAAAGCTTAAACATATTAACAGTCCAATAACAGGAAGAACATGTTTATTTGTTGTAAATAATTATTTCTTTAATTGCAATGCATAGGGTTAATAAGGGCAACAGGTCTCCATCTATTTACCGCAATTTGAATTAATTGTTTAAAGATAATTTACATTACTAAAAGATTTTTGGATTTTTTTAACAATATTTTTTGATGCTGGAATAGAGAATTAGCAAAAATCCTAATCTGGAAAAGAATAAGTATGGTAGAAAACCACAACTACTACTACTTCTAACACTGATTTTTACTATTATTATTATTATTTTTATTATTAGACAGCTAATTTGGGACAATAAAAATAGCATAGCAATGATTGAAATTGCTTATTGTAAATAAAAAGACATTGATTAAGATTATGAAATATAGATGGATGGATGATGTCAATTATGTATATACTATTTGCTCTATTTTTATATCATATTATATTTTAAAATTATTTATATAGTGTATAATTATTTAAAAAAAATTCTGAGGAGCACTTAGCAAAGGTGAACTGGAGCTAAAAGATTAAAACAGAGCCTTGCTGCCACCAGCATGGAGGTGCAGGAGAGTAGTTCACTGCCAGTTTGCCAGCACTGACTTCCACTATTTCAAGATCCAGAGCAAAAGTCTGGTAGATAGTAAATGTATCACTGTGTAATTTGCACCTCAGTGATTAAAGAGTGAAAATGTCAGCACCTTAGAGTCAGCACTTCTATCTCTATCTCTAGCCCAACACCCTGCTTTAATCAGACAGCTATAACAAGTTTGATGAATACTGCTGGAATCTAAACACTGTTCCCTTCTGAATGTTGGAACATACTTTGATTCAGGGAAGTAAGATTGTTGTGTTTAATATGTTGACATTTATAAATAAGAGTTTATGTTGAAAAAAATGGCACATTCTGCAGATGGACTATAGTTTGTTGGTGCAACAGTCATCACACTGGCACATTGTATACATGCCAAAAACATTACGCTAGCAGTTCACTTGGTAATTAAATAATTTGGCCTCTGTCTGCAGATAGAAAAGTAATTTTGCTTATTATTATTTAACCCCCTGTTCCACATTTCTTCCTTTTTAACTAGCATGCAGCTCAATTTCTTCTACTATCGTGTATCCAACGATTACTGTCTACCAGAACTGCAAGTTTGACCTTAATTTACTGAATATGAACAATAATCGGTTTATTTTGTCATTTATAATGTACTGTAAATAACTACAGTATTTATTCTTGTCTATCTATCCTTCTATCTATGTATCATCAATCTATCTGTTCTATTTTATTTACTAGCTGTGTTTTGGGACAATGAGAAAGTTAACTTTTTTGATAGGAAACTACTTATAACTCACCTACATGCTACTGTAATAATTGCATTGTTGTTATTTATTTCAAATCTCTATTTATGTCCCACCAGAAATCCTTGTTACTTATTGGGGAATAATAAAGGTTTAACTATATCCTATGATAATCCTGATGTACACACCCCCTACTTTTATAAGCTCCTGTACAATAGGCACTCTTGACCAATAAGCCCACGTAAGAAGCTATTGGGGAGAATATTGGTGACTTACATGGGCAATTGGGACCCCAAAGTTGCCCTGAGGCTTGGCCTTTGATGCCACCCTCCCCACCGCTCTTACCATCTTCTGTTGGAGCAGGTCTGAGGGGGGCCATTGCTAGTGCAGAGAGCACAATTGTGCTCTCATGCACTAGAAGAGACAAATTTCCTGTTTAAAACCACATATTTTATTCTATCAGTTAAGAAAATATCATGATAACTATAAGGTTTTAAATGTTTCATGAATTATTTAAATACTACATTACCATGCAATACATCAACTTCCCCAAAGCAGTCAACCACTTTTGGAAGAACTGGCACATTCACTGAGGCAAATTCACTATAGGGCGAATTTTCATCTTGGAAAGCTTTACCATAGTTTGTGCCACTTCGTCAGACGTTAATTCGTATCGCGTGCGCTATTTCATCAAAAAGCGAACTTACGTCTCAGCAGCCGAACACTGGTGAGGTTTGTCAGTACAAGCATTATTGTCACGGCTGGCACCCAATACCAGAACAAATGCCAAGGACCCTGGTCTCGGCTCGGCTTCACCAGTACTGTGACCACCTTTGGGCTTCGGGAGCAGCCCTCAGCTTAATTGGGTGCCACCTGGACTTAACGAGGGGTACAAGGTGAGGTGTTCTGGCTGGCAAAGTGGCACGACCGGATAGCAAGAGTCTTTGAGTAGTGATTGGCGAATTTATTCGCCAGGCGCGAATTTGTGGTGAATTTGCGCTATTCGCCGGCAGCGAATAAATTCACGAAACGCCCGCAAAAATTTGCGTGGTCAAAAAAAAATTTGCGAACTTTCACTAACGTTGTTTCTGCCTAATGAAACTTAGTTAATACACTTACGCTTAGGTCAATTTGAATAGGTCAGTACATATACTGCAGGTCATATATATATAGCTTTATTAGTGATGTTGGTGCAAATGCTTGAAGTGGCCACGTTATACCTTAAGTCTACTGGAAAATCATGTAAATATTAAATAAACCCAATAGGCTGGTTTTGCCTTCACTAAGGATTTATTATATCTTATTTTAAATCAAGTACAAGGTTCTGTTCCATTATTACTGAGAAAAAGAAAATATTTTTTTAAAATTTGGATTCATTTAATAAAATGGAGTCTATGGGAGATGGCCTTTCCATAATTCGGAGCTTTCTGGATAACAGGTTCCGGATAGCAGATCCCATACCTATGCTAAGATTCTTAAGAACCGGGTTGTAGTTCATTTTCAGTGTTGTAATAGAGATGCATTTGGAACTAGTATTCCCTACGTGAACTGCAGCTCTTATATTTGATGGGAGTTGTACTGAAGTTCATTTTTTTTAGTGTTGTTATATTTAAGAGATTAAACTGCTGGGAATCCTTCTGCATTCCCTATTTTGATCCATTAAAAATCAGTATTGAAGTTGTCACTTTTGTTGATAACTTGCTATTTTATAGGTGATTTTTGTTTTCTATAAAAATAATAAAATGGTGTTGTTGTTTTAGTAATGTTGTGGGCAATATTAAAATTTACACCACAGTTCTGTTTTTATCTTTAAATTATTGTTAAAGTCAACTATGAACTGTAAAGTAACAGAATAAAGATGAACTTTGTGACACAGTATAAATGTCACATGTGGGAAATATATCAGTGTCAGTATTACAAAGTATGCTGCACCTGGCTTATTTTTGCATGTCATTGACTAATTAGTGGACTGGTTAGATGTTGCATGAACTAGTTGATAACAGGAGGTATATGCTACAAATTAGAATCTCTTGCCCTAATTTTGAAGGTTCTTTCATATGATATAAAATAATCTGCCAGAATTGACCTAGAACTCTCTCTTTTGATTAGTTAAGTGAAAGAAAATAATGATACCATATACAAATAGAGGGAAATGTCTATTAAATCTATAATAAAGAGCATATTTTTGGTCTTAACGTCAGCTCTGAACAATACATTAATAATTTATCCAAATACAAAAGGAATTTAATCATAACTATAGTTCTATTAACAAATCACAACACTCAAAATGAGAGTGCCCAAGGGGATCCTTAGCTATAATATACAATGATTGACTGATTGAAGTTTATCACAATCGGTCATTTGTAGTGATGGGTGAATTTCTCCTGTTTCGCTTCACGGAAAAACAAATTTCCCGCAAAACAGCGAAAAATGATCAAAACGCGAATTGTGATGCCAGCGTCAAATTCACAAAGCAAAAATTTTGACACCGGAGTCAAATAAGCGAAACGCATATTTTGACACCGGCGTCAAAAAATTGTGATGCTGGCAACAATTCTGACACCAGTGACAATTCCTACGCACATTGAAGTCAATGGCATCTATTAATTGTCAAAAAAACTTTGACGCTGGTAAATTTTCACTGCAATTTCGCAAATTTATTCACCGGCGGTGAAATGTGGAAATTTGCGGCAAATTTGCACCTGTTGAATAAATTCGCCCATCACTAGTCATTTGGTTGTAGATGGAATATGATTCTCACTAGATAATGAAGGACTAGTAACAGACATAATTTTCTAAAGAGCGTTAATGAAGACAAGACCTAGTTCAAATTTTAGACCTACAGTAAATCCTGAAAATTCAGACTAAATCCTGTGACCTTAAGTATCAATTGTCCATAGGGTTCTTTAGATTGCCTTATAATATTTATTTTTCACAATGAAGGTTGGATCTAACCATATGAACAAGATCTTTACAAAAAAAAAAGTCACGCAAATGATGCATGTATGTATGTATGCATGTTTAAGATTTTGCATATTTGTGTTCATCTTAACCCAAATGGAATAAAACACATGGTACAATGCAGGCTTATAAACCCTAACACAATCTTAGGGGACTTTTCAGGGGTGTATATACCAAATAGGCACCAAAAAAGGGGTAGTGCATGTGACTTTTTTTCTTATCTTATTTAACAAAAAACCTGAGAAATTATATTCCGAAGACGCACGCCAGTGAGAGTCACTTTGTTCCATTACTTTTAATAAGACTTCTATTGAACCACCCCAGCTTTTACTTGCTCAGTTTTGTCTGGTGACTTTTTGCAGATTTTGTCTTAAATAAATACTGGCTTAAAATTCAAAGAATATTCTCGAGTTCATTTGTGATGCCCTATTTTCACAATATTTTTCTCGAATTGTAGAAAGTAAATTAGATTTTTGATAAATCGGCCCCTGGGTGTTCTCTTTCATTCATTTGTATTTGCAGTTAACAGATATTTTAGATGCTTGTTAATTGCAGTGTGTGCTTCATACACTTCAGTGACTGTTAGGTGCTGTATGTTAATAATTTCTTACACATAGACATTGCCTCAGTCACAATCTGCAAGGCCAGTATCAATATTCATACCTCTTCTTTTACAGTGAGCAGCGCAGCAGAATTATCATTGCTGAGCTTTGTAATGAGTTAAGCTTCCCCTCTCGCTAGAAATACTTTCTTGAACTGAAGCTGTCAATCATATTTACTATGTGCTCTCCAAGCCCTCCCAATTGACTCTAGACAGCTCAGAAGGATATACTTTATGGAAAGCATTTTACATTGTTATATCATGTAAAAGTGAGAAGTTAAAAAATAGGAGCTCCTCTATAAAGGAACCATATTTTCCAGAGAATCCATACTTTACAGATAAGAAATCCATACGTAAAGCTATTTTGCATTCTCTTTCATTTGATATTAAAATCTGGGATGGATGCTGTTCCTTCACAGATATATAGGCATAAAATGAGATTTGCACTTTTATTACATGTTTGAAGGTAATGAAGCATAAGAAAGGGCCTAGAATTATTTTGCACTATTACACTCACAGAAATACTGTAGTTTTCCGTCACTTAAATACAGCTTTCATAGAATTTTTTTTTATTTTGAAACTACTATAAATATAGCTTTGGGTTTTCTGCCTTTGCCAATTGATTATGTTGCCAACTCTGTTATTTAATCATTTCAGATCCTTTCCAGTCTGTAAAAGTGTGTGTTCTTAAGACAGATAATTGTTACTTCATGTCCTGTTTTAAAGGGAGTTCAAATGTCAGTGATACTCAGTGAAGCTAGGACTGATGTTTGAATTTTTAAAAATCCACAAGTTTGACTTAGGCAAACACAACAAAGCTAATGTGACTATTTCTAGCACCTTCCCTGACCAACAAAACTTATAAAACATTATTACACTACTAATTAAGCATCATTTGAAACATTATATCACCAATTTCAAATAATTCAATTTAGAGTCAATCACATTGGAAATTTCTAAATCTCATTCTCAAAACTAAAATGTAAAGATTAGACTAAAGAATGAGTGAAATTTAAAAAAAAAACATTCAAATCTACAATATTGAAGAAACATTATTTTAGGAGGGGTGTATTTTCTGGAAATTAAAGGTGGCTTGAACTGATGAAAGTATGGCACACACACACACACACACACGCACACACTCACTCTCCCCCTGCATACTTGAACCTTCATTTCCATCATCTAAGCGTTCCTGATTTTTAATTCCCTTCTTCTTTTTTTGAAGAAAGGGGATGAATCCCCTTTAGTGTTATTTGTAGTCTTCTTTTTGATGTTACACTATAAAACCAATATGAATGATACAAAAAAAATAAAGATAGAAGCTGGAGATGCAAGATGGAAAGTGGAAATTTGAAAAGACTTCTCCAATGGAATAGGGTTTAAAGCACAAGGTAAGGTTGTCCTTTAGGTATATGCTGTATTGAGTAAGTAATTAAAACATGTCTGCAAGAGACAAACCAATTTGAAGGACTTAAAACAGCATCAACATTAGCAACTTAGTTGATGGACCAATTTTATGCAATTATGTTCTCTGGCACAAAACCAGCTTCAGAAATAAAATTACTTAGAAATAGTGACTCCAATTAGTGAAAAAAGTGTTGCCCATTGACTTCAGTGCATTTGTCAGATTTTTTGGGAGCAGCAAAATGGGTCAGATTTGCCCATCACTACTTAGAAATTGAAGCAATTTGGATATCAAAAACACAGCTTTACCCTGCTAGTCAAGAATGAAGACAAGTCAAGAGGGGAAGTAGGGAGGAGGAAAGCTGATTCCTATATTTAAAAGGGGTTTCAGAGGGTGGTTGCTAATGGTACATTCTATACTTGGAGTAAGGTTCTTAGTGGGGTCCCTCAGGGCTCAGTATTGGGTCCACTTTTATTTAACCTGTTCATTAATGACTTAGGGGAGGGTATTGTAAGTAATGTGTTTGCAGATGACACAAAACTATGCAGCTCAATTAATTCTATCCAGGATGCAGCATCATTGCAACAGGATATTGACAAACTAGGCAGCTAAGTGGCGGATGAAATTTAATGTTGATAAAAGTAAAGTCATGCACCTGGGATAAAAATATGCAAGCCACTTATACTGTACCTTAAGTGGGACTGCACTAGGCAAATCCATAATGGAAAAGGACATTGGAGTCCTTGTAGATAATAAACTTGGCTGTAGCAAGCAATGTCAGTCAGCAGCTTCAAGGGCACGCAAGGTCTTGAGCTGTATTAAAAGGGGCATAGATTCGAGGGAAGAGGGGGTTATTCTTCCACTGTACAGAGCACTGGTAAGGCCCCATCTAGAATATGCTGTACAGTTAAGGGACATTATTGTATTAGAGAGGGTCCAGATAAGGGCAACTAAGATTATAAAAGGTATGGAAAATCTGAGCTGTTGAAATTTTGGCAAAGCAAAAAGGATCAAATTTGCCAATCTGTGCCACTAAGTTCACGCACAAGCGTATTTGCAGTTGCTATTTAACCTTTAATAGTGTTATATTAAGTAATATAGACAACTTCTGAAAACATTTCATTGCTATGGTAACAATTTTCCTACAGAATTCTAGCTGCCATTCTCAGCATAAAGGAAGAAAAATCATGAAGTACCTTTAGCAATGAAGGAGCATAAGAATCTGATCTGATCTGATCTGGGAGGTATGGAAATATGTAATTGATTCTTTGACTTTACACCTACAGATTATTATTTGACTGTCAACTGTCCCAATGAAGTTTAGCTCACTTATGAGTGAGTTCCAAGTGTATTGAAATAAGTTGGAGCTTATCAGCGGCACGTCTATGAAATGCTCATTAATCATTCAGGTAAATTCACAGATCAAACCTTACAACTAATCTAAACCCTGAAAAGCAATTATAATCAAACTATAAAGAGATACTGCTGCTTAATGAGCACCTAACATTAAAGACATAATAATAAAGGCATTGCAGTCTTACCATGTGGCATTTAGCAGAAGAACAGAAGAATAAAGGATCAACTAGAAAAAAAAACACACACACACATATATGCCTTTGTGATGGTTAAAATTTGTAGCCATGGTTGAACGAGGACCCTTATTAGCACTAATACAGATTTTCTGGCCAACCCAAGGTCACAAATTGTGATGAACAAATCTGTGCAGTTTCGCTTCACCAAAAAAATTTGTGAACCTGCTAAAAAATTCGCAAAATTGGGAAAAATTTGTGAAACGCATTAACGTCACTAGGCAACACATTTTTTTTACGCGTGAGCTTTTTTCTTTACACAAGTTACTTTTGTTGCAGTAATTTTTTTTGTGTGACAAAATTTGCAGATTTTTTTGTTTATCCTTGCCTGCCTAAAAAATTCGGTCATCACTAGTCAGAAATCACCACAATTGCAATGGTTTTCATCCAGGTATTTTGCTTGACAAATAACTGAATCAAAACAATGCTGGCAAGCTTTATGTCCTGTCCGTAATGTTTTTGGGAGAACAATATAAGGTGGTTGCATCTACTTACTTGTCTTCATAACTTCTGAGAATGTTCATTGGTATATAAATGTTGTTTGCAAGTTTAAGAATACCTAAAAAGTACCAAATGTAATATATTTCATACATTGTGCCAAAGCCCAATGTTAACTGGAAGACTTTGGTTAGCCTATTCAAAACAATGTTCTTTGGGCATGCCGTCCTCAGAAAATTTTCTGGGGGGGGGCAAGAAAAACAAAATTACACAAATTACTCGTACCCATATTTTGGTTTCCACACAAACCTAACAACAGCTTTTCTATAAATGTATAAAGTAGTAACTGTATAGTGTACTGTATATCATAACATCATAACCTTTACACAACCTCCTTGTTTGCCAGGACAGCACTTGGTACTTTCTACTTTCTTAGCACAATTACTAACCAGCGGTTTGTAGAATGTTATTTCCTCTAGAGTTCTAGTTACAGCTGGATACATACAGTGAAGCTTCCATTTTACATACATATTGGTCCACATTTTTTGCTTGATTGTACATACTTGCAAACACTCATAAACAGAGAGAATTTTTTATGTTATATTCACCTGCTACAGTGAACATGAATGGCATCTGATTTCACTTTCAGAATTACATTTTTGTAAGATTAATATTATATTCAAAATACCACATTTATTTTACTGAACTGCAATGTTATTGTGCTAAAGCAACTCAATGCCACTGTGTGTGTGTGTGTGTCCATCATGTGAAAATAGTGCCACTGTGTGTGTGTCCATCATGTGAAAATGCATAGCACCACAATCCTGCCTAAAATGTATTCCTTCATTTACAGAAAAGCCATCCACATTGTCATACAGAGCCCAAATGCACCTTCATTGCTTCATTGCCATCTTGATAATTTCTGTTTTTATTTGTTTTTTCTTCTGTGCACACCACATATGCAATCACGGTACTAAAGTCTGGCAATTCACAAAGGAAAGAAACATTTAAATTAAATAAAGAAGTATAAGTGTAAAAAGGTTAGAGAATAAAGCACAGAGAAGGGTTTATTACCATAAACATAGTTCCATGCACTAGGTATGAAGTTGCTCCATAAATGCACCCTTTTTTCCCCAGGAGATGGAGAGATGGAGGATGCAGTAGTGTACTGAAGGACACACAACAATCTGTACTAGCTTGTGTTCAATGTTGATATAATTTCCTAATGCACAGTCAGTTAACAATACCATAAATACAGCTTTCTTTCCATTGTCCATTTTTTGATGAAATAATTTGGATTCTATGGGGCATTTCACTTGCTGAAATAAGAGTACCTTTTCCAGTTTAATTTAATAATGTCCTCCTTTTTTTCCCCCTTCTATCCTGGTTGTGGTCCTACTGTACCTTCTCCATTTATTCAGAGGCTTTCTTACCCTTGACTGATTTACCTTTTGAAGCAGCACCAAAGTGGACAGAGATGTGAAATGTGAACACCTGAACTAGGAATCTAAATACAGTATATCTATGCACCCAATTGAGCACTCAATTGGTTAATTTTAATATTTGTATTTATAAACTTTCTAAGACTTTTTAAAGTAACAAAAGAGACGTTATGACTCCCTTCCAACAGCCTGATATCCCAGATTTGTCTCACAGGAACAATTAATTTCCAATAGAAAAATCATTCGATTCATGGCACTTATTCAGCTAAATCATCTTGAAAAAAATATTTTTTTACTGATCATATATTAAGAATTCAATCCATTGGAATATAAGGGTGGAATGTCTAGTAAAGACAGCATTGTCATTAAATGATTGGTTTAAAAAATTATGTTTTTATTGGTTTGTGGTTGCCCTAAAGCAAGATCTCAGTTGTACAGCACTTCTGTACTCACTACTAATAAAACTATAGTTTTAAGATGTCTGGGGTTGTGGTCACCACTGACTCCATCACTTGTGCCCCTGCTCATAATATATGAACCCTTTATTTTAAGTTTCAAATGATCATAAGATAAAATATTGTATATAGCATAGACTCTGAGCAGAAAATCTGAGCAGTACTCTTTATTCCGTTAAAATGCCTCTATTTGCTGTATTTGCTTTACTACAAACCAGATAGCAATGTTTTGGGTCTACATTAATCCTTGTTTATAGTATTACATAGCATCATTCTAGTTGATGTCCATTTTTTAATAGACATGTTATCAGTAAAGAAAACATAATATAGCTAAACAATGGCACCATTGTATGTATGTACAGGTATAGGATCCCTTATCCGGAAACCCGATATCCAGAAAGCTCCGAATTACAGAATGGCTGTTTCCCATAGACTCCATTTTATCCAAATAATCCAAATTTTTAAAAATGATTTCCTTTTTCTCTGTAATAATAAAACTGTAGCTTGTACTTGATCCCAACTAAGATATAATTAATCCTTATTGGAAGCAAAACCAGCCTATTGGGTTTATTAAATGTTTAAATGAATTTCTAGTAGACTTAAGGCACGAAGACCCAAATTACGGAAAGATCCGTTATCCGGAAAACCCCAGGTCCCGAGCATTCTGGATAACAGGTCCCATACCTGTATAACTTTATTTGTTAAGGAGCCGCAGCTCTGTAAAGTGCATAAAAGTACAATATATATAAAAGTATACACGGGAAGACAAATCACATAATAAATATATACAGAATCATATCAGGACAAAGAGTTTAAGTGCTATGTGGTAAGGGACATAGTGGGAAGGAGGTCCCTGCCTCATACAGTCTATAAACCTACCCTAAAACAAATGTGGCATGAGCTTCAGATTATTAAAAAACATATATTTTAAACATAATCCCTCATTAAAATATAAATAAATTCAGGATATGATGTCACTGACATAGTAATGTTGAGGATGCAGCCAGGTAGAACCAGGCAAAGTAGAATTTGCTTAATAGGGTAATGTTCTGAAAAGTTTATACTTTGATTAATTTGTGGATTAACGATTGTTCGCCTAAGTGAAAATCCATATGGTGAAACGGCGCAAAAGTTCTCCAGTGGTGATCTTTTATGGTAGTGAAATTTTTCTTTGCCTTTTAGTAAATTGCAAAATTTTCTGTGAATTGTCATTTTGCCAAAATTTGGCAAAAAAATACAATTCACCCTTTCGTAAATGTGCCCCACTGTGAGAAATGCTAGCAGAATAACATAAACACATTCTCTCATTGATTTGAATCTGCTCCATAGTTTGAAAATAAGCTGTTTTCATGTTTTTGGACAGTAACTAACCCTGTAGCCTGTATCAAACATTACTGTGCATAATGAACCCCTTGAGACAAATAAAAAGAATGTATTGCCAGGAGCTCTCTGGTGCACTATGTGTGGTGTCAAAGAATCGACACAGCTCCAGCTGAATGATCTCACAATGCACCGCTTTGTCATGCAGTGACACGTGACATCAGCATGATACGGTTTGGAGAGAGAACATTTTAAATAAAGAGATGCCAGTGACCTGGGTTCATTAACCAAATATACTGTAAGTTCTACTCTTGCTGGCTGACTC
Source organism: Xenopus laevis (assembly GCF_017654675.1). Lineage (NCBI taxonomy): Eukaryota > Metazoa > Chordata > Amphibia > Anura > Pipidae > Xenopus > Xenopus laevis. The sequence continues at coordinate 69,320,518 of NC_054386.1, forward strand.
CTGGATTTTGGCCTTTCTTGCTTTGTTCCTGACTAGGCTTACTGCCTGCCATTGATTGTTTGTCTGTATTTTGACCTTGATCTGTTTAACTCCTTCTGTACCACTACTATTTATTCTCTTCTAATCTACAGTATGTAGATTCTCAGTCCAAACTCTAACCGTACAAGTGCCGCCAGATCTTGACAGCTATGCTGAAAGTACATTTTGCCTATTCTTTTACTTGAATTATCTATCTTGCATGGACCTCACTTGGAGTAGTTCCAGTTTCCCTGTTTTTCCTATGTATCTCAAGAAACAATTCAGAGAGAAAAATGATGTTCCACAAAAACCCTATTCAATATGACCATTGTTAATTACATTTTCTTTTATATCACTGTATCACAGCACATCTTATTTCATAGACATAACATATATTTGTTTTATAATAGACAACAACAACATATTTCAAGATTTAATTCTAAACTATATCTTGGTTAACATTTTTATTTTGCCAATTCCCATTCTTTGCAATTATAACAGGGATCATATATTCTCATTATAACTAGAATCTGATGTCTCATTTACATGCTGACATGTTTGATACAATACAAGAACAAAAGCTTTCATGTTAATTTGTCGAATTAATTCAAAGGGTATAAAAAGTGTCAGAACTCTAACATCTGCTGTTTGTGTCAATTACACTGACAGCACAGACAGTCTCCTTTCTAATTTCTCAGCACAGTCAACTTATTTAAACAGGCTGTGATGCACTTGGTTGTTGGAGAGAGTATAAAGGGAAAGTCTTGATTATACCTGCATTCAGATCAGTCACTTTCAATTATAGTTGCAGACACAAATGAAGGTTGACCGAAACTGATTTAAAAATGGTGACATTAAATGTACTGTTTACTATCAGATGTGCAGGGTCAAAAGTAGAAACTCAATGTATTAGAACATTATTAGACAAACAACTGACACAAGAAAAGCATTGTGGAATTAAATAAAATGCTTTCTGGTTAATATAGCAATAGAGAATAATTATAAAGAGACTTATGTTATTTCCTGTTACAGTGGCAAAACAGTTGGGTAATATTGTAATTCTACCATATTGGGTTGTTGAGACCATTGTTTGAGGTTTCTCTGCTTCCTAAATATGAATGAAAGACTATTTCAGCAATACACAATAACTACTAATTTTTATCAGTAATATCTGCAGTTTTGGAGTAGTCAGTAACTGATTGGCTCAGGGCTAATGGAAGAGGTCAAAGGAAAAGGAGGTGGATTTAGTGTGGGTCATGATGGTCTGAAGGAGAATAGAAAAAGAAGTCTGAAACTTGTAATGAGCTGGGCTGAGGAAAGATGGAAGAGGGTTGAGGTCAGAATCCAGTGTCAGACTGGCCCATCGGGTCACCGGGTAGGCCCCAGTTCTTGTGGGCCCCAGCCCCCCCATGACCACAAGCTATGCTACCCTATTCTTTGGTCTGCGCTTGGAGTGCTCCCACAGCTGTGGCCCCCGCTGAAGCTACTCCACCTGGGCTGCTCTTTAATTTTCCCAGCTCTCTGCTGTGCTCCGGACCATTGTTGCGCACAACACGTATTACAGTGTTGTGCGCATCATCTGACTGGCCGCGTTCTTCACGTGGGGGCATGAGAGAGAGGTGGATAGTACTGATCCTGGCTGTGCTGAATCAATCCGGCTGCTGGTTATTGATTCTTCTTGGCTTTTCAGCTGCTAGTTATAAGAAGCTACATTTCATCTGCCTGCTCCTACTTCATTTCTGGTGAGTGGTGGTTAGGGTTAGGGGGCCGCTGGTGGATAAAGTATGTGGGCCTTAATTACCCTATAACCTGCAATCGTGGGTGCACAAGCATGTGAGGGGGGGGGTCTTGCAGGGCTTTTTCAATGACTTTTCACGACTGCCCTTTATGTACAATTAGCACTACTAATTCTTCATGAGACTATCAGTCTCACACACACAAGCAGATTCAGAATTCCCTCACTTTTAAAAACAAACACACACAGAAACAAGTCAAATCAGCTTTACCACAGACTTATAGGATTTTATAATAAAAAAATAAAGCCAATAGGGGGCATTTACTTGACAGAATATGAAAATTTTTGCATACTACAAACATGAAAGCTATCAATTTTTTTGCACTTTCCATTTCCCCCTTCTTCTTGTATAGGAAAGCCCTGGGGCTATAAACGCAGGGGCTGCATGACAAGGGATCCAAATAACCAGCAGTCAGAGTACACTGGTTTATATTTAAAGATTGGCAGAATCAGATGTTGCTGTGAGCAGTGCCGGGCCAAGGCTCTAGGCGACCCGGCTGGCCACCGCACTCCCCACGCATGCGCAAAAGCCAGAGGGGAGGGTGTTAGAAGAGTGCTGGAGGGGATGGAGGCAGGGAGGCAGGTGAAAGCGACTGAGGGGAGAGTAAAGAGACGGGGAGGAGCGCTGGTGGGGTGGGAGGCGGGGAGAGCAGCGAACATGGACTAGGGGTAGGCAAAAGTCAGGTGCCTGCCCAGCGCCCCCCTTTAGTTGCGCCCTAGGCAGGTGCCTCTTCTGCCTACCCCTAGTTCCGGTCCTGGCTGTGAGTGGGTGAGAAGGAATGAGTTAAGGCAGGGGAAAGCTGGAGAAAGAGAGGGATGTGATGTCAGGGGAAGAAGTTCACTTCCTTATCTTCTGAGCAGGTAGAAACATCCCACCCACCCACCCCTTCTTTTTTGCATATTTTGTGAAATGTCAGGAGTTTCTCTTTATGTTTCCATATTATCAAAACAGTGGATATATGTTTACGTATTTTAAGTTTTATTTGCGGTAGGACCTTGCCAGAGTACTGCAAAGGTAAATTTAGATGGGGGAGAAGGGAAGTGTTCTCCTGTGACAGCACAGTGCGTTGATTGATACAAACACTACTACTACTTGTGCTAGGTGACAACTTGCTTGGATTTCCTGTCCTCGAGACACTGCAGATTCAGGAATGGCAGAGTTTGGGGCCATGCTCTCTGTAGGTAGAGGCAGCCTAATACTCAGTGGTGGATATAATGCCATAGTGTTGACCTCAAGTGAGGAACAGCAGAGCATAGTAGGGACCTCTTATGGAATTCTGGCTTTAAATATTGGTTGGCAATGTCCCATTTATTTGCTAAAATGTGAATAAATGCTGTGGCCATTTTACACCATTTATGGCTGCTGTTGTTTCATTGGGGCTCATTGGAATGGCTGAAAGTGAAGGGTCAATTGAGGAGTCCCTTTGTGATGTAGAGATTGGCAACTTGCCCCAGCCATTAATACAGTTCTCACTGCATTAGTCAGTTAGTTAGTGAGAAAGAAGCTAGGTAGGCATAATACCTACCCGGCCCTAACTTTGATTAAGGAGTTGTAGGGGGCACAGTGGAGCCCTTTTCTTACCATCTGCCCTATTGCAGGTGGTTAGGATAGGGATTGCCTGCACCCCCTGATGCTACTCTGCCTGATCTAAAATGCAGGGCCAGAGCACAAAGAGGAATGCTCTTGGCCTAGGTTATCGACTAGTAATTGCACTACAAGGATCAATATATGACCCCAAATAAGTGTGTTTTGACCACCAGTGATCTCCCTTAGAAGCTCTCAATGGTCAAAATAGCACATGTCATAAACCTAAAAGTGAAGAAATGTATTTTTATCGAATTATTGTAATCAACACCACTAAGGAAGGAATGAACCACGAAAGAAGATAACTCTAGGACTGGTACATTTCAGTGTTGGCAGAAAGCCTGCCCAGCTCCAAACAGCAAAATTATAGCACAATCTCCCTATTTTTTTTTCAACTAATTGAGCTACTGCAAGGGTTTTGTCCATTTTGTTCATGTAACCTAATGCAACTTGGAAAAAGGTCAACTGAGTATTATCTTTGTTAAGCGTTTGACTGTTTCCATAAGCCCCTGAAATCACTTGGCAAAGAATGTGGAAAATATTGTATCCCCTCTGCAGCGTAACAAACTTGGACTTTGCTTTTCTCATTTTAGTGCATCATTGGCCTTCTGTTATTAATACACAAGGCATTGATTCTATAAAGTAGCCTGGATTTTACAGTATCCAGGGCACTGACCATTCCCTTCCAAAATATTTCTGGGAAACTTAAGTGCACATCTGTGACAAGAGATAGAGTTCTTCTGCATAAACTCTGTTAACGGCAAATACAATATGCAAAATTGTGTGATAACAATATGTTTCAGACCGGCAGAACATAGTAAACCATAACCTGAACTGTTTCAAGATTTTTAATTGTGCTGTTAGCAGAATTTATTTAATATTTGGTTGATGCAGAGAGATTAAGCCTGAAAATTATAGTACATTAATGTAATTTTACCAGCTGCCATTCAACAATAAGAAGTGTTTATCATTTTCATGGTTACTGGATTCTCAAAAACATTTGTTTTTCTCATAGATATTAAAGCTTTTCATTTAAATGACAAAAAGAATTGCCCTCTTTTCCAATGTATTGTATGTTTGAAAATGTGATAAAATGAAAGCAATATAGCCAATGGGCACTCTGAGGGCCATAAAAGAACCTAGGTGGGTCATCTCTGGCCTGCAAGGGTTTAGCTGAACAGCTTTGTGATTAGTGATGCGTAAATCTGTAAGATTTGTGAAATGCATTGAATTCAAAATATGACCATTTTTCTACGTGGGATAATATTTTTATTATACTGGCAAATTTTTATATGCCAAATCCCTCCAAATTCAATGGCCATTTTTCTTGTCATAGCGACTTTTTGTCTTGGCTTTTTAAAGGCGCCATGAAATATTCGATCATCACTATTTGTGATATATATTTCATTTTATGGTTATAAAGCATCATTCTAACTTTAAAGGGGTTGTTTACTAAAACTCAAATTTTTCTGGTCGGGTTTCAAAGGGGAAAACAATTTTTTTTTGGTGAAAAAAACTCAAAATTTTCTATATTTATAAAACCCCAAGGCTACTGAAAGACCAAATCCAACTCCATTGATGTCATTTTGAAGTCAATGGCAGATGTCCATTTTAAAATTATAAGGCTTTATGTTGTATGTCTTTCACGTGAAGGGCTTTTTGTCTCTTCCTAACCAGGTTTGGTTCTCTGATTCTCTACTCCACAAGTCCTACCCCCTCAGAAGTCATGTTTCAATATCTTGCACTGATGAGATCGAACAAGATCAAAACAGGATGTCTGCAAGTTTGAATATATGACTCTGAACCATTATGATGTATCTGTGCTATAAAACCAGCAGTTCTGGGTGCATAGTTGGTCAAAAGGACATAAAGGATTGATTTGCATGTCTCTGCCCATAATGCTTCATGTGAGAGTTAAACTCTCATTTTTGGTATTAAGGCAGTGCTATGTATATGACGAGGTAAGTCAATACCTTCTGTTTTCAAAAGATCTTAAGTTGTATGTCTTGCATGTGAAGGGCTTTTTGGGCTAGTTTTAGCCCATCTCACCCTAACTAGTTTTTGTTCTCTGCTGAAGCAAACACACCAATTTTACCAATGCATGGCAACAGAATATTATATTTTCATTACTTTAAAACACTTTTATTTTTTGGTGTTGCTGTTCCTTTAAGTCAAATGATAGATTGGCTTCCAGCATCTTTAAACTTCTAGAGCTTTTTTATTTCCTCTGACTATTTTTGGCATCAATAAAACAGATCCAGAAAAAGTTGCGGTTTAATAAATCGGGCCTTTAGTGCTTCAGCACATACCCCTGGACCAGTGCCAAATGAGCCCGTGAACCTTTCACACTGTATTTTCTTTCCAACAGTTCTTTGAGAAAAAATGAATTTGCTTTATACATTTTAACATTTTGATTAAAATTCCACACAAAATAAATGCTGTATGGTATGAGCTCACAAAGGAATAAATCATTACTTCTCTGCTTCAGGTCGATTTCCCAACCAAGTGAATTAATGACACACTGGCAAATTTCATAAATTTGTCCTTTAAGATAAAACAATGTTGTAGAAGAAACCTGCATTTCTCCTTGTCAGAGTCTTGGAAGGAGCCATGTGTAGGTTGTGGAAATGTCTATGTAATTATTTATGACTGCTGTGATTTTGGCTAAATCGTATGTTGCAAATTGGTTCCTTTAGGAAAAAATTCTGTTTTCTATTGGTTTCATTGGCAAAATGTCCTTCCTGTTTATTTGAAAGAGACAAAGATTAAATAATGCGCTTAAATAGTACTACACAAATGCCAAAAAACTGTTCTGGAATTACAAAATAATAGCAATGTGCAATCAGCGGATGTTTCAATTTCACTAGTTTAGAACTCTGCCTTTATCTGCAAAGTTTCTGGGGAAAAGAGTTTTCATGACTTTGCAGTCAAATTTACAGGCAGCAGAAGAAGAAAAGGAGATTTGATTATAGAATTAAAAAAAAGCACTCCAGATTTTCACAATAAATCTCTTTGCAACACAACATTATGGACCTTTCCTGTTTGTTCTGTGTTGAAATGACTTCAGAATAAACTCGGAAATGTGTACAGTTTAACTAGCTTCAAAAATAAATACACCCCTCACCTCATGGGGCTTCATTAAATCTCTTTTCTTCGTTTGAATAAAAAATCATACAAAATATTTTGCAGGACGCATGTTATTTTAAACCAACTTTTATACTTATATGATTCTTATATTCTTAAGGCAAGTTGATTGGATACTAGGGATGCACCAAACCCCCGAATCCCCGAATCCTTCATGAAAGATTCGGCCAAATGCCGAACCATAACCTAATTTGCATATGCAAATTGGGGTGGGAAGGGGAAAAATGTACTACTTCCGAATCCGAATCCTGCTGAAAAAGGCAGAATCCCGAACCGAATCCTGGATTCGGTGCATCCCTATTGGATACAATGTCAATATACCATAGATAAATATAGAATGTTGATTTTTTTGTTTGTTTTGTTTCAGGACACAACGATTATATAAAAATGAAGCTGTAATGATGTCTTTAACAGCAAGGATTAGTTAAAATCAAACAAAGAAGCCCTTAAAGGAATTGTTCAGTGTAAAAATAAAATCTAGGTAAATGATTAGGCTGTGCAAAATAAAGCATGGTTCTAATATAGTTAATTAGACAAAAATGTAATGTATAGATGCTGGAGTGACTGGATGTGTAACATATCAGAACAGAACACTACTTCCTGGTTTGCAGCTCTCTTGGTTTCCACTGATTGGTTACCAGGCAGTAACCGATCAGTGACTTGAGAGGGGGGGAGGTTAATGGGTCATAACTGTTTGCTTTAAATCTGAGCTGCATCTTAAAGGGGAACTCCACAAAAACATAACTTAAGCTTTTTGAAAAGTAAACACAATTTCAAGCAACTTTGCAATATACATCAATATAAAAAATATGCAGACTTTTCATGATTTTTAATGGTTTGGAAGAGTTCCTGCTCTCCTTCTGATCTCTCTCTCTCTGACTACTTTGCTGAGGTGGCTGTCTACTGTTACAGCCTGCATCCTCCACACCCCACAACTCTCTGCACACGTGATTTCAATAAGGAACAGAACATCACAGTGCAATGCATTGCGGGTTATTTAGTTCCGGCATGCTGTCTACAAGCTGTGGAGAAGTTGTTACAATTTGTAACATCAGTCCCATGTGGCCCCCCAAGTCGCTGACTAACACAGAGTTAGAGAGCTGAAAAGCAGGAAGATGTGTTCTGTTATGTTAGACATCCACTGACTCCAGCCTTTACACATTACATTTTTGGCTAACTAATTATACTAGAAACATTTTTATGTTGCACTGCCTATTTACCCAGTTTTTATTTTTACACTGAACTGTTCCTTTAAAGCTAGTCTATTTATACAGTTAAAGGGCTGTACTGAAGTAAGTGCTCAGTACCAGATGAGCAGACATGCACACAGCAATCACTATACATAGTAAGTTGCTCATCCTCTAAAAACAAATTTGTACCCTCTGTGCTAATCAGTAAAAACCATATTGGCTTGTGGACAGTGAAAGTCTCAGATCGAAGGTTTAGCCAAGCAAAAAACAAACTGCACATCAATATTTATATTCCAAGAATGTCAAAAGAAATAGAATATAAAGAAATCCCTGTAAATCTGGTACAAGTACCAGCAGTATTGATGTGGCCATGTCACTGTGGGCAACATCAATAACAGCATTTACACACCCAATCCAAATGGCACACAAAGGAGTGCCTATAGATACAATAAGGAAACTGTCACAATCGGCACCCAGAATCCAGAACCAATGCTAGGCTCCCTGGTCTCGGCTCTTGCTTCTGCCTTTAACAACCACCTTTCACCCCGGGAGGAGCCCTTGGCTAATCGGATGCCACCAGGTCTTAATAAGAGAGGAGCCAAGTGAGGGTTCTGGACAAGCAGAGGGGCACGTTTAGTTTAAACAACGTCTTCTGGGCAGAAGATCACAGTACAAGGAACAGACAAAGCGTTGTCAAAAAGGCCGGGTCCGCGCGGGCAGAATTCAAGCAAAGTCAGACATGGCATGGGTCAAAACCGGGCGATCAATCAAGAATGGTCAAACAGGCATGGGTCGGATAACGGAGAGTAGAATAGTCGAATAACAGGATTACAGAAGTTAGGGAAAGTCAGGCAGGCAGGGGTCAAAACAGGAATCAGATATCAGGAAGATCAGAAATAGCACCCATGAACTCGTAAAGATGAACCAACAACAGGCAATGATTGCAATTACAAAGTCCCTTTAAATACTATTTGAAGTTCTTGCCATTGCGCCATAAAAACCCGAAGTGCGCGCCGGCACCCTAAGAAACCGACATCTGAACAGAAGAAGAGCAACGTGGCGGGCATCCCCACCGACCCACTAGACCACCAGGGTAAGTGACTGTTACAGAAACTTCTCGTGATCTTAAATGAGTCCTAATAATTTAATAATAATAATAATAATTTCAATAATAAATATTTCAGTTTTGGATTATAAACGTTTAATGGCATATTTTGTTCTGCATGTGCTAATCTTTCATATCTTTCACTTTCATAATTATACTCATACTGATAAGCACTATATCCATGTGTGTATATGCATTTGTGTGTGATACACATGGCTCACCACTGCTTGATTTTAAAGAAAAGCTTGTAAGAAATTAGCAAGCATTCCTGCACAGCATGTAAAATGTAGAAGAGGGGGGTTGTGGGTGCACTCCTAAGGCCATATAAAAATATATATAAATACAATAATCCCCTGTCTAAAAAAAAGAAAAACAGGGTTTTTACTCACACCTGTACTTATACTCACACACATACACACACAAGTGTGCACTTATATATATACAACTTTACTTTTCCTTCATTAAAGTCTCTTCACATTCACATTTTTTTTTTTTTTTTAAATGGGCGTTGGTCTGGGCAGTCTCCCCTTCAAAAGCCGCATATGCAGGTGGCGGGGGAGGATCTAGTCCAGATTGAAAGCAAGGTTTTAAATTTTGATCACAGGTAAACAGGTTAGGGACCGCCGTATGGGGTTTACCTTGACGTGGTATGGCGGCTTAACAATTTTATGATCATAACTTTGTAACAAAAAACCCTGTTTTTCTTTTTTTAGACAGGGGATTATTGTATTTATATATTTTTTTATATGGCCTTAGGAGTGCACCCACAACCCCCCTCTTGTACCTGAAATGTAGCCGGAAGCTGTGGCTAAGCTTCATGTGGTTAGTGCACTCTCATACCCACCACTTTAAATTAACGGTGGCCCTATGTCCTTGTTGCTTTTTATTAATCCTTGGTTTGGGCAGTTTCTCTCCCTTAAAAGCCACAAATGCTAGCGGCTGGGGAGGCTTTGGCCTTTTTATTACCAACGCCTGTGAGACACCCATTATATTTGCTGCACTTATCACTAGGTAACACTTGCACAGACCCACACACATTACACCTATTACACTCCACATTTAGCTTTTCCTTTTTCATCTCCCTCTAAATCTACACTCAAACCTGTACTTATACTCACACACATACACACACAAGTGTGCACTTATATATACAACTTTACTTTTCCTTCATTATAGTCTCTTCACATTCACATTTTTTTTTTTTTTTAAATGGGCGTTGGTCTGGGCAGTCTCCCCTTCAAAAGCCGCATATGCAGGTGGCGGGGGAGGATCTAGTCCAGATTGAAAGCAAGGTTTTAAATTTTGATCACAGGTTAACAGGTTAGGGACCGCCGTATGGGGTTTACCTTGACGTGGTATGGCGGCTTACCAATTTTATGATCATAACTTTGTAACAAAAAACCCTGTTTTTCTTTTTTTAGACAGGGGATTATTGTATTTATATATTTTTTTATATGGCCTTAGGAGTGCACCCACAACCCCCCTCTTGTACCTGAAATGTAAAATGTAGAAACAATTAATCAACTGTGATATACTAAGTTTATCTTTTTTTGTAAAGACTGTCCACATGCAAATTACATGAGTTGACCTAACATATAAGTCTTTGCACTATGCTGCATTCTTTTTTGTACATATACCTCTGTATGTGACGTGTGAGGATACTCAATATACAGTATTTGTAAATTTTAGAACAAATCATATTAAGTATACAATACAAGACAGCACATAGAACTATGAGTTAAAATCCAGTGCAATACATTTAAGCAAACACAGCAAGAAAGCTAAGGGGTGTAATAGCAAGAGAGCAGATGTGTTATGGCAGCATGCGGAAAGTTCATTTTATCAGAATTGCAGTTTAATTATTGTGTGCCATTGTCACCTCCTCCGTGTCATGCTGCTCTTCCACATTTATTTTCCATCCTCACTGCACTCTTCCCTTTTCCCGGCACATCTTATTTGTGGTTGTCATTTACTGCACCACAAACTGCTCTTTTGCGTATTTGCAGACATATTATGCAGCAAGATTACAATGAAAAATAGTAATTGAATTCCCTCCTATAATGGACCTCTTAAGATAATGAATAATTTTATACTCTATGGCACTTTTCAACTTTTTCTGACCTTACAGCTTTTCAATCAGGTTCATTTGAATCTCGCGCATAAGTAATTATTACAGTTGAAGAAGAGCAGAATTCCCAAACTGCTGCTATACTAAAGAAATTCTGCTTTATTGTTGTAATATTAATAGGGCAATAGCTAGTTTAAATTGCATATAGTAATTATTTTGTTTAAATTAAATACACAAAAACACATTTTCATGTAACAAACTTACAGACAGAGCACAGCTTGTTTCTTATCTGGCTCAAACAGAATACTGAACACACAAGGGAAGGGAAAAAGGGAGGGCTGGGTTTGTGTCAAAAGTCTAAGGGGTAATGCAATAACAAGCATTACATTTTATTCCAAATCAAAAGAGATATTGGCTTTTTCATAAAGGAGGCCAGTTAATGCTACTTGCTGATTACTAAAGGTTACTAAAATAGGAACAAACATTTAGTTTGTTATTGCTTTAACCCTCAAATGTGTGTTTTCAAGTAATTTACGGGTGAACCGCGTCTTCACAGATATAACAAAAAAAACGTTGAAGCAGGAATGCCATGCTTTACATGTTTTTGGAGTTACTGGCCTATGATTAAGGATGTAAACTCCTGAAACAAATAAGGCGTGGCTCTAGTGTTGGTCTGATTTTAAGGGACTAAATAAATTTTTTATGGAGAATGGTGTTCCTGCTTCAAATTCATTTTCTTATACTGTAACTGTGGTTCTTGAGGTTTGAGAAACCAGGACGCATGCACCTGTATTCCAGAGGTTCAGGATCGCATACAAGACTGTGAGTGGCAATTCTATTTTACAGTATATGGGAAGCATGTTTTCAGGTTGGTATATGTAAAAAATAAAAAGCTCTATAATCCCGTAAGCTGCATATTTAGTTTTTTAAAATTTACATTATCTCACTAGACTTATATCACTAAACTTTGTAAAATGTTTTTCTTATCAATATCATTGCTTGTAAAATTGGTATCTAATGGACTGCCTTTACTTTCCAAAGCTTGCATTTCAGGTCTTACTGTGCTTTCACGTGACATTAATTTAGCATAAATCTTTTTAAGGAAGGCTGTCAAGCTGTCTGTAATGCATGCAGTGCCAAGGATAGTGAACTGAAAACGGACATTAAGAATAATTTAAGAAGACATGTCCCTAGGGCATTTAATCATCAGCATGTGATAAAGGAGAAGCCTCCAGTTAATTAATTTCTGTTTTTACCAGGAAATTATTTTCCCTTCTCATTATCTAATGTATAATATGAGAACATCTTTTTTTTTTAATGTCAAAACACAAGAAAAATTAGCCACACCATCATTAGACCTCACCATATAAAAGGTTTCTATTCTAAGACTCGCCTTAACTTTTCGGTTTTTATCAAATGTATGATCTCATTAGTATGAAACAAACACCATATACATTATTTGGAATTTAGGCTTGAGTAGATATGAGACAAACAGCTTGACTTCATGAAAGCTGTATAAATGTAGAAAATTATAAAAAAAAAAAAAAGCATTATCTTATAATAAAAATAATAGTTATACAACTATATAAAGTGTTTCTTAACTTAGAAAACATTATACCTTTCACCTAGCATGCAGTACAAAACAGAGGCAATTATAGCAACGAAGTTGCTCCTCACTGTTCTTGCTCCATGATTGTCCTGCTCAGAATCAGCCTATACACAGTGAGTTATAAATCCAGAGTAGTATTATACCTACATACTGTATGTTTGGAATACTTCATGTATGTGTGTGTACCTGTATGTGACCAAGTCTTGACACAAAAGATCCTCTATTTTACCCGAAGACCCAAAGTCTTTTTGAATGAACATACAATATTATATATATGGATACACAATGGTTCTTTGGGTTTACACAAGCAATTTGTCAGCCAGCATACTAACAAATATTCATGCCATTATTTTAAAAATTCCACCATGAATTTGGAATCCCACAACACCTCTTATAACTACCCCAGTGGAACTCATTGAAATGTGATTTAAAAAGGAAAGGATATTTTAAAGGAATAACAACTGCATTGTGTATTTAAAAAAGATATGGATAGTGTAAAAATTACATCAGTTGGAAACTTTTTTTACATCAAAAGAGAATCTCCATGCACTTCCTCAGTCCTTCCTGCCTCCTTGTCACGGTCGGCGCACTAAATCCATAACCAATGCTATGCACCCTGTTCTTGGCTCTTTCTTCTGCCTTTAACAGCCGCCTTTCACCTCAAGAGGAGCACTCAGCTACTGTAATTGGATGCTGCCAGGTCTTATTAAGAGAGATGCCAAGCGAAGGGTTCTGGACGAGCAAAGTGGCACGACGGTAAAGCAAAAGCCTTTTGGGCAGAAGGTCACAGTACAAGGCATAGGCAGAAAGCGTAGTCAAATCAGGCAAGGTCAGGGCAGGCAGAGTACAAGTGGAGTCAGACAGGTGATGGTCAAACCAGGAGATCAATCAGGAGGGATGCGTGCGGATATAGAATTGTCGGTTACCAGGCAGGGTCGGATTACAGAAGTCAGGATGGTCAGGAACAGGCTGAGGTCACAACAGGAATCAGATATCACAGACCAGGCAAAAATATCACCCAGGAACTCACAAAATGGAACCTATAATGGGCAAGGAACAATACAATCTATGGCTTTAAATACTTTTAAACTTCGCGCCACTGCACGCTGGCGTCATCACCCTAAGAAACAGAACCTTTAGAGGAGCGGCAGCATGGTGGGCGTCCCTGCCAAGGAGGCTGCAGGCATCCCTGCAGACCCCCTCCCACTAGACCACCAGGATAAGTTATTACACTCCTGTTCAGAATCGAGTGCAGTTGCACTGTCAGGAAATGCCAGGAATTAAACTATTGTCTATTTGTTGAACCATAACTGCACCGTTCTCCTGCGTGTGGGTTTGTTATTATGATGGACTTGTGCTACTCTCTGCTGCTCTGTTGCCCCTCCTTCCTTATTAACTTCAACTATCAATTCACAATCTTTCCCCTTTTAGGGTAGGACAATTTTGGAGCAATCCAATTCGCTGCACAAAAACGCAGGTGCCAATTTGAATGCGACGGAAATAAGGTAAGTGAATGCATTGTCAGATGAAGTCGCAGTGTTGATCCAATGCGACATGACTGTCAGATGCAGAGGCAGCGTGCACCGTCTGCATCCGACAGTCGTGTCGCGTTGGATCAATGCTGCGACTTCATCCAACAATGCATTATTTCCGTTGCATGCAATTTGACACCTGCATTTTTGCGCATCGCGTTGGATCGCTCCAGAATCGTCCGTGTAGTCCTACCCTTATAAGCCTGTTACAAGCAACTCCCAGTTGCTTGATCATTAACCCCAGCCAGATCTACCCTGTGACTCCTTGTTCTTTGCCTTGTTCCGTGGTCCAAGTTACTAGTCTCAGAATCCTCTCCCTGTTCCTGTGCTCTTGTCCTGGTTCCCCAACTACTTTGTGTGGATCTCCCGGTACTGACCTCAGCCTGCTCTCTGGACATTCTCATTGACTCCCTGCCAACTTCCTGTGAACTCCTAGTACTGATCTCAGCCTGCTCTCTGGACTTTCCCTCTGGACTTCTGCCTGCCTCGACCTCATCTTGTTTAGTGAAACTTTGCTGCTAGCCAACTGTCCAGACGTTTGGCCCATTGACTAGACTTTGTTTTGTCTGCCGGTATCTCGGTTTATTCTGTTTATTCACTGGTTTATCTTTACTTTGTCATGGCTTACAAACTCTGTTCTCCTATACCTGTATATGGTTATCCACTGGGTTATCCAATATACAGGCTCCCTTCTTCTTATCTGTCCTCAGTGACAGAACTTGACCTGCACCTTTTGATGCAGGGGATCAGTGTAGCTATCGAGACCCCAGAACCAGGTTGCAGCTACAAGGTTCTCACAAGAGCCTGCGTTAATTGCCACAATGCAGTTAGGGATAAAGATTCATAGGCGCATGTCACTTGCATGCCTATTGACAGACATGGCACCAACTACTATTTTGGAACAGTTTTGCCTGATTCACAAGTTGAATTGCACTCATTATAAAGCATTTGGCACGTTAGGTGAATATTCTCCTGGTGGCTGCAATGAAAATGTATCAGAAAACACTGCGCTGTGGGTAAGAAACAAGGCAATAGCAATTTACCCCAATACACAGGGGAACTGTGCCAATGAGGTAAGTTGAAAAACTCACCTTAGGAGGCAGCACTGAACAAGTTACCAGGGGCAGCAAAAAAACACAATCCTGGCAACTTTAAGAGTTGAATTTGTGTTTTTTTAAAGCTGAAATTTGGCTGTACTAGTGCAAGGGAGCGCAATTTCACTCTCTGCACTAGTGATGCTGCCTCTCCCAGCCCCCCCTCTGGCACAGGAATGGTATGCGCTGGGAGATGATTTTTAGGGTAGGATTTGTTAAACAAAAATGTGCTCCATCTGTATTGGCAGCACAATTTCAGGGTCAGGAGGCACCTGAGGCACCCAGGTGCCTCCTGACCCTGAAATGGTGCTGCCAATACAGATGGAGCACATTTTTGTGTAACAAATCCTAAAATAAAATAGAGAGCGGTAATGTAATTTAAAAATGGATGACAATTTTATAGTAAGGAATATTTTGCTTTAAGTTTTCATTATAATGACACTAATATTTCCTACTTTCTTGAACTGTAGTATTTAGCTGCTCTAGGGATGTTTAAATCACAAATACATGTAAAAGCATATTAGAATATGATGCATGCCATTTTATTAAATTACACAGATTTCCATAAGAATGAAAAAAAAACTTGAATTATTGATACCATTGTAGGAGCTATATCAAATACATCTACATTCAATCCAGAATTCTGCTAAACTCTCAATAAACAGTTCCCTGTTGTTTGTATGACCAATACAGTGGGTATTTTTTTAGTTAAATTTTTGTTTCTTCAGTTATCCAGTTTGGAAATACAACTATACACTTCTTACTAGGGTCCCATTTACCCCAGCAACAGTCATTTAAATGCTCAATAGAAGACAGGCTGGACAGACACGTAGATACATTTTAAACTGCAGATTAAAAAGGCAATAGGTTAAAATAAATCACACACAATTAAAAATGCAGACCATTTGCAGAATTGCCATGTAATAATATTAATAATCATAATTTAATAATCATATTTAACATTAACAGACTATACAGACTGTGCTGGTAACAGACTAAAGATGCCACAAAATATTATTTGTCTTTTCCAGCTATTAAAGCAAATAAATCTTGTGTCTCAAGTTTGTCTATTATTTACATTTCGTTATATTTGACTACAAATTCGCTCTTAATTAAAAATGAAGACAATTTACTCCACCTGCACAGTGTTTATGTCCACATGCTTGATATACCAAATATAGTGTCAATGCTTTTCACAGAGGCTTGTTCTGTTCAGCTGATGGCAATAGTAATCTTCAAGAACACTACTGTGGCACTTTGCATGGTAGCAAAACAACATACAGTAAGCATATAATTACCTAGAAATAACAATTACACTTACAATTAACCTAGACACTGGTTGTCTGGCTAAAACCCAATTCAGTATATATGCTCTATATACTAAAACCTATAATTATCGTTTTAACGAAATATGACTGGGATATTATATAATAATTAACACTTTGCTTATCCTGAAAGCACAACACGACTGATACCATCTGTTAAGATTTTTCACAAAATGTTACAAAATGCTAGCACTTTTTTATTAATTTTATGCAATGCTTTACATATGGAAATTGCTGTAACCTAAGATAGCACATTAAATGCTCTCCATGCAGGAGATCACACACCCTAATGAATGATTTGAAAATGCTATCTCAAATAGTGACAGTTGGTTTGAAGAAGAGTGGCCAAAGGCATGTTGTGACTTTTACATTTGCAGCTAACTACTATTTCGGCTACCTGCATGCCTTGCCTAAGAGAAGCCACTTTGTAAATTGACCTCAGGCAACAGAGAAGAAATAAGAAATGTTCTCCTTTGAGAATCCCGATTACTTCAGTTCCTGCCATCCTTAGTTTAGCACTTTGGTGAACATACTCTTTTACAAGGCTGGCCATTTGCTCATTGCCTGAGGGTAACTTCATTTCAGGCTTTAGTACAAAAACAGAAA
This sequence comes from Xenopus laevis, assembly GCF_017654675.1. NCBI lineage: Eukaryota > Metazoa > Chordata > Amphibia > Anura > Pipidae > Xenopus > Xenopus laevis. The sequence continues at coordinate 69,337,589 of NC_054386.1, forward strand.
GCTGTCTTCTGAGCATTAACTTTTTCTCTGGAGGACACGCTGTGCCAACTTTAACTTAAACAAGGGTAACCTTTAAAGATTTGGTGGAAACCAAACTCAAGAAGCTTTTTCTCTCTCGGCTGTTTAAACTTTATAAAAATACAGATATTTAAACTGCATCATTTTAATCACATACTTTGAAAAACCTCTCTCAGAAAATCGACTACCATACTGTAAATTAGAGACAGAAAGAAGAAAAATAAAATTAAAAGATTAAAGTGAATCATTTATAAATGTATTAAATAAAGATAACACCAATTCATCTAAAGGTATAGTTCTACATTTAGACTAGTTGCTCCATTACCCATTGATCCTGGGGACAGTATTGTTTCTTAAAAAAATAAAAATATATATTTTTTTGACAGTGCAGTTGTTGCGGTCAATACTTCCTTTAGTAGAAGTATAAGCTGGGTAACGGGATGTATAGGGGTTAGCAGGGCAATTTCCACTGCTGCTAAAGGGTAAAGACTTTAGTCATTTAGTAAAAAGTGTCATTTTGAAAACATCAGGTGCGTAATGGCTAAGGTACATGTTATTGCCTCCATTAAAATAAGTAAAAAACATAATTATGCAAACATATTCAAGATATATATTGCTTAGTTGCAGCATTGATGGACTGATCATAGAATATCCAAAACGGGTCAAGCAGATTACCCTTAGCTGAGAATTGCACTTAAAAATACATGGGTTATAGTAGCTAGTAACTAATCAGCTGTTTTAGCTACTATACGATTTGGCAGGTCGATGTGCTAGCATTACGTTTACACCTAAATCTGTAAAATGTTTTATAACTTGTCAGTTATAGCAATAAATATGTTTGCTAATTAATCTGCAATTAAAAAAAATATATACCACATTACACTTCAAAATGTTACAAACCTGCATTCTTCATACACAAATGCACAATGGAATTGGGTTTAGGGAGATGAAAAGAATGTCCCATTTTTACTTTACAAATCAATGGCTTCCTGCACAAATCATTGTGGTGCTCCACTTACAACAAATGAAATTGGTACAATCCATCATTCCTGGAGCCATGCAGACTCCCTGTTAGCATTTCATTATCTTAAAGGTATCTAAAAGGTAATAAGGATCTCTTAATATTCCGGAGACCAGATTTCAGTGACAGCTCTACTATTTTCTCGTAGTTGTTTTTCTCCAGTTCCAGTGTCACAATTGGCTCCCTAAATCCAGAAGTGCTAAGCTCCTGGTCACGGCTCAGGCTTCTGCCTTTAGTAACCGCCTTTGGCTTTGGGAGGAGCCCTTAGCTACTCAGATGCCGTCAGGTCTTAAAATGAGAGGAGCTAAACAGGAGTTCTAGATAAGCAAAGGGGTCAGATTGTATAACATAGTAAGAACTGAAGGTAACACCAGCTCACCAAAGAAGTACAGAGAATACAAGCGGGTCAGGCAGGCAGAGGTCGGTCCAGGCAGAGTTCAAGCAAAGTCAGGCAGGCAAAGGTCGGTACAGGCAGAGTTTAACCAGGGTCAGTTAGGCTAAAGTCCAGTGTCGGACTGGCCCACCGGGATACCAAGAAAACTCTCTATGGGCCCAGGTGTCAGTGGGCCCTCTTGCTTCTAACCATTTGGCCTATTTGATGGCCATTCCCTATTCCTTTATGGTAAAAAAAGAGGCTTAATAATGGATGTATAGTATAGTAATAATAATAATAATAAAGTATAGTAAGTAGATATAAAAGACTAGGAGAATAAAGAGGTTAACTTCAGAAAGGAGGAATAATAATTTGGAAAGTGGGTCCTTGGTCACGGGTTACCGGTGGGCCCACCATCTAAAGTTTTCTAGTGGGCCCCTGGCATTCCAGTCCGACGCTGCTAAAGTCTATCCAGGCAGAGTTCGAGCAAGGTCAGTGAGGCAGAGGTAGTTTCAGGCAGAGTTCAAGCGGGATCAAGCAGGCGAAAGTCAGTACAGGCAGAGTTCAATCAAGGTCAGTCAGGCAGAGTCTGGTTCAGGCAGAGTTCAAGCAAAGTCAAAAAGGCAAGGATCAAAAACTAGATAATATCAGCAGAATAAATGCACACAGGTACTAACAAAATAGACCAAACAATTGGTAATGAGAATTGGCCCAAGGCCCCTTTAAATATTTAAACTTTCGTGCCAAAACGTGATGATGTCATGATGATTGGTGCATAAACCTGAAGGACGACATAGGAGAGGTGCATATCGAACCACAGGGATCAGAGCTGTGGATGTTCTTGCCAGGAGCGGCGGTGGGCATCCCCATCAGGTCCTAGACCCCAATAGACAAACAGGTAACCTCAAATCCAGCAGTTGGGCAAATTTACTTTTCATATACCCATTATATCCCCCTCATATTCACATTCCCCTAAACTCAGGTCAATTCTAAAAAACATAGATTAGAGAATATTTGATGTACTTCTAGCTTTCTAGGGGCAAATTCACTAAACAACGAAGCGCCTAACGCTAGCGTGAATGCGCCAGCGTAGCGCATTTTCGTTAATTCACAGATAACGGACACTGGCGTAAATTCGCTAGTGTTACTTCGCACCTTTACGCCTGGCTAATTTGCGCAAAGGACGTAACTACGCAAATTCACTGACGTGCACATTTTTCTGAACGCTACCTTTTACGCCAGACTTCCTTCGCCACCTCAGACCAGGCGAAGTGCAATAGAGTAGATAGGGATTGCTTCAAAAAAAGTTAAAAAAAATTCTAAGTCCCAAAAAACGCTGGCATTTTTTCATTTTTTATGGGTGATAGGCTGAAAAAGATTGAATTTTTTTTGGGGGCTACCCTCCTTCCCCCTACATTGCCTAACTCATGGCACCTTAACTATACAGTGGGCACATGTTATTATTTGCTGTTTTGAAGGTTTCCCAGGCTTGTGTAGTGCTGGGACATATACCTCCATTGTAACTTCAATTTGGCGCCGTATGCAAATTAACCATCGCTAGCGTAACTTTGCTTTGCTTGGTGAATTAACGCTAGCGCAACTACGCAACCTTACGCTTCCCCTGAGCGCAACTTCGAATTTTAATGAATTTGCGTAGTGCTGCCGAAAATATGCCTTGCGAAGTGAGGCGAAGCGGACACTGGCGCAACAACGAATTTTAGTGAATGTCCCACCTAGTGTGTTCTGTGCTCAGCTGATCTATTAAAGATCACACTTGCAAAAGGGGCATATGTAAAAACAGCAATTAACAGCAACTAAGCACCATTTCTGAGGGTATAATTTACAGAATATTCCTAGGTCTTGTGTATAATATTGTACTATGCACCAATGTGGTGTTACTATGCAAAGAAAGCAGGCAAAAGCTCAGAAACAGACATAAAGACTCATAAACACACTGATATTTTTAATCTACAGGTAACAATGTGATTTTTAGATATAACTATTTGGATTATGTGCCCAAACATTGTTAGAATCCTTAATTCATGCTTGCTATTTAGGGGGGTGTTAGAGTCCAGCACAGCTGCTAAACTATTACACCCCACTAAGAAGATTGCAAAGTGCATAATTTTGTTCGTTTGTATCTATAGTTTCTCTCTCACCGCCAGGAAAATGTTCAGTAATATTTCATTTTTTATCAGCAACAAAAACACTGTAACAAACACAAGAAAACATAATGTGATACCAAGTGAACCATATAATAATAATAATAATAATTATGAATTGCTAATTTTTGTTGTTCATGGAATATCATGTGGACATTGACTATTCTTTTGCTAGTAAGGGAATCGTTGGTAGACAAATTGGTGAAGCACCTGCAAGCAAATATTAAATTGTATATGCAAGCAGAGAAACAAACCACTGTTTTACTTATCTGTAGCAATACAGAAGTGTCATCTCATAGTCTTTGCGATGAATTGAAAGGGATTTAGTCGAAAGTGAATATTATTTCTCTATTTCTCAACACTTTGTAACTATATTCCTTTGTGTAGACTTATTATATCTCCCTCCAACTACACTTCAATACCTTTTGCTGTCACTCCTAAATTATGATTCAGGACTAAGGTAGTCCTATTTTATTGCGTGAATGTATCATAATATAGCTGCATTACAGTTTCATCTGCTCAGTGATGTTGGCAGTGATGTTTTGTTGCACTACAAGAGATGCCAATGGTTACTGAAAGTAATACTTTGAAAATTCCAGAAAAATTAAATATTGAATACTTTTTTCCTTTTGTTGGAGCATAGTTCACGTGCGTGACCTGTCAAACAACATTTTGTATCCTAAAATTGATTATACGCGGGAATCATTTACTGGGAGAGGAGGCAAAATAAACCAATATTCCTCCACAAATACCTCTTGTCAAAGATTCCAAATCATTTCAAAGTCACTCAGGCTTACAAGGCACTCTACTCCATATTTCCAATTTATTAAAGCACATAAGATTTTCAGCAGTTTCACAATCACAGAGAATTATGTAGTATCAAGATTGCCCCAGTCCACTGTCCAACTGCAATCACTAGCTTTCATTATTGAAACTGCTACATACTAGAATAATTAAGTTGCTGATAAATTGCCATGGATTAATAAACTGGGATACATTTTGTTAATGGGTATTCTCATTGAATAATTGTTATCCTTCCCTTTTTTATTATTCGCTTAATGTTTTACATGGGCCTTAATAATACCTTTTCTATAAAAAAAAGTAACGTGTTTCAGCCTTAATAAGTTTTTTAGTAATCCAATAACGAGAACTGCACCCCTTTAAATAACATTAGATGTTAACATTACAGTTTTATAGTCTGACCACAGCAAGCCATTAACAGACATTTTGCAAGAACCATTGGTCTTAAGGGCTTTGTTCAATTAACAACATATCTCTAAGCCTCTTCCAGATTTTACTGTGTTTTTATAATTTCTTTTTATAGGCACACTTTGCTTCTACAGAATATATATATACAGTATATACCCCGAGTATAAGCCGAGTTTTTCAGCATCCAAAATGTGCTGAAAAAGTCTACCTCGGCTTATACTAGGGTCAGCAGTAGCCGACCCGAGTAGCTGATTGCAGTCACTTTTAATCATTCCTATACCAACAGTACACTTGGGGAGAGACTGCAATATCCCACAATGCCCTCTGTTGGTTATCTGAAAGAATAACAGTGCGCCCTCTGTTGGTTATATGAAAGAATAACAGTGACTGCAATATCACACAGCGCCATCTGTTGGTTATAGGAAAGAATAACAGTGACTGCAATATCACACAGCGCCATCTGTTGGTTGTATGAAAGAATAACAGTGTGCCCTCTGTTGGTTATATGAAAGATTAACAGTGACTGCAATATCACACAGCGCCCTCTGTTGGTTATATGAAAGAATAACAGTGACTGCAATATCACACAGCACCCTCTGTTGGTTATATGAAAGAATAACAGTGCGCCCTCTGTTGGTTATATGAAAGAATAACAGTGACTGCAATATCACACAGCACCCTCTGTTGGTTATATGAAAGAATAACAGTGACTGCAATATCACACAGCGCCATCTGTTGGTTATATGGAAGAATAACAGTGACTGCAATATCACACAGTGCCCTCTGTTGGTTATATGAAAGATTAACAGTGACTGCAATATCACACAGCACCCTCTGTTGGTTATATGAAAGAATAACAGTGACTGCAATATCACACAGCGCCCTCTGTTGGTTATACGAAAGATTAACAGTGATGGCAATATCAAACAGCACCCTCTGCACATGGTAGTGGGATAGTGGGACAATGCACACAGTAATCCGTTTGGCAATTCTCTGTCACCATCCACTTTGCAAAGAAGTCCGGTTGATCGCTGGGGGGGTCGCTTTGGCAGAATGTGCGCTGCTGGGAGACAGGGCTGTAGTTGTGGCTAGGCTTATACTAGAGTCAATAAGTTTTCCCAGTTTTCGTAGGTAAAATTAGGTACCTCGGCTTATACTCGGGTCGGCTTATATTCGAGTATATACGGTATATATATATATATATTTCTATCAGTGTAAAAGTCTAAGGGGCTGATTCACTAAGGGTCGAATATCGAGGGTTAATTAACCCTCGATATTCGACTGGGAATTGAAATCCTTCAATATCGAAGTCGAAGGATTTAGCGCAGATAGTACGATCGAAATCGAACGATTCGAAGGATTTAAATCCAACGATCGAAGGAATATCCTTCGATCAAAAAAAGTTAGGCAAGCCTATGGGGACCTTCCCCATAGGCTAACATTGACTTCAGTAGCTTTTAGATGGCGAACTATAGTGTCGAAGTTTTTTTTAAAGAGACAGTACTTCGACTATCGAATGGTCGAATAGTCGAACGATTTTTACTTCAAATCCATCGATAGTCATAGTCAAAGGTCGAAGTAGCCCATTCGATGGTCGAAGTAGCCCAAAAAAACTTCAAAATTCGAAGTTTTTTTACTTCGAATCCTTCACTCGAAGTTAGTGAATCGGCCCCTAAGTAATGCCATCAAGTTCAGAGGTAACACAGAGCAGTGGCACAACTTGTACAGAACCAAGTTCTTGTATACTGGTCAGGTCAGAATGTGCGGAATATCAAGTGCCACTCGATAGTAGAGAAAGAATATTTTCTTCTGCTAACAACTCTCAATCTCCATGATGGCAATAACCCAGATTTCATTTATACAAAATGTAATCTTTGCAAAAATACTTATCTTCCAAGAAACTGCTTAGTTTAAACCTTTTTATTAGATAATCATGTTTAACTTTTAAAATATTCTCTGTTGCTTTGCCCTAGGATTTTAGCATCCATTATCACAAAGCTTGCATAAGTAAAAGTGATAACAAACTTTTGGAAGCACCTGTTTTTGCTGTTTATTAAATAGAAACTTGAAAAATGACATTTTCTTTGTTTGGCAAGCAAAACTCTCAAAATGTGTGACAGTGAAGAGAGTCTTTGGGAGTCTTGCTAGATTTAATAGATAACAGAAGCATAAGTATAAGTAAACACTCAAGATGTATCTTCTACCTGACGCAGAACTGACAACGCACAGGGAGAAAAGGCAAAAAGTGACTATAGGCCTGATGTACTCATCCTTTTATTATCATAGCTAGAAAACACAACATTGTCACTCACTACCAAGCACAAGTCATGCTACAATAAGGCTCTTAGGATGAATAACGTCATAAAGAGAAATTATTTATTTAAATGTTAACAGTAATATCTATACGTACAGCAAATAAAATATTTCCTTGCAACAACAGACCTACTCCATATGTTTTTGAGCTAGAAATATGTAGAGCTCTATGGATGACATATGGAGGCCCATTTATTAAAGGCTGAATTTTAGTGGTTTTAGAACTTTTTTTAAAACCATGATTAAACTCTATTTCTCTAAAATCATGCACGCATTGAAAGTTGTTAGAATAGTTCATTATAAAATGCTGACAGATACTAAAAATTTGAGTTTCTTTGACTAATTAACAGCACAACAAATCTAAAAACCTCTAAAAGGCTGATTGACACTATAGGACCTTGACTACTTTTACTTGAAGAAAGTTTGTATTAGAGTTTTTCATGTTTTTTAAATACATCTGAAATGTTTAGAGTTTTAAGAAGCACAGTAACTGCAGCACACTGGAAACTTGGCAATTTGCTCAAAAACTGATTTATTTGCTCAAAATAGACATATCAAAAAAGGCAACATTTCGGACCCTACTGGGTCCTTTATCAAGCCTGTGTTTATGGTTTTAGAGAAATCAAAAAAGCTATTTTTTAGAGAAAAAAATATGATTTGTGAAAAAAATAGAAATCCGAATTTTAGTAATTTTGACCCTTCATCTCTGTTTATCTTTTATACCAAACAACTTCTAGTATTGTTTATCTGCTATTCAAATGAAAGCGCTACAGCTCTATTGGATGGCAGACCATGGCACATAGTATATAATATAGACTACAGTATATAAAAGCTACCATAACAAACCCACAGTTTTTAAACACTGTGGTACTGTGGGGTACTAGTGCATGATATTGAAAATGCATATAAAAGTCCTTCCATCTTTTGGGTTATTGGTCCATATATCTGTTTCTGAATGTCACACAAGTTGTATTGGCATCCTTATGTTTTATCACGAGGGTGGGAATTGAGTATTCTCAAACTTCACATTTGTCCATACATTTTGCGGGTGTGAAAGAGCATATGTAGGCATTATTTACAAAGGCTATTCTGTAGTTTACATCTGGTGAATTGCAGGTGTAATATACAGGATTCTGTTGTGCTGCACTTTGGCCCTAGCAAGTTTCATTTTATCCATAGGGGTTTCTCTATTCTTATAAAAATTTGAAACCCTCAGCCACCCCATAGCTTTATAATACATGATGGATGATATCCATCCTATTCCTGACATATGAAGCTGAATGGACACTGACAGAGCAGACCCTACATTGAAATTCCAAGTATTTGTTTCAGCCTGAAACACAAGCACACCTCTACCTCTGATCTGAACAACTTAGTTTGATCTAATCAAAAGCATAAGCAATTGATAAATATCTGACTACCCAATAAAATACCCAGTGAACATTTTGCTTTTAGTTTTATGTGCAGCACACAGCAAGTGATGGAAATGTCCAAAGGGGTTCTATTTATTAGACTTTTCTTATGTGACAAATATTGATCTGCTTTAAAAAAGTGTTCAGCAGACTATGTTAACTGAAATGTTTGGCTGTGATGAATTTAATTTCTATTGGCATTGCTTAATTCCAGTACACAACAACTAACAATTTATTTTGCAGTTACTTGAGCTTAACGATCCCCATGAAAGTTGGGGCTAGTTTCAAGTTACATCATTTGACATGCACAGCATTATCATTATTTAGAGAAGAAGAATAATTACAAGTTTAAGCTTTTAATTTGAAACATTTAAAGATCATTAATTAATTACCTTATAGTTAAGAGATATTGTCATTGTGATTTACATACATTGTAAGCATATGATTTTTTTCTGCCTCTGATTAAGCAATACATTATCTATTAAATTAATCTTTTGCTTATATGGTATGCATGTTTGTACGAATTAGCATGATATTTGATTTCATTTCTCTGTTTCATTAATTTCATGCCTAACACTCACAGTGTTAAATAGATTAAATAAAAAACATGACAGGCTCTTTATCAGCGGCAGAATCCAGGCTTAACAGTACGTGCCTTATTTTGAGCATACAGTGAGAAATGTGTCATAGTGGCTTCATTCAGGCTATGGCTTCCTTAATTCAGTTTTTTGCTAAATAATGTATAAAAGGAATGGAATTATTAAAGAGAAAAATCATTTTTTAAATTTGGATTATTTGGATAAATGGAGTGAAGGCCTTTCTGGAAAACTGGTTTCTTGATAATGGATCCCATACCTGTATTAAGCGGTTATAATATATTAGGGGGCAAATTTACTTATGGTCGATTATTGAGGGGTAATTAACCCTCGATATTCGACTGTCGAAGTTAAATCCTTCGACTTCGAATATCGAACAAAAAATCGTTTGATCGAACGATTAAATCCTTTAAATCGTTGATTCGAAGGATTTTAATCCATCGATCGAATGATTTTTCTTCGACCAAAAAAAGATAGCAAAGCCTATGGGGACCTTCCCCATAGGCTAACATTGACTTCGGTAGGTTTTAGGTGGCGAACTAGGGGGTCAAAGTTGTTGTTGTTGATAGTGCTTTGACTATCGAATGGTCAAATAGTCGAACGATTTTTAGTTCGAATCGTTCAATTCGAAGTCGAAGGTCGAAGTAGCCCATTCGATGGTCGAAGTAGCCAAAAAAAAGTTTTTTTTATTCTATTCCTCCACTCGAGCTAAGTAAATGGGCCCCTAGGAGTTGTATTCCAGCAAACAAGGATAGATTGTCTAAAAACATTAAAACATTTGCTTCACGGACAGTGACGCAATTAGAAGGAGGATCCTCCAATAAGAATCCTACCTACACTGAGTTCACTTGTATCCTTGTTTGTTCAACTGATTGTTGCTGGAAGCACTACATTTCTTCACAATCCAAACATCTAATCAGCACTATTTCTACCATCAGTAACCTCAACATAGTATATTTGAGCAAGATGAATGATAGGAACTAGAGGGAGCTAGATGAGTAGAAATTTGAATTAAGGTTATACCTTTATGCAGTAAATCCCAATAAAAATGTAATACCAGAATAAATAAACATAAAATAAATCCATAAATGAATCATAAATAAAAGTGTACTTTACACTCACCTCTCTTTGTGTACAACCTATGTATAGAATTTGCTCTTTTTTAAAGTTAGAGTTTAGTTAATTTCCTCATGCATGCTGTGATCAATTGTCTCCTAGGGGAATGAGTTTCCAACACTCTACAACAGTCTTTGGATGTTGGTCTATTAGTATAGTATATTCAACACTCCCTACTGTTTCAGAAGATATTTCAATATACATGCTGAGTCCTGCTCCCCTTGCTGTAAAAATCAATAGATGGTCGATTTACCTAGGTAATTCAATGTTGCACCCAAATATGCAACTCTTTGCCCTTGCCAAATTAAGTGCAAATAGTTGTGGAGCTTTAATATATGCTGTACAGGCAGCACCCTGTTTAACCTCCATGTGTGCACTTCACCAATGTTAACAGGTCACAGGATATCCCTGTCCTTGGATATATAACTGACTTGCATTTGACCGTACCTTACTCTGCATTTTGCACCAAATTTTTAAGGATACAAGCGCCTATGGATGGAGATTTAAAAATGTGACTTTGTACCCTTATGATCTTGTTCAGATGACCTCTAAATACATGTGTGAAGAGCAGTAGAGGTTGCATGAATTGTATATTCAACTGATTTACCTGAAACACCAAATGAGAATAAAGACAGTACAGGAAAAAATATTACCAAGGCATCAGAAAATAAAAACGCAGTAAAAAGTATACAGATCTCTTTTGCAAGTAAAAAATATATCCAACATGTTATGCCCTTTATAAAACTGACAGCTGTTATTATTTGCTGATTTATAAGGTATAATAAATGAAATAGTAACTTTTTTGCTTCTTTTGCATTGTGTTGGTATCAAGTCTGTAGGGAAAAGTCTGTATGTAACAGCATATAGTTATATAGTTAAATCGGGCTGAAAAAAGACAAAGTCCATCAAGTTCAGCCGCTCCAAATGAAAACCCAGCATCCTTACACACACCCCTCCATACTTTCACATAAATTCTATATACTCATATCTATACTAACTATAGAGTTTAGTATCACAATAGCCTTTGATATTCTGTCTGTCCAAAAAATCATCCAAGCCATTCTTAAAGGCATTAACAGAATCAGCATCACAACATCAACCGGCAGTGCATTCCACAACCTCACTGTCCTGACTGTGAACAACCCCCTACGTTGCTTCAAATGAAAGTTATTTTCCTCTTATCTGAAGGGGTGGTCTCTGGTACGGTGATCCTCTTTATGGGTAAAAAGGTCTCCTGCTATTTTTCTATAATATCCTCTAATATGCTTGTAAAGTGTAACTTGTAAAGCATGGTTTAAGTAATTCTTTTTTAGGTTATGTATTTTCGTTGATCTATTTTTAGTATTTGCCCTCCAGAAACTCTGACATGAGTTCCAGAAGAAGGGAAAGCTGGTAATGTAATGGAAAAATAATTTCCAAAGAGATTTTTTACCAAAAGTAACCAAAAACACTTACTTTGTGTGCCCCTCCCTTTGTGTGACTCATAGATTTGTTGAAATGTAAAAACTCTCACTTTATCTTGACTTTATTTATACATTGTTATTCTGCAGAAGCAGAATATAACATTTTGCAGTATCTACAGTATATTGTGCAGCCCTGGATTTAACTAAAAGAGCAATTGCAATGCAATTTTGCATGGGCAGTCCCCATAAGGGTGAGGGCAGCTAAGAGCTGGTCCTGTTTTCCAATTGGGAGAGGGAGTTATTCCCCATTTCTCTGGCAGTTCTATAGTTAACCAGGTGTGTCAGGGTTCACTAATCTGTAAAAATGGGATCTTACCATGTGATTGGCCTCTTTCTGTGGATACAAACTTGGTGGGGGAGATGAGGTGCCAGAAGAGCCTGAGGCCTCAGTAGGAGAAGTCAGTTTCATGAAAGATTTGTAATAGCTCATTCTAGGACTCAGAGCAGGAATAGAGTAGTTAGTACAGCAGTCAGAGGCTCCAACTTGGAGGCCAAGTGTCACACACCAGCATAGCCACTCAATGGGTTAGTCTCAGGAATTTGAGATTCAGGGAGTAAGGCACCACTGTGAGCATCCAAGTAGTGCTGGGTAATGATGGGAGATTAAATTCGCCAGGCGCGAATTCGAAACAAATTTGCAAGTTTTGCGAATAAATTCACAAAACTGCTGTGTAAATTCGCCAGCGTCTAAAAAATTGGACGCGAAGCGGAAAAGTTGTTCACGTCAAAACCGTCACGCATCAACATCATTCTGGCGCCCATTGATTTTAATGCCAGTGTCAAAATTCGCATTTCGAGAATTGTTCACCGCCTCGCGAATTTGCGGCAAATTTCCGAGTTTTTCAGCGTATCTAAACAGGACAAATTCACCAATCACTAGCGCTGGGGACTAGTTCACCTATAAGAGTACTATCTCTGGGTGTCAGCAACTGCTATATCTGTGTAACTTCATTAAGTTAATGACATTGGCTGAAGTATCTGTGAAGTGATTGGTGACTATACAGTGGCACTAAGAGATTGTGTAACACCCAGCAATTAAAGAGATATCTATTTGCTTTAAGAACTATTTGTGAAATCAAAAACTATGCTGGCAAATCAGTGTGGTTAACCCTTTCTCCACCAGTACATAGAGGGCCCACCTAAGAGAAAGAATCCCATGTAACAAGTGCTTTACTGGGAGTTGCAACTGGCGAAGTCTAAGGTGGGTTAGAACAAGGTAGGTACCAGAGAGTAGGCCATCTTCTATGAGATTCTAAACCTATTTAGAATCTAAATACCTGTAGTGTTGCATAAACTTTAATTTTTTGCCATCCTCTCTCCTGGCAGTATGGTGCAATACAGTATATAATGTTCTTATTAATGGGGGCAATGCAGAAATAATGCTCTTTAGTCTCTACTATTAGTTATCATAACCAAAATTGTTAACAGAGTTCATTTTGCACATAATTCTGTCAGTGTCCTGTGTTCAGAATAAATTAATTTTATATACTGCTGGCATTATTTGTGTAACATGTTGCCATATATTTTATGCACACAAATTTGTTTAGTTTCTATAAGTTTTCCTTGTAAAAATAGAAAATAAAAATGAAAAATGTATTTAATCATTAATATTTGTAGCTTGTATATTTTGCCTCTTTCAATATGTAGGACTACACATCATTTATAAGCCTGATTTTTACTAATGTAATACAATAATTTAATAATGATGATCAGATATATTGCATTTCTCATCATGCTTATGACTGGCCAGCATCCAATTTAATTAATTGCAGAATGTCTTATAAAAGAAGCCTTATACTATAAGCTTTTTTTTTTTTAAAACACTGTGATCTAGCTATAAAGATGAATAGCAGTATATCAGTTAATCGAGCATCATCATCATCAGCCCTAAACAAAAATAATCTGCAAACAATGCTTTCATTTTTGTGCCACGATGCCGCATATAAATCACAAATCTCAGTTTTATTCATATGCCACCAGATGTCAGTATATGCAGAAAGCTAGACAATTATGGTCTTTACAGATTCAAACTGAGACTTAAATACAGAAAACTGGCATTGAATTAAGAAAAGGATCTCTCTCAATTTATATATATTACTTATTAAAGTTAAGTAAAAATGCAAGCTTATTCAAAATAAAATATATTTGAAAAATATGTTATTTTGTATGCTGAAAGAAATGTAGTTATTACGCACTACATATATTCTTATTCTCTGCTCAACTGCAAGCTATTATTTTCTTTGAGAGTGCCCATTGCCAGAAGTCTGATAAACATTCCGATTCAATCACCCTTAAGGTGATGATACATGAGATTTAATCATTTAGTAAAGTCTTCAATAAAGAATACTTGCAACAATTGAGCAATAATCAGATCTTCATGTGGGCCTACAGGGACCTGTTGGACCAGGATCATATCATTGTGCAGATGCAGTCCTCATCCTACAGCATTGGTCCTGTTTGCCCGATATCTGGCTGAATTTTGTAAAGATAACAAACAGGCCCTCAAGATGGCCCCCACAATTGGCCAATAAACTGCTGAGTTAGTCTGGTGGACCAAACCAACAGCTTGTATTTGTCAGTGTAGAGACACCTTTAAGATGGCCATACACAGACCAATATAAACATATCTATGCTGAGTTAGCAACTTAAAGGAAAACTATAACCCCAAAATGAATACTTAAGCAACAGATAGTTTATATCAAATTGAATGACATATTAAAGAATCTTACCAAACTGGAATATATATTTACATAAATATTGCCCTTGTACATCTCTTGCCTTGAACCACCATTTCGTGACTCTATCTGTGCTGCCTCAGAGATCACCTGACCAGAAATACTACAACACTAACTGTAACAGGAAGAAGTGAGGAAGCAAAAGGCAGAACTCTGTCTGTTAATTGGCTCATGTGACCTTACATGTGGTTTGTATGTGTGCACAGTGAATCTTACGATCTCAGGGGGCGGCCCTTATTTTTTAAAATGGCAATTTTCTATTTATGATTACCCAATGGCACATACTACTAAAAAAGTATATTATTATGATAATGGTTTATTTACATGAAGCAGGGTTTTACATATGAGCTGTTTTACTCAGTATCTTTTAATAGAGACCTACATTGTTTGGGGGGTATAGTTTTCCTTTAACAGCCTTTATATGGGACCTGCTTGACCTACTGTATATGGGCCAAGTTAGAAAATGCCCTACATTACATAGGCCTGAATTATGATACTGGATATCAGATTAATAACATTATGACTGCCATTAAAGCAGATGCACTTGTCATGTATGTTTAGCTTTATCATATCAACATATGAATATGACTAACAAAGAGAAACTAAAGCCAGAGAACAAGTCTAGAAATAATGATGGCACTGTTATAACTAGGTTTGTTTCAGTTGGACTATTAAATGTATACTTTCCAAGAGCAGAACAAAAATGCTCAAAATTGCACGGAAAAAATGTTGCACTCTTTTTGGACATACAGGTATGGGACCTATTATCCAGAATCCTCGGGACCTGGGTCTTTCCGGATAACGGGTCTTTCCATAATTTGGATCTTCGCACCTTAAGACTACTAGAAAATTATTTAAACATTAAATAAACCCAATAGGCTGATTTTGCTTCCTATATGGATTAATTATATCTTAGTTTGGATCAAGTACAATATATTGTTTTATTACTATAGAGAAAAAGGAAACCATTTTTAAAATTTTGGATTATTTGATTATAATAGAGTCTATGGGAGTTGGGCTGTAATTCGGAACTTTGTGGATAAAAGGTTTCCGGATAACAGATCCCATACCTGTATTACATAATTATTTTATTATAAGCGTAGGAGAGTAAGGCAGAGAGGAAAGAGAGAAAGAACAGCTCTGTGCTCCAACAAGGAGGTACACTGGGGATCATTTGTCTCTGACAAATAAAAGTTTTATTCTGTTTGACTGCAAGAACCTCCTGGCGCCCATTCTTTTCCTGTTGTATAGTACTGTAGACTGTGGGAGTTGTGGTTACACTACACCACACCTTCAATCTTTCATTTAGTGAAGGCCCTAGCCTGAAGTGTTAGCGTCACATGTAACCCATGCTCTATAGCCCAAGATAGTATTACATATGTATGAGGTATGTGGTAAGAGAGACAGTGGGAAGGAGGTCCCTGCCCCATAGAGCTTACAGTCTAAGTGAATGCTGTACCGTGTGCAGTGTGTGTACTTAGGTGCATTGTTCACAAAAACTACATATTGTACAGTTGCATGTAGATGCTGTAGTACTGTAGTTTACAGTACAGGTATGGCACCTGTTATCCGGAATGCTTGGGACTTGGGGGTTTTCTGAATAACGGATCTTTCTGTGAGATGGATTTTCTATGGAAAAATTAAATAAACCCAATAGACTGGTTTTGCTTCTAATAAGGATTAATTATATCTTAGTTTGGATCAAATACAAGCTATTGTTTTATTATTACAGAGAAAAAGGAGATCATTTTAAAAAAAAATTGGAGTATTTGGATAAAATGGAGTCCATGGGAGACAGCCTTTCCATAATTCACAGCTTTCTTGATAATGGGTTTCCATATACTGTACCAGATCCCATACCTATACCAGACCAAAATTACACACATTTGATTTGAAAATCCATAGGCAAATAATCTTCACCCCAATTAACTACCAATATACAACATAGTTAGCCCAACAGGCTTGAATTAGAGATTGAGCCTCCGGGTCAATGAACCAATTGCATATGGGACAGTTTCCTGCAGAGTGCATGAATGGCTCAGTATGGTTGACTAGAATTTTTGTGAAGCCGAATAGACATTTAAACAAGTCAGAAAAGACAGTCATTGGAAAACTGGTTGACGACTGTGTTGATATCTGCTGTCACGGGACCGAGACATCGTATGATGCGGATCAGTACTGCAGCATTACAACATATCAGAATGTACCAATAGCATGCTTAACTTCTACTGCTGGTGGGTATCAAAAGCATCATACAAATAACAATGTACATCATCAACTGATGCCTGATTGTATGTGCATCAATCTTTCATGTATTGTGTGCCTATAGTGTTACAATCAATATTGCACCAGAGAGACTAGTTTGCCTTGGATGCTCATTTCATTTGGAAATATGCACAGAAAGGCTTTATGTAATCACATCTGGTACCTACTTACTGGATAGTTTATCTTCAATGTGGATAAAGCAGTATGTGTATATGGGGGTGGGTGTTATAAATAAAACGGGCAGCTGAAATTTCCCTTCAAGCTATCGATCATTACATGGTTATTTTAAGCATGTTTACAAAAAAAAAAAAGATTGCACAGTCCAAAACTGGAGTCATTTAAAGCAGCTTATTTTACAAGTGAAATAGCTAATAATTTTTTTTCAGGAACAGAAACAGAAAAAGCTGAAGGACAAATCAGGTACTTTTGCGATATCACAGCAGAAGTTAACCACAGGGTCTATTTTTCCTGTGATTTCTATGATTAACAATAAGGACACACACCTGGGGATAATTGGGAGCTTTCAGCAAGCAGACACAGAGAGGAACTGGCAGTATCCAGATAAGCTGCTTAATCTGTGTACTCTAGAAATCTCAAGGTACATTTCTCATTATATGATCATGGAAAATAAACTGGTTCTTTATCCATTTCCTTCCTAAAAATATATACAAATAAATAACAGAGGCACATTTATGCAATACAACAAGATCATTGTATCAGTTTCAAGATCAGTGCATTTTACTACAAGCACCAAACATCATTTATTGCAGCTCTTGTCTTGACGGGGCAATACACAGAAGCAAACACTGTCTGACTACTGATCTATTTGGGGCTTGACAAGGTGACTGGTCCTTCCATTCAATGCTAATGATACAGGTAACATGAAAATTGAACTTTGCACTCCACGTTTCCAGTTTTAAGAACAATGGTCTTTTATAGGATTACTTGACCATTAATATATGCCTAATGCATTAATATCACATGCAAGCAAATCAGTAACAAATTAAGAATTATTTACTTAAGTAGAACATATTGGGGAATTGCATTGTTGTATTTCTTTTATTATTATTATTATTAACATGTATTTATATAGCGCCAACATATTGCGTAGCACTGTAAAGTAACTGTGATTATACAACTACATCACATGAATTACATACATAGAATATATGGAGTAACAAACATCACAATCAATACAGGTACAAAGAGGTGAGGAAGGCCCTATGCATAGGCATACAGTCTAAAGGGAAGGGAGTAATACACAAGGTGTGGGAGTGGGCAAGATCGAAGTAAGTGGGTGAGAAATGTGGTGTTGTATGTGGTGTTGCGTTTGGTAGTTAAGCAGACTGAGGGTAGGCTTCTCGAAAGAAGTGTGTTTTCAGAGATTTTTTGAAAGCAGAAAGGTTGGGAGAAAGTCGGACAGACCGTGGGAGAGAGTTCCAGAAGAGGGATGCAGCCCTTCCAAAGTCTTGAATGCGAGCATGTGAGGAGGTAATAAGAGAAGAGTTGAGTAGCAGGTCAGTAGAGGAGCGTAGTAAGGAGTGGGTGAGTATATAGAGATGAGTTCAGAGATGTAGGGTGGAGCAGAGTTGTGAAGTGCTTTGAAAGTCAGTGTCATTAATTTGAATTTGATTCTGAAAGGTAACGGAAGCCAGTGCAGGGATTGACAGAATGGCGAGGCAGAGGAGGAGCGGTTGCTGAGGTGTATGAGCCTCGCAGCAGTGTTCATTATGGACTGGAGAGGTGACAGTCTCTGGAGGGGGAGGCCAATTAAAAGAGAGTTACAGTAGTCTAGACGCGATATGATGAGAGAGTGAATAAGAATTTTGGCAGCGTCTTGGGTGATAAATGATCGTATTTTGGATATGTTCCTTAGGTGGAAGTGACATGATTTAATAAGTGACTGGATATGAGGAGTGAATGACAGGGCAGAATCTAGGATAACCCCAAGGCACCGGGCCTGGGGAGAGGGGGTGATAGTGGAATTGTTAACTATGATGGATACTTCGGGGATGCTACTGGTGTTGCTTGGAGGAAAGAGAACCATTTCAGTTTTAGAGAGGTTTAATTTAAGGTAGCGTTGCGACATCCAGGTAGAGATAGCGGACAGGCAGGAGGAGACGCGAGTTAGGAGTTCTGGGTTGAGATCAGGAGATGAGACATAGATCTGAGTATCGTCAGCATAGAGGTGGTAGTGGAAACCATACGAATTTATTAATTTGCCAAGGGAGGAAGTATAGAGGGAGAATAGTAATGGTCCCAGGATTTTATTCTTCTCGTTTCTAGCTGATAAATAGGATATCTGAGTTTAATTGAACTGGCCCTCCTTTTCTATACACATTTTGATTAGCATGCAAAGGTTGACAATTCCAAGCAAGTCAAGCATTCTCTTAGCTTTAATTTTCAAACATTTACTTTTATGAATGTAATGATGCTAGTTTGCCAATGAACAAATCAGAGGTTTGCCATGACTAAGACTTAAAGGAGAACTAAAGCTTAACTAAAAAATGTTATACATTGTTTTGGGCTTCTGTACCAGCCCAAGGCAACCACATCCCTTTAGCAGTAAAGATTTGTGTCTCCAAAGATGCCCAATAGCTCCCCATCTTCTTTTCTGCTGATTTACTGCACATGCTCTGTGCTGCTGTCACTTACTGAGCTTAGGGACCCACTCACAATATACAGTATACATAGCATATAAATGTCACAATATAAGGCCGATTAGTAACTAATGCACATAATTACTACATGGTAGCAAAGAAGCCAGTGCAATTAGCATCAACATTTAATAATCAGCCTTGTAGCATAATCTTATTTTACAGGTCAACCTCATTTTCTGCTTGATAATTGCTTGACAACTCCTAAGCTTAGCTTCTCAACAGCTGCTCAGAGCCCACTCAATGTATGTGTGTGGGTTTCCTCCCAAAGCCTAAAAACATACAGGTAGGTAAAATGTCACTGGAAAAAATGACCTTAGTGTGTGTGAATGTAATAGAGACCTTAGCTTGTAAGCTGAACTGGGGGCAGGGACTGATGCAAATGATGCATAAAATCAACAGAAGTACTAAGGAGTGTTACTGACTCAGGGAAAGCATTACATTTCCACTAATCGCTGGCTTACATTTAGAACAGGGAACCATAAGGCTTCCTTCTCTGTCTCTGAGGGATCTTGTGAAAACCATTGTGTTATTCTCAGGAGACAATAATTAAGGGTAATATAACACTAACAGTATATTTAAAGGGAGAGGGTAGAATCTGTGAAGCACCTACAATGGAAAGTAGAGGGACTTCAAGTATTCACACAATGTGAGGGAAAGGTTCAGTGACTTTTTAAGCCTAAGGGGTTGGCAAATAAATCAGACATAGTCTATCATAGTTTCATT
Organism: Xenopus laevis; assembly: GCF_017654675.1. Lineage (NCBI taxonomy): Eukaryota > Metazoa > Chordata > Amphibia > Anura > Pipidae > Xenopus > Xenopus laevis. Next base: position 69,357,655 of record NC_054386.1, read on the forward strand.
TCAATCTCTGAAATCACATTTATATTTATTTTTGAAACTTCACTTGTTACTGCACTTTTTTACTCAAGCTCAACTGAATCAAACTTTTTTTTTCTCTTTAGGGTTATTATATTGCAAATATGCACTTCTTACAAACACAACATATTTGCCCATTAAAGGCATGCAGGTTGCATAAAGGCACCAAAGCTATTTTTCACAAAGTCATTTTCTTCTTCTAATTATCATTATTTAAAAAGTTTTGAGCAGCTGAAACTTAATTCAAGTAAAAACGAACATGAAAAACATACCTAATCTATTTTTCATAAGAAATACTTTTAAGCTCTCATTAAATCATATTTTATAAATGTCCAGTATGAATATTTAAATCCTGTCTGATGGGCACATTTCAAAATACTATTTTACATTTCCCTGACTCCATTGAAAATGAATCTGTGCAGGACTACATTGACACCATTCTCCCAATGGTAATATTACAGAAACCATTGTGTAATGCCCTTCATTGTTCAAATTTAAAATTATAAAAAAATGTTTAAATCTTAAAAGGGATCTAGTCTTTCCCGGGAATATTCTCGGTGATGTTGCACTTGTCTTATTTTTGTAGACACATCAAGGCTGTGTTCAGTGGGAAATAACACTCTGGAGCAGACCTTTATATAACATACACATAATATTCACAGTGTTCATCAACAGGATCAGGATACATGCAGGGTGTACAAAGCAGCAATTTCCTAGTTCATTCTATTTAATGGGTCTGCCATAATGTAATTTATTTAAAGCATTCTTGAATATAGTGAGTGTATCCTGATCCCGTTGGCACTCACTGTGGATAGTATATATATCTATATCTACTATGTTAAAAAATTTCTTATCATGGACTCTCCATAAGACAAGATGGCAAGCAATTCAATGGTTTGGAGAGTCATATTAAAGTTTATTATGAAAAGACATCTAAGGAGTTCCCCTTCCTTCATGTTGCAAAAAAAAAAAAACCCAACAAAATTGGTTTACTACAATGGGATAGAGAATAAGTTTCATCTTTATCAACCTACAGTATCTTTCTCATCTACTGAAGCTACAGTACACCAATAAAGTGGTAACAGCCCCAACCTACTACAGTATTTAAACTAGAAAATGATTTTACAATCTAACACAGGGAATGTGGTTTCAGGGGATTGCAGAGGAAAAATCATAATTCAGCTTCCACAATTAGTGGATGTCCAGCAATGGATATTAGGGCACATACTGTATATCAAAGGGCTACGTTGCAATATGAAAACAAAAGGGAATGGGAAAACCCAACCGGTCATGTGTTACACTGATTGATCCGCTAATCAGCTCTGGCCACGGAATACAATAAAATCACCATCTTTATTGAATATACTTAAAAGGCATGTAAAGTCTAAAATAGAATAAGGCTAGAAATGCTGTATTTTGTATACTAAATATAAACATGAACTTACTGCACCACAAGCCTAATCAAACAAATAATTTATGCTTTCAGAGTTGGCCACAGGGGGTCACCATCTTGTAACTTTGTTAAACATCTTTGCAAGACTAAGACTGTGCACATGCTCAGTGTGGTCTGGGCTGCTTAGGGATCATCATAAACAAAGCTGCATGAGTTCTGCATGGCTGAGAAGTAAGGCGGGGGCTCCCCCTGCTGTTCACAAGTATGATTGTTTCCCTGCAGAGCAGTTAGGGACCATCTGACAATTCCTATCCACAGCAGTAAATAAAGGGAGTATTTCACTGCATACAGTCATGTTTCTTATAAAAACGGTACACATTTTTTTTTATTAAAGTATATTGGAGATAGGTTTCTTTTTCATTAAAGAAAGTAAAAATGGGATTTTATTTTTCTGCCTTTACATGCCCTTTAAGTTTATGTTGGGAGGGAGAGATTCAGACTTAATGTTTCATGGCTATGGATGGCCACTTCCTTAGCCATAAAAGCCATAAAAAATATACTATTTTTTAGGAAAAGATAGATAGATAGATAGATAGATAGATAGATAGATAGATAGATAGATAGATAGATAGATAGATAGGCTAGTGCTCATGATGGGTTATTACATATGTACAATAAGGAAATAAACTCATGACAACATTTAAACATTTCTACAGTACACTGAAATTCTTAAGTACTAAAGTTTTTGTTTTCTAACTTGTTTGAATTCAGGCACAATAATCAATGTGGTCTCATAACTATCTGTTATTGCGGACACCTGCTGCTTACTAATGATTACATGAAATAAAACGGATGTAGATGCCACTGAGGTGAGAAGGCTACATTCCCCATTATGACAAAAACACTGCATAAATTCAAGTTTATTCTTTCCTGCTCATTTAAAAGAAAACTGCTTGTTATTCATTAATGGTTAGAATATGTTAATTGCTGCTTCCAATTAAAAACTTAAATGATCAGTGTAAAAAATGGATACTTTCCCACTTCAAATTTATGATTCACCATTCAACACAATAAACGTTTCATTTTTGTTAGAGCTCGTTTTCATCATGCTTCAGCTCAAATCTCAGGTTACTGACATTGTCATTCTGTAGCACATAAAACACTATGGGGATTGTGTAATACCTTCATTATGGTTTGATCCAATTGTAACACAACAAGCTGTATTTACTGCTGCCTGATTCAAAGCAAAGGTCCTCTTATACTCATTATTATAATATGGACCTCTTACATTATAAGGCAAAATTTGTGTTGACACATTAAATCCTCTGTACAGCACTTCAGATCATGTTGGCGTTTTAGAAACACTTCATACTGAGATAACGTTCACAAATAAATGTGCTAAGCAATTTGATTTTCGAAATTTATCATGTACTGGCCCTTCCAGTACATGATATTTGCCACTTTTAACTTGACAAATTACTGTTTTAGGCTATGGGGGACATCCTGGTATCAATTTGGAGTTGTCTGGTGGCATCTGGAAAATCTAGTTTTTTTAGGAGGAAAAACTTGAATCGTATTTGATTCAAATTCAATTTGAGTTTGCGGATCTATCCTATACACCGATTTATTTTATTTTTAAAATTTAGATAATTTTTTTAGGTAATTTTTAACTCGAAAATCGAGTTTATGGGAGTTTTTATAAACTCCCATAAACTCTAAATTTCACCCTTGATAAATCTGCACCTTAATGTGCAGTAAATGCACTAGTTATTGTATTCTAATGTGCAGGCTAAATAGCTTGAGCTACAGTTTATATTAAATGTTCATGGTGGTATATGAAGAAATGAAAAAAATGAAAGAAACAAAATGAAAATAATTCTCTGACTGCTTTCCCACTCGTGGTTCCGATGGTGACCCATTTGTCAGCCCAAGTAATTTACAGTAAGTGTGTCACAGTAAAGCACAGCATTGTGTATTTATAACTACTGTGAAATATATGATATAAATCTTTCCTTACATGAAGTTGTCAGAATGACCAATTGGTTCCAAGTCTGGCTTAAGAAGTCATTCAACATTCAACAGAACAGCTCTTATCAGTGTAAACTGATAAGATCTGACAACACATCTACTTATTAGGAAATACACAAACTAACTTTCTTTAAAAAAACAAATAACCCTAAAAAATCATTTTAATCCCGGTTTATTACTCTGCTCATTGAACTATATACGTAGAGCTAATAACATGCTAATCAGGCCTGGAATGGCAATCTACAAATTCTGGAAAATGGCAGAGAAGCTGCTATGAGGAAGCAACCCTGATGCCACCCCCTCTCCCACTCCGCGCTTAAAAGTTTAGCGTTGGAGTGGGTAAAAGGGGCTGCATCGCTAGTGCAACGAGCGTGTACTGTATTTCTGCACTAGCAGAGCCGAATTTCCAGTTTAAAAAACAGAAATTCTGCTCTTAAAGTTACAGGAGGTGGCTTTTTGTCGCCCCTTGAACTCAGAATCTCAGTCTACATATGATGCTAATAAAGAAGATATATGCAGCTTATAGCACAATGTTTAAAATCTCATGACAACCTGTTTTTTATATTTGCATTCTATCAGTATTTTTTATTGGTATAAATAATTCTAATAATGAACATGACATGTCTAGAGTTCCATATTGTATAATATATATAAAGTAGTGATGGGCGAATAAATTCACCTGGCGTGAATTTTTGGTGAATTTCTGCGTTTCACGGGTAATATATCCGCCTGCGTCAAAATCTGCCAGAAGCTGATATAGCAAGACTGATTAATAATCAGAATATACAGACTGCACTGGGTCCTGTGTTGTCATGTGATCTAATGTGGATTTTATAGTTTTTGTATTCTTTAATACAAACTTCCTCCAAGTCTGCAGGACCAGTGGCTGCAGCAAAATAATCCTCCAAATAGAATCCCAGTTTATCTGTTTAAATCTAGTCCTTTTTTTGTCAGGAGAAAATGCCCATTCACTCTAATGCATTTGGCACAAGAAAAAACCCCCATTGACTGCAGTGCATTTGGGGCAATAAAAAAAAAATGCCAATCGACTCCAGTGCATTTGGTGTAAGAATAAATCTGACAGACAAGCACCCATTAACTTCAATGCATTTTGGGGAAGATAACTTTCTTTGTTCTTAGTTTAGTTTTACTCTGGTAAGGGTCAATAGAATTTCAGTTAAGTGGTTTATCAGTATATCTTCATCAAACATTTAATGTGGCAGCAAATTCTAACAAGATGGGAAAATTGAATTCCTGTTAATTATGTGTGAAGTTGTTCTCATTTTGTGCCAGGGGCTGTTGTATTGTGCAAGAGAGAATAATAAATAACTATTGTAAATCACAGAGCAGGAAGAAAGTGCTATGGGGCCTGTATTCTACTGTTCAGACAGTTGGGTCAGTTAATGATGAGATAAAGGCTGGCACATTCATCTTTGGTGCTGCCTCCAAATCCAGCATTGTGAACACAAGACAAGCTTCACCAGGCTTAACGATAACACAATTAATTTGGGGGGGAAAAGTACTTATTCCCTTCATAATATTTTACCAAGCATTATTATCAGTGCCTGCTATCAAATGGATGTAAAAACAGACTCAGAAGAGGAGAAACGTGTTTTTACTATTCAAAAGCAGGATTTATAATAAGTGCTGAGCTCAGAGTTCAAGGAGATAGACAAAGCGCAGTGTTGATTATGCTCCAGCAAGAATAAATTGAAATGTAAAGATTAAATGCTCCTCACACTAGTCTCTATGCAAATCAGCAGAAGTGACAGAATAGCTTAAAAAGTCAGCAAAATAATACACTATTTTTATATAAAAGGAAAAGTTTGTCACTTTTGAAAGGTTTGCATGTGTTTAACAAAAAGAAAACACATTTTATCGCAAGAATTTTGAGTGATCTGGATTTCTGTGACATATAAATATGCAGCGTTTTAGTTAAGAGCAAAGACAGGTTTAAAGCCTAAATGCATTTTAAAGGAGTGTGGAATATTAGAATGTAACTTCCGCCCAGAAATCAGTTTTAGCAAAGGTTTTTTCATCAGTGCTGCTAATATACCTTTGAATATTTTCTGGGCAAAGCACTCATAAGGTACGGAGCAAAGATCTCATCAGAAGATACAAGTAAAATGGCACAGAGTCTGCTATTAGCTTCATGAATGCAATGTTCAAAATGCTATGACACGCTGGGTGGGCTATACCAATTTTTACACTCAACAGAAAAAGAAATTTCAACTATTGACTAATTTGTATTGCTCTTGATGATAAGTATTTAACAATTATCCTATAGAAAGCCCCTTTTAGAGTTTATAAAAATTGTTGAAAATGTTAGCTTCTTTTGCATATAGATGGAGACACTTTATTTCCTTTTTTGAGGGGATAGGCAGTTTCTGTTCATTATAGTTAAGCATACCTTTACATCTCATCATTAGCATTGTAACGGTTGTAGTTCTTTTATATCCAGAGCAGGTACATTCACACAGATGTAAATTTTAAATGAACATTTTCTAAGCTTTTTTTTCCTCCAGCACAAAATGTTATTTTTAAACCTAGGCCATTATTCTGTTTTGTAAAAAAAACGAGTGATGATTAATTTAGCAGTCAATCTATTAATTATCAGTATTCAATCTCCTTGACCAAACACAATTGGGCTATACATGTGCATATGTTGCTTGGTCTGTTGGTGACTGCTATCCCTATAGTTGGGCTTTAAGATTCCCCTAGAATTTTCTAGGAAAATGGGAAGTGCAAAAGCTTATATCCTTAAAGTGGAAGTAAAGTCTAAAATAGAATAAGGCTAGAAATGCTGTATTTTGTATACTAAACATAAACATGAACTTACTGCACCACTAGCCTAACCAAACAAATGATACACAGTGCTACGCAATATGTTAGCGCTATATAAATACATGTTCATAATTATAATGATATATGCTTCCAAAGTTGACCACAGGGGGTCACCATCTTGTAACTTTGTTAAACATCTTTGCAAGACCAAGACTGTTCACATGCTCAGTGTGGTCTGGGCTGCTTAGGTATCATCATAAATTATCAAAACAGCACAAGTAAAATAATATCTGCCAGAAGCTGATACAGCAAGACTGATTAATAATCAGATTATGCAGACTGCACTGGGTCCTGTGTTGTCATGTGATCTAATGTGGATTTTATACTTTTTGTATTGTTTAATACAAACTTCCTCCAACTCTGCAGAACCAGTGGCTGCAGCAAAATAATCCTCAAAATACAATCACAGTTTATCTGTTTAAATCTGGCTCCATGATCTTTGTCCCTGCCACTGGAGTTGGAAACAGGAAAAGGGATGTTAAGGCAAAAATAAAATCCAATACAATTCTCTACACAGTCACCGACTGCTCTACAGGGAAACAAACAAAGCTGCTTGAGTTCTGCATGGCTGGGAAGTAAGACGGGGGCTCCCCCTACTGTTTATAAGTATGATTGTTTCCCTGCAGAGCAGTTAGGGACTGTATGACAATTTCTATCCACAGCAGTAAATGAAGGGAGAATTTCACTGCATTCACTGCATACAGGTTTCTCGTAAAAACGGTACACATTTTTTAAAGTATATTGGAGATAGGTTTGAGGAATGAAGAGGGAGTAAGGACCTCTTTAGCCTAATAAAATAATAAAAAAACAAGGGTATCTGCCTTGTGTAGTACTTGCTAGTGAAGGAGTAGTATTGGTGGTGCTTAGTCAAGGTGAGAGGCAAATAGGACATTAAGCACAGACAACCTTGGCCCCATACATAGATAGGAGTTACACAATGGTGAAATAGCAGGGTGCAGGACTTAAATTTCTTTTATCTGTGAAGAAAGAAGCAAAAGAGTGTGGCTGGGATGTAAGCACACATGCACAAGGACCACATGTGTTGCAGAAGACTTTAGTGGTTGTTCATGACTATGAAACAAAGCTGCAGTAAAGTTTGATTTGTAGTTTTAAAAAAAATAGAATTTTATAGTGCTGTCTAATATATCACTTGTCAGAACAGATACTGCCTTTATATTTTCTATAACGCTGCAAAAATACATATTTTACATATATGAAGATCCCCCAAATGATTGCATTATTTTTTTTAAATTTAAGATTAAAAAAAAAGACAAGATTAGGTTTCCTGGAAGAGGCACTTGTGACCTATGGAAATCATGACACATTGCACATACGCATTTTCAGGCATTTTTCAATCCTGCATCCAAACTATAAAAGAAATAAGATTGCTGCAAATAACAGACTGAGAGAATGATTGACATCAGCAATCTGTCTCAAATTTGCTGTCTGATTAAACTCCTTTTGATCGGAGACAGTGATCTTATTTGGGTAACATTCGCTCAAGTTGCAAACAACCAGCTATAATTCAAGTGTGAACGCAAAAGGAACACTATTAAAGGAGTTCAGCCTAGTAGTCAGATGGAGAAGCAACCGGGAAGCACATGCAATATTTTGTCTCAAGCTGTCACATGTATCAGAAAACAAAGAAAAAGGATACATGCAGGTGTAATGATTCTATTGAAATCTATATAGTACCATCTAGTACTGCATTATATGTCATTGCTACATTCCACAGTGCCTACATTAAATAAAGACACTACTTTGGACACAGACATGGTAAGGTAAATGTATCTATAAAATAAATCAAGGCACTGCACTTGATGCACTTGGTTATTGATGCTAGTTAATTTTACAAAAACAGTGATGCTAATTATTGTACAAAACCATTGCAAACAAATTCTCTCTCTCTCGACCATTCAAAAATCGAAGTACTGTCTCTTTAAAAAACTTCGACTTCGACACTTTGCCACCTTAAACCTGCCGAATTGCTATGTTAGCCTATGGGGACCTCTTAGAACCTATAGCCAGTATTTGGCTAAGTTTTGAGAAGTCGAAGGATTTTTTTGTAAAACCGTATGATCATATAATTAAACCGTACGATCAAAGAATGATTGTACGATCTTAAAAATCCTTCGACTTCGAAAGTCGGACTACCCTATTCGATTGTCGAATTTCAAAGTTTTTTTCACTTCGAAATTCGACCCTTGATAAATCTGCCCCATAATGTTAAAAATGGACCAGAGCTCCGGTTATTTTTCAAACAATTTTAATGAGGCATCACTCGTGTATCCAACGTTGGATAAAATCGTTTGGAAAATAACCGGAGTGCTGGTCCATTTTGAACATTGTACATTTATAATTTGACCTATCACCCACTATAGGACTTTGTAGTATGAGTGCGGTTACTTTCTGACTCTCTCTCTCTCTCTCTCTCTCTCTCTCTCTCTTTCTCTCTCTATCTCTTGAAAACTATACCCTTATAAACTGCCCTTAGTGATGTCATTGGTTATTACCGATCATTACATGATGTAATTTCTGTAGAAAAGTATGCAGCCTTGTGCCTTGTCAGGAACTCCTTGGTGACTTATAATATCTAGTGATAGGTAAATTTATTCGCCAGGCGCAAATTCACGGAATTCCTGTGATTCGCCACCGGCGAATAAATTTGCGAAACCGCAGCGAAAATTCGCCAGTGAAAATTTGCCGGCATCAAAAAAACGGACGCCGGCGTCAACAAATAATTTTAATTTAAGGATTAATAATTTTAATTTAAGGAAAACACATTTATTTGTGTAGCATTTGTTTATTAAAGCAAACAAAAATATTCTGTTCCGATAAGTTGTTCAGCCCTACAAATTAATATTTTTAGGAGTAATATAATATAATATATAATAATAATAGAGATAAATATGTATAATATATACACTCATGCAGCTGGTGAAGACTTAACTGAGGAATTTGGCACACTCAACCACACAATTTTACCAATGAAATTGACTGGGTGCATGTATAAATGTCCCTCTTCTATATATGTGCACACAATGTAAACTGAATAAAGAAATGTGTCCACATTTAAAGCTGGGTAAATAGATAGGCTGTGCAAAATAAAAATGATTCTAATATAGTTAGTTAGCCAAAAATGTAATGTGTAAAGGCTGGAGTGATTTGATGTATAACATGTCAGTCAGAACACTACTTCCTGCTTTTCAGCTCTCTTGGTTTACACTGACTGGTAACCCTGGCTACCAGGCAGTAACCAATCAGAGACTTGAGGGGGGGCCACATGGGTCATATCTGTTGCTTTTGAATTTGAGCTGAATGTTGAGGATCAATTGCAAACTCACTGAATAGAAATGTACCATGTGGCCCCCCTTCAAGTCGCTGACTAACTCAGAGTTATAGAGCTGAAAAGCAGGAAGTTGGATTCTGGCTGTTTTATTAGACATCTGTATCCAGCCTTTATATATTACATATTTGGCTAACTAACTATATTAGAAACATTTCTTATTTTGCACAGCCTACTTACACCATTTTTATTTTCACACTGAACTGTTCCTTTAAGGATTGTGAGTTTTACATATGATGCCAAATACAGTGATTATGTTGAAAGTGTGATTTTCCTTTTAAGTAAATACATCAAAAGTTTTTTTTGTTTTATAAAATAAACTTTACCTAACAGCTCTACATGCAGATGATTTCATTTCACCTTGTGTGAAAAGGCGTAGATGATTGGTCATATTGTTTCTCCCAATTAAACCCCAGGATAATTAGGCCATCCTTATCTATTATGATTGAGTCAAGGGCAACCCTGTAGAGCTCATTATGTGTAGCTTATTATTGTTATTATTACACATTAATCACCTATATAAAGAAAGTGCATGTACTGTATTTTTAATAAAGCAATAGGTACAACACTTGTTCATTGTCTCTCTTCAAAACATAGGTGTAAATGGTCTCATTATATGAGTTGTGAGTCTTCTGATAATGTTATATCTGGCATTGTATCTTCATTATATGCTACATGGATAAACTGAAATATCATGCACACTACACATTCACAACATATTATCCCTATCATCTCTTCTTTGACCCATTGAAGCAAAGGTCCAAATAGTACGTTTAACCTTTACTAACACTTGGCACAGAAGTAAGATATAAGGTGTAGACTCGTTCAATTAAAAAGACAGTTGCTTAGCTACATCTGTCTGCTTTGTTTGGAAATTGTAATTAATGTTATAAACACCCTGATATGAGTGTTAGGAGTGTGGGTTTCTCAGCTGGTTTGTATTTAGAATTTCTCTCTCTCCCCCGCTCTGTATGTGTGTGTGTGTGTGTATATATATATATATATATATATATATATATATATATATATATATATATATATATATATATATATATATATATATATATATAAAAAACAAGGGCAAGTTGTGCTCACCACTATTTTTTAAAACCATTAGGTGGGGGTGCAATGAGGGTGTGACTATATGTATTTTGTGGTCACACCCTCATTGCACCCCCGCCTAATGGTTTTAAAAAATAGTGGTGAGCACAACTTTCCCTTGTTTGTTATAGTTATACAGGAGCAGTGAACAGCTCCATGTTGTAGCTCCCACCCCTCCCAGCTATAGTCAGGTGATCCCACTGGTGTCTAATAAAAGGGCAGCCAAGTTTGGGAGTTTTACTTTGAAAGCAGCTAGTAAGTTGCAGGTAAAACTTAGTCCCTTTGTAAAATGTATAATTAAGCAATTGAATTCTTAATGAATCAGATGAAAATTAAGCGTAGGACTGGCCAGATATGGGATGACTTTGACATAGTTGGCCAGCTTAAATATATTGCAATATATGGACAAACAATCTCTGTGTTGTTTAAAGGGTAAGGCATTTTTTAGTAGCAGTATGCACAAAATGTCTCTGTCTTAAATATATTGATAATGGGTTGAGTGCAGAGGACCTCTTGTAGTTGATATATATATATACATACACTATATATTACACACATATATAGTGCATATATGATTTAATTATTTGTAATCACAAATTATTTCTTCCCCCCTTAAATGAAACATGAAAAGGCACAAGCAAACTCACTTGATTAAAGAGAACATTTTAATTAAGCAATGTCTATTAGCAAAGCTCATATCCTTATGGGTTATTGCGGACAAAGTGGAATTTACTGCTTTCTAGCAGCAATTTACACCAACTACGTTGTAATGCAATTAACTTAAATAAAAGGTTAAGGAATAGATAACTTTTTTCTCATATTTTTAATTGTCATATGGCTGTGAACAACTTTACCAATTATCATTAAACTTTAAAGTAATAAATGAGGATTTAAAGCCAAAGTTTCCCACTATCTGTAAATGTGAATTCTTGTTAATTCGTAAAATCATGACTTAAGCTTCAATGTTGTTTATATTACTTCGCATTTTTATTGTGTATAGTGTATAATTATGATTTATTATGCATCTGAACACTTCTATACTTGGGAATAGTATTATCGTACCATTAAAATCTTCCATAAATGTAGATTTACAGGCAAACTGTGGTTATATTTCTCAGAAAGTTTTAAGGCTCATAGCAATCAGTAAGATGAAGTCTATGTAAAATCAGTAAGGAGCCTATCGTTACTGTGTAATTTGTATTTTGTATAATCAATTATGGCACGAATATAAGGCACCTTAAGCTCTTTAATATGTATGGTCATGTTCCTAAATAACTATAAAGACCAACTGCAAAGTGTCTTGAATGGATCCATATAAAACATATGGGAAGGCTGATTTCTAAAGGGCCCATTTACTGTTTTTTCACAAATAAATCTCTTAAAAAAAATGTTTTCTGCATGAATTGTCCGGAAAAATCAAATTTTTAGAGGTTTTCAAGGTATTTGTGTTTTTTTAGCATATCATTCTGCATTTTCTTTTTTACTTTGCATTTATATTCTTATATTTAAATAAATTCCATGGCATGGTTTTACAGTTTGTGAGTTAAGTCATGGTTTCAAAGACATTTAAAACACTAACATTTTACATTTAATACACCAGACATCATGGAAAAACATCACAATCAAACTTGATTGATTTCCCCCAGATGCAATTATATTCTCAAGTACTAGCATAGTTAACTTGAATTAAGTCAAGTAAAATCAATCCCAGTGAAATTACAAAAAAATTATAAAATGGTTAACAATTTTAAAAATAAAATAGATTACAAGTTGAAAATACACTTCCAACTGATTTCTAAAGAAATGTGTAATGTTTTAGCTGACAAGTAAAGTTTTGCTTTTTTGATAAAATTTGTACAAAATTGAGTTTGCATTTTTTTGTGATTATTTTATTGAATGCTGCAAAAAAAAAAAATTCTCATATTTTAAGTACAGTAATAAATACCTAGGAGCCTAGTTATTAAGCCGCAAATTTCCTGGTTGAGGAAACGGAAAAGTCCAAAATGTAGAGCAAAAACACCAATTTTTTTTAGATTTATTATGCTCCAAAGCTACAAAAAATCTGAATCCAAAACTAATTTTTGCCTTCATGATTTTCAAGGGGTTTGGTCTGAAAAATGTGTGGGTTTCAGGCATCAAATTGAAAAAGATACACAATTCAAGATTTTGATGTGACTTTTCCGGGACAAACAATTACAATTTTTTCTTTTTTTTTTTTGGAAATTAAGCCAACATTGTGGTTGGTAATTAGGTCAAATTTTTCAAATAATGAGAAAAATGTGAGTTTTAATAAATATCCCCCCCCCCAAAAAAAGTTAATATAAAGGTCATATTCCCTTTCACATCCCTTTAAAAATTATTAGTCCTGTATTCCTTTACTTCAGACATATAAAAAAAATATAAAAACTGTCCAGGGCTGAAATAAAATAAATAAATAGAAAACTGGAAATGGGATGATAATGTCCCTTTTAAAATGATACATAAAAAAATATATGTATATATATATACTAAACTCTTTTTTTACTTCAGGGGTTCTCAGGTAAAGTCCTGCACAGTCTCAATCACATGAATCTTTTCATATTTCTAATACCAAGACTGGCTTGTAAAGGGCAGATTTGTGTTACTTGTGTCACACCTCCTGTTGCCTACCTTTCGTCCCAAGCCCCAAGTCAATTATTGCTGCAATAAATCACAAGGTCTGTGTCCCTGTAAGTCAGTTATTACTGTAATAAATCACAGACTTTGTACAGACAATACCAGCATTTTAGTGTATGTCTTACACAGTGATATAAAATATAAAAATGCTGGCATACAAAATATTTTTACAAACATTCAATACATGATCATTAATTGTAAGTGTGAGTCAAAATGTATTGATTCATTTTGCTCATTCTGTGTAACTGCATATATTACACTGTATAATTTCCATGACATGGCCAATGTGGGGCATGTACACAACTGGGGATAATTTAAGTGATACAGTCATACAGCAGGTAGACATGTTGATGGAAGCAATTGCTCATTACTTAGGGAACAGACCTACTGCCAAAGCCAATGATTGAATTTTTGACAGATATATCATAGGAAACAACTTTGTGTGGCTAACATAGGCTGGAGGCAATAATACTGCTTGTGGGGCAGACAAATGTCAAGTGTATACTCTGTGGGACAGATAATATTAGTGGAGGCAGTTTTACACTTCCTGCTGAAAAAACACCCTGCTGGATGCAGTGGTTGCTTTTCGGATTGGTCCACTATCGTAAACAATTATAATTTTTACACAGTTACTCTACTTGTTGTGCAGAGCCATTTCAATGCAGATTTATCAAACATTTCATTTTTGAATTTTCACTTAACTGGAAACCTCAAAAAACTACAATATTTACATATTTATAAAAACCTTGATATTAATAAAAATCAATAAAGAACTCAAATGCATTGAAATTACATTCTACCCATCAGTTTTGCTTATGTTGAAATAATCTCAAAAATCTCAAATTGAAATATAGCTTGTTTTTTACCTAATACAGCTCTGATCGATTTCTTCACAAACTCACCAGCTTTTAGATGCCTAAATAATAAATCATGAATATTCAAGTTATGGAAACACAAATTTAAAAAGGAACACATTTTGCTGCCCAAAAAAAGAAAATCAAATTGCGGTACAAACTCAAACTTGAATGTTGATATATTTGTCACAGTTGGCACCCTAAATTCAGAACCGATGCTAAACACCCTGTTCTCGGCTCTTGCTTCCGCTTAACAGCCGCCTTTCACCTCGAGAGGTGCCCTCGGCTAATCAGATGCAGCCAGGTCTTATTAAGAGAGTCACAAAGCGAAGGGTTCTGAACAAGAATAGGGGCACAACAAAGAAGAAGTTTTTTGGGCAGAAGATCGCAGTACAAGGCGTAGACAGAAAGCAAAGTCAGATCGGGGCAGGCAGAGTACAAGTGGAGTCAAACAGGCAAGGGTCAATCCAGGAGATCAATCAATGGAATACGGAATAGAGGAGTCAGTTACCAGGCAGGGTCAGGATTTCAGAAGTCAGGATCGTCAGAAGCAGGCAGGGGTCACAACAGGTAGTCAAATCACAGAATAACAGAAGCTATATTAGCACAGAAGCACCAGGAACTCGCAAGGAGATTACCTATAATGGGCAGTGAGAACCTGTATAATGGCCCTTTAAATATTTTTTTTTTTTAAAGGTTTTTATTTTCCGTTTTGAAACAAACAACACACTTAACAACAGACAATGTAGGCATTGGTGATAAAAAGTGCAGTTGGTCACGCAGGACCACAACATATCAGTTTAAGGCATCAAGGTACACAATCGGAGCAAAAAGTCTGCCACATGTTAGGTTAAAGTGAGTATTACATGTTACTTCCAAATCTCACAGGATTGGAGCACGCTTATATAAGACTCAATTTGCTGAAAAAGAAACAGTTATATTACATATATGTTCTCCCATATACACGCATTTATTGAGACTCTGGGTCTACTTCGGGACAGAGCTCCAACCAGGGTTCCCAGATTTTCCCAAATTTTTCTGGGCACTGTCTGGCTATGTATGTTAGTTTTATCATCGGGAGCCTGGTATTGATCAGTTTTACCCATTGCTTTATTGTAGGGGGTCGTGGGCTCATCCATGTCATGGCAATTTGCTTTTTGGCGTAAAATAGAAGGGTCTTTAGTAAATACCGCGTTTTATTTAGAGGTGCCAATTCGTCCACCAGTCCCAGTAGGCACACCTCTGGTGTTAGTGCTCCAGGGAGCAGAATTTCATTAGTCAAGTAGGCTATTACCTTGGCCCAGAATCTCTGCACCAGGGGACATGACCAAAGCAAATGAAAGAAATCAGCGTCCAGGTGCTGGCATTTGGGACAGTTCCCATTGGGACTTTTGCCCATGGCTTTGAGCCTGATTGGAGTAATATATGTACAATGTATGATACGGAATTGCACCATCCTATCTTTTGTAGAGATTAGAAAGCTGTATAGTTCCCCTATTGCATCTTCCCACATATCATCATCTAGAGCAGGGATAAGGCCAGTCCACTTGTTTTTTGCTTTGTTAAGTGGATTATGGATGGTGGATATTAGTAGCTTATATAGCCCAGAGACCAGCTTTTGTGGATTCGGGTCCCAAAGTCTGTCTTCATGTGGTTGGGTGTTTGTACAGATTACCAGGCTACCAAATTGGGCCGCAAATGCATGTCTGAGTTGGAAGTATCGGTGCCAAGCTATGTTTGGGTGGTTCAGTTTAGTCGCTAGTTGGGTAAGGGTCGGGAAGGTGCTGTTAACTAAGAGATCCGATAGGTGTCTGACCCCTAATTTTGGCCAGTACGCAAAGTCCGGTAGATGAACTAGGTGCTGTAGATTGGAGTTTCTCCATAGTGGGGTATAGGGGGATGGAAGGCTTGCAGCTTTTGCAAGAACTTTAGTGGCAAGCATCCAGCCCCTTTGTGGGCATCTTAGCGTTGGTGGCAGTTCAGGGGTGTCTTTGGCATTCCTGTAGGGTGCATTTCTAATTGCTTCGAGGGAGCCCGCCAGCGTGGCGTGTAAAGCTGTGAGTGTGTTTTCGGGGTCGGGGTTAAACCAGTTATGTATGAATGCTAATTGACTAGCATAGTAGTACATTTGCAGATGCGGAAGGGCTAATCCCCCCTTTTCCAATGGGGCCTGGAGCGTTAGCCTGTTGACTCTAGGGGGTTTGTTTGCCCAAATAAAGGGGAAGAGAACAGCGTCAATGCGTTTAAAGACCTGCGGGGGTATCCATATTGGGGCATTCTGCAAGAAGTACAGGAATTTGGGTAGGTATACCATTTTGAATAGGTTGACCCTACCCCAGACCGTTAGAGGTAAGCCGGCCCATTGGTTGACAGTGGTTTTGAAACCTTGTATCACTGGTTCAATGTTGTCTGTAACATAGTCTTGCGTGTTTGGCGAGATAGTCACCCCAAGGTATTTAAAGCTGGATACCCACCGCAGTCCCTGAATCGCATTTGTCCTCTGCGCAGCTTCTAGATTAAATAAGATTGACTTCCCTTTATTTATAACCAGACCGCTGTATGTGCCAAACTTGTCAGCTAGGCAGAGCGCCAGCGTGAGTGAGTCATGTGGATCAGCTAGGAGCAGTAAAAGATCATCTGCATATAGTGCAATTTTTTCCTCCAATTTCCCACATTTGAGTCCCCTAATTTCAGGGGTTTGACGGACCATAATGGCATAAGGCTCTATCGCTAAGGCGAAAAGGAGGGGAGAGAGGGGGCAGCCCTGCCTGGTGCCTCGGGTAAGAGGGAAGACTCTGGAGAGAGTGTTGTTGACTCTGACCTGTGCAACTGGGTTTAGGTAGAGGAGTTTAAGCCAAGCTATGAAGGTAGGGCCTACGCCAAACTTCTCCAGGGTTTTCCATAGGTAAGGCCATTCAACTGAGTCGAATGCTTTAGTGGCGTCTAATGCCGCTATGAGTCTGGTACCACTGTTCGTATGGGTGGCCTGCATATGAGTATATAATCTGCGTAAGTTTATAGCCGTACTTTTATTGGGCATGAAGCCTGTTTGGTCTGGGTGGACAATCGAGGTTATAACTTTGTTAAGGCGCTTGGAGAGAATTTTGGCCAGAATTTTGACATCCGTGTTTATAAGTGAAATGGGACGGTAGGATTCGCAGAGGTCCGGGTCCTTCCCCTCCTTTGGTATAAGCACTATCAGTGCGGAGTAGAAGGACTGAGGGAGGGAGCCTGTATTGTGAGCCTCTAAAAGAGTGGTATGAAGTTGCGGGGCAAGTGTTTCACTAAGGAGTCTGTACCAGGCTACCGGGAGCCCGTCAAGGCCTGGGGTCTTCCCTGATGGGAGACTGCCAATGGCGTCTACTACCTCTCCTAGTGTAATTGGGCTGTCTAGATAGGATGATTCTGCTCTGGAAAGGTTAGGAAAGGGGATTCCCTGTAGGAACTGCTCTAGTTCGGTGTCAGAGTATTTGACTCGTGAGGTGTATAAGTTGGCAAAGTGGCATGCGAACATTTCTGCCATATCTGTTGGGTCAGAGGTATATGTGCCTGCGTTCGTTTTGATCCTAGGAATCAGTGTGGATGGTTGGACCGCTTTAGCTAGGTATGCTAAAGTCTTCCCATTTTTATCTCCTTGGTCAAAGGATCTCTGGGCTGCATACAGTAATTTTTTCCTGGTAATAGCCGTTTGTGCTAGTTCTAAGTTTCTTTGGGCAAGTACTAGTGCCTGATGGGTAGCATCCTCCACACTATCACCATATGCACGTTCTGCTTCCCAGACCCTCTCCTCTGCCTCAGCAACAGCCTGTTTAGCCAATTTGCATACCCCAGCAATTGCCGAGATGAGCGTGCCCCTAGCGGCTGCTTTGGACGCTTCCCCAGACCATATTAGAGCTACTGGTTCTGCATTAACACCCCAATATGCAGTGTATTCAGATATACATGCCTCCGTCACCTCTGTGCTGTTGAGCCACAGGGGGGATAGTCTCCAAAGAGAGTGTCCCTGCCTTGGTGTAGTGCAGATCAGCAGATGCAGAGGGGCGTGGTCTGACAAGGCTCTCGGGAGGTAACTGGTGTCTTTCACCCACTGTGTAAAATCTGGAGATGCAATGGCCATATCTAACCGTGACAAGGTATGCTTCCCCACCGTATGACAGGAAAATTGTCGTCCCATGGGGTTTTTAAGCCTCCAGATGTCTAATAGCCCTAGAGCTTCAGTCCATTGTTTTAGTGGGCCAGGTTGGTGTGTTGCAGTGGGGTGCCTATCATGTTGAGGGTCCATTACTGTATTCCAGTCTCCAATGATACAGAGCGGGTTGGGGAGATATAGTGACACCTTGGTAAATACTAGGTCTAGTATCTCCCTACTGAAGGGGGGTGGCATATATAAGTTTACAAGTACCATTTCTTGGTTATTTATCCTGCAGTGGAGAACTATGAATCGCCCATAGTGGTCAGTGGTTAGGTCTAGGAGCTCAAATTGTAGGGTTTTACGGATTAGTACAGAGACTCCTCTGGAGTGAGTGGAATAGTGGGAGTGATAGGCATACCCAACCCACCGTTTTTTAAGTGCCAGCAACTTTTGCCCTACCAGATGCGTCTCCTGCAGTAGTAGTATGTCTGGCTTGTATCTGGCTACATAATCAAATATTAGGGCCCTCTTAAATTTCGAGTTCAGACCTCGAACGTTCCATGACATTAACTTTATGTCCCCCATAATAATTCTGGATAATGACTGACAAACTGGAATCGTATTGGTGCTTGTTTTGTGCTCCTGTCAATTCTTGTTGTGGTAGAGTGCTTTGCATACATATGTCTGTTAAACATCAAACAATAGACAAACAAACAATCCCTTCCCTCCCTGCCCACCCCCAAACCTGGGTGGGCCTATACCCATAACAATTACATGACATGGGGAGTGTTGCTGTGGCGGCCTAAGCAGCGCTCCTTCTTAACCCAGAAACATAGTAATATAACAGTAGTAAGCAACAAATGCAATAATAAATCGTTCAAAAATTTAAATGGGACACCGTATGACACGGCCGCCCATGCACCTGTCGTGTTGACCGGCACAACTCTGATGAGAGTGAGTTCAACATGGAACCTTGTAAGCAATGTGTAGCCCCGTAACCAGGAGTGAGCATTCTGGCACCAGCATTAGTCTCTATGTGTCAAGATGCAATGATTCAATACCCCCAAGTACAAAAGTCTGACAATAAGGGGTCCAGTAAATGTTTATGCGTTTCACTTGAGCATATCTAAGGGCTGGGCCTTGTCAGGCCTGTGCTCCGAAGGTGAGAGCAGGGGTGAGGCCCACAGCCGTTTGCAGGGGTGGTTAGCAAGGGATCGATGTTGGGGGGGGGGCAGCTTGCTGGGCCACGGATGAGTGTGCGAGGGAAACAGTAGCTTACAGGAGGGGTGCATAATAACAGCTACTCACCACTATGACAGTATGTATGACTCAGGTCATACCGATGGGGCACCACTATATGCAGAGAGTCCGGTCTTGAAAGTGTTATTCTTCAGCTTAGTTGCGGGGTGGTGATCTCCCGGGTTTTTTGCGGGTGATCCAATCTTCGGCTTCGGTGGGTGTGCTGAAAATTTGGACTCTGTCTCCTTCCTGTACGCGTAGTTTAGCGGGGTAGATCATACTGTATGGAATCTTAGCATCTCTGAGCCTCTTCTTGACTGCAGTGAAGGTAGCCCTCTGTTTCTGTATGGTCGGTGAATAGTCTGGATACAGTGACACCGTGGTACCATTAAAGGAGAGAGGCCCTTTGATTCTAGCCGCTCGTAGCGCAGCATCGCGATCTCTGTAATTTAGCATGCGGAGAAGAAATGGTCGAGGAGGGGCCCCCGGCGGTAGGGGTCTAGTCGGTACTCTGTGTGCTCTCTCAACCACGAAAATATTGGAGAATGTCTCCACTCCCAGCAAATCTTTGAGCCAGTTCTCTATGAACAATTCAGGGTGTTGACCTTCTGACTTCTCTGGTAGACCTATGATACGCACATTATTCCTGCGTAGTCGGTTTTCTAGGTCGTCAGATTTGTCAAGAGCCGACTTCAGTTGCTGTTTAATCTCCGAGATGTCATTTGGAAGAGGAGTTACAGTGTCCTCCAGTGTGGAGACCCTTGTCTCCAGTGCAGTAGTGCGTTCTCTGATATTTTGGAGGTCATGCCGCAAGAGCGAGAGATCCACTTTTATTTCCTCGAGCTGTGTTGTAGTCGCTGTACGACTCTCCATTATCGCTGCAAGCAGCTCTGACGAGGATGGTTCTCTCGCCTCCTGGTCCATAGGAGGGGAGGCCGGTGATGATGGAGATGAAGTATTATCAGAGTCTTGCAATGGGCCTTGAGATGTTGTTCTTGCAAAGCGCTCAAGCTTCGTTGCTGTGTCCGATTTTTGTTTTTGGGAGTTTTTTCCCATCTTTGTATTCCACTGGACAAAACGATCTACAACCGTATTATTCCGCTTATGAAGACTTGGTTAGTGGAAGAAGAAGGCGTACTTGAGGATTACTGGTGGTGCATGGGTCGACCAATCAGGGTAGCAGGTCAATCTGGCATGATGGAGGGTACAGGTCTACCACTTGAACACCAGACCGTGTTCCATAATCCACTAGTGCACGCAGAGGGGTCTGTGAGCACCATACACTGCGCTCCTATAAGTCCCTGGGCTCAGGTCCAAAGTGACAGTCCAGGAGCAGTGAGTAGACCCACCGGGCCCAGAGGTAGGTATGTCCCGTTACACAGTGGCAGTGCCTGACCCTGGGTTCGTGCTGACTAGAGTCCTTTGGGTCAAAAGGAGACAGGTAGGCAATAGCAGGTGCCACTTAACCTTGCTGGATAGAGGGAGCCACAATGGGTTAGCCGGATACTAGGTGGGGCCTTGGTTGCAGGTGCTGCTGGGCACTTGCAGTGTGGATATTATGTGGCAGTAGGGGGCCCCAGGGGCTTTAATCCACTCACCCCCTGCTGCTGGGCACTTTGTCAGCCGTCCGGGCTCTGGAGTCGGGTTCCGGCGGGGACCGCGCCGCCAGGCACTTGCGCCTGGGGGCCTGGAGTACGCAAGTCCGCGGCTTCTAGCGCCGCTAGGCCGCGTCGCGCCCTCGGGCTCTGTCAGAGCAGGGAAGCCCGGACCTGTCGGAGCGGACGCCGGATCGCCTCCCTGCTTTCAGGATGCCGGCGGTAAGTGCCCCACTAGCGTATGTGGCAGGGTGTAGGGGGTTTTACTACACAGCCCCGGGAGCACCCAGAAAATGCGGCCACGTTGCTGCTCAGTCGGCCACGCCCCCCCTTTAAATATTTTTAAACTTTGCGCCATTGCGGGCTGGCGTCAACACAAAAGAGACGCGCCGCGCGGGCCTTAGTTACCGGCACATACAGAGGAGACAAGACGGCGAGGCGGGCATCCCCGTCACACCACTGGACCACTGGGGAGGTAGGTTGTTACAATATTACACTATAATTATGGGACAGGGATACTACTGAAGGGAATAAAATCCTTTATGGGGAGAGTAGATCATTCTTCAACAATAAGTGCACTGTCTTTGCAACATAGTATTTGTAGTAATTTTTAATTACATTTTTTAAAATAATTTTAAAATATTTAAAAAAATAAAATGGTTTTAAAATTGGTTGCTATGCATTAGCCTTTTATTACACATAGGGGAAAGAGTGGTCTGGCCTTTAGTGATGGGTGAATTTATTCGCCAGATGCAAATTCACGGCAAATTTGTAAATTTTGACTCTGGAGAAGTGTCGATGGCGTCAAAATCTGTGTTTCGCGAATATATTTGCCAATTTCGCAAATTTCGCTGCAAATTCATGAAATTCGTGGAAAAGCAAAAGGGAGAAATTCGCCGCAAAGCAAAAGGGAGAAATTCGCCCATCACTACTGGCCATCACTGACATTATTAATAATAAATTAGCAGAAACTATCATATACCATACACGTCATACCTGAGCTTTTAGAATTAATGTATTAGGACTACACAGTGTTGAAAATACCAAAGTAATCAAAGAGTCATTAATTTAGATCACCTTTTCCTAAATCTTTAGTGAGTGTTCTAATTTAACTTAATAAACTAAGTATAGATTTGAATTAAGCACAGAATAAACTTTAAATAGTAAAAGAGCAGAAAAGGGTGTTAAGGGTAATTGGCATGGATTTTTGCTCGTAACAGACAAACTAAGCAAATTGAGTTTCACAAAATAAATGTCATTATAGAAAAAATGTATCAGTGATACAAAGTACATTGTCACATTACCTTATGCATAAAACTCCAGCAGAAAAAAAAAAAAATTGGGTGACTATATGACTTGAATTTACAGTAATTTGTACTAAATTCATAGATCTCGAAGCGCTAGACATTGCCAAGGAAGGTCTGCAGGGAGAGACTTACATCTAGCATATGCCACAAGATCAATTTTGGAATCAAATGTTCCCATTGACAAATGTCTGCTAGAAAACAAACATTTATAGCTGTAGAAAAATAAAAATACATGTAAAATATCACAAACACAATCTGTCTGCTAGAAAAATAGTGTTAACTGTTTATTTTATACTAAAGTCTGTTGCATCTAAAGTTTTACAGTTCTTAGGAGCAGATTTATCAAGGTATAGATTTTATATTAGTGAGTTCTGATAATAACTATTTAAGAAATCATGAGCAGAAAGGGTGTTTCAGCCACGTTTGTAGAAGAATCCAGGTACAGATCTGTAGATATCGACACACCCAAACTAAATGAGACAAAACAGTGTTGTTGTCTTGTTTGTGTTACAACCCAGAGTTATACACATTTCTATGTCAATCCCTTGTGGTGAAAATTAAATACTACTGTGCCATAGACGGAGTACAGGGACCAGGGCTGGAACTAGGGGTAGGCGGAAGAGGCAAGTGCCTAGGTACCTATGGTTTTGGGCCACCAGCACATACCTCTTTTGTAGCCTATCCCTAGCCCGGGACCTTGTTCCCACTTGTTTTACATAGCCCACTACTTCCCTAGGTAGTGCTTGCAAGTGTGTACTCAAAAGGACGGGGAGCAACAAAGCTGTCTGGGTTGCCTAGGGTGCCCGTTGGCTTGGCCCGGCCCTGCCAGGGACATCCGTACTTGCAAAATTATTATACTGAATTGAAATGCAATCAGTGTTATCATGCCAGCTAAACTTTTTTCCTGGTAACTATGCTAAAATCATAATAAGCCCACAGTAGGATCAGAGCTTACTTGTCCTCTGATTGGTGACATTAGTATGAGGGGTGGAATTCACCTGCCGCATTTCAGGACTACTCCGTCCCATCTTGAAGGTTGTGTTATTAGAATGCCTGATTCCTAGTGAAGAAAAGGTGTGCAACTTGGGGCACAGTAGTATCAGACTCCCTCTATTTATAGAAAGGCCATACTCAGGCTCCACGTTATGTGGCCAATGAATCTATAGATAGTATAAAGATTAGATCACTAAAGCACTATACATACCTGCCTATTGGGGAAATATAAGAATAGCAAGCAGGGGTGAAAAAGATACAATGGTTACTGACTATGCAATCTATTAGAATGTAAAATATGACAGCAGCGAGAAATACAAGAAATGCTTTTCTGGAGATAAATGACACAAAATCCTTAATGGTGCATAAAGGGGACCTCAAAGCTGCTGGCATTCCAGTGTTGAAATTAAATGAAACAATTTGAAATGAATGCATATAAGTGTGACTGTCCTTTGAGAAACAAACTGAGAGCTGACAGCCCTGCTGTTTGCATTGAGATGGCTGCCAAAAACATGAGGTGTTGGGCCTTTCATTGAAACTACCGAGCTGTGTGACATTTTCCATGCAGAAGGCAATTGTCTAACATGGACAGTGGGATTTTCCTAGAACCCTGCATGGAGTTTTAAGCATAACTTAAACCTGAGTGGAGTGACAGCTGTTTCTTTTCTGACCTCTCTTATTCTTCCATACATCTGTACATTTCAGCAGCACGGCACAGACTGTGCTTTGCTTTTAATAGTATTCCTCTATACTTTTATTAGCTCCCAGATACAATAGTCACCGCCAGCTCTGCGTGTTTCACATACTGGTACATACTGGAACCTGAATCCTGCAACAAATCAATTAATTTTTATTTAGAATAATGACGTCAGATAATACATGGCACACATGATGTGTGGACTCCGCTACAGACCTAAGACAATAAATAGAGGAACAAATCATAATAACTAAAATGGGAGCAGATCAATAAAGACTTTTCTGCAAATAACAGCAAATAGATTATCTAGGTAGTTACCTTTTAACAGCTGGGCATTTATGAGGATCTGCATTTGAATAATATGTATCTGTGCTTCTCATATATAGAAAAACCTCATGTGAGGATAGTATACTCCTTCCATATGCAAAGGATATCATCTTTAAAGCAATCTATCTATAGAACGATCATTAATACAGTATGTAATAGTTGTGTCTGAAACATTTGTAATGTAAATGACATTTTAGGTATTTTAGGTATGTAAGTCATCCAAATAGCTTAAATATGTTAAGCTTATATTGCTTAAATGTGTTAGCAATTAAGAAAAAAAGAGATGAAAGCTGTAAAGGTCCATGCAACCAATGGTTCAGGCATTGAATGGTTTCCAATGTTGCTATGTTTTTTCAGCAAAGAATTTGTTAAAAACCTGACCTTGAAACCTGCTTTATTCGCCTTTCCTTGTTGATAACACTGTTGTCTATTCTCCTGCAATTTTTATGATTTTGGATATTGTAAACTTATTGGTGAAAATATTGCTCTAATCTGCATTACAGAGCAGAAGTGATGAAAGTGATCAACATTGCTATACGGCACCTCCCACTAAATGTATAGGAAACACTGCAGTCATCTTTAAATTGTCCTCTTAACTAAACTTAACTTAACTGTGGCATCCAACATTAATAGGCAGACTCAAGTGTTATATGCAT
Source organism: Xenopus laevis (assembly GCF_017654675.1). Taxonomy (NCBI): domain Eukaryota; kingdom Metazoa; phylum Chordata; class Amphibia; order Anura; family Pipidae; genus Xenopus; species Xenopus laevis. The sequence continues at coordinate 69,382,837 of NC_054386.1, forward strand.
TATATATTTTGCATTGAATTTATCAATTGATAGCTCTGGTAGTGCTACAGTGAACTTCATTACATGGAGAATCTAAAGATGTCTTAATTCCCTTTAGGAAATATTTATAGGGATCCTGAGAATTAAACGGTTCCCTTGTGCAAGCCCCCATTTAGTTTAGATATCTATTTAGTCCTTGGTAAGCCCTAGTTAGTTATTTCCCTTTCTTGGGTCAAAGTAATTTGATTGCAGTTCAGAAATTGCCAAGTAGGTGGCAAGAGCTCAGGGATCCTTTCCTGGAATCCCATCTGGTGGAGGTGGGTACAGCATTGGGCTTAGTCAGGTGTCAGGCCTGGCCAAGGAAATTTAGTGGTACAGGGGTTAATTGTAACTGTCACTCTAGGAGTTAAAGTCAGTCATATCAATGAGCATAAGCAGCCAGAGGCTCCAATAAGGAGCTGGGCTAGCACCCTGCTGTGACCAGGGCCGGACTGGGCTGGTGGGATATATATATAAAAAAATAGGCCCTGGCCCTCATGGGTACAGCTGACCAGACCCACCACCTGCCTGCCTCCAGACCTCCCTCCCCCTTTGAGTAGTACCTAGCCTAAAGCTGGCCATAGACGCAAAGATCCGATCATACGAATCGTGGATTCGTACGATTTTCGGACCATGTGTGGAGAGTCCCGACATTTTTCGTCCGTCGGAGATCGGTCGTTTGGTCGATCGGACAGGTTAGAAAATTTCTGTTGCCTGCCGATAATATCTCTGCGTGTATTGCCGATCGTATGATTTTCAGTGGGAGACTGTCACTAGTGTTGTCAGACATAAGTATCGTACGATTGCTGTCAGGGGCAGAACATTGGGTGATCTGTTCTTATTTGATCGGAATGGTAAAGACTTTGATCTGAATGGTTAGTGGAGGGTCGGGAGATGGGAAAGTCCGATCGTACGTTGATTCGTACGATCGGATCTTTGCGTCTATGGCCAGCTTTAGGGGTGCAGTACATTGGCAGCAGTACACTTGCACACTTCTATGGTACACTTATGGGTATGCTACACATTACTTAGGAACTAAGTAATGTGGTTTAGGTTCTAAAGGGCACGCTTGGTGGTCTCCCAACTAAAGGTGCTTTGTAACGCCTATTTCACCACTTTCCAGTTGCTTTATGTTTTGTTATGCTTTACTTATTGGTCAAGTATATTTTCACCTTATACTATGAAAACTACACCCATGAAGCCTTTCACTCACGTGTCTCTTAGTGGAGAATCATAGTTCTCTAAGAAACTTTGGAGTGCCCAACCTGTGGAAATCACAACTGGTTTAGTTTTTACACTGGAATCTAAGCCCATTGCATTCTACAGAGTTTATTTTTTTTTTATCTAACCTGTGTCATTTAGACCTATTTCAACTTGAATGGCTGCCCCCATACTATATCTATACAACAGCTTTTTTAGAACTATAGCACAGTTTCTGAAGCAAACACACCTGGTTTATCACTGCAGGGCAACAATACATTGTATCTGAATTCTTCTAAAACACCTTTTTGGTGTTACTTTTCCTTTTAAGATTTTTGTCTCAAGACAAATTAAGCATTCTCTTTAACAGTGTAAGCATAACCTCACATAAAGATATACACTTGCACACACCACAAACAATGCAATGCAACAGATTAAAAACTGAAGTACAATGCTCACTCTTTTTCTCTCTGAGACTTAGTTTTGCATTAATAGACCTTTCAGAGTGCACACAAATGATAAGAGTTAATTTACTGCGGGAAAACTGATTACTGAAAAACCCCTGTGAATTTCAAAACTGTGCTATGGCAGGATATATACGATTAGTGTGCAATTCCCTTTGTCAAATGTATTTACTTTTAAAATATTGGATAAGTAATCTTGTTAGGCACTGTTCTGCGATTAGTGTTTTGTGATCCTAATAGCATAGGACATGATTATGTCCCTCTCTCTCGCAATCTATATTTCCATGCTGCATGTTTGCTTCTTGGATCGCAACACCATAGTTTATTTCAAAGAGCTGCCTCTGTCTTTCATAGTACACGTACATGCTTTCTGTTACAAGTTCAAGTACGAGAGCATTCAGATTTGCTGGGAAATAAAATTGAACTTTCATTCATTTTCAGGAAGTTCTGATGCTGTTTCCATTCCCAAAGATGTAATAAAAGGAATAATTATCTTTAAGGGAAAAATCAAAATGCCAGTACTTTTGGTTTACATGTTGCTGTCTTGATTCATATGTCAAGTTGCCATCATAAAGGGATTAATGTCAAGTGATTTTGTGGCATAATGGAATTGGAAGGATTAGAAGGAAAAATACTTTGAATTTCGAAGTATTTTTTTAAATTGGCTACTTAGACCTTCGACTACGACTTCGAAACGAACGATTCAAACTAAAAATCGTTCGGCTATTCGACCTTTCGATAGTCGAAGTACTGTCTCTTTAAAAAAAAAACTCGACCACCTACTTCGCCACCTAAAACCTACCGAGCACCAATGTTAGCCTATGGGGAAGGTGCCCATAGGCTTTCTAGGCAATTTGGGGATCGAAGGAAAATTGTTCGATCAATGGATTAAAATCCTTCGAATCGAAGTCGAAGGATTTAACTTTGAGGGTCGAATATCGAGGGTTAATCAAGCCTCGATATTCGACCAATAGTAAATGTGCCCCATAGAGGCCTATTTCTCAAATTTCAAATTTGTGAGGATATTTTTTTTCTACTTTGAATAAACTCATTCAAATGTTTGCTTATTTATGAAAAAATCAGAATGTAAAAAATTCATTTGAATACAATAGTGAAAAAAATGCCTTACATTTTGTCTATGACAACTCCTATTGACTTCTACTTGAACTCACCAGCTTTTAGATGCTGATTTTTTACATTTCAGTGTTTTGTTTTTGAAAATATAATTCTAATTCATGAGTTTTTCTGCAAAAAAATTTGAATCACACCAAAAAAATTCAAATTCGAACCTTGATAAATTACCCTCTGAGTTTTATAAAAATTTGTCAGTTCTTAAAACACACTGCCTTTTTTTTGGGTGCTTGGATATTAAACTGCAACAGTCACGGTTTGTTTAATGGAATCATTATCAAACTGCTTTCATATTTTAGAAATCAGTCCCTGAAGTCAGTACTTCCAGTGTGTTTTTGTGGTTATATTCAAGCACCCCAAGACATTGGGACACTGTCAGCTGCAGGTTGAACAATGAAAGCAATCATCTGATTTGTTGCTATGTGTTACTGGCCAGGTGCCATTTTTTTATAACTGTTATAAAGTTTTTGTGTTTGTATCTCAAGGATAGGGATGGGCAAAGCTGTCACGAAAAAAATTTACAGAGAAATTTGCGAAACACCAACATTTTTTCTAAATGTATTGAATTCAATGGGCGTCAATTTTGAAAACCCACGCCAATTTTTACATGCGCGCCTATTTTGCCCAAATGCATTAAAGTCAATGGGCGTCCGAATAATTTTGAAGTGCAACCATTTTTATGTGCGCGACTATTCTGATATGCACCAAAATGTTCTTGATGCCTGAAATTCACGCCTGCCAAATTTATTCACCAATCACTACTCAGGGATAGTCATTTGGCTGGTTCTCACTGTAATAGCTTTTTATAAAAGCGTTACAACCCTAACATTCAAGACTGAGGCAATTTTATTTAGTGAGCACACAGCAGAAGCGGGTTCCTATCAATTAAGTGAAGATCTAGACAGTGCAGAGAAGAAATATATGTATATGTATTCCAGCACAATATTTAAATGTACTGGAAATGCAAAGGGTCTTAACAAAAGGCCAGAATCCATACGTGCTTTACATGTTGCTGAGCCACAGGTTGCAGATCCCTGTTCTAGTAAATGACAAGAATAAAAATATGAAAGAATTCTTTACTGGAGATGAATAGAATTGTCTCCCTTAATCTTTCAAAAGTTGTATCAGGCATGCTATAGTGAAAAAAAAAAAATCTCCCTGCAACAAGACCTGCAGTTTGACAAGAGCACACTGCTTTGTGAAGGAAAAGGTTTCAAGACACCTGACAGCTGTGATTAAATCCTTTTTTGTGAGTTACTGTAACATTCTTGAAAAATGGTAAGTACATGTTACTGCAAAAATGGGAGAAAATTATTAGCCCTAGTGTGTAGGTATTCTTTTTTCAAAAGGTCTGTTTTTTTTAAAGATTACACAAAAAAACTGCTATATCCTACCTCAATGCTTTATAAAAGAAAAACCGACCAGAGCTTTATGTCTAATAAAATAATATTCATTGTAGCCTATACACACTTATTTAATATCCTTGCATAATTACATATCATACATTTTCTAAGTCACTGTAAAACATAGTTTGATATCTGAACTGTTTCTTTTCTCTTTTAGGGGCAGATTTATCAAGGGTCAAATTTCGAAGTAAGAATACTTCGAAATTCAACTGTCGAATTAAAATACTTCGACTTCGAATATCAAAGTTGAAGGATGTTTACCGAATTTGGCAATTGAACGATCGAAGTAAAATCGTTCGATCGTACGATTAAATCGTTCGAATCGAACAATTCAAACGATTTTCCTTCAACCTCTAAAGTCTTAGAAAACTGCTCCAGAAGGTCCCCATAGGCTAACATAGCACTTCGGCAGGTTTAATTTGGCGAAGTATTGTAGAAGTTTTTTTAAAGAGACAGTACGATTTTGACTTTGAATCGAATTCAAAGTAAATTCGAAGTCGTAGTATCCTATTCGATACATGTTTGTGTATAACTAGCAATAAAAGAAGAGGTGCTGGCATTAATTAGCATTAATGTGCCCTATTTATAATACTGGTTTCCTGGATAAAATTACTGCCACAAATCTGTAAACAAAGACTAAAACAGCAACAATTTCAGGGAAAGGGAATCACTTTTATATAGCGCATTTATCCCATGGGGCTAAAAGCACAAACAGCAAGCAAGGCAGCCATTATAGACACACAAAGTAGCCGGACACCAGGAGATTAAGTGACTTGCCCAGGGACAAAAGGCCAAAAAATTGAACTAGGGTTTCTAGCATGAGAACCCACATCAAAGTTTGATCATTTAACTTCTAGGCCAGCTCCATAGTATTACTGAAGTTTTTGGCTGGTCAATGCATGTGCTTCTATCATATGTCTAAACCTTCTACACCTCACCATCCAGAATAATTGAGCAACTATTCCTCTGCAATTTGATAAACCAATAGAGAAGGGGAGGCCAGTCTGATAAATTTAAGATTACTGTTATCATAATTGTCAATAAATCAGACTGGGTAATATGAAGGAATTTTTCTAGTTTTCATGGACACTTGTGTAATGCAAGTAGTGGATGTAATCAGATGCTTTTGGGCAAATCCATTGGGTAAATTAACCTTTATACAGAGGGAGAGTAATACTGGAGACAATCTTTATTTTATATTGAAGAAGCAATCATTTTATGCCAGATGTATGCCTCCTTTTCACAGGTTGTTGCATACTCTATAGCAGATTTTTTTAATGATTGCAACAAGATGTTTTTTCTTTAACAGCATAAAAATATAGCACAAATAAAAAACGATATCATAAATATAACAACTCTTCCCAGAATTCCAGGATAATTGTGGGTGTGTGGAATTTTGTAGCCACCACAATTGTACTTGATGCATCAAAATTAGGTGCAATTTGTGGCTAAGATTTTCAGAAAAATAAACTGTGCTACTTCTGGTGCACAGCCAAGCATGGCATTAGCATGTGATTCACTCATCATCTGTACTGATGAAAACCTAATATAGGAACACTGGAATGTATTAAAGAACTTTCATTTGAAGCAACATAGGTGGTTATTCTCATTGAGGACAGTGAGGTTGTGTAATGCACTGCCGGGTGATGTTGTGATGGCTGATTCAGTTAATGCCTTTAAGAATGGCTTGGATGATTTCTTGGACAGACGTAATATAAAAGACTATTGTGATACTAAACTCTATAGTTAGTATAGATATGGGCATCTATAATTTATGTGAAAGTATGGAGGGTTGTGTGTATGGCTGCTGGGTTTTCATTTGGAGGGGTTGATCTTGATGGACTTTGTCTTTTTTCAACCCGATTTAACTATGTAACTATGAAGTCCAGAGTTCTAGCACCAATCATCTAACTTGGGCATTACTTATCAAAGCACTCCCTGCTACAGATCCTTGATGGAGCACAAAGCTGTTGTTTATCTCTTTCCTCACTATCTTACTCTCCTAGAGAGTACTATAACAGATTAGTGATGGACAAATTTCTACCGTTTCGCTTCGCTGAAAAATTCCCGAATTTCCCACGAAATTTGCAAAACAGCGAAAAATTCACAAAAAATCTTGAAATCAGAAAGTTCACAATAAAAATTGTTAAAATTCTAAAGTTTTCACGAAAAAATCATGAAATTCGAATGGTTTCACAAAAAAAACGTGAAATTTGAAGGTTTTCACAGAAAAATCGTGAAAATCTGACATTTTCACGAAAAAACATGAAAACCGGAAATTGACACCGGCAAATATTTACCAGAGAATTTCCATGGGAGATTCACAAATTTATTTGCCGAAGGCAAAAGGCAGAAATTTGCCGCAAATTCATGCCAGGCGAATTTATTTGCCCATCACTATAACAGATCTAATACTGTCTCTAGCTGGCCTCATTCACAGGGTTCCTGCTCCCCGACTTAACACTAGAGGTACTGGTCCCTCTAGGGCAAAAGGGCTTTACTGGGCCTTGGTGTACCCAGGCTTAGTGGGAACATCAAGACGGTTAGGACACCAGGATCCAACCCTTTCCAAGCACTATATTAAAGAGTGACAGGAAGTGGTCATAACACCTCTTTGCCAATAACTGGGATAGGTAAATAGCAATATGCAAGCTAAGGCTTGCAGCCTTTGCGCTACTGCAGAGCTTCAGCTTATAAAAGCCTGTATTATTAACAATAGCCAGGCTACACTTCTCCCACACAATTGTGAAAAGGCACACTTACACATTAGGCAAATAAAGCAAAATACCAATTGATGACAACTTTCATGCCTTAATGTACATCTAGCACAAAGAGGGCAGAGTAATTTGTTTCATGTCTGTTACCAAAGGGTAAAAGCTGCAGTGCAGACACCAGAGAACAGGAAAATGGACACAGGGATAGCATCCTATTTCACATGCCGGGCATGATGCACCATACTGGACAAACACTAATTATGTTTGCATCTTGTCTTTTCTCTTCAGCAGCACAGATGTGCTAGAGCTGAAATCTCTCAATGTTTATGACCTTCACAGGACTCACAACATTCAAATTTTGCTTTTGGCATTTTTATTTTTCATTGTTGAGAATCATTTAAAAAAAAAAAAAAAAAAAAAAAAAATATGACCCTGTTAGTGCCCATCTGAACACCAAACAGCACAGACTTAGCTTTATGAATATTTCCGATAAATTTGAAGGATCTGCTAATCCTTACACAAGAGACAGACTTCTACTCTTTTCTGTATTTGATGATGTAAGTAATTATTCTGTCTTAAAAGCCCATTCTCTCGCTCTCTCTCTGCATTACATTTTGTTACTGATTGGTAAAAGAATAACGCAAGTAATAATGAAATGTAAAATTATGTATTAATGCATTTAGAGAAGTAACTCTTGAAGCACTTGTAAGTCATGCATTTGAAACTGTGATGTTATCATTTTGTTGAGTTAACTCTTTAAACATGAGCAAAGCAATATAGTATTGGAATGAAGCATAAAATAGAAAATAGTTGAAATGTGCATGCCAAATGCACAAGTTTTGCCATAAAAATACCCCACTTGCCTGTGGGTGCTTATGATAATAATGCAGAGTTTTTTCTATGGATATGGCAGTACTACCACACTATTTCTAAATGTTATACGTAAATAAAGGGAAAATAACCAAATGCTTCAGGGAGAAAGATATTGATATGGTTGTCATCGTCTGCGTAAAGCTTATGAAATCCATATGAGGCAGGCTAAGAATTAATCAGGGTGCATTGTGCATTGGGTTCCATGCAACGATAAGTTGATCCTCCTGCCTGATTAGTAAGCAGCCCTGCAGCATTTGGATGTAATGAATGTCAGACTGAAAAGGGATGAGGTGACAGTCTTAACTGAAATTCATGTCAATAGGCTTCAGTGGGATTTTGCTAAGCATTCTAACATGTCCAGGCAATGTATTGTTTACATCAAGGTAAAATCTAATCTGCAGGCACTGATTGTATGAGAACATGAAATCATGTCTATGTGAACTAGGCATGAGTCATGTCTGGCTAGTTAAAGGTGTATGTAAAGGATACAATCCATTTCTGATGTAATTGAAAAAATGGACATTGTGTTATTCAAATAAAAAGAACACAATGCATGCTGTGATACCCAATCTATTTGATACTGGTAAATCTCAGACAAGAGGAAAGCTGAACTAATGTTTCTAAATAGGTGTTGCCATGTTATATACAATGATTAATATTTTCAATTGTTTTCATAGTTTGCTTGTCAGAATCATATTAAATGTTAATTGACTGCATTATCCAGTTAATTGAGGGCTATTTATTGCAAAATTAGCTCTATGTAGATGCTGAAATGTACAGTTTAGATGTGGCTATTGTTACCTTTTGCGTATATACGTCACTTTTACTATAATAATTGTATCATCAGTATACAATGTATTGCTTACCTGTTGGCTCGAAAACATTTTAGTCAGGAAATGTAATAAAAAGCACAAAATTTGAAACTCTAATCACCTGTCACAGCCAATCAGCAGGTAATTTAAATACACATATCTTACTGGTTGTTAAAGTTTCCCATACCTGGGCAAACTTTGTGCCTGTGTGTATTAAATTATATTATAAAAAAAGAACAGTAGGTGTGGGGGGTGCTCAGTTATAGCAATAAAAGCAGACTATACGCACCAACAAATCTATTCTGAGGCTAAGTGGGAATCACCCATATTTGGTGCCACTATTGACCATATTTCCTATATAATGCCTGTAATTAGGAATGCACCGAATCTGCTATTTGGGATTCAATCCTTGATGAAAGATTAGGCCGAATACCGAACCGAATCCGAATCCTAATTTGCATTGCATATGCAAATTAGGGACAGGAAAGAAAAAAGTGGAAAAAACTCTTCTTTTGTGATGAAAAGTTATTTCCCTAACTGTCCGTAATTTACATATGCAAATTAGAATTCAGATTCGGTTCGGCCAGGAACAAGGATTCGGCTGAATCCGAATCCTGCTGAAAAAGGCCGAATCCTGGCCGAATCCCTACCTGTAATATCCCTTTCCAGTCATAATATTTTATTATTGACCGAGTTGAACACTGCAGCTTTCAGCCACATTGTTCTCCTATCAAAATATTATATTCTTGCAGCTGTGCAGTAGATAATTATGGAAATCCTCCCAGACCTGAGCACTGTCAATAAGGCTGAACGCTATAGCCAGAGAGACCTTAATAAAAAATGTTGATCACACTTATTTGAAAAGATAATAAGTGTTTATTGAAAAGATGGCTAAAACTTACTCCCCATGTAATCATTTTATAGCCCATTAAGGAGTTTCTCTCAGTACCGAAGCATGGAGTGGCACAAGCATATTGTCACGGCCGGCACCCGATACCAGAACAAATACCAAGCACCCCGGTCTCGGCTTTACCAGTAGTGTGACCACCGTTGGGGTTCGGGAGGAGCCCTCAGCTTACTTGGGTGCCACCTGGACTTAACGAGGGGTGCAAGGAGAGATGTTCTGGCTGGCGAAGGGGCACGGCTATTAGCAGAGTCTTTAGGCCGAAGGTCACGGTACAAAGGTCAAGGCAAGTGGATGGTCAGACAGGCTGGGTCGAGGCAGGCAGATAACAGAATCTTCAGGCAGGCAAGGGTCAAAACCGGGTATCAATCAGGCAGAAGGGATCAGGCAAAGAGTGGTCAAAGTTCAGGCTGGGTCAATATTCATAATTCAGAGTAGTCAGTATACAGGCAGGGTCAAACACGGATAACAAACAAGATCAAGGTTTCAGGAACAGAAAGCACAAGGCTAAGAAGCACCAGGATACAATCCTATCACAGGCAATGTCTGTACACTAAATTGCCCTTAAATAGGATTCAAATTTTGCGCCAAAAACGCGCTGGCGCAAGCACGCCAGCACGCCAGCGTGCCTGCACCTTTAAGAGGCTTGCGCGCCCTAACCAATATGGCGCCGGCGTTTTAGGGACCATTCGGCGGGTGTCCCCACATCCTTACACATATTTAATGGCACAGCATAACAAGAACAGACTATATTTTTATTATTTTATAAATAAATCAATTTAGAAATTATTTTTATAAAACAATCATAGTAGATTGATATGTTGATATGTTGTTGTTGTTCATCCTCTCTACTTTATCAGGGAGGTCTCATTATTAAAATGCCTACAGTAGTTTGGTTAAATATTGCAGTGACACATTTATTAAATAATTAATGTTAGATTAAATAAATAGTAATGGGATCTGAAGGGAGATATCCATCTTCTATACAGTGTTATGGATGGGATAATCATTCCTAGAGCTTTGGTGTAAGGTATACTCTGTGAAGAACATATGTGTGGGTGGATTACGCATTAAGTCTCTTTCCAAACATGATAATCACTTCCATGATCAAAAGTCAATGCATTTTCAGATTATAATATGCAGATGCATTACTGTATATGCTACTAGAATCATATCCATTCTAAAACATGCTCCTAGATATTATGGTGCAGACCTTTATAAGTAATATGCAAATATAACAGGGGTTTAAAAGAGGTTTCTAAAATGCTCCCAGAGACATTAATATTATATATAAAGAGCTTTTAGGAAATTAAAAGAAAGCAAAAACATTTAAGCAATATATAAATTGCAAAGGTGATTATTTTTGGCTTTATCGTTCTTACTTGAGTGTGTTTGCCATTTCAAACTATTTGGATGTCAGCAAATTCAGTCTTCATAGTCCTAACACTATTAGAAATCTTGGGAGTTTCTTTTTATCACTGTGCTTGTGCCAGAAAGTTAGTTGACCTCTAGCGAGGCCACATTTATTTGAAATACTTTTAAGTGTGATTTCCTCATGTACAGGTACAACTACAGTAGTGCTTACAACATAGAAGATATAGCTGAATTATATTTTTGTCCATGTAAAAACTATATGTTCATGTAAAAAGTATATAAAAAAATATTAGGGCAGCAGGAAGCACTGGCAACAGTGATTAACATCGGCAATAGTGCCCTGGTTGTAATCGAACCCCCAGACACTAGCATTGTTCCTGGGTTCAATACCATCCAGAGTATTATTTCCAAACAGTTCTTGACGTATCTATATTCATTTCTACTCACGTACAGGCAGTATAAGGCTAAGGTTAGGGCCACACAGGGGCCGAAATCAGCTGGCTTCCTCTTTTTTCGCATTCATACGTGTTGAGTCGGCTTTGACGGGAACAGACTCTGTGGATTTCGGCGGAGAACTGAGAGTCTCTGCATTTTGAACAGAAATCCACTGAACTTTATTCACACACAGTATGAATGAGTCAAATAAAAGAGGCTACTGCCTGCAGTAGGTCTGAAATCAGCTAGCCTAATGGAGTTGATCCACTCCTTGCTGTAAGAGCACTGAAATGCACTTAAATTACACTGTAACAAAAAATGAAATTTTGAGAAAGGTTTGATTTTTTATCCCCTCAGAATAATTTACTTTACTTTGTGGTTTCCCAATAACTAGTATTGAATTGATGGTTTAGCTATATTTGCTGAGTGCTACTGTGAAGAAGCCTGTTGATGTTTCCCAGGAAATAGTGGCAAGGGTTATGGAAGACTGCAAGCCTGCAGTGGGCTGCTTTTGGCAGTATTAATGCACTTATATTTTCTTTATTTTGACTGTTCTCTGTTGTCCATGCTAGGCTAGAGCAGATTTTTATTTTACACTTTATGCAAAGTCTTATTAAAATGATGTATCTTTGATAAAGGTGGTCAGATAAAAATATATATTCTCACAAAATGTGTGCAGTTTCTTCAAATGTTGCATTAGAGGACAATCAAATCCCTGAGCTAATGTGAAAACCTTCTCCCAAGATAAATGTAATTTATTTTTGTAGCACTGTAATTTCAATGCAATGATCAGAAAATAGTAACTTGCATGAGCAACCATCCTTACATCACACAATGGCTAATGAAACAATTCTTATGACCAAGCATAAGTCAAACAGCAACTCCTGACTAATCCGGGTTTCTGCTGCAAGAAGTGATCTGATCTGTTGGATATTAGATTGTTTTTAGTTTGTCCACCAAAAGCACAAATGTCATTCCTTTGAAGCAAACATGCAAGACTTTGTGACAATGAAGTGCATTTCTTTGGAACTCTCCAGGCACTTTTTGTTAGAAACATACATACTAAAGGAACACATCAAATAAAAATAGAACAACAAAAAAGTGAAACAACAAGGGAACTGTTTGGCAAAAGAATGATTGACTTTTCTATACATCTTACCTATTGTATCATGAGTAACATTTTAAGATCATTTGCCATCGGCACTGGTACAAGACACTAAGGGCGCACAACTTCCCCTTAGGAACCATGCACAGTGAACCTGCACCTGGTGCAATAGTCAAGCACAAGCCAAATATTTCTTAACTATATCCTGCATCTTGTGATGCTTGCTGCTTCTTAGTCTGCATATTGGAATTACACACAAGCTAAGGGGCATTTAACATTGACATTGCTGAAATTATAGTGATGCCAACCTTAAAGGATTTTATTCAAGCTCGCTAATTATACTGCAAGACTTGACACTGCGACATGCAAATTGTTGACAGAAATATACACACAAGAGGATGCACTTGTTCATGGCAGTACTGCCACCAGTGCACCCATTCTCATATAGAGTACCATGGAATAGAATTTACATCAATACATGGGATAATTTCTGCTGTCTCACATACATCTCTTATTCTTCCAGCATCCCTAAATAACTTGAGAGCTATAGTAGAACAGTAGATTTCTATATCAAATATTTTTCCCCTCTCTGTTTTGTTCTTACCTCCTCTAACAAAGAGTGGCATATTAACATACCTCCCATCATTTCAATTGTAGTCCACCCTTGTTGTGATCAATGACAATCCAGAACAATTTGGAAACCTTTAGGAGTTATGAATTCAACAATGGGTGAACATACAGTTTGACCAGAGGAACAAATGTACATTATATTACACTTACCGTCGGTTGAATCCATGTTTCCATGTTGGATTCTTTTTGAGGACTTTGAGGCTTTGCTGCTTCCTTAGCAATCTAGAAAAAAGTGACATAAAACAATTATACATTTATAATCTGGATAGTGTGGGGTATTTTAGTTTTATTAATCCTCCAGAAATAATAATAATTTTAGGAAAAGTAATGAGATTTCACATTCACAGATCTGTTTAAGATTAAGGGGGTTATTTAATAAAATCCAAATTTTTCTATTTATATTATTAAAACCACTTCGACCAAACCCCCATCCACATTTTTACCTTATTTATCAATAAATTAACTCAAAAAAATCTGGTGCAGGAAAAGACTCAATAAAATTGTGAAAAAATCGGAATTGTATGATTTTTTTGCATTCGATGCCTGAAAACCCAAAAACCACAAATAATTTGGATTATCACCCGAAACCCAGTGCAGATCATGATATGTTCCTATTGTAAAAGGAATATCTGACATGTATTTTTTACATGATCTCAGTAGGTTTGAGTTTTTTTTATTCAGACTTTTAGCAGCCTCAGGGTTTCTTGAATCTTAATATAAGACTCAGGTGGTATCACAAAAAATGTCTCCACTGTTTAAAAGAATCAATCAATCACAACAATGTTTACAAAGACAGTCCAGCATATACAACAGTAACATACATACCAACCAACGGTGTGCACACGGCAAAAGGAAAGCAACAAGGAGCGGACACACTTGCCAAAAATGAGAATAACCCCAATGTTTTGAGAGTGCAAACCTGATATATGATATTGTGAGTGACTGGTTACTCTATGTAGGGATAACTTTGGGTTTTCTGCACCTCTAAATATATATATTGCTAAAAAAGAAGTTTCTTACTAGTGTGCCCTCCATTTATCTAAAATTTTTTATTAAATCTTGTATCATTTATGTTTTCTTTTCTATGAAAAAATTGTGTTTTCCCCTTTAAAACTCCTACCAGAAAAATTCGGCTTTAGTAAATAACCCCCAATAAATTTGTTTTGTTTTTCAACTTGTATATGTCTAGTGGAGGGCTAAAGATATTGGGTTGAAAGTGGGTCAGTACATTGCTTCTAAATGTGTTTTGCATGTCCAAGGCATACACCAGCTACACAACAATGTTCCTTGGACTAAGAATACAGCGTATAACAATTGCCTTCTTCGTGTGTGTGACAAACCTTCCCCTGCCACTCCTTATTAATACAGTGCTGGCTAACAGAGTCAGAGCTGCATTAGTGAAGGGGGCTGCAGGTCTCTGTGCTCTTAAAAGGAGCCCTATAAGAGCTTGTTTGTTAACCCAAATTCATCAGTAATTTTGATCAAATTTGGCATTTTTCCCTGACAATGCAGCACTTTCCCCCAGATTTCCAGCATTATTGCTGTCACAAAGGGGCGATGCCTGTAGACAAGCCCTTACGTTTTTTGATATTGTTGCCACTGTGAAAACAGTGTGCGGGAGCCAGCACACCTGTAAAGAAGCATATGAGGCATTGTGGAATTTTTGCTATATTTTCAGAATATAAAACTTTTAACAATAATGCAAATATGTATCATATTGTAAAGCTACTTGCATGTAAAAAAAGGAAAAAATGCATACACATTTTATTTTGGAAGATTTCTAACTTGTATTCCTATTGATTTTTACATTTGTTGTTCCTTTAGTAGAAACACATAGGCCTAAATATCCCACCACCTGTCGAAAGCACCATGTATACACCATGTATACAATGTGACATGAAATTCCTTAGAACCAATAAAACAAATTTGTCAGAAAACACCTTAACAAACCTTGTGTTGCTTTGTGTATCAATCACCTACCGAAGGCTCCTTGACTCACTATCTCTTAAAAGCCCTTGATCTTTTCTTTTCTAAGAAGCACTTATGGTACATACAAAGCACCTGTCTTTGCTGAAACACTTTTCATAGGAACCACTTGACCCACTCGTCTTAAATCAGCACATTTTGTTTTTAACTTAACATCTTATTTTTTTTTTTAATTGATGTTAACATCTCTGATGTGCAATAAGGATGCTTATATTAGCAGTTTCATACCGTACACCCAACTTTATTGGACCACCTTTATCTGCACAAATGGACTGGAGGATTTGTTGAGCTGGGTATCTGGTTAGGGACCATATTAGCTATCAATACAATTCAAACAACTGATTTTCAGTTAAAAAAAAAATTGATCTGGAACAGTGTTTATTTTGCAAAGCCCTATCTTTATTCTTTATTCCATGTTTCTCTTCTGCTTCCTGCACTGGCTTTATTTTCCCAAACCATCTGCCCTTTCCTCATGCTCATCTGTCATTTTAAAATTTTCTCCTTACACATTTTATTTCTTATCTTCCTCTTCTGTTCTGTTAGGCAGGGGTTCTGGGCTGGGGGCCAATTATGGCCCGTTTACAAATTTACACCGGCCTCCACCATGAAATTAATAATAATGTGTCCACCCTGCACAGTGCAATCAGGAATCACGTAGCAGTAATATTTGGGCACATTAGTGAAATGATCTGCCACTTGGTCTATACTGCTGCCTGTGTGCTGAAGGTGTCAGCAATAGACACGTACTGGAACATAGTGACGCGCAGCTCTCGCATACTTCTTTAGGGCTGAAGGTGCAATAGACGTACTGACGTTCCAGTACAGTAAACTATAGACGTATTCATGGGTGATGCATCACTATGTGCCAGTACGTGTCTATTGCTAACACCTTCAGCACACAGGCAGCAGTATAGACCATCATTTCACTAATCAAATGCCCAAATGTTTAAATGAGGCACGGAGAATAAGACTTCGCTTCTCCACTTCCTAAACACCGTGTACGCGTCCACCTTCAGGAATGAAGGTGGTGGTCGGCCCCCACACATTTTCACCTCGTCAAATCTGACACTCGTTGCAAAAAGTTTGGACACCCCTGATTTATAGTATAAAAATATAGATCCTATTTATGAATAGCTTGTTTTCTCCCAATACCTACATTAATGCTATGGGCTATGAATGAGCGCATTTTTTCTCCTGATAGGGGCAAAATTCAAGATTTTGTCATTTTGCCATATGTTTTGCCAAAAACAAAAAAAGTTAATTTTTTAGCATGTTTAAAACATGAGAAAAAACAGCAATAGCAGTATTATAGTTTAATCATGTATTTTTCCCCAGAAAACATTATTTAAAATAAAATCACATGTATAGAATGTGAACTAATTGGGCAAATGAATGAATCTGAGAATCTTTTTTCCGAAACAAAAGTATATTGGGAAAAGTTGCTGGGAGTAACAGGAGCACTAAGCATTTTTAATTAACAAATCTGAAAAGTAGAAAAACATCTGCATAATATCAAATGAGGTAGACAAAGAAAGCCTTATAATTTAATTTCCCCTAGAAGTCTCTGCTTATTGCTGTATCACTGACATTTTTACGATATGTTCATATGCCATAAAGCATCTCTATGGCTGCTTAGTCATCTCTTTTTAGATTAGTGGTGGTACAGGGATTCAGCATAATTATCCCTGCTGGTTTTTGGGGACTGATGTAAGTGTTTGAACACTCATTAATAAGTAATGCATTTATTATAACTACACATATTCATGGAACAAGTTATTCCAATCATGTCATTGTGTTTACACTTTTCTTTAAAGTATTTTCAATATTAAACATATTAAACAACAGGTTGCTGTTACAGTGTAGATGCATATATACCAGAGTATATAACTGTTGGTTTCCTTTAAAAGTACATATGTATTCTTTACAGGTGGGAACATTAATTCAGGAAAAAAATCAAAAGAAACAAATAAATCATTTGTCATGTATAAAACTTACAACATGAATCAGTGAAAAAAGTATTTAATCATTTTAAAACTATGGCCCACATACAGATTTTCATCAATAGATTTGACATTATTAAGAAAAAAGAGGATAACAATTAGCACTGCGAAATATAATATTATAAGTACATTCGTTCTTGAATGTGGGCGTTAATTAAGATAAAGTGCAATTGTCAACATATAAAGCTGAAGACAACCAAAGAATTATTGTAACATTCAATTGTTGCAGTAGAGTATATGCATAGGATGTTTCTATTAATGAGTAACTTAAGGAGTTTCTAATTATAGGAAATGAAAGAAGAGGGGGTTAGAGATCAATTACAGACAATCAATTTTAGAAATGACACATTTTGTACAATAATAGCTCTTAATATAAAATGTCACCCTCAAAACGTCGTCATATAACTGTGGTTTTCACTAAACAAAGATACCACTCTATGTAGTGGTTGACAAGTAATTACTACATGTTTTACAGTATATAAGTAGAATAAGATGTTATTTCATTGCTGATAAGACAATGACAAAAAGGTTCATTAACCCATGCAATACTTATGTTATACAAAGTCTTGCTGCTTTAGAGCTAGTCTTCACCTTTAATGCTCTATGCTGCACAAAGCTAAAGTAAATGTCTATCTTCTTAGATTGAGAAGTCAAGCAATTCAATTCTCTATTGTTTAGCACCAATAAAGCTACAAAGGATTGTTAAATATTATGACCCGGAAAATAATGATACAGCAGAGACCTCCCTTCACAAACAATCTGATTTGTAAATGTGTGGGTCATTTCTGTCTTAAAAGAGGGGCATTTAGTCATTTAGTTTCTAAAATCTAAGGAGATCCGAAACAATAATGTGTTCATATTATATTTTCTTTGGTTATCACAGATCATCTATTCCCTTAGCATGCATTAATGAGCTGACAAACACTTTATCAGTTATAATAGCTAGACCAAATACAAGGAACGAGTAATTTTATTTAATGTGGAATATAATTGGACCAATCAACATCTACCAGAACTTATACTAAAGGTATATATACAATAGAGCATTATGGTGTTCTTAATGAGCTTTTTTTAGTGTCCTGAACATCATTGTCTTGTGCCAATATATATGGGAAGCATAGCCTTGCCAGTGTAATATTTCTGCATACCAACTACTGACACCAGTAAATTAAACCTTACCAAAAAGGTGAACCAACAAGACAGACACTTCTCAAAGTTGTTCTTGTCCTTTAACCATGAAATGACGTCCTTAGAAATTATTTAAAATAACCATAAAATGGAATGCACCTCATTTATTTGACTGTTAAAAACAAAACGACTGTACAAATCCAGCAGTTGGTTTTCTTTCACAAATCTAAACTTTGCTTTAGTGCATTCAAGATGGTTTAGTTATGTATGGTCATACAACAGTGGAAATGTTGGATTATAAATATTGCATTGAAAGTGAAGGTTTATTTCTAATCATTATTACAAATAAATTATGCAGAAATAAATAAATACAACATAATTGTTTACCTGTATAAAACAGCATGTTATGTTACATTTAGATTACATTATGAATATTCTTTGTGTGTTAAAGATTATGTCTGCAGTGCTTTGTTTTCCAAACAGAAAATTTAGCCTTCCTAAAACATTTTCTACATATTATAAATTACTATGCAGGTGGTTGAGAGGGGTTCACCTTTCCTATGAGACAACAGATGCATTATTTCTTCTAGACAAGAAATATGTAACAAATTCTGTTATACACAAGCACCAGTGAATGGAATATGAGAAATAAAAAGATATTTGTGTTGCTCGTCCATGGGTCCCTTACATTTGGTGGGTTATAAAACTCGAAATTTTCTTATTATTTTATTAAAACCAATTTGCCCAAACTCCCATGCACAATTTTACCTTATTTATCCAAAAAAATAACTTAATAACTAAAAAAAATTGAAATGTATGATTTTTTTCAGAATCAGATTGTCGCCAAAAACCACAATTTTTTTGGATCATTGTACGAAACCCAGCGCAGATCAACATATCTTACAATTGTAAAAGGGACATCTGCCATTGACTTCTATGTCACCTCGGCAGGTTTGAGATGAAGTATTTTCAGATTCTGAATTTTATAAATTTCAAAAAATTCAAGTTTTTTTCCACCAAAAAACTGTGTTTTCTCCTTTAAAATCCCAACCAGAAAAATGTGGGTTTTACTAAATAAATTAGATAAACTTGCCCCTAGAATTCTGATACTTATTACCAGGGGTTTAAGAATATTCAATAAAAGTGCTTTCAAAGCACTTTTTAATTTAATTTATAGAATTTATATACAGAAAAGAAATGGTCCTGGCCTACAGTAGTAATGTTTCTTCACTGCTAGTGTGTCAATAGCAAGAGAGGTCCAGCACACCTTAACAAGGTTAACACATTTTGAAACTACCCAGCAACATCAAAGTTGTGTTGTATAGCAATACAACTCATAGTCAATGGAAATGACTTATCAAAAAGTGAGACCGAATCCACTCTATTTTTTGCAGATTTTACTAAATACCATATCTTTGGAATCAAAATCCTGGCAAAAATAGCTAGGATTAATCCACATCCTGAATCAAATTCGAGATTTCATGCATTACTAATCTGTATATAATTGAATAGTTATTGGAAGTTATGGAAGATAAATTGTAAAACTTTATAATGAATAGGCACCATAACTCCTTCTCATAGAATGATTCAATATCCAGAACCATTAAAATGCACTATATCCCAAATAATGCTGGAACCTTTTTAGGAGAAAGAGAGCAAACCAACAGACATGTTAAATTTATCTTTTGCACATTTTCCTAATTTAAGGAAAGTACAGCATGCAAGACCTGTGGATTAAATAAAAATCTCAATAAGATGTATAAACGCAAAAAGCGGTGAACTAATTGATTTATTGAGACACATAAATCAATCGTATCTTCTGAGGAGGATCCCTGAGGGAATCAAAATGTTAGGCTAGCTGCATGTAAGAATAAATTATAGAATTTCCCTTTATACATATTTCTAAATTGATTTGTGGGTTTATGTGTAACAAAAATTAAAATGAAAAAAGAGTATGGCGTACTGTATGTGTTTGTGTGTGTGTAAAAGAGAGAGAGACACACACAAAAGATGCAGTTACAAATGATTTAAGTTATGGGCACTTCTGGAGCAGCATTGTACAATTTATATAGAGACACGAGTTCTACCTCAGATATATTAAACATTAATAAAATATTGCATGTAAAATATTTAATGGCACATTTTATATTATGTCCACAGTTGACTGCTTGATGTCAAGTGCATGACTCCTAGTTCAAAGGTTAACCACTTTTTTTAATGACATTTTAGAATTGTGAAGCACCAGTGGCAATATTACCAATGTAATTCAGATTTGGAGCAATGTCAAAGGCCAGCATTCCATCCAGAACTACTAGTAGATGGTGCTCAGTAAAAGGACATTTATCAAATCTAGCAGTGTTCAGTTCAGAGACAGTATTGTTGTTTAAAAGTGGAATGCAGTGCAACTGTGGAAGCAGAAATGTAATAACTTGGAGTTGTGTATATCAATACTGACTTTGCCACAGTCTTAGTGATACTTATGCTCTTTACATGTGATTGAATAGGACTGAAGAAGGTGACAAGTGCACAGTTATATCAGTACCACTAATTCTTAAAATACCAGTTTCCTTTTTGTCAACTGAGAATATTCCATAAATATGTTCAGTAGGGGAAGGGTGCCTAATTACCGCTAAAGATTCATAAGTAAAAGGGAAGCCAAAGGGTATGAGGATCATTGAAAACAAAGGTATTACTAGTAGCATGTCATGTTATAATAATTGCGTTCTTTATATATGTAATTTTGTTTATATATCTTATATTATTTTGAGGCAATTATCATATATTGCCAGTGTTTGTTTTCGATAACCACTGGTGTCCAGCATAATTACATGAGCTTGTGAACTGCAGCCTCTTCTTCCATTGTGTCAGTGAGGGCCTGAGAGAATACTATATATTTGCAAATTACACACATTGAAATACTTATTGAATTCTGTAAAAGAGTAAAAACTTATAACAACATAGAAACTGAAGAGAAAGATGTGTGGATACATTGAGAGAAAGCAGATGTGTTCTAAGCAAGACAAAACTATGGCATAGTAAACGGGGCTGTTTGGAATTACTGCCACACCTGCCCCTCTACACATCTGTCAGAAAAACAGTATTTGAAATTAAACAGCGCAATTACTTTACCAAGTAGGCAAAAGACAGGGCATTAATTCTTGATAGTGATGGGGTTATTTATTTGCCAGGAGCGAATGCGCGGCAAATTTGCACGTTTCGCCACAGGCAAATAAATTCATGGAATCGGTGCAAAAATTCTATGGCAAAAATAATTTTTTTTTACAATTTTGACGCCGGTGTCAATTAATGGACGCTCATTGACTTTAATGCACGTCAAATGTCACCGGCATCGGAATCGGCATCTACGTCAATTTTGATGCCCGCTAATTGACGCCTGCATCAAAATGTGTATCGAGAATTTTCGCTGTTGCACCAATTTAGTGGCAAATCCAATCCATGATTATTATAGAGAAACCCATGTATAGGAACAGTAACTATGTTGCACATTTAAAGTCTCAAATTTTATTTTAGGTTAAGTTGGTCTGGCACAGGCTGAAGTCTCAGACAGCTCCCACCACCATCAGCTTCAGTATAGCCTGAAGTTCTGGTCCCTGGTGACCCCTGTCAGAAGCTTTGGGAGAAATCATACTATAAGAAAAGTTTCACAATATTTTTCAGCATACAATATCACTAATCTGACAAAATATATCTTAAAATGTGTATAAACATACATATAAAGATATACATTTGTTGCATTTGAAATTGTTTTCTAAAATAATGTATTCTTTTCAATTGTTGCTTGTTTTCTAATTTAAATTTGGATGCAAATCCTTATCATGCTGATATACTTTTGTTTTCTTAAAAACGTCAAATATATTTCCAACTACTGATGATGCTAATGAATACTGAATGTTATTGCAGATAAAAAGCCTGAAATGTAAAAATGTTATGATAAGTTTTCACTGACACCTTGCAAAGTTGTTACAGCAGCAATAATAATCTCTTGGGGGACAAAAAAACTTTAAGGAATCTATAACAATCTCATTTATTTACTGCTTTTATTGTCTGAATAATCACCATTTAAAATATGTTGAAGCACTTGGTAGGTGCAACGTTCTTGAAAAACAGTACAATTTCTTCTGAGCTTCTGGAGATTGCTCTTTAATGTTCAGAATATTCAGCTCTAATTCATTTCAGAACAGAACCCAAGAATATTGTATGTAGAAGGGGGCACCAAGAGGTGACAAAGAAGGCAGTAATGACCTTGTGAGTTTGGTGACTGTGTAATGCTGTTTAACATCAGTGTGCAGCATGAAATTCTGATTGCATAAGGTCAAATGAAATTTAAAAAATAATTGTCCATAAATGTTTAATAAACTCAAGGTTTTTAAAGGCCAAGGAACATAGGGATTTGGCACAATATCTACAGGCTGAGGTCATGTAAAATTAGCTTAAATGTGAAAAAAACCTCTACTAAGAACTTACTTGCATTGCATATCAATGAAGGTCAGATGAGTTTCAATAGCATTACACCTGCATACTATTCATAGAATTCAAGCACTGTGTTTTCAAGAGAAAGCATCAACACGTTTGGGCTTTACATGGTACATATTAGGGGATGATGGGATGTATTTGCCCACTGAGCTGGAATACCATAGCTTCTCTCTTTGCACCAACACTCAAATGCAACATAAATGCATAAAGTATTTTGCAATTGAGGGCATACAGAAAATCTGAGTGCTTGGTTACTGGGGCCATGCTCTTAAGCTGCCCACACACACATTCAGACATTCACTGCTAATGTAGACTACCCTCACCAAATAAACAATTAGCCCATGTGTACAGTATGTGGCAATGATGAGTACCTTCCTTTTTTAATTGAAGCTACTGATCATTTTGACTAGGAAATCCTGTCTGCCAGAAGGCTTCCTCAATCATGGATTTTGTCCACAGCCAGATGCTCTGCACATGCACACTATGTGAACCTAGGGCCTTTGATTGTTATGAGACAAATTGGCCACTATACTGCTTGTGTTTATTTGACCCCTGCAAACAAGTAGTCATTGGTGTTTCTGTCCATAGTAAACACAGTAACATAACATTTGCACCAAGAGTCATAACATGATGAAGTATCACACTCCCTCTTTTCAATTCTGCCTCATACTGTTTGAGCCTCAGTATCTCTCTCTAACCTTACACTCTTGCTCTTACATCATTAGCTACATTCTATCACTCATTTCACTCATGTATTCAAATACCATTTTACTAACAATCTTTTATATTCAACATTATACCCCTGCAGTCCTTCTTTCCCATTTACACACTGCCTCATACTAAGTCTTCCTCTATCCCTTTAAGTAATTTCTGTTCTTCTCAAAAACTTTACTTATTTAATCCAACACATCTCTACTGCACTTTTACCTCAAATGATAGGTAGATTTGCATAGTTATAACCCAAACTGTCTTCATATTCAAATTCAACATACTGTATAACTAGCATTTACTTGAAACCAGGCAGAAGCCCAATGGCAAACTTCTGCACATATATCACACAAGGGTGGTTAATTAATAACACAGCAAAAATGCTTGCCTGAAAATGAGGGGAAATTATTTAGGGAACTGGATATGACTTAAATTAATTGAGTTTAAGTGATTTATTACTCAGCCGAGACAATATACTTAAAATCATCCTTGCTCTGCATCCTAAAACAAGCTTCTAAAATAATCCCTTTAACAGAACAATAATAAATAGTGGAACGGAAATTATGACAAAATTATTATTCATGTAAAACTAATACATTTTCATTTAAAATAGCATAAAAGCTGTAATTCGCTGTGAATTCCTTCTAACTGTGGGCTATGGGAATTGCTGCCAGCTTACTTATTAAAAAAAAAAGTGCAGAAAGGTTCAATATGCCCCAATAAAAAACTTTGAATACACAGAGGATTCAATAACAACAAAGTACTTCTATAGCATATAAATATAATTTTATATTGAGAATTTAAATGACAAACTAAAATTATAAATACAGTACAGATAACACCCCACAATTAAAAAAAGACATGCATGTGCGAATGTGTATAAATACAAACCATATTTCTCATTACAAGTACTTTATTCCCAGGCTTGATAGTAATGATGTATACAGTATACTGTATTGTCTCTTTAATATTTCTTGATGGAAAGCAATTTTTCTTTAAACTTCTCCCTCCCTGGTCAGGAAGCTGTAATAAACTATGGCAAACCACAGTCGGAAATACTCAAGCCAAGTAAATTTGTTTTCCCTATGCAAAATATAAAATGCCTCATTTCCAAATGCTTTCGATGAATCAGAATATGCTTATATGGTAGTAAACTCGGTTAAGAGTAAATAACTGCTTGTTCTTTCATCAAGGCGTATCTTATAATTTAGTTTGACAATAAAAAAAATGCAAGATTACATGGATGAGAAAAGTTCTTCTTCTGGTAACAATATGGTAAAAAAAAAAATGATAGACAAGGTTATACTGATCAATTATTTTTTGTTCTGCCAATCAAATATACTGCTAAAATTTGAAATAAGTACACTTTATGTGGATAGATGAAAGTGTGAGAGAAGATGGGATTATATTTTATTCTTCTCATTTGTTTTTACTCTGTCATAACACCTCATGTAGAAACACCTACAGCTCACTGTGTTTGCAGGCAATTATCCACTGCTAGCACTTATTATCACAAGCTTATCTCACCAATTTGCAAATATATCCCTAAGGTAAATGCTTTTGTCAAAATCATTCTAGAAGAACATTATAGCAGGTCTTTATAAGCATACTAGGAGCTGCCTTTATGGCCACTTACAAAGAGGAATTATATGAAGAAGTCCAAAGAAAGCAAAAGAGATTCCGATGATATCTAAGTCATCAAACTGGTACACAAAGGGGCCCATTTACTTAGCTCGAGTGAAGGAATAGAGGAAACAAACTTTGAATTTCAAATGTTTTTTTGGCTACTTCCACCATCAAATGGGCTACTTCGACCTTCGACTTCGAATCGAACGATTCAAACTAAAAATCGTTCGACTCTTCGACCATTCGATAGTCGAAGTACTGTCTCTTTAAAAAAAACTTTGACCCTCTAGTTCGCCACCTAAAACCTACCGAAGTCAATGTTAGCCTATGGGGAAGGTCCCCATAGGCTTTGCTAGCTAGTTTTTTGGACGAATGAAAAATTGTTCGATTGATGGATTAAAAATCCTTCTAATCGAACGATTCGATCGAACGAATTGCGGTAAATCCTTCAACTTCGATATTCGAAGTCGAAGGATTTCAATTCGGCAGTCGAATATTGAGGGTTAATTAACCCTCGATATTCGAACTTAAAGGGATACTGTCATGGGGAATTTTTTTTTTTCCAAACTGAATCAGTTAATAGTCGTGCTCCAGCAGCATTCTGCAATGAAATCCATTTCTCAAAAGAGCAAACAGATTTTTTTATATTCAATTTTGAAATCTGACATGGGGCTAGACATATGGCCAATTTCCCATCTGCCCCAAGTCATGTGACTTGTTCTCTGATAACCTTCAGTCACTCTTTACTGCTGTACTGCAAGTTAGAGTGATATCAACCCCCTCCCTTTTCCCCCCCAGCAGCCAAACAAAAGAACAATGGGAAGGTAACCAGATAACAGCTCCCTAACACAAGATAACAGCTGCCTGGTAGATCTAAGAACAGCACTCAATAGTAAAAACCCATGTCCCACTGAGACACATTCAGTTACATTGAGATGGAAAAACAGCAGCCTGCCAGAAAGCATTTCTCTCCTAAAGTGCAGGCACAAGTCACATGACCAGGGGCAGCTGGGAAATTGACAAAATGTCTAGCCCCATGTCAGATTTCAAAATTGAATATAAAAAAATCTGTTTGCTCTTATGAGAAATGGATTTCAGTGCAGAATTCCGCTGGAGCAACACTATTAACTGATTAATTTTGAAAAAAAAATTTTTTTTCCCATGAGAGTATCCCTTTAAGTAAATTTGTCCCCAAGAGTACTGTGTGATACTGTATGTAGAACACATGTGAGAAAAGTAAAACAATATAACTAGAAAATATGAGTTATTTTTCAAAAGGTAAATAAATAAAGAAAAAATAGGTTTTGGATGCATTCATGGTGGATAATATTTTTTTTTACAGTTTATGGGTAATTTCCAAAAACAGCAGCAACTGCGGTTGTGCTGAAATGGATGCCAATGCTGTGCTTATCTGCACTATTCATTTAACCTACTTCCTTCTAAACACACTTGCACTAATGTAAAGTTCAGCCAAATGCAATTGTGTTATCAGGCTTAGTGGCTCAACAAGGTTGGAGTAGAGACCAAGGAGGAAGCTCCTTCACAGGAGGTAGTCAAATTAACAAATTAAAACACCCTGGAACTCTTAGCAAGAATACATTCTGGCTTTGAATCCAGGTCTCTGGAATCCTTTATGGATTTTCTTGCATAAATGCAGAGCAATGACATCACTGCCAGGCCATGGGGCCCATCTCCTTTACTGTGAAGTGTAGCGCTCCACAATGAAGCACTCCTGACATGTGGCCATCCTGCCCCATGCATGTGCCTAATGAGGCTGTGAATACCTACTGACACCCTGAAATTCTAGGTTTCCACAGTAGCTTCAGTGAATAGGCACTGTAGATTTTTGCCATATCAGTTACATGCAAATTTAGCACTGAATCCAAATTTTTAACTGCAACTTGCATCTGATGTGCTACCACATACATGCAGAATTGCATCAGGTACAACATTCTATGTGGCTGCAATTATGGGAAAGAACACTACATTATAAACCTGGTGAGACTTGTCCAAAATTGCACTTGCAAGCACAGTTGTAAATGGGTTTTTTTTTCAATTAAAAGTTAGTTAGTTAAAACTTCCATAAACTCCCATGAACTTGAAATTCGACCAATTGAAATTTATTTAAAACATTTTCAAAAAACTTGGGTGAATAGGAATGACCCTAAAACTCAAATCGAATTTGATTTTTTAAAACTCAATTTGAGTTTTTTCTCCAAAAAAAACTTGAATGTCAGGAAGGCTGCAAACAACTTCAAATTCATCCCAGGTCATCTCTCATTGGGTAAAACAGCAATTCAGCGGGTTTTAGGTGGCGAATTGTCGAATTTGAGTTCTTAAAAGGGCCTATTCTCAATCTCGAATATCAAATTCAAATTTTAAAAAAAAACTTGAATCAAATTTTAACAATTCCCAAGTAAATTTGACAGTTTTGGTCATAAAAAAAACTAGAAAATACGAATTTGAAATTAGAATTTTCCATTCGACCCTTGATAAATCTACTCATAAGTGTATAAAGCCAAATGTTATGAATGGTCATTTTGAAATTTTGATTTTGAGAGAATCGCCACAAGTCATATGGAAATTGGTCTTGAATCAGAAACATTGACAAAGATTTCATTGTAGCATTTGTTGGTTGATGACTAAGACAGATGGCACTACATGTGAGCAAATGAAAATTCAGGGGGAAAAAATCCTGGGTCCAAGATCAAATACATTTTAGGCAGTTCTTAGATGCTGGTGAGATGCCTCTGGCAAGGGGTTACAACTTACAGTATCCACCTTGAAGACAGACTGATTTGTTTAATCCAAGCTATACCCATGTATATTCCAATAAATAATAATTAATGATTGCACTTGTTTGACTGAGCTGCTGCATATTATAACTTGTGTCAGTCATAGCCATTCTCTATTGTGTTGTTTGTATTCTTGGGAAAGTGAATGAAAATGAATATAGAATTGTATGTACTCCTCCAGAAATGCCCTATTCACATACAATCAAGTTATCTTTCAGATCTGTCAGATTCTCTCAGAAGCAAAAGGATTACAGACAAATAACAAATACATTTTTGTGTGAAAGAAACCTTTGCTATAGAATATAGCAATTTCGCACTCCTGTCACAATTTTTTAGACTCATTGAAATTGAATGGAAAAATGAGAGTACGTAACCCATTTGATATTTTTTCTAAATACATTACAGGTATGGGACCTTTTATTCAGAATGCTTCAGTTGTGGAGGGTTTTAGATAAGGAATCTTTCTGTAGTTTGGATCTCCATACACACAGGGCCAATTTACTAACTATCAACTTCCTATTTTTTCCACAAATCTCAAAAAAAATGGTGGTTTTTCTATATTTCTTAAAAGCTCGAGATTTATTAAGGGGCAGATTTATAGAAGTGTAAAATACTTTGAAATTCGACCATAGAATTGAAATACTTCGACTTCGAATATCGAAGTATTTTTCACCGAATTCGGCCATCGAACGATCGAGGTAAAATCGTCTGATCATACGATTAAATCGTTCGAACGATTCAAACGATTTTAGCATAAGATCGAACGATTTTACTTCGATGTGTGAAGACTTAGGGGCCCATTCCGGTGAAGGTATAGAAGAAAAAAAACTTTCGACCATCGAATGGGCTACTTCGACTATGACTAAAAATTGTTCGACCATTCGATAGTCGAAGTACTGTCTCTTTAAGAAAAAACTTCGACCCCCTAGTTCGCCACCTAAAAGCTACTGAACTCAATGTTAGCCTATGGGGAAGGTCCCCATAGGCTTGGGTAAGTTTTTTTGGTCGAAGTATAATCCTTCGATCGTTGGATTAAAATCCTTCGAATCGTTCATTTTGAAGGATTTAATCGTTTGATCATATGATTATTCCTTCGATCGTTCAATCGAAGTATTTGCGCAAAATCCTTTGACTTCGATATTCGAAGTCGAAGGATTTTCATTCCCCAGTCGAATATCGAGGGTTAATTAACCCTCGATATTCAACCCTTGATGAATTTGCCCCTTAGAAAAATGCTGTAGAAGGTCCCCAAAAGGCTAACATAGTACTTCAGCAGGTTTAATTTGGCGAAGTATTGAAGTCAAAGTTTTTTTAAAGAGATTATCGAATGGTCGAATATTCAAACAATTTTTACTTCTAATCGAAGTCAAAGTAAATTCGAAGTCATAGTATCCTATTCGATGGTCGAAGTATCCAAAAATTACTTTGAATTTCTTTACTTCGAAAATTCCTTCAAATTCACTTTGACCCTGGATAAATCTGCCCCTTTAAGTGTAAAAACCATGACAACTCTTATGTAAAAATTTGCAAAGTACAAATTGTTAAGCTCAATTAGAAGTTAGTGAGAGCTGCGATGATCTTATTGGACTGGTTTTAATGAATTCAAAGTTTTAGAGATTTTCAGATTTTTTTGTCACTAGCAATTGTCCAAAAAAGAGGTTTTTGAAATATTCATATTTTATAAAGCATCATTCAGCACATTTTTTTTTTGTTCATACTTTTTATATTCTGCTCTTTTAATAAATTCCTTGACATTTGTGGTTTTAGTGAATGTGGTTTTAGAAAATGCAAATGTTGATAAATAAACTTTTACATCTGCTATAAAATAATTAAAATAAATAAATGAACCCAATAGGATTATTTTGCCTCCAGTAAGTTTTAAATATCTTTATCTTCTGTTTAATTATTACAGAGAAAATGGAAATCATTTTTAAAAATTAGAATTATTTACTTACCGTATATACTCGAGTATAAGCCGAGTTTTTCAGCATCCAAAATGTGCTGAAAAAGTCTACCTGGCTTATACTCGGGTCAGCGGGCAGTAGCTGACATTGCAGTCACTTTTAATCATTCCTATACCAACAGTTCACTTGGCGAGAGACTGCAATATCCCACAATGCCCTCTGTTGGTTATATGAAAGAATAACAGTGCACCCTCTGTTGGTTATATGAAAGAATAACAGTGACTGCAATATCACACAGTGCCATCTGTTGGTTATATGAAAGAATAACAGTGACTGCAATATCACACAGCACCATCTGTTGGTTATATCAAAGAATAACAGTGACTGCAATATCACACAGCGCCATCTGTTGTTGTATCAAAGAATAACAGTGACTGCAATATCACACAGCGCCATCTGTTGGTTGTATCAAAGAATAACAGTGACTACAATATCACACAGCACCATCTGTTGGTTATATCAAAGAATAACAGTGACTGCAATATCACACAGCACCATCTGTTGGTTATATCAAAGAATAACAGTGACTGCAATATCACACAGCGCCATCTGTTGGTTATATCAAAGAATAACAGTGACTGCAATATCACACAGCGCCATCTGTTGGTTATACGAAAGATTAACAGTGATGGCAATAACACACAGCACCCCCTGCACATGGTAGTGGGACAGTGGGACAATGCACACAGTAATCCGTTTGGCAATTCTCTGTCACCATCAACTTTGCAAAGAAGTCCGGTTGATCGCTGGGGGGGGGGTCTCTTTGGCGGAATGTGCGCTGCTGGGAGACAGAGCTGTAGTTGTGTCTAGGCTTATACTAGAGTCAATAAGATTTCCCAGTTTTAGTAGGTAAAATTAGGTACCTCGGCTTATACTCGGATCGGCTTATACTCAAGTATATACGGTATACACAAAAGCCATGAATATTCTGTAAATTATATCCTTGTAAAACGGCTCTTATGACCTTCAGCCTTGTGCTTTAATGTGGTCATGGAACTCCTCAATTACAATTATAATATCCTTATATTTTACACTAAGGGATATTTATTCACTATATAAGGATATTATATGGATATTATATCTTTATATTTCACACTAAGGGGTATTTATTCACTATATAATGGAGTTTATGGGAGATGGCCTTCCTATAATTCAGAGCTTTCTCGATAACAGGTTTCCAGATAACTGATCCCATACATGTACCAATAATGCAAAAGAAGCACGGCTGAGATTTATTTTTTACCGCGATTACACAAATATTTATTAATATGTCTTAAGCATATTTAATTGTTCTTTTTATATTGGGAAATACTCTAAGGCAATTTTGGGTGGGCTGCAGGGATTGAGATCAATCTGCCCTGCTTTTATTTTTTTAATATATATATGTTGAGTATATAATAAGAGTAATAAAAGTAGGGACAATACAGAGAGTTATTTACAATAAGTGGAATGGTGGATGGATCAGTAGTGGATGCACAGAGCTATAATATAGCAAACGAAGTAGGTTTATTTCATCAAGCCAAATAAAATTACAAAGCAGATTGCTTCAGCTATCTTATATAGAGGCGTCTGTGCGTGTGTCTCTGCCTGTCTCATTGTGTCTGTCTCAGCTCAGGTTACCATTAATTAAAGTTTCTCCTCTAATCACGAGGGCCAGCTGAGCACACAGGTACTCTGACAATCAAGTCCAAACTGAAAGATCAGCTAACGGCAAGAATAATGAAACATATCTAACATTATATTGAGTAAAATAATGACATGAAGCCAGGCTCTCTCTTTCTGCTCCATTCTTACAGCTCCTTAACTTGCTAAAGATCATTTTTTTAAAAGAACATCATCAACAACAACAGCAAAAAGGTGATACGTATATGTCCATCCTGCAAATTTACTGAATATTTCGTATATTTCTGTTTTGTTTGATATTAAGAAAATGTGTTTATTAACAAAACCTTTTATGAGCAATATGTAAGATCTTGTTTAGAATTACCTTGCAATAACTGACCCGTAAATATCTAAACTCAAGGTGCTAAAGCCATAGAAAATACTAGACATATCTCTTGTTCAGTAATTATGCTATATTACCTTCACTATTGGTCCTACTCTTTCAGTTGTGCATAGGCCCAATGTCTAGTAAGTATAATGGATACGGATAAAAAGGCTAAAGAGCATTTAATCATCTTTTCTGCAATAAGGAGTACTTGGGAAACATGTTTTACCAAAGTTTAATGTTTTGTTGCCATATGGTCCAGGAGGGGATTGAAAAACTTTAGAGTAATCTTCCTTTTATGAGTTTTAGGGACACTTATCACTCTTCTAATACCTTGCTCTTTTACTAGGATGATTTTTTGTAAATTATAGATCAGGATTTTAGAAAACGACTTCCACGAACACAGGCTTCTTAAATCCCAGTTAAACTGAGCAAGAAGATTACATGTTATTATGATGTAGCACAGCAGGATTTTTTTTCAGCAAACATAATGATGTAGAGAAGGATAAAACTATCATTCTATGCAAGGAGGTCATCCCTGAAGAACAATGCTTTTCACACAGCTTCACTAAGTTATCTATGATGCATGTGAATGCCCTTTTTTGTCTTAGGGGCAGATGTATGAAGGGTCGAATATCGAGGGTTGATTAACCCTCGATATTCGACTAGGAACTAAAATCGTTCGACTTCGAATATCGAAGTCGAACGATGTAGCGCAAATCCTGCAATCGAACGATCGAAGGATTATTCCTTCGATCGAACGATTAAATCCTTCGAATCGAACGATTCGAAGGATTTTAATCCAACGATCGAAGGAATATCCTTCGATCAAAAAATCTCAGGCAAGCCTATGGGGACCTTCCCCATAGGCTAACATTGACTTCGGTAGCTTTTAGCTGCCGACGTAGGGGGTCGAAGTTTTTCTTAAAGAGACAGTACTTCGACTATCGAATGGTCGAATAGTCGAACGATTTTTAGTTCGAATCGTTCGATTCGAAGTCGAAGTAGTAGTCGAAGGTCGAAGTAGCCCATTCGATGGTCGAAGTAGCCCAAAAAACACTTCGAAATTCGAAGTTTTTTTTATTCGAATCCTTCACTCGAGCTTCATGAATCGGCCCCTTAATGTCTTTATGAAAAAATCCTAAGTGAAAGTCAATCCTTCACCTCCTGAAACATACATTAAAAATACCACGCAAGGAGACCAGAGGTTACTGATGGAATTTAACGCTTGCATGAATCAAGTTAAAATGTTTTTATTTATTTTTAATTGTAGACTTGTTAAGTGTAACATTAAGGGGGTTATTTATCAAAGTCTGAATATATATATATTTTCTGCCACAAACTCCAATCAAATCCACTCGGGTGTTTTACGCTTATTTATTATTACATTTTCCCAAAATCAGATTTTCATGTTTGTTGCAATTTTTTTATCCGATTTTCAAGAATTTCATGATTTTTTTGGAATTTTTACCCGAAAACTCAAAATACTTTGGGGTATTGCACGAAACCCAGTGCACATCAAAAAATCATTGGGACTTCTCCCATTTACTTATATGCAACCTCCACAGGTCTGAGATGCCGGATTTTCAGATTCTGACATTTCCATCCTCAGGGTTTAATACATTCTGAAAAATTCATGATTTTTTTTAAAAGTCAGATTTTATAAAAAAAAAAAAAAAAATGAATGAATGAATTTTTCATGTTTTTAGCATTCAGAGTTTAGTAAATAACCCCCCTAAGATAAGGTGACCATATTCTTGGCAATAAATCCGTGGACAGTGTAGAATATAACGGCGCACAACGCTCACTTTGTAAGGCACACCCCCACTAACCACTCCCCATTTTACAAATACACCCTCGGTGAATATATTAATAAACATAGGGGCAATTCAGTGTATAATACCTCCAGAACTCCCTGCAGGATGGCATAAAGGAAATTTCCATGTACAAAACCCCAGAATTCATAACAGGATGGCATAACAGCAATTCCGTGTACAATACCCCCAGAATTCATAGTAGGATGGCATAAAGGCAATACCATGTACAATAGCCCCAGAATTCATTGTAGGATGGCATAAAGGCAATTCCATGTACAACATAGGTTTTACACTCAATGATTTTATAAAGCATGTACCGTACTGTAATAAACCAGGGTTTTAAAGGAGATCTAACCCCCAAAACATGAATGTAAACAGTAAGGTAAGTGGAAGTTAATTATGAATAATGAACATTTTTCTTTCACAGAATTAGAGGCTGGAGCGCTCTAACCACCCGCCGTATCGTTAAAATTATATGTTGGAACGCTCTTCTACTTCGCGGTCTACTAATACACTTAATCCAAGTTTGCTCACCGCTGTTTGAAGTTGGCTCGGGTGCGTATGCCCCGAGCCCTCCGCTTTAAATATCCCAATGTAATAAAATTGTGGGTCACTCACCGCTCCTGTTTGGTGGTCCGGGTGCTGCGCCCCGAACCCTCAGCATAGGGGAGACATCAAGGTACAAATCAGCAATTAGGCACGCACTCCACAGGACTCCAGGTAACGGTAAAAAGGTTTTTACTTTATTGCACAAACAAATATCCACCTAACGCGTTTCGTATGTTACCACACGTAATCATAGGCATTAATGACAATTACAATCACATGGTTTAAAAAGCATTGGAAGCTTGCGTCACTTAGGACGTACTTCCTCCTTAAAAAATTCCTTATCTCTTTCAAAGTTGTTGATTGTGTTCTAAAGTTTTAATTTTCATTTATAAAAAAGATTCTTACAAGTTATTTCCTATTCAGTCTATAATGATTTATGTTTTTCTCAACTTCACCAAAATTATGTCATGTCGTTTAATGTATCTCTTACATATTTTCTCTTTAAAAATAAGTTTGTTTCAATCAATTCATTTACTTTGTTTCAATTGCTAATCTTTCGCTTTGCTATCTTATGTAGCTTTAGATTTATGAATTCCAGACCTATTTGGTGATTTTGAAACTTTTATTGGGGCGGAGGGTTATTGATTTCGCTTTCTTTTACGTTTTTTTTAAAAAATAATGGAAGTCATTCTCTATTGTTTATTTTTTATTTTTTATTTATTTATTCAAGTAACTGGTTTATAATTGTGAATCTTTTTGTTGTGTTAATCTATTTTTCTGTTTCTTTTCTATTGTATATATTTACGTATGACAGCTTACATCCCATCTTACATTTAGCCCCTTGGGTTCTCGTGTGTCCAATAGAAAAATCCATTTAACTTCTAATTCCAAAAGTTTTTTTTGTTTGTTTCCCCCTCTACTTCGATTTCTCACTTTGTCTATTCCCTGAATCCGTAAGTAGGCAACATTTCCTTGATTGCATTGGGAAAAATGTCTAGATACTGTGGTAGCAATGCTTTCTGCCCCTATCTGACTTATATGTTCTCGCATTCTGTTTTTTAAGGGGCGAGTGGTGCATCCTACATACTGGATGCCACAATGTGTACATGTTAACAGATACACCACATGGCTTGTATTACAGTTAATAAAACAATTGATGTTATATTCTTTTTGTGATGTTGTGCTTACAAATGTTTTCGACTTATGTATCTGTACACATGTAATACATCTTGATGCTCCGCAGCAGTACGTGCCCTTCGTTTCTAGCCAATTCCTTCTGTTTTCTTTTCTTTTAAATTCGCTTGGGGATAGCATTTGTCCCAATGTTGGTGCTTTTCTACTTACAAAATTATACCCCTGTGTTAATACCTCTCTCAATTTACTATCATTATAAAGCATTGGTACTGTATATGTTTATTAATAATCTGCTTTATTTGGGTAAATTGCCTACTATATGAGGTAATGAATAGTGGTTTTTCCATTTTATGATGTTTGTTAAAATTTCTCGTTTTTAACAGGTCCTCTCTGGTTTTTGAAATGGCTGTTTTAAATGCTTTTTCTAGTTCTTGCATTCGATAGCCCCTTTGTAGAAATTGATCTCTTAAGTTACAGGCTTTACTTAAAAATTCTGCTTCTGTGCTACAGTTTCTCTTAAGCCTACAGAATTGTCCTATTGGTACCCCTCGAAATACATGTCTTGGGTGACATGAGTCTGCATGCAATAACGAATTTCCTGCACATTTTTTGCGATATAATGTTGGTGAAGTTGAGAAAAACATAAATCATTATAGACTGAATAGGAAATAACTTGTAAGAATCTTTTTTATAAATGAAAATTAAAACTTTAGAACACAATCAACAACTTTGAAAGAGTTAAGGAATTTTTTAAGGAGGAAGTACGTCCTAAGTGACGCAAGCTTCCAATGCTTTTTAAACCATGTGATTGTAATTGTCATTAATGCCTATGATTACGTGTGGTAACATACGAAACGCGTTAGGTGGATATTTGTTTGTGCAATAAAGTAAAAACCTTTTTACCGTTACCTGGAGTCCTGTGGAGTGCGTGCCTAATTGCTGATTTGTACCTTAATGAACATTTTTATAGCATTTTTCTTTTGGTGCAACAGATTGTAGTTTTTTCCAGCAAAACAAAACACATGGCCAAATTCTAGCACAGATTTTGCAAACATTTTTGCCATTTGTGAAACCTTGAATTTTGCCGCACAACTGTACCAGGTGCAAAAAATATGTAATGTCTCGTATAAAAAATACCATAGCACGCAGTTATTTCTAAATTTAGTGATTGATTAGCTAAGGCTACAACCGCATACACTAGTGACGTGCGGGTTGACTAATACTTGAACCACAAAAGACCGTAACCTGGTCCAGCAGTGCCTGTACCCATACTTCTTTTATTTGTGTAAGTAGATTTCCTTCAGGAGCATGGTGAGGATGCCTGGCACTTCCTGTTTCTTTTTGCACCATTCAGGTTGTTTGCACGCTCGGAGCACTTCCGGGTTTTTGACTCAGGTTTGTGACTGATGTCATTGCGCATATATATTTAAAGGGCCCTTGTCTGATAGCTCATTTCCCAACATAAGGTATATTTCATAGTTCCTGGGTGCATTTATTGTGTATCGGTGTGTTTGACCTGCCCTGTGACACTGACTATTCCTGCGTCTCCTCTACTTATACCACATTGTCTGACTGTTATCGATCCGGCCTTGCTGTTGACTATGCTTTTTGTTTCCAGTTCTATTACCTCACACTTGGTTCCCTTGCTTGCTCCTTGGGTGTCTCACTTGACCTGGTGGCATCTGAGTAGCGGAGGGCTAGTCCCGAAGCCAAAGGCGGCTATTATCGGCAGAAGAGTGAGCCGCAACCGGGTCCTTTGAATCTGTTCTGAGTTTGGGATACCCTGCGTTACAATTTGAACACAATACACTCATTCCTATTTGTTTTTGCTTAGTCACATAATGACTGTGCAACCGTTAACAAAATAAAAATAACAGTCACCTCTATAATTTAAGAGGAGCCACAGGAGTCAAAGAATATATTTTTTTATTCTGCAAATAGGTACTCTTTTTTTTTCATAATAAGGCACACTACCACCCATTTTTTTCTAAAATAACTGTCTTGTTTAATAAGAACCTTTGAAATCCTAAATACTTGCTTTGGCAGATAAGAGAAGAAACTGAGCATGGATAATCCAAGCCTCTGGCTCATGTTCTTTTACCTGACATTTTATTTTACACACTTGAATTAAAAAAAAAAAAAACAGGATAAGATTAAGGGACAAAAAAAGGGAGATCCTTTCATCATATTGTTTCAAGCAAATATATAGCTAAAATATATTATATTGTGAACATAGAGTAAAATGCTTCCTTAGCATTCAAGCATCATAAATATAATTATTTAGAATTACTGTGTTAAAAATGTGGGGTTAGGTAATACCTTTTATTGGCTAACTAAATAGTAAATAAAAAATGCAAGCTTTTGAAATGATAGTATTGCATCCCATTTTTCAAAATGTTCTCCTTTTAAACAGACGGTTGTGGCAATTAGCTGGGTAGCAAATACTTTGACTGAATTATTTTATAAAAAATGAGAATGAAACGTTATCACTGGAAAGGTGCTAACATGTTAGGTACCACTCCCCTAGTGAGTATTGTAGCTTACCTGGTCCCATAGACTGGTACTCCTGTTGACTAAAAATTGCACAGGCCTGGGTATTTTTGAAGAAGCTCCGCCTCGCCATCTTCTTTATAGTTTTCTGACTTCTCTTCATTCCGACGGTGCATGTGGCATAAAGTGAAAAGCCGAACTTAGATGCAAAAAGCCAGCTCTTTCACTCTACTGTGCATGTGCCTGCCCATTCCCACAGCAAAGAAAAGAAGAGGAAGAATATTGCAGTGAATGAACTTCTGCAGAAAAACCCCAGGCCAGTACCGTTTTCTACTAGCAGGAACACAAGCCTGAGCTATCAGCTAAACAATTATAATCACTAGTGGGTGCCTAATATTTCTGTATCCCACCAATAATCTAACCTTTCATTCTCCTTAAAAACTGAAAATAAACCCCAAAAACATGAACAAATGAGCACTGGTGAAAAAATGCAAGAAATGTAATCTAATTTTAGAGTAAAGCAGAACCACGTTTTTATTTTTATAATTGTAAAAAAAAAACCTTTAACATTGTTTTCCTTAAAGCCTCTCTTTTTTGAAAACTTTGTTAAATGCATATATAGATGTCTGCAGTGGCCTTGGATTATTGTTTATAAATAAAAATGCTGTTTTGCAATGTACAGGATCCTCCTTTCTAGAATGATTATTAATTTATAGTCCTATAAATGTACTGCATGGTATATTAAACCTACCTTGCGTTATAAACTTGCAGAATACCGAATCACTTTCTCTGTTGCTATATAGATAAAAATAAACTCATACCTGGATATTTATTAATGGCCACATATGTGAAACTGGCTGATTTAATGGAGTGTTAAAGAAAATGTCTGGGAATATGTGAGCTTTTTTTTCTTCTTGTTCTTTTAATAAATATTCTTCTGTTCCATATAAAAATATGAATTAGCCAGTCTGAGTCTGGCCAAGAAAAGGAAATGCATCATTTTCAGTGATTTTAATTTCTTAAATGTCCTTTTCCCCTCTAAAATGTGAAATAGATTGTGAAAATCCTTTGTGATAGAAAACAGACACCAAAGACACACAAAAAAAAGAGAGATCTGCACAGACAAGGTTATGTATTGCAATACTGTGTTAATGCATACCAGTGGAAGCAACCTTGATGCTGTAGCTCTAGAAAGGGAAGCTTATTCAAAGGCACATGGTAAACTCTAGCCAAAAATACATTAATATTGTTCCATGTTTGCTGCTCTATAAAATAAATGTCATCTGAACAAAGAGGTTCTAAACAGGAATGTAACAATTTTATAAAATAAGTGTCTTTAATATACAATGCAGAGGCAGTTTTCTTGCAATTACAGGTTTATTAAAACTTAAATATTCTACCTTCTACAAAACTCTGCATTGTGGACAACAATATCACAAGCTTACCATTCCAACATCTAAATCAAGCTAGCCACTGCTCTCCATACCATTCTATTTTTTTTCCTGCTAATTATTCAGCATACCTCTCCCATTCCAGGCTCACTTAAAATCCATTCATACCTTGGATGTTATAAAAAGGGATTCATACAAACACACTTTCATTATTTTATTCATTCGATTGTACAGTACTTAAAGTGATTCTGACACTAAAAACAACTCTTCAAAACATTCATGTAGATTAAGGGGTTTTTTTCTAGTCAAGTTTTAAAGGGGAAAACTGAAAGTTTTCGAGAAAAAAAACGTACATTTTACAGACTAATTATACCCCAAAGCTGCTAACAATCTGAAAAAACTCCAGCTAAAACATGTAGAAATCATGTAAAAGTCAATGGTAGATGGTCCTTTTTACCTTTGGAACATGTTTTATCACGTTTAATTAATGATGAGTGAAATATTTTGCCTGGTTTGGCCTCGAAAAAAACCTCCAGTAGACTGCAATGGGTGAAAAAAAGACTTCAATGTATTTGGCAAATTTGTAACCTCTCTGCAAATTTTTGGTGAAGCACAACGGGTCAGATTCACCAATCATTATTTGCCTTCATGACTGTTGGCACCATTATTTGTTTGATAATCCCGATTATTCAAGTTTTTCTTGAATTTTTGTAGCGTCTATTCGAAAAAGTTGGACGATTCTATAGAAGAGCACTGGGGACAGCAAAAAAAGATTTTTAATCTCATAACTATGACTTAAAAAAGTCAAAATTATGATTTTAATCTCATAATTATTATTTTAATCTCATAATTATGATTTTTAAACACATAATTATGACTTTTAGGGGCACATTTACTAAGCTAGAGTGAAGGATTTGAAGTAAAAAAACTTCAGGTTTTTTTGGGTACTTTGACCATCGAATAGGCTACTTCGACCTTCGACTACGACT
This sequence comes from Xenopus laevis, assembly GCF_017654675.1. Lineage (NCBI taxonomy): Eukaryota > Metazoa > Chordata > Amphibia > Anura > Pipidae > Xenopus > Xenopus laevis. Next base: position 69,422,961 of record NC_054386.1, read on the forward strand.
TTGAATCGAACGATTCGAACTAAAAATCTTTCGACTATTCGACCATTCGATAGTCCAAGTACTGTCTCTTTAAAAAAAACTTTGACTACCTACTTCGCCACTTAAAACCTACCGAGCTACAATGTTAGCCTATGGGGACCTTCCCCATAAATTTTCTGACCTATTTCTGATCGAAGAAAAATCTTCTGATTAAAATCCTTCAAATCGCTCGATTCAAAGGATTTAATTGATCGAACGATTTTTACTTCGATCGGTCGAAGTATTTGCGGTAAATATTTCGACATCGATATTTGTGGGATGAATATCAAGGGTTAATCAAACCTCGATATTCGACTCATAGTAAATGTGCCCCATAATCCCATAATTATGACTTTTAAACTCATAATTATCACTTTAAAACATCGAAATTATGACTTTTAAAGTCATAATTATGAGATTAAAAGTCATAATTTTGATTTTTTAAATCATAATTATGAGTCATACAATTCTGAGATTAAAATTTATAATTATGAGATTAAGGGGCAGATTTATCGACAGTCAAAATGAATTTTCAAAGTAAAAAACTTTGAATTTCGAAGTAATTTTTGGGTACTTCGATTCAAAGTTGAAAAAAACTGAAATTCGAATATCGAAATTTATCATGTACTGTCTCTATTACTTCGATCGTACGATTCAAAGTAGGCTGCATAAGGACCACTTCGACCCCCAAAAACCCTCAACCTCTACTCGGTTGGTCTTTTTGAATTCGGACCCTTGATAAATCTGCCCCTAAAAGTCATAATTTTGACTTTTACAAGTAATTATTATGAGATTAAGGGGCCGATTCACTAAGGGTCGAATTTCGAAGTTAAAAATACTTCGAAATTCGACCCTCGAATTGAAATCCTTCGACTTCGAATATCGAAGTCGAAGGATTTAGCGCTAATCCTGCGATCGATCGATCGAAGGATTTTTCGTTCGATCGAGCGATTAAATCCTTCGAATCGAACGATTCGAAGGATTTTAATCCAACGATCGAAGGAAAATCCTTCGATCAAAAAATCACAGGCAAGCCTATGGGGACCTTCCCCATAGGCTAACATTGACTTCGGTAGCTTTTAGCTGCCGAAGTAGGGGGTCGAAGTTTTTTTTAAAGGGGAAGTACTTCGACTATCGAATGGTCGAACGATTTTTCGTTCGATTCGTTCGATTTCGTTCGAATTCGAACGAATTTAACCAATTTGATGGTCGAAGTACCCAAAAAATACTTCGAAATTCGAAGTTTTTTCATTCGAATCCTTCACTCGAGCTTAGTGAATCGGCCCCCAGAAGTCATAATTTTGACTTTTTAAAGTGATAATTATGAGATTTAAAGTCATAATTATGAGATTAAAAATCATAATTCATCAGAATTTTTTTTTTTGCTAGCCCCGGTGCTCTTCCGTACAATACAAATTGACACTCGATTTTTATTGCAACGTTTTTTCACACTGATTATTTTGAGAAAATAAATAAATAAAGGGAATTCGGGTTTGGAAATTTGGTCCGATTTTTTTGTAATAATGTGAGATACTATTGGACCATACTTAATCAATTTCGAACAGTGTGGGTTGCGGGTTTGGGTTGCAGATAGGGATCTGGTACGGGTTTAAAAAAATGGACTTACGCAGGTCTCTTGCAGTCCTACCATATACACATAAACAGTATTTACATGTTATAAATATGGTTATGCACATGCAGTTATAAGTAAGGAAGTGGTCACCAATATTGTTTTAAATTGCTTTACATGAATGTGCCCAGTCTTGAAGAGTTGTCCTTCACAGAAACATATTACAAATATTTTTTGTCATGACAAATGTTTTTTTTACTCATAGCAAGTATAAGTGAAATTAATGTTTTATTTTGTCCTTTTTTTTAATTATGGTATGTATATTTCACCTTGTACTTTCTTCCCAAACTTACTAAGTTTGAACATATCAATGGAAGAAATTATCACTATGCTAAAGTTGTTCAATATGTATTATATCATGTATTGTGTATCTTTTTTGAGGGTGGAATTGGGAATTGTGATATCTGACTAATCTATGATTCAGGTCACATCCGGCATGTCAAAAAAATTTAAAAGCATGTCAGAATAGTCGCGCGCATAAAAATTGTGGCGCGTCAAAATTATTCGGACGCCCATTGACTTTAATGCATTTAGACAAAATCGCCATGTGTATAAAAATTGTCACAGGCGTAGAAATTGATGCGGGTCAAAATAATTTTGACGTCCATTGACTTCAATGCGTTTCACAAATTTTTTGGGACAATTTAGCCCATCACTAGTTAACACCAGAAAGGGCAAGTGCCAAAAGTTGAGAACTCTCATAAGCACAAACACAGACAGACAGAAAGAGACATAGAACAGGAAACAGCTGTAAATATTTCATTCAATATAAAGAGAATAATAATAATGACATAAGGATATATGAGCAGATAATAAACAAAGCTAAATAGGAATAGTATATAGCAGTGAATGTTCAACTAGCAGTTCTCCAGATGGTGTTAAACTACTATATAACTCCCAGAAGGTTGATTGTTGGATGATAGCAGGCTTAAGGAAAGCTTCCATCAGACAATGCCTGACATGTAGCTCTATATCTAGTGATGGGCGAATTTGTTACATTTTGCTTCTAAATTTTTTGAACGTGGCAAATTTTCGCAAATTTATTCGCCCGCATCGAAACGCGGAATTTCGTCGCGAATCTACACCTGGTGAATAAATTCGGTTATCAGTATAAATAACTAGGGATGGGCGAAATTTTTTTTGTTTCGCTGAAAAAATGACGCCCATAGACTTGTATGGCTTTGTGCGTCAAAATAAAAAGAAGTGCGTAAAAAAAAAAAATTCGCCACGCGGCAAATTTTTTTTGACGCCTATAGACGTTAATGGGCGTCAGCGACATTTCGCTGGCGGCGAATTTTTGGCGAAGCGAAACAGGTAAAATTCACCCGTCCCTATAAATAACATGACTTGTGTTTAAAAAAAAACATATTTTAATTATAGTCAATTTGTTATATATCTAAATTTTACAAATGCCTACAAGCAGCATAGTATGTATTAAAATCCCTATTCTGCTTTCAGCAGGAAAAAAAACATGTGATTTGAATTGATCTGCATTTATCAGTAGCAGGGTCACAGTGGCCATTAATCAGTAGCAAGGTCACAGTATAACTCTGTACCTGTAACTCCTGCCTCCCTTATGAGTAGACTGAAGGTACTGCAACCGGAGCAAGCACTGTCACTGAGGCTATTGGCTGGCTGCTAGTTAAATATTAATTGTATGCAGAATATCTGCCCTTGTTCTGTGTTAGATTGGAAAACTGCGTATACTTACACCTTCTATCAATAAACGAGAACTAAGGCTGAACAAAGAATTAAGCCAGAAATGCTTTACTTTATATTTTGAGCACCTATACCAGCCTAAGGCCACCACAGGCCTTTAGCACAGAAGATCTGTGCCTCCAGTTTCCAGTATAATGTAGAGCCCCATTTTAGTTTTCTCCTTAATCATAGCACTGGCATTGGGCTGCTGTTAGGTACCTGTGTTTAGGGACCAATTCACAATATGCATAATATACAGTAGTACAGTGTACATAGTTACAATGCAAGACTAATAATTCCGAGTCACATTACACAACTGCTCAGACACAGTACATTCATTAATAATTAATTAATTCATTACTAATCAGCCATGTAGCATCAGTTGCTATTACAGATCTAACCTCGCTTTCTGATAATGTTTTGATGACTTCCTGACCTTAGTTTCTCAACAGCAGTCCAGAGTACACTGAGTATGTGCAGAGTCACTGACACACAAAAGATGGCCTAGCAAGATCCATGATGTGGAGCTCCTGTGGACAACATTGAAGGAATTTAACATTACTGTTACAGGTTTACACAATAAATCTTTTTCTACTTGATTTCTAATACTTGGTGGAAGATTGCCTTTTTTGAGTGCCTGATCCAGATTTATTCACGGTTGTCCGCTCCCCATGCTGAGGGCTCAGGGCGGTGCACCTGGGCCACTTCCCATATGTGTTGAGTATATACTCCACTCTATGGAGACCCCTTCACTATCTTCTCTTTGCACAATCTCTCAGCTGTACAGGCTGAATTTCTATTCCTTTTTAGGCCTTAGTTGACCTTTTAAAGCAAAACTAAAAAATTTTTGGGTGGACATTCCCTAAAGTCATGTTAAATGATGGTCAATAAGTGTAGACCCCAGGGCCAGATCTAGGGGTAAGCAGCATAGGCACATGCCTAGGGTGCGACAGTGGAAGTGAGCTAGGTACACACCTCTCCCCCCCACTACCTCATCATAACTGATGCTTGTCCTCCAGTGCAGCATGCATGCTCAAGCTTTCCAGCTGTGCTGCAGCAAAAAGGGGAGTGGTTTCCCTGGCTTCCTATGGTGTTTGGCTGGCTGGGCCCAGAAATGGTAGGTCCTGGGGAGGTCCTTCCTTCACAAAGCCATTATCAAGCAGCTACATTAAAATAGGATTGGCAGAATAGGGAGTAATTCATTTACCCATCTTTTGTATTTGATCCCAAAGTTCATAATTACAAAAGCTGTGAGCTTATTTTGCCAATATTCTTTGGTTTTTGTCAAGGAAATAGTATCAATATGGAACTTGAAGCACTAGGGAAAGGGAGATTTAGCTTAGGTTTAGTTTATACAGCAACCCCCCAAAAAATATGTAGCATCATATTATATAGGCAATAGGCTTTACTACTGAACTTGGTTTGTCATTTTACATTTCTTTGTCTTTTTAACTTTCTCTTTTTCCTTGGAAAATAAATAAAAACTTTGAAAAATTATCCTAAACTTCAGTGAAATAAAAAGACCTTCAATAACACGTCCAAAATGAATCTGGCATCAGCAAATTCTATTGACTCCATTCTGAGCACTTATAAGTATGTTGAGTTATGATACCTCTGAGACAAATCTAATCTAAGCGCTTATAACTGAATGTCCATCTTTTTGCTGTCTGTACAATTTCAAGACAGGAAACATTGTCTAAATTTTAAATTGGTCAGCATAATTTTTCAAGTTGCAGCACCTGCCAATAGATAAACCTAGATCCAAAGATGAAATGGCAGTAGTTTCTAATATCCTCAAAGGTTTTGTTACAATACTTTAAACTGGGAGAAGGCTAATCAGAAATAAAAAAAAATATATATATCAAGAATGGTGATAGCCATGTGATATCTATGATACTATGCCATGATCAGTCTTTTTTGCATTAAGAATATAGAATGAAATGCAGCCAAAGATGTCAAAGATGAAAAGTAAAGCACATTTTCCTATGTAAGCTTATTTTCATTTAGTTTCATTTAGTTTCATTGAAGCAAAACTTCTAAAGATCAATAGCACACAAAAGTGAAAACACAATATATAATATTCAACCATTGTTTATTAACAATAGATAATATATATATTGCTGTTTTACACTGTAGTAGGTTTTTCATCTTGAAGTGTTTTCCATCATTTATCGTTGCACACTTAATTGCTCTTAATGCCATTTTTAATTCTTAAGGTTAAAGGTTTACTTATGGTAAACTGAAAATAGCTGTGCTGTATATACATTAAACAGTGTATGTCTATGTATTTATAGTACCTAACTAGTTGTCCCAGCTAATGATCCATTAATGAACCTTTGGCTGCCCAACCCCCAAACCCCACATCCCACCTGTCTCTCTTCTTTATTAGTAAGTAAATAAAAATCAGTCCAGAACAAAGCGAAGAATCTACAACATTATGATCTGCCACTTATAGACTGTAAATTGCTATGTAGCTCATGTAGCTTTGGGTTCTTAGTTGCATTGTAGTTCATTTATACATTTTAATATCTCTTTGGATTTTTTCCTGCAAGCTTCTTTAAAGGAACAGTTCATTGTAAAAATAAAAACTGCGTAAACTGGTAAATAGGCTGTGCAAAATAAAAAAAATGTCTCTAATATAGTTAGTTAAACAAAAATGTAATCTATAAATGCTGGAGTGACTGTATGTCTAACATAACAGAACCTAACTTCCTGCTTTTTAGCTCTCTAATAGTGATGGGAAAATGTATTCCCTAGGCACAAATTTGCGGCGAATTCTCGTGAAACTGCTGTGAAAATTTCACCAGTGACAATTCGCTGGCGTCCAAAAAAAAAACGGACGCCGGAATTTTTTTTCCAAAGATGTACACCGGCGGCGTTTCTGCAATTTTTTTCCATTTCATGAATTTCATGGGAAATTCACAAATTTGTTGGCAAAGTGACACATTCGCCCATCACTACTCTACTTCTGAGTCAGTCAGTGACTTTAAGGGGGACCACATAGGACATAACTATTCAGTCAGTTTGCAATTGATCCTCAACATGCAGCTAAGATTCAAAAGCAAACAGTTATGACCCGTGTGCCCCCCCTTAAGTCACTGATTGGTTACTGCCTGGTAACCAAGTGGAAACCAAGGTAGCTGAAAAGCAGGAAGTAGTGTTCTGTTCTGTTATGTTAGTCATCCAGTCACTCCAGCCTATATACATTACTTTTTTGGGTAACTTACTCTATTAGAAACTTTTTTATTTCGCGCAGTTAAGTTTTTAGTTTTTATACTGAACATTTCCTTTAAAGGTTCAACATGAGTGCAATATAAATGGCCTTGGCTGTACGTACATTTTGCTTATTGTGTTAATATGAAAAAAACTGTATTTTTTGTTATATTTTAAGCTGGGAAAAGATGGAGATTGAAGCTACATCATGATTGGTCCTTACAAATATAATTAAAAGATCACCCTCACTTCACCCTTTTGTGTGATTTTTAGAAAAACATTAAGCAGGTGGATTATTCGTCAACTGCTAAACTAATTATCTACCTTACTATTTTAATATGCAATTGCAATGTAATTCCAGACATGGAAAAGTGGCCCTAACAATTCTGGGGACCTGCAGTGTTGTGCAGCACATATATATTATGTTTGCTTATGTAGGGGCACATTTACCTAGGGTCGAATATCGAGGGTTAATTAACCCTCGATATTCGACTGCCAAATTGAAATCCTTCGACTTTGAATATCGAAGTCGAAGGATTTACCGCAATTAGTTTGATCGAACGATCGAAGGAACAATCGTTCGATCAAACGATTAAATCCTTAGAATCGAACGATTCAAAGGATTTTAATCCATCGATCGAAGGATTACCCTTCGATCAGAAAAACCTTGTAAAGCCTCGGTAGGTTTTAGGTGGTGAACTAGGGGCCCATTCACTAAGTTCGAGTGAAGGAATAGAGGAAAATAGAGAAAAAATAGTTGAATTTTGAATGTTTTTTTTTGGCTACTTCGACCTTCGACTATGACCTTCGACTTCGAATCGAATGATTCAAACTAAAAATCGTTTTAATATTTGACCATTCGATAATCGAAGTACTGTCTCTTTAAAAAAAAACTTCGACCCCCTAGTTTGCTTTGGAAAGCAGGTAGGTAACTGATTTTCATGCAAAATGTCCAGCTATTTCCAGCCAAGTTATTTATAAAAATTTTTATCCAAGGGGAGTGGGTTAAAATCCCACTTTTTGTACTTGGTTACATGCTCATTTAATTGTAATGGTCATATTTGTTAACTTATAAACACACTTAAGTGTTCCAAAAGGGGAGCATACTCAAAACCATGGGCTTAACTCCACTAGGGGAGCCCAAAGCTGAGGAGGGCACCAGTCTAAAGGGCAATTTGAGATGCAAGGATATTTTCTGACCTGGATGATCCTTAAAAATTCTATACTATTAAGGCCTCCCTAAATGTTTTGGTTCCCCATGTATTAGTGTAACACTATTTTGAAAATGCTGCATTGTTAAAATCTGTATTACTTAAAATGATGGGACCACTTTCACTTATACTCTGGCTCAGAAAATCGCAACTCCCTGAAGCTACTGGAACAACATTAGTTACACTGGACTCACTGGTCAGCCCTCTCTGTAGGATGGAGGAAGGGTTAACGCACACAGAACAAAATATTTTTCGATAACTTGAGTGTAAGTGGTTCTTGAAAACTATGGTTTACTCTTTTTACTGGATCACATACATCTCTTATTGGGTGTATTGGGCACAGACAGAGTATAATTTACAACCAGAGTTAGTAAGGTGCTCTTCAGCAGAAGTCTTTGTCCCTGAACCTGAACACTGATGTGTAACAATGCAGGGAACTAACCATTTTGCTCTCCTTATTGGAGCCTCTGGCTTCTTTATTGCTTGCCCTCAGCCTGACTGATCCCTAGCTGTTCCAATTCAGACCCCCAACCACCCCCCTCCAGCAAGTGGGGTGCAAAGGAATAGAAGCACATGCTGACTCTTTTTTTAAAGGTTAGAGAGTGGGATGCCTGACACGACCACTCAATGAGTATTTCACAGCTTAAGGTACATCCTCAATTATGTATGCTGCAATTTGTTTTAATACAAAAAATATGGATCCATATATGCTGCTTATTAGGTATGACTGAAGAAAAATAGAAAACTATAGTAGTACCAGGGAATCCAACAATTCATTATACGATAAAAGAAACTAATTTGGTATCATAATTGCTTTTGACCTATAAGGTGTTCTTATTGAGATCAAATATACAATACGTAATTGGACAGCAGATTTAATTAGAGCATGAACAGTCAATTTAATTTCTACTGAAGAATAAAAGACATGTTTGAAGAGGTTAATTATTTGGGGTTAAGTATCACAGTTGTGGTCTAGGCAAGGTATTTCACAAGTATATAGTATTTCATGTTTTGGTTATTACAACAAACATACATGGTGATTTTTTAAAGCTGTTTATGTGACTAAAATCATTAAACATACTGTACTTGATAAATGCATGAATAGATAAAGGCAGGCACATATATTATAGCATATACATAGAAAAACAGATGCACAGGTAATAAGATCACACATTTTCATACTAATTTATGTACAGTAATTCTATTGGTTTATTATTAGAAATAATAATAATAAAATGATTGAATTTTTTTTTAAAAAAAAAGATACAGGTATAGGATCCCATATTTGGAAACGCAATATCTTGGCAGCTCTGTATTATGAGGAAGGCAAACATTTCTATTGGGTTTATTTAATGTAAATTTTTTCTTTAGTAGGCTCAAGTCACTTTTCATTATAGAAAAAAAAACGTATTCAGAAAACCCCAAGTCCCAAGCATTCATCATAAAAATCACATACCATGAACAAATCAAACAAAGAAGCTGTAGTCATCTCACACAAACAAACATAGCATAAAACATATTACAACTAACACAATTCAACACTCAATTATTGGGGAGGCCATTTTTTTTCCATTTCCTGATTCTCTCCTACTTGAAGGTGCCCTTACAATGGCTGGTAAACACATGGGGGCAAATTTACTAAAGGGCGAAGTGGCTAACGCTGGCGAAAATTCGCAGCGTGATGTCCTTTTCGGCACTTCGCCGATTTACTAATGGTAGCTGGCGTAATTTTGCATTAGAGGGCAACTTTGCCCTCTAACACCAGGCGAATTTTCGGTAGTTTTACTACGCAAATTCACTAAATTTTTGATATTATTGAACGTTACCTCTATCACCAGACTTGCCTTTCCCACCTCAGACCAGGCGAAGTGCAATAGAGTAGATAGGACTTCCTCAAAAAATAGTTTAAAATTTTTCTAAGTCCCAAAAAACGCTGGCGTTTTTTTCCTATTTAAATGGTGATAGACTAAAAAAAGATCATACATTTTTTTTGGGGTACCCTCGTTCCTCCCTACATTTGCTAACATATCAACCAAAACTATACTGTGGGCACATGTTTAGGGCATTATGACAACTTTATATAATTTTATTAAGGTTCCCTGGCCTTGTGTAGTGTATTGTATTTGCTGCAGCATATACGGCCATTGTACTTTAACTGCGCCCCGTATGCTCATTAGCCAGAGCTAGCGTATCTTCGAACTGCTGAGCGTAATTTCGTTCGTTACCCTGTGCACAACTTTGGATCTGCATGAATTAGCGTTGTCCAGGAGAATTTACGCCTGGCGAAGTGTTGAGATGTGCGCAAAGCCATCGCTGGTGAATTTTCACCGGTTAGTGAATTTGCCCCATGGTGTCACATAACTGCCTTGGGTGAGATTTCATCACTTTCATACTCTCCTTATATTTAAGATCCTACCTACCTACAAGCATTAATGGTCAGATTCTGAGCCACAAGCTCAGTTTTACCAAATAACCCCTTTAAATGGCAGCATATCAGTTTTATATTAGTTATATATTTATAGATTAGCAATATATCAACAATGAAAACAAAATATTAAGGGGCTGAGTATGTGGCTGTGATTAGTTTTTAACACATAAATATAAAGATTTTCACACAGAAGCTGTGTTGGAGAAGAAAACACTATAGGAAAGAGGTACTTGAGGAGCACTGTTGTGAACCATCGAGAGCCTCAGAAAGGTGCACAAATGTCCCTTCTAAACAGAAGCACCCATATGTTTGTAGGAATTTAAAAGCATGGATTACTATACTATCAATTAAAATGATAGTAACTATGAGACATCTGAGCCTCAATAGTAACCTTACACATGAGTTTTATTGGTTTATTAAGGCTGTCATGCAGAGCATTGCAATTATAAACTTATAAATTAATTCCCACATGGAAGGGTACTTGTCTATACAAGTGGAAGTTCTGTGAGCATATGTGTTTAAGATGATTTATTCCCGATGCTTTGGAGTGATCACTAGGAATGGGATCAATTACCTTTTTGCTTTGGTCCCTTAACTGGGCTGCCTAGCAGCATTTGTTAAATAAATAGTCACCACTGCACCTCGGGAAGTTGGTATTAGTTCTTAAAATCCAGTGGCAAACTTGATAAGAACATCAAAGAAAAACTTGTCTTTGTATGAAACCACTTTTTGAAAAAAATGATATATCAAAGAATCACATGGCTTCAATTGCTTTCTTTATATCATGCAATAACATTTAATGATCTGGAAAGTGTACTACACAAAGCTTTTCTGCACCTTAAAAGGGATTCCTTTATATCGTTATAATATATTACGCAATCCATGTGCTCGCTATCCACAAATGCATAATGCACATTAATTATATACAGCAGAAAATCACATATTGTTGATGGACTGCAGGCATTTGCAGTAAATAGACTAGCTTTAGTCACAGCTGTACAGACAAATACAAAGGGGAATATTTACAGCTCTACCTGTCCATAATTATTCATAGCCCTGAGTCCTGGAAGTTGCTCTCCTCCTGGTATCACTGTACAAAGAATGACAATGGAGAGTATGATGTGACTATGAGATATTTAACCCATGGGAGAATGGTTTTAGAGATTGTACAAATAACAATCATTAATTACACATTGATTAACGAGTGCCATTTGGAAAGTGTGATGGAAGAGATTTTCCATACACTGTTATATTCTCATTCTCCATTTTAAAGCATAAAGGTTTGTTTTACTCATGCTGAAAACCCCCCACAAAAAGCATTTTTCTAATAATAACAGGAATTCATACAACACCTTTCCCTTGGTATTTGTAATAAAAAAGTCAAATTCACTTTGTATGGAATATCCTTATATCACTATTTAATGCAAAGTTTTCTGCCTACTTGTGCTTATGAGATTAGATGTATTTTTACTGTTATTATTTTTCTTTCTTATTGGGGTAAAATAATAGTAAGATTTTTAGTTATTGCAACACAGTTTTAGTTGAACTTGTTCATAATGGGCTGAAAAAGATTTATACCTTTTAGGAAGAATAGTGAGTAAATGTAGACACACATAAAATAACGCTACAGGGCTCAGTTATGATTGCAAGTGCAGTAGGCAACTTGTCTTTTCCCAACAGTGAGTTGAGGCTAAAATCACTAGGCATCTAGTTGTGTTTGGTGCTACTTAGTCCTTCCTGAATTCCATTCCAAATTAGGCGCTCCTGCACAGTAGCTCCAGGATTTCCCACTGTAGCCTGCATCAATTGCCACAGTGCTGTTCCTCCAAAAGGATAGGGTGCACACGTCACTCACACCACTCACACTGGAAATAACGACTAAACTAGACTAAAATATATATTTGGTGCAACTGCGCCAGATTTACTATGAAGTGCATGCACAAAAGCATTAATATTGAAAAATGCCCGGAATGTCTCAGTCATAATGTCGTGGGTTTAGTTTCTGTTTCTGAATGTAAAGCCAATATATTCTGGGCCTATCCCATCTCATCAGGCACCCAAGTCCCTTAAAATATGTTGTATAATTAAATTGTATGTCACTCATCTAAACATTTCACGAGGAGGTTCACATTTGCTCAGTGCTGGATTTCCAAATGAGGTACCACTAGGCTGGCTGCCTCCTGTACCCCCCTGCCCCCAATGTATGTGAGCGCACGTTATCATCTCACCTGTTCCATTTGGCAATTCTCCTGCAACCCCCCTGATAGCTCCCCTTTAATTACTATACATTACTAGTGATGGGCGAATCTAACCCATTTCACTTCACTAAAAATTAGCGAAGAAGCTTTGAAGTCTATAGGTGTGAAACATATTTTGTCACTCAAATTTTTTTTCACCCGTTGGAGTATATGAGCATATTTTTTGTGGCGAAACTCAGCGCTAAATTTCACTTATCACTACTTACAGCATTAGGGTATATTTGTGTTGTGTAGCTACAATGCATACATACAGATATGCAGGCCTTCTTTAAGACAAACAAAAAAATTAGAGATCTTCTCATTTTCCAGTATGAAATCAGAAATTAATTTATTTGTACTGTATACAGTATTGTATCCGTCAATCTAAAATATTAACATTATCTTACCAGTTGCCTTTACTTTATTTGCCAATTTTGTAAAAAATCAAGGAAAGCAAAGTATATATAGTTCTATTATCACTAATGCAAGAAGAGCAAAAACTAGAAAAAAAATATTCAAAGCCTCTGCATATGCATCGTGTGACTTAAATGTTTCCGGCAGTTATCACAGTTCTGTTTGAAAGTTAGTTCTGTATCATTTAAATCTGACTGATTCAGGGTTGATTTTGTGGAAGAGGCAATAGTCACAGGCTTTTTTAAATAGTACTATTGTACTCAAGGTAGTTGACGGAAATCATTGAGATAGCTGTAAATTCAAACAGACATGCTGTGCAATACCTATTCTGTCCTACTTCACTAATAGAGACAGCTACAATTACGTCTTTTAATTGAACTAAGTTATAGCAGAATGAGTCAATCTGCGCTGAAATGGAATAAGCAATCCATTTGAAACAAAATTCTACCCTGAAGTCTACCCTTTCACTTTAACTGCAACGATGCAATTTGTAAATCCACTAAACGAAGAACTCTTAATGGTATATTATGCTATCATTGGTGCTAAGAGTATAATTAGACTTGTATTTTGGTTTTTAAAAAGTTTTATGGTAGTAGTAAATGCCAATTGTCTTACCTCATTTGATGCCCATGATAATTCTACACTATTTAGCATTTAACTGCTTTGTAAAGGACCAAAATACTCAGATTAAGCAAGAACAGCACTCGGCTATTAATTTAAGGCTATCTTCAGCTGAGTGGGTAAATGACTAAGCTATAACCTAATAATTAAGAGGCAAAAGTTCAAGTATAAATGTAATATTATTGTAAAGTGCTGTTTTAAGGTTTGAAGTTAGAAATGTTGGGCTATAACCGTAGGTCAAGTAGTTAGACCTCATATAGTCAATGCTTAAATTATCAGAGGACTGGATCAGTAACTGGAAAGGTAATTCTATCAGATTTGCCTGTCTTGCTGCTTTTAATATATTTTCAACACAAACATAATGGGACTCATAATCACTACATTAAATAATCAATGTATGCACACTTACAATATCAAATTATCACACATGAATAAGTTCATTGAAAAAATTACCACATTTTTGTATAGAAAAACAAATAAATCAAAAATCACTTATTTTAAAGAAAATCATATTTTTACTAAATATATGACTTATGCCTCATACTATATTCAATAACACAACTTGCCAATTAATGAAAATAATATTAAATATGGTCTACACCATTTTTTGGGTTTAATCAGTATAGGTATAGGAACCTGTAATAACTTCTGCTTACCCTGGTGGTCCAGTGGTGTGTCCTCTGGCATGCGGGGCGCCCGCCGCATGCGTCCTGTCCCTTCTGGTGCCGGCTCCCCTATGGCACGCACACCGGCGCTCTTCCGGGTTTATGCGCCGGCGTGATGACGTCATCGCGCATTGGTTGCAAAATTCTAAAGTTTAAAAGGGGAATTCAGTTTTCAAAGGACTGCCCGCTGTTAGGTTCTATCAGCAAGTTCCTGGGTGTTTATTCCTCGTGAATCCTGATTGATATTCTGTGTTTGACCTTGACTGCCTTCTTGACTTCTCTGATCTCTCCAATCCTGACCCTTGCCTGCCTGACTACTCTGATATCTTCAGTCCTGACCATAGCCTGCCTGTTTAACTCTGAACTCTCCAATCTGACCTTTGCCTGTCCACCGACTATTCTACGCTCTCTAATCCTGATTCTGGCCTGTCTGACTGAGATATTCTTCCATTCCAGTATCCTGGGGAGACGACCATTCCAGTATCCTGGGGAGACGATCGTGCCCCTTTGCTCGTCCAGAACCGTTAGCTTTGTTCCTCTCTCAAATAAGACCTGGCGGCATCCAATTAGCTGAGGGCTCCTCCCGTGGTGAAAGGCGGCGGTTATAGGCGGAAGTGAGAGCCAAGACCAGGGAGCTTATCTTGGGTTCTGGATTTGGGGTGCCGATTCATGACAGAACCCTTATTTGGAAACCTGATTACAAATTATAGGAAGGCCATCTCATGTTGAGGCTTATTTATTGAAGGTCAAATTTAAGTGGTTTTAAAGGTTTTGGAAACCATGTGATTGTTATTTATTAAAAGTTCCAAACTAAAAAAGGCGCAGAACAATTTAATAAAAAAATACGAATGCCTGTAAAACTTCTAAAAGTTCAAGTTTTTCGGACAATTCTTACAGAAAAAAAATCCCAAAACCTCTAATATTGTGATTGGTTTAAAAATGGTCTAATGGTGTTGCTTTCACTGACTTCGATAGTGCCACGAAAACTTTTACTTGCCAAAGTTTTGCTTTAGAGCTTTTTGTGGTTTTTATACTTAATAGAGCTTAGAGATTTTTAGAAATATAGTAAAACCAGTAATTTTTTGAAATTTGAGTTAGTGAATGGGCCTCATAGGGGCAGATTTACGAAAGGGACGAAGTGGCCGTTGCTATCGAAAATTTCCCAGAAATCCCATCTGCAGGGAGATCAGCAATTTACTAATAGGCATAGAGGACAATTCATTAGCATTAGTGTACATCACTTACAAATTTTCACGCCCTTTCGCCAGGCAAATTTTCGCTCAGACGAACGATCGTTACTCCGCAAATTCACTAAAGTGTGAATTTTACATAAAGTTTCCTTCATCAGCTTAGACCTGGCAAACTGATCAGATGAAGTTACATCCTCCTCAATCTTATGTCAGTGACATTATATCATGTATACCAAAAAGTCATAAAAAGTCATTTTTTCATATTTTAAAGCAGGATTGTCTTTAAGGGGCAGATTTATCAAGGGTGAAATTGGACCTTCTAATTTTTTTATGGTCAAAACTGTCAAATTCAACTAGTGAGAAATTCAAATTCGATTTGGGTTTTTAATTTTTTTTTTTGAGATTTATCATACTCTTGCGCTTTAAGAACTCAAATTTTACTATTCACCACCTAAAACCTGTCGAATTGCTGTTTAAGTCAATGGGAGAGGTCTAGGGATCAATTTGAAGTTGTTTGCAACCTTCCTGACATTCAAGTTTTTTTTGAGAAAAAACTAAAATTTGAATCGAATTTGAATCGAATTCGAGTTGAAAAATTTGATTTCATTAATACATTTAGATTGGTCAAATTTCGAATTTATGGGAGTTTAGGGGAGTTTTTAAAAACTCACATGAAATCGAAATTCGACATTTGATAAATGTGCCTCTAAAAGTTGTAACTTTTTTTACCATTTGAGGGGCATGCCACATTTGTTTCAGGGTCAGCTCATGTTTTCAACAATAGAGGATCTCTTTTGACTTCCTTTAACATTTTTAATAATAAGTGGCCATTTCAAGCATTTGCACCAACATCACTAATATAATATATATATCTAAAATTCAAAGAACGGACAGCACTCACAATTTAATGCAAAAGAGTTATATTGTGAAAAATGTATACATCACCATACAGGCGCACATTCAGTAGCGACGTTTCGAGCCAAATATGGCTCTTTTTCAAGCCATGTGGGCAATGGTGTCTCAGAATTCTTTAAATTTTAAATATTGAGGAATAACCGGAAACCTCATTCTAGACTTGCACCACACACAGAGAACAAGTGTGAGTGCTGTTGCTGAACTACAATTGGAGATATATATATATATATATATATATATATATATATATATATATATATATATATATATATATATATATATATATTCCAATGTAGTGGTGCACTCCTGGGATTTCTGGGTCTTTTTTCCAACATAGCACAAAATCAGTGTTTGGCTCACATCTAATCCCAGGAGTATCCACACTCTAATGCAAAAACAATATATCTCGGGGTGCTCAGTTACAACATGCATTTACAAAAACCTTTAAACCGGAACACCCTTAAAAAAACTCCAGTCTTTTTATTTCTACCACATTGTACAAAAGTCCAATAGTACCTTTCTCAAGGATGATACAATGTCAACAAACTTTAAATACCTGTGTTAATATAATCAGCGCTCCTCATACAACAATCCCTGATTAAGTGATTATCCAATTAGTGGCCCACTTCTCAAAAATACATTTTAATACTAAATAGTTAATAATACCCATATAATATACACCACTTCAATAATGCACATGTGATCAATAATTCAATGATAATGAGACCTATAAAATCAGCATGCTTAAGACATATAACATTCTGAAAATGTAATCTTGTTGCCGATTGATCTGTATGGACTCATGTCTTCCAAGAAGTTGCATTTTATTGGTCAGTCTAACCTACTAGAAACTATATTGCTGTTAATCTGACAGTTACCATATGTTCTTTAAAAAAATTGACCTTAAGAATTTGTTGCTGCTTGTGGAAAGGTTGATTTTTTGATTTTACCATTGATCTAAATGCATTTTTTTCATGAAGGCTGTCACAGTGTCAGTATAACATACCTTTATTAACTACTTAATTTACATTGGATATATAAAGAACATATGCATGTGCATAATTCAGAATATATTTGCAGCAAAGTGTTCACTTCTTTTATACATGGGGGGTATGAATATTTTTCTGGACATGTTGTAATTGCATTCTTTTGGTATAAATCACTGGTATGTGACAGCTTGACAGCACACTGTTACAAATTCCTTCTTGTTTTTTCTCGATTAGTGGTATCACATGACAGCTTGACATTACAATTTATTAATTTTAACTGACTGCTAAATTGCAACTTATTTTTGTAGTAATTGTAATGTAGCTGTAGGATGAACTTATTTGCATATAAATGATTAATGTATCACACCCGACAAAATTTGACTTTTCTGATTTTTTTTTCTAAACTTTTATTTTACTGAGTGAGGGAAAGAATTAATTTGCTTATCTCTCTCTGCTTACAGTAATTGCTCCTGAAGACCACAAGTTGGTGAAAATGTCCAAATAGTAGGTTATAGTGGTTATATGCGGTATAAATAATACTTGAAAAAAATAAAAACAGCTGATTTCTAGCAGTGGCCACATTACACTGATTTATATTCTTCAACTTTGAGTCACTCTATAGCATAACAACAATTTCACATTGAATAAGGGATGGTTACTGAAATAGCACCAACTTGATTAGATACTTACGTACATGTACTACACCACATCATGTTCTATTAAAGTGTAAGGGATCCAAAGTTTAACTTCTCTGCTTCTCTGCTTATCTGCTGCTAAAATAAGGTCTGTAATCTATATCTGTGGGAGGTACAGTAGATATCTGAACTGGCCCCCTCTTTCTTTAGATCCAAACTTCAAACCAGGATTGAATGTGCTGGGAAGCCTGGAGGAGAAGGCCCCAATACCAAGCTTTGATCCCTAAAGTAACCAATAATCAGACCAGTGGAGTTAGCCCACAAGCAACCCCCCCCCCCAGTGTTTGGACATATGGCAGTATATTTTATCCGTGTGAGGTTTCAAATGGAGGGATCCATATTACCAAGGTGTTGCTATTTGTTGAGACCATTCATATGCTTCTCTCTCCTATAGAAAATGTTGCAGGAAATTACTCAATATTTTTGACAGCACTAAAGACTTGTTTGCCTCATTATTGGTATATTCAGTGAAGTCTCTTACTTCACTTTTATTTCAAATAAAAAAAAACTCCAGTTAAAGGGGTTGTTCACCTTTAAATTCATGTTTAGTATTATGTAGAGAGTGATATTCTGAGACAATTTGCAATTGGTTTTCATGTTTTATTATTTAAGGTTTTTGAGTTATTTAGCTTTTTATTCAGCAGCTCTTCAATTTGCATTTCAAGCAATATGGTAACTAGGGTCCAAATCACCTTAGCAACCATGCATTGATATGAATAAGAGACTGGAATATGAATGGGAGAGATGGCCTGAGATGAGTAATAAAAAGTAGCAATAACAATACATTTATAGTGCATTTGCTTTTTAGAAGGGGTCAGTGATGCCCATTTGAAAGCTGCAAAGAGTCAGAATAAAAAGGCAAATACTTATAAAACTATAAAAAAATAAATAATGAAAACCAATTGAAAAGTTGCTTAGAATTAGCCATTCTATAACATACTAAAGTTAACTTAAAGGTGAACCAGCCCTTTAAGAACCACTGGCGACTTTTCTTTATGAAGAAACAAGTGTTATCGTTTGTAAAACCCTTACTCTGTGAAGGCCCAGCTGACAATACACAATAGTAAGGATACCTGGTTTAAAATGTGCACACCTGGTCTGGTCATGCAATGTCTAAATCACATACAGTACAAACATTGTATACGGCAATATGTAGTCTGAAATGTAAGTCAATTATAAACAAAACATATTTTACACATTAGACAGTGGCAGAACTACCGGGGGAGCAGGGGGTGCAGGCGGGCCAAGGCCCGCACCCCCACAGGCCGTACAGAGGGGGCGGGGCCCGGCTCTAGTGACGCTACTGACATTAGAGCCACCTGTATCAGGAGGTTTTTTTTTTAAGTTGTTGCTCCTAAATACATTCTTCAATGTCCTCTACTGAAAACTACCTCAATACAGAGCAAGAAAATCTATTCCTAGACAAATGCATTGCCTTACTGAGGCTTAACTGTGTAAAGCTAGTTTCTTGCTGATGCTCTGTGCATCTGGCATCACGTCAGTACTCTAATCACTTATAAGGGATATAACTGTTTTAATAATAATAATTGTTTGATTCAGATCCCAAAACAAAGATAAAAATAATGTACCTTTTAAGATGTATCAGTTGTTGAAAAGCAATCACAATTTTCTCGACATTCCCCTGTGATTGTAATATTGGTATGCGGACTGGCAAAATCTATCTCTATGTGCATATGTCACAAGTTTTTAAACCAATAAAAATAATAACAATATTGAAAATAAGACTGTCTGCAGCTCAAAGTCATTGTTTCACTTCATTAAGATGATTTCAATGCTGGTTACAGAACCTTGGGGACATGTTGCGCTCCTAATGAGAATATAGCTTTCAAATTAACTAGAATCTCATTTCACTCTCCTAGTTCTTCTCCCCTGATGTCCCCATCCACTTATTTGTCTGCAACCAATGTATTTAATGACATCTTTATTTTTCTTTCACACTGTTACATGCAAACAAACATCGACATGAATCTAGAATAGTATTCCCTGGAGTCCATTTGTTTATTTGTGACTCTCAATGTTGGAAGCCGGAGGGAGTTTGGGAGGTGAAATCCCCAAACTGGAGATCTAAAGAAAGATATTTTTCAAAAGTGCTGATCATCTATGTAGAAGATGCACGCAATAAAGTAAAAAATTCTGTTTGTAAGAAGGGGTTTTTTTTGTTTAGCAATATCTATGTAAATATACAGGAACTGTTTTTTTCTTCCTCTTCAGCATTTTAATCATTGCAAACATATATACTCAAGTTTGATCCTGTTGTTTTCATTTATTTGCATTATGTTTAAGGCTTGAAACTGTAATATGATATTCTAACATATGCTCACTCAGTTTTAGTCCATTGCACAAGTTTTTGCCATTCTAAGAAAGAGAACATTTAAATATTCATGAATCTCTGCCTTGAATTCCAGGGTATTTTAAAGGGATACTGTCATGGGAAAAACATTTTTTTTCAAAATGAATCAGTTAATAGTGCTGCTCCAGCAGAATTCTGCACTGAAATCCATTTCTCAAAAGAGCAAACAGATTTTTTATATTCAATTTTGAAATCTGACATGGGGCTAGACATATTTTCAATTTCCCAGCTGCCCCAAGTCATTTGTTGTGCAATTTGTTGCGCTTAAAAAAAAATTGTCGCCCATAAACTTCACTGCATTTTGGCCAATTTTCAGCGTTTTGCCAATTTTTGGTGAATCTAATGGGTCACATTCACCAATCACTACAATTCTGTTACATTTGGAGACCTATTTATCTAAATTCGTATTTGTATAATTTTTGTATTTTTTTTTTCTACTTCAAATGTTGACTTCTTTATAAAAAAATCCAAACGAAAAAAATGTGATTGAGTAAAATTGTGAAAAAACACAGAAAACCATCAATTCGAAAATTCTTGTTTGTTAAACCATCATTCAAATTCACAATTTGCAGCGCAATAAAATTGTAATCAGAAAACAATTGCAAACTCCCAAGTGTCACATGGAATTGAGAAGCTATCAGCTACAATTTTTGATTTTACAGTAGACCCCAGTCTGTAATCAGAAAAAAGCTATTGCTTTGCTTTTTAAACAAAATATTCTTTATGTTGGCTGTTTGTTTTTAATATGTAATAATACAATCTGTTTTAATTAATGTTAATTATGTAGATATTCTTTTTTATTTGAATTCAAGAAGCATGCATAATTCTGTAAACTGTGCCATGGAAAAAAAACTATACTGTTAAATAGATGAGTTTAAATAGTAAATCAACCAGCAGCGATTCAGTTAGCAAAGTTTAAGAAGCACCAAACTGCTGAATTTAGTAAAAGTGATTCCTCATGGGAGCCAATAGTATGTTAGGGAAAGCTGCAGAAATATAAACATTAATAATTCAACACCTCAAAGACATATATAAGAAAAACAGTTTTAAAATAAATACACATTTTTTTTTTTACCTTGCCCTAATAAATTTGGCTTTCCTTTTTAGTTAATATTCCTATTTATAATATTTCCTCATATGCCACAATGATATACAATATGGAGAAGACAATATCCTTTGAATACAGTTTATATTTTAGAGCTTTTCTTTTGGGAATATGTGCTGTTTTATAACTGCTGTTCGTAGAATACAGAAATTCTGAAATGCATTTTCATCACTTTTCACTTTTTTTTTTTTTAAAAGTATACCATGATATATCCTTTTTTATTATTAAATTGCTTACCACCTAATCTTGTTAGGAAACACACCAAGGTTATTGGCTGGTGTAGTAATGCATCAGCCAGAACAATATGTACTATGCATGGATGGCCTCAGCATTTTTTTTTTTTTGCTGTTCTGAATCTAAAGCCAAGTAAAACATGACCTGTGAGGTTACAAAAATCAAATGAAGATCACTGTATATTAGATTTGTATCTTCCTTTCAAAACTGAAGCTACACAAGGGCAGCCATGTAAAGAAGTTCCTTCAGATACTGATTTTGCCAGCTTAAAAAAAAAAAAAAAAAAAAAAAAAAGGGCCAATACAGCTGGCTTCAATGGTGCATCTGGATCAACACAATCCAATAGATCATCTTGATCCATCATGCACCATTAAAGCCTTCTCCATCTGCAGTCTACTGTATGTTGATAATGCTGTTTGAAGTTGTTTTATTCCTGGTTCCTTATAGTGAATTCATGTATTGTTTGGGAGTCCTTGATGTAGTTATTGTGTAGAAGTTGGTTATAATTTGCTGTATTTAAATTTTGTTGGTTAACAAATTCAACTTAGTATATTCAACATAGTCATGAACCTATTAGCACCATCTATGGGTGAGCACGTATGCTTCTAAATATATGATAGGCAGTTCACATATAACTCTCCCTATGGAAAATATGCATAAGAAGCTGATCTGAACAAAGGCATTAAGAGCTTACAAATAATATAGGATTAATTGAATAGTAAGCTTTTTGGATCAGCATTATTTTATTGAACAGCAAGTCTTCTTCAAGAAAGAAGACAGCAACAAACAAATGCAAAGAAACGTTTCCATTAACTAGATAGAATTAACTGTATAACAACAAAAACAAACACTGTTCTGTTGATGTTAGCAGTCATTTATCATAAAAAATCAATAAGAAGTTATACAGTGTAAGAGTTCAGTTTAACCTTTCGATATAACATGGGCTGTTATACTACACATTTGGGTGTTAGATTATAATTAAATGAGGATGGCATCCATAGAGGCAACTGAAGTGCTTTAGCAGCATGGGGGACTATAAAAATCTCTTCAACATCCACTAAGTAGGCTTCCAGTTGGACAGCTTTGATACTAAATATATGCAAGCAAAGGTGGCAAGCTTAACAGACGCAACAAAATCTTCCTATTTAAATGTTTTTAAGTGTCTTATTTAAAGCTGAAGTCACCCACTGGAAATTGCTAAAACAGAAAACCTGCTTTCTATAACTGCTTCCTATAACTGCTCTTACTGTATATTTTTGTTTATACTATTTATCTATATGGCTGTATAGAACAAATGGGCTTCATTATCATTTTCACAAGCTAAAAAAAAAGGTACTATGTCTGCATAAAAAAACATTACCAAACGTAGATGTTTATTTTGTAAGCTCTCAATAAATAAGTAAAAAATGTGCATGGTAATCCAGAGTATTTGTGTAGGTGATATGAATCTATGCATGTAGATCAATATCACATACGTGTGGAGAATTCTAAAGGAAAAACATATAAATGTATGCATTCCTTCATAAGACTGCACAAATGGCAGTTTGTAATTAAATCGATGCAATATTGTATAACGTCTGAGCCAAGAACATAATGTGTGTCATTGATAGAGCCAAAGGGAATAGATATAAAAGAAATTATTAAGAGCACCTTTCATTTCCGTTGAAGACGTCCATTTATAAGCACATAAATGATCAATTTGTAAAGCTGGGAGAGAGTAATTGATTTGCCCATTTTGCAACCAAGAGCAAATTAGGCATAAAATGCAAGCAAACAAGTATGGTTAGATCTCCCACTAAGTATTCTAGGCTCATACAGAAATCTCATAATCCAGCAGATTTTAGAGAAAACTCTCCTGAGAATGTACTATGCTGTCATTTTTATCTTGTGTACAATGGCTAAAAGAGAAGGTGAGATAAGGTTAAAGCACGGAAAACACATGTTAATAATCTGTATTGAAGAACATGAAATATGACTTCTGGAAAACCATATTTTATCCTCAAAGTTGACAATAATTTTGCATCAGTCTCTACAGTAAGCAAATGACAGGAAACATTTAATTGTAAAATAGCAGATAAATTGGTTATGTGTGCACTACATTCTATACATGCAGCATGTTAATGTAACGGTTGGCACCCTGAATCTAGAACCAATACCAAGCACCGTGGTCTCGGCTCATACTTCTGCCTGTAGCAGCCACCTTTGGCCTCAGGAGGCGCCATCAGCTACTCAGATCCCGCCAGGTCTTAAAACGAGAGGTGCAAGGCAAAAGGTTCTAAACAAGCGAAGGGGCACAACTGTAAGCAATGTCTTTGGGCAGAAGGTTGTGGTACAAGGCATAAGGCAAAATCATAGTCAGATCAGGCTGGGTCTAGGCAGGCAGAGAATAAGCGTAGTCAGGCAGGCAAGCGTCAAACCGGGAGATCAATCAGAAAGGATTTAGCAGAAGAGGTAGTCGGTATTCAGGCAAGGGTCAGGATCCATAGGTCAGAATAGTCAAAAGCCAGGCAGGGGTCACAACAGGAATCAAAACAGGTTCAAACAGATTATCTTAAAGCTCAGAAGCACCAGGAACAAACTCCTATAACGGGCAGTGTGAAAATGAAAATCTGAATTTTGACGCCAACGCTAACGTTATCATGCCAGCGCGCCTTTAAACCAGCAAGAGGCGTGCCCTAAGAAACCGGCGCCTGCGGTGGAGACTGGCACGGCGGACGTACCTAAATTGTTATTACAGTTCACTAATTGAAATGAAAGAAAACAAAGCAAATGTGGAATGGACCTTTCTCGGATTTATAATCAAATTGGTAGGGAATAATACTGCTAATGCTACTTAGGAAAGTGTCTGTCAACTGATCTGGAGCAATCATAATTATGGGATATTCACACCTGAGATTGAATAAAACACATTCTTTGCAAAAAAGCATACATATTTATTTTAGTAATAGTATGGAAAAACAGTACAATGAGGAACCACCTCCTGTTGGGGACACTTTTTAATGTTTTTGCCACATTGTAGGAGAGAATACAAGTAATATATAAACAGACATATTTTAGAATGCACAGAGATTTTCTCTATGAGCAAATATCACAGGCCAATATAAAAGTATTAATGTATTTCTTTTTGGCTATATTTAGTTTTATAAGAAAGGGACAGGAGCTCCACTTTCATTTAAGAGACCCCTGCATTGTTAGAGTTGTGTGCACATTATGCATTTTTTATTCAATATTCAGTAGCTATTGTTTGGTTGGTCATGGAATACCCTTCAACAAATGAACCCATTTCAAGTCAGCTAGAGGGTTGAGTAGATGTCAGGGATCAATTTTGACTCATACCTTCGATGAATCTGGTGTTTGACCACACCATTATGGTGTGATTTATTCTACTCCCCTAGCAGAAGGCTTAGGGCAGTTAACATGAGCCCCTCATTGACTGGGGTGAATTTCTGTTGGGACTTTTTATCTTGTGAGCATTAAAAAATCATGCATATACTCCCTACAGATATAAAGTGCACTTGTTGGCCCTCCTCATTTCTTTCATTCCCTACATAGCAAATAGGAGAAGTGGATGATATCAGATACAAGTATGGGATCCATTATCCGGAAACCTGTTAACCAGAAAGCTCAGAATTACGAACAAGCTGACTCTCATAGACTCCATTTTATCCAAATAATTCAAATTTTTCAAAATGATTTCCTTTTTCTCTGTAATAATAAAACAGTACCTTGTACTTGATCCAAACTAACATGTGATTAATCCTTGGAGGTAAAACCAGTCTATTGGGATTATTTAATGTTTACATGATTTTCTAGTAGACTTACGGTATGGTGATCCAAATTACAAAAAAATCCGTTATCCAGAAAACCCCAGCTCCCAAGCATTCTGCATAACAGATCCCATACATGTATCTACATTAAGGGGCCAATTCATTAACTTCGAGTGAAAGAATAGAAGGAAAAAAACGTTGAATTTCAAAGTGTTTTTTTGGATACTTTGACCATCGAATGGGCTACTTCGACCTTCGACTACGACTTTGAATCGAAGCATTCAAACTAAAAATCATTCGACTATTCGACCATTCGATAGTCGAAGTACTGTCTCTTTAAGTAAAAACTTTGACCCCCTAGTTCGCCACCAAAAAGCTACCGAACCCAATGTTAGCCTATGGGGAACGTCGAAGCTCAACACGTATGTCTCAGAAATCCTGTTTAGTATATGTATCCTGATTCTTGATATATATCAGAATTCTGGGGCTATAAGAAGTCCATAGGTATCTTGCTCTTATTTTCCCCCATACACAAAGACTAGTGGGTTGGAGGTCTTTTAAATGACCACATCCAGTATAATGACTCATACCTTATATTTTAGATAGGGAGTGGATCAAGAGAATAGTACTAATTCCTGCCTTAATGGAACAATAGCTCTCCAGTCCACTGCCAAGTAAGGCATAGGACCCTAGGTAGCACATGCTTATTGATTTTGTAAAACTGTTTAGATACTAAAAACCAAATAGCAATTTTAATTCCAAATTGGATTTGTTCAACCAAAGAGAAAACTTTACAATCATAGAAAATAATATAGGGTTAAATTAACTTAAACTTCAATAATAGTCAAGGAGTGTGCACCGCAAAAGCATGCACAGACTGCATGCAGATTTCTCACTTTACATTAGTTGCTATATTGTTACAGTTGTTATAAAACCTCTTATGTGGTGCTTCTATGAAGGTGAATGAATCCAGCACCATAAATACTGCAGTTTTGCTCAATAGGGCTTCTAAATTCATGATAAGATTTCTGCTCAACATTGATTTCACACAAAAAGCCACTCACTGTTGTTTTACTACTATTATTATTATCATCATCATCATCACCACTCTTGCATTAAGCACCAGTCGTTTGCATTGCAAACAATCTCATGAACATTCAAACAAAGAGAACATGGATGAGGGCACCTTTCTACTAAAAGCAAGGACAAGCTTAGACAAAAGCAGCCCCATGTGACTTATGCACACATATAAGTATATTCAATGATTGCCTTGTTCAAGCTAATATGCATTAACATTTCAGCCCTTATATTTCTATATAGATGAAAAACAGAACAAGTGTAGTAACACTTAAAAACCAATCAGTCATTAGTTTGAATCCATTATCCGTCAGTTAGACTAAAGGAAAATGCCTGATTGGCTGCCATGAGCAGATGAAGTAGTGAAATCCAGCAAGTATCTCAATAAACAATGGTATTAATATATGAATTTGAATGCAAATATGCACAAGAAACTACAGGGTTCCCTTATATTTACATTATTTCTCAATTTAAAGATTTAGGGGGTTATTTACTAAGATCCGAATGTATCTCATGTTTTATCCTGAATGAACCCGATTTTAACTTTTTGGGGTTTTTTTCCCCGAATTGTAGGTTATTTATTAATATTCCTGATTTAATCATAATTATTGTACAATTTTTTGAATAATTATTTGGTATTAATCGTACAATGTATTCGTATTGGATTATGAAAAAACTGTGAAATTTAAATGAATGTTCCTTTCTATACTACTTTTTTTTATCCAACAGGAAGTCCTCCAGCGGCCATTTTAGGAGCATAGGTGGACATTTGGCACAATTTCATTTTGGACAGCAAAGAAGAAGGAGCTACTTTTGGAAGTTGCCCAAAACTAGAAACGATTTTGAAAAATGGCCCACAGGGGGAGAGAGGAGGAGGAAGGTGGGAAGGAATGGGCATGTGCAGTTCACTACAGTTTCCGATAATTACTATACTTTGCATGTGTCAAGTCCAAGGCAACTGAAAGTACAGGAAAAATGGCACATCCATTGTCTGAGCAAACTATTACCATACAATCTGCTTAGTACTTGAATGCAAAGTGCAGTTTTTGGCAAATGTGTGTCTTTGTTGGAATTTTTGGCACAATGAACAAAGCATAATGCTCAGGAGTGCCTTGCATATCAGTAATAACATGCAAGTGAGAGGCATGCAAGTGCTCTGACATTGGCCATACCCTATAAATAATTACATCTAATAGATATGGGCACAGGACAGATGCATCAAGGGCAAAATATAATCCTTTTGCACTTGTATTTTGCAAGTTCCATCTTGCCAGCGTTAAAAATAAACTCTATACTGTTTGCACTACATATTAATTGAAGCCTTACTTTTATTGACTCTGATTTTATATACAAGAAATGTGTGTAATTCTATAGAAGAAAGTTGGAGGCAAAACAATGTACTGTATGTGTTAATTTAATTGTGCATAATAAAATACAACACATTTAATGCATTCTTAGGTCCCCTTTCAGCAATGTTTTAATTGGCATGATAGCTGTTTACTTTAAACTATGTGAAATGCCAATATAAGTGAAACAATTCATTTATATATAAATATATTGTTTTACTTAAAATATTCTACAAGAAGTGCAGCGTACATGTACAGTACATGGGCCCAAGGAAATAATAATAAATGCAATTGTAAAATCTAATTATTTTCAGAGCTATTATTATGCTATTTAAATCCAGTACAATTAAGGAGCATAAAAAGAAAGTACAGAGAAATTTGTTTCCCACTTTTTTCATCTATATATCTATAGACAGCATCACATAACACTTCTGCTATTACACTGAGAGCACCTGGAAAATGATTTTAAAAAGTTATACCCTTCAGGCTATACACAATATCCAATAATCCCATGATTCATAAACTAGGCAAACTGATCAATGTAGTCAGAGATTGAGAAACATAGCCTATATAGTAAAAAAAGGTCCCAATAAACACAGAATATTTCAAATTTAAATTATAATACATATATGTATACTAATACTAAACTAGCTTGTAAAGGCATTAATAGAATCTTCCATCACAACATCTCCCATCAAGGCATCCCATACTCACCATAAAGAACCACCTTCACTGCTTCAAATGAAAGCTCAGTCCCTCAAGTCTAAAGGTCAAAAAGTTTGACTGTTTTAATTCCACGTGTCAACTGTATAAAGTACTCTAAAGTTTTTCAAGTTCAAACACTCATTGTCATTTGTGGAAATGTAAACAACGGAAAACTGTGGATTCCCTTACCTAAAGAGTTTTCAAGAACATGCTGTTCAAGGTTATGTTTGCTTAGGATAATTAAAATATGATTGATCCAGATAGAAATCTGCTTACATGGATGGGATCAGAATGTAAAGTATTAGTCTTCTCTTGAGGCTATCCTAAAAAAAATCCTAGGTGGTCATATTGCCTTTCTCTCAATCAATATGGATGGATGAGATGTTTTAAGGGCAAACTTGATGGACTCCAGACTTTCACATCTCTCCCTATTGATGTACTGCTGTAGTGTAGTTTATTTACATTGTAATATAGCAGAGTTGATATGACACATACTTAATTTAACATTGTATATTAGGTCTGTTAGAAAATCTTTAAGAATTCACTCCCCATCTGATCTTAATATTGAGGCATGTGAGGCTTTGCACCACTAAATCCATTCATTGCCTGTTAATATTGCTTAACTCTCCAAGGCATTTCCGGCATATATTTAATAAAATTGTATCATGCTTACAAAAAATTACTTTAAATAATCATTTTCTTCTCATATTCCTTTTTGTTTGTTTTGTGAATCAAATGAAGATTCTTAGTAGAGGGTGTGAGCTTTTTAGCATCAACTGTGAAAAAAGCCCCTTCTTGTACTAAATGCCAGAGGGGAGATTAGCTTCTTGCATTGCAATCTCTTTTGTAATTGAATTACAAATACATTTTACTTACATTTCAACAGGGGAAAACCATATAGAATCTTGGAAGTGACATGAAAAATGATAACAATTTATATGGCTTTTATTGTTAAGAAAATGCAGAGGCTGTTAAAATGACACATTAGAATCACCAGAGCATGCTGTCAGCAAGAGCCCATAATCTGTAGGCACAATTAACAGAAGCTTTTCTGCTAACTGAGTGCTGAACATTTTTATTGCTTACCTAATTGTACATATATATATATATATATATATATATATATATATATATATATATATATATATATATATATATATATATTTATATATATATTTATATATATATATATATATTTTTTTTAATATGTATTTATGTTGTATTTATTTATATATTAAATTAGTTCTTTAATTCTTAAAGACAACCAAATTCTAATAACAGTGTGTTAAAGTGACTCAACAAACAGCATTTTGGTGTTGGCACTTGTACAGTTAAAGGGGAACTCCAGACAAACATAACTAAAGCTTTTTGAAAAGTAAACATCATTTCAAGCAACTTTGCAATAAACATCAATTAAAAATATGCAGACTTTTCATGATTTTTAATGGTTTGGAACAGTTCCCTATGCCTAGTCCCCTGCTCTTCTGCTCATCTGTCTGACTACTTTGCTGAGCTGGCTGACTACTGTTACTTTGTATCAGTAGCCAACTGTCCTTACACTGCATCCTCTAAACCCCACAATTCCCAGCACATGTGATTTCAATAAGGAAAGGAACCTCATTGCGCAATGCATTGTGGGTTATGTAGTTCCTGCATGCTGCCTGTAAGCTGTGGAGAAGTTGTTACAATTTGTAAGATCAGTGTTAAGCCCCTCCTTCCCTGCCAGGATTGCGAATGATCCAGAAAGAGAAGAACTGCTAAACAGCTGGATGTCAGCATAGAAAATGGCATTTATTCATACTTTTTGAAGAAACAGATAACTGTGAGGGGTATATTAGGGGTTTCTGTGTTATGTGGGCCTTTTTACCAAATTTTGGTTTGGAAGCCAGAGTTCCGCTTTAATGGTATATTCAAAAGTCCACTTGTGAGCATTGTATCTATGGAAATGTAACAGGGTCAAACTGGGCTGGTGGGACACCAGGAAAAATCTGGTGGACCCCGGCCCTCATGGGATCCACTCCTGCTACCAGCCCAATTGCTGTTCTGGCGCTCTTCCTTACCAATCTTGGCCAATCAAGGTGGTGGCAGCCCCAATGACAGCCATGGACACCCCATTCTGATGCTGAATGCTGGTATAGTTTAAGTGCATAGAACATTTTTTGGCCGTAACTGGTGCTTCCTCCAGTACAATTGTCCACAAAAGTACATTAATCATACAGCAAAATTCTGCTCACCACCATTAAGAAGAAGTAGGAATTGGTACTGTTTGCTTTACCAAGATTTTTCAGTTTCTCCCCATCAACTATATAGAGACTACATTACTAATGGAATAATTATGGAATAACTAAAAAGTTTCAAAACATTGGGACTTCAAAATGGAGACAACAGAATGTACTTCTTCTACAAGCAAGAAAAAGGATAAAAAGAGATACAGGAGGAGGAAAATTGAAGATACGTTTTAAAAATATTATTGCAGTCATCCAAATCTGTAATTGGTTCTAATTAATGTTTTCCTTTTTTTCCCTCAGTACAGTATGCTAGCACTGTTAGCACCTGATAGCCCAAAGATTTATTAAGCTGTGGTGGTTTGCTGCTGATCCAAAACGGAGTTGCCCAGCAACCTTTGTATTCCGATCAATTAAAACAACTCTGAATTAAAATGGTTTTTGCATATAAATAGATGTACAGTTACAGCTATTTTTAAATATTTGAAGCAAAGCTTGATTCATTTGTGACATATCAACAAGTTACATAACTGCATATGAAATATAAATGCAAAAATGTCTAAAGAAATGCATTAATTAAGTGAAAGTAATTGTTGTCGTTGACAGTTTCTTGTATGCAGTGCTGTAAATTGTGTTTAATTGTGTAAGAATGTGCCGGATTTAGGTTTAACACTTGCTAATAAATAGTATCTGAATCAAGTTTGCTGTGGGTTAGAGTCCCAGTTTGGTGTGGAATATACTGCTGATGCTGAGGCTTATAGGGAATTTATCACTGGAGTTCAATATCTTTTCTTTAAAAGACATACTTTTTTTTTTTAGAATTAAACTCAGCAACAAGCTACTATTCACGGTATCTTTCAGTTTTTGCTGATAAGAAAATGGCACACAGGCACTAAAAATATATGGGTACAATGTTAGGTGTCACATGCATTTCAGTTTTAGTAACCTATAGCAACCAATAAGGAGGTACTGTAGCATTTACTGGACTGC
The DNA here is from genome assembly GCF_017654675.1 of Xenopus laevis. Taxonomy (NCBI): domain Eukaryota; kingdom Metazoa; phylum Chordata; class Amphibia; order Anura; family Pipidae; genus Xenopus; species Xenopus laevis. The sequence goes on from NC_054386.1 coordinate 69,454,705, forward strand.
TGTTTGAATGCAGATTACTAGACCAACAGTATATATTAAACCTGTCATCATGTTGTTGGTTAGCTCCTTCTTGTTTTGCACTGACTGCTGCCAGAAAAGGCAAAAAAACTGTATTCACATGGACACTTTGTCCAACAGTGAGCCATATCTTACAACTATAATATATTACAGTAAAAAAACATTATCTAGAAATCTCTGACTTATCTTCTTCTATGTAATAATAAAACAATATTTGATAGTAACTAAGACGCATTAATCCATACTGGTGGTGAAACAATTCTATTGGGTCTATTTAATGTTTAAATGATTTATAGCAGATCTAAGGAATGGTGATACAAATTACAGAGAGATCCCTTATCTGGTAAACCCCAGGTTCCAAGCATTCCAGATAATATATCATATACCTTTATTAGGAAAAAGGACCAAGGCTTTAAACATTTAGGAGCAATGTTCCTTCTTATTTCCAATGTTGCGTGCACTTTCACAGACCAGCAGACGAAGGTGGTTAAAAAGAAACTTCATTTCCCCAACACTCCTCCTAACACGTTTTGTGTGGTGTCACACATAGTTACATAGTTACATAGTTAAATTGGGTTGAAAAAAGACAAAGTCCATCAAGTTCAACCCCTCCAAATGAAAACCCAGCATCCATACACACACCCCTCTCTACTTTTAATTAACTTCTATATACCCATATCTATACTAACTATAGAGCTTAGTATCACAATAGCTTTTGATATTATGTCTGTCCAAAAAATTATCCAAGCCATTCTTAAAGGCATTAACTGAATCAGCCATCACAACATCACCCGGCAGTGCATTCCACAACCTCACTGTCCTGACTGTGAAGAACCCCCTACGTTGCTTCAAATGAAAGTTCTTTTCTTCTAGTCTAAATGGGTGTACTCTTATGAGTACATGTGACACCACACAAAACGCGTTAGGGCTGGTAAAGAAGCCCAATATAATGTGTACAATGTCTTGCTTATTTCTTAGTTAAGCTTTAGTTCTTCCATAATAAGCAGCATTTTAAAGACTTCCCATTTTTGTTCTGTGTTTAACCCTGTGAAAAGCATTTCCCACTTAATATGTTGCAGAGATGCCCTTATACTGTCAAAGTTTGCACGTCTGAAATTTAGTGTTTTAGTTACTCCCTTATAGAATTGCTTCTGCAACAGAATCTCAAAGGAGACCATGTTATGATCACTATTCCCTAAATGCTCACCCACACAAATGTTAGAGATGAGTTCAGTATTGTTAGTTATTACAAGGTCCAAAAGAGAGTTACTCCTAGTAGGTTCTTGAACGAGCTGGAATAAAAAGTTGTCATTCAGCATATTTACAAACCTACTAGCTTTTTCTGTCTTAGCAACCCCATTACCCCAGTCAATGTCTGGATAATTGAAGTCACCCATAGCAACAACTTGACCCAGCTGTGAAGCCGCTTGTATCTGCAAGAGTAGCTGGGCTTCATACTCGACACTTATACAAGGTGGTTTATAGCATACACCAATGATAATTCAGATTCAGACTTTTTACATTCTCAGTGTACAATAAATCTGGAAAAATTTGAGTTTGTTTTTCCTCTAAAAATTCTGATTTTACATTTAAAAAACTAGATTTTTTGAGGTTTTTGGATTCAGACCTTAGTAAATAACCCCCTAATAGTAATTAGTGTTATACAGTTATACCTACCTCATTTTTTACAGTACCTTTGGCACAAGTGTTTTTTATGATCAAAACAAAAATCTACAATCACCAGGTTCAAGATAAATGTTTCTGTTGTGGCATTGTAGTGCAGAGCACAGCTGCATTAGGCTCATCTGCTGTGCTACTCTCATTTGCCTTCGTCGAAAATGTTTCGATCACAAAGTCTCTTCACTGCATATCAAGTGCAAAAAAGTCATTTGCACTTACCCTGCGTTAAAGATTAACTTTGGTAACAACAGCTGATGGGATTCTTCTAAAATGTCAATTTCTAATTAGCTGTAGAAATGTCTACTTCTTATGCTGACATTTATTTCTCATTTTATCACCAGATCTATCTTTGGATGTGAAGTTAGTGTCAGGTTAAAATAACCAGCTTTATGCATTTCGATGATTTCCAAGAACTTGAGTGTCACGACGAAGGTGATACAGCTTCAACAGTTACTAGAATAAACAGAATGAGACAGCTCACTAATGATTAAGAAAAACAAGCAACTGTGCACTCTGATAGTTAATGATATTGTACAAATGCAAGAATTAGTGATGGGCGAATTTGTGCCGTTTCGCCGAAAAATTTGCGAATTTCGTGCAAAATTCACGAAACGGCGAAAAATTCGCGAAATCGCGCCAGCGTCTCGTTTTTGGCGCCGGCATCCATTTTTTCGGAAATTTTTTTTTGACACCGGCGAATTTTTGCTGCGAATTTTCGCGGGCGTTTCGCGAATTCGCGCCTGGCAAATAAATTCACCCATCACTAGCAAGAATATATTAATGCTAAAATAATTATTTATTACTTAGTGCATGGAAATTGTTGTATGGTTATAAATATACTTGTCAGTATATTCCACTTGTAAGCAAGAAACGTCGTTGCAAAGCAAAACCTTTTTGGTTCAATAGAAGGGTTGGTGTTGAGGTGGGTAAGAAAAGACGTGCTTTTAAGGCTTTCAAGTTAGCTGGTACAGCCGAAACATTTATAAGGTACAAGGAGGCCAATAAATCATGCAAAGAAGCTATAAGGCAAGCTAAAATTGCTATAGAAAAGGATATTGCAGCAAGCAGTAAAAAAAATCCAAAATTATTTTTTAAATATGTTAATAGTAAAAAAATTAAGCAGGAAGGGGTGGGACCCTTACTATCAGAGGGGGGTCAGATGGTTGATGAAAACAAAATAAAAGCGCAGATTCTGAACTCATATTTTTCATCTGTCTACACAAATGAGGAACCAATAAGTGAAGGTTTCCTTCTTAACACTCCCAATTCTAGTAATACAACTAATGATGCATGGTTCACACATGAAGAAATTCAAAAGAGACTTGAAACATGTTAAGATTAACAAAGGTCCAGGGCCAGATGGTATTCATCCCAGGGTAATTAGCGAGCTTAGCTCTGTGATTGCCAAACCTCTTTACTTAATTTTTCAGGATTCATTGAGATCTGGCATAGTGCAGAGAGACTGGCGAATTGCTAATGTGGTACCTCTATTCAAAAAACGATCCCGTTCTCAGCCTCAAAACGTCAGTGGTAGGAAAGCTTTTCGAAGGGTTAATAAAGGATAAGATACATGACTTCATAGCAAATCATAATACTATGAGTTTGTGCCAGCATGGTTTTATGCGTAATAGATCTTGCCAGACTAACTTAATTTCTTTTTACGAGAATGTAAGTAGAGAGCTCGATTCTGGGATGGCAGTGGAGGTGATTTACTTAGACTTTGCTAAAGCATTTGATACAGTGCCACACAAAAGGTTACTGGTTAAATTAAGGAATGTTGGCCTGGAACATAGTATTTGTACCTGGATAGAGAACTGGCTAAAAGATAGACTACAAAGAGTGGTGGTAAATGGAACATTTTCTAATTGGACCAGTGTTGTTAGTGGAGTACCGCAGGGCTCTGTACTAGGTCCCTTGCTTTTCAACTTGTTTATTAATGACCTGGAGGTGGGCATTGAAAGTACTGTTTCTATTTTTGCAGAGGATACTAAATTGTGCAGAACTATAGGTTCCATGCAGGATGCTGCCACTTTGCAAAGTGATTTGTCTAAACTGGAAAACTGGGCAGCAAACTGGAAAATGAGGTTCAATGTTGATAAATGCAAGGTTATGCACTTTGGCAAAAATAATATAAATGCAAGTTATACACTAAATGGCAATGTGTTGGGAGTTTCCTTAAATGAAAAGGATCTAGGGGTCTTTGTAGATAACACGTTGTCTAATTCTGGGCAGTGTCATTCTGTGGCTACTAAAGCAAATAAAGTTCTGTCTTGCATAAAAAAGGGCATTAACTCAAGGGATGAAAACATAATTATGCCTCTTTATAGGTCCCTGGTAAGGCCTCATCTGGAGTATGCAGTTCAGTTTTGGACTCCAGTCCTTAAGAGGGATATAAATGAGCTGGAGAGAGTGCAGAGACGTGCAACTAAATTGGTTAGAGGGACGGAAGACTTAAATTATGAGGGTAGACTGTCAAGGTTGGGGTTGTTTTCTCTGGAAAAAAGGCGCTTGCGAGGGGACATGATTACACTTTACAAGTACATTAGAGGACATTATAGACAAATGGCAGGGGACCTTTTTACCCATAAAGAGGATCACCGTACCAGAGGCCACCCCTTTAGACTAGAAGAAAAGAACTTTCATTTGAAGCAACGTAGAGGGTTCTTCACAGTCAGGACAGTGAGGTTGTGGAATGCACTGCCGGGTGATGTTGTGATGGCTGATTCAGTTAATGCCTTTAAGAATGGCTTGGATGATTTTTTGGACAGACATAATATCAAAGGCTATTGTGATACTAAACTCTATAGTTAGTATAGGTATGGGTATATAGAATTTTAATTAAAAGTAGGGAGGGGTGTGTGTATGGATGCTGGGTTTTCATTTGGAGGGGTTGAACTTGATGGACTTTGTCTTTTTTCAACCCAATTTAACTATGTAACTATGAATATACTCCATCTCAAACCTGCTGAGGTTGTATATAAGTCAATGGGAGAGGTCCCTAGCCTATTTGGAGGTTTCTATGGCCTGCACTGGAAAAGTCAGAGAAATTTTGACTTTTTCCCAAATTTTTTGGTGGAAAAATAAAACTCAAACTTTTTCTAGATTTATTATACCCCAAGGATGGAAAAAGTCTGAATCCAAAAATACCCAATCTCAGATCTGCCGAGGTTGTATATACTTTAAAGCTGGCATAGACACACAGATCCTATCGTACGAATCGAGGATTCGTACCATTTTCGGATTGTGTGTGGAGAGTGCCAACAGCTTTCATCCGGGGGAGAACGGTCGTTTGGTCAGGTTTGATTATGACCCGACCAATCCCGCCTGAGCTCATTGCACATCGTAATCGGATCGTTTGGCCATACAGCCGAACAATCAGATTACCCTTGATAATGCCATGCTCATTAATGGCATATCAGGGAAAGATCCGCTCGTTTGGCCATGTCACCAAACGAGCAGATCTTTGCGTCTATGGCCACCTTAAGTCATTGGGAGACGTCGCTATTCTATTTGTGGTCTGCACTGGAAAAGTCAGACAAATTTGGACTTTTTTCCAAAATTTTTAGTGGAAAAATAAAACTCAAATTTTTACAGATTTATTATACCCCGAGGATGAAAAAAGTCAGAATCTGAAAATACTCCATCTAAGACCTGCTGAGAGGTCCCTATCCTATTTGGAAGTTTCTGTGGTCTGCGCTGGAAAAGTCCAAAAAATAAAGGCGAAAAAAACTCTGAAAAAATTGGACGATGCAGATTTTCGCTCGATTTAGTTGAGTTTTTACTCAATCCAATTAAATTATGCTTTTTAATAATAAATACGATCCAATCATGGATTCTAGTTTGGTCAGAATTTTTTAATTTGCATAGTCTGAAAAATTTGGATTCAGATAAATAAGGCCCTTAATGTCTGCATTGATAATCTGGTATATGTTAATGGCCTCATTAGTAATAAAGGATGCTCTGTGGCACCGCACTCCCGTGGCTACATTATGGGGCAGATTTATCAAAGGTCGAAGTGTAAATTCAAATAAAAAAAATTCAAAATTCGAGCAAATTTTTGTCTGCTTTGACTAGGGATTAGTTCAAATTCGAATCTGAAAAAAATTAGAAAATTCTAATTTTGAAATTTATCGAGTACTGTCTCTTTAAAATTTGACTTCGACCATTCGCCCTCTAAAAGCTGCCAAATTGCTGTTTTAGCCTATAGGGGACCTCCTAGAACCCATTTGGAGTCAATTGGTGGACTTTGAAAAATTGAAGATTTTTCTAACTATTTGATCGAAAACGGACCGATTCGGCCAAAAAAAAACTTCAATTTAATTTTGGTTGGTCTTTTTTGAATTCAAATTTCCCTGATAAATCTGCCCCTATATGTATGTAAATGAGCTTTAGGGAATTATTAATGACAATGGTATATACATGTAAATCAAGCAATATACATCCACTCTTTTTATATTACACACAAACGTCTCCCACAGAGAAAAAAAGACTATGAATGCAAATTAACCAAGCAAAGGGAACATTCAATGACACCTCTTCCCTTACTGTAAAAGTTTGATTTAATTTTCCATATAGCCTTTGGCCATGGAAATATATATTACTTACAAGAGTGATATGTGCTTACATTAAAAATAGCAATTTCCAAAAATGCAATAATATTAACAATTTTCAAAAATGCAATATTTAAAGTGCAGTATAAACAAAGCTCAGTAATGCTTATGTCAAATTTGTCAAATGGGGGTGAGGAAACAGATATTTTCCTATTTTGATTAATGTTTGTCTAAATTTCTCATGACGTATTCACTACAAGACTTTCTACCATGGCAAGTGATTAGCACTGTAAAACATAATTCCAATATCTTTCCAATTGACAAAGTCAAAAAAACTGACTTTCATCTCTGTGCTTTGATGTAGCCTTCATTTCAGCCTAGAAATATTTGGTTAAAAATGAAAGCCACAGAGCAATGTGATGATAAAATGCACCAAATACATCTGTGGAGTGCAGACATGACTGCTGAAAACATCAAAGTAATCATTTTTCAGAGGCTGCAGATTAATTTTAACTATACCAGCAATTAACATAATGTCTGTGTTAACCCATTTGCTGTTAAGGAGTAGAGAAATAAAATACAATAATAATAATTAATTGTGTGCCGAAGGGAGGTCAGTTGTTGATGTGCATGTATTTCCTTTTAAACCAAAATGATTAGGCAGATATGTATTTATCTATCTATAAATGGTGTTACGATGGTCCTGAAATAAAACATATCTCTGCCGCTCCATTTTCTACTTTAGAACTCTAATTTAAAAAAAAATGGTTATTGCCAACATTTAATTGCATAACCTTGCAGTATCTGCCCATGTCCACAATAACCAGTTCAAATCTCATAAAAGAAGAAAAGTATGTACATAAATAACCATGTACTAAATCTATCTGCCACCCCTTCCTTTTCTTGCAACCATTAACTTAGGGGCATATTTATCAAGGGTCAAATTTCGAATTGAAAGAACTTCGAAATTTCGAATTCAAAAAGACCAACCAAAATTAAGTCTAAGGGTTTTTTTTTTGGTCGAATAGGCCCATTTTTAATCGAATAGGTCCATATTCGGCCGAATTCGAATCCTACGAATTGAAGAAATATTGCATCCAAAAAAACTTTGATTTTTCAAAGTCCACTAATTGACTCCAAATAGGTTCTGGGAGGTCCCCCATAGGCTAAAACAGCAATTCGGCAGGTTTTAGATGGTGAATGGTCGAAGTCAAATTTTTAAAGAGACAGTCCATGATAAATTTAGATTTTTTTTCAAATTTGAATCTAATTTGGACTATTCCCTAGTCGAAGAACGCAAAATATAGCTCGAAATTCTAATTTGTTTTCATTTGAATATTCACTTCGACCTTTGATAAATCTGCCCCTTAATGTGTCTCCTTTATTGATACCTGGGCATGCAATTATTACTTAAAGAAGCCGAAACACCAAATCATGGTGTTTTAAAGTAATTACAAATATAATGTTGTGTACAACTATGGTATTTGTTTCAGAAACTCAATTATAATTTGTATGAATAAGCTACTGTGTAGACATGGGGGGAGCCATTCAAAGCTGAAAAAAGAGAAAAAGCACAGGTGTCAGGGGCCTATCCGCTCCCAGCGGGAGTAGTCCGGACCAAGGAGGTAGCACAGGGTCAAAAATCCAGATCGTAGTAGCCGAAGGGTTAAACAGGAGACGTAATCAGGGTACAGGCAAGAGTTCTTAAGGCAGGCAGCGAAGGATCAAAGTCCAAAACAAAGCAGAGGTCAAAATTCAGTAAACAATCAAGAAGCAATATATTAGTACCCAGGTATACTGAGAAACAGATTCTATACTTGGGCATTGAACCGGAGACCTGGGCGTCCTTTTATTTAAATTTGGAGCCGGTTTGTGACCTCATCGCGCCGGCGTTCTAACAGCGCCAGCATCTCCACTACCCACGTGGTAGCTATGGGTGCTTCCATTTTGGATTCGCCGCCGGAGTATACAATGGGATTCTTCAGAACTTATCTGCTATCTACTGTGTATCCTGTGCCGATTGGCTGTCCCATGGTATATATATAAGAATGCACTACATTGGCTGACAGTTGTCGATGAATAGTGCCCAGGGTAGTTTATTAGTTCTGTGCAAGTATGTTTTTATTGCCTATTTTTTTGTAAAATAATTCATATAAACATAATTACTTCAAATAAAGATTAGTGCTGCAATTACAGTATTAAACAAAACAAAATAACATCTGTGTTTACAGAAATTGCTTGCAATAATTTTACAAATGTTCTAGTTTTTATTTCACTCAAATTATTCCATGTAGAATGCTTAGTGTTAATGGCACAGGGAAAATTGCAGGTTGGCTTAAATGGCTTATTTACTTTTGCCCCAGGCACAAGTGGAAGACTACTAAATGTGTGTGGAATTGCACCCTTTAATGACCATGCACTTATCACTTGCACCTAGGTCAATGGTCTGAGTAGGCCGTGTTCTGCATAAAGATGGCATCGATGTTGAGGAAAAAAAAGTGAATTACCAACTATACAGGTAGAGAGGGGAGATACCTGCATCAAGTTGACAAAGAGTTACATTTGGTCACATCGTTTGTACAAACAAGCATATATTAAAGGTAGTTTAATATACATTGAACTAGCTGTAGATCCTAAGATTACTGTAGGCATAGATACGTTTGTCCAAGACATCATCCAAGCTACAGTACTATTAAAGTATTTAATAGAATGTGCCATCACAACATCACCAAGCAGTGCTTTCCACAACCTTACGTCCCTCACTGTGAAAAATCATTTGCATTGCTTCAAGTGATCATTCTTTTCATCATCATCATCATCATGATTATTTATTTTTATAGCACCAGCAATTACGCAGTGCTTTACATTTATAATGAACATGGCTTTCTGATAATTAAAAACAATGTTAAAAGGTAAAACAAGGAATCAGAAGGCCTGTAAAACTGCTTACCTGAAGTTTTTTATTTATATAAAATAAATATCTCCTGCTGTCTGTAATGTATTCAAATATACTTAAAGGAAAACTATACCCCCTCAAACAATGTAGGTCTCTATAAAAAGATATTACATAAAACAGCTCATGTGTAAAATCCTGCTTCATGTAAATAAACCATTTTCATAATAATATACTTTTTTAGTAGTATGTGCCATTGGGTAATCATAAATAGAAAATTGCCATTTTAAAAAATAAGGGCCGCCCCCTGAGATCGTAGGATTCACTGTACTCACAACCATACCAACAAACCATACATGTTAGGTCACATGAGCCAATTAACAGACAGAGTTGTGTCTTTTGCTTCCACACTTCTTCTTGTTACAGTTAGAGTTGAAGTATTTCTGGTCAGGTGATCTCTGAGACAGCACAGAGACCATCACGAAATGGTGGCTCAAGGCAAGAGATGTAAAAGGGCAATATTTACTTAAATATATATTCCAGTTTGGTGAGATTCTTTAATATGCCACTTAATATGATATGAACTATCTGTTGCTTAAGTGTTCATTTTGGGGGTATAGTTTTCCTTTAAGTATAGTTAGGTAAAAAACTGATTTTGTCCTAACCTTTGTAACATGTTTTTGGACTATTAAAAACAATTAAAAAAATGGGCGCCAGGAGGTTCCTGCAAATCAAACAGAACAAAATAACTTTATTTGTCAGAGGAAAATTATCCACAGGTTACTTACTGTGCATCAATAAAGAGGCATGTGCAGAATATATAGGCACAAAGCTCAGACAGTATATCAGAGGTAGATGAAGGTGCATTCCCTGAGGATGTAGTCAAGGCAGTACAACTTCCCTCTAGGGAGAAATTCTTCACACGTGGTCAAGGAGAACCTAAAGCCTGACACCCTATCCACTGAGGTCCCCTTCACTGTAGGCAAATCTTACAGTCTAGGAAAGCTACTCCCTGCTACCTCTCCTTGATGGAGCACACAGCTGCTCTTTCTATCTTACCACACTCTCCTATAACAATTATATTCCTGCCACTCAGCCTCATTCATGAGGTCCCTGCTCCCCGACTTCCACACTAGAGGTTCAGGTAAAGCCCCATGTTGGGAGCCTAAATGTAACATGTTTTTGGACTATCAAGGCCTATGGGATTAACAACCAGCACTATTAAAGTTGACCTAAGCGTACTGTAAGTGTGCTAACAAAGTTTTGCTATGCAAAAATGAACACTAGCGAAAGTTCACTATGAAATGCTCTTGCTGACAAATTTTCTATGGCAAAACTTCGCCACCACTCATCTGCCAAGATGTAACTTCGCATTTTGATGAATTAGAGTATGCACTACAAATTAACGTCTGATGAAGTGGCGTAAAGTGTGGCAGAGCCTTTCAAGGGGGAAATGTGCCCTTTAGCGAATTTCCCCCATGAAATCTCTAAACTTCTCTTGTTTGTTTTGAGAATGTGATACTTTTTATTCTGTAACATTATTTAATTATATTTTGACGTACCTGCTCTGTTGCCTACACCATGTCCGGTCCCCTCACTCCCCGTCTTCGTGTACGATGATTGGCGCTTCTGCGCATGCTGATTGGGGCTTTTGTGCATTTACGCACACTGATTGGTTCTTCTGCGCATGCACGCCGGCGTTGACATGCACATGCGCGCCGGCATCATCGACTTGCGCATACACGCGCTCACCCAGTGCTGCAGTCTCCTAGGGCGCTTGGCCAGTGTGGCCCGGCTCTGCACATGGATGATTTCATATTTGGACTATTTCAAAATAGTGTTGAAATGCTACATGTATTTTTGCTTGTCACAGGCAGGTATTCATTTCAATTCTTTGTATTAATAAATGGGGGCAGGCACCTTGTAAAAATCTAAGAACATCTAGCACATTTTGCTCTTGTGAGTGCCATCTGATTTCCTTCTTGATATTTTAGTAAAATCTAAGTAGATCACATGCACTGCCAATATCATGGTTACTGTTCACCTCCTTATAGAAATGTAATTTATCTAACAAGATCTATTGTACATAAAACCATGCTAGCAGAAATTCACTGTACTGTCATTTGAAATGTTATCTTATTCCTTATTACCCCCTTGTGTAGCTTTCCTATTACCAATGTCAAAGAGACCTATAGTTTTCAGGCTGAGAATGGGATCCCTTTTTAAATGGTACCACATAAACCATTTGCCAATCTTTTGCCAGACAAATGCTGGAAAATTTAGTACAATTGCTCAACAATCACAGAGTCTAGCTGTTTTAGTGCCCTATGATGAATTCTATCAGGTCCTTGACCTGTATTTACTTTTACCCATCAATGCCTTAATTATTAGAATTGAGTCTTTTAAAAAGTAAGAATGTATTGTTTCTGAGCAGTTCCAGTACATATTTATGTGCTTATATATCATATGTGAATTTGTTGATACATTTATGGCAACATATAGAGGCAGTAGAAAAAATGATTACAAAAGATATGCATTTGCTAATTTAATTAAACTTCAATTAAATTCTATATTTTAGTTTAATTAAAGTGCCTAGAATATTGTTAATGCATTCGCATTATACTTGGGCTGAACATTTTTATGTATATAATAAGTAGATACATTAAAACCACTTTCAATAAAATAAAATGTGTTGCAATGAGCTAGTTTTTTTGCTCTGTAGTCAGCACAAGAGAAAACAGAAAGCAAATAGGCTTCAGAGTCAAAATAACTCGCTCACAAGAGACTAAGCAGAGTTTTCATGTTTACTCCTCAGGAGAATAGTGCTTCACTTGTACTGTCAAACACTCTCCTTCAAGAATGCAATCCTGTGCCCAAAGTATCAACTTACACAATTCAAACAATAAGAGAAAGCAAAACATAATAAATAAATAATCAAGTAGATATGACTATGATTAATCTGACTGCCAATTTGTTGTATGCCTCTAACCTTTTGTTGAGTTTAAAATGTTCAATATAATATGGGGAGTTGTAAGAAGGAAAAAATACATTTTCTGGGTTTTTTTCTTTATTTTTCTTTATCTTTTACAATAAGTAATGGAACGGATCATCCCAGGAAACACAGTTTGGGAAACTAAGGGCACTGGATTATATTTTAAATAGCAGAGATAAATATAGGCCAGTCAATACAGTTATGAGTTGATATTAGACTGGTGAGCTAATTATACATTGCAAAATATTTTTGGTACTTTTTATACACACAAAGGAACAGAAAGGGTATAACCACATTTATGTGGACAGATTTTACCCTCAACTCTTATGGGAAGACTTTCTACTAGATGGTGAAACATTGTTGGTGATATTTTCTTACATACACACATAAGAGGTTGGGAAATTTTATTGGATGATCAGCTATTTGGGCTGCAGACAGGGCTCTGTACAAGTCAGTCTAGTTCTTCCATTCCCATCTCTGCAAATCAGTTCTGTATGGACCTTTGTACATGGGGTTATTATCATCCTACTGAAACAGCAAAGTGCCTTCCCCAAAGATTCGGGCATGGGAGTTTGTTTGAAATTTTTTTTTAACACAGTTAGAAAAAGTCAAGTTTTAGTTTTTATTTTAAGACGGTTGGTCTTCATTTTTTATTATTTGTAGTTTTTTTTCAATAAAAAATGTAGCCATACAGGGCAATCATTTTTTGGCTGATGGGGCCAGTGACCCTCATTTGAAAGTAAGAAAAAGACAGATGAAGGAAGGCAAATAATAATTAAAAAAAAAAAACTATAAACAAATAAATAATAAAGACCAATTTTAACAGATAAAATATACTAAAAGCTAGTCACTTCTTAAAAAAATAACGATGTCATACAAAGTGCTATTGCTCCTACGAAGCAAAGTGGGGCAGAAAAATCCCTGGATACATTCAGTTAGCCTCGAGATAGACAGCCCAGCTTAAAGGATTCTACTACCAAAATTTATATATTCAAATACAGTATTTAAAGGAGAAGGAAAGGCTAAAATTAAGTAAGCTTTATCAGAAGAAGGTCTATATAAATACACCGGTAAACCCTCAAAGTAATGCTGCTCTGAGTCCTCTATCAAAAGAAACACAGCATTTCTTTCCTTCTATTGTGTATACATGGGCTTCTGTATCAGACTTCCTGTTTTCATCTTAAACCTCCAGGGCTAGGGCTTGAGCATGCTCAGCTTGCTACTCTCTCCCTCTCCCTCCCTCCTCCATTACCTGCTGTAATCTGAGCCCAGAGCTATGACTGAGCAGGGAAACTCAGGTCGATGTGATGTCACACTGAGTGAATATGGCAGCTGCTATCCTAAAAAACAGAGAGCTTCTAGAGCTGTCTACTCAAGTATGGTAAAGCATTGTACAGAATAAATACTGTTATAGCAGGCACTATTGTGGCTAATCTATTGACAATAAACTGCTTCGGTACCTTTCCTTCTCCATTAACATTGAAATTTTACATATAAAAAGGCAAGTCGTTATTCAGATCCATGTCATTTGAATCCACAGGAAACCAGAGCTACTTAAGGGGCATTCTTTCTGCTTTAACTAGAATTTTGTTTCAATGCCAAAATTGCAAATGCAAGGTATCAATTCTAAACCAACTGAGGCAACTTTCAGAGCAAATACAATTACCTTTCCTTTCATTCTTGTTCTGTTTTTCTCACCTCTCATATTCAAAGCAAATGTTTAAACAATTGGCTTTTTGCAATTTGAAGTTTGCCAGGTGTAGGACCGTGACACCCACCGCTCACGTACTTTTAGAAAATCTCATATGTGCCAATTTCAATTAAATACAAGAATCGTGGCAAGGAAACGTTGAACTTGACAAATAATTTGTATTCTAGGATTTAGGCATGATTCACTATATTTATGAGAGTACAAATCAAAAACAGAGTAATTGCATTGGACTGCATGTATACTTATGTATGCTTATTTGTTATACAGGTATGGCCCTGTGAATATTCAGTATCTGGAGTTCTCTGAATAATGGATCCTTCTGTAATTTGGATCTTCATACATTAAGTCAACAAAAAATCATATAAACATTAAATAAACCTATTAGAATTGTTGTTCTCCAGTAAGGATTAATCATCTTAGCTTGGATAAAGTACAAAGTACTGTTTTATTACTACAGAGAAAATATTAATACCAGTTGCAGCAACTAATAATGGCCACGTATGACAAGTGGATATGTATATAAATATATACATGACAACATGAGGGTGTTTCCACTGCCTTATTTCTTTTAACTTAACCTCTGAAATGATGTAAACATGACATTTTTCTGCATTAACCAGAGGTGCCTGAACATTTGAACACATAGGCTAGGGCATCTATCAAATGGACACATATTTTCAATACCATGACATCTGCCTGGTATCGTGAATTTTCTCAAAATACTTACTCTGACAGCATTTTATACATCAATAAAAAACACATTTCAAGTGTGCTTTGTGTTTAAATTGTCATGCATGGAATTGAGTGCTTAAAAGCTTATATTAAATTAAAATATTCAGGTGTCCCATATCCATAAAGCTTCCACTTACAGGAAGGCCATCTTCCATAGAGTGCATTTTAAACAAATAATTCAAATTTTCTCTTTTACTCTGTAATAATAAAACAGTCACTTGTACTTAATTCTAACTGAGCTGCATGAATCCATTTTAGTGTCAAAACATTTCTGTTTAATGTTTGAATGATTTTTAGCAGACTTAAAGGGGCAGTTCACCTTTAAGTTAAAGGCTTTACTTTTAGGGGCCCATTTACTTAGCTTGAGTGAAGGAATAGAATAAAAAAAACTTCAAATTTGAATGATGTTTTTGGCTACTTCGACCATCGAATTGGCTACTTTGACCTTCGACTGCGACTTTGAATCAAACAATTCGAACTAAAAATGGTTCGAATATTCGACCATTCCATAATCGAAGTACTGTCTCTTTAAAAATACTTTGACCCCCTACTTCGCCACCTAAAACCTACCGAACCTCACTTTTAGCCTATGGGGAAGGTCCCCATAGGCTTTCTTATGTTTTTTTGGTCGTAGAAAAATCGCTTGATCGATTGATTAAAATCCTTCGAATCGTTTGATTCGAAGGATTTAATCGCTCGATCGAACTAATTGCGGTATATCCTTCGACTTTGATATTCGAAGTGGAAGGATTTACATTCGTTAGTCGAATATCGAGGGTTAATTAAACCTCAATATTCGACCCTATGTAAATCTGCCACCAAGTATGTTATAGAATGCTAAGCAACTTTTCAGTTGGTCTTAATTTTTTTCTTTTTTTTTAGTTTTTTGAATAATTGGCCTTCTTTTTTTCATTTTAAATGAGGGTCACTAACCCCATGTAAAAGACAAATGCTCTATAAAGCTACACATTTATTATTACTTTTATTTCTATTCAGGCCTTTCTTATTCATACTCCAGTCTCTTATTTAAATCAATGCATGGTTGCTAGGGTAATATGGACCCTTTCCCGAAACCTTTTCCATTCTGTTATTAGCATTCTGTTAGACTATTTATTGCACCAACAGAAAAACCTAACTTTTTAGTAATTTTAAGTGACTTTTCATGGGAAACGATAAAAAATCTAGAGAATGACAATTTTGATAAATCTGGTCTGATTGAAGTGATTGTGAGCGATATATTGAGCAGAAAATGTTTTCCTGTTTCCTTTTGTTTCCTGTTCCTTTGTTAGAGAGGGCAAGAATAAATACATTCTATAAAGAAGTGCATGTAGTGTATTCAAAGGACTAATTTAATACATGGCAATTAAATACTTCCTGTTAGTCCAACATGCCTTTACTTGTTACACAGAATACAAAGCTACACTTAGGGGCATATTTATCAAGGGTCAAATTTCGAATTTGAAAAACTTCAAAATTCGAATTCAAAAGGACCAAGCGAAATTAAGTCGAAGGGTTTTTTTTTTGGCCGAATAGGTCGAATGGGTCCATATTTGGCCGAATTCGAATCGTACGAATTGAAGTAACAGCGCATTCGATCGAATTAGAATCAAAGTCCACCAATTGACTCCAAATGGATTCTAGGCAGCCCCCCATCGGCAGGTTCTAGATGGCAAATGGTCGAAGTCGAATTTTTAAAGGGATAGTACACGATAAGTATTCTAAATCTTTAATTCAAAAATTCACCTCGATCTTTGATAAATCTGCCCCTTAAATAACTGATATATGATATGCGTTAGCTTATACAATATATTATACTTAATATTCAGGTCGAAAATTCACCTCAACCTTTGATAAATCTGCCCCTTAAATAACTAATATAGGATATGAGTTAGCTTATACAATATATTATACTAAATATTCAGTTCATGTTTTATGTTTTGCTTCAATTTATATACACAATAGTAGAATACTCTTTAGGTCTGATATTGTTATGCTGTGGACAGGATATTGATCCTATCAATCAAACCAATGGCCAAAGTATAAAAATGGAATGAGATGTTTTTGATTACAGCAGTGTCAAGTTCACTTACAGTACAGGTATGGGATCGACTATCCAGAAACCCATTATCCAGAAAGCTCCTGATTACTGAAAGGCTGTCTCCCATAGACTCCATTATAATCAAATAATACAAATTTTTACAAATGATTTCCTTTTTCTCTGTAATAATAAAACAATAACTTGTACTTGATCCAAACTAAATTATAATTAATCCTTATTGGAAGCAAAACCAGCCTATGGTTTTTTTTTTTTTAATTTTTTCATGATTTTCTATGAGACCTAAGTTATAAAGATCCAAATTATGTTAAGATCCCTTATCCGGAAAACACCTGGTCCAGAGCATTCTGGATAACAGGTCCCATACCTGTATAATAATTCAATTACTGTTAGTGAAACTGTGTCATGGATTGTGTTTGTCTGCTGCCTCATTGCTTTTTCTATGCTTAGTATTCATGGTATGACATTTTTATTTACAATAAAATCAGACTGCAATTTATACTATGGTATCCAGAAAAATGATAAAAAACACATTTCGTTAATAAAACATTGATTTTTGTAAGGAGAGAGCCCCTGCTTATTTTTTATCGAATCCCACAGTCTTCACCATAGTTGAGACTTTTCACTGGGATGACAACCTGTTCACTCCATGGGGCAAATTCACTAACCTGCGGAGTTGCGCTAGCGCAGGCTTCGCCATACTTCGCCGCACTTCGCCAGGCAAAGTTTCGCTAGGGCACCGCTAATTCACTAAAATCTGAAGTTGCTCTAGCGTTTATTCGTCAAGGAAAGCGAAATTACGCTAGCGATGCCTAATATGCATACGGCGCCAAGGTAAAGTACAATGGACGTATATGTAGCAACAAATACATTACATTACACAAGCCTGGGAAAGCTTCATAAGATAAAATAGAGTTGTTATTTTGCCCTACACATGTGCCCACTGTATAGTTTAGGTGCCATATGTTAGGAAATGTAGGGGGGAAGGAGGGTACCCCCAAAAAAATGTATGATCTTTTTCAGCCTATCACCCTTAAAAAAGGAAAAAATTTCAACTTTTTTTTGAAGCAATCCCTATCTACTCTATTGCACTTCGCCTGGTATGAGTTGGCAAAGGCAAGTCTGGCGCAAGAGATAACTTTCAGTAAAATGCACAAGTTAGTGAATCAGCGTAGTTACGTCCCTTCGCCATAGCGCAACTTCGCCTGGCGTAAGGGTGCGAAGTAGCGCTAGAATAGGTCCACTTCGCTAGAGAATTTATGCCAGCACCCGTTACAAAATTGGTGAAGTAATGAAATGACATCACGCTGGACAATTTGCCCCCAAATGTTTATGGCAACATTTATGTCCCACAGGTCACATCAAAATGCATTTCTGTATGATCACTGTATTTATCCTGCTAAATATGAATGAGATTGGCATATGAATATCAAATTCCACTTCAGCTGGGGTGAATCCCTTTGCATGCGCTCAATAGCATTTTCATGCGTTGATGTCAGATGGCCTCTACACAGGGAGGTGCAACAAAGGCAAGAATAATTCTCTGCATGCATTTGTTTGAGTAATAAGCTAAAATATGCAAGAGCAGAAGACCATGACTAGATGTCTATGGTGATATACAATTGAGCAAAAGGAACCACTAGCCAGTTCCATGCTGCTGCCAAGCATTATTAAACTTAAAACGGCATTGGGCTGTGACTACGCCCAGAATATATAGGGGGTGCATAGTGCAGCGAATGAAGAGTGGTCAAGTGAGAATTAAATTCAGTGGGTAAATTGTCTGTGCTGGAAATGATGCTACATTTCCTCTTACACTCTTTTCAGAGTCAGTTTTTTTCCAGTTCTCCCGAGTAGCAACAGTTTATGAGAAAGAGTCAGTTTTTTTCCAGTTCTCCCGAGTAGCAACAGTTTATGAGAAAGCTCACTGACTGGTGGCAGATTTTCATTTACAACATGACAGTTTTGACACTGTGCCATTAAAGAAAAGTCTTATAAAGCTCATAAGAAGAACATTTCTTAGTTCAAATCCTATCTTATGGGCATTTATGCTTCATTTCCTGCTGGATCTAATGATAACATTGTACTGGGCTGCCATTAGAGCTGCCGCTAGTCCCCAGAATCTGATCTGTATAACTGCATGAATAACAAGCTTTTCTAAGCTGATTACTTTTTACAAATAAGACACAACATTGCCATTCAGTTGTGTCCCAAGCCTTATTGTGCAGCTTTTATCCTGTATTAATTTCTGCTGTACTAAAACCACAAATTTGACATTTGGTACTCCATAAAAGTAACAGTGTTGTTCTGATGGTCAGTGTCTTTGTTTGCTTAGTTCTATTGGTAAGTCCTGCGATGTCTGGGGTTAGAGACCCTTTGCTGATGGTTTGTTTTTTAGATCAGTTTCTCAGAAAAATATATTATCTATTGATCATTTTCACTGTTTGGGATTCATTTTGCTCTCTAGATGGCAAACTCTATTAGTTTCTGTTATTTCTTGAGGGTTTTTAAAGCTTGCATGGCTTGAACTGTATTTGTTCTGTTGGCTAAATGCTTTATTAGTCATTTCCTATTATAGTAGAGTTACACACCCTATGCCATGAAAACAGTTCTCATACCCAGGCTAATATAACAATATGCACAGTGGTTGTCAACACAAAAGTTGCTTTGGGATTATAGTTCCCAAAATTCAGTTGATGCCACACCAACATGAGTTTGGGTTCCCAGCATGCCCATCACAGTTTAGTTAGCAGATTAACTCTGGAAAGTGTAGTTTGACAGGTATCAAGAGTACAGTTTGTCTATACCTTTACAATTTTTTTGTTTGTTTAATGAAATGTTTTTTGTATTGTAGATTTAGACTACATTATCTAAAGTAATTTTCAGGGATCTTTTTTCCTCAAATATTTGTTTACAGAATAGCACCCACAAATGAATATTTGCTTTTAATTTTGTGTTCACATATACGAATATCAGAATTCCCTTAACATTCTTCAGCTGTCCCTTACAGTGTATAACAAAACAATTTACCTGGCTTCAATATGACTGTTGTCCCCTTGCATGTAATTCATTATCTACGGCCAGTCCTCCTTCTCTTTGCAGTATAAGATTTATCTTTTATTCAGAAAAACGTCTTCAAATAGCATAGTTCCTGGATATGCATGAAGATACTTATGACAAAACAAGACTGTGGTTTAGCTAATAGTCATAAAAGGTGCTGGAGATGGGACTTACTGCCAGCCTGCAGTGGAGACTATAGCTGCAGTAAAAGAAAATGTTCTTTAACTAACATTTTCACACGTCTGTAAATTGCAGCTAACACCTTCTTGAATAATTCAATGGAACCATTTTGAATAGATGCCGGTGACTGTTTTTCCCTTAAAGGCTTAAACGCCAGGGTTTTCGGATGGGCGGTGAAAACATTTTCAATTATACTTAGAGTCTAGTTGCATTAGATTATATATATTAGTATATACACTACATACTGTATATCATGACCTGGATGAATTAAAATCTTCATAGACTTAACTAGCCCAAGTCGTATCCTTAAGTAAGGGTTAAAACCTCTCATTTTAGTGAGGTACTATTTATATTGCATATGACTAGCTTATTTTTTCACTTGGTCTGCTTGCCACTGCCCTGTCCTGGTTCTCTTCTTACCTCACTAATCATTCCTGCAGTGTCTCCTACAATGGAGTAGCATTTTCTCCCTTATCTCTTTCTATTGGGGTTCCTCAAGATTCTGTTCTGGGACCCTTATTATTCGTCGTCTATACTTCTTCCCTCTGCAAACTAATCAACTCATATGGTTTCCACTACCACCTCTATCTCTCCTCTCCTGATCTCAACCCAGAACTCCTAACTTAGGTCTCCTCCTGCCTGTCCATTATCTCTACTTCGATGTTGCAACGCTACCTCAAATTAAACCTCTCTAAAATGGAAATGGTTCTCTTTCCTCCAACTAACATCCCAGACGTATCTATCATAGCTAACATTTCCAACATCACCCCATCTCCCCATGCCCAGTGCCTTGGGATTATCCTAAATTCTGCCCTGTCCTTCACTGCTCATATCCAGTCACTTATTAAATCATGTTACTTCCACCTAAGGAACATATCCAAAATTAGATCATTCATCACCCAAGATGCCACCAAAATCCTTATTCACTCTCTTGTCATATCACATCTAGACTACTGTAACTCTCTGTTAATTGGCCTTCCTCACCAGAGACTGCCACCTCTCCAGTCCATAATGAACACTGCCGCCAGGCTTATACACCTCAGCAACCGCCCCTCCTCTGCCATGCCACTCTGTCAATCCCTGCACTGGCTTCTGTTACCTCTCAGAATAAAATTCAAATTAATGACCTTGACATTCAAAGCACTTCATAACTCTGCCCCACCCTACATCTCTGAACTCATCTCTACATACTCACCCAACCGCTTACTACGTTCCTCTACTGACCTACTACTCAATTCTTCCCTCATTACATCCTCACATGCTCTTATTCAAGACTTTGCATGGATCTCTTAAAACACACTTATTTAGAGTAGCCAACCCTCCCTCTGCTTACCTACCAAATGTAATACCACATACAGTACTACATTAGTGATGGGCGAATTTATTCGCCAGGCGTGAATTTGCGCCGAATTTGCGCGATTCGCCACCAGCGAATGAATTCGCAAAACGCCAGCGAAAATTTGTCTGAAAAAAAACGGCCGCCGGTGTCAAAAATGAGATGCTGGCGCCGTTTCGCAAATTTTTTGCCATTTCGCAAATTCTCCCATCACTATACTACATCGCTCACCCACTTTTTTCTGATCTTGCCCACTCCCCCACCTTGTGTCTTATTCCCTTCCCTTTAGATTGTAAGCTTTTCTGCACAGAGCCTTCCTCACCTTTTGTACCAATTATTGGTTGTTATGTATATAACTCCATATGTTCTATGTATGTAATTCATGTGATTTAGTTGTATAAACACATTTACTTTAGAGTGCTGTGAAATATATTGGCGCTATATAAATACATGTTAATAATAATAATAATCTTCGAAGAGACACGTGCCAAATAAGCTGGGACATCAAACACTGATTCATACATATATATAGTAGTTGATTTTGTTAGCGGTTTGTTAGTTGGTACAGTAGGTCAGAGTACAACAGAGCAAAGTAGACGTGTTCTGCTAACCAGCTGAAACAGATGCATTTGGCTATCATGATATGGCCCACTTTTAGTCCTTCGATCCCTTATAGAGCAAAACAGTCACTTATTCTCAAGTGCCCAGGGTATGACAGTCATTCTAAAATCTGCTCCTTGATACCATTGGACTTTGACTTAAAGGTTTCGTAAATATGAAATCAAATGTTTCTGAAGATATTTTAAGTTGGAAAATCTATTTGTGTTGCATTTTAATTTACGGCAGTATATGTTTCTTTATTTCTAGAAGTCATGTTAAAAATATTTCATTTTACCTTCAGAATGAATTAGCAAATGTTGTGCTAACTTGTGTTCGCTCATTATAGCCTCATCCAAAGGCCATTGCCATTATGATAAAAGGAGTATTTGTATTCCCATATCCAATTTGCACTTAGTGAGCTGCTCATTTGCAGACCAGAAGAGGCTTACAAAAAAACTTGGCTCTTGTGTAACATTTTCTGTTCAATTAAATAGCAGATGAAGTGACCCCCAAGGAGTCTGTGAGAAATGACATTCAAGAGGGAATTTCAGCCCACCTGATACTACCTTGGAGAGACAGTTATTTTCTACTCATAACCAGATCTAAAAAAAAAAAAAAATATTTGTAGCAGTTCCCCATAAAAACATGCAATAAAACAGTTGCTAATTATGATTATGTGAGAATGTGCAAAACTATGGTGCTATGGATACACTTGTATAAATATATATGATAGATGTGTTTGCATGTGAAAATGTAATAATTGGGTAATACAAAATTTGCAGTGGTTGAAATGTAGGTATTAATTATCAAGTGTAATTCACAGAACCGGTGACCAGGGGAAGGTAGAGCAAGAAAGGT
Organism: Xenopus laevis; assembly: GCF_017654675.1. Lineage (NCBI taxonomy): Eukaryota > Metazoa > Chordata > Amphibia > Anura > Pipidae > Xenopus > Xenopus laevis. Next base: position 69,477,368 of record NC_054386.1, read on the forward strand.
AATAAGGGGCAATAGTGGAAGGAAGAGGAGGAATTTCTAGAAGGGAGTGGCAGAGCTCATACCAACCTGCAGGAGGAGAGAAGACTCAGCCATGTAGTTAAAGGTACAATAATAGGCTCATGGCTCAGCCAGAGCAGAGGTAGCTTAAGTGTGAGCGTGTACTAGGTACTGTATATGAGGTAGACAGAGTGAAGTTAGTATGGGCTGCTGAATGCTCCAACCTGGAGAATAGTGGACACTCCACCAGTTAGGGATCCAAGGGGCAGTATAGGAATAGTTAGGGTTTGGTGGGTTTGGGCCAGTTTTGGAAGAGCAAAGAGAAATGTTAAACATGGGGTACAACAGGTAATATTTTGAAATTAGTTGCTCAAGAATGTATGGAGATACAAGAAGAGAGATGCCATTAGGTGCAGAGATCTACAATGTTTTGGAAATGCCAGATCTACTGGGTTGGTGTTTTCCCTGGCCCCTACAATCAGATCAAACACTGAAGGAAAACTTTAACTGGGGTTGAAATTATACAGGGATACAGATTTCTATCTTTTAATTAGACATCTACTGTGTAACATCTGCACAAGATGCCAAATATATTTATTAAAATTACACACTTACATAACTGTGCATCTTATCTACTTTTATTGGGGGGCTGCACTGGTGATTATTATATAATTATCAATTTCAAATGTCTGCCATGCTTGAACTAAAAGCAAAAACACATTTTCAGCCCTAAATGGTTGTCAGATAGGATTAACATAGATTTATAATCCATAATGTTATCAGCTATTATGCATGACCACCAAAGCTAGGTCCAGCAGTTTCAATCCAAGATCACTACAAGGCTTTCTAATAGGTTTAAAGGTCTGTTTCAGTCTTTAGCCCTGGATAAATATCTGACTATAGAAAAATGCACCATAGTGGGAATATATAAAGAAACAAATAATATTCTATTGTCTTTATTTAAAATTGGAAGCATGTCTCATGTTTTACCTTCATAATTTTATTTATATTGTTTGCACATAATACATTGATTGTGTTGTTTATTTGTTGAAGAGAAGCATATGAAATTAGTCTTACTGTACATCCTGCAGATGCTGTGGGTCATAGTTCCCAGTGTTTGAAAGGTCACACATTTGGCATGCCTGGCTTGTAAATGTTCTCCCTGTGACTTCTGCTAGAAAATCTGTCACTGTCCCTAACAAATCAGTTTTCCTAATGTATTTCATACTGATATACTTTTACTTATATACTTATATATTAGTATTATATATTATAATATACAAATTCTACAAACAATCCACAATGTAGACAGAAAAATAAAATATAAGCAATGCAACATAGCGAGAGAAACAAAGACATGAACCAATGCATTTTAGTGAATTTTGCAAAATGAACATGCCAGCAGACCTATTTATGTGTTCACTATGAAATAAATAAAGGGAACCAAAAATGAATGCACATTGAATGGCCATATGCCCAGAATGTCATATTGTTATCACAGTTTGATAAATCGGCTGTTGGAGGACAAAAAAAAAGTTGGTGTTAGAAAACAGTGCCTGTGTTTTTTTGTGTATAAAAGTTGCAATGTTAAATCACTGGTAAGAAGGCACAAATGTCACTCGTTTATTTATGTATGTGTCTGCATTAATTGTTATTGATACATGTCCCTCAAACATAAATTGGTCATTAGTTAACAAGGGAATACTGGTACTTATCCTGAATACACCAATCAAGCAACAATCACAATAATAATATCCCAAATTAACCATTTACATTCTTTTATTCATGAACATTTAGGGGCCGATTCATCAAGCTCGAGTGAAGGATTCGAATTAAAAAACTTCGAATTTCGAGTGGTTTTTTGTGCTCCTCGACTATCGTATTGGCGTAAATTCGCCTGAGTAGAATGATTCGAATAGATCGAGCGCAAAAACGCTGCGACTATTCGCCATTCGATAGTCGAAGTACTGGATCGAGCGCAAAAACGCTGCGAATATTTGCCCATTCGATAATCAAAGTACTGTCTCTTTTAAAAATACTTCGACTGCCTACTTCGGCACCTAAAACCTACTGAATTGCTTTAAAAGCCTATGGGAAAGTCCCATAGACTTGTTTTCCAAGTTTTTGATCGAATAAAAAGGCATTCGAAAATCCTTCGAGCGAATATTCGATCGCGCGCCTTTTCGCCTGGCGAATATTCGCCAATTCGACTATTCGCCAGCGCGTAAATTTGCCCGAATTGCCTATTCGATTCTATTCCCCAGTCGAATTTCGAGGGATTTAACCCCTCGAAATTCGACCATTGATACATCTGCCCCTTAAAGGAGAGCTAAAACTTCGCACAGAAGTAGGGCTAGAAATATAAGAATAATTATTTAGAATTCTTCACTTTGAGTTAATATAGACTCTTATAGAGTTAAACCTATTTTCAACTATACATAATTCAAAATTTCTCTTAACACTCTGGTCTTATTTTGTGTATGTCTTTCTAATACTTCTCAAAAATGCATCCACTTTGAATTATTTTTCTGCAACCAGCAACAATATAACACCCCCTACAAATTAGTAATTTATCTAAAACCCACTCATTGAAGCTTTTAAAGGGAGAGGCCCAATCACTCTCCCATGATATTCATGTAGTAGATCATAAGCAATTTGTCACAGCAATAACCTAATTAATTCCACTTTTCCCTGAAATGCTTCAATAGTTTAGAGTGATATTGTTATCAGAATAAAAAGTCTTTCATTTTTTCGTCTGTAGTTTGGGGAAAAAAAGGCCTTACTTGCTTATAATTGGGCATGCAGTGAACATCAGGTAACTCCAAAAACAGAAATACCAAAGCTACTTAGTAGAAATTGAAATTAGGCAAGGCTCAAATAATCCCCCATGAGACTCCCCAACAATGGTCAAATACAAGAGTCCTCTGCACTCAACCCATTATCAATATATTTAAGACAGAGACATTTTGTGCATACTGCTACTGAAAAATGCCTTACCCTTTAAACAACACAGGGATTGTTTGTCCATATATTGCAATATATTTAAGCTGGCCAACTACGTCAAAGTCATCCCATATCTGGCCAGTCCTACGCTTAATTTTCATCTGATTCATTAAGAATTCAATGGCTTAATTATACATTTTACAAAGGGACTAAGTTTTACCTGCAACTTACTAGCTGCTTTCAAAGTAAGTTGCAGGTAAAACTTAGTCCCTTTGTAAAATGTATAATTAAGCCATTGAATTCTTAATGAATCAGATGAAAATTTAAGCGTAGGACTGGCCAGATATGGGATGACTTTGACGTAGTTGGCCAGCTTAAATATATTGCAATATATGGACAAACAATCCCTGTGTTGTTTAAAGGGTAAGGCATTTTTTAGTAGCAGTATGCACAAAATGTCTCTGTCTTAAATATATTGATAATGGGTTGAGTGCAGAGGACTCTTGTATTTGACTATATGTATTTTGTGGTCACACCCTCATTGCACCCCCGCCTAATGGTTTTTTAAAAAATAGTGGTGAGCACAACTTTCCCTTGTTTGTTATACTCCCCAACAATGGCCCACTTCAGAGGAGTAAGAAAATTTTATTATTATTATTATTATTATTATTATTATTATTATTATTACTAGAATATTCAAAACCCAAATACAAAATGTGCACTTTAAGGAAAACATTTTTGGTTAGGGATAATAATTCAGAATACAAAGTTGGGCTCTTTCTAAGTCCCTATGTGATTTGCCACCTTTTATGCTACAGGTGAATCAATTTCCTGGGAACTGTGATTTTTCCTAATTACCTCAAACAGCAGAAGCTAGCCATTACTTTATGTCAGGGATTTAAGATATAATATGAATATAAGAAACATACAGTACCTATCCCACATAACATAGCAGCCATCTATCTTAAAGGGTCACAGTGGTTCTGCAAATGCCGATAGGAGAACCCTGCACTGCACTGCTGTACCTGTTTGTAGTTTGGTATCTGGTTTCAACCTACCTTGGAGTTTGGGGTAAGTTTCAGCCTATTGGGAATTTCATATAAACTGAAACTGTTAGAGTGAAAGTGAAAGTTGTCTTTATTCTAGAATTCTTGCAGTTTTTACACAAATGAGAAAATGACCTTCCAAATACCTATATTAACATTCAGATGTATAGCACAGGGATGTACTCTCTGCCAACATTTTCTCACCCGAAGGAGAAGTGTCTGTTATTTATTTTAATTTAATCCAAATGTCTCTAAGGGTGGCAGGTGGATTTCAGTCAGAAAATATGTTTTTCTAAATTAACCTATGGCTAATTTAACAATGATAGTGACAGAGATAGTCTGTCTTATCTGAGGCAAAGTAGAACGGAATAATTACATATTTTTTATATATAAAAAAAAATTCTTTTTAATTGAAAGACTATAAGTGAAAACTTAGGTACACAGCTTGGTTAGGTACACACACAATCAGTTTTGTGATGGACTTAAATTGATATAGCAATTTTTTGTTTTATTATGACATTAATTTCTTATTATGTTTTTCCCAAATCTAAAATAACATATTTTTGGTATTTTGTTGGCATACAACAAACTGTCAGCATCAGTGTCATTTTATTTTCTTCTGAATAAGTTTAAGGACTAATTGGAATGTAAAAGTTGCCACTGGTAACATTCTTTTGGATAAAAAATAATGTTAGAAACAGGGAAGGAAGAACAAGAATCAAGAGAAGAGTGCATTCAATTAATTTGGTATTTTAGGGGCCGATTCACTAACTTCGAGTGAAGGATTCGAAGTTAATAAACTTCAAATTTCGAAGTTTTTTTGGGCTACTTCGACCATCGAATGGGCTACTTCGACCTTCGACTACGACTATCGAAGGATTCGAAGTAAAAATCGTTCGACTATTCGACCATTCGATAGTCGAAGTACTGTCTCTTTAAAAAAAACTTCGACCCCCTAGTTCGCGATCTAAAAGCTACCGAAGTCAATGTTAGAGGTTCCCATAGGCTTGGCTAACTTTTTTTGATCGAAGGATATTCCTTCGATCGTTGGATTAAAATCCTTCGAATCGAACGATTCGAAGGATTTTATCGTTCGATCGAAGGAATTATCCTTCGATCATTCGATCGCACTATCTGCGCTAAATCCTTCGACTTCGATATTCGAAGTCGAAGGATTTTAATTCCTAGTCGAATATCGAGGGTTAATTAACCCTCGATATTCGACCCTTAGTGAATCAGCCCCTAAATGTACCAACTTCTTAACTCTCAAGTGTTTTTTTTTGTGCGCAGATTCAAGAAAACCACCTGTTGCGTTTACAGTTCACAGTGTCCATGGTTGAATTCAACCTGAGTTAAACAGCAAATGGTCAGTGTTTATAAATTCTTAGATATAGTAGGTCAGCTGGACTACTGAAAACATGAAACTTTAATGGTTCTGCTGGTGAAGGTATATATTCCATGTAGAAACAATATGTCCTCCCCATGCTTGCTGTATGACTTAATGAAGGAATGTGTGTATGTCACGTTAAAAGTTAATACAGAAGCAGCAGAAGAAATACATAAAGTTTTCAACAAGGGGAATGCATAAATACAAACATAGAGACGACATCCCACAGTTATCGATCAGATAATAAAAAGATCACTGACAATACTCTGTTCTACAGGATTCTCACTGGTGAAAATTTTTACCTCTATAATTATTTTTGAGCCAGTAATTTTAGTGAGCTAGAGGGTACTGTGCATAGTATAACATAGGGTTTCTCTCCCCCTTTAATAGCTCTTGGGGGTGAAATTTAATAATTGTTTATATAAAGGGACTGATTACTATCCACCATTACCTTCTTTGAAAAGTGCCATAAAGAGAGTCGCTGACTATTTAAGATTAAAAAAAATATATTTTTAAATAAAATGAGTGATTCCATACTTGAATTATTTGAATTATTAATCCACAAATGTGATTTGCATCAGGGATTAACATCTGACAACCATAGGAAATAATTTTTCTGATTGTTCAAAACAGTTGAACACATTGAGATAAATTGGCACTTCTATCAGCTGTGATAAATGTGTCAGTTCATTAACACTTTCTTGACAGTCAGGAAAGTGCTGTTAAAGAGCATGTAAAGTCTAAAATAGAATAAGGCTAGAAATGCTAAACTGCACCACAAGCCTAATCAAACAAATAATTTATGCTTTCAAATTTGGCTACAGGGGTTCACCATCTTGTAACTTTGTTAAACATCTTTGCAAGACTAAGACTGTGTGCACAGGCTCAGTGTGGTCTGGGCTGCTTAGGGATTTCATAAACAAAGCTGCTTGAGTTCTGCATGGCTGGGAAGTAAGGCGGGGGCTCCCCCTGCTGTTCACAAGTATGATTGTTTCCCTGCTCAGCAATTAGGGACCATCTGACAATTCCTATCGACAGCAGTAAATGAAGGGAGCATTTCACTGCATACAGTCAAGTTTCTTATAAAAATGGTACACATTTTTTAATGAAAGAATATTGGAGATAGGTTTCTTTTTCATTACAGAAAGTAAAAACGGGATTTTATTTGTTTGCCTTTACATGCCCTTTAATGCAATCATTTCTGTTGCTGCAGCTGCTGCTTGTTAAATACTTTTGTTAACACCAATATAGGAGGTTTTTAATAACTGTCTAAACTGATTTGGAAAAGTGGTACAAGGCCAAGAATTTAATCAAGGGTTTCAAATTGAATATATATATATATATATATATATATATATATATATATATATATATATATATATATATATATATATATATATATATATATATATGCAGTGCTATGCAATATGTTGGCGCTATATAAATACATGTTAATAATAAAATAAAATAATAATTGTGTGGTATTACTTTCCATACCATAAACACATGAATTTAAAATGGAACTAGGATTTGTTTCCCTATATATCCATAGTTTTGTGCAGTAAAAAAAGATTTATAATTGAGTCAGACGTAATAAAAATGCAATTCGGAAAAAGAGAAATATTTGTGTCTGAATTATCTAATAAGGTCAATGTGACTTCTAGTAAGAAGCTAGTGAGTAGGTTATGCAGTCACTGAGCTTGTGGACAGTCTTCCTGCAAGTCTCAAGAGACATGCTCTCATATGTAATAAAACTCACAAAGTTGTATACCGGAAATCTAATTATCTACCTGTTAAGGATGAAACAAGTGGTAGGATGCAAACCGCTCCTTTATTAAACATAATATCTTGGGCTGCAGTGATCTTACGAACAATCATTTTTATTAAAAAATAAAAAAATATATGTGTATTGAGAGGTCTGTATATACACATGTATATATGATGCACTGGGAATCATTTAAGGAATTGAACTAGATGGACTATTTCAAACCAAATTAACCATGCAACTACAGTATTAATGACAGTCAATGCCCTGATATATGGGGACTGCTAACAGTGTTGACAAAACCTTCAGCAGATGTAATTGGACTATGGAAGTTTGCCCATATGGAAGTTACTATAATTATTGGGAGAAACTGGAGTGCGACAATTAAACATAAAAAAGACTCAAGTTAATATCTTATATGTTCTAATCTCAAGTTCTCTCTTGAAAAGCTAACTGGACAAAGAAAACTCATGTGTGTAGTGTATGATTAGTTCAGCACCTCTGTATATTAAAATACAAAGCTATTGTTAGCTCCTAAAAGTAAAGATAATAAATTATCATTATCTATATGTACTGTAATACAGGTAATAGGATATACTTATATACTTAGGGGCACATTTACTAAGGGTCGAATTTCAAAGTGGTAAAACTTTGAAATTCGACCATCAAATTGTAGAAATTCGATAGCAAAAGTTTTTTTTTTTTGGTTAAATTTAGCCATTTTCAATCGAATTCAAAACGTTCGATCGAACGTGGAAATCGATCGGTCGAACGATTTTCCAAAAAAAAACTTCGACTTCTAAAAACTTAGCCAAATACTGGCTATAGGTTCTAGGAGGTCCCCATAGGCTAACATAGCAATTCGGTGGGTTTAAGGTGGCGAAGTGTCAAAGGCAAAGTTTTTTAAAGAGACAGAACTTCGATTTTCGAATGGTCGAATATTCGAAAGTTTTTTCAATTCAAATAGAATTTTGGCCTATTCAATGGTCGAAATACCCAAATATTACTTCAAAATTCGAAGTTTTTGAATTCGAAAATTCACTTTGAATTCACTTCGACCCTTAGTATATGGGCCCCTTAATACTTAATACAGTAGAGGAATACCTGTTTCCAAGAATGCTCAGGAACTGGGGTTTTCCTGGATATGGGGTCTTTCTGTAATTTAGATCACCATCAAACCCAATAGGATTGTTTTGCCTAAGGATTAATTATATCTTAGTTACAGAGTACAAGGTACTGTACTTTTATTTGTACAAAGAAGGAAATAATTTCTATAAATTAGAATTATTTGATTAAAATGGAGTCTATATGGGAGATGGTCTTACCATAATTTGGAGCTTTATGGATAACAGATTTTCATACAATGGATTCTATACCAGTATACCACATATAAAATTGTAACAGTGTTAATGAATATATAAATGTTTTAAATAGTGTTATATTCATATTTACCATAGTTTTGTATTCAGATTTCACATTATGTAAATAAAATATAGAAGTGTATTAGCAAATAAATCTGGCTACTGTATGTGACAGCAACTGTGTCTTCAATACACACTGCATGTGTGTGTATATATAAGTACCTTGTACAATGTTGAAAAAAAATCTACTTTAACCTTTCAAATTTAAAGTTTTACATTTGCAAAAGATTAAACCATGATTTTCATCCATATTTTATCTTCTTTCTATTTTTTAATCATCTTCTTTCTATTTTTTTAATCATCTTTTTAGAATACCTATAAATCCGCTAAAATATGTAACAAAGTCATTAACGGCTGAAAACATATTTAATGGGATGGTAAATGGATGCTTTCAATGAAAAGTAAGTTTAAAAAAAAAAGTGGAATTCTTTCATTGCTGGCTGTTGGTTGGAGCAGGGCAGAAACACAATGGATTTAATTCACTTCTGTGATTCTGACCCACTGTTTTAAAGCATTTCAAATACATGCCTAGTAAGTGCATTGCCTGCAGAACTAATGATAAGCACTGTGAGGCTGAATGTAAAAAGCAAGGATACTGTAGGAAAATGTAGCACTTTCAACTACACACAAAGGCATTGTGATATTGTGATATTTCTAAATAATATCGACCCATAAAGTCTCCCTATAGTGATTTTAGTTACACAGCATGAACCAAATACTTTAGAACAGGCATCTACCTTAAAAAAAGGCACAACCTTGGGCACAATGAGGGCAAGGCACAAGAGGGTTCTTGTGTTAAAGCACATTTAAACATTTTGCAACAAGCCTTTTTTTATTTTGATATCGGATTCAAATGGATTCCTTGGCACTTTAAAATGGCCAGGAACTGGAAGAGAAAAAGACATAAAAGAAGATCCTTTGATCAGTGTATATGTGAAATCAATTTACAGTGTAATAGCCATGTCTATGCAGCCTGTAGAGATTGGCAAATTTCTTCCATCAAAATCGATGACACATGCCTAACTGGCCATTTGGGGGTTACAGGGAAGTTTCATCACAATAGATTTTTCTTTAATTTGGAAATGAGAGTGGCAGAGAAAATAAATTGGTTGATGCGTAGGTTTTATTGCATTTGGCTCTTATAGCTGGTGGCAGTCCCCCAAAAAAGAGTAAATAACCCGGTTGTGAACATATGAGTGTTACCAAAGATATATAGATATTATATAGGGTCAAAAATTCATATGCAAAATGTAATTTCGTTCACCATTTACCTTATTTTTTCCCCAGTGTAATTACAGCTCCATGTGGATTCCCAATGCAGTTGTATCATTTTTGGTGCACAACATAAATCAACATTTGTGTCTAAGGGTGGCAGCAGCTCCAGGGCTTCTTTGGACATGGTTCAGTGAAAGGGGAAGGACAGATGCAATGGATTTTGGTACAACAAGAGCAGGAGTGCCCATACTTTACTAATATAAGGTCTACTTTTAGTGATGTTGTCCCGTTATGATCTACATCCATAAAAGCATTGTTAGCAATGAGAATTTATATTGCTATATTTAACACACTACTATTTCTAATTAAACCTTAACATAATAAATATCTGAATGAAAAGAATGAAACAGGAGGGTGATATAGACAAGCTGTTAGTTGACAGTGTCTTGAGATCTACTGATCACCAGCTAAAGGTCTACTGGTAGATCCCCATCTACCTTTAGGTCGCCCTGAACTAGAAAAACTGCTCTCCACCTCCTCCTTACAGTATGAAGCCTTAATATCCTCTCCACACGCTCTAAATCCCATACCTGAAGCATATCACTAGCAATAGTGATCGGCAGTAGAGGGAACTGGGGGGGTGGGATAGTCATACAGCATTGGTGGCATGTTGCCCCGACAGTCCTGCTGCCCTAGGCTTGGGCCTTTGTGGCCTTTCCACAAATCCAGACATGAATGTGTGTTTTGAAGTATAAAAGTAATATGGAACACTTTTTTTCTTTGGTGTTTAAATTGGTAGGAATGTAGCTAAATGAATCCAAATCACTACTGATGGGCGAATAAATTTGCCTGGCGCTAATTCGCAGCAAATTTGTTGACGTCAAAACATTTTGGTTGTGCGCCCGAAAAGTCGCTTGTGTTAAAATCGCAGTGCGTCAACACTATTTGGACACCCATTGACTTTAACGGCAGCATCAAAATTAACGCAATCGACTTTTCAGACACGCTTCAAAAATTGACGCGGGCATCAATTTTCAAGTTTCTCTAATTTTTCGTGAACTTTTCCGAATTTTGCAGGAAATCCATGAATTTTACCACGAAAAATTTGTGAACAATTCATGGGCGTCAAAACATTGTAGTCGTACGCCCGAAAAGTCGTTTGACGCATGTCAACACTATTCAGAAGCCCATTGAATTTAACGCCAACTTCAAAATTGACACAAGCGACTTTTCAGACGCACGTCAAAAATTGATGCAGGCTCGAGTTTCTCAAATTTTTCGTGAATCTTATGCCGTTTCGCAGGAAATTTGTGAATTTTACGATTTACAATTCTTCAGAGTCAAAACATTTTGGTTGTGCTCCTGAAAAGTCGTTTGCGTCAAAATCAACGCGCATTAACACTATTCGGACGCCCATTGACTTTGAATATCAGAAAGGTGACTTGCCTTATTGCATATAACACAACAGACTTTAGTGGATGGTACTGTATTTAGAAAATCAATGTCAGAAATTATATCTGGAAATAACTCCCTCACTGTCTTGGTTTGGTCTCTGAAGAATAGCAACTTTTACTTCTATCACAATAATGGCTCTGTATGGGATTACTTATCCAGAAACCAGGTATCCAGAAAGCTACAAAATATGGCAATAACATTATCCACACAGATGTAAACGATGCCAAAGATGAACAGTGTTGGTGCTGTAAAAATAAAGGGTCATAACAACAGTGTGCTCTTTAAAGAGATGCTTTTTTTTTTTTTCAAAATGAATCAGTTAATAGTGCTGCTCCAGCAGAATTCTGCACTGAAATCCATTTCTCAAAAGAGCAAACAGATTTTTTTTATATTCAATTTTGAAATCTGACATGGGGTTAGACATATTGTCAATTTCCCAGCTGCCCCAAGTCATGTGATTTGTGCTCTGATAAACTTCAATCACTCTTTACTGCTGTACTGCAAGTTGGAGTGATATCACCCCCTCCCTTTCCCCCCCCAGCAGCCAAACAAAAGAACAATGGGAAGGTAACCAGATAACAGCTCCCTAACACAAGATAACAGCTCTCTGGTAGATCTAAGAACAACACTCAATAGTAAAAACCCATGTCCCACTGAGACACATTCAGTTACATTGAGAAGGAAAAACAGCAGCCTGTCAGAAAGCATTTCTCTCCTAAAGTGCAGGCACAAGTCACATGACTGAGGGCAGCAGGGAAATTGACAAAATGTCTAGCCCCATGTCAGATTTCAAAATTGAATATAAAAAAATCTGTTTGCTCTTTTGAGAAATGGATTTCAGTCCAGAATTCTGCTGGAGTAGCACTATTAACTGATGTGTTTTGAAAAAAACATGTTTTCCGATGACAGGATCCCTTTAACCAAACAGTGTTTTGTTATTGTTGAACCTTTCCTATTCTCTTTATTAAAACGATAACACCTTTTTCCCTAATAACTGCAACTAAGCCCACACTGATGATAAAACAATAATATACGTATCGTTTATAATATTTTGCTCCACATTACTGAAATAAATCAGATTGCAATAATTACAGATAATAGACCTGAAATCTGTTAAATTAAAAAAAATATATAGTATAAAACAATGTTTATAAAACCTTGAGTCATAATGGGGCACTCTCTTACAATTTTGATGGCACTGAAGTGAGACTTCTCTATAGAGCTGTGACAAGCATTCCCCAAAGACTTTTCAGCTTCAGCTTGCCACTGCACACATTGCTGAACAAAAAGGTAAAAATTTCAAAAACCACTAAAAACCACATACTAATTTTAGAGGTGAACTACTCCTTTAACTCAGTGTTTTGCTGACACTGTTAAGGGATATGTTATTTAGAATGCTTGTAAGCCCAGGGATGTTTCTGTAATCATTTTTAAGACTATATATATTAAAATGTTAAAATATACAGTTGGATTGCATGGATTTATGCTAGGTTACCATCAAAAAACAAGGTTTTATAATTGCAGAACAAAATAATTATTTGCTTAAGTAGGACAGTAAAAAAAATGTAGGTTTTGTACTTGTGGCTTTGTGGATAATGGTTTTCCAGATAAAAGATTACATACCTTAACCGAAGCTTGCACTTACCTAACCATAGCATATTATAGAGTAAACTTTAAGGACAAATACATTTTTGAGTCTAGTGTTCTGTTATTTGCCACATAATAACCTTGAATCCTGCTGTTAGTTAAGTGGAACAAATTTCCATTTTAAAACACAGAACTGATCCAGCTCCATTTGCAGGCATGCCTGGGATAAAACTATATGTGAGCATGAGAAGGAGAGAGAGAGAGCGATAATAATTCTCCAAAGGCATCAAGACAGATTTTAAGGAGCTAGAGTAAAATAACACTTGTTTTTTATAAAAATGGTTCCTAAAGGATTCTACCAAATAGATTTTAATTCAGAACACTGCAGGAAACTATAGCCAAGGGAACAATGTGGTTGCATAACAATATATTTTTATTGTTGTTCTGGTGAAGGGCCAAAAACTGTGGGGTGTTAATCTTTTCTAAAACTGTTGGAAGATTTACTGCACCTTCCGAAACACATTGGTAATGCCTTCAAATACTGCAAAACAGTTTACCAAAATGTATGTAACTACCTGTGTCTATAAATATATATACATATATATATGTGTGCATGTCTTATACTGTATGTACTGTATGTATATTTATTGATTTAAAGGGATCCTGTCATCGGAAAACGTGTTTTTTTCAAAATGCATCAGTTAATAGTGCTGCTCCAGCAGAATTCTGCACTGAAATCCATTTCTCAAAAGAGCAAACAGATTTTTTTTATATTCAGTTTTGTAATATGACATTTTGTCAATTTCCTAGCTGCCCTGGTCATGTGACTTGTGCCTGCTCTTTAGGAGAGAAATGCTTTCTGGCAGGCTACTGTTTCTCCTTCTCAATGTAACTGAAGGAGTCTCAGCGGGACATGGATTTTTACTATTGAGTGTTGTTCTTAGATCAACCAGGCAGCTGTTATCTTGTGTTAGGGAGCTGTTATCTGTTACCTTCCCATTGTTCTTTTGTTTGGCTGCTGGGGGGGGAAAGGGAGGGGGTGATATCACTCCAACTTGCAGTACAGCAGTAAAAAATGATTGAAGTTTATCAGAGCACAAGTCACATGACTTAGTAGCTGGGAAATTGACAATATGTCTAACCCCACGTCAGATTTCAAAATTGAGAAATGGATTTCAGTGCAGAATTCTGCTGGAGCAGCACTATTACCTGACTCATTTTAAAAAACATTTTTTTCCCATGACAGTATCCCTTTAAATATATATATATATATATGTCTCACTGTTTTGTTAAAACCACTCTGACCAAATTCCTGCTGACTTTTTTACTGTATTTATCATATCGATACATTTTCACAAAAATACTGGCGCAGGAAAAGACTTAAAAAATCCAAAAAATCCACGATACCTGTATTTTCTGATGTGATGACCGAAAACTCGGACTTATTTGAATTATCACCTGAAAACTAGGAAATCTTTAGATTATTGTACAAAACCCAGTGCAGATTTTAAGAAAGTAGTGGTGCGAAAACTGTTGATAAAGTCCACATGCCCAGGTTTTGCCAAAAACAATGATATGGGATCTAGGTTAAATTTCAGATATCGTCAAGGATGTATTTAGGTCCCCATGCTCCCCAGTGTGTCAGACCTTAGCCTGCCCCTTCCCTCAGTCATCGATCAGTCAGTACATCTGTACTGCACAAGTGCAGAAGTGCCATGTCCTTCTCTTGACTTAGCTGCAAATACCCAGCAGTGGGCTAAGGAGATTTTCCATTTCTTGTGCTTTTTTTAGCAATGAATAAACGTGGGAGCAATTTCCAGTCAGAGTTCAGCTACAGCATGCTGCACAAACACTGCGATCCCACACAGTCATATTCCATATAGAGCACAAGAAAAAATGGAGCACCAAAGGAGCTGATTATTCGTCCGTTAAAAAATAGAAATTTATTAAAGAATTAATAAAAATGGTAAAGGCATGCCCAGAACATATTGTAGGCTGCCCACTTTACACATTTCGTGGATACTGGCAACTTTCTCAGAAGCTAGTGCTTTTTTTATTTACCTTATAGGGACTTCAGGGCCTCCCCTAAATCTGCCACCATTGGGATTGTGCCCCGGGTGCCTACATTGTTAATACAGCCTTGACCAGTGCTATATATGAAGGGGCTTGTACTGTGTTCTCCCTCTGTCTGTGTGTGCTACTCCAGTTTCCTCCCACACTTCAATAACATACTTGAAGGTTCCTGCTAAAACGGACTATAATGTGTATGTTAGGGATATGTAAGATCTACTGCTGCAAGGACTGATGGGACAATGCTATATAAGTTAACAATAATAGCAATGGAACCTACTTCTGTGAATTTTATTTCAGAGCCTATGTCTAGCCAGTAATTTAGGATTTATTAACATCATGAAGTAAACAAGTCTGGTATAATTCAGTATATGATTCAGTATATCATCTACTCAGCAGTAATAGACATTATTCTTTGCTATTATTATATTTAGCTGATGAATAGATGGAATGTTCTTTCATGTTACTCAGGGTCAGAACCATGGGTAGGCACAAGAGGACTGTGGCTAGGGCACAATGGTGGTGGTGGTGCGAACACACATGTCGTCTCTCTGCCTACTCCTTCTCCAGGCTTTTGCCCCTCTACTGCACGCTTATTGCTAATTCTTGCCACCCAGTACATTGGGCACATATTTGCCATTGAGATCCCGCTACACATGTGCAAATGCCTGTTTATGTGCAGTGGGGGGAGGGGAAGGAGGCTGGCCAAGATGTCTAGGGCACACAGCCAGTTAGGCCCGACAATGATGTTATTTCTACAGCAGTTTTTAAGTTACTTGCCAACTGCCCAACCCACCGAAAATCAATGCATCATTAAACAGTGAACTGATACTGCAAACAATTATTAAGCAAATTTACAATGCTGTTATATCCAAAGCAAACATTTCATATACTATTATTTAGAGTTTTTTCAAGAAGCATTAAATAAATCCTTATAGGGGACCCGTCGCCTAAAAAAATTATTCAAAATCCTATTTTATCACATTATTCAAGCAAAATGAACTTTAATTTACACTCTATAAATTATTTGAATCTTGTTTCCTTCAGTCTGGGAATACATTAATTAATTATCACAAGTAGGCAGGAGTCATTTTGTGGACACTGTTATTAAGACAAGCCTTGCATTATCTCAGAATGTTGTTTGTGCACCAGAATGGGGGACCTGATGTCCATCCCCATGCACTGGCTACACAATTAAATGGAGAAGAGAATGGGGGGATGTGGAGAGAGCAGTGACATCTAGGAAGTGCTGAATGGAAAGTGAAAGTAATTGTATGCCCCGCCTCTATGACTAAAGCATAGAGGACTGGCAGACAATATTTGATTGACAGCTGATATTTTTAAATGAGCTTACAACAGCTATGAATGTTTTAATAAAAAATAGAAATTGGATTTCATGTTTAATTTGAAAAGGACATATTTTTGTGTCTGGGTGACAGGTCCACTTTAATGCTATGGTATCAATTGGTATGTCAGTTTTAACCCTTCATTTTGCCCTGAATGCATGGGTTGAGGTAAGAAAAAGTTGACCATGCTAGGAAGGGGTTGGAAAGTGGGCTCAATGGATTTAACATGGTTCCAGTTTATGTCTACTTCTGGTCTGGGTTGAGTGAGGAGCAGCTTTCCTCCCTGCATATCAATGATGGTAGGAATACAGTGCAGTGTTGTGTCTCAGGGGTTGAGTTGTCATAGTGGTTGGGGTTAGCGAGTGGAATGCTTGCTGGAGTGGGGAGGGGGCTGATATCCCCCCCTTCTTTCATGATGAGAGTAGTTTAGGGTGGTGCCTCCTTGGGGTGGTTCCAAGAGAGTGTGGAACTGGAGTAAGGTCATCTGGCTTTCACTTGCCAACTCAAGTGCAGTGCTGGGTGGCTTGTATGATGGGATACCTGTTCTCTTGAGGGGTATAATGGGCAAGCATTCCAGTATTTTGGCATATGCTGTATGTTTCACACAGCTTTGAGTTTGTATTTACAGTTATTCTTGAATCTTTTGTTAATAAAGCTGTGGCCTTTTTTGCATTCATCCTGGATTCAAGTCATTGGGATAAGACCAGACTCTACGTGCTGATATGATACTAAGTGCAACTCACAGATTTATAAAACAAAAAGCTAAACAGACCACAACAAAAGTCATGAAGCAGCCCATTCTCTAGTGTTTACTTTCTAACCATATGATGTTCCATAGCTGGAATAATCACAGCTTTTCTACAGAAACAGAATGCCATAGCAACTTACACTGAACACATCCAGTATCTGATGAGAAGCTACACTCACAGTTTGTGCCAGTATTGTGGCATTCCAGATACACTGGGTGCAAACATGCCTTTTCTTTTGTCAGTGTATTCATAGATCTGTAGCCCAACAGGGTAATTTAATTATTTTGATAGAAAGTATTTGATGCTGTATAAATAAACACAAGGTGATGATGATAATCAGACTCTACCAACTGTTTCTTTGGAATGTTTGTTAATCTTTCGCTTAGATCATTTTGAGATTTTTTTTTAGTTTGGCTGCTTAGCCTTTAGGCATCTGTCCAGTCCATCTGTAGCATTCAGAGTATTAACACACTCATTTGTGTTTGTTTTTTCAGCACTTAGATTTGCAGGCTTTACATTTACAACATTTAATCCCATAAAATGCATTTCTGACTTTTTCTACAACTATTCCATCCAACATTTCAGTCACAGCTCCTTGCAGTCTAGGTTCTGCTCAAAAGGGAAACTATACTCCTAACATTGCAGGTATCTATAAAGATCTATAAAGCCCAAATGTAAAACCCTGCTTCAACTAATCTGTCCCATAGTGCACCTAACTCTCTAAAAACCTAGCCTTATGCATAAATGAATGATTTAATAAGAAATCCAAATAAAAGGCAATCAAGAGTGGCAGACAGAGAGAAGTTCATTTAACTGGCCCTTGCCTTTGCTACTCTGAAAGTACTAGAGTAATTCACACAAGTGCATTGTGCACATGAGTTGCAGACTTCATTTTGAGAAAAAAAACATGGAGAATGGTATACAACATCAGTACTTTCCACACTGTGCCTGGCAATTAAGTGTACCTTTTAAGTTCAGATTTACACTGATCAGGTGCAATTCTCATTAGAGTGTTATCTTGCATATATTCGGTCATTGCATATAACCTAGTGTGATATTTATATTAGAGTATGCTGAGAATTGTGTAATCCAGCACAATTTGATTTGAGAAAGCATGGTTAAAAAGAAAGTCTAGATTCCCTTTTGTTTAAAGATTCACATATTCCTTATCCACCTTTCTACACCTATTCCTCTTTCTCCATCTCTACAGTTTGGAGTTAAAGATTGCCTTTCCATTGTCTTCTGTCATATTGCTACCTAAAACTCAACTTTTCCAAAACAACATTTATTTTATTGCATCTTCAAGAGTCCCCCAGTTAGTTAACACTTGCAGTTCAACATGCTACTTTTTTTTTTACTGTTCTACACCCCAAATCTAATTAGAAAATGTATCTTTACATAACTGTTCAGTAACATGCAAAAGAAACATGATTTCCAATAAACATTATTTTTGTCAGTCTATTGTCATGTTTCCATAAATACACTATATGAAAATATATGAAATGTATATGGAAGGGGATTTCTGTTTCTCTGCCTCCCTCTCCTCTCACTATAATGCACAGACACCTTAGTTTAGTAAAATACAGTAAGCACATTTTCATTATCACAGTAAAATAGACTGGGACATAGATATGACTAATGTCGTTCTACTTTAAACGTCCCCATTGAACAGTGGCCTTTTAAAATTAGGAGCATTATATAAAATTGCATACTACTCACATGGGATGTACAAACCAAACAGGTTACAGCTTAGTTTAGCTTCTTCCATTATCACATTCCATCTTTCATAAAAAACAAAAACAAATAAGTTTTATGCAGCACAGCACTATTTCCCCATAGACTTCTCAAAAGACGTGCAGAATAGTATGTCTCAAGTTGCCCACACTGGAAGGTATGACAGTATTGTATAGTTTTTCTAACAAATGAATAGAATAATCTAAAGGTGCTACTTTTTTGTAATATTTACAGTTTAATTTGGTAGAAATGTAAGATTGGGGAGGACATTTATTCGAGATCAGACATGCTTTCCTGCAGTCTTTCCAGTCATTTGATCTGAGCCTTCCAGACTTTATTTTATTAGATCAAAATTGATACTGATTGAATTAATGATTGATTTGATTTGATTAATTCTAATTAGATTCATACAATGCAATTGTAATCCAATAACCAGAACTGACCAATACAAAACAATTATTGATAACTTTGCTGCTTTATTCACTTCCGTTTGTTCTTGTTTTACACAGGTGTGCGGATTTGAAAACACACCATGTTTATTATATATTATAAACCTGTGTTAAATACAGATTTGTGATCCATTAACGCACTATCTAGAAAGTTGAAAATGATGGGAAGGCCATCTCCCATAGACTCCTTTTTATCCAAATAATTGACATTTTTAAAAATGATTGAATTTTGTCTTTAATAATCAAACAGTACCTTGTACTTTATCCAAACTAAGATATAATTAATTCACATTGGAGTAAAAACAAACCTATTGAGTTTATTTAATGTTTACAGACTCTATTTGGAAACCGACAGATCCCAAGCATTCTGGATAACAGGTCCCATACCTGTACTGTGTTTAAAGTTGAAATGGTAATGAGATGACAAACTATAGCTCTGTTTATATAGCACTACCTTTTACCCCACTTGTACTTTAAAACAGTCATAAAAAGACATACTTTTGGTGAGATTTAACTACAGAAAGACTGTATATATATATATATATATATATATATATATATATATATATATATATATATATATATATATATATATATATATATATATATATATATATATATATATATATATATATGGTTCATTACCACCACACCGACCCCCCCCCCATTCTTTCATTTTGCCCTTCTCTTTAGAAGCTTTGAAGAAGCCTGATGCAAAACGTTATTAGAATTTATTGGCCTACCCCTTGAAACCCTCATATATAGGATCATTTTTAACTTTTCATGAACTGCAAGATCATCTATAGAAGCATGAAAAATTACCAAAAACCAAATTGCTATACAATATCATATAAAATTATAATATTGAAGGAATGTACCATAAAAGAAGCTTGTTGAAAAATCTGTAGAAAAATCTCAAGTAATGTTTATTTTCATTACTAATTATATATCGAACTTTTAAAGAATGTTTTCTTTTGCCTATTTCTTTATATGCAGTGAATTAAAAATATATGGCCTATCCAACAGATTTTTGTTTGCCAGTTTTATGAATATCTTTCTTCAAAAGGTATGAAATGCTTTCATAGTCAAAGATGAAAGCACTTTAATGATACATTATTTATTTATCCATGAACTCATACTTCAATTAACATATGAATTTAAAAGAAATGCCATACTATATGTACAGAAGCCTTCAAAACGACACCTTACAAAAGTGTTTTAATCATCCCAGCTATGTGTTTCCTATAAAATAGACAACAAAAATATTTTTAATGCGTTATTTATGCATTTCAGAGCTGAAAACCATATAAAATACCTCCAGGCTATCCTGATAGTCAGTGTACAGTATATATCCATGCTATCCCGAATTTTGTTTGATTTTGGACATTAGTTCTGGATGAGGTAACTTCAAAGTCTGTTTTACTTTACTGAGTTTGACAGTTTTTATTAATTTAGCATCTTTATTAGTTTGCTAAGTAGGTGTTAATAACATTAAAATTCATAGCTCATCCAGGAAACATAGTTGTTAATTTATGCACTGAAAAAACATTTTTTTAAAGGAATACTACTCTGTTGCATGGCAAGTTGGATATATATTTTTATTTTTGCTCTCTGTGAATAGGCAGCCAAAAACCTAGGAACATTTATTTTCCTGCTCTCAGCTATAATTATATACTTCAGTCTAATTAAAATGATGTTACATGTAAAATGTGCAGGTATGAAAATGCTAGGGAGCTGGGGGTTTCCGGATAATGGATCTTTCTGTAATTTGGATGTTCATACCTTAAGGGGCAGATTTATCAAGGGTTGAATTTCGAAGTACAAAAAACTTCAAAATTCGACCATTGAATTGAAAAACTTCGAATCCGAATATCGAATTCGAAGTTTTTTCACCGAATTCGGCAATCCTACGATCGAATAAAAATCGTTCGAATGATTCGAACTATTTTAGGGTACGATCAAAGGATTTTTATTTGATGTGTAAAGACTTAAAAAAAGTTTGTAGAAGGTCCCCATAGGCTAACATAGCAATTCGGTAGGTTTAATTTGGAGAAGTATTGAAGTCAAAGTTTTTTTAAAGAGACAGTACGATTATCGAATGGTCGAATATTCGAAAGATTTTTACTTCAAATCAAAGTCGAAGTCAATTCGAAGTCGTAGTATCCTATTCGATGGTCGAAGTATCCAAAAAATTACTTAGAAATTCGGACTTTTTGTACTTCGAAAATTCACTCAAACCTTAGTAAATCTGCCCCTGAGTCTATTTAAAAAAAATTAAATATTAAATAAACCCAATAGGCTGGTTCTGCTTCCAATAAGAATTGTTTATATCTTAGTTTGGATCAAGTACAAATTACTGTTTTATTATTACAGAGAAAAACTTTTAAAATTTTGAGTTATTTGGATAAAATGGAGTCTATGGGAGATGACCCTTCTGGATAACGGGTTTCTGGATAACAGGTCCCGCACTTGTACCAATAAACTTCATTTTATCAAACAGAAGGTCACATCAATATAGTTTCTATTAAAGCTTTTTAAATGTCTGTTTTACTATGTTTTACTACTGAATCTTTCAAAATATAAATTTAGCATTTGCCTACTACAATCAAAAGCCACCGAGATTAGAACATGTTTTTATAATAATACAAAGAGCAATTAGTATTTCTGGATAGAGAGTTTTTGCAGGCTTTTCTTAGATTCAGTTCAAATTTCATTTCATTTGCCCTAGAACCTAGTAAACATATGAAATATATGCAAATAAATAAAGAATGAGGAAGCTGATTATACCAAAAAAGACTTGAACTTTTCATGACTAGTGAATGTAATCACATTAAAAGTAATTCCATTGCTCTCTGATGTACACTTAACTGCTCAATCATAGCTGCAAAGTCTAAAAGCCCAACAATCTGATTTCTTTCATCTGCAAAGTAAAGCTTTCTTCTTGACCTGTTTTTTTTTTTTTTTTTTTGTTGACAACTCAAAGGCAACAAATATGGGCTGAGCTAGACAAGTGCTTTAAAATGAGAATCCCTGACATATTAAATGAGCTAGAATCAATTTGAGGTGTTCTCTCCTGGCTTAAAATGTAAGAGCATCCAGTACATAAAAGATCAATTTAAAAAAGGGGGATTATTTTTTTTCCTGAAAACAAAACTCTTGCTTCTGTGGGAAAGCTTTGTCTGTCGCCAACAAATTGCACAGTATAATAAAGAGATATATTTTTATAAGAAGAAAATTGTATACTCATACATTCAAAGGCAGTTACCAACATTTAAGTTTTAAATAGACAACAGTATTTAAAGCAGTTAGGGGCACATTTACAAAGCTCGAGTGAAGGATTCGAATTAAAAAAACTTCGAATTTCGAAGTGTTTTTTGGGCTACTTCGACCATCGAATGGGCTACTTCGACCTTCGACTACGACTTCGACTTCGACTACGAATCGAATGATTCGAACTAAAAATCTTCGACTATTCGACCATTCGATAGTCGAAGTACTGTCTCTTTAAGAAAAACTTCGACCCCCTACTTCAGCAGCTAAAAGCTACCGAAGTCAATGTTAGCCTATGGGGAAGGTCCCCATAGGCTTGCCTGTGATTTTTTTGATCGAAGGATATTCCTTCGATCGTTGTATCGTTCGATCGTAGGATTAGCGCTAAATCGTTCGACTTCGATATTCGAAGTCAAACGATTTTAGTTCCTAGTCGAATATCGAGGGTTAATTAACCCTCGATATTCGACCCTTAGTAAATCTGCCCCTTAGTGTTGAAGCAGTTAAGGTGTGGCTACCTATTGTGGGAATTCACTTATATTTCAGAAGTAGCATTAGATTTTTCAAGGACATCAAAACCCAGTATAGCTTTCATGCAGGTATATGCCTGTGTTTTATTCACAGCAGGGTTTTCCTACAACATAGAGCAATTTTTCAATTCTCACATGAGCAAATACACAAATTAAAGTTCATTGGTCTGACACCAGAACAGATTGGTCTACTGGCAGACCTGTATACCTTAAGAACAGGATTTGTGAAAGTGTCTCAGCCACAATTAATGATATTTAATCCAGAACGTTACCCACATTTTTACTTGCATGCCAATTCCTGCCAATTCCTTCAACTCTCTCAGCTGCACAAGCAATCCCACTCCCTCCTACTACCTAGACAGACAGCTCACTCACTGACCATCCTTTTTCCCACAGGTGGTGGCAATACCAGCATTATTGATGGGCGAATTTATTCACCAGGCGCAAATTTGTGGCGAATTCCCGCGATTCGCCACCGGCGAGTAAATTCATGAAACCGGCATCCATTTTTTTGGATGCCGGCGCATTTTTGCCGCTGAATGTGGGCTGGCGTAAAAAAAACCGACGTTTCGCAATTTTTTTGCCGTTTCGCGAATTTCACAGGAAATTCGCTAATTATTCGGCGAAGCAAATCGGCACAGATTCACCCATCACTAACCAGCATCTGAAAGGGCTCCAATCTGACTTAACTCTGCCCCTATTATTCATTAAATCTGCTGTCTCACAGAGGATCCTAGGGTTGTTCACCTTTAAATAAACTTATGATGCAGACAGTGATGTTCTAAGACAATTTTAAGCCAATTCTAAGACAAGTTCTGCAACAGCTCTTCAGAATTTTTAACAACAACTTGTTAGGGTCCAAATTAAATTACCCTAGCAACCAGGCAGTGGTTTGAATGAGACATAAGAATATTAGCTTAATTAATAAAAATTAAAAACAGGATTTTAATGAATGTTACCTCTTGCGCCAGACTTGCCTTTGCCACCTCAGACCAGGCGAAATGCAATAGAGTAGATAGGAGTTCCTCAAAAAGAATTAAGTCCCATAAAACGCTGGCGACTTTTTAGTTTTTCAGGGTGATAGGCTGCAAAAGATGTAATTTTTTTTAAGGTACTCTGCTTCCCCCCTACATTTCTTTACATATGGCACATAAAATAAACACTGGGCACATGTATAGGTCATTATAACAACTCTATTTTATATTATTAAGTTTCCCTGGGCTTGTGTAATGTAATGTATTTGCTGCATTGAAATTTAACTTCTCGCTGTATGCAAATTAGCCAATGCTAGCGCAGCTTTGCTTTGTTTGCCGAATTTACGATAACGAAACTTTGCCATCGTTCGGCGCCCTGGACCCAACTTCTCATTTTAGTGAATTAGCATTGTCCTGGCGAATTTTCAACTGGCAAAGTGTGGCGATGTGAGTGAAGCCGTCGCTGGTGAATTTTCAGAGGTTAGTGAATTTGCCCCATAGTGCATCTTGTATTGTTCTGGGGGGGGGGAGAACATGTTTATTGGACTATAATATGGAGTACTTTAAGGGTCTTAAATTGTTTGTGCTAAAATGGTTACATTTGGTAAATTTGCCTTCACTACCATCTTTAGCTTATCTTGCAGGCTGTAAAACAATCAAATAATAAGAGATATCAATTCTTCCTATTTTATCTTGATAAGGTAATGTTTCTGCCACACCCATGCTATAATGCAAATCCGAATGAAATAACATGCATGCCACACTTAGGGGGTTATTTAGTAAAATCCGAAACGTTCTCACTATTTTCTTAAAACCACTTCGACCAAACTCCCATCCACATTTTTACAGTATTTATCAGTAAATTCACTCAAAAAAATATGGGACTGGAAAAAAACTTGATAAAATCGTGAAAAAAAATCAGAATCATACAATGTTTTCGGATTTGACACTCGAGACCTCCAATTTTTTGCCCGAAAAAATAAAACATTAAACAATTTATTATAAGAAACCCAGCGCAGATCATAATATCTTCCAATTGTAAATGGGACATCTGACGTTAACTTCTACATGAGCTCGGTGGGTTTGAGATAAATCATAAAAAAGTATGATGTTTTCACCTTTAATACTCCAACCAGAGAAAAATCAGACTGCATTTTCTAATAGTGGAATCCATTGAGTGCCAGCTTCCTATTTGATTGATCTCCCTTAGCTGAAAGGGCTGCCGTACCAGGAGTTCCACGTCACTCTCCGGTGAGTTATATTACTTCACAGTAACTGATACTTCATTGCTGATAATTACACTTCAACTTTACCTAAACTACTTTATGTTTTTAAAAGTTCTTGTCAAGCACATGCCAATAGACAATTAATTTAGAATATCAAGGAACCACGCAGATTGAAAGTAGCTGTGTGTGAAACATAAATTCCAATGACATTTATATTGCCCATCTTTTCATTTCAATGTTCCCTTCTTGAGGAAAGGCAAGAGCAATAAATGTTAATAGGCATTGTTCATTAATATGCAAACATGAATCCACAAGCTCCATAGCTTACTAATGAGCATTTTAACTTCATTTTGATGTAACGGTTGAGGTACAACAACATCTTTTTAATACGTAATGTTCTGTAATCATTGAAAGCTATCATAGTGTTTTTAACACATCATATGCGACTTTATATTTGATACATGTAGTTCTAAGTACATGTCAGCACACAACTTTTAATGAGAAGGAAATTACAGGGACAGTGCTCAGTTTATAAACATGTACATTTTTTTTAATGCATATTTGATACATTTGCTTAGAATTACATTTTATTTCATTATGCAAGCAAAAAAAAATAAAATATAGCTTTGGGGTGGAGGACCCCTTTAAGCAGCAGTGGTTGCAGGTCCCTGAAATGTTGACATTCACTTAATTCAGTGCCAATGTAACTTGTTTACACCACTGCGGTTAAAAAGGTAGCGAGATAAGCAAAACCCATCACCAAACATAATTACACATTGTCAGATCTCAGAGGGACATGAGCTAAATATGCTGGCAATAATTAAAATGATTCCAAAATTCACATCAGTTACAGTATTGTGCAGATGCAATGTAACACGCCCCAGCTGTATTCACACCAATTTTGGCATGAATATCAGCAGCTGTAATTGATTTAACGTATTGTAGCACTTTACTTCCATGACATTGACAAATTTTTTTTTCCACATGTACACACCATGAGAAATATTGCTACTTAGGTTTATCTTCCCAAAGGCATACATCTAAATAGCAATCATAATACAATATAAATTCCCTCGCTTAACAGATTTTATTGCATTGGACTGTGTCATATAATAGGAATAAATAGTTCAAAATCTTAAAAAAAATTCCCAGTCTTTTTAATTTTTTTTAATAATAATGATTCCTCTTTGAGTGTCTCTGCAAAATAAAGAACATTTGGCTAAAAAATGTTAATGATTTAAACAACCTGATAATTCTGACTCCAGAATCTATTAGTTGAAAGTAAGGAGAAAGACTGTTGCATTGCATTGCAGTGCCTGCATTTCCCTTCTGAGATTCTTAATTGCGAACTGTATAGCACATTGTCCATGGGCAGTAAGCCATAGCAATCAATCAGTTATTGGCTTCAGTGATGGGCAAATTTATCCTGTTTCGATTCGCCGTGAATTTCACGAATTTTCCACTGATTTTGACGCCGACGTCAAAATGGGCGCCAGCGTCAAAGGTGTAACAATGAATGCGCCCATTTGATTGGTTGTTGTTGTAGGTTACTGCCCACAGGCAATGTTGGCCAGTTTTGATTAAATGAGCCCCTCTGTTTCCTTTAACTTTTTTTTGCAGCACAACATGAAAAAATAACAAAAATATTTATAAAGAAATTTTGTAAAATGAACATGGTAATTAGGTGGTGTGGCCACAGAAAGGGGCGTGGTCAAAAAATTGCTACGTGCGACAAAAATTTTTGTTCCTCTTTTTACTTCCAAAATGTTGGGAGGTATGCTTTTATTTTTCTTATGCCTGATTTAGAGCTGTCAACACCCCCTATTTTATGGAAGTTTTGGGGTTTTGTTCCCTGGTTTCCCATTACTCTTAAGCATTGCCCTGATTTATGAGGATTTTCCATGATTTTTTCCAGACAGCAAAAAATCTATGTGCGCATGCAGAGCACAAAATCTGTAGATTTAGGAGACATTGTGCATGCATGTGACATCACTTCTACCGACGCCACATATAAATCAGTAGTTGTGCTCTCACATGCACCACAACAACCCTAGACACGAGCTTAAAAGGTTGACAGCTCTGCTGAAAGGAAATCATGATACACTAAATAACCATCTCCCAACCAACCATATGTTCACAGTGCAATGCAGCCCCTCCCTCACCTTGTTCCCTG
Organism: Xenopus laevis; assembly: GCF_017654675.1. Classification (NCBI taxonomy): domain Eukaryota; kingdom Metazoa; phylum Chordata; class Amphibia; order Anura; family Pipidae; genus Xenopus; species Xenopus laevis. The sequence goes on from NC_054386.1 coordinate 69,504,705, forward strand.
GATTATGGTACTTAGGGGCAGATTTATCAAGGGTCGAATTTTGAAGTAATGGGAGTTATTTTGAAATCCCATAACTTCAAAATTCGAATTAAAAAAGACTAATCAAAATTTATCAAAAAATCGAAGGCTTTTTTTTGCCGAATAGGTCAGTTTTCAATTGAATAGGTCAGTTTTCGATCGAATTCGAAGTTGGAAAAAAAAAAAAAAACTTTGATTTTTTAAAAGTCCACCAATTGACTCCAAATAGGTTCTAGGATGTCCCCCATAGGCTAAAACAGCAATTTGGAAAGTTTTAGTTGGCGAATGGGCGAAGTCGAATTTTTAAAGAGACAGTACATGATGAATTTCAATATTCTAATTTTTGAATTTTTTTCAAATTCAAATCGAATTTTGACTATTCAAAGTACGAAGTAATTTGAAGTACACAAAAATTAGCTCGAAATTCAAATTTTTTTAATTCTAATTTTCACTTCGACCTTTGATATATCTGCCCTTCAATGTGCATATGTTGCTGTGCTTTCCATAGTGAGTGCTGGACTGATTCTCTGTAAAAAAAAAGGACTTCAAGTCCCAGAATTCCTCATTACACAATGCAACAAGGCAAGGGATGGGGTTGTATAAAATTCATATTTACTCTTCTCTGTTAACAGAGACAAGCTTTCATGGTTGGAAATCCCCTGCTGTGGCCAGCAAAGTGTTGGCATTTGTCCTTATACAAGTGAGCCCTGGAAATTTTCAGATTTGGCCAGAAAGTGTCACTGTTGCACTATTTCTTTATTAAACAGAGTTGCCATGTTCTCTGCCTCTTTTCCATTTTCACTCCAGATGGGAGTGGACTGCATGGACTTGAGCAAAGATGTAAAGGCCTGAGGGATGGTGTGTCCCTTGGAGACTTGGGGTACAGGGCCCCAAGCATTGTGGAGCTTGACCTAGATGGAGATGGTATGGAGCTTGAGGCATCAGAAACCCCTAAAAGAGCTGCCTGTGGATGGAAGGGCTTCTGAATGCTTGCATTTAGGATAGTGCTGGGAGCGGTTCCCTGCAAATTTGAAAGTGGTTTTTCATGCCCAGCATGAGGATTTAACATGCCTGCAACATCTATGTGACCCCGAGGTGAGTTCTGCTTTAAGGAGCTATTGGAAGGCTCCAGCATGTTTCCCCTGCATGAGGACAGGTTTTGCTTGATAGCCTGCTACTTGGGAGCTACTTCCTCTATCCTAAGGTTTGGTATTTGGGCAGGTAGTGCTACCTGGGGAAAGTTTAAGATCTCTTTGGGAAAAGACTGAACTGAGACTGTCTTTGTCTTTGTGTGGAGTGTGGCACTGAGTACTGGTAAAGACTGTGCCAGGATTGGACTTACTAGACAGGTTCCCCAGGGCAGGGGTGATCTTATTGTAATTGCACTTTTGCATGTTTTCAATTTATTCTGTATAATCTGTTGCATTTGTGTGTTTTATTATTTGTTCCTAGTGGATTTCCCCTGACATGTAAGTCCTCAGCCCCCACTAGGTGGAGGCACTGCATTTTATTCCCAGTATTTATTTAGCAAAAAGGGATTCAAGCTCTGTATTGGTAAGAAACATTATTTTTTTATTAAATGTGAACATCCTATAACACATGAGGTATCACTATATGATTACATATTTATTCCTGTAATGTGTTTATACAGTCTTTCAACATAAAGACAATTGAATAATCTTATGTCAAAAAAGAGACATATTTTCCTTTACAATAATACAAATGTGCAAAGACTGTATTGACTTTCAGCACAACACTAATGTCACCCAAGTACTATTATTGTAATAGTGCAATTTTTGCTCTCTATCCATGACTATAAGTATATTATATAATGGCTTTCTATTAATAAATATAATATATCGATTGAAACCACTTGCTGCACTCCAGAAAATTGAAATTAATGTTTTCACAATAGCAACTTTAATATAAAGACTTTCGTGAATGTACATCTCCTGTACATTTTTCAGAAAATCTCCCTAATCAATTTTACTGCAGGTATAATAATTTATTCTAGTCTAGATGTTCCACTTTAGGGGTCTCATGCAATACTGTATAAGATCAAGTCATATTATAATGCACTGAATGAATTGCTTTTAACAGCAAGAGGAATAACACATTTGAGCATGTAGTGAATGTAATTAGCAGTTGCTTTTAATTAGCAGTGCTTTATTGCAAGCCTTTCACAATTTACTGGTGGTTTACATTATCCTTAGGTTTACAGCATGCAGTTGTATGTCAGAGAAATAGACTGGCATACACCTCTTTGCACATAACTGAAATGATACTAAATTATAACACCCAACATCGACTAAATCGACTGAAACCAGCTTATTAGGAATCAGAAGACTACCATTTGAGAGCATTTGATATTCATTCTCTCAGAGAAAAATGCAGCTTTCCTTAATGGTATAGCCGATCTAATATGGAACATGAGATATCCTTGTTGTATTCTTAATTTTTTGGAATGACAATTTTGTAAACCAGCTTCAGTAAACCCACACCTACTGTAAATAACAAGCAATTACATCATAGCTCATTCAATTAGGGGTGGGCAAATCTAACCTGTTTAAATTTTGCAAAACGGCAAAAAAATCACCAAATGCCTTAAAATCAATGGGGCATTTGTCATATGATATTTTTCAAATTATACAAATACACATTATGTGATTATTTATTAAAGTCTGTTTTTATACTATAAAATACAATTTTTTAGTGAAAAAAACCTCGAATTTTTCGTGATTTATTACACCCGGAGGATCCCAAGGATGGAAAAAGTCGTAATCTGAAAATCCGGCATCTCAGACCTATCGAGGTTGTATATAAGTCAATGGGAGAGGTCCCTATCTTATTTGGAAGTTTCTGTGGTCTCCGCTGGAATAAGTCTGAAAATCCGACTATTTCGGAATCTGAAAAATTTGGGCTTTTCGGGAAAAAGTCCAAAAAAAAATTAAAGATTTGGGGAAAAAACTAAATATATAACTAATACCTAATATAGTTAAATAACGACTATAAACACATCTACAGTAGTGCTTGAAAGTTTGTGAATCCTTTAATAGTTTCTATATTTTTATATGAATGTGACCTAAAACATAACCTGGTTTTTAAATAAGTCCTAAAAGTAGGTGAGTAAAACCTAGTAACAAATAAAACAAAAATTATTATATTTGGTCATTTATTTAAAACATTATCCAAAAATGATCCAATAACATATCTGTGTGTTTCAAAAGTAAGTGAATCAATATTCACTTAATTTTGCACAGTATTTGGTGTGACCACTTGTACAGCAATAATTGCAACTAAACATTTGCTGTAACAGTTGATCAGTCCAACAAATCAAATAATTTTTGCCCATACCTCCATGCAGAACAGTTTCAGCTTTTGAAAGTTGGTGGGTTTCCTCATATGAACGACTCACTTTGAGCCTTTTCACAACATTTCAATTACATTAAGGTCAGGACATTGACTTGGCCATTCCAGAACATTCACTCAATTCTCTTTAACCATTCTTTGGTAGAACAACTTGTGTGTTTAGGATTGTTGTCTTGCTGCATGACCCACTGTCTCTTTAGATCCAGTTCACTGACAGATGTATTGACATTTTACTTTAGAATTCTCTGGCAATGATGAGCAAATCTGTCCCATTTTGAAAAATGTGAAAAAAATTCACTAAACAGTTTTGTCACAGGAAAAATGTTGTTGTGCAAAGATGTTTTCTTTTGTCGAGTGTCATTTTTGTAACAAACTACTATCTCTATGTGTCCCATCAATGATGGCAAGCCATCCAGACATAGATGCAGTGAAACAGCCCCAAACCAGAACACTCCCACCACCAAGTTTCACAGCCTGGATAGGGTTCTTTGACTGGAATGCAGTGGTCTTTTTTCTCCAAATCTAACACTCCTCATTTTAACCAAAAAGTTATATTTTGGCTTCATCCGTCCACAAAACATTCTTCCAGTCTCCTCCAGGTTTGTTCACATGATCTTTAGCAAACTTCGGATGGTCAGCAATATTTTTTGGGGTGATGATGAGTGGCTTTTTCCTTGCTACACTGCCATACACACCAAAACACTCCCACCACCAGTGTGTGGATTCATGAACATCAATATGAGACAGGAATTCAGTTACTTAGAAGTTACCCTGGGTTCCTTTACAACCTCTCAGACTTGCTGTCTAACTGTTGATTGGTGAAGTCCAAACTCTTTACAGATAGTCTTGTAACCTTTTACAGCCTTATGGGCATCAGCAACTCTTTTTCTGAGGTCCCCAGACACCTCCTTTGTTTGAGCCATGATACACATCCACAAATGTGTTGTATGTGTGATCAGGCTTTGCTGTATCCCCGTTCTTTAAATAAAACAGGGACTCTCACTCACACCTGATTGTCATCCCATTGACTGAAAAAAACAGACTCAGATTTTTACCTTAAACTTATATGATAATCCTAAGGATTCACTTACTTTTGCCACGCGCAGATATGTTATTGTATATTTTTTTCAACAAATACATGACCAAATATAATAATTTCTGTTTCATTTGTTTAACTAGGTTCTCTTCATGTACTTTTATGACTGATAGGTCATTTTATTTTCATTTCATTTAGGTCACATTCATATAAAAACAATTCTAAACGTTCAAGTATCACTGTATATTTATTAAGAACATGTTTAGATTGTTATGACATTATCATAAAACACATTTACAATTTGAGACCTATTTACTAACATTCAAATTTCATGTTTTTCACAAATAATTAAAAATTCATGGTTTTTCAATAATAATAAAATTCGAGATTTAGTGCAAAAAACACTTGTAGCGCTATAGTAAACTGACACTGCTGTGGTCAGTTTTAGCTACTTTCCATGTGGTGTGGAACCACAAGTAAGACTCTTTACACAGGGGTAAGCTCTCGCAGTGGGGTGGGGCAAGATTTGGATGCCAGAGGTTCTTTTATGCTTAACCAAGAACAGTATTTATTTAACATAGCACAGATCCACAATGGAGCTTAGAACACAGATAGCATAAAGATAGCATATATTCACAGTACCAATATAGGCTGAATCCCTTCAGGCCAGGGACACATCAGCAGAGGGTTATGCAGCTTGTGAAAGGTATTGCCCAGCTTTCAGGATCTCTTTAAGTGGCATCTAGGTGAATTCCTATCATCCCTAGTCTCAACACTTTGTCCCTACTCTGGGTGAGTAATACCCTGGGATCTTAATCCCTCTAATATCCTCGTCGGAGACTTGAGCTCCTCAACTAAATAACCTCTCTATCACTCCTAGAGTGATCTATAAAAGAGTATGCTATCACTTTACTAGGGCCACTGTGAGGGTGTCTAAATTTTCACATCCCTACACACTCAAAAACTCTAATACAAAAATTCAACAGGTAAAGGTTGTTGAGATCCTATAGAAGTCAAAGGGAGCTGTGTTTATCCTATAGGACCATTTTTAATCAAAAATGGGTGGCCAAATAATAAAGTCTCTGTTCTTTCAGCTCATGGTCCAATAAACTGTAAACTTAGCAGGCTGGTTAGTACATAGCCACCTCAACCAAAGGTTATTGAAAGAAAGAAGACACCTTGTAAGCACCAAATATTCACATACCATCTCTTTTCTGGTACTATTCTTAGCCACTACAGTGCTCCTTTAATTAATCAATTATCTATTGGTGATTTTTGAGCGTTAAACACAGTATATATAAAAAAAATATATATATATATATATATATATATATATATATATATATAAATAAATAAAATGTTTAAAAATGCAATTTGACATGCCTCAAAGAAACTGGTATCTTAATGCACCATCAGGAAATGAATTATTGAACAGAGTCTGTATCCAACATAAGTGCTGCATTGCATAGAAGGGGAAAGAGACATAGGTCTGACTGTCACAGAGACATCAGGGTTGATACGCTTATTAAAGCACTTGAGGAAATCTGCTGAGAGACTAGGAAAATCCCACAGAGACACTTCCCCAATCCATTTTCTAATGATTTAAATTCTTCTTCATGCTACTTCTATTCTAATAATCCAAACTCAATGTGGCAGTTTGTTGATATGGTAAATGGAGAAGATACACAGCTTTTGTCACTATTAAGGTTTATTTAAAACTAATTTTAAATTAAAGAATCTATGGGAGTTACATGAAAATATGAATATACATAAAGAAATGAAATCTTTCTAGAAACAGCAGCATCAGTTTAGGAAGCTTACTTTTGACAGTCACCTGGAGTCTGAGTTGATTATCAGCGTTTCAATTTTAATAAGAACACAAAATTACAGAAATCTGAATTTTGATAAATAGGCCTCTCCTATTAGGACAAGTCTGTCCTAAAAGTATATTAAAATAGTGGGATAGAAAGGGATGGAATGTTGATGTATTTACCTTCAAAAATTACATGTGAATCCCAATGAAAAGTTGAAGGGTTACAATAATTCCAAAGAGTCTCATTTCAGTTAATTTGTATGACTGGAAAATATGACTTGCTCATATTTCTTATCTCTGACATGCTTTGAAAATCATCTAGCATGACCTTACATGCAATAACTAAGTTCAAGTAAGAATGATGTGCAAGGTATTGATGAAGGACACCTGCATGTCTTTTCCAACCTGGACCTCTTGAAAACAGAGGCCTGCAGCTATTTGCACAATCAACTACACAGTGGGCAAAAAAATAGCTGATTGTTGATTTTTTTTTAACTTTGCCCACTGCATGGGCCACTGTAAACGAGCCCTACAGAAACACCAACTAAGGACTTTAGAGGTAAGAAAAAAATGGGACACCAACACCATTTTCAGTTTTTTTCCCAAATACATTATTTGTGTGGCTGCATGCTAAATATCTTAACCCAGAATAATAGGAAACCAGGCTGCAGAATGCTTCCATAGAGAAAACAATACAAAAACCCAAAAATAGGGCATTTAAAAAGAAACATGCCATGTCTAGTCTATCATCTGTTGGGGATGGCACTATATGTACACAATTTTGCAAGCACAAATAGTTGCCCTTAAAGATGTCAGGAGCAAATGTTAGAGGGCAGAGTGAAACGTGGAAATTCATGAAACATTGGGGCAGATTTCTTAATATAAGAGATCAGGATTTGACCACCACAGCAATAATTAGCAATCAAGACTTCTTCAGAAAGTTCAAATGAAAAATATAACCTATATAACTTTAGCATAGAACCTAACCTGGTTAGGGTGATACGGGCTAAAAGGAGCCAAAAGCCCTTCACTGCAAGACAAGTAATGTATAGCCTTCTGAAAACAGAAGGTGCCTCAAGCCATACACATAGCATGTAATGCTTAATTCTCAAAATGAGATTTTAACTCTCACGTAGGGCATTATGTGTAGAGACATGCAAATCACTCCTTTATGTCCTTTAAGGGTTAATTTGCATGACCCCATCCATAATGCTTTATATGAGAATTAAAATCTAATTTTGGGTATTAAGGCAGTGATATGCGTATGGCATGAAGCTTGTTCATACCTTCTGTTTTCAGAAGGCTTTACACTACAGGTCTTACTTGCACGTAAAGGGATTTTTGGCTGGTTTTAGCCCGTCTCACCCTAACCAGGTTAGATTCTCTGCTTTGCTACTCTACATGTCCTACCCACTCAGAAGCTATGTTCCAATATCTTGCACTGATGATATCTAACAAGATTGAAGTAGACTGTCTGCAAGTTTGGATAAATGGCCCTGAACTATTAGCAAAAACAGTACACTTTTCTATTTTTTTGCTGTATTTTAGAATTTGAATTGACTGGAGTGGTCACACAAGCACAAGTATGCCAACATAAGGGGAAAATCAAAGACACTGACATGTGAGTTTTGTATATGTCTGAACTATTAGGCTGCATCTGTGCTATAAAACCAGCGGTTCTCGATGCATATTTGGCGACAGGGGCATAAAAGGGTGATTTGCATATCTCTGCCCATAATCCCTTATGTGAGAGTTAAAATCTCATTTTGGGTATTAAGATAGTGCTATGTGTATGTCATGAAGCATGTAAACACCTTGGGGCTAGGGATGGGCGAATTTGACCCGTTTCGTTTCGCCAAAAATTCACCACCAGTGAAATGACGCAGACGCCCATTAAAGTCTATGGGCGTCAAAAAAATCTTGTCGCACCTCAAAATTGTTCTGGCGTGCGTCTTTTTTTTTTTACGCACACCGCCATACAAGTCTATGGGCGTCATTTTTTTGGCGAAATGAGGCGAAAAAATTTGCCAGTCCTTACTTGGGGCACATTTACTAAGGGTCGAAGTGAAATTAAAATACTTCGAATTTCAAAGTATTTTTTGGGTACTTCGACCATCGACTAGGCCAAATTCGACTTTGATTCGAATAGAAAATACTTTGAACCTAGAGCCAAAATTTGGCTTTTAAAAAGTCAAAGGTTTTTTTTTTTTAAATCGTCAATCGAGTAAATCATTTGAATCATTCGATTCGAACAAACGGTCTAACGATTTTACTTCGACCAAAAACGAACAAAAAAATATAAAAAGAAAAGTTAAACTATCGAATTTGGCCTATTCGATGGTCGAATTTCGAAGTTTTTAAACTTCGAAATTCGACCCTTGATAAATCTGCCCCCTTATGATATCAGAAGGCTTTACACTACATAACTTTACAAATTCATGGATGGAGCAGGATAAAATGGTACATTATGATTCAAAATGTTGCAACATCTCACAGCCCACTACAGAAGAATTTTGCTGCTGCACTAGAACCCAATGCACTTTTAAAGTTGCCCTGTCTACTATAGTGTTTTTATTGTAAACCCAGTGACCTTGAAGTACTGATGTTAACTTTTTTCAAATGTGATTATACATTTTTAGAAAAAACAAGAAAAGAATAAGTGATTATAACATATCGTATAATGAGTTAAAAACCTTCTTGGGAAAATTAGATGCTTTCTCGAAATGAAGGTTGCTGCATAGTTGATGAAGTAAGACATTGGAACCCAAAGTATTTTGCTTACTTCTGCTTTAATTCATACAAGTACAGTTCATGTGATTAAATGTCAACGTTTTGTTTACAGAAAAGAAATGACAATAAACAAAACTCCTCAAGTATGCATAAAGACAAATGATTGCTAAGGGTGAACGATAAAAAGTGACAAGCTGGAGTACAGGTAGGAAGACATTTGAAAGAAAAATAGGTTGACCATGAAGAAAATGAAATTGGACAAGCGGATATATAGTTTGTTTTTGAGTCAACAGGTTATGGCATACAGATGGGCTGCGGAGAAGAGAATGGAGTTGGCAGGTTACAGTTATGAAAATACCAGGAAGTTTGCCATCAAATTATTACCCAATGAAGCATGAAAGTCACAAATAGATTATACTTCATTTTGCTCAACAACGACATGAAACTATCACTGCTGTTTGTCAGCCATAATGATAAAGGAGCTGTCAGTTCTCTGTCTTTACAGAGCAATTAAGTTTATCATCACATTATACAAAAGTTCTGCAAAATTTTGTTGGAATTAGAGATTTGATCATCTCTGGTGTCTTAACTGAACAAACGAACATTTGTCAAATTATTTATTATCTATAAATAAAGTTTGGGATCTATTATGCAGAAACCCATATTCAGAAAGTTCTGAAATACTGGAATAGATGCCTGCATCATATTTATGCAAACACTTTTCTTGTTTTACACTGTAATAATAAAACAGCAAATTGCACGTATTAGTAAGTAAATTAGCATAAGTCCACACTGTTTGCAAAACTGTCATGTTGCTTAATTGTTAGAGTGCTAAATTTACAGAAAGAAAACCTTGGGTCCTAAGCATTCCAGGTGATAGATCTTATATGCATAAAAGGAATAAAGTTATTAAAGAAATACCCTGTTGCCTATAGATATATGCTGGCTGAAGTAGGTACTATGACCTACCAGAATGCAAAAATAGGAAAGGCATACAAACTCCATGGCCTGGGTTCAAACTCTCAACTACTATGTCCATAACTCAAACAAATGAGCCACCATTCTATCCCCTATCAAGCATATACAATTCTGTTCATTGCTTATGCTTTCTTTATTGGACTGCTGTATGGCATATATACAGTAGAACAGCAGCCAAATAACAATACTGTTTGTACCTCCGTTGGACTGACTGTTCTTTATGATGGTTGCTTACAAATAAGCAAATCACTGTGCATCACCTATTTATGTGCACCTACATTTGTTCCCTATTCCCATAATGCTCCAGGCCTCTTCCCAAAGAAGGAATAGTCAAATGGAAGCAACATTTTCCATTCACTTGAATCAAAAACAAGCTGCGGTAACCGACTAAAATCAAGAGACTGTTCCTGACTTCTTCAATCCCAAGCAATACTGGCCTGACAGAGCAACTGGTGCTGCATTTTTGCCATTCACGTAAATAGAAAGTGGCTCCTTGTAAAAGAAAGGATTTTTTTTTTTTAAAAAAAGGGACATCACAAGCGCCCATCTTCCCTGGACTTTAATGAGTTTTAAAACTTTGTGTATAGCTCTAGCACTATACAATAATAAGAATATTAGATAGATAATCCCCTGAACAGACATAAAAGTAAAGTTATCTGTAATATTCCACCCTCTTTCTGTCAGGCAGCAGTCATTTACAGACCCCCATCAGCCTCCTTCTCTGCTACCTTCCTTTCTGACTTTGAAACCTGGCTCTCTTTCTTCCTCTGTACTGACAGCCCTGCAAACCTTTTAACTTCCATATACTTCACAACCCTGGCCCTCTCGTCTTCTCCACCTAACCTTCTCCTTTGAGCTCCAGCAGTGGACAAACACCCCTACTAATATGGATGGCCACTTTCTGGATCTTGTCTTTACAAAAATAATTGTTTTCAGACACACTGCTGTGCCCGTCTTCCGTTTTTTTCGAATTCGCATTGCACAAAAATATTTGCAAATGTGGGTGTGCAAGGTCGTTGTGTGCGAAAATATCGTTGACAGAAATTTCAATTTGCGAAAACTGTTTCGCAAATATTTTCTCCGCCACCAACGTTCTGGCATAACTGAAATGAGTGTGTGCATAAATATTCACAATTTACGATTAAACCATATTTAAAAAGCCCTTATGGACATTTGCAGTGCGGATACAAATTTGCAATACTGCTTGCACATTAAATACACCACTCTCAGGCAGGTTTATAAATGAAACCATGCGCAGGGTAAATATTTTCACTTTGCAAATCATTCTGCTCTGCGCAAAGTTTATAAACGAGCCTCAATGTCTCTTGAAGTAAAAACCACTATTTATTTTGCCATTAAAAAAACGCATTAGGCTTCTAACACACAGCAGCCACTTGCTTTTTAATAGTGCAATAAATAGTGTTTTTTACTTCAATGTGTCTACAAACTTTCTCTTTTTGTGGTTTTGGATTATTGCAGCCGGAGGAGCTCTGCATGAACTGAAACACACTGAGCTCTTAATAGTGCCTCTTTTGTTCAAGTACCAGGAAACAGTCTGCACAGTATGAAAAAATTCTCTCTCTCTTGTTTTAATAGAGGTCAGTTCCCCTGTTCCAATCATCATAGGGTTACATTTTACATCTCTCACTCTCCTTCCCCACTGCACCTTCCCCCCCCCCCACTGCCTGAACTCGGAATACACGTGACATTGACCTCCTGGCCTTAGCCCTGTCTTTCAGGTCCAATCTCTTCTCCTTTAGGGATATGTCTGATCCTGATACCCTGGTAAATGAGTATAAGCACACTCTGTCCTCCACCATTACCTCGTTTGCCTCCCTTACAGGCTAAGCATACTCGTGCTCAAAACCCACAAACAGACTTTATTCATTATACGTTACTACTGTAATGCCTCAATTCTGCCCTGTCGAAGGCTAAGCAAGAGTAACACAGAGCCCTTATAAATAACCACAAATCTTGCCCACAACAGCTGTTTTCTATATTCAATACTCTTCTCCATCTCTCATCAACACTCATCGGTCAACCTGACTCACTCCCGTCAGGACTTTGGCGAAATCCTTAAATGCACAGTAGAGTCCATCTGCAATCATATTCCTACCTCTGCTAATGCAAATCAGCTCTTCCTTAAGTCTCCAGCTTCTCTTATCCTTCCCATTCACAACTTGCTCTCTTGATCGTATACCTTCTTCTCTGCTTAAACACTTTGCTGCTGAGCTTACTCCAGCACTTCTTTGACTCACATCTTCAATTTTTCTCTGGCTTCCCCTCTCCTTTCAAACATGCCTCTGTAAAGCCTATCCTTAAAAATGCCACGCTTAACCCGTCCTGTCTGTCGGGTGTGTCACTTCTACCACTTGCCTCTAAATTCCTAGAACATATAGTGTTCTCCAGTATTGTTAACTGTCTACACACCCATAATCTGATGGACCCTCTGCAATCTGGCTTCTGGCCTGTACACTCTACTGATGTGTTGTGCACAGTTACAAATGATCTTCAGGTTGTCAAAGCCAAAGGTCACATTCTCTATCTTTATCCTCCTTGACTTATTATCTGCATATGATGCAGTTGACCACTCTCTCCTTATGCAAATTCTGTATTTGCTTGATATCCATAACCAGGCTCTTGACAATCTACTTAACTCTCTAACCATTCGTTCACTGCCCATTGGTTCTCTACCTGTGCACTCCCTGTGTTTGGGAGATCTCATCTGCTCATATTCTTTAATTATAATTTGTATGCTGATGAAACCCAAATATATTTATCCACCCCTTCATTAACAGTTGAAACACAGGCTGAAATCTCTAACTCCCTCCTAGCAATCTCCAACTGGAACCGGCGGCACCTCAAACTCAACTTAACAAAAATTGAACCAAAAATCTTACCACCTAAGCCTGGCCCTACTCCCCATTTACCTCTATTGATGGCATGCTCATTAACCCTGTCAACTCTGTCTGGGAGTAATTTTTGACTCCTCTCTCTTTCTCAGATGCCATTACTTAATTTCTCTGGATAGCATCCTCCCTCAGTGCCCTTAGAACTAAACACAAAGACTATCTCTTAGAGCACTTGCAGAAAACCTGAACTGGACACTTACATCACCCACTGTAACCAACAGCTCTTAATAAGTCTCTGATTTGTCTCTAGGTTATCCTACCATTTAGACTGTAAGCTTTATGAGGCAGGGACCTCAATCCTTTTGTCTCCTTGACAATAAGCACTTGATATGTATTGTAACTATAGTTTATATTTATGAGTATTGTATTTCTACTTATTATTGCAATTACCCCCTGTTTCTTCTACTAATTTATTGTTCTGCTGTACAGTGCTTTGCCTTCAAGGAGTGTTATACAAATAAAAATATACATACATACATACAACCTCCTAATGTAATCAATGGTGGACAATCACATTGGCATCACTTAACCAACATTCTATATGTATAAACAGTTGATGTCTGTCATCAGGGTCAGACTGGGTTGGCAGGACACTGGTAAAACACCCGGTGGGCCTGGACTTCATGGACTCCCGCTGGCCCAGACCTGCTCGTGTCGCAATGTGTTTGCGCATGAGCACACCGGGCCCGGGAATTGGAGGTCGTCAGGGGGCCCCCGGGGACTTCCAAGACGGCCCTTCATTTACAGCCCCAGGGACTGCCAAGAGAGGCCTTCATTTGCAGCCCTTGGTTCCAGTCTGACCCTGTCTATCATCACTAAATAGTCATTACAAGTGAACAATGTATAAGGAAGGGAATATAAAACATTTTTGAATATATATGAGGGGTAAAAAAACACACTATAGAGAATCCAAAATACGTATGTAATTCATAGATATTGGGAACAGAAGAATGACAAAGATGTATGTTTCTCATTTAACAAGTGCTATGTGCTGCCTTTCTTTATAAGCCATGGTGGATTCTGAATAATCTGTTTAACTATTTAGTACCTGGCAGATGTTGTTATATGCTTCAGGTAAATATTTCTGTAGATAAATACTACAAATACAGATTCTTAAGGAAGACAATGCTGGACCATGTATACTTAAGCTTCATTTTCACTTTTTACTCTTTGATAGTTACTCACATTGCAGAAACACTGCTGCATTTGCTGAAACAGGCACACATACCAGTTTACTGACAGCCTGGATACACTAACAACAAATACAAATATCTTTAGAATAAACACAACCAAAAAGGTATACAATGAATATGTGCCCTGTCTGCTGCCTCCTTTAATAAAACAATAATAAACAAGGCTGTGAACTTTGTAACAAATGGGCGATAAATGTTTAAGGGGTCTAGGAGAATATTTTCTTCCTTTATGTGATGTCTGCATACTTATGAGAGAGAGAGAGATTTCTAAATGTATGTATGTGGCAAAGTGTCAAGGAAGAGCCTTAATGCAGGTATAAATCCCAGAATGCACTATAAAACAATTCAGGTTGTTTTTTTTTATTTTGTTTAATTATGTGAAGTAAAGAATACAATTTCAAGACAGACAGATCTGACATAGTAGAAGACAAGAAGTCTGAGAACAAATCCATACTGGCAGACTAATCTACAAGTTTAAATTAAATGTACAGGCATTTTGATATACAGTACTCTACTTTACGGCTTTGATTTTGTAGTAGGATTCCTAGGGGAGCAATTTCCCCCCATTTTAAATAAATGTAAAAAAAAACTTCAATTGTTGGTGCTCTACAGGAATACAAGCACAAGTAATGCATTACCACTTATGTTAATATGATGGAAACTCAATTTTTTGGATTTTTGCAGATCAATGCTAAACAATCAAGATTCATATATTATGTATTTCAGAAGAAAGTTGGGCATTTTAGTGAAACGTCAAAAGGTTAACCAGTTGCTAAATGTTGATCCCACTCCCCTGGGTCCAATTTCAGCTACAATGCTTGCAATCTACTCAATATCATAACAATAGAGTATTGTTCAGAGAAAATAATGAACTGTTTTCATAAACCTCACCTTCAAATCTCATTATGCTTTACAAAGTGATGCAGCATACATTTGCAGAACTTTTGGCTGGCAACATCAAGCTTCACTTAACCCTGTCTCAGTAATTATTGATGGTAGGATTGTCATAGATTGCTTTGTTAACACAAATGCATCAGCAATTAAGATCACTCACAATGTACTTTATGACACAGGGACTGTGACCATATATCTATCTCATTTTTAATGGGAAGGATGCATGTTTATTATTGGGTTTTATTTATTCAAATTCTCTTTGGAGACTTTTTTATGAAAATAATGACAGATTTTATTGGCAGGCATTTACACAGTGGGAAAAGGAACTTTTCCCACATCTTAGAAACAGGTGGAGGATTTAAACTGCATTCCTTACATTAATACATAAACCTTAGCTGCACAGTCAGCCTCTGCTGTACTAACGACAAGCTGCACATGTCGCTTTTATAACTTTTTTGCTGTGCTGCTGAATCAGCCACACAGCATTAATGATAAATGGCTTTTATCAGAGCTGCCTTGGGGGGGGAGGGGGTATGGAGGAGTGTAATGATTTTGGGTGGGTCTAATCATTAACACATGAATGAGAATGGCACTATGGTGGAGGGACAGAAATATAACAGGCAAAAGGGACAATAATACAGGTGCAGACTGGTGAAAAATAAACGTTTTTTATCATACACTATCAATTTGCAGAATTAAGAGCATAGAAAATATAATGCAGTTTCCTATGTTAAACTTGGTTGGATTTCAGAATCACTCCACATGTACTAAGAAAAGAAAAGCAAAGCAACACTACATTTTTAGCTGCATAAGAGTGCCAAGAGCGTGCAATGAGCTATATAACATGTTATCTGCCAAATAATCCAGTGTATTAAAGGGAGTAAAAGGTTATATGAAATAGAGGCCATGTCCTTAAAATTACAATAACTCTAAAATAGCATAGTAGAGAAAGAAGCAAATCAATACAACCTTTATGATTTGATCTTTTGTCATAGGATGATATTGGCCACCAGATTCATTTAGCTTCAACCCTATTGCACTACTCAATACTGTTTTTCCTTCCATATAATCTGAACTATGTCTCTATTTACAGGAGCTTTGTTATGATCAGGCAGAATGCAGGACTAGAAATGAAGGTTCTGGGCTGATGTACCATTTAGAAGCAAACAAGTGCACTTTCTACAGGGGAAAAGAAACAACCTAAAGAGCATATCTATGTTTAGATCCTACAAGGAAAGTAAACATTTTTTTATAATGACTTATCATATGTGACATCAAGCTGGCAATGTTCCAAAACTTTATGCCTTGGAAATGCACATGTAAGAAACAGCGAAAAATATGTCTCATGACATTTCTGCCACTATTCATACATCAGTGCCTGCTGAAAAAGGTTACTTAGCATCTCCATAGATTAGCACGAGGTTCAGAATTCGATTAAAATTCATGATTACCATTTTAAATCATTTATTGAAATTACATAGTAGAGCACTTCACAATTTTCACAATATGAATAAATACATCTGTTTGCAGTAAACACATCTGTCATTTTAGGAAGGGATGGGAAATGGATGTTTAATGTAGAAGACATCTGGATTTTACATATCTGTCTTCATTTTTAACAAGCGGGATAAAACAGCTAGTCATGGAAAAGTACTCTTACATTCTTATGTCTTTTGCAGAGTTTCTTTCACTGGTGCCTTTCAGTCAGATGGGAATATAGAATATAGAAAACAAGCATATTCAACTATTACCATACATTCATACATGCCAAATTTTATTAATTGTGAATAAAATTATGCTGCACTAAGTATTGTAAGATTGAGAGATATACTGTACTATAGACATTTTCTTCACATTAAGCCAGTTTATTTAAACACATGGATGCCCATTTCAGTATACTAAACACAAAATCATAAAAATAACTCCTGCCTACATTTGATGAACTTCTCACTAAACTGGGAGCCGTGTGGACTACCAATAAGAACACGCGAAAAACAACCTACAAAAGATTCTTCTTTTGGGGAATTGCTCAGCCTCCTGTCTTTTTTCAGTTCCTCAGTGACTCAGACTCCCAGTCCCTTGGTCAATGGCTCCCTCTTCTTTTTGTATTGGCAGGCAGCAATGTCAACCCTTCTGTGAGTTCCTTACATAGACAGGTATCCTTCCTGATGTGTCTTGCTCAGAGAGACCTTCATAACACTTACTACAATGAAATACTTTTCCACAGGACAGCCTTCCTGTGGAAAGTGATCTCCAATATTTGAACTGGTGGAGTGTAGTAACTGGCATGCATGTACTTCCAGTGTTCCATGGTGTTCCTACATGCAATTGATTGTTGTATGCTAAAAGGGGGCTCGGTGGAAGTCATTACAATATGCCAGTAGCATGTATGGGTTTATGTACCCTTATAAATAACATAAATGCTGGCAATTTTTTGTGTCCAAACTAATGCTTTGCAGTTGCCATTGTAGAGGTAAATGAGCCCCTGAACTGCATATAGTAAGAAGGATTAGTTACCGTCTAAGTCAGTGATCCCCAACAAGTAGCTTGTGAGCAACATGTTGCTCTCCAACCCCTTGGATGTTGCTCCCAGTACCCTCAAAACTTATAAGCTTCAGGAGCTTATTTTTGAATTCCAGGCTTGAGGCAAGTTTTGGTTGCATAAAACCAGTTGTTCTGCCATACAGAGTCTCAATGGAGGTTGACAATCCACATTGCGGCTATCAAATGGCCAATCACAGCACTTATTTGGCACCCCAAGAACATTTTTCATGCAAGTGTTGCTCCCCAACTCCTTTTACTTCTGAATGTTGCTGATGGGTTCAAAAGGTTGGGGATCCCTGGTCTAAGTCAAATTTGCTGGGGTTCCATTTACACCATCATTGGAAAGAGAAACCTAAACAGAATTGTAATAAAAGTTTCTCACCCTGGTGGTCCAGTGGTGCGGTGGGGACGACCGCCGTGCCATCGGCGGGGATGCCCGCACGCCTCTCCTGTGATCCAGCACGCAATGGGGCGAAATTTGAACTCCTTAAAAGGCTCATTCGGGCTTTCAGTTGTTGCCCCTTTGTAGGTTTTGTTACCTCGTGGTGTTTTGAGCTTTGAGCTATTTTGTACCTTAATATGATCCTGTTTTGACACCTGCCTGGCTATCAGCTATTCTGTACTCTTGTATCCTGACCCTTGCCTGAATACCGACTACCTCTTCTGCTAAATCCCTTCTGATTGATCACCCGGTTTGACCTTTGCCTGCCTGACTGCGTTTGTACTCCGCCTGCCCCGACTCGGCCTGTTCTGACTATGATTCTGTTTCACGCCTTGTACTGCGACCTTCTGCCCAGAGACTTTGCTATCTGGTTGTGCCCCCCTGATTGCCCAGAGCCCCTTGCCTTGCACCTTTGATTACAAGACTTGGTGGCATCTGAGCAGCTGAGGGCTCCTCCCGAGGCCAAAGTGGCTACTACAGGCAGAAGTACGAGCCAAGACCAGGGTGCTTGGCATCGGTTCTGGGTTTTCGGTGCCAACGGTTACTAGAATTTAAGGTAAGAGACTGGAAGATAACAAAAGTTAACTGATCTCATGGCTATTTGGCAGTGAGAATGCCTGTTATTTACAAAACTGGTGGAGGGCAGGGACGAGTTAAGTCCATATGGCAATTGTACTAACATTCAAAGGCAACTATTACTTATTATATGCCATTTCCACTGGGCAGGCTTCGGTTTGGTAACACACATGTGAATCTCAGTAAAGCTTGTTAGTTAAGAATATGGTGCATGTTGCAAATTAAAATGTTTGGATGCAAATTGCCATGTCTTAATATGATATGATAAAGCAAATTCTCCTAGACAGCAGACACATGGTTCCATCATTATTGCATATGGAGCACCAATAGGCATGTTTATTTGCTTGTGATTAAATCTTGCAAAAGCTGTTACAAACATGGTGGGCATTACTTCCCTATTTGCTTGGCACAAGTCAGTACCAACTATTGACACAACATGCTAGTAAAACCCTAGAACTAAGGTAAGGTGGCAGTACATCCAGGATTGCCTTGCGTTCATACATGCACTTGTGTGTAATTTATCAGAACAATACAAGATAAGTGCACTGGCTCTTCCAATGAGTACTTGAGATGTGCAAGTGCAAGAAACCTGGGTATGTAAATAATTAGATAGATGAGGCAAATATCTCAGCATTATTTAGTTCTTAGTAGTTTATCAACTATCCCTTTAATATTAGGTCTGCTTTTGAAAACAAATCTTTGATTTGTAAGAAGCATAACATGACCCTATACATTAATTGGGCCAAATACCTTATGTACAATATATTCAAGGGCTGAACTGTTGTAAAATAATTGCATTATAGAAACTGTCTTAAAAGAGGAAAGATAAGATAAGATTTTCCCTAGAAAACAAAGAGGCACAGCAGAATTATTTTGGGGTTTTCTTGTTAGTTTAGACAATGTTGGTATGATATACAGACAGGTTTCGTGTTATCAAAAAGAAGAGACAGGGTGACTATTATTACAGACATTCTAAAAAACCAACTTGAAACAAAGGTATTGCTGCACCACAGAGACCAAAGAAATGTAGAATTTGCAGTGTATTGCCATGAGTATAAATAGCAGCAGAAAGGCTTAGGAAAGTCTGGTGAAATGAAGTCTGCTGAGCTGTGCTGAAAATTCTGAATCCAGTTGCCTCAATCTACTCAGTGGTGTGCAGTAACGTATTAATGTCCTTTTGAGAATGATTGTGATCATGGGTGAAAAGATTTGAAGAAGAGGAGCTGCATAGTTTATTGCATTCCACTGTGTAGGTCAGATGCGACTGCATAAATCTTCCTCTGGAGTGGGCAGCTGTACATAAGATACTGTATGTAACATTACAGGAATCAGTAAGTAATGTTACTGGAATCAGGTAAGTAAAATGTTGGAAGAAATGCACACAATAACTAGTAAAACAACAATATCACAAGGTTAGTAGAATATCACACAGAATTCAATGCTGTGACAATCACATACAGAAGCATACTGTAAATGCCTCCAAACTTTGACAAAAAAGAGAGAATTATCTCTGCCCATTAAGGTTATTTATGGAGGTACAAAAGTGCACAATACTTCAAATCAAACTATAAAATATTTGCTTAAATTAATCTCACTTTCCCTCTTAAGATGTCAGACCCTTGTGTCTTCAGGCTCAGTCCATTACAAATTACAACACACTTGAGGTTGCCTGTGTTGAGCCACTTATTAAAACGATAATCTTAAAAGGAAACTAAGCTCTTAAATTCTAGTAATTCTCATAAATTTATGTCTAGTGACATACATTTATGGCACAGCTATAAGAAATCTTAAGACTTAAGATGTTGTTTCTAGTGATGGGGTAATTTTTTTATTGTTAGCTTTTGGCTCTTAAAAGGTACCTACATTTTTGAATGCATGTATGGCAGCATATACTTCCCCTTCCTGTATCTACACTGACAGGAACAGCATCAGCCTCTGTGCAGACACACTGAAATTCTTCACCAAAATGTGAATGTATTTTTGTGCAAAAATCCACACAAGCCAACTCTGTGCCTGTCAGTGCAATTACAGCATGGAGCAGGTCTCTGCATGCATGTGTTACATGTGCATATAAATGCAATGTATTTACATTGTATGCTAGATAATCTAAACACTTAGGGGTATATTTATCAAAGAGTGAAGTAAATAGTGAAGTTCCGCCACTAGAGTAAAATTCCGCCACTCTCCATTCATTTCTATGGGATTTTTATAGGCGTATTTATCAAAGGGTGAACTTTCACTTTCACCCATTGATAAATACGCCTTTCAAAATCCCATAGAAATGAATTGAGAGCTGCTGAATTTCATCTAATGGCGGAACTTCACTCTTTGATAAATTTACCCCTGATGCTTAAATTGAAGTTTTGAAACTAAGGGGCAGATGTATTAAGGGTCGAATATCGAGGGTTAATTAACCCTCGATATTCGACTAGGAACTAAAATCCTTCGACTTCGAATATCGAAGTCGAAGGATTTAGCGCAAATGCTGCGATCGAACGATCGAACGATCGAAGGATTATTCCTTCGATCGAACGATTAAATCCTTCGAATCGAACGATTTGAAGGATTTTAATCCAACGATCGAAGGAATATCCTTCGATCAAAAAAACTTAGGCAAGCCTATGGGGACCTTCCCCATAGGCTAACATTGACTTCGGTAGCTTTTAGCTGCCGAAGTAGGGGGTCGAAGTTTTTTTTAAAGAGGCAGTACTTCGACTATCGAATGGTCGAATAGTCGAACGATTTTTAGTTTGAATCCTTCGATTCGAAGTCGTAGTCGAAGGTCGAAGTAGCCCATTCGATGGTCGAAGTAGCCCAAAAAACAATTCGAAATTCGAAGTTTTTTTTACTTCGAATCCTTCACTCGAGCTTCATGAATCGGCCCCTTACTTTAGAGAGCTAGGGATGTTTAAGTGCTAGCTTATGCATTTCTTAGGGTTTTTGAATTTCATTTTCAAATAATTTGACTTTTCCTTTACCTGCAAACCTTGGGGGCACATTTACTAAGCTCGAGTGAAGCATTCAAAGTAAAAAAACATCGAATTTTGAAGTTTTTTTTGGGGGTACTTCGACCATCGAATAGGCTACTTCGACCTTCGACTACGACTTAGATTTGAACGATTCGAAGTAAAAATCGTTAGACTATTCGATAGTCGAAGTACTGTCTCTTTAAAAAAAACTTGACTACCTACTTCGCCACTTTAAACCTACCGAGCTACAATATTAGCCTATGGGGACCTTCCCCATTAGTTTTCTAAGCTTTTTCTGATCAAAGGAAAATCCTTTGATCGATGGATTCAAATCCTTCAAAACGTTTTAAGGATTTCATTGTTCGATCGAACGATTTTTCCTTCGATCAATCGATCAAAGTATTTGTGGTAAATCCTTCATAGTAATATTAGGACATTTATCTATACAAAAGTCTCAAGCCCTAGGGATAGCTGATAAAATGCCAGCTTAGAAAGAAAGAATTCCAGTCTGAACAATTTGTTCTTTTTGCTTACATTTACAATTGAGTAGACACTGTACATGTGCAATGCAACAGACTAAAACAATGGCCTAGAACATTAGAACATGGAAAATGAGGTGGCCAAATTTAAAAGCAGGACCATTGCATATATAGGTCTGCTGAACCACTGGGGTTGGTACAGTAAGCACAGCATATAAAATAAAGTGATCAAATAATATGGTATATCAATTTAGGATATAGTTCTCCTTTAAATTGCAGGATTTACTAGAGACTGAATAACAGTCTACATCATATGATTTGGTGCAGCAGTTACTGTAAATCCTGGATGTGGGCTGCGACATCCCCAAAGCTCACATACCCTATGTTCCCTTACCTCAACCATCCAAAGTTCAAAAGGGCACAGTTCTGTTCTGTAGTTAGGTCCTCACTTTAGTTAAATACATCATAGCAGGTCATACTAGACTGATGTAGTCTTGGATTGTACCATCTACTCTCATGTCAAAACAAGAACAGAATTCCAGGGGTTCCATATTAATAATACATGTTGTAGTAAGAAATATGAATGGTATAAAGCTTTGGTTTAGATAACATTTAAAAAAAGATGCTAAAAGTTATTTACATATTCTATAGATAGACTCTGTCATAGCAGATATACAGATGGTATTTATACTTCACTATCCACAACAATTGACATTTTTTGCCTCAGGTAAAGAAGTGATAAATGGGTGATGGAAATATGCACGGTAACCTACAGAAGCCCCTCAAAATAACATAAATAACAACATGACATGGCATTTGTTACTTGAATGAAATAGCTGCACCCTAACCTATGTTAGAGTAAATGATAATTATTGTAATGAAAGCAACTTCCTTTAGCTTAATTAATGATCCCCAGTCTATTGATCTAGAATTCTGCTGCAAAGTTTTGCCATTCACCCCTGTAGATAGCAAGAAGAGACACTACGGGGGTTATTTACTAAACTCCGTTATTTACTAAACACTAATGAAAATTTGTTTATAAAATCAGACTTTTAAAAAATCATGAATTTTTCGGAATTTATTAAACCCTGAGGATGGAAAAGTCTGAATCTAAAAATCCGGCATCTCAGACCTGTCAAGGTTGCATATAAGTCAATTGGAGAAGTACCAATGATTTTTTGATGTCGCTTGGTTTTGTGCAATACCCCAACGTTTTCAGATTTTTCGAGCAAAAATCTGAGTTCGGCTGAAAATCTGGAAAATCTTGAAAATCGGATGAAAAATCCAAAAAGATCAGAAAAAATGGGAAAATTTAATAATAAATAAGCGTACAAAAATCAGAGTGGATTTGATCAGAGTTTGTAGCAGAAAATATTGGGATAAATTCAGACTTCTATAAATAACTCTCTAAGATGAAACTTGCAAATACAAAAGCACAATCTCCATACCTTGCTAAAATACTAAAAACAATTTAAAAATGAATTTACCCACTAAAATTGTTTTGTCTCCAAAAAGGATTTATTATATTTCAGCTGGGATCAGGTACAAGGTACTGTTTTATTATAAAAGAGAAAAAAGGAAATCATTGTTAAAAATTTTAATTGTTTGGAGTCTTTGGGAGATGGCCTTCCCCTAATTTGGAACTTTCTGGATAATGGGTTTCCAGTAGTGATGGGCGAATTTGCGCCGTTTCGCTTCGCCGAAAAATTCGCGAAACGGCGAAAAATTCGTGAAACGGCGCCGGCGTCTCGTTTTTGACGCCGGCGAATTTTTACCGCGAATTTTCGCGGGAGTTTCGCGAATTTATTCGCTCGGCGCGAATCGCGCAAATTTGCCGCGAATTCGCACCTGGCGAATAAATTCGCCCATCACTAGTTTCCAGATAACGGATCCCATACCTATATGGTATTATCAAACATTACCCTTTTAAGGTTGAGTTCATAAATGGTGTGATTTCCTTAATGATGGGAGTTGCAGTCCTATAGCCAAGCATATAATGTTTAAAACAAATATGAGCTGCTACATTTATGCAGTTTGCCAAAAATAAGTCATTAAAATGGATATAAGTGGATTGTTTATCCCTCGATTCTTTGTTATGATAATTCAGGTTAACGTATTACCTTTACCAAAATAGCTTCAATATAAATGTGTTTATTCTTCAGCTGTTGTGATCCTTTTATGTGGTTATGTATCATTCTCAAAAAACTGTAATTTGTATTATAAATTGAGGTTACCTCTTTTCTTTTTCAATTCTTTTAAGAAATACATCATTTTTTCTTAAGTGGCCGAGAATGTGAGCCAGGTAGAAAATCAGAAAAATATGTATAGTCAGCAGAAATATGAACAGTGATATACAGCGCCAGGGAAAAAAGAGAACAGTACTAGATTATTTTATGCCCTCTATATATAATAAAAATATAATTATTATCAATGGTAATATTATATATTATTATTATACTCATCAGCATAATTATTAGATTATATATATATCTTATATTATATATTATAGCTATCTACCTAAAAATACACATTACAATAACAATGTATATATATCCGAATGAGATGTCACCTTTGAATGCATTGGAAATGTAAATTAACTACGAAGGTTATAGAGGTAAGCTATAATATGGGGTATTTTAAACAGTATGAAAAGACTTATAAAATATTCTTCTGAGTACAAGAACAGTTAGTCAAGGTTGTCTGGGACAAATAAAGCAAATGCAGAGCTGGTTCCTTTTTTTTAAGAAAATGATATTACCTATAACCTACAAATATCTTTATTAGTGAGGCAAATTTGAATAAATCCCATTCAGAATACTGAAATAGTACATATATAAGTTGTCCAGGCATCAAGTGAAACTTGTTTAACTCAAAACAGCTTTTTAGGATGGCTGGAGACTTCTGAGCCAAAACATGACAGAAAAGAAATACATCATGCAGAGGTAATGAAAAAATAGTAATTTAAGGATTTGAAGGATTTGATAAGGAGACGTTTAAGCTGCAAAATATTATATGACTGCAATTTTCTGCTCCCCATGTAATGAAAATCCCACCCTTTGTCAAGCTCATTATATAGCACTTATTTCAGATTGAGTCAGTTATCTACAGGATACATCAGGGAAAAAAGAAAGAAAAAAGATTTTAAATTAAAATTAGCCCGTATTGCTGTTCAAATGAAAAGAGATTACAAAAGCAGCTTTAGGTCTAATAAATCCATTTGAATCCTGCTCATTTTCTGCTGGATTCAACATACCCTACAATTTGAGAAAATTATTCAGTGGACAATTTAAACAATCCACAGTAAATACACAAATAAATATTTGTAAATATATATATTGAAGGACATATTTCCAAATTTGTTTTTTTTTTTACATCGGGGCACATTTACTAAGGGTCGAATATCGAGGGTTAATAAAGCCTCGAATTTAAATCCTTCAAATTCGATATTCGAATTCGAAGGATTTAGCGCAAATCCTATGATCGATCGATCAAAGTAAAAATCATTCAAATCGAACATTTCGAACGATTTTAAACGATCAATCAAAGGATTTTTCTTTGATCAAAAAAACCTTAGAAAAGTGATGGGGAAGGTCCCCATAGGCTAACATTGTACCTCGGTAGGTTTAAACTGCTGAAGTATGTAGTCCAATTTTTTTATAAAGAGACAGTACTTCGACTATCGAATGGTCAAATAGTCAAACGATTTTTACTTCGAATCGTTCAAATCGAAGTCGAAGGCCGTAGTAGCCTATTTGATGGTTGAAGTACCCAAAAAAATGCTTTGAAATTTGAATTTTTTTTCATTCGAATCCTTCACTCGAGCTTAGTAAATGTGCCCCCTCATGTTTAGGCCATTCATATAGACAAATACAAGATTCCTCTGCACTCAACCCATTATCAATATATTTAAGACAGAGACATTTTGTGCATACTGCTACTGAAAAATGCCTTACCCTTTAAACAAAACAGGGATTGTTTGTCCATATATTGCAATATATTTAAGCTGGCCAACTACGTCAAAGTCATCCCATATCTGGCCAGTCCTATGCTCAATTTTCATTTGATTCATTAAGAATTCTATGGTTTCATTATACATTTTATAAAAGGGACGAATACGTTTTACCTGCAACTTACTAGCTGCTTTCAAAGTAAAACTCCCAAACTTGGCTGCCCTTTTATTAGACACCAGTGGGATCACCTGACTATAGTTGGAGGGGGTGGGAGCTACAACATGGAGCTGGTCACTGCTCTTGTAGAACTATAACAAACAAGGGAAAGTTGTGCTCACCACTAGTTTTTAAAATCATTAGGCGGGGGTGCAATGAGGGTGTGACCACAAAATACATATAGACAAATACAAGATTCCTCTGCACTCAACCCATTATTACCCCTCATTGCACCCCCGCCTAATGATTTTAAAAACTAGTGGTGAGCACAACTTTCCCTTGTTTGTTATAGTTCTACAAGAGCAGTGACCAGCTCCATGTTGTAGCTCCCACCCCCTCCAACTATAGTCAGGTGATCCCACTGGTGTCTAATAAAAGGGCAGCCAAGTTTGGGAGTTTTACTTTGAAAGCAGCTAGTAAGTTGCAGGTAAAACGTATTCGTCCCTTTTATAAAATGTATAATGAAACCATAGAATTCTTAATGAATCAAATGAAAATTGAGCATAGGACTGGCCAGATATGGGATGACTTTGACGTAGTTGGCCAGCTTAAATATATTGCATTATATGGACAAACAATCCCTGTTTTGTTTAAAGGGTAAGGCATTTTTCAGTAGCAGTATGCACAAAATGTCTCTGTCTTAAATATATTGATAATGGGTTGAGTGCAGAGGAATCTTGTATTTGTCTATATGTATTTTGTGGTCACACCCTCATTGCACCCCCGCCTAATGATTTTAAAAACTAGTGGTGAGCACAACTTTCCCTTGTTTGTTTAGGCCATTCAGTCAGGTAACATTTTATGAGTGAAAAACCCCTTTTAAGTGAATTATTTAAAACAATATTAGGGGGCAGATTTACTTAGGGTCGAATATTGCAGGTTAATTAACTCTCGATATTCGACTGTCGAAGTTAAATCCTTCGAATATCGAAGTCGAAGGATTTAGCGCTATTCGATCGATCGAAGGAATAATCATTCGATCGAACGAGTAAATCCATGGAATCAAACGATCCGAAGGATTTTAATCCATCGAGCTAATGAAATTCCTTCGAACTAACGATTTTTAGTTGGAATCGTTCGATTCGAAGTCGAAGCTCTAAGTAGCCAATTCAATGGTCGAAGTAGCCAAAAAAACTTTCGAAATTCAAAGTATTTTTTCTTCTATTCCTTCACTCGAGCTAAGTAAATGTGCCCCTAGATGTTTTTCCTTGACAACACTGTAAATCATGTATTATAACTTCCCTTCATGTGGAGTCACTGGCCAAGTCAAAGGGACAGAATTACAAATTCATACCTAGTCTCAATTCATTGAGACAAATGAGAATATCCCTGGAATTTGTATAAACTGATCAAGCAGATTCCAAGATGCTCTTGTTTTGTGTACTTAGTGGACCTATGTGAGAACATGGGGATCCTAAGGGCAGGTTCTTTGTTGGGCTCCAGGTGCAGACCACAGTGCCTGAACAGATTGTGTTGAAACATGCACAAAGAAATGTAAATGCTAAACAATTTGTTTCAGTGTGATATATATCCATGTACATGTATCCATTTATTTCTTCATATGAAACATTTTGCCTAAGTGCATTTTGAGAGTGTATTAATGTAATCATTCTCTTTTTGTTTTGCAGGAATAAACTACCTAACAAAAGCTTATTTGAATACTTACCAGAGCAGTGGAACAGCACTTTAGACTGAAGAGACCTGCTATTAATTTGTATTTAATTAGTAAGTGCCCTTGCTCTGCTTTAAAATCCAGAGGGAAAACTTAAACCTATAGTGTACTCCAGAGAAAAATGTAAAGTTTAGGTGTAAAACAGGTTTTAACTGATATAATACAAACCAGAAAGCTGTGCCACGGTTTAAAACTGTTTTGAGTAGAAAACACGACTGAGGACATTTTCTTTTCTTATTTGATACCTGTCTCACTGTTAACTCTGTATGCCACATTTTACTGTGCTACCCCACTAATAGACCAAGAAAAGCAATACTAGACAACCATAATGGACGGAAGTTGAACAAACTACTTACTGTACTATGCAGCCATTAAACTTTCATTCTTTTCTCAATTACTCATACACATCCCAAAATCAGGCTAGTCTTTTCATTGGCATAACTTGATATCAGGGCATGTCTAGACAGTAGAAACATTATGCATTATTCCACTTACAGACACTCAATAGTTCTTCATTAAAACATCATTGCTAACTCTATTTTCCATGTGCAGTTAAGTTGAACTCTATTCTTTAGTTTGTAAGATACATGCTGACAAAGCGTTTGTCTTTTCACCACAAGGATATCTAGAACTGTAATACTTAAAATGTGCTGCCACCTAAAAAACAAATGAAACAACAGGGGGTTTGTCTGTTTTATTGATACATTTTCAGATCTTTAAATAATATCTCCAGTACATTTGTGTCTGCCTCTTTCCCACTGTCCTCATAAGATTATTCTACATTATATAAAATTGTGAATAAAAAAAACTCAAACATGTTTTGTTTCTAGCATTCCAATTAATATATAATTACATACAATATAATTACATACAATAAAACATATAGCTAAAACAATTTACCAATATAGGACCAATACAACAACAAGTACAAGTACAATGTCCAACCATTTGCCACAATAGATTTAAAATGATTCTTAGAATGATTTACAGTGAGGCTTGGTGTTTCTTTTCTTTTCTTTTCTTGTGTCTCACATTGCACTTTAATATTTGCCATCCTAGAAAGTGTAACTGAGTACATAAACAATTACATTTGAGCCCACAGAGAACATGTGAAAATAAAATCAGAGTCCATGTGTACTTGGTGAGTAATAGAACTCAAATACAATTACTTTACTACATAATTGTTTGTATGTGGGAAACATATGTTACAAAGGACTAACTGATACTTTCCCAACATACTAAAGAAAATATTGTCTAATTTCTCATATTGGAACAGAGAGGGAAATCAGTATTGCATTCAATAGAGGATATATACAATCCTTTAAGATGTATAACCTTGGAGCTCAAACAGGTTTTTAAAGAGTAAATAACATTTTTAAAATCCACTCCAATATATTTTTAGTGCGTATTGCTTTACTTCATTTGCCACAGGCCAGAGATGTTTCTTTGAAAGGTTTCAAGTCATGAGTTTGCATGAAAAAACAAAGAAAGGACATAAAAATGGAGCATTGCATGCCACTTCAGAAAACATCTGTTTTCTGTGTTTTAATATCCCTCTAAAAATTAACTTTCCTCCATTTCAGATAAATTACTATTTGATGCAGAACATTACAAAGCTTGTGTACAATTAGAGAGTTTTCATTTGTTTATTTTAGTTTTTCAAGAGTAGTGCATTTTTGCCTTAAGCATATCTGTTATTTTGTTAGGGGCATGAAGTTAAGTTATACAGTAGAATCTCAATGTTATTTTTCTCAGACAACAGCATCAAAATAGCATAAATTCAAGGAAAAAAAGATGCCATTTGCCCAAATGGAACAGAGAAAGAATTGCATCATATCTTGTAAAACTTAAAATCTGGGTACTTAAAATTATTATGAAGTTGATGCTATAATAGCCTTTACTCTTTTGGGAGGGTTTTCCATAAAATGTTTAAACATAGCTGGTGGGATTAGTGAGGATGGGTACCAACGTTAAGTATCAGGCCTGATTTATTATTCAATGCAAGGTTTTAGAGCTTCAGGCTTGTTAATTCCGTATTATTACATTTTCTCGAAAATTAGTTTTGCTGGAAAAAATAATGTTTTCACGATTTTTTCAGAATTTTTACAAGAAAACTCAGATTTCTTATGCTTTTTGACTGAAAACTCTGAAAACTTCAGGGTATTGCATGAAACCCAGTGCACATCAAAAAATCATTGGGACTTCTCCCATTGACTTATATGCAATCTCGACAGGTCTGAGATGCTGGATTTTCTGATTCTGACTTTTCCATCCTCGGGATTTATTAAATTCCGAAAAATTTGTGATTTTTTAAAAGTCAGATTTTTCAGGATTCTTGCATTTGGAGTTTAGTAAATAACCCATCTAGTGTAGTAAAGTATTATTAGCAAGGGTATTAATAAATGTCCAATAATAGTTTATGTATCAAACCTATTTTTTGATAATAATACTGTCTGTGTCTTCAACACTTTGCAAATAAGGTATTTTCTGAGGGAAGTTGTATGTACTGTAGAATAATGTGTTTATTATATTTACTACGCACGCTGAAAAAATATATAATGATAAGCTGAGTGTTCAGTGGGAGCTTATCCACACAATAAGGATATACAAAAATTGCACTGTTTTAGGAAAATTAGCATTTCATTTACACACCAGCATTCATGTTTTATTTTGTTTCACCTTTCCCAAAGTTACTAATCATTCAGTTTCTAGCCTCATAAAGAATTTTAATTTGTGACTGCTTTTCAACATTCAGCTATTGTTAAACACAAATATGAGGAGTAGTTTACTAAACTGAAATGTTGCTATTTTCTCTTTATATAATTGCATTATTAGGCCTGGAATTGCCTACTTCTGGGCATAACCCAAAGAGTAATACAAAAGCAATATTTTATGGTGAAATCATAAACAGAGAGGTAACTTCTCGAAATGTGTAAGGCCTTTAACTGAAAGAAGTAGGTATCATCACAATTGTATGATGAACAAAGGAAAACTTTTATTAGCAGCTTCTTGCAGGGAGGCAAATAAAAGACTGGACACTGGTTGCCAACCAAAATATCATTTACACAACAAACACTTATTTTAAGGTTCTCAATGATTCTCATTCTTTCTCTCACTCTGACTCCTTTCCTGAAGCCTCCAGTGTCACTGTCATGCAGAAATTTACTAGCAATGTACCATTAGCCATTATTGGGACCTTTCTCCTCACACTCTCTCTGTGTTTCCCTTCGATGTCATGTCCACATGCAACACACAAGCTTTCCCTGACAGTCTCACCACAGCCACACGCTGTCAAGTTTTAACTGGTGCACAGCAAACTGTCCTTGCTATCTAACATCTCTATCTCTTATTCCTTGAGTGAGCTTACTCCCACACTACTTGCCAATAGTCGTGAAGGAAACAACCTGCCACCTGGGCAGGCCACACATATCTTCAATAGTTCTTCTTGGTGTCTTTAGGCCAAAGAAGCTGTTCCTACAGCCCTTTTTTATTTATTCTCACTGTTTGTCTGTTTGTCTGTTTGTGTTTCACGTTACACATTCCAAGAACTGTGTATGCTTGTGGTGCTTTATAACAGATACATTTTTCCTATTTGATTTTACTGGTATAGTAAACTGCTCATGAATATTCCCTACAAGTGTTCTGAGTGTTCTGAGGTTTCAATCATTAGGCAGCTACCCTCCCATTATACCTATGTAATATTATATAATTACAACGTCAAAAGTATGTGATTTTAAGGAAGGATGAATCCTTCTGTTGAAACTGATATGGTTTGTCGCTTCTATATTTGCTCCTTTATGGATAACCATTCTTCTAAATCCTTAGATGTTGTTCTGTCCATGAACAATATACAGTAACAGCACATGCATGTGGCCAGGACACTTTGGTAGGCAAATATTAAACATTAAATAGTTTTTCCCCCCTCTCACTGAAGATATATTTTAGATCAGAACAAACCCAACATATGCAGAACTTTATTTTGTCAAGTCATTTTTGTCAAGAAGAACTGTTATCCAAAGTGCATCTTTAAAACAATGCTGTATTATTTTGCAAAGGTGTCACAAATAATAAGTGTTGCCATGGTGATGTGTTTTATGAAAAAACAGTGTACTATGCAAAGGCTATAACTGCAGTATATTATTCCCTTTTGATCTTAATCATGAAAAACACGTCAAGCAAAATGGATAAAAAGAAACGCACAATATTAAGGAAATAATTAGTGAGGGAACAATAATGTAACCTACAAGCTGGAATATACTAAACTGATATATTAATGCAATTAAAGGCAATAAGCTACAACTGAAAAACCTTTTTACCTTATCAAGCAGAAGCTTTAGTATAATATACTCACCAATTTAATTTTAAGTTTACTTTTAGTATAAGTGAGTAATGAAGGATGGTGTTAAAGAACAAGGAAAGTGAGCTATCACTGGGGGAGACCATTATTCACCCCCCAGTAATTATAAAATGCACTGGTCAAGAATTTGATTTGAATTAGAATTGTTGCTATACTAAGGGGCCGATTCATCAAGGGTCGAATATCGAGGGTTAATTAACCCTCGATATTCGACTAGGAACTAAAATCGACTTTGAATAGCGAAGTCGAAGGATTTAGCGCAAATGCTACGATCGAAGGATTATTCCTTCGATCGAACGATGAAATCCTTCGAATCGAACGATTCGAAGGATTTAAATCCAACGATCGAAGGAATATCCTTCGATCAAAAAAACTTAGGCAAGCCTATGGGGACCTTCCCCATAGGCTAACATTGACTTCGGTAACTTTTAGCTGCCGAAGTAGGGGGTCGAAGTTTTTTTTAAAGAGGCAGTACTTCGACTATCGAATGGTCGAATAGTCGAACGATTTTTAGTTCGAATCCTTCGATTCGAAGTCGTAGTCGAAGGTCGAAGTAGCCCATTCAATGGTCGAAGTAGCCCAAAAAACACTTCGAAATTCGAAGTTTTTTTACTTCGAATCCTTCACTCGAGCTTGATGAATCGGCCCCTACATGTGTAATCAGTGCCAAAAGTACAATTGAAAAGTGAATGAATGTCTGTTATACTGTAACCCAACACAATTCAGAGAAGAGGACCATCATCCTGGGGAACTAGGTCAGTGATTGAAATTGACTGGGGGAGGTGCCTGAAAATGTTTCTGTTCCATGCTAACAGCCGCCATGAAAACAGATGTATTTAATTTTAATTCAATTATTTTTATTTCTTTTTTTTACTTTTTCACTGGAAATCATCAGTACCAATG
This sequence comes from Xenopus laevis, assembly GCF_017654675.1. Taxonomy (NCBI): domain Eukaryota; kingdom Metazoa; phylum Chordata; class Amphibia; order Anura; family Pipidae; genus Xenopus; species Xenopus laevis. The sequence goes on from NC_054386.1 coordinate 69,537,756, forward strand.
TGGTCATGCATAAATGTATGGCTGACAGAAGTAGCTAAAGACAATGCTATACCAGCTGAAATACATTATGTATGCCATAGCCCTAATGGTCTTCCTGGACAACTTCAGCAAAGGTTATATTTTCTAAAATTAAAAAAAAATGCAGACTAACTAAAGCAACCAATTAGATCTTTCAGATCTTGTTTTTAATTTCTCACTTGAAGTAGACTGAGAAAAATGAATTGCTGATTGCATTGGCAGGGTATAGCTTAACATGCTGTTTAAATGATAAAATGGCTTGATTTAATGATGCGTGATTTATGATAACTATAGGTTACCAATATGAATGACAAATACTTTTGGAACACAGCATAATAGTAAATTATTGATTAATAAAGGGTTATTGGTTTGACATCAAAGGCCAGTCTTAGAATTCTGTGGTTCTCAGCATAGAAATCTTTTTTGTTTTAAAATGTTGTAACTACCTGAAGCAAAATCACTACAGGGTAATATAAAGGATAATGTAATTTTAAGAGGACATGTTAGGGTCACTTATCTGATTTTGGTGCAGAAATGTTTTTTCATGATACCTTTGCCTTTTTTATTAATTCTTACAGTCCTGTATCTACTGTTCCTGTTTACATGTATGAGCCCAAGCAGTTGTGGTTACATTTATATCAACAAAATAAGTATATGACAGTTGTAATTATATATTATGAATGATATAACATACACTTACACATTACAGAAAATTATAATTTTTAAATGAATGGCAACAACACTTTCCCCATAGGGAGCACAACAACAAAGTGTTTGCTGTATCTCAACTGCTTCCATATGGCAAATCTTATTAAAATAGCCTTCTTCTCAAAATATTCCAGAAAAAGGCTTTACCTTTCTTTTTTTGCCAAATGTCACTCATGTATTTAGGAAGTTTATTCTCAGTGATATGTGAAGTGCTTAGCAGAGTACCTAGAGACCAATTATACTGCACACAAGTTCACACAGCTAGTCTGTCATGTTAGTGAGAAAATTTGAGGCTAAAATGTATTATATTCTTTTTTAACCTCTACTGAAGAATTATCAAAGATACCTTATTTTTTAAAAAGCCATGGTAGCTATATAAGTATTATTGACGCAAGGGAAACAAACTTAGCATATTATTGCAAACTTCTGGATAGCTTCATAAAATAGAAACCTGTGGCTAAGTGAAACTTGAATACTGGGCAAAAAGATATTAACAAACAAGAGCTCACAACATGGCTTAAACTCCTAGAATTTAAAAGAAAAACTCTTTGTCACAAGGGTTTTTACTGAATAAGAGAATTTTGTATGTTAAAGGTAGTATTATTTCTGATCTGCAGTATGATGGGAACAAATATGAATGCATTAAGTATGTGTTAAATCTATAAGCCATGAAGGTTGGATTGATGCTTTGCTTTGCTGTATTATGATGGTGACCTTAGAAGATAATTATTTCATACCATAGAGATGTTCTTTGATACAGCACCCTTGCAGTATGGAATATGAATTATTATTGTTGTATGGAATGTTGATATGATATGATACATAAGGAAAAGTTTGGATAACAATGTTACCTTGTGTATGATATCAGAAGAAAAATAATTACAATATACTAAAACAAGGAGGCAAAAATAGTATTTAAAGGTTCTCATTCATCCAGGTAATGGTATATCTATTGCAATACATCAAATCAACTGGACTTGCTGTAATTAAGTCTTGAAGATGTTTCGCTAGTCATCCAACTGGCTTTCTCAATTAAGAATGACTAGTATAACTAGTGCAACATCTAGGGCAGTGGTCCCCAACCTTTTTTTACCCATAAGCCACATGCAGATGTAAAAAGAGTAGGAGAGCAACACTAGCGTGAAAAAAAGACCTTGGGGTGTCAAATAGGGGTTCTGATTGGCTATTTGGTAGACCCTATGTGGACTGAAAGCCTACAGGAGGCTCTATTTGGCAGTACACATGGTTTTTATGCAACTAAAATTTGCCTCCAAGCCAGGAATTCAAAAATAAGCCCCTGCTTTGAGGCCACTGAGAGCAACATCCAAGGGGTTGGTGAGCAACATGTTGCTCTTGAGCTACTGGTTTGGGGATCACTGATCTAGGAGGTCATTTACTAACAATGGAATTTAGATTTTTTTTCCACAAATTTCTAAAAATGTGTGGTTTTATAATTAATAAATTATAAACTCTAATCCATTAATAATCTCTAAAAATTCAAGATTTTATGAAGTGTAAAAACTACAAAAATCTATAATGCAACACTTTGCCACGTAAAAGTTATCAAGGTTCTATAGACATTAGTAGGAGCTGTGCTGATTTTATAGGACTGCTATGAATCAATTCAGACTTTTAGAGCTTTTAGCTTTTTTAGAGGTTTTCCAGGTATTCATATTTTTAGAGCATCATTCAGAGTAATATTCCATTAATACTTTTTTTTTAATTCCGATTTTTAAAAAAATCTCACAACATAGGTATTTTAGTGTTTATGAGTTTAGTTGTGGTTTCAAAAACCTCTAAAACTACCAAAATCCGACCTTTGATAAATCAGCCCCCTATTGTCTGCTACTAGTGAAAGGGTGAATCTGACCCATTTTGTTCACCAAAAATTTGTGAAACTGCAAAAATTCTCCAAAATTAATTGAAGACTATGGCCGTCAAATTTTTACAACATACAATGTTGTTTTGGCACCTGGATGGTTCAATAAAACCTCATAACTCCAATCATGCTAATACAATAAACACCTTACCTCCATTAGGTCTTTGACCCCCATGCTTCTTATACTAAATGGATTATACTAACTGGAGAAGGATTTCAGGATACTTCCAGGAAAAATATTTGTACAAGTCATTCTGAATTGATAAAGCCATTTGGATGACTAATGAAACATCTTCAAGAGAGAAAAAAAAGTACAGCAGTTGATTTGACTTATTACTATAGATATAGGCAAAAGTAGGTGATCTCAGAACTATGGTATCAGATTTTCTTAAGGATTTTCATGGAACTACAACTGGAAGTTTTTCTTTGATGGTATAAAATATGCCTATTTTTAATTCAAATAATATAATACAATATGAGAACTCACTATAGGTCAAACAGACAGTTGACATCTGTTAAAAGCTCAGCATTTGCTAATTAGAAATCCAACATCTGAACAACTAAATGCTTCATTTAAACTAATTTACTATTCCTGGGTGGGTTGCCTTTCTGAAGGAGGGAGACTAAAGCAAGTTTTCAATTTGCTAAAAGGTTTTTTTTCTTCAAGTTGTGCATTAAGAACTCTTTAAACAGCCTAGATCCGTTCAGATTAATGGGCACATCAGTGTGGATTTGAATGAACCTTCCAAGTTCTCCACACATGCCCCAATCTAAGCATGTTTTCAGGCTCTAAACACCACTACCACACTGAGATTTTCAGATGTAGGATAGAGAAAGAAAAACATATTAGTGTGACATTAGAAATTAGCAATTAATGTAGCAGCATATCACTTTATAAATATATTTTTTAAAACATGAACATCTACCCTTTGCAGGGCAGTACCCTGTTGATCTTTCAACTTCTGATAGTTTTACCAATTTTTTTGAGCATCTCTTTTTTTCTGAACTCTATTTAGTCTCTTTCATTTGAATATTTCAGTCAAATGCCCTCTCTCATTTCCTGCCTCATTCCTAAGTAATGTAGGGTAAGGTTTTGAAAGTTTCTGAATAATTAAATTTTAACTAATGCCTTTCTTTAGATATGGCTGTCAGTGCTAAAAACACTACCCATTGTGATTTCATTACTGACTTGGAAATTTGAGTTTAACAAACAAAACCATGTCATGTATAATTTTTTAAACAAACACTTAAAAATACAAATACAATTTAAACATATAACCACTAAGTGGGTGCTCAATCATAAATTCATACAATTATTATGTAATTCACATATTAACAATAATCATAATCATCATCATATGATCAAATTTTTTTAATTAAACACTATTTCCAAAAGACCAATGAAAATAGCTTTGTCACAGTTCCACTGAGCTTTAGCTAATTTTATTTAATTATTTTAATTATATAATTTTATCAAGCCTACTTCATTATTTAAAAAAAAAGTATATTCATAAAAGTCAAATCCATTTTTTAATAAGTGGTGGATTTAAATAAATTACACCATTTTTGTGTTCAGTGAACTTTAAAAGCTTTTAACCACAATCTATTGCTAGGCAACGATGATCTATTCCTAAGAATTCAGCTAACATACATACTCCAAATGGTTATGCATTTCAGGCCTGTGAAATATAAACAACCACGGATGGCCCTATTAATTTTTGCAATAAATCAATATAGCATCTGTTGAAAGCTTCCAAATAATTGAAAGCTGATTCCTCTCATAAATGTTTATGAATATAGTAAAATAGCAAGTTCAACACATTTTAGGACTCTGCATAATTTCTACAGTGAGAAGGGATCTAAATAAATTGGCTATTATGATGAAAGCAGCTAGAAGAGGGCTTCTCATACTGTACTTTTGTACTGTGCCTAGGAAAATGAACACTAAAAACCATGAATCATGTTATAATCATAGATAATCAGATGGCGGTTAAACTACTTTATTGTTGGTATCTTGTATAGAGCACTGGTAAAGCTCCATCTAGAATATGCTGTTCAGTTTTGGTCTTCAGTGCTCAAACAGGACATTATTGATTTAGAGAGGGTACAGAGAAGGGCAACTAAGCTGCTAAACGGTATGGAAAATCTTAGCTATGAGGAAAGACTGGCCAAGTTTAGGTTGTTCACACTGGAGAAGAAGTGCTAAAGGGGTTAACTATATATAAATATACAAGGGGATCATATAATAATTTCTCTAATGCTTTATTTACCAGTAGGTCTTTCCAGCTGATGTGAGGTCACCCATTCCTATTAGAAGAAAAGAGGTTCCGCCTAAATATTCAGAAGAGTTTTTTTTACAGTGAGAGCTGTGAAGATGTGGAATTCTCTCCCTGAATCAGTTGTAAAGGCTGATACATTAGATAGCTTTAAGAAGGGGTTGGATGGCTTTTTAGCAAGTGAGGGAATACAGGGTTATGGAAGATAGCTCATAGTACAAGTTGAGCCAGGGACTAGTCCGATTGCCATTTTAAAGTCAGGCAGGATTTTTTCTCCCTGAGACAAATTGGAGAGGCTTCAGAATTTTGAATTCCTCTAGATCAACTAGCAGTTAGGCGGGTTAAAAAAATTAAAAGTTTGAACTTGATGGATGTGTGTCTTTTTTCAACCTAACTTACTATGTTACTATGTAAATGGAAGCTTTCTAGACCAGAGGAAGTCAATAACTGACAGTATTAGCATGGGTCCCATATTGGTTGTCAGAATATGGCATTATATTTGTTGACCCCAAACTAACAAGGTCAGCTATATATTAAAATATTTTTTTTTGTTAATTTTTAACTTTTTTGTCCACACCTAGGAGGGCCAGCCTCACAGTTTGGGGATAATTTCTCTACCATAATCTGTTAATAGGCATAGAACTACTGTATATTAATTCAAAAAGGGTGTTCTGGAAGTCTCTCTAACTGGATCAGATGGAATATCTTGCATTAGAAAAGAAGGTAATTTCCTGGATTGCCCAATATCAGAGAAAAATCACATCACATACTGGAAAGGAAATGTCTGTTTATGACTCTAGACAAGTACCTTCAGTACTTGTGTGTTTTGTAAGACTTGCATTGTTTATGCATATAAGAAACACAAAAGAAAGAGTCATTCTAAAGGTAGTTATAGTAAAAAGATAAGGAGCAAGCTTTTATTTAAAAAAAGGAACACAAATTATTGCCACTAAAAGCAAGACCTAAAATCCAAATTATAGTTTAGTGCATAAAGACTTTCACAGTACAAGGAAAATGGTGAAATTTTGTTTGTGGGTGGACTGTAAAATTTGCATTATTATGGCTAACCAGGCATGAACGAAAAACACCTTTTTATAATGTTCAATATAATTCAACCAACTGCCACTTAGCCTTTTCCATTAGAACAATTAAAATAATTTTTCACTATATGTTATAAGTAAAAAAAAATCAAACCTTTTAGAAAGATAATGACTAATAAATAATGGGCCAGATTCAATTCAGTGAAATGGTTATCTCATGGTTTATCTTGTGAAATCTGACCCAAATATTGATAGAACTTATGGTAATATACATTATTATGAAAATTCTAATGTATGCCCAATTTACAGTATTGCTCACTTCCAACAACGTTTTCAATTTAACTGTAATGCCTGCTTTTGCCGCTGGTTTGATAAAATCTGGGAGCATTTTATTGTCTTGTGTAATTTTTATTATCTGATCTTGATCAGCAAAAGTAAATGAGCCTGGAAGTTCTGAGAGATGGTGATAGTCTAGGGAAGACAGCACTGTGAGTGAATGGCTCCTCAACTGTGCACACATGTTCTTTATGCATTAAAATCATGAGCTAAAATGCATGCCAATCCTTAAAGCATGCAATGTTCTTTTTCCATTTAGCCATAAGAACATTACAGTTAAATCATTTTTCTATTTTTTTCTGTAACAAAACTATTTTACTCTCTTATCTACTCAACAGACAGATGAGGTTCTATCATCTCTTGATACATTAATCTTGAATGTCATTGTGTCAATTCACTGCCCAATTACACCTAAAGACTTGGAATTCTACAAACCCGTCTCTGAAAAAAGAGGGTAGGAAGTGTACCATTACTGCTATTTAAATGCTTGAAGAAGCTGGCAGAATTTAATCTCACTGATAGTTTAATCAGAAATGTTTTCCTGCAGAAATATATCTGGTTTTGTAACTTTTTAGTCCATATAAATCACTCAAGCAGTATCACAGAGTCTCCACATCATAGATCTTTCAAAAGAGTTTTTTGGTCTTTACGAGATTATGAGAACTACAAAGTGCACAATCTATCTAGTGAACTACTCAACCTTGTGCAGGCAAATCAATTTGGAACTATTATGGGCAAAATAACCTAAATTTAGCTTTCATCAGTTGCAATACAGAACATACTTCTTTCTACTTTCCAAAATGTCAGACTCTGAAAGTATCATCATTCTTTATTATATTTATAAATAGTTGAAACCAGCAGGAGTCAACTTCCACCTTATATTAAATTGCAGTTCCTTGTAGCACTAAATATGCATTTAACAAAAATGTATTACTTAATGACAAGTAATGTAAATAATATCCAGTCATGTATGTTAGTATATAAAAGTTTGCAGATTCTAATGAACCATTATTTCTGGTTTGTAAAAATGATCAAATGCAAATGATTTGCAAGTCCTATTTCTCTGGCTCTACAGTGCAATGCTCAGCAGCATCCTTCTGGCTATTGAACATACTTTGCCAATAAACTAGGGGGTGTATTGAAAATTGCTTTGCACCCCTGTGCTCTAAGATTTTGGCTTCTGTACAGAACATAGAAAGAAGACCAGCATTTGTAATGGTATTTACATACTAATAAGAAGACTCAGAACACAAATCAACAAGCCCTGTGGTAATCAGTGTTCCCTGGAAATAAGAGCTATTACCATATACTAAGAATTCTTTGTTTCTATGGCAATATTACTAAGCAACAACTAAAAATGCTACTGTATTTCACTGTGCATAATATCCGACAAAGCATATAACTTTTATTTTTATAAATTGTATCAAGGCAGAGGTTACCCTGAACAAACCATTAGAAATGTATACGTCTAGTTTGTGTAGAAAATGTAAATTGTTATATTCATATTAGCCTATACAGTTGAAACCAGACTTGCTTCTCTATTTGCTTCTCTATGATTCCCCAATAAATGGGAATGAAGAATTTTTCTTATTTTTTTTGGAAATCAGTTATTTCATTTATTCAATTGCCTAAATACACATCTTAAAGTGTAAAGTGTAACTGTCTTCTAAATCTTCTAAAATTTATATAAACTAGTGCAAAACAGGCAAATATTTAAGCATTTTGTATTTGCAGTTTCTTATGTAGCAGATTGACCAAACTGGTTAGGGTTAGGAGGGGCAGGGAATCTGAATCCAGCAATAGATACTACAGTATACTGCACATCTTTTACGGCTAAACTTTTTATGTTCTCAAAGTGGGCAGGTAATGCCTTTACTATGTTAGAATGAATTCAAAAATGAAAAGACAACTCCCGTCATATCACTTAAATGAGCTGTGCAATAAATTTTGAGGGCATAGGCATTGTATTTAATATAAATTTCTGAGAACAAAACACAAATGGTGGTGTTGTAATTATATTGATGAGTTAATTCAATTAGCTCCCTGTGCCCAGCTCCTGCTTAAAATATGACTAGTGTGAAACAGAATTAAAGTGTGGTTAAAAGGCTGTTGTGGTTAGAAGGAGTATGAGACGATCAGATAACAAAAGGATGCTACGTTAATTAAGAGACCCCTACTTCAAATCATAGAAGAAGTGCAGCATATATAAAATATATTTCTAAAGGTGAGTGAAAATACAAGTTAACTTTATTCAATTTAACTCACTCGTAAATGTATGGGAGCCCAGGTGAACAACTCTGTGACATCAGTTATATGTAGACATAGTGGATATGCAATATAAGCAAACACTAGGAGATGAAATCCGGTAGACAGTCACCAGGCATATAAAATCATCATCATTATTGACTAGGCTTGATTGTACAAGCATGGTGTCTGGGGGATTTTCAGTGCTTGCCTATACTAAAGAAATGTATGCCTGTGCTGTAAGAAATAAGTATAACAAGGTCCAATGCTTCACTGAGAAGAATAGCAATTTCTTATGCATTTTACATTACCATTATCTAGTTTTAAAGGTCAAAATGTACTTAACTATAAGCTGGTCATCAGAAAATCATAACAACGATTTGTAAAATGTAATAATAACAATAATAATGAAAACAATAACATATTGTTAAATTGCTGTATCTAGATATTGTGGATATTGATTGTAATATATGATCTATGATTAAAGTAGTAATAAAAATTATTGCTTGGAAAACCCAAGTTAGCATTCTGTTATCTTAATTATAATTAAAACGTTTCATTCATTAGTATTTACCAACAAGGTTTACTATTCTTTATTTAATGTAACCACAGAATTTACTTTAATTTATTTATTCCTTGATTTTGTAATTAAATAAAAATGCAAGCAGTGATCATCATCATTTTGAACAAAGTCCATATATTTTATAGAGCATTTCAAGAAAAATAAAGGAAATTTTACTTACAGTATAATGGTCTATATAGGATATTTATTGGGATTTATGTATGACCTATTTACACATCACAATCTTGATATATTTAATGTAAGTAAAATTGCTGATATTATCACATAAAATAGGCCAAAATATGTAAGTGGAGAAAAAAAACGCCTATACAACCATATTTTAATCTCTAGAAAAATAATTATCCATTGTTAAGTTTGTATATCTTTAGGAACACACCTGCAAATATTGCTCTTATCATTCTATTCATTAGAGGTACTTGCATCCAAACGTGCCTCTTGCAATGATGCCATTGGATTTGTCACAAATGTGGCTATTGACACTGTTGAACCATCGAGCTACTGCCACCCTAAATGTAGTGGCAATTTCAGGTTCCCACAGAAGGTTGTGTCAAAAGTAACAGCAGCCTTACTCTAGAAAAAACATTATGTTCACTTTTGCTGCTCTGTGTTGTGTGTAGCCACAACTTGCATCTGATTTTCTCCCACATGTGTATGCACAGTTGTGTTTGTTTTGATGAATTGGGTGTGGAAAATAGTGGAAAAATGGAATAGTGGGCACCCCTAGGCCCACTGCCATTCGTCGCCCCTGTCCCCTCCAGGGGGACAGGAGCAATGGGGATTGGCACATGGGAAATCTAAAAAATGATCTCCAGCGCATCCCCAGTGTTTCTGAACCAATGTGGGTGTGGTTGGGCAGCATGCCGCCCCCCTAAAATCCTACCGCCCTAGGCCCGGGCCTAGGTGGCCTTTCCACAAATCCGGGCCTGGTGATAAGAACACACCAAAATAGTTTCCTCTTTTCTTACAACTGAGTGGTCCCCTAAGGTTTTGAGACAGCTAGGTTTGGTTCTAGTTTACAGTTGGGAGAGAGAAAAGTTTTCCTATATCAGTTCAGTAACTGGCCAAAGGGTGTCTATTCATAGTCTTTTAAAGTAGAAGCCAAATGTACTCAGCCTTGGATCCCTCCTGTTGGAAGAGGTAGATGGAACTCTATACTAGATTTGTAATAGCTAGCTCTGGGAGTGAGTTAGGATCAGTGTAGCTAGTGCAATGGATACTCTGAGTTAAGTAGAAGAATTAGTAATCCTAGGTGTTACCCGGCAGAGTAGTGTACAGATTTAGGATTAGAAGTATTCCCATAGAGGTTCCACCTGGAGGGTATATACTTGTGGCTTGACACTTTTGAGGGAGACTAAATCTGTGAACTGTTTCAGATCCCTGATTTGAGCAAACACTGCTAGAAGCTCTGCACATGAGTAACTGCAGAAAAACTGTACTGTATCATTGGAGAGTTTCTCCATTGTAAATAAAAAGTTGTATCTTGTTTTAAGAACCACTGGCAGCTGGTTTATTCTTCTGAGAGTTATAGTTAGCCAAAACCCCCTACTAACTCCATAAGATCCCAAAGATCAAGAGCCACGTCTGTTTGTTCTATAGGGAAGTGCCGATGGGCACAGCACTCTGTATAACTATAAGCTTACACAACAAAGAACAATGAACTTTTTATCATTTCTGCATTTACCCCAACTGCGTTGCTGCATTTCCCATATCTGCATAATCTGCTATTACTGGCTTCAAATAGTGTACTGGTGTATTTTTGTTTCTGCATAGCATTTTCAGTGTTCATTCTTACCAACAACCATCATAGAAAATGAGTATGCTGTGGCACAAGGCATAATAAAACACTGATAATGAAATACCTACAATGTAGTTTGAGAGTTCTGAATACCTTTTAAAGAGAGTCAAATATTTCTCTAGTATTCTGAAAAGAAAACATCCAGCATTGCTTTAGTGTTCTGTGTGTATACCAAATGACTTAGTCATATTCATTTTAAGAGAAACTTGATATTTTACAAAGATATGTCTGTGATGCAGTCTTCATGCAGATCTCTCCATTGATTCCAATAGAAAAAAACAAAATAGCAACAGACCATTCACTACCAAATCACATGAATGCACTGCTGGATACAACAACTCCCTGTTGTTTTTCTCCAGCAGAAAAATGCTACCTCGCTGTTTAATCTGACACATAAATTTGCTAAAACAAATGAGAATCAAGGTGACCTCCTCAGTAGAAACTGCATACATAAATGTTTTTCATGGCAAAACTAGTTGATTTGTGAAATTTGACATTGACAAGGTCATGCAATTGCTCTTTCAGGCTCGCACCGAGGTCTAATGGCACCAGTGGGGCTATAATCAAGCTTCAGAAAAAGAAAAGGACGTTTCAATCATTCTTAATAAGACTGATAAGAGCAGAAAATATACACTTATTTTTTTCTGCATGAAAATTACATTGAGCAGCATCTCATACTCAATAGCAATATCAAGGTAATGCCCATCATTCAACACTGACTGAATTGTAATTTTGTGCTTTATGCTGCATACTAATTATAGTAATTATAATGGACAAATAGTTGCAATAAAACAGCTATGAAAGCAATATACTTTGCCTACATTATTTAGAACATATTAAAAATAAAAGGAGAAACTTGGAGAAGTGTTGTTGTAAAAAATTGTAATATTTTTCACATTTATAAAGGTTATTTGGTTTATGATGATCACTAAACAGCATGACCAGGGCAGTGTAAAGGCCACATGTAATCCCAGAGCATGTATTTACAGGCTCAACCAATCCCTTTACCTAAAACACACCTTGAAAACCCTCTCCCAAAACACACCTTGAGACCAGGATGGATGTGAAAGATGATAGTTTTATTAACACAGTGAAGATGAATGAATTGTAAATTATAGACTTGTGATCACTGGTTAGTGATAACTAGCAATGGTACCACACACCTGGAATGTTTGCCTCTCACCATGCCAGTCACCCAGTGCAGATGGCAAACTAAGAGCTGGGAAACTCCCAACTCCCCCCACATAGCAAGCATTCCCCAGCCACCCATATCTGTGCAGATAAGTAATTTACTAAAATATTAAGGGAGTTTAGTGGTAATATTAATGGAAAATGAAATCCCCCTTAAAATGTAGATCTCTATAAAATATATACTGTATATACTCATGTATAAGCCGACCCATGTATAAGCCGAGGTACCTAATTTTACCTCAAAAAACTGGGAAAACGTATTGACTCATGTATAAGCCTAAGGTGAGAAATGCTGCAGCTACTGGCAAGGGTTCCTAAATTTGGCCACAAAAAAAAGGTAATGATTGAAAATTTTTCCATAATAATAAGTATCAACCCCTGAGTGTTAATGGCCATTCTCTGAACCAGTGGTAGTAGTAATCTTGTTGGATACAGTGCTAGGGCAGGATTTGGAGACAAATGACCTGCTTAGAGAGAAAGAGAGAGAGAGAGAGAGAGAGAGAGAGAGAGAAAAAGAGAGAGAGAGAGAGAGAGAGAGAGAGAGAGAGAGAGAGAGAGAGAGAGAGAGAGAGAGAGAGAGAGAAAGAGACCCGTCTGAATATAAAGGGCAGCTGTTAATATTACTATTCATACGTATAATCTGAATATTCATAGAGTGACATTACTTTTTAACTGGCTTTATGTAATCTCATCCTAACTCTGTAAATATGCATATAGCGATTCCTGGCATCCACAAAGGCACTTGAATACCAGCAGACCAGTAATTTGGATGCACTACAGAGGTTTAGGAAGGCCAAAGTACAATACTTTGCCCAATTAGTAAATACAAAATATATTGCTTTTATTGAAACACACTTTGTCCAATTCTTTTTTCCATAGGAAATGAACTGTCTCCACATTGCTGATTTTTAATTCAGTAAGAAAGTAGAAGGAATGGTTAAGGTGCTCCAGTCCCTCATTTTGGGGGGCCGATTAAACAATAATCAGCAACAACACTGGCTTATAGGCACTTAGAGACTTTTTTTATTTTAGTCTTTGCTGGCACTGACTACTGTACTTATGAATAAAAAATACATATTACTATGTTTCAGAGTTGTAATAGCAAGTGGTATTAGCATGCACTAGGGAACTGGGGCTCACAGAAGAACTGTAATTCCTGCTATTAAAATATCACTTGTACCATGAAAACTATAAATCTGTTCCCATACTTCACAAAATACTCCATACTGGCTTCTATACTTGTGTGTTGCTGTCTGGGTACCTGCTCATCTTTCACTTTCCCTGATTTTTCCTGGATAGTCCTAAATTTTGGGGAAACAAACATTGGGGTCATTTACAATGCTCCATGCAGTGTGGAAAGTGCATAAAAAACACATTTGGTCTTTTTTTCACTTTGCACACTCTGTGGGGCGTTATGTGAATAGCTGCAGTAGAGCTCCTATTTGGAGTGCAGAGACTTGCGGACTGCTATTTAAATCTAGTGCAGTCTGTGTTATATATATATAAGGGTTGTGAGGGAGGAGGCATATAGGCACTCAATTGGCACAATCAAGTGAAAAACTCACCTCAGATGGCAGTACAAAGCCGGGTAGCCGGGGCAGCAAAAAAAGCTGTTCCTTGTAACTTTAAGGGGGTCATATACTAAACTCTGAATGCAAAAATCATGAAAAATTCATTTTTTTTTTTATAAAATCAGACTTTTAAAAAATCTATTTTTTTTGGAATTTATTAAACCCAGAGGATGGAAAAGTCCAAATCAGAAAATCTGGCATCTCAGACTTGTCGAGGTGGCATATAAATCCATGGAAGAAGTCCGAATGATTTTTTGACGTGTGCTGGGTTTCATGCAATACCCCAAAGTTTTCAGAGTTTTCTGGTGAAAAATCCCCCAAAAAATTGGAAAATCGGATGAAAAATGTTCCTGAAAGGCAAATTTTCGGGCAAATGTAATAATAAATGAGCGTAAAAAACCCGAACAGATTTGATCAGAGTTTGTAGCAGAATATATTGAGATATATTCAGACTTTGATAAATAACCCCCTAAGAGTCAAATTTCCATTTTCAAAATGGAAATCTAACTTTTATAGTGCAAGAGAGTGTAATTGCACTAGTGATTCAGTCCTCCCGGACCCCCTCCAGCAATGGAAGGGTAAGCTCTGTGGGGCAAGGGGTCTCCTTAAGAAGATTGGTGTAAGGAGGTTTGGCCTGCATTGTGGCCCTGTACTTAGCACCTGCCAAGGGCAGGCACTTCAGACAGGGCTGGGTTGTGTCTCCTGACACTGCATGGAGCTCCAGAGTACCCATAAAAGACTACATTAAAAGCAGGTCAAAAACATTAATAACTCCTGTACTGGCTGGATTAAATCCCCAACACTAGTATATGTAGGAGACTCTCTGCTTATATTCCATGAAGAGGCACTCACTGTACTAAAATGTAAAATTAAGAAATTAATTGTATATGCTTGTGAAAAAGCATCAACGCCTAACAAGTTCTGCGCCTCAATAGGCTACTTAAACATAAGCTGTATTTTGCCTCAGAATGCTATGAAGCACTTTTATAGCATAAACATGATAAAAAAGTAGGCATTTTCTTTGTGCTTCATGCTGCTGTTCACATTCAAATTCTCAAACAGAACGTTCTTTCTCAACTCCATTATTTGTTATGATGCAAGAGAAAAGAAAGAAGGAGAGCTTAAAAGATCAACTACAAAAGGTAACATTTTAGAGTAGGAGCAATCCACAAGGATCAGATAGGTGAGGTCATAAGAATTATAAAAGGTTGATTTCAAAGGAGCTGTTCTTAAGAACATAAAGCAGCCCACAGCTGGATAAGAGAGTGTGTGTTTATTAATCAGTTTAAAGCTGTCATCTCGTTCAGAGCATTTTAGTAGTTAACATCACTGGACATTTTCCCATCTCATAAATTGAGAAAGTACCATGAAGGAGTTGTTTGCGATTTGATTGATAAAGTACAAAGAAAGGTCATTTAAACAGCATTTTTTCTGAAAGCTGCATCAATGTATCATCTCCACAGTACAACTTAGTCTATCAAAGTACATAGAAGTCTAGCAGCATTACCATGTAAACATAATCCATGATAGACCAGTTAGACGGTATTGTTCGTAAAATATTATATTATAATAGTTTACTTTTATGTATTGATATGTTGCGAGTAAAAAAGCATAGGCTTTCTGTCCTATAGTGTGGATGCCAAAACTTACCTAGTTAAGGTGCTTATAGTTAAAAAACACAATACATAGAGAATCACTAGATGACAAACCTGCCCAACAGCATTCACCTTCTGCATCTCATGTGACAATGGAATTATAGCATTGTCTCTTTATCTCCAAGATGCTATTAAGACAGGAAATATCAGCCAAACTGCTTTTTACTAATGCATTTACTAACAATCAAATCGCAATGTTTTTCCACAAATCTGTGTTAAAAACACTAAAAGCTCTAATGCAAAACTTGTCGAGATTCTATGGAAGTCACTGGGAGCTGTGCTGACCTTACTGGACCGGTTTTAATCAATTTGGACCGTTAGAGGTTTTCGAATTTATTTTTTCGGTAGGAATTGTCTGAAAAACTTTCATTTATACTTTTTATATTCAGATCTTTTAATAAATTCCAGTTTAGTTGTGTTTAAAAAAAAAAACTGTAAAACCGCTAAAATGATACTGTTAATGAATAAATAAATGTCCACAGGGCAAATTAGAGCTTACCAAAGAAAAGCTCCCCCACTTTCTATTTATTCCAATAAGATGGGGAACTGTAACTTTCATCCTTTGATAGATATGCTTCAAAGAATCCCATAGGAATGAGTAGTAGATGAGCAATTTTTTCATGTGGTGAACTCTAATCTCATATTTTGGTAACTCAGCCCCATGGAGGCCTATTTATTAAAGGTACATTTTTAATGGTTTTAGAGGTTTTTGAAACCACAACAAAACTCACATTTTCTAAAATCACTAATGTCATTGAATTTATGTAAAAAGTTAGCAAAATATGAATCACTCAAAAACCTCTAATTCAAGTTTTTCCAGACAATTCCTGGTGAAAAAAAAAATCTAAAAAAATCCAAATCTAAAAGTCCAAACCAATTAAAAGTGATTCAATAAGATCAGCACAGCTCCCACTGACTTCTATAGCACCTCAACAACTTTTACTTGGCAAAGTTTGGAATAAGAGTTTTTTGTCGTTTTTACACTACTAATACATCTAAATTTTTTAGAGCTTTTACGAAATATAGAAAAATTGCAAATGTACCTAGATTTGTGGAAAAAAGAACTTTGGTTGTTAGTAAATGGGTCCTTAGTGTGATTTTAGATTTGTATAGATAATGCAAAATTGCAAAGAGTTTGGAACAGACAAGAGGGTGATGGAGAGGGTGAAAAAACAAGGTTAGGCAACATAGACTCAGGAACAGTTATTGACCAGGAACAGGACTGAAGCAGGAACAGGAGCATGATAAACCAATTCTTAGGCAAGGAAGTGTGGACACGGAAGGGTTTAAATAGGGCTTGGCCACCTCTGATTGGCTGAGAGATATGGGATCAGAGATGAGAGAACTCACCAACTACTCTCCTGACCAAATAGTTAAAGAGAGCAGCCAGAAACCTGTAGGTTCCAGACTTATAGTAAGTAAGGTTGTAAAAGACACATGTCTGTCAAGTTCAACCTTTGAATTCTATTTTAACCTGACTAATGGCTATTTGATCCAGAGAAAAGCAAAAAAAAACATCTGAAGCCTCTCTAATGTGCCTCAGAGGGGGGAAAAAATGCTTTCCTGACTCCAAAATCGGACTAGTCTCTGGATGAGTACATTTTAAACTACCAATATGACACACTCTCTCCCTATCTTGCATATATTGCTGCACACTGACAGTGAGTAAGATAATCAGGGACAATGTGTGTCCCTAGAGGTAACATATGCGGAGCTAAGTATAGGCACAGCATATGACATCAGACAGCTGCTGTTTTGATGTATGCATAGCGCCATCTTAATAAATAAGCCCCGGTGTGTTTTCTTTGACATGTAGAAAGTTTCAAGTAAACAGCTTTGCTTTTCTCTACTCAATAGCCCTGTGGGAATATTTTGTTGATTGTGTATACAGAACATGGAAATAAATGAATTCCTGCATTATTATTTGCGGTGTGAAAATTGCATTAACCTGCTTCCCATAAACAACAGGTTATTAGGTCAATATATAAAATAGATATGTAAAGATTAGTTATGGGTGAATTTATTCGCCAGGCCCAAAGTTGCAGCAAATTTCAGCGTTTCACCACCGGCAAATAAATTCGCAAAATTACAGCCAATTCTGACACCGGCGACAATTTAGACGCTGGCATAAATTTTGGTGCCCGCAAATTATCGCCGGCATCAAAATTTTCGTTTCGTTAATTTTTCACCCTTTTCGCTAATTTTATGGCGAATCAAAATGGGACAAATTTGCCCATCACTAGTAAAGATACATTTATATATGAGGATCCAGCAGTACAATTTATACAATGTACTGCATTTAGGATGTTCAAAGTCCTATATGATTTTTATCTTATTAAAAAGGTTTGTGTTAAGAATTTTAAAGGATTTGACAGTTTTCTCTAGCAAGTTCAGAATTAGATGTGCTAATTGTGACCCTATAATGACATTCAGAAGTCACACTGCACGGTAAAAGATTATTCATGTGGGTTGTTTTGATATTTTACAGATCAGAATCTTTATTAATTGAATAATGACAGCCGACTCATTTAATCAAGTATAATCTAATTTCTGATTTCCTAAATATCAGCTTTACACATTTATGACTACCTAAAAAATTGTCAATTTGTCACATCAAAACAAATATAAGTACAGGTGATGCATATTATAAATTACCATAGCTGATGTAATTTACCACATGTAAATTGATTACTATAATTAGGTTGTGCTTGTTTTTATAACTACTGTGAGAGATGGGCAGATTGTACATAAAGACTTGGGAAACATAGTTAATGGAGAATTTAAATATTCCAGGATATAAACAAGACAAGCCTAAATGGTCTGTCATATTAAAGAAAATATGAAAATGACAGTAAAGTATATAGACAATTAGAATGGAAATGAACTGTATAAAGTAGATAGGCATCTTGAACAATATTTAAAGGCAGGGGGTGCAAGACATGATTTAATGCATTTATAGCAAATATTATACTGCCCAATACTTCCTGATTTAAAAAAAAAAAAAGTTGTCCTGCTACATTGCAAATTTTCCAAGATTATATACAGATGAAGCCACTTGGATTTGTGAGATAAATGCGTCATGACTCATGGTTAATTGAAGAAACTGCGTTATCTAAAGTCATCTTAACTCATTTAATGCATTTAACCTTTCCATTAGCATACCAAAGCACCATTGTGAACAATGGTGAATGCCTTAATTAGATGGGATGTTGTGACGCAGTTTTCTGTGTTAAATGAGATAAATGGGATATCTGTGTTTAGTTATTCTGTGTCAAACAGACAAACCAAAGTGGCTGCATCTGTATTCATGCAACAAACTGGTGTATCCCCACCAGTCTTATCATGACTTTTATCTGTTCAAGTGGTAGTGCCAAGATCCTTTGTATTCCAGAATCGTCTACGGGGGAAAAATAGTCTTGGTCGATTTTTCCTTCAAATGCAATTGCTTTGCTCTTCTACTTATAGATTTTGCTGGGAGATAATACTATTCTTTGTCTTTGCAGATTTTGAGGATTCACTTATGAATCCCCGTGTGCATTGCTTCATTGAGACAACGAAGCCATGAAATAAGAGCTCACTTAATTTTTTTAAGGGCCAGTTTCTGTGCTTGGAAGACCCAAAAGTGATGGACAAGATGGATTAAAGGTGGCCATAGACGTAGAGATACTACATTTTTACCATTTCCTTTTTTAAAGATGTAAAGATGGCAAGCATAGGATTTTTTTTAGCAAATTAAGGTCTGTATTGTCTTCATTGCTTTGTTCTGGTAGAAAGTATTATTTCCTCTTTTTAAAGATGGAAAAAAGGAAAAGTACCAGTACTAGAGTGGATTTTGCAAATATCTATAATGCACATTTATATGAGAATGTAACAAAGACTTCCACACTATAAGGGATAACATAGATGAGACAGCATGAAAATTAGGCTAGAAATGCTATGATGGAAGCTCCCATTAAAACATTCACTTTAATTGTTTTAAGTAAAATGCAAATGTGTAATATCACTTTATATATAATAGCTGGTGACTTCACAACAGACTGGTGGAGGCCTACTCTGGCTATTGCAAAAGGCAGGCATCACATTCTATTTTATCTATAAAATGTGTCAGCAAGCAGTTAATAAGCTATTTGATTTTGACTTTCTTTGATTTAAAATACACAGAGATTAGTCAATTTACAATTACTCCAACTACCATTAACCTTGGAATTTTCCATTGTGGTCAAAAAAGAATTGACTCCTCATTATCCTACTAGGGCACATAAGTACATTAACATCCTCCTCATCTTTTTCACACCTATCTTTAACTTAGGGGTTAACTTATATATATATATATATAGTGATTCATAAAGTACCTGCACTCGTATGATGTCCAATGGTGGTGCATGGTGCATGGTCAAAGTATTGTATACACAGTTCAAGGCCCCAAAGAGGGCCGAAACGTTGGAAAACACGAGTGATGTGTGAATACACCACTTGACAAGACAGTTGGAGTACTGGTCCATTTTGAACTGTATATATATATATATATATATATATATATATATATATATATATATATATATATATATATATATATATATTGTGGTGAGGTCACTACTAGGATACCTGGGAAAGTCCAGGACGGAGCTTATTTATGCCCCAGGTTCCTAACAGAGTGGTTCCGGGACTGCTAGTCCAGCCCGGGTGTTTTGAGTTGTCCTGAGGTAACTCAGGTGGTTAATTAAACAGGCAGCTCAAGCCAGAGTGGAGAGTTCCTGGCTGGGGAAAAGACACAGGAAAGCTGCCTGTGTGAGAGGGACTGAAATCACCAAAAGGTTTGGGATTGTATATCTTCCTGTATGTTCTTTGTTTTGGGGAGACAGGCGGTAGGCCTTCTCCTGGTTAGTTAGGAAAACTGACCTGTATTAGTTAGAAGCCCATTAAGTGGCAAGGATTTTATTTTGAATTGTTTGTTTTGTTTATTATTTTTCTGCAAGAGACAATAAACTGCCAGCAAGAGACTATACTCTCATGAGTTGTGCTTGTGCCGTGGGCTGTGTTACCCCAGGGAAACTGATCCCAGCTACCCAAACTCTTACATATGGTGGAGGGTGCTCTGGCACAAAATAAAGCAACAAAAGGCAGTATAATATTGCAGAGACTGTGAATTAAAGGGGTAGTTATCCCATAAGAACTGTGCAGCATGGAGGAGATTGTGAAACAGTTAATGCTGTCTAATGCCACCCAGCAACAGGCACAGCAGCAAGCGGAAGCCCGCCATAAGGAGCTGGTCCTACAGTTGCAGCAACAGACAATGGTTCAACAACAGGCACAGCAACAGCAGATGATGGCCATGTTTAAAAAGCTGGCAGAAGATGCAGAGGAAGACCGGCAGGTACTGACAGGATTGGTCCAACAGTTGGCACAGAGACCCCAGGAGCCACCTGCAGTAGTACATAGCAATGTACCCAAAATCAATGTAAGCCGCTTCCTCCAAAAGATGACATCAGAGGATGATCCGGAGGCATATCTCACTACATTTGAGCGGACCGCCGAAAGAGAGGGTTGGTTTAAAGAGCAGTGGGCAGGTCTTTTGGCACCCCTGCTAACCGGTGAATTGCAAAAAGCATATTTTGATCTTGACTCTGTTACTGCCAAGGATTATGAGAAACTGAAAAAAGAGATTCTGGCCCGCCTTGGCGTTACCCTGGCGCTTCGTGCCCAACGTGTATACAGCTGGGCTTATCACTCGGAGAAGCCTCCACGCTCCCAGATGTTTGACCTGATCCACCTGGTGAAAAAATGGTTGCAGCCAGAGTCCTTGACTGGACCTGAGATTATTGAGAGGGTGGTACTGGATCGCTACCTGAGGTCCCTTCCTGTTGCCCTGCGCAAATGGGTGACCCATGGAGACCCTAAAACTGCAGATGACCTTGTGGAGTTAGTGGAAAGGTACTTTGCCGCTGAGAACTTTGGCACCCCTCCCGCATCGTTCCGGGCTCCACACCTGAAAGGGAGGTACACCCTGGCAACGGGTAAGACTGTTCATGGGGACACGGGTGGTGGTAAAAGTAAATCACCCTTAAAGGGAGAGAATTTTGGCAAAAACCCGGGAGGCTGGCAATCTAAAACTGGAAAGTCTGAGACTCTTAGGTTTAATTCTGAGACTGTTAAATGTTTCCGTTGCCATGATTTTGGTCATATTGCAGCAAATTGCCCTTTGCTTGATGATCCCATGCAATGTGATTTTTCTTCCAGGAATAGACGTCAGTCCCTGTTTGCTACGGTTGCCTGCACTGCGGTGCCGGTTCAGGAAAAGCAAATGTGTAAAGTGAGTGTGAATGGGAAACAATTGCTTGCATTGCTAGACTCCGGTAGTCTAGTCACTTTGGTAAAGTTAGACTCCGTAGGCCCTGTTAAGTTCCAGTCAAAAAGGGTTGGTGTGGTTTGTATTCATGGTGACACACGGGAGTATCCTGTGGCAACCCTAAAGTTTAAAACGGGCCTTGGTACAGTGACTTACTCTGCAGGGGTAGTACCACACCTTCTGCATGATGCAATAATTGGGAGGGATTTTCCCCAGTTTTGGGATCTCTGGAATCAATCAGTTTCTCCCTGCTCTGATGCAGTGGTTGAAGGACCTGTGCCCATAGAAAATTCAGAACTAACAGGTTCAGAGGATTCTCCTCAGGAAACCCCAGCTTTCCCTTTCTCTGTATTAGCAGGAGACTTGGAGGACCCTGAAGATGGTCAAAACCCTAGTGGGGAAACCAGTGAGTCGGGTATTATTGACAGTGTTGTGGATTTCTCTGATTTGAATGTACACAAAGAGAATTTCGGTACAGAACAGTTAAAAGACCCTGACCTTATAAAAGCTAGAGAAAATGTGAAAATAATTGACGGGGAACCTATTGAGCCAGGGCTCAGGTTGTCCTATCCTCACATGGCTTTAAAAGGGGATCTACTGTACCAAGTATCAAAAAAATCAAATGAGGTGATTGAACAATTAGTGGTACCCAAACCATACAGAAAAATGGTGTTGGATCTTGCCCATGGTCATGTAATGGGGGGACATTTGGGTGTGAAAAAAACTACCGAAAGAGTTTTGCAGAGATTCTTTTGGCCTGGTGTATATCAGCAGGTAAAGGATTACTGTGAGTCCTGTCCTGTTTGCCAAATTTCCACTCCAAGGCCACATTTTCGTAGTCCCTTAATCCCATTACCAATTATTGAAATACCCTTTGAGCGAATAGCCATGGATCTGGTGGGCCCTTTGTTAAAATCTGCCCGGGGTCACCAATATATCTTAGTGATCATGGACTATGCCACTCGCTATCCGGAAGCTATTCCTTTGCGCAACACTTCTGCTAAAACCATTTCCAAAGAATTGCTTCATGTGTTCAGTAGGGTTGGGATCCCTAAAGAAATCCTCACCGATCAGGGTACCCCTTTCATGTCCAGAGTAACTAAGGAACTCTGTAAATTGTTTAAAATTTCACAATTGCGAACCTCTGTCTACCACCCTCAGACAGATGGTCTTGTGGAACGTTTTAACAAGACCCTAAAAAGTATGTTGAAAAAGGTAATGGACAAAGATGGGAAAGATTGGGATTGCCTTTTACCCTATCTTATGTTTGCTATTAGGGAAGTTCCCCAATCCTCTACAGGTTATTCTCCATTTGAGTTACTCTATGGGAGACATCCTAGGGGGCTCTTAGACATAGCTAAGGAAACCTGGGAAGGGGAAGTGACACCCCACAGGAGTGTAATTGAACACATATCACAAATGCAAGACAGAATTGCTTCAATTATGCCCATTGTAAGAGAAAACTTGGCCCAAGCCCAGGCTGCCCAACAAAGGATATACAACCGTAATGCTAAAATACGTGTCTTTTCACCTGGAGACAGAGTACTAGTTTTGGTCCCCACGGTGGAGAGTAAGTTCCTTGCAAAATGGCAGGGACCCTTTGAAATAATTGAGAGAGTTGGGGAGGTAAATTACAAGGTACACCAACCTGGCAAGAGGAAGCCAGAACAAATTTATCATGTTAATTTACTTAAACCCTGGAAAGACAGGGCATCATTAATTGCAGTACCAGCCTATGCTGTTTCTAAGGACACTCACGAGACCCATCTGGTCCCTGAGGTTACCATTGCAGAAACTTTGTCCACCTCCCAAAAACAGGAGGTAAAAGAATTCTTAATGAGGAATAGGGATACTTTCTCTGACCTCCCAGGAAAGACTCCCGTTGTTGAGCATGAGATTGTAACCGAGCCAGGAGTGCGTGTTAAACTCAAACCCTATAGGATTCCCGAAGCTAGACGAAAAGCTGTGGCTGATGAAGTGGCAAAAATGCTTGACTTAGGGGTAATTGAAGAGTCCAATAGTGACTGGTCTAGCCCGATTGTTCTTGTTCCTAAGCCAGATGGTAGCTGGCGGTTCTGTAATGATTTTCGCAAGCTTAATTCAGTATCCAAGTTTGACACTTACCCAATGCCTAGGGTAGACGAGCTCATAGACAGGCTGGGTACTGCTCGTTATCTGACAACATTGGATTTAACAAAAGGGTATTGGCAGATACCATTATCGGAACAGGCCAAGGAAAAAACTGCTTTTGTCACTCCAGGCGGTTCTTTCCAGTACAGAGTAATGCCCTTTGGCCTACAAAATGCCCCTGCCACGTTTCAAAGAGCCATGGATAGAATATTAAGACCTCACCAACAGTATGCGGCTGCATATTTAGATGATGTGGTGATACACAGTACAGATTGGGAGTCTCACCTGCACAGAGTTCAGGCTGTGTTGGATTCCCTCCGTAAAGCAGGCCTTACTGCCAACCCCAAGAAATGTGCCATTGGTTTGGAGGAGGCCAAGTATTTAGGTTACACCATTGGCAGAGGTGTGGTAAAACCCCAGGTAAATAAAACAGCAGCCATTCAACAGTGGCCACGCCCTCTTAATAAGAAGCAGGTTCGAGCTTTTCTGGGTATCACTGGCTACTACCGGAGGTTTATTCCTCATTTTGCCACCTTGGCTGCTCCCTTAACAGACTTAACAAAGGGAAAAAACTCTGTCATGGTCAAGTGGTCCCCTGAGGCAGAAAAATCTTTTCAGGCCCTCAAAGATGCATTATGTGCACAACCAGTCTTGTATTCCCCAGATTTTTCAAATGACTTTGTGGTCCAGACAGATGCATCAGATGTGGGATTAGGGGCAGTATTATCCCAGCTTTATAACGGGGAAGAGCATCCAGTGGTGTACTTAAGCAGGAAGCTCAATGACTGTGAGAGGAAGTATGCCACAATTGAAAAGGAGTGTTTGGCCATAAAATGGGCCCTAGATGCCTTAAGGTATTACCTCTTAGGCAGAAAATTTGACCTTATTACTGACCATGCACCTCTAAAATGGATGGCCCAAAAGAAGGAGACCAATAGACGAGTGAATCGTTGGTTCCTCACGCTGCAGGACTACTGTTTCACAGTGAAACATAGGCCCGGGTCAGAAATGGGCAATGTTGATGCCCTGTCCCGGGTTCATTCCTGTTGGGCCTCAGTTGTTCCAACCATTGGGTTGAAACAAGGAGGGGGGGTATGTGGTGAGGTCACTACTAGGATACCTGGGAAAGTCCAGGACGGAGCTTATTTATGCCCCAGGTTCCTAACAGAGTGGTTCCGGGACTGCTAGTCCAGCCCGGGTGTTTTGAGTTGTCCTGAGGTAACTCAGGTGGTTAATTAAACAGGCAGCTCAAGCCAGAGTGGAGAGTTCCTGGCTGGGGAAAAGACACAGGAAAGCTGCCTGTGTGAGAGGGACTGAAATCACCAAAAGGTTTGGGATTGTATATCTTCCTGTATGTTCTTTGTTTTGGGGAGACAGGCGGTAGGCCTTCTCCTGGTTAGTTAGGAAAACTGACCTGTATTAGTTAGAAGCCCATTAAGTGGCAAGGATTTTATTTTGAATTGTTTGTTTTGTTTATTATTTTTCTGCAAGAGACAATAAACTGCCAGCAAGAGACTATACTCTCATGAGTTGTGCTTGTGCCGTGGGCTGTGTTACCCCAGGGAAACTGATCCCAGCTACCCAAACTCTTACATAATATATATATATATATATATATATATAGTGTGTGTGTGTATATATATATACACACACATGTAATATATATACATGTAACTTGAATACAATTTGTTTTCTTCAAAAGACTCGGTGTTGCTGGTCATTTTTACTATATTACCTACCTATTTACCTTGCACCCGAGGTAAGCTGCAAAGGCGGTGTGCTGCCCATTTGGAGTTATTACATATATATATATATATATATATATATATATATATATATACATACAGTAAACTTGTATATACATTTTCCCCCTCTACCAATATTAACCAATTATATTCTTAGAGATGAAAACATCTTATCGTTGGCATGAACTACTCTGATTAATTGTTTTTTCTCCAAGGTAAAGTGTTATTTGAATCATTCTAATTTTATAAACACTGCTATACATTAAATATGTATGAATTATGTGTATAAAGTACATATATATGTTTATTTTATATCATTGACATGGACTAATCAGATCAATTGTTTTTTACCCCCAAGATAAAGTGTTGTTTGAATCATTCTAATTTTACAACCACTACTATACAAGAAATATGAATGAATTATGTATATAATGTACATATATATATATATATATATATATATATATATATATATATATATATATATATATATATGTTTATTTTATATATGTCTGTGCAAATTAGGTACATTTGAAATAAAACCAATGAAGCTGAGATTC
Source organism: Xenopus laevis (assembly GCF_017654675.1). Lineage (NCBI taxonomy): Eukaryota > Metazoa > Chordata > Amphibia > Anura > Pipidae > Xenopus > Xenopus laevis. Next base: position 69,563,833 of record NC_054386.1, read on the forward strand.
TTTCAATGATAATAATATTATATAATCACAGATTCCTTCACAGTCTCATGAACACCTGGTCATATTATAGTTGATTCCAATGACAGATGTATTTTAATGCTTTTTGAGGCCAGTGCTCATACCTGCTCTTGAAAAAGTGTCTGCTGCAATCACCCATGGTGTCTTTGTTAGAACACACATATTTATGTATTATTATTTTTGTTCATTTGACTATGATATATGCTGCTAAGTGCAAAAGTATTGTGGTCACCATTTGACATAAACTACGATAATGTGGAGCTAGCAAGTGGTGGATAATATTGGAATTCTGTAGTATTTGCATGCCTTTAGATACAGCCTAATTCCCACTTTTCCATTTCTATTATCTTGGACATTCACACCAGTCTTTCCTCAACTCTTGTGAAACTTGAATGGAGATTCTTCTATTTGTTTCACAGTAATTGAATCTCAAACTGCTAAACCTGAATGCATCACTTGCTCAAAGCCTTATTATATATATCAAAAATCCTATATGAAGGCATGAGGTCTTCAGTCTCATGTCTTAGAGCTTTGTGATACCTCTGTACACTTAAAACTTACAGCTGGGTCTCAGAAGTATACTACCTAATTTCCAATTTCAATATAATTCTCAATTTGACTTTTCCCTTCAAGTTGATGATATGGGAAGGATAAGCTTTTTGTTCATGCATAATGTTAGAACTGGTAAAATAGAAACACTTAAAAATGGGAGCTACATGCAAAGAATTCTTTTATTTTCATGCTATGCTCATAAACGTAACAGTCGATCATAGTGAGACAATGCTTATTAAAGCACATGCACCAGAAGTGAATAAGCATAATTCCTGTTTATTTTTTTACATTAATACTTATATTTTTATTATTTAAATTTATGTTTCTATTATCTAAATTTATACTTACATTTTAATAGTGTTGCATTGTTAATTGCATTTTTAGACATTTCCTTCAGTTATTTGATGATCTTGCAACCATACTGTATTTTAAATTTACAATTGCTTTAAGGTCACTGGGAAAAAAAGAACTTTTCATCTACGGTATGTCCCATACAAAATATCAAAGGAACTCCACAAAATTATGTTCACCTTTATAAACAGAAAAAGTTATGCAACTGATAAAGACTTGGCTATGCACAAAATTTGGTCAATTGGTATTTTAATGAGGGGAAATAACAATTCCCTAACTAATGATAACAGAAGGTATTCCAGAAATACAATATATCACCATATTTTTCAGCATCCATGATGATTGTATTAGCATTTGCCTCCTCCTTTGAGCTCCAAGTATATTTATACCAAGCATGCACATAATTGTGGCTTTAAATGTTTATTGTTTATAGCCATCATCCAACTTGAGAAGACTGCTCACATGCTTAAATGAGCAGTTGTTGAGAAACTAAGCCTAGGGCTTGGAACTGTCACGTTCAGCACCCTATATCCAGAACCCAAGCTAAGCTCCCTTGTCGCGGCTCTCACTTCTGCCTTTAACCGCTGCCTTTCACCTCGGGAGGAGCCCTCGGCAAATTGGATGCCGCCAGGTCTTAATTGAGAGAGGAGCTAAGCTAAACGGTTCTGGAGGAGCAAAGGGGTACGATCATCTCACCAGGATATTGGAAGGAAGAACACCACCAGGAACAGGCAGGCCGGGCCAGCACAAGCAGAGAATCGTCAGAATCGGATTGGAGAGCGTAGAATAGTCAGTGTACAGGCAAAGGGTCAGGATTGGAGAGATCAGAGTTGTCACAGACAGGCAGGATCAGGATTGGAGAGGTCAGAGTAGTAAAGCAGAGAGGCAAGGGTCAAAACACAAAGGATCAATAGAATTACTAAGAATAACACACCCAGGAACTAGGCTAATTGACCCTAACAACGGGCAACTTGCTGGAAACTGAATTCCCCTTTTATACTGTTTGAATTTTGCGCCAATGTGAATACATTTTTGTGCTAAACAATTATAAATATGATACATATTATATCATGGTTCTTTGTGTAAAAAAAAAGCGTATAATCAAGAAATCAATATTTCTTCAATACAACCAAGCCCTGCAATACTGATTAGTCAGCAAAGCTCATTTTATGACAGGCACATTTTATAGAGAACCACTTCAACAAATGCAAAAGGAAACAAAATAGTAAATGTCAAGCTCTTTTTCTGTGCAGTATTGTGACATTTGATCATTTTTTCAAAAGGCGTCTTGCTTATAACCTTCTCATCCGTGAGAGGGATCCTGAACTACCCAAGGACCTTTCCAAATGGATTTATTTTACAAAGACTACATTGACACATCAAAAGACTAGTAATAAATTCAAAAGGTTGTAGCATATCAATATGTTTTTTTATCTTCTAAGAGTATTGGAAATGGTCAATTTGAAACCATTGCATTTTCACAAACATTTGGGAAGAAAGGAAGGAAGGACATATGCTTCTTTTAGAGAATCTTTGTCATAATTGAAAAATGATTAAGGAATGGCAGTAAAAACAACAATCTATAGTGGTGGGCGAATACATTCGGCAGGCATGGATTTGCGGCGAATATCCTCATTTCGGATAAATCTGTCGCAACGAATAAAAATTGTTGCGCGAAGAATAGTTGCGACAAATTATTCGGACAACCACATTTGGACAAAATAGTCATACTTATAAAAATGGTCACTCAAGCCAAAATTATTTTGATGCCCATTGACTTCGTTGCGTTTCACACATTTTTTGCGGTTTCATGAATTTTTCTGTAAATTCGCAAATTTTTTGGCAAAGCTAAACTCAACAGATTCGCCCATAACTAACAATCTATCAAGTTAGGTTCATAAATCTTAAAAAGCAATGTGATTTAAAGGGTAATATACGTGTGTGCATGGTTATTGTTAGCTATTCAAAACCTACAGAGCATTATTTGTATGTTAAGTGCGCAGTTATTATTATAAGGGTAATGCGTATGGAAGTACAGTATATTCAGAGCCGGATTAAGACTAAACAGGGCCCTAGGCAAGGTAGTGTTTCTGCCCCCCCACACCTCAAACCACCTAAAGTACAGTTGTAAAAGAAGCGCTGCTATGCTAGTGCATACAATTCCCCCCCCATTTTTTTTAAATAGAAAGAGGGCTGAAAAAGTTGTCACGCATAGCGTGGTGAATTTTTTGACCATTCCCATTTCTGGCCACGCCCACTAATTACCATGTTCATTTTACAAAATTTGGCAGGTTATGAAAGTTTGAACATATTTCTGTGTTTTTTTTAGTTATTACAGTTTTGCACAGTCCCACTCCCAGAAACCCTTTACAAATTACTTTGCCTCCAAATAATTTCTTTGTAGTTTTCTTTTTGTAGTTTCTTTGTTTTTTTGTAGTTTTTTTCTCAGTTCTGTCTGCCTCCCCCCTGCAACAGTTCAACAGTCCCACACACTGCCTCTGCAGCCCCACAGACCCTTTTACATTTTACCCCCAGATCACTTTCAAATGGCTACAGAACAGCCTCTGCTAGCCTGGCCTGACTGCCCCCTCCTCCCCCCTCACGAGCCAGACAGTTCCACTCTTCAAAAATATATTAAAACAATTAGAAAAAATTCAGCCTGCAGCAGGCACAGCCACACACTTGCTGCACAGACCGACCAGGCACAGAAAAATAAATAGGCCGCAAGGCCTTTGAGAGGAGCTCCTAAAAAAATAAAGTTTAGGTGCCAACTGCAGCTCTCCCTGCACACCCCCAGCTTTTTATTGCCTTTTGCGATCCTCCCCCAGTGATGCAATGGTGCCGAGCAGCGTTGTCATCGCCCGTGCTTTGACGCTCACATGCCGCATATGAGCAATAAGTGGAGGGCTGCAGGTTGTACGTCCCTGTTGTATATATATATTGCAAGTTTATCTGTATGTCTATAAGAGGGACAGGCAATTGCCCTCCACACAGTCTCTCTACTCTGCTGTCTTCACTAGCCTGTCCCTATTTCACACCTATTTATCACCTGTGCTCTGTCCCAAACTCAGCAAATTCCCTGTTGCCTTAATTCTAACTCTGTCACTCTTCCCCCTTGTCTCCCAGTCTACATTACATTCTCATCCGGCTGCCTTTTTCGTTATATATCAATACATCTATTTACTCCCGTCTTACCCTTGCCACCATATTCCTTTTAGAAAATGTGACCACCTACCCTTCACACATGCGCAATGTGACACCATAAGCAATTCGTCACTACAGGAAAGCCAATTGACAGATCCCACCCCAAGTTGCGTCCTGAAATCTTATGGGTCCAGAGAACTGCTCATTACATCTGATCCATCTGCCATTGCTTCACTGGTCCAAGAGCCCAACTGCAGTAGCTACAGGTATTTGCGGGGGTGGAGTATAAGGCAAAAGTAAAGGGGATTGGTCAGTGGCTGGTTGTCTTGAATATAGGATGCTGAGAAGAGTGAAAAGATAGAAGTAATGTCTGGATGGCAACGTCACATCACCACACCGCGACATTAGGGGGGCCCAGAACCCGGAACATTTGATAGATGATTTTTTTCCTGTTATCCAGGCCCAGGCCCCTAGAGCTAGGTGGCCCCTAGGCAGGTGCCTAGGGCGCTTAGCAGGTAATCCAGCCCTGAGGATATTTATTAACCGTATATCATGTTATGATTCAGCTTTTCAGTCTTGCCAATGGTTTAGCTATATAAGTGATCCAATACAGTATTTGGATACATACCAAATGCTGGGAAGTAATTTCTAATTCCAAACACCTGCTCTCCATGGAACATGGGATGGCACAGTTGGATAAAAGTTATATATACTTTTATGTGTGAATAATTTTTTAAAACAAATTTGAGGGGCATTGCACATTTGTTTAAGGGTGGGCTCATGTCTGGGAAATTAGAGGATCTCTTCTGTCTTTATTATGGCTCATTGGATATTTCGCAAAACAAGGCGAAAAAATTTTCCCATCCCTACTAGGATATGCTCACCCAGTCGAAGTAACACTAGCGAAAATTTGCCAGCGTTCGATTGCTGAGACATAACTTCACATTTTAAGGAATTAGTACAATGGTAATGAATTTGCGCCTGGCAAAGTGGTGCGGAGTGTGGCAAATCAGTCGCTGGCGAAAATTCGCCCTAAGGTGAATTTGCCCCCTATGTGTATTGTATATTTAGAGTGGGTCCATAAGCTCGGTAACTGACAGCAGCACAGAGCATGTGCAATGAAAAAGCAGAAAAGAAGATGGGGGGCTACTGGGGTATCTTTGGAAGCACAGATCTTTACTGTTTAAGGGTTATGGTTGCCTTGGGCTGGTACAGAGGCCCAAAACATATTACACAACATGTCTAGCCTACTTCTTTAGTTCTCCTTTAAGCTAAGGATGTTAAGGGATGTTGAACTGGGTTGTAATTTACTAATGTATGTGCAGCCTTCATCAGCTAATTGTTATTCAATTATGTTATACCAATATTGTAGACATACTGTTTTGGGGATGGTATTTTTGTTGGGATCCAAAGGGTTAAGTCCCCTCTGTTCCTTAATCTGAAACCATATGTTGGGAAATCCCCAGCTTCTCCAGCTACAGGTTCAACTTAGAGTGAAGGGAGGGGCAGAACCCTTGTTCCTGTGCAGTGTGTCTGTCAGATACAGGATGGTGTTACAAGGAGTTGCTGCTGCTGCGAAACTGATTTGATATAGGAGAGCCATGTGCTCACACTGCCATTGCTGATTGCTACTTCACTGAGGAGAGAGTGATTTTGAACTGGCAAGATGTAAGGGCTAAAAAGGAGTTTGAAAGCCCTGCGGGCTTGAGGCAGGGTACGCCAAAGCCTGGTAAGCTCAACAATGCGGGTGTTAGAGCTTGGATGCCTTTTTATGTGCTCATACTATGGAGAGTGCTGGGAGCTGTAGTTCAGCAGAAGAGGACTTTTTGTGCTCACATTATGGAGAATGCTGGGAGCAAGGGGGCTTGTCATGCTCACACTGTTGATAGTGTTGGAAAAAGTACCCTGAAGATTTAAAGCAAGTTGTGAGTGTTTCTCTGAATGGATGAGCCTACCCATCTGAGTGAATCCCCAGGTTCAGTTGTGCCTGAGGGAGGGTAGAAAAAGTATGGATCCAGCGTGTCTCCCGTTTGTGAAACAGGCTTTGTTTGTGTGCCTGCCACGTGGGAGCAAATACCTTTGTCCAGCGGGAGAGGTATTTGGGCAGGTAGCACTACCTGGGAAACTTAAGAGCTCTTTTGGGAAAAGGGACTGAGACTCTTTGTCCACCAGGATTGGAGTGTGGAACTTTGCCTGCCAAGGAGGTGCCAGGATTAGACTGCAGATATTCCCAGGGTAGTGGGTCATTAATAGGATGTAAATTCATATTTTACTTTGCCTTTAATTTTATATAAAGTTATATTTGTTATACTGCAAACAGTGTGTTTGATTTGTTTTCCTAATGGAGCCACCTGCAGGTGTATTCCCAGATCCCATTATGTGGAGACACTGCCATGAGAGGTAATTCACAGTACCCTTTCACTTAGCAAAGGGGACTCGGGACCTGTATATGGTAAGGATGTACAACCTTGACCAGGGGGGTGTCCAAGAGGGTCCAAGTATCACCAACTCTGGTAATATGCTGAATAATTGAGGCTAAAAGGGTGTGGGAGGAGGTCTGGTAGTCTAAACTACATAAGACAATGACAGTAATCCCTTATAGCATGTTTGGAGGAAGATACATAATGTTAACTGGTTAATATTTGGAAGGAATTTTTTACAGTGAGAGGCATGAAGACGTGGAAGATAATAAATGATGTTAACCAGCTAAATATTCAGAAGGGTTTTTACAATGAGAGCCATGAAGATGTGGAATTATCTCCCTGAATCAGTCATGATGGCTGATACATTAGATAGCTTTCAGAAGGTGTTGGATGGCTTTTTGCAAGGCAAGGGAATACAGGGTTATGAAAGATAACTCATAGTACAACTTGATCTGTGGTCCAATTTCCATCTTAGAGTTAGGAATGACCTCCCCCCCTCAGAGGCAAATTGGAGAAGTTTCAAAAAGGGTTTACTCCCCCCCCTCAGGCAAATTGGAGAAGCTTCAGGGTTTGCCTTCCTCTTGATCAACTAGCAGATGGGAAGGTTTTATATAGATATATAAGGTTGAACGTGATGGACTTTTTTCAACCTATGTTACCATGTAAACTCAAAATTTGCAAAAGATGTAAATGCACAAAAAGAACTAAATTTGGCAGTGGTCCTGTATGTATGTATGTATATCTTATGATGTATCACATTGAAATAGCCCTGTTCAGCAAGTGCTAAAAAGGAAATTATATTTGATATTTTCTTCCCTTAAAACATGAAGCAAAAGCAGTTAATTTATCCACAAAGGAAGATCTTTCACAGTAAATGGTTTTCAGTAGAAATGTTAGTTGTCCTCCTCAACCTTCATAAGTCGTAAAGAACATCCAAGTAAGTCAGCTTAATTGAATTATTTTGTTTTTTTCCTGAAGTGTAGTACAGTGCAGTTGGTTTCCAGCCTTTGTTTTTGAAACAAGGCCTCAGGCTACAGTAAATGACTTCTCAGGTGCCTTTGAAGAAAAGATAAAGAAATATTCCCCAAGTGTAATATCAAACAGATAAGAAAGCCTCCTCTCTTTTTGCTTGAAATATATGTCTTGTCCTGCTGTTCCTTTAATGTTTGCTTTTGTGTGAAAATTTGGTGAACTGTAAGAAGTTATTTTTCTTTTAGTTTTAACCATTTTCTCATTATTTTGGGACTTGCAAGATTTTGTGTTCAAAGATTAATATTCTTTAAGGGAAGGCTGAAGTGTAGATAAAAGCTGTGGCATTGCAATGGTCTCTAAAATAATGTTTTTACATATGGAAATGTCACCATGTATCATGATAAAATAATGACACAGAGAATTAAGCAATTAACTACTTGTTAGGAATAACATAAAATATAAAGAAAAACTCTATCACAGTGGTTCATGTTGTCAACTACTCCCAAAAAATCCATTCATGCAACTCTCACCAGTAACACCTCTTTCTAGCAGCTGCATGACACATAGGTAATGCTATAACAGTAACCCCACAGAATCACACCTCTGTGAGTTTCAGATTTCACCTCTCTGAAGATTATGATTAGATTAATGGAAGAGTTTATATGGCGAAGACTTCCCATACCAGTCAGTTAAACTGAAGAAGCTGGTCAGATGCGTAGTGAAATGTCTTCAATGATTACTCAGCAAGTCCAGTTGTTTTAGAATTATGTATACTAGATATGCCATGACCTGGATGAATGAAAATCTTCATAGTTATACTCCCTAAAAAATAAAGTCGTGCCTCATGAGAGTGCTAAAAAGGAATGGGCCTGGGGGGTGGCTGAGCCTTCTTGTTAGACATCCAACAGTGGTTATTTTCTGATTTAATTATATTTTCCTCAGACTGGGTATGCTAGTTGTATGGACTGAACATTTTCCCATTAAAAGAGTATTTAAATTACAGTACAACTGAAAGGCAGCTGATGCAAAGCATTTGACAATGATTATGGCATGACTTCACCAAAAGAGTGGCCAGGTATAGAACCAGCTAGTGCAGCATTAAAGCATAAGTTTCAAACACTTTGCTACAGTTGTATTAGCTATTCATTTTTCCGATATAAAAATGGGGTTCATTCTGATGAAGATATGCATTTATCAAGTTATGTGAGGTTTAGTAAGGTACATGATTTTATATATAATTGTATCAGGCTAAACAAAACATTTTTAATTTTTTAGTTGCTATGTAAAGCTCTGTTGTGTCGAGACCTGTAACTGTGTTAAACCTATTTTTTTTTCAAATGACAAGGGGTTGGCATAATACAGTAATTATAAGATCTTCATCAGTCAAAGAAAGTTTGACTGTTCTCCTTCACATCAGTTGTTGAAAAATGATTCGCCAGTCTTCTTGTATGCACCTCTGCTGTGGATGCAAAAAATATATAAGAGAAAATAAAGTAAATTGCAATACGGCAGAATTTAGCTGCTCAAATTCTGTGTTTATTGTCACACTTATCTCTTCTTTTTTATTTTTTGTGGTTTTTGAACAATTGAGCTTTTTGTTCAACAGCTCTCAAATGTGGAATTTCAGCAACTATCTGGTGGGTAGGATCCAGTTTACTCTAGCTTTACTCTAGCAACCAGACATGAATGAGAGTCTGGAATATGAATAGTAAGGGCCATGAAAGGAAAGCCCTGGAGCTATAAATGCAGGGGATGCATGACAAGGGATCTGAATGGGCAGTAGCCAGATTACACTGGTTTATGTTTAAAGATTGGCAGAATCATGGGAGGCAGGGGAGAGCTGGGCTGGGGGTGGAGAAATAGAGGGATGTGATGTCAGGGGAATAAGCAGTTCACTTCCTTATCTTCTGAGCTGGTAGAAACAGGCTTAGCTCTCTGTAATACAAGGTTATTAGCTCCTCAGTTAGGGTTGCCACCTGTCCAGTTTTAACACGGACAACCCCGGTTTTCATAAAATAGATAGAACACTATAGCCCCACCCCCATTTCATCACTGCCCCACCCCCTGTCCGGATTCAACCGAGCCAAAAGATGGCAACCCTGACCACAGTATAATGCTGGCTTTTGGGGCAAAACTATTTGGGCAACTGCTTGTTAGTCTCTTGCTGTTTATTTGCTGTTTTACAGCTGTTGATCTCAATGTAGTCACTCAGGCATCCTCTGTATTATATAAAAATCCAGCCTATAATGTTAAACTGCTACTACTGCAACTCATTACTGTATACAGAGAGTTATAGTTGGAATGTACAGAGATGGTGGTGGGGCTTAGTCGGGAATAGGGCAAAGCCTGAATTCAGTAACTTTCCTGCGCAAAACACAATATTTATATAGATATAGTTACTTGATTCAGCAGCCTGTTGTTAGATTATGACCTATTTTACTGGACTTTATTGAGTTTTGGATTTCAGCTTGTGCTCAGAGGACAGGCCGCTGCTACTGCAGACAGAACTTACAAATAGTAAAATCCTCTGTTAGTATGTCTAGTAGATTTCCAGATACTGATGGGTAAGTATAAAGCAACAGTACAAGTATGGGTACAAGTAAGCGAGAAACTAATAGTCAATTCGAGTCACAACATGATTACCAGTTATTTCTTTCTTGACACTACAGTGATAATAATATCAAAGCTAAAGCAAAAGTGGTTGGTTGACCTTTCCCATTGCGTTAGGCCCTTATGCGCTAGGCTTGATCAGCTGGAGGGAGGTCTCGACAGAGGATGGTTGGCTATGGGACCAGTATGGCAAAGTGGTTGGTTGACCTTACCTCTGAGCCAGGCATGTATGGCTGGAGGCAGATCTCTACTGAGCCGATTGGCTGCTATGGAAGTAGCATAGTAGATTGCCCAGTTGGCCTTACCCTTGGAACTGGGCTATCGAATTGGGTCTCTATAGTGTGGAAGGGTTGTCGGAGGGGGTCTCCAGAGTGAGGGAGGGCTGTCGGAGCAAGTCTCCATAGCGCTCAAGGGCTGCTATGGGACTAGCATGGTAAGTGGTTGGTTGACCTTACAGTCATCATTGCTCTTATTATAATCTGAGTCCTTAGTTCTTCTTTCCAGATCTGGCTTCCTGTTTTTCTGTTGACATTTTCCCCATAACCTTTCTCCAGACCAGTATCCTAAACCACTTATTGGAGTTTGATCATTCATGTCATTGCTACTTTATGCAAAACAAAAGTCAACATGTTGGATTAAGGGCCAGACAGAAGTTTGTTATGACTATTTTGATTTGTTTCTGTCTCTCATGTCACTAAACCACAGACATTGTATGTGTTGTGGGCATAAGGTATAATTGCAAACATAGTTGCCAACCACTTAAAAAGGCAAGTATTTGTTTAAATACTACATTTTGCAGTGCAAAGCTATATGACTTCAAAGCTGTATCAATGTGTGGAAATGTCTGTAGTTGTTTCCCCTAGGCTGGGGAAAAAAAGCTATTTTACTGATAAATTAAGATGCCCTTTTTTTAATGCTGGCCACTTGTTTAATCAACACTTTTTATAGTGAGTATTCCTTGGGGCTATTATTGTGCATAGGAAATTGCACTAGGAGTCTAAATTAAAACATGCACCAATAAATATTTAAATCTTATCTATCTACCGAATAAGCCTAAAGCTACTACTCAGCAAATACACTAAATGAAGTTCATTTTAGTAACTTGGCTGAAGTTGTCCACTTAATCATCCTATTTCAAACTTCATGTTTGTCTCTCTGTCTATCTATATGGTAAAAAGAAACATTGTTTAACAACTGTCATACCCATAAACATGCACCAAAACCGTTAATGAATATTTAAGAAATCAGCAAGGTTTGATTTTTTTTTTATCATTTATGATATAAACATGGTTTAGAATAGCTCTCCTTCAGCTTAAGCATTGGCAAGTAACAAAGCAGACAGGTAGCTGGATATTCCATATCACTGACTAATGATGTAAACAAATATATTTGAAAACCAGCTTGATTACATCAACAACTACATTTACAATTAGTGATGAACTAATTTTTTTGCCAGGCATGGATTCGCAGTGAAGCTCTGCATTTCACCATCTGCAAATGTTTTAGTGAAAGTGCGGCAAAAAACCACAGCAAAAATCTTTGCCACTATAAAAAAGTCACATAGTTGCCATAAGAAAAAAACGCCCATTGACAATAATGCATTTGGACAAAAAATCGCTGAGGCAAAAAGGCCCTGAGACAAAAAAAGTTTCCACAAGATAAACCCCCAAATTTGCAAGCGTAAAACTTTGTTGTGCGTAAAAAAATGTTGACACCCAATTGACTTCAATGCATTTCACTTATCAATATTTACAATTAGTGACTGCAGCCTTAGTGGAGGGGTTTAAGTTATACATTTATCACAATAGAAGGGCAAGAAAAATATTTTTCCTAAATGGGACCCAGTTAGGTATCAGCCTTATATTATTATACTTATTTGCAAGACAAGTAAAGTTATAGAATCAATGTTGTAATTATTGAGTATTTTGTATTGAGTCATTTGTGTTTTAAGACTTTGTTCAAGAACCTCTTGCCACCCCAAATAGTGAATAATGACCTTGATGCTTGATGTTGCAGATAATGAGCAACGATAAAAGAAAAACAAAGAAAGAGATCTAAGATTTGAAAGAAACAATTTACTAAGAATCAAGGTTTGGAAATCAGAAATATATATGATATTGATATGTTCGTTTACAACCCATTTAATACTGTGAATGATAAAAAAATAGCAATATGTCACTAGAAAGCTTGCATTATTGTTAGTTGCGTCTCTATTCTAAATTGAACTACAAATGGCTTTCTGTTTGGTTTTTTTAAGCATAATACTAGCAATGGTATCTGATGCCCGGTAAATTCGTGTAGAGTATTGGCAACTGTTGTTTTCTCTATCCTAAGAGGCTGAATTGCCAGACTGCCCATTATCTGTAAGACACTTTAGTATGTAATGGTGTCTCAAAATGCAAGTGTTCTAGGATCAACTCATTGAACAAAATTTGGCAGACTTTGCATTAATCTCATTGTTAAAAGAAGTATCATTGCCAATGACGTGGATCTAATAAAATTTACCCCGCTGCTGCTAGACGTCTGTGTTGCTTTTGTATCTCTATTAAGGAGAAGGATTATTGATTGTGTACAGCATTGCTCTCACCTCCAAATGCTTTTGACTTAGAGGGAAGGAAGGCCTATTGTATTCCTCAGTAGCACATTTACCGTTTAAGTGTTGTTGTAAAAAACAAAGTTAACATAAGTACTTGAAGGAATAGGTTTCAAGGCAATACCTCACTATTCTGTTCTCACGTTTAATTAAATCCAAAGCAAATTTTTGTTTGTCATTTTTAGCGGTTTTTGCAGTGAATATCATCTTTATACATCACACTTGTTTATTTTGTAATCTTGTAAAATACAAAAGCTGAAAAATACTCTCAACAGTTTGGCATATTTGCCTTTCCTGTGAATTACAAGTTATAAAGGAGGTTGAGGATAACTGCTTCTTCAGCACAGGTATAAAAAAAATCATACATATTGTAAGACATTAGCTAAATATTTGCAGTGAAAGTAAATCTTTTTAAAGAAATATAACAAAAGCTGAAAATTATTTAAACATGGGAAGTTCTACAGTAAACAGTTCATATGTTCATTGTAACTAAGCAGACAGGTTCCCGAAAACATGGATTTCAATTGTTTTTTTTTTCTTTAAAGGGATTCTGTTATAATTTTTATGGTGAAATTACACTGTTTACACTGCAAATAATTCACTCAATATAACTACAATATAAAATTAAATTCCTGAACCAGCAAGTGTATTTTTTTTAAGTTGTCAGTTTGTAAGCAGCCATCTCAGGTCATGTTGCCTGGTCATGTGATTTCAGAAAGTGCCAGGACTTTAGTATGGAGCTGCATTCAGGCAGGCTGTTGTTTCTCCTACTCAATATAACTGAATGTGATGCAGAGGGACCTGGCGTTTTCTATTAAGTGCTGTTCTTATGTGAAGTTACATCTCGGCATTCGTCAGTGTGAGCATTTCATAGTGAACTTTCACTAGCATTCATTTCTGCAAAACTTTGTTAACACACTTACGCTTAGGTCAGTTTGAATAGGCCGGGTAAATATAGGTCATATATATATATATCTTTATTAGAGATGTTGGTGCAATGCTTGAAGTGATCACTTATTATTATTAAAAATGTCCAAGGAAGCAAAATAAAGACTTTGCCCTTTAGTAAATTTACCCCTTAGTAAGATTTTTTCACAAATCCACTCTAGAATTTTGATATGAGGTCTGTTTTACTGAGAAAAAAGCGGCCTGTGGCAAGACTGACTTACTTGCCAGCCACATGCAAGCCTCAAGATTAATCACCCACCATCCATGCATTAAGATTGACTCGCCAATCATCTTAAATTCCTGGGCCAAGATCGCACATCAAACATGTAAATTTTTTTGCAGAGTGAGAAGGAGCCTAAGCTAAAACTGACAAATGCACCTTAACCAAAATTTCATTTTGCCTTCCCAAACACATTTTTGCTAAATGTCAAAGTTTTGGCAATTTTTTCTTACATGATGGACTATTTTCACTCATTACAATGCCCATGTAATAGATAATCTGCAACTCAATAGCAATTAAGTAGGCCTTTAGCCACCTTTGCTAATCATATGTTGCAAATGAAAGTTAAGCATTTCATTGCTCAATTTTCTCAGAAATAAATGACTAAAACTAGTATGTCTGACATGGCATTTGGCCTCTTTAATATAGGCAAAGAATAGTCCAGCTTGAGTTATTCTTGTGACCTGTAGTTATTCTTGTGAAAAATAATCTGTTGTGGCTGAAATGTACATATGCTCCATTTAGAACTAGCTACGAGTCTCATATATTGTACACTGGTGTATTATAACTTAACATTTACATAACATTTTTCTTTTATTGATAAGCAGGGTTTGTCTTTGATCCCTTTGTTAGGATGCAGGAAGAAGTTCTCTCCTATAAGCTCTAATAAAAATGTCAGGTAAAAGCAAAGTACAACTATTCTGCAAGAGAATCTTCAATGAGATCCAAAGAGAAATAGATGAGTATGTTCATTTATACAAAGACTTGTGTGAATGAAATGGCCATGCCATCAGTCAAGCCACTTCTACCATAAAATAAGATGGAAAAGTGAATACGGACACAATCCAGATTTTACAGTATACTGCAGAGGCACCTATTCTGACTATGTCCTATACAAAATTATAGGCAATTATTTAGAATAGTGCTTCCGAAGATTATAAACCTCAAGAGAAAAAGCTATACAATAAGCAATTCCCTTATCAATCTTCACCATTTTAAGGGAAATATTTTTTTTGAATGCTTATTCTGACCTTGAATTGACACTTAAGAAGAGTTACTAAGAAACTAGAACACATTTTCAGACTAGTTGAAAAGAAGAGTTTATGCCAAAGTAAAAGCACAATGATTCAAAACAGATAGTTTAGCTATGGTGGGTTGGATTTCCAGTTCTCCTCAATTATAGAAGTAGGTTATCAGACTATATTATCAGAACCCCCATCCCACCTTTATGAATACTGCCAACAATGATGTGTTCCAGACCACAATACTGGCATCACTAGCATTAAGAGTTCTATCATAGTGCACAATTAGGGGCCCATTCACTAAGTTCGAGTGAAGGAATAGAAGGAAAAAAGCTCGAATTTCGAGTAGTTTTTTGTGCTTCTTCGAAAATTCCCTCAAATTCACTTCAACCCTTGATAAATCTGCCCCTAAAAGTGGAGTGAATCTTGTATTGTTGAGTGTTTTATTAATAATTGAAATTTCCTTTTCAGAAATATGTCGCTAAAAAGGAAATGTAGTTTTTGTTTGTTTGTTATAGCAGCCTTATCAAAAGAGAAAAGTCATTTCTTTTATATATTGTTAATGGTAGTTATTTTATTTGTAACCCTACTTTTTTGTTGTACAACATTGTTAGCATTATCTGCAGAGAAACGTGTGAAGCCATACATTTAAAATGAAAGGAAAAAATATAACCCTTTCCCCTTAAAATTGCACTGTCCTAGCATCAGTTGATGCTAAAATATTCAAAGACGAATTTGCTAGAAATAATTTCTTGTATTTAATAATACATCATCCAGTAATGCGAGGTATTAGGTGTTTTATGCATTTCAAGGTGTCACAGAGAAGGACTATGACAGGAACTCTTTGATCACTGAAATACTTAAAAGTAAATTAGCTGGAAGTCTCAGTTTGAATGCAAGCTTTGGCTAATCTGTTCTCTTTCTGCTCTGCAACTCCGCATTTCCTTACTGATGTTTGTGCAGCCAGCCAAATAAGAGGCACTTGACAGATTTTCTACCTGTTTAATAGACATTTTGGCTGATAGCTAAACTCTGCTTTTGGCAAAACATATTTATCTCTCTTCTCAAACATTGACTTTATTTTACTTGTACCCGACATGAGCACCTGCATATGTCACAATAAGGCAAGTATTGTTTTCAATAAAACCACTCTCTGCAGCTTGTTTACTGGAATACCAATAAATTAGTAGAATGAAAACTTTTAAAGTATTAAATAATTTAAGCTAAAAGTGGACAGGTCAGGTGCAGGAACTTAAAATATTCACAATTTACTTGATTTTACCCAATTTTCAAAGGAGACAGTGCAAAGTGTAATGTTTTTTGCCCAAAATTAACCTGAATTGAGCTCATTGAATTACGCCTGTCTGTTTTTTGTACTACACAGGTGGATCAAGGTGCAAGTATTAAGAAAGAGGCCTATGTTTTATAAAGAAAACCTAATATTTTTTTAACTTGTCCAATAATAAGGCAATAAGTGAGAAATTCTATGTATAGGTTCTTAAAACAATACTATGTACAATAAATCTAGAAATGTAATAAACATTCGCGAAACGGGCAAAACATTTGCAAAAGCACATTAAAGTCAATGCAGTTGATTGTAACTGCAGTGTCTGGTAGCGCTATGGAATAAATTGGGATCACCCCTGTTGCAGCATACTAAGGTATTGGCGTTTTTTTTTACATTTGCATTAAAGTCAATGGGCGTCCATTTCATTGTCGCCGGCGACTTAATTTTTGCCGGCATCTGAATTGTCGCTGGTGTCAAAAAATTTGCGACTGGCGAATAAATTCGGCCATCGCTAATATTGGGTACATTCATTAATATCAAACCCTGTTACCGCTGCAGAGCGCTGATCAAAGCATTCTTGGAGTCTGGTAGGTTAATATCAATGTATTACTTTATTTATGCGTGAGACTCTGATGAAGTGTCAAGTCTTCTGACACGAAACGCGTTAGATGTAAATCCCCTCCTTTGTAATTTTAAAAAGCGCATAAATAAAGCCGATACATTGATATTAACCTACCAGACTCCAAGAATGCTTTGATCAGCGCTCTGCAGCGGTAACAGAGGTTTGATGTAGTAGCCGGTCAGAAGGAGCCGATACATCGCGAGAGCTGAGGCTTAGCAGGAGCTGGCGTGCATGGGAAGAGCTCCGCCATTGCCACATCGCTGTTTCGTTTACATCCATTAATAGCCTAAGAGTCCATAACAACTTTTTTCGTGTCAATACTAGATGAAATTCTTATACAACGGAGACTCCATTAGGAACAGTGAATCTTGAAAAAACTGTATTGATGGAATCTGGCCAAATAATAATTGCAAAACTGAACTGATACTCTATATTTATCAGCTATATGTGAGTCATAGACTAGAAGGCAAGAGCCCTGTTCATTTTGTAGTTGTTTATGGGTAGCATTATGCAAACATATTAGGTTTGGAGTATACTATTTTTCAAATTGTCTCTTATATACAGTATGTCGTGGGTTTCAGAAATAATAAAAAGATAATTATTTGTATTTTAGATGTATCGCAGCTACATCTCTGTACAACTCTGGTTAAGCTACATACATATGCAACAGAGTTTTATGTATGCTAAAATGACTTGAGTAAAATATGTATAAGCTTTATACAAAACAGTGTGAACCAGTAATAGCAACATTAGAATGACAAAAAAATTAAAAATTCCTTCTTAAATGACTCGGTGCTTGGATGGTCGCCTACTGGATGCTAGACTGCTCTTGTGGTTTGAGACCATGCATCAATGAAAAGGGACTTCAAAGATGTAAGAATTTATTTATTTATATGATAAAAAATAACAAACTTACATGCTGCTAGACTGATAACTAGCCTGTGGGCAAAAGCAACACTTTTCTAAAATAAATTAAGAAATTGAGGAAAAGCCTTTCAATTACTGAATGCAGATGATGCCTAAACAAACTCTTCTTTCAATGCCACCAGGGAAAACAATCTTGTTTGAGTTGTAGCACTGGCTATTAGGGACGGGCGAATTTTTTCGCCTCGTTTCGCCGGAAAAATGACGCCCATAGACTCGTATGGCAGCGTGCGTCAAAAAAAAAAAGACGCGCGTCAAAACAGTTTCGCATAAACTTTAATGGGCGTCTGCGACATTTCGCCGGCGGTGAATTTTTGGCGAAGCGAAACGGGTCAAATTCGCCCATCCCTGCTGGCTATTTGTAAATCTGAACAAGGCTATAATTCTCTAGTCATGGCAGAGTATCTGTTTGATATCCATGCCCATATTCATAATATAATCAGATAATAATTTTTTGTACACTGTCTAATAAACATCTTCATAATGTCTTAGCATCACTGAACAGGTCAGTTTAGCCACTAGAGAAACTGTAACAATTATGCACAAAAGAGAACCAATCCCACAGGGAAATGGCAGGAACATATTATTAACTCTCAGACGGAAAGTTTACTCTTGTTGCATTCTGGGAAATGTTTTCAAGTACCTGCTTTTATAAAACGGAAATAAATTACGCTTAATTAACTGAAAAGGCAAGGCCATGAAACGATTTGCTTTTCTCTGTGTGCCGTCCTTTCAAATATTTCTGTACACAGACATTAAATTATGGTATATAAATGTTTTGATTAAATTGACCCTTTATTGGTTGCTTACAAATGTAGAAGGACTGAAGGCCAGAGTTTGTGATTGCTGCTCAACCCATCAAATAAACCACATATTCAAACACATATTTAAACTGACTGCTCTAACTAAGGCACAGATTTATTAGTGTTTAGGTAAATTGTAGTAAGAAATGCAAAAGAGATCTTAATCTTGCTTGCGTTCTTTAGCATTGACTGCTTTTTCTTTCCTTTTGCTGGATCTTTTTCCATGAGCGTGTTTTTTTTTTAAATAAAAATCTTGCAGATGGAAATCTGTATATTCTCTAAAAAAGAACACATTTGCAGGAATAAGTTATGCAAGAAAACAGAAGTGAGATTAAAATCACTCCTGCATTTTCTTCCATTTTTATCTTTCCTGTATTTTCTTCCATTGTTTTCCCTTTCTATTTTCCTTTTCTATTTATATAATACACTTTTATTTACACAGTACACTTCCCCAAATGTTAAGATAAACAGTCATTATATTAAACAAAAATGTATTGTTAAAAGAAATATTGCTGTCACCGATGCTCTACAGCTCCATTGTACAGTAAATGATCAAAATGTATAATCAACCAAAAGCAGGCAGTTCAATCAGTATTATAATTAACTGGCAAGCTGACTTATTCTATTGCTCATAGAAAATGGGCATAGAAAATAAAGAAGGATGTTTGTTTCCATGGATACAAGTGAATACCACACAGAAAGAATATGCTCGCTAAATAATTTTAAGAAAGTAGTTGAACAGTGAAGAAGGTGATTTATATGGAGGTGAGATTTTTTGCTACAGTCTCCTCACAAATACGGGGGTGAAACTGTGAAGAACGTATGTCAATAATTACAAAATATTAATAGAAGATATTTTGAAATGTTGATTTTGAGATGGGTGACTATAGCATCTACAATATTTGCTCCTCTTGCCTCCACAAACTCTTTAGGCAAATTGGATTTATTGAGGTGTAAATCATGTTCCCTGATGGTATAAAATAATATTTGAAAGGATTTCAACATATAGTCTGGATTTGGAAAAACAGGGATGGTGACAATAAATATATCAGTGAAGATAAAGGGGGTTAGCGATAGCAAAATCACAGCACCATAATCTTGTTGAATAATAAAAGCCTTTATTGGATTCCTGGCTCAATCTTGAACAAACACAATGTTTCAGGCCTGCAAAAAAAAGCCAAGCAGGCCTGAAACATTGTGTTTGTTCGAGATTGAGCCAGGAATCCAATAAAGGCTTTTATTATTCAACAAGATTATGGTGCTGTGATTTTGCTATCGCTAACCCCCTTTATCTTCACTGATATATTTATTGTCACCATCCCTGTTTTTCCAAATCCAGACTATATAGCAAACCATCTAAAGCACAACAGCAGCCCTGAGACTCATTGGGAGTTGTGTATACTCCAGAACAAAGATGCTAATAACTGAAGTTCACTTTAATACTCATTGCACCATTGGATAGGAATACTGGCACTTTAGAAAAGTTATAAGGGGTAAGTGAACCCAGTACAGTATGGCTTTGAAATTGGTGGTTTCACCAGCATCATTTTTTTGCACAAGAATTTCCGCATGTGTTCAGTTTCACCAGAAAAAAAAACACAGACATCATTATTATCCACCAATTAACTTTTAACCAAAGGGATATGAGCCCCCCTTGTCTGTCTGGGTATCTGCCATTTCCTCTTTTTAACATGTTAATACTGCATTTTCATTACAATTTTAGTCAGTGATCTCCTTTTCCAATCTGAAATGACATTTGTGATAAAACAGATGGTGATTTCTCATACTGCATACTGAGTGTTTATTATTTGATGATACACATTAGGGAAACAGGAAATAACTTAGGTCACCTGCTTTATTTCTAAGCATGTTTTGCAATTTTAAATAAAGGCTTAATCATTCAAATTCAAAACTCAACAATATTGCAAGGTCTTGCTTTTAGTTCTGGGGGGGGTGGAGAAGCATCTCTTGTGACACTTAAGGGGGAACGTAATGAAAGTAGGTAATGGGCAAATAGTGTAAATGTATGTCCTTAGTGTGAATATAATATTGCTGTTATGTACAGAGGGTATGTAATAAAGTTTATTGCCAGAAAAGTTTTATGTTTGCTCCAAAAGATTGTCGCCTTCAAGTGCGCAATATACAATTAAAATTTCCAATATTATATTGTGAAATGTATATGTTTATTCTTCTTTGTGCAATTTTATTTTCTTTTTGCGACTTTGCGACATTTCCCCATTATTGTATAAACTGTATACAGCGATTTGTTATTGACACACTATTATATTAATCAGCATCCAAGTTGTACATTTCTAATAAGGCAGTTACAACACCAGGAAAGACAGAGCAGGTGACAGCAAGAGAAAAGAAATGATTGCATTATCATCCGAACTGACTAAAAAGGCCCCTACTTGACAGAATAGCATTCCTGATTATGCAGATTAAACCTCAGAATCCCACAAGTGTTTTTCAGGACTTGGGGTATGAGTTTACATCTGTGCTCAAACAGCACAAAGGATTCCTTTTAGTGCCTGGGGAAAACTAATATAGATACAAACATTGCCATTATCAGTAAAATTGCTATCCTGCTGTTTAATCTGTTTGGAACAGGATTCCTACACAGTAGTTCACTCAAATATGGGCTGCAGTTTGCTGACTTTCAAATGGCTTTGCTTTATTCATGGAAGATGTATGTATATACTGTATATTTATTTATTTAAATTTTTAATTCTAATTGTAGTTTTAACTGGCTTTTGATACGATAAGCTGTTTCCTAATAGACAAGTCATAAACCATGGATGGTTGGGCACACTTCTGGGCCTGTGGAATGGGGGTTTCATAAATAATAAAAACAATAGCATAACAAAGAAATTTAAACAGATTTCTGTTATGTATGAATTCTGTTTCTTTGCTTGCAGGTTTATAGAATTTGTTTCTGAATGGCTTGTTTCTAATGGTTTACAGTTAAATAGGGATTTATGGTGTGGCTTTACTGGCTAGTGATGGGCGAATTTATTCGCCAGGCGTGAATTCGCCGGCGAATTTGCACGATTCGCCGCCAGCGAATAAATTTGCGAAACGCCCGCAAAAATTTGCTTGAAAATCAGCGTCAAAAGCACCGTTTCGTGAATTTCGCAGGAAATTCGCAAAAACTGCGCAAATTCGCCCATCACTATTACTGGCTAGTAAAGCTAGTATGTCTGCTGGCAGTTCTGTGCTATGGCTTCTCAGCAATACAGTTACGGTATGCTTCACAGAGAGTTAGTAGTGTATTGCTTTTGTCTACATTCTCACAGTTATAAAGGTGATGTTTGAGACTATACGGTGCCCTTAATAGGCATGATGCATATACTTGGGCTCCAGTGGTTATTAAAAAGTGAATGACTGGAAACAAATAAAATTTTAACAGTTTAACATTTCCCCCATTTGTCAAAACTTTCATGATGGTCAGGAAATTCCATTATGATTTATCAAATAATTGTATTCTGCTCAGCAGCAGCACCAGTCCAAATCTTGACTACCATATAAGTATCACATGTGGGGAATTATTTATTAAAAACAATCAAGGCTTGATATGTCAACCCCTTAGTATGAGAACCCATGGCAATAAGTCTTTGCACTCTAGACAAACCTGGGAAACTTTACTGGTATTACCTGTACCCCTAAAATTGTTCTTACATCATGGCAATTATTATTTAGCTCTAAATGAGCTGGGCCCACATCCATTGAGCACACATTTACACTCAAACCAGAAGTGATCTAGATTACAGTTCAAGACCACTACTATCCCTCACTGGCTAAACCACTGGTCCTTGTCCTGACCAAACTACTCGTGATGCATTTAAACAAGAACCTTATGATATGTATAGAGTAGTGTTAAAAACGTATACAGTTATATGTTACATCACTTGTTAAAACCATAGCCATAACTATGCATGTAAATAATGGTTCTTGGTATATGATTGGACTATCTACACTTCCTTCTGAATAGCTAATGGATACTCTGAAGGTATTAGTTAGCATGTGTTTAAATAAGTGCACATTCCTTAGAGTTTTTGTGATTAAATGCTAGGTACATCAAGGAATGTGTAAGGCTGAGCTAATGCATGTTGTTCAATAAATTCAATTTGATTTGACATGCCTGGATTAGAGTGATTCTTAGAATTGTCTGACAAGGTGTCAACTAGTGATGGGTGAATAAATTGGGCAGGCATGGATTTGCAAAAATTTACGTGTTTCACTGCCAGCGAATACATTTGCAAAAACGAGGCAAAAATTTGCTGGTGGAAAATCCACCCGACAAAAAAAAATTGACACACGTCAGAATAGTAGTCGGATAAAAATGTACGAGAATAGCCGCACGCATATGAATTCTTGTGCGTCAAAATTATTTGGACGCCCATTGACTTGGACAAAATAGTCGTGAATATTAAAATTGTCGCCCATCAAAATTATTTTGATGCCCATTGACTTCAATTTGTTTTGAAAATGTTTTGGCATTTCGCAAATTTTCTGCAAATTCAAAAATCTTTTGTCAAAGTGAAACGCCACAATAGTGAACTAGTGATGGGCGAATAAATCCGGCAGGCGCAAATAAACTATGAATTTCTGCACACATCAAATTGCTGCTCAGTTTGCAGAATCTACATAATCAATGGAATGCCCGAAAGCTGCTAGAATCAACTGGCAATAGCAAAACAAATTGTGTACAACTGGGGCTTCTAATGAATGTGGCATCATAACAAGGAAATATCATACAATGACAATGTGTCGTTTCCATTTGGAATATGCCATTTATAGCAGCTAGCAGCTTGATACCGTGTTGGAAAACCGAAAGTGATCAGTATTCCTCCACATTTTGTGTAATGCATAAAGAGCATTTCCATTTTTTTGCTGTTACCATCTATTTGAAGGACGTTTAACCCAATCTCATGCAATTGTTAACCCCGGATCTGATTTAAAATGAGAGCCTTTGCTGGTGAGCACATGTCTAGCACAAAGCAATATATGCACAGAAAGGCTACTTGTCATGATTGAAATTACACACACCAGTCCTTAGACTAATGTGTTAATGAATAATGACTTTGACTAGCAAACACGCAGTGCTCTCAGTGCAGCACATTATGCTGCTGTATGATTTGAATTGTAGATCAGGCTGGGACTGAACTGTGACTTTTATTCAGTTTATTCAGCACTCTAGACTTATGGACATGGTAAAGTACATTTCTCAAACCTATTTGACATAAGGAAAAAATGACAAATAAAAATCCATGTTGAGCAATGGAGCACTATTATCATAGTAATCTCTTTGCCCTATATTACCACACATTCCAGGGTGCATAATGTATTCATAACTTTTTTTTAAACATGTAAATTAAGAAAACTGGATAGAAAGCTTTTCTAAAAAAAAAATGGATTTTAAACAAGATAGTCAAAAGCAGCTCACACTGGTTATGTTATTTTTCTTCTGGGAATGGTCACTGGCCCAGATTTACTTGAGGGTGAATTTGCATTGGATATGCACATTTAAAGTCATTCTTAATGAATTCCATTTAAATATGTATAACATCATGAGTATCTTAAATGTATATTTACAGCAAGAGCTGCATACGAGCATACCTCATGTATAAATGCTGTCACAGAGTAATCACTAACAGGGGCTCATTTTTAATGCTTATTCCTTATTCCAGAAATCTGCAGGGACATCGCCAATTTACTAACAGGCGTTGAGAACAATTCGCTCAGCAAATTCACTAAGATGCAAATTTTACTTAATGTTACCTCTTTTACCAGCGTTTACTTCACCACCTCAGACCAGAGGAACTGATAAGACGAAGCTACATCTTCTTCAATCTTATGAGTGACATCATATCCTGTATGCTGGAAATGCATTAAAGTTGTAAAAAATGCTGACGACTTTTACTTTTTTAAAGCAGGATTGCCTTCAAAAGTCTGAACTATTGAAGATTTTTGTGTGAACATTTTTTTCCATACATTTAAGGGGATGTGCCACATTTGTTTAAGGGTGGGTTCATGTGAAGGGCATTAGAGGATCTCTCCTGTCTTTATTATGGTTCCTTGAACATGTGTAATAAAAAGTGGCCACCAACATCACTAATAATGTGATGTCCATACTACTGAGACGCAACTTATTGAATTAGCGTAGTGATATCAAATTTTGCGCCTGTGTAGCAAACTGGTCACTGGCGAAATGTAGTGAATATGCCCCTATGTTCTGTGTTTTAGCTCAGTTTTATACATGTAATAAGTTTTTCTATTTATGAACTGTACAGTATATATATATCAGTTTATCATTCAAGAAAAACATAAAGCATGCACATAACTATAGCATAAGACAACCCTCTGACTCCTCGAGGGTCATACTACAGTCATCTTCTGATGTATTGCTATTATTATTATACAAACATATATTGCCTTCCACATTGTTCCATACTTAATGCCCCAAGAAGGGGAACTAATTTTTACCCCAAAGTTTCCACTATTGGACCATATTCATTCCAGTAAGAAAAAGTTTTATCACTTGAAAAGTGATCAATGAGGTTCAATTTGAGATGCTATTCAATTCAGGAAATCTTATCTCATGGGCTATCGCATGAGGAATAGAGAACCGGAGGTGAAGTTGTGGAACAGGCTGTGACAGTAACAACCAGGCAGTGCAGTACAGAATCAGGAACCAGAAGCATAGACAGGATACACAGGCCAGGGTCAAAACCATTCGGTAACATGGTACAAAATCAGGACCCAGAAGAGTGGTCAAACAGGCAAGTTTCGGTTCAGGCAGCAATACAGCAAAGTCAAAACAGGCAAGGTCAGGAACAGATAATCAGACAAGAATCACACCCAGGAACTATCAGGAAATAGACCTAGGTTGGGCAATGAGTCAGTGCAGAGCAGGGGTTTTTATAGCCAGACTAATAGCTTATTCAAATCACCTGTGGCCAGATTGGTAACAGGTGAAACATGCCAAGCCTACTTACAATTACATGGAAAGCAATCGAGGCAGGTCATTACAGCAACCAGTTAAACAGGAAGTTGCACATCAGCCTGGGAGTGGCCAGAAGGAAGAGGGATCTGGAAAGCCTGGCAGAAGAAGCCTTGAGGTGGAGAGAGAAAGATATCATGGAGCATGTGAGCTGGCAGGCCCCACCAGAATCAGTTCTTTGGATCATGCTGGTACAGAAAAGGCAGATTCTGTGCCTAAACAGAGAGGAATTATGAGAGGATTCCTGACTGGAGGAAGAACCTCCTGCAGGGGATCCCCATCTGAGTATTCAGTGACTGCTAGTTGCACTGGATGCCTATAAAGTGCTTGACTCACCTAAAGAGCTACTGTGAAGCATCCTAACAGACTTGGAACTGAGTATAATCAAGTGACAGTGTAAAGGAGTGTTGGAAGATTACAAACCAGTGTTGTTGGACTGAGTTAAAGAACTTTATTATGTTAGTTAATGTGTTAGCCTGAGCTGGCAAAGTTAGTTAGTAAGGCCCCCTTTGCCATCTTGTTGCATGTATTAGCTGACCATTTCTTTTTAGATAAAGAGTTATTTAGTTAAGCAAAGTCTTTATGTGTATTATTATTGTTCCTAGTGGGGCCTGGTCCCACTCGGTGGAGGCACTGCACTAACAAGTACCAGGTACCCAGTCTCTCCGAATACCACTGCAAAGTGGCTCAGGTTTGTCCTGTGCCATCAGGTAAGCTCCATAAGTGGAGTGTAACACTGTCAGAAGTGCCAAAAGGGGCAGGTTCAGACTGTACAATTGGGGACCCACCTGTTTCAAAACTTGGGGGGTCCCCACGCGTATGCAGAAACAACGGCGTGAGCCGCATATGCACGTGGGGGGCCCCCCAAAGTTTGGCTGGTGGTCATCGCACATCATTATTTTATTATGGGAGTCAGGGGAGTGGGCCCCAGTTCGACCCTGAGAATCTGGTCTATTATCATGATACGCTACATGTAACTGCAAATTACATATAAAACATTCAATGTATGGTATTTAACAGACAACATGTCTCAAATTACACCGCTTAGTCAGTCCAAATATTGTTCTGTGTTAATTGCCAAAAGCAAAATAAAGCTTGGAGGGTTGTCTCACTCAGCAACAGCCTGTTGACTCAAAAAGTGCTGAAAAGTGCACACGATACACCGGGATGTAGGTTTCTCACTTAACTGTGTAGAAACAGCATTTTTAATGATTAGAAAAAATGTTATTACAAGGCCTCATCTTGCTCATACAGTATGTATAAGCATAGCACAAATAAGAAGCTGGAAATAATGCACATAAGGGCAGATTTATTAAGGGGCAGATTTATTAAGGGGCAGATTTATTAAGGGGCAGATTTATAAAGGGTCGAAGTGAAATTGAGGGAATTTTCGAAGTTAAAAAATTTCGAAATTCGTAGTCATTTTTGGATACTTCGACCATTGAATAGGCTACTACAAATTCGACTTCAACTTTGACCTTCCTTTCGAAGTATAATCGACCATTCGATAATCAAACGTACTACGATCGGAATACGATTGTAAGATGCAAAAAGTCCTACGAATTCGTGAATTTCGTAGTATTCAATTCGATGGTCGATTTTCGAAGTATTTTCCACTTTGAAATTCGACCCTGGATAAATCTGCCCCTAAGGGTTTAATTTGAATTTGATTTTTTTTATGGTCAAAACAAATTCAAATTTTGAATAAAGCAAACTCTATTTGAATTTTAATTTGAATTCACATTTCTGTCAAAGCTTGCCCCTTTTCGAATTCCACTATTTGCCACCTAAAACCTACCAAGTACATGTATAAGTCAATGGGAGAATTCCAGTGACCAAATTGAAGATGTCAATAGCTTTCCTGACATTCAAGTTTTTTTTCTGATCGTTAATATTCGTTTGAGTTTTAGATATTCAAGTAACCCCCCAATCGAAGAAGAGTATATTTGAATTTTTGAGTTAAAAAAATTTACATGAATTTGAAATTCCACCTTTGATAAATGTGCCTCTGAATGTACTGTATGCACTTATGATCTCTGAAAGTAGTTATGGAAGACTCTGAGACCGCTGATGAGATCTACTTGATGTTTGGCACACTTAGAAACTGTGACTAGCTTGAATAATTTAACAATCTTTTTTTACAAATCTTTTTTATTTGTTATGCTAGGTTTACCAAAGTCAGTCAGAGAGAGAGAGAGAGAGAGAGAGAGAGAGAGAGAGAGAATTAGAGAGAGAAGGGAAAAAAATCTCCTTATGTAAGAGACATTTTTAGAACTTCAATTTTATGAGTTTCTTCAAGCAAACTATATATCATGTAGAATAACAGGCCTCATGGGGGCTTTGCCTTTATGCAGAGCAATCAATAGCACATCATTTATAGTATAAATGAACATGTCACATATGGGAACTGTGTCTCATACTGGCACATGTGTGTGATACTGTATAGTTTCAGCTGCTACTGCCCTTTAAGTCCAGCAAGAAGAATACTAACCAGGCCAGGTCCTAAGAGCCAGCTTTAAATGTATACTGCAGGAGATTTTAATTGGCCAGTCAGACAGCAATTATATGTCAAATGTCATTTAGTTCTATCATGTTCTGTCATGTCAGAATTTTCATTATGACAATTATATATTATTTGTTTTATGTATGTGGTGAATTTTCAACAATGTATGTCTTAGGAGTTGGGGATAGGAAGAGTATATATACATACAATATTATAATATTTTTTAATAACGTAATAACCTTGCTGAAAGCAGAAGCACATGGATACAATTAAGTGCCCTTTACTCAAGCCATATTTATTAATCAGCAGATTTCTATTATATACTGTACATGTTCCCAGCAGGGATGGGCGAATTTTTTCGCCTTGTTTCGCCGAGGAAATGACACCCATAGACTTGTATGGCAGCATGCAACAAAAAAAGAAGACGCGCATCAAAAAAAATTCGCCCGCACGTCAAAAAAATTCGCCGGCAGCGAATTTTTGTCGAAACTGGTCAAATCCGCCCGTCCTTAGTTCCCAGCTCATTTCCTATATATAAGATATCCAAAGTTTGTTATCTACACCTGCAATAACAGAGTATTTTAACTCCAGTCAGTTCCATCAATGATGTTCAATTCTATATAAGGGAATAAAATAATAAAAGGTCATATAACCATGCGCAAATTGTTCATAAAAATATGTAAATAAAATGATGGCATTGTCAAAAGGCTTCATTTGCACTTTAGAAACTCCTGTAAAATGAGGCAAAGGTGCACATTGTATAGCCATTGTCAAGACAGGCACTTTGTGGATGTTCACATTATAAAAGACTGGTTTGATTAATTGAGTGACTTTCCTTTGTACCACAAAAACAAAGGTTATATCTGCCAGCCTTCTAATTAGAAATCACACAGGAGGCTAGATTAATAAACCCACACCAATTACTAATAAGTGTTTCTTTAGACAATTAGCTTTCTTTCAAATTCTTTAATTATACAATGACAAACAGTTGAATGTCAATTGCTGTCTATTAATACTTACAGTGTTAGTGTAGAGAAGGTGGTATTAATTGTCTCCACTGCCCCTTACAGGTTGTACATTGCAGAGATATATTACAAAACTTTTTTTGTCTGGGAAATGATGAAAAAAACGAATGTTTCGTAAAGTTCATTCATTATACTATTAGCAATATGCAAGTTGTTTGCAGTAATGCTATCTAAAGGTGCAAGCTATGGGAAGTTCCTTTAAATATAAAATGCATATTTCAACCTGCAATCGACAGGGTACCGCAGTTTTTTGCGGGTAACCCGACCCGCTGCAGGACTCTAGATCACAGCTACTCCCCCATGATGTCAGCTCTTGCCCCCTATCCAGAAAAGGGGACAGGGAAAGGTGGCAACACTAGCCCATGTGAATACAACACTGCTTTTGTTTGCCAGTGCTGTATCCATTTTTTGGAGCTTTCCCAGAAAACTCTGAATTGTTTCTGAGTTTTCCGCAAAAATTAAGTTTTTTTCTGTGTTTTCTGAGTTTTTTGAATTACGCTGAATCCCTGATCGGATATCGGTACGAACATCAGCACAGACACTGGGCCCTTCCCCATTGACTTCTACAGGACCTTGAGAGCTTTTACATGCCGGGGTTTCAGATTTTTTAGAGCATCGGACTTTCATACATCTCGAATAATTTGTAGGGTATTTTTTGCTCCAAAAACTACCAATTATTCGAGGTTCAGATATTCGGAGCTTGACAAATAACCCCCTTAGTGTTCTAGCACATGTCTAGTGCTTAAATGAGACCCAGTGTCCTTGCAACACATGCTCTAAGATTAAATAACTTCCATAAATCTCAAGTCAGCAGAAAAATCTATTAGGCAATAAACTGGCAAATTTTTGCTTATGAAAGGCTACTAAATCATTCAATTTAAGTGTGAGTACAGCTCCTTGTGGAATCTTCACATTGAAATATCTATTTTATGTCTGCCAAAAGATTTTCCAGTGTAATATCAACTGAGCTACTATATATAAAGATGGTCTGGCTAGAGGGGTAAAGACCACATCAAGGGGCAGCTTTCCCAAAGGTGAATTTTTGAATGAAAAAAATTCAAATTTCGAGCTATTTTTTGTGTACTTCGACTAGGGAATAGTCCAAATTCGATTAAAATTTGAAAAGAAATTTAAAATTTGAATATCAAAATTTATCATATACTGGGGATCATTTATCAACACTGGGCAAATTTGCCCATGGGCAGAAACCCATGGCAACCAATCAAATTGCTGCATTCATTGTTCTACTTGCAGCTGGCTTCAAAAAGCTAATCACTGATTGGCTGCTATAGGTAACTGCCCATGAGCAAATTTGCTCATTGTTGATAAATGAGCCCCACTGTCTCTTTAGAAATTCGACCATTCGCCATCTAAAACCTGCCGAATTTCTGTTTTAGCCTATGGGGGACCTCCTAGAACCTATTTGGAGTCAATTGGTGGACTTCAAAGTTTTTTTTTGGGAAAACTTTGAATCGAATTCGATCGAATGTGCAATTCCTTTGATTCGTATGATTCGAATTCAGCCAAATATGGACATATTCGATCGGTTGGTCTTTTTGAATTCGAATTTCAACGTTTTTTCAATTCGAAATGTGACCCTTGATAAATATGCCCCAAATTGTTTCACATGTAAAAACAACCAATATTTATTCAAGAAGGAAAATGGATGGATTTTATTGAAAGCAAAACTCCATGCTAGAAGAGGGAAAGATTCCAAATACAGGATAAAAGTGTAACATCGGTTGTAAAGTAAATACCATATTTATGAGGTTCCATAGCATACATTGTGATCACGGAAATGATCTATTACAAACAGCTGATTATGTTAGTTATAAAGGTGTGTATTGTCTCTCTTACCACTTACCAGCAATGTCAATATTGTCAATATTGCTATTAAGAGACTTTTTTCTAAGAGAAATTATAACTAACTATACATTTAAGATCAAATACCATGTGGTATGTATAAGTTCTGTCAGTGAATCTATAAATATTTAACTATTTGCAGATTATACAATTAAAGCACACCATAGCATGAGAGAAAGCAAAGCATAACAAAACTGTATAGTAGTAATTAATCTATGTATGGGGGTGGGAATTGGGAAATACATACACGGTGTTGTGAGTTTACTTTCCTGAAAAAAGAATAAACAAATAAAAAAAAAGACAGCCATCATTTTTCATTATAATATCAAGATATCAAATGTTTAATTGCAATGCGTTCTTGCCTTTTATATTTTCCCCTGTTCATGCATCTGATATATGCCTCTGATATACAGCATGGGTAGGATGTGGCATCAAGGGAGAACTAATAGGCTGAAGAAATATGAATCTGATATTTCCACTAGGTACAAATGAGCTTGTAAATAAGGGGCAGTAACAAAACATGAAGTACTGTATGTTCAAAATGAATGCATGAATGATTTTATGAAACCAATTTATCATCCAGGAACAGCAGTAATATGGTTTTATTTAAAAAATATATGTTTTTTTTTTTATCCAGTTGCAACTATATACAAATTACACTTACTTACGTTTTTCTTAAGGCATGGGTCTTAAAGCATGTATTAACTGAAATTACAGTGCATACACTTGACTTGGGCCTCATGTAACATGTAGTTAAATAGAGTGAAATGATCACTTAGAAACTTAAGTCAAGAGTGCTACAGTGGATGCAAATGTCCATATATATTAATTGACAATGCAGCATTTTCCCATAATTTCAGCATCATTAAGGGCACTTGCTATGATCCTTTAATAACTTGTGCACAATTTACTAACACAGATGCAAGTAATATTTGCTTTAGCAAGTCACCGTAGAACTTTGGAAGAACCATCTGCTTCTTATGATAGGTGCTGTTTCTAGGTCTCCTTTGTGTATGTGCATCCTGCACTTAGGGGCCCATTTACTTAGTTTGAGTAAAGGAAGAGAGGAAAAATAGTTCGAATTTCGAATGGTCGAATATGGCTACTTCGACCTTCGACTCCGAATCGAACGAAAAATCGTTTGACTATTCGACCTTTTGATAGTCGAAGTACTGTCTCTTTAAAAATGTCTTCAACCCCCTAGTTAGCGACCTAAAACCTACCGAGGCCAATGTTAGCCTATGGGGAAGGTCCCCATAGGCTTCCTAACAATTTCCTGATCAAAGGAATATCCTTCAATCGATGGATTAAAATCCTTCGAATCGTTTGATTCGAAGGATTTAATCGTTATTCCGTCCTTTGATCGTAGGAATTTAATCGTTATTCCGTCCTTTGATCGTAGGAATAGCGCAAAATCCTTCGACTTCTATATTCGAAGTCGAAGGATTTTACTTTGACGGTCGAATATCGATGGTTAATTAACCCTCGATATTCGACCCTAGGTAAATGTGCCCCTTAATGTAATTCATCAGAGCAGGCTCCATGTATATATAGATCCACGTGCAAGTTGTACGTAACATGTATACAAGCCTAGTAAATTTATGAATAGCATCCATTACATACAGCTTGTATCCATTTTAGCTTTGCACATGCCCTATTGTCTAGTTTTCAATTCATTTTTATTCTTTGTTAAACGCTGCTATTACCCAACTCGTGTTGGGTCACGGGGGCCCAGGGAACAGGGGGGGCAGAATGTGGGGTTTGCTTCCTCTATAGCCAATAAGAAAACCTCCTCCTTCCCAGCCACTCTCTTACAGGTGAGGAAGGGGACAGGACATGGGCAGAGTTGGGGCAGGGTGTGGGTGGAGGCGGGACCTAGCTAGGCAGGAAGTGGGCTGGAGGATGGGGATCAGAGTGCGCCACAGCTTATCAGTAATAAGCTGTGAATTACTGTCATTGATTTGGCATTGAGAATCACAGCAGTTAAAACGGACTTTATTCACATAAATGTATTTGCATATCTCCACTCTGTATTATCTAATAAAGAACAAGCTGTACAAAGAAGCTCCAGAGAAAAGAACTCTTCCACCTGCTTTTGCTTCTCTTGTTTTTTAACCATTAGAGTTGACCAAGGCATTTTGAAAGAACTGCTGACACGGCTTCAGCACAATTTTTCTTAATATCTATGAAAATGGCCATTGGGAAATAAAGAGATGACATGACAATAGATAGTACAAAGAATTAAATTAACTTATAGATTCTGAGATATATCGCTTTCTGAGGGACCTGACTGTCATCTCAGAACAAAAAGTGGCATTTCCAATTTGTGCTGCACAAAAAAACATTTATTTTTATATAAAACGTGGCAAACAGCATGTTCTTTACATATTCTTCATTATTATAAACTGGACAAATGAGCTGCTCTTTCCTTTATCTCCCTAATTACACAAGACAATTAGCCCATGCAAAGGCTTGAAATGGACTATTTAATCTGCTAGAGAAATGATGCCTTCCCTATAATAATATTACTGCTCCATTGCTCTCTCTACTGAACACTCATTATTAAGGTAATATTAAAATTTGTCTTGCTAACAAACAAGTCCAAATTGTTATTTCCATACAGTAAATATGTGACTGGTTTATGTCTATTTTTTAGTACTTTTTCTGTGTGGCGTATGGATTACTTGTTAAAAATGTGTTACTCTATGATAAAGATTCAGTACCATGACCTGCTCGACTAATAATACGAAAATATTGGCTTTATAATTAGCAGTTATGTTTGCATGCGGTTGGTGTTTCTTAGAGAATAAAAAAGGATAGAAAATCAATACACCTCTTTTTGTGCTTGCGTGTATATCTCTATTTTAGATGCCAGGAAATTAAGTTTTGGATTATAAGTGCAGTTAACACCTTTGCTTTATACTTAGCCTTGCTTACTGTCACATCTTCACAGTATGGAGTTTCAAAAGATGTCACTGGGGTCATTTATTGGTAAAAAATAATCCCTGATGTGGTCATTCAGTTTCGCTTATTTTAAA
Organism: Xenopus laevis; assembly: GCF_017654675.1. Lineage (NCBI taxonomy): Eukaryota > Metazoa > Chordata > Amphibia > Anura > Pipidae > Xenopus > Xenopus laevis. The sequence goes on from NC_054386.1 coordinate 69,597,755, forward strand.
AAAAGTTGAATAAACATTAAAAGACCTTCCATTTTCCCCAAAATTCACTCACAGGAACAATTTTCCACCTTCCCAGCTCACAGAGTCGATATGGCACTTGAAGTTCCTTTGCTTTTCTTACTAGTTGGCACACATATTCTCTGAAAAACACAGGGCCTTTCCTCAAATTCATCACAGTGAGGAAGGAATCGAATGATTCTGTGAGCCCAAGGGAGACTGGAAAATAGTTTCTTTGATTTAGAGATAGACTGCTATACACAATTACGGTTTTCTTTCTATGTGTGGAACCAAGTACAGTACATTTTGAGGAAGCAGACCACTCAGTCGCAGGGGGGGCCTAGGAAACCAGGAGGCTCTGGGAAACAGGGAGGCCCAGACTGCAGGGTTTGCTCCCTCTATAGCAGTAAAAAAATCCCCCCACCCAACCTGCCCGATTTCCTACCCACAAGCGAGGAGGGAGGACACAGTGTGTGGAAGATGCTAGTGGCATATAGGAAGTAGGGAGTAAGCGGTCGGGGGGGTGGTAGGTATATATTTGTGCTGGGCCTCTCTGAAGATTTTTTTGCAGGGGTGCCTGGAGCAGACTGTAAGCTCAACTGAATGAGTGGTTAAAAGGAGGATATGTTTTCCTTTAAATGCAAAACAGCTGCAAATTGAAACTGGACTTTTTAGAAGCGAAAAGATGGCAAATCCCCATGTTTAACATCCGAATCTGATTCGGATTTTTGCTTGTTTTCATCTAGTTTTTACCTGATCCGAATAAATCATGCTTTTTTTAATAATTAATGAGGTCCAATCAAGAATTCTAGTTTCAGAAACATACAGTCACGTAGGGGCAAATTCACCAAGAGTCGAATATCGAGGGTTAATTAACCCTCGATATTCGACTGGGAATTAAAATCCTTCGACTTCGATATTCGCGCAAAACGAACGATTTCGCGCAAAACGCGCAACTAACGATTAAATCCTTTGGATCGAACGATTCAAAGGATTTTAATCCAACGATCGAAGGATTATCCTTCGACCAAAAAAACTTAGGCACGCCTATGGGGACCTTCCCCATAGGCTAACATTGGGTTTGGTAGGTTTTAGATGGCGAACTAGGGGGTCGAAGTTTTTTCTTAAAGAGACAGTACTTCGACTATCAAATGGACGAATAGTCGAACGATTTTTAGTTCGAATCCTTCGATTCGAAGTCGAAGTCGAAGGTCGAAGTAGCCCATTCGATGGTCGAAGTAGCCCAAAAAACACTTCGAAATTCGAAGTTTTTTTTACTTCGAATCCTTCACTCGAAGTTAATGAATTGGCCCCTTATAGTTACTTCCTCTGTTGTCACAGTCCCCAAATCCCTTTCTTATGTCAGAATGCTTTACAATGCATTTACAGCAGGGGGAATGGCAACATATCCCAGGGATAAACAATCCTGGCAGACAGGAGGGCTACCTACAGTATATACATAGAGAGGACTTTACTGTGTGCACTTAGTTTTCATGCAATGTAAGCAAACCAAGTCAGCATAGCAGCAGTAAGGAAAATCAGTAATTAGTAGGAGGCAGCAGGGATCACTTCCATTAAACCTTTCATCTTACTAAAAATGTAATTTCTGTTTGTGGGGAGAAGGGCATGAGTCATGTCAAGTTTTGCCTATTCATCACATTGCTGTTTAGAACAGGAAGCTCCTCCTACTGATCTATTCACCTGCTCGAGTGCAGCATCCATATATTTCTGTTAATTGATTTCTGCTCTTCAAACCAGAGACAGCAAACAATATAATAATCATATACTGGCTATTTTGTGCCAGATATTAGCATAAAAAAACTCAGATGCAGTTTTGAAGGGTTGCTTTAAGTTCAGATAAGTCATGACATTTTTGAATAAATAGTTATGAATAATCCATAACCCTCTTTTACAATAGACCAGTGTGTATTTTCGTTTCTCTAAATAGTTTCTCTTTTCTATTTCCTAGCAGCTTGATCTCAATACATGATGCTGAAATAATCGCCTCTTACATGCTTTTACATTTTGGCCTTCATCACAAAGAATTTTTTTTATGTCAAGTAAATTGGTATTGGTGAGAATCGAGGAAATAATTTAAATAGGGATTAGCATGCATTACCCTATGCTCTCCATTTTATATGTCTGATACTCATTATACTGCATCACCTGCCTTCAATTACTTTATATATTGCTAACTGGTGAAACCAAAGACTAATACTTTTTTTAAATTAATTGCAGCAAAGCTTATTTCATGCCATTTTGCCTTATTTTATTCAATTTCTATTTCGTAGAAAGTCTAAACTACAAAACTCTATATCTATATATATGTGTTCTTCGAGACTTCATCTCTCAGCCTTTTTAAATTAACATAATTTAATGACAGATGCCTTGGCACAGAAATATTCCATTTTATTGCACAACACATCTGACATTTTCTAGTTAACTCAAATCTGATTTTTGCATTATTGTAGCATAAGGTCAGAATAGAGCATCGGTAATCATGCAGAACACACAGCAACTACAGAAAGAGATTGCAAACTCTAAAATGAAAAGGCATAGACAGAGCTCTAATAATCATAATACAAGCTTGATATAAAAATGTTAGGGTATGGTTAATGATCTGACAGACTGAAATAAATCTATTGTCCCTGGTAATGCTGCTTCCGTAGTACCATCAGGCTTAGCAAACATAAATATTTAAGCAATTTTAAGTATGTAAGCGTCTAGTGAAATGTCACTTAAATAAAATGTAGTTAATGTTATAAAGGGTTTAGTGACATAGGTAATTATTTACTGGGTTAACATAAAGTTGAACTAGGATTGCCACATGCCCGGTTTTCACCGTGAGGTTTTCGGAGGGGCAGTTCTGGTGAAAACTACCTACTACTACTAAATGAAGCAACCAGAATTCTGTGTCATAGCCCCACCCCTGATGTTACTGGTCTGCCCCTGAAACATCACAGACCCACCCCCACAGCATCACCATTCCACCCCCGGTCCAGACTTGACATAACCCTAATATGAACACTATTTTATACATCCTTGTTTTGTTTAAAGGGAAGGGCATTTTTTGGTGGCTTAATACATAAATGGGGGAATGTAATTAAAGTCAACAAACAATTTGCACAAATAAGAATAAAAATTCACATTTTGCAATGTAATACTGTTCCTTAAACTGTTAATGAATTGCACATTTTAATTGTGCATTTCCCACTTTTAAGAAGTGCTTGAAGGTGTCGCAATCTTTTGGAGCAAACATAACTTTTTCAGTAAGAAGTTTTATTATAGTCACTGCGCACTTTGCAAAACCTTCTTCCACTGTAGGAAGCGGTCGCTAAACAGTTTCTGGGTTTGCAAAAGCGATATAAAATTCGATGCAAAGGGAAAACATGTTCTCACAAAAGCATAACTTTTTGCATTGCGAATATTTTTTCCATTACTGACTTTTATTACATTACCACAAACATGTCTTCATGCCCTTAGCATATTGATTATGGGTGAGGACTTGTTGTCTCTGTATGAAAATTCCCTTTGTGCTTTTAAATCCTGCTTAGCACTGAAACATTCCCTTGAATGGTAAAAAAAACAGCATTAATAAATAAGAATAAACATTTTAAATATAACATCTATTATTATTGTTTGACTATTACTGCAAGGGCAGAATTTGGTTAACATATTACTGGGGATATTATTCATTAAGTTATCCCTGTTATTTCATTTCTGTGTTTAGGTGCCACATATTACAATCTGTCAGCATCAGTTAAACAAGATATGTTAAAAAAAAGGTTGTCTGCAGGAGGCGATGATGCTAAATTGTTGATAAATTTTATTTGCTAAAGCTTGGAATCTGCTGGCCCTACTGTAGCTATGCTTGCATAACACATTTATTTGTGGCTTACTACTAATCATGCTGCAATGGTGTCAGAATGGTGTCAGTTAGACACTCAGGATAAATCAGATTTCTGTAAATAAGTGAATGGGATTTGGTCGAATAGCAAACTGAACCTGGTCATCAGTGCATCCCTAAAAGAAATGTTAATACTACAGTAGGGTTATTATCGGTGAAAGGAAGGATATTTGAGGCCAGGAAGTCACTTATAGTGATGGGTGAATAATTTAGGCAGGCGCAAATATTGCAGCAAATTTCCGCGTTTTACATCAGCAAATAAATTTGCGAAACTCCAGCGAAAAATTCGCTGGCGAAAATTCTTGGACATGTGTTGGAGAAGTCGATCATGTCAAAACTCTTGCACATCAACACTTTTCAGACACCAATTGACTTTAACACCAGCGTCAAAGTGGACGCGAGCGGCCAAATTGACGCGGGCGTCAACATTAACGCGGGTGTCAATTTTCACAAATTTCTTGGGACAAATTTGCCCATCACTGTCACTTACTGTACTTTGGTGAGATCACCAAACAAGCAAATGTTTGCCTGATTAGGCCACGGGCCAAATACCTATTGGAATATCACTGTGTCAACTGGACAAACTACTGTATGTATTCCACCTGTTACTGCTACAATTTGGTGATGGGTGCATCTGTCCCATTATGCTTCACCCAGAAATCTGCAAAACTGCATAATATAAGAAAAATGCATTGAAGTTAATGGATATTTTTTTCATGCAACATTTTTTATAATACAATCGAGTCTATGGGAGTTTTTTTGTGGCGAAACCCTGCAAAAAAATTTGCTCATCACTACAATTTAAAAGGAAATAGGGGAGTATAAGACATACTTTGAAGGGTTGAGCAAAATCACATGAAAGATGTTGTGCTGAGGGTAGTATCTTGTGTAGCATCTTGTGTGCAAAGATCTTCATAAATATTTTGTATGTGGTGCAACATAATTTAGTCATTGATTGGATAAAGGGAGTAAAGGAGAGGGCTAAATCATAAATTAAACCCTTGGCTTTGCTTTGGGAGAGGGTGTCACTGTAATAGAATTAGGGATGTCGCGGACTGTTCGCCGGCGAACTTGTTCGCGCGAACATCGGCTGTTCGCGCTCGCCGAATGTTCGCAAACGTCGCGCAACGTTCGCCATTTTGGGTTCGCCTTACCTGGCGCTTTTTTTTGACCTCTCACCCCAGACCAGCAGATACATGGCAGCCAATCAGGAAGCTCTCCCTCCTGGACCACCCCCACACCCCCTGGACCACTCCCCTTCCATATATAAACTGAAGCCCTGCAGCGTTTTTTCATTCTGCCTGTGTGTGCTTGCAAGAGCTAGTGTAGGGAGAGAGCTGTTACTGATTTCACTGATTTCTTTGAGGGACAGTTGATAGTAAGTTTGCTGGCTAGTAATCTACTTGATACTGCTCTGTATTGGAGGGACAGAAGTCTGCAGGGATTTGAGGGACATTTTAGGGTAGCTTTGCTGGCTAGTAATCTACCTTCTACTGCAGTGCTCTGTATGTAGCTGCCTGCTGTGGGCACTGATCTCTTCTGATCTCATCTGCTGACTGCTGTAATAACCCAATAGTCCTTGTAAGGACTGCTTTTATTTTCTTTTTTGTTGTTTTACTTTGCTACTTTAACAGCCAAGTGCTATTAGTCTAGCAGTGTTGGGCAGTGGGACTGGTGTGCTACTGTGCTGCTCCTAGTAGTTCAGCAGCACCAACCCGAGAAAATTTTCTTAATATACATATAATTTTTATTTTATTTTACTTATCTTACTGTTCTTTAAGGTGTCCAGTGCTGTTTGCTGTTCTTCATAGTAGTGCACCAATAGTAGTGCACTTGCAGGCAATATTTGCCCTTGGCCATCTAGCTGTGTGAGCTTGTTCACATTCTGTCTAAATATCAATAATAATACCGTCTCCAGAAACACCACCTGAGTGACGTTTTTCAAGCAGCAATAATATATTCCGTATCCACCACTGCTGTAGTGTATACGCTGACCTTGTAGGCATTATTTGCCCAGTGTGTTCTTCATTTTCAAACCACTGCCATCTAGCTGTGTGAGCTTGTTCACATTCTGTCTAAATATCAATAATAATACCGTCTCCAGAAACACCACCTGAGTGACGTTTTTCAAGCAGCAATAATATATTCCGTATCCACCACTGCTGTAGTGTATACGTTGACCTTGCAGGCATTATTTGCCCAGTGTGTTCTTCATTTTCAAACCACTGCCATCTAGCTGTGTGAGCTTGTTCACATTCTGTCTAAATATCAATAATAATACCGTCTCCAGAAACACCACCTGAGTGACGTTTTTCAAGCAGCAATAATATATTCCGTATCCACCACTGCTGTAGTGTATACGTTGACCTTGCAGGCATTATTTGCCCAGTGTGTTCTTCATTTTCAAACCACTGCCACTTAGCTGTGTGAGCTTTTTCACATTCTGTCTAAATATCAATAATAATACCGTCTCCAGAAACACCACCTGAGTGACGTTTTTCAAGCAGCAATAATACAGATGAAGCCACTTGGATTTGTGAGATAAATGCGTCATGACTCATGGTTAATTGAAGAAACTGCGTTATCTAAAGTCATCTTAACTCATTTAATGCATTTAACCTTTCCATTAGCATACCAAAGCACCATTGTGAACAATGGTGAATGCTTTAATTAGATGGGATGTTGTGACGCAGTTTTCTGTGTTAAATGAGATAAATGGGATATCTGTGTTTAGTTATTCTGTGTCAAACAGACAAACCAAAGTGGCTGCATCTGTATATTCCGTATCCACCACTGCTGTAGTGTATACGTTGACCTTGCAGGCATTATTTGCCCAGTGTGTTCTTCATTTTCAAACCACTGCCACTTAGCTGTGTGAGCTTTTTCACATTCTGTCTAAATATCAATAATAATACCGTCTCCAGAAACACCACCTGAGTGACGTTTTTCAAGCAGCAATAATATATTCCGTATCCACCACTGCTGTAGTGTATACGTTGACCTTGCAGGCATTATTTGCCCAGTGTGTTCTTCATTTTCAAACCACTGCCACTTAGCTGTGTGAGCTTTTTCACATTCTGTCTAAATATCAATAATAATACCGTCTCCAGAAACACCACCTGAGTGACGTTTTTCAAGCAGCAATAATATATTCCGTATCCACCACTGCTGTAGTGTATACGTTGACCTTGCAGGCATTATTTGCCCAGTGTGTTCTTCATTTTCAAACCACTGCCACTTAGCTGTGTGAGCTTTTTCACATTCTGTCTAAATATCAATAATAATACCGTCTCCAGAAACACCACCTGAGTGACGTTTTTCAAGCAGCAATAATATATTCCGTATCCACCACTGCTGTAGTGTATACGTTGACCTTGCAGGCATTATTTGCCCAGTGTGTTCTTCATTTTCAAACCACTGCCACTTAGCTGTGTGAGCTTTTTCACATTCTGTCTAAATATCAATAATAATACCGTCTCCAGAAACACCACCTGAGTGACGTTTTTCAAGCAGCAATAATACAGATGAAGCCACTTGGATTTGTGAGATAAATGCGTCATGACTCATGGTTAATTGAAGAAACTGCGTTATCTAAAGTCATCTTAACTCATTTAATGCATTTAACCTTTCCATTAGCATACCAAAGCACCATTGTGAACAATGGTGAATGCTTTAATTAGATGGGATGTTGTGACGCAGTTTTCTGTGTTAAATGAGATAAATGGGATATCTGTGTTTAGTTATTCTGTGTCAAACAGACAAACCAAAGTGGCTGCATCTGTATATTCCGTATCCACCACTGCTGTAGTGTATACGTTGACCTTGCAGGCATTATTTGCCCAGTGTGTTCTTCATTTTCAAACCACTGCCACTTAGCTGTGTGAGCTTTTTCACATTCTGTCTAAATATCAATAATAATACCGTCTCCAGAAACACCACCTGAGTGACGTTTTTCAAGCAGCAATAATATATTCCGTATCCACCACTGCTGTAGTGTATACGTTGACCTTGCAGGCATTATTTGCCCAGTGTGTTCTTCATTTTCAAACCACTGCCACTTAGCTGTGTGAGCTTTTTCACATTCTGTCTAAATATCAATAATAATACCGTCTCCAGAAACACCACCTGAGTGACGTTTTTCAAGCAGCAATAATATATTCCGTATCCACCACTGCTGTAGTGTATACGTTGACCTTGCAGGCATTATTTGCCCAGTGTGTTCTTCATTTTCAAACCACTGCCACTTAGCTGTGTGAGCTTTTTCACATTCTGTCTAAATATCAATAATAATACCGTCTCCAGAAACACCACCTGAGTGACGTTTTTCAAGCAGCAATAATATATTCCGTATCCACCACTGCTGTAGTGTATACGTTGACCTTGCAGGCATTATTTGCCCAGTGTGTTCTTCATTTTCAAACCACTGCCACTTAGCTGTGAGAGCTTGTTCACATTCTGTCTAAATATCAATAATAATACCGTCTCCAGAAACACCACCTGAGTGACGTTTTTCAAGCAGCAATAATATATTCTGTATCCACCACTGCTGTAGTGTATACGTTGACCTTGCAGGCATTATTTGCCCAGTGTGTTCTTCATTTTCAAACCACTGCCACTTAGCTGTGTGAGCTTGTTCACATTCTGTCTAAATATCAATAATAATACCGTCTCCAGAAACACCACCTGAGTTGTTGTTGTTTTTGTTTTAAAAATAATGCCAGGCAAAGGCAGGCCGCCACGCAGAGGCACTAGGGGCCGTGCTGCTATGCTATCCTGTGGCCCTAGGAAATTGCCCAGTTTTAAAAAGGCAATGACCCTGAACTCCCAAAATGCTGAAGAGGTAGTTGACTGGCTTACACAGCACACCCCATCCTCTACCGTTTCTAACTTTACCACAACATCCTCATCCTCCACTGCTATGGCCACCCCACGTAACACTTCCTCCACCACCGGCGCCCCTTCTTCACTGGAGTCAGAGGAGTTATTTTCACATGAGTTTCTTGAACTGAGTGATGCGCAACCATTATTGGCAGAAGAAGATGAAGGAGATGAGGATGTTACACCAGATTTAATTCTGGCAGAGAACACAACAGAGATGGACATAATGAGTGATGACGAGGAGGTCCCCGCTGCTGCTTCCTTCTGTGAGCTGTTAGAAGAAATTGATGCATCTGAGGAGAATGATGATGAGGAGATTGATGTTTTGTGGGTGCCCAGTAGAAGAGAGCAAGAGGAGGATAGTTCAGATGGAGAGACGGAGAGTCAGAGAGGCAGGAGGAGAATAAGACTTAGAAGAAGCAGGGAGGACAACTCGCAGGGAACAGTAGGGCAACAACATGTATCGGCACCTGTGGTCAGCCGGCAAACGCACCCGCCATTGCCGCCAACGCCGCCAACTTCTACTGTTACCGCCAGATTGCCAGCTTCAAAAAGGTCAGCAGTGTGGGATTTTTTTAATGTGTGTGCCTCTGACAAAAGCGTTGTAATTTGCAATGAGTGCAGTCAGAAACTGAGTCTTGGGAAGCCCAACAGCCACATAGGTACAACTTCTATGCGAAGGCACATGAACGGCAAGCACAAAGCACTTTGGGAGCAACACCTCAAAGGCAACAGGCAAACTAAAAGCCACCCTCCTTCTGGTCCAGCATCTTACTGCTCTACCTCTGCTGTCCTTGACCCGTCTGAACCACCCTCCACTCCGCCTTCCACCTTGACCACCAGTTCCTATTCCCAGTCATCTGCCCCCAGCCAAGTTTCTGTGAGGGCCATGTTTGAGCGTAAGAAGCCAATGTCTGCGAGTCACCCCCTTGCCCGGCGTCTGACAGCTGGCTTGTCTGCACTCTTAGCCCGCCAGCTTTTACCATACCAGCTGGTGGACTCTGAGGCCTTCCGCAAATTTGTAGCAATTGGGACACCGCAGTGGAAGGTACCCAGCCGCAATTTTTTTTCAAAAAAGGGAATACCACACCTGTACCACCATGTGCAGAGCCAAGTCACCGCATCTCTGTCACTTAGTGTTGGGCCAAAGGTCCATATGACTACTGACGCATGGTCCTCCAAGCATGGTCAGGGCAGGTATGTCACCTACACTGCCCACTGGGTGAACTTGGTCATGGCTGGGAAGCAGGAAATGTGTGGCTCAACAACGACAGTGGAGTTGGTGTCACCGCCACGGATTGCACGCGGTTCTGCCACCACCTCTACTCCTCCTTCGCTCTCTACCTCGTCTTCTTCCTCTTCTTCGTCCTCTGCTGCTGGGTCCTCCTCCTCCACACCTGTGCACCCCCAGCTCCCCCTAGGCTATTCGACGTGCCAGGTACGCCGTTGTCATGCTGTCTTGGGGATGACGTGCCTGGAAAGCAAAAACCATACCGGATCTGTACTCCTGTCATCTCTGCAGTCACAGGCCGATCGGTGGCTGACCCCACACCAACTGAAGATCGGAAAAGTGGTGTGTGACAATGGAAGCAATCTGTTGGCAGCACTGAGACTGGGCAATTTAACACATGTGCCCTGCATGGCACATGTTCTGAATTTAATAGTACAACGATTTGTCTCAAAGTACCCAGGATTCCAGGACGTTCTCAGGCAGTCCAGGAAGGTGTCGGCCCATTTCAGATGTTCCTATACAGCCATGGCACGCCTTGCTGACATTCAGCAGCGGTACAACATGCCAGTCAGGCGTTTGATTTGCGACAGCCAGACTCGCTGGAATTCAACGCTCCTCATGTTGGAACGTCTGCTGCAACAACAAAGAGCCGTCAACGAATACCTGTTTGAACTGGGTGGTAGGACTGGATCTGCAGAGCTGGGGATTTTTTTCCCCCATTACTGGGTGCTTATGCGCGATGCCTGCAGGCTCATGCGCCCTTTTGAAGAGGTTACAAATATGGTCAGTCGCACCGAAGGCACCATCAGCGACCTAATACCCTTTGCTTTCTTCCTGGAGCGTGCCGTGCGACGAGTGACAGATGAGGCTGTAGACCAGCGTGACGAGGAGCAGGAAGCGCACGATTTCTGGTCGGAATCACCAGAACGAACCCAGGCACCTGCTGCAACGCAGGGAGAGGTGTCAGAAGTGGAGTCAGAGGAGGAAGGTGGCTTTGTGGAGGAGGAGGACCAACAGGAGCAGGCTTCCCAGGGGGCTAGTGGTGACCTTTTGGGGACCCCTGGTCTTGTACGTGGCTGGGGGGAGGAGACCGTGGATGATGCAGTCCTTGATAACGAGGAAGCAGAGATGGATACCTCTGCATCCAACCTTGTGAGAATGGGGTCTTTCATGCTGTCATGCCTGTTGAAGGACCCCCGTATCAAGAGGCTTAAGGAGAAGGACCTGTACTGGGTCGCGACTCTACTAGACCCTCGGTACAAGCATAAAGTGGCAGAAATGTTACCAACATACCACAAGTCTGAAAGGATGCTGCATTTACAAACCAGCCTGCAAAACATGTTGTACAATGCTTTTAAGGGTGATGTCACTTCAGGAACTCATCAACATTCCAGGGGCAGAGGTGCCAGTAATCCTGCCACGAGTGCACCTGCAAGGACAAAGCACTTTGGCCACTCTGTAACGTCAGACATGCAAATGTTTTTTTGTCCAAGGCAGCGGCAGAACCCTTCTGGATCCACCCTCAAAGAACGCCTCGACCGGCAGGTAGCGGACTACCTGGCATTAACTGCAGATATCGACACTCTGAGGAGCGATGAACCCCTGGACTACTGGGTGCGCAGGCTTGATCTGTGGCCAGAGCTGTCACAATTTGCCATGAACCTCTTGTCTTGCCCCGCCTCAAGTGTCCTCTCAGAAAGGACCTTCAGTGCAGCAGGAGGGATTGTAACTGAGAAGAGAACTCGCCTAGGTCACAAAAGTGTGGATTACCTGACCTTTATTAAAATGAATGAGGGGTGGATCTCGGAGGGTTACTGCACGCCGGAAGACTTGTTCTGAGTTTCTGATTCTGACTCCCCATGCAGCTGTCCTTCTCTGCATGCCTCATGACTCCACATACAGCTGTCCTTTAGCGTCCTCCTCCCTCCACCACCGTTACAAACTAGGGTGCAAACCCTACTGGTTTAATTTGAATCCAGGTAAATCCTGAGTTTTTCTGGCCTCTGTGCTTCAGTGGCTGCGACCAAAAAAAACAGAATATTTTCAGCATTTATATGGCATATTTTTTCTGGCCTCTGTGCTTCAGTGGCTGTGACAAAAAAATGAATATTTTCAGCATTCATATGGCATATTGTTTCGGCCTCTGTGCTTCAGTGGCTGCGACAAAAATAAATTAATATTTTCAGCATTTATATGGCATATTTTTTCTGGCCTCTGTGCTTCAGTGTCTGCGACCAAAAAAAACAGAATATTTTCAGCATTTATATGGCATATTTTTTCTGGCCTCTGTGCTTCAGTGGCTGTAACAAAAAAATGAATATTTTCAGCATTCATATGGCATATTGTTTCGGCCTCTGTGCTTCAGTGGCTGCGACAAAAATAAATGAATATTTTCAGCATTTATATGGCATATTTTTTCTGGCCTCTGTGCTTCAGTGGCTGCGACCAAAAAAAACAGAATATTTTCAGCATTTATATGGCATATTTTTTCTGGCCTCTGTGCTTCAGTGGCTGTGACAAAAAAATGAATATTTTCAGCATTTATATGGCATATTGTTTCGGCCTCTGTGCTTCAGTGGCTGCGACAAAAATAAATGAATATTTTCAGCATTTATATGGCATATTTTTTCTGGCCTCTGTGCTTCAGTGGCTGCGACCAAAAAAAACTGAATATTTTCAGCATTTATATGGCATATTTTTTCTGGCCTCTGTGCTTCAGTGGCTGTGACAAAAAAATGAATATTTTCAGCATTCATATGGCATATTGTTTCGGCCTCTGTGCTTCAGTGGCTGCGACAAAAATAAATGAATATTTTCAGCATTTATATGGCATATTTTTTCTGGCCTCTGTGCTTCAGTGGCTGTGACAAAAAAATGAATATTTTCAGCATTTATATGGCATATTGTTTCGGCCTCTGTGCTTCAGTGGCTGCGACAAAAATAAATGAATATTTTCAGCATTTATATGGCATATTTTTTCTGGCCTCTGTGCTTCAGTGGCTGCGACCAAAAAAAACTGAATATTTTCAGCATTTATATGGCATATTTTTCCTGGCCTCTGTGCTGCAGTGGCTGCGACAAAAAAAAATTAATATTGTTTGCATTTATATGGCATATTTTTTCTGGCCTCTGTGCTGCAGTGGCTGCGACAAAAAAAAATTAATATTGTTTGCATTTATATGGCATATTTTTTCTGGCCTCTGTGCTGCAGTGGCTGCGACAAAAAAAAATTAATATTGTTTGCATTTACATGGCATATTTTTTCTGGCCTCTGTGCTGCAGTGGCTGCCACAAAAAAAAAATTAATATTTTCAGCATTTATATGGCATATTGTTTCTGGACTTCTGGTTCAGTGGCTGCGACAAAAAAAACATAATTTTTCAGGAAAGTACACATGCCTAATTTTTCAGGGTTCTGCAACAGTGGCAAAATCGCATCTTTTATGGTCACCGCAGGTGATCAATAAAGTAGACCAAAACTGGGCCCACACTGCAGAATCAGTGTTTTTTGGTTCACTTCACTGTACATTGAATTACCTCTGCCTGACCGTGCACGTGCGCACAAGCACGGTGACTGCTAAACACACCACTACAGAAATATTGCCACCAACAGGACGAACATCCTGGAGGTGAGAAGCAACTAGTAATTAAAAACTATTATTTGCTCACTTGACGGTATCATTCATTAAAGCTCTTTGCGTCTTTTTGCGTTGCAGTAAGCACCGCGTTTCGTCTTTGCGTGTGAACAGGCTGTAACCTTTACACGACTTGATTGGCATGTAGACGCCGGACGTTTTAAAGCATTTTATTACACAGGTTTAGAAATGTAGTGTGATTTCTGCCCTTTACAGCACAAAACGCAGCGCTGTGTCAACAATGGATTTTTTAGAAACATTTTTGCCCTTGATCCCCCTCTGGCATGGCACTGTCCAGGTCGTTGCACCCTTTAAACAACTTTAAAATCATTTTTCTGGCCAGAAATGTCTTTTCTAGCTTTTAAAATTTGCCTTCCCATTGAAGTCTATGGGGTTCGCGACGTTCGCGAACCGTTCGCATTTTTGACGCAAGTTCGCGAATATGTTCGCGAACTTTTTTTCCGACGTTCGCTACATCCCTAAATAGAATTAATAAATAATATTAAGAAAGCTAATAAGGATGGAAAACATTTTGAAAAATATTCATTGTAAAAAAAAAGGTAAGAAAAATGCAGCATTCTGCTGTGGTGCTGGTAACAGCATTAACTGACCATTTGCCAACGTTAACTTCATTAAGATTTAGAAAATGACTGCATATTCTTATATACTGCAAATAACAGCTTTAATGTGAATGCTCGCTGTAATATTGACAGGATACTGATGGTAATGATTACTCAAAAAATATTAGTATTTTGTAGGGGATCTGGTTCCTCATGTCAACTTTGGACAGGATATGTTTGTGTTGCCTGCATGAACACATTATACAGGAGCACCCAACAAATAGAAATAGCAGTCTGTAGAAATAGTGGTTTAAAAAAGCTAAATTTGAGACAGACAAGAAAATTGTTTTCAATTCCCAGTTCAGTGCACAGCTCATTTCTATTTGCACTCTTCTTCTGCTTCTCCAGAGCAACCAAGACAACTAAAATAGACATGGCCTTTAGTGGTGATTAAAAGTAACTAAAAACAAAACTGAATTAAACATGAACAGAACTAAACACCCTATCATCAATAGTATTTTGATGAAACAAACAGGACACAAATATGCAACTTAGTTTATACAGTAGTTCAGTGGCAGTCTAAATATATATTCATGGGATTCAGGTTTTATGCCAAGCTTCTAAAGAGTAAGTAAAATAATTGGTTCTTTTTTACATGACCTAGGAACAGTATATTGGTGTTCTCTTGTTTTAAATTGCCCTCTATAGCAAAGCAGCAACCACTACTTGCTGTTATTGCAGGGCAGGCAAGTTAAACTGATTTAGTTGCTTAGAATCATATTTAACAGCATAAACTCAAGGAATGAAAATATTATTTTACCTGTTTATAGGTCCCTGGTAAGACCTCACCTGGAGTATAAAGTGCAGTTTTGGACTCCAGTCCTTAAGAGGGATATAAATGAGCTGGAGAGAGTGTTGAGATGTGCAGCTAAATTGGTTAGAGGGATGGAAGACTTAAATTATGAGGGGAGACTGTCAAGGTTGGGGTTGTTTTCTCTGGAAAAAGGCGCTTGCAAGGGGATATAATTACACTTTACAAGTACATTAGAGGACATTATAAACAAATAGCAGGGGACCTTTTTACCCATAAAGTGGATCACCACACCAGAGGCCACCCTTTTAGACTAGAGGAAAATAACTTTCATTTGAAGCATCGTAGGGGGTTCTTCATAGTAAGGGCATTGAGGTTGTTGAATGCACTGCTGGGTGATGTTGTGAGGGCTGATTCTGCTTATGGGTTTTAAGCGGGGCTTGAATGATTTCTTGGGCAAGCATAATAATAAGGATATTGTGATACTAAAATATGGGTATATATATAATTTATATAAGTGTATGGAGGGATCAGTGTGAGTGTGTGTATGTATGTATGTAACCTGAAAAAAATTGGATTCTAGTGGTCACATACAATCCACAACTAAGGACCCTCAGAGCCAGAGATCTATATGGTGCACTTCATAAGGACGAGTGGCTCAAAAGCATATTCCCAGACCCACCACTCCTAGCATTCAGACAGCCTCCCAACCTAAAAACAAGAAGTGCCTTATGGCACTCCACCAAAAATGGACCATACCCGTGTGGCATAAAACAATGCAAAACCTGCCCACACATCCTGATTTCAGACAAAATACCAATTCCAAAAACATTAGACGAGTGCAGCATCCGTGGCCACTATAACTGTTCTTCTTCCAATGTGGTGCATTTAATACAATGCACTAAACGCATAACAGGGGGACTATATATAGGAGAGACTGTGCAAAGTCTGAGACAGAGAAATACACACCACCGATTCACTGTAACCAATAAAAAACTGGACACACCAATAGGAAATCGTTTCAATGGCCCTCATCAATCCATAAAGGATTTAAGAATTTTGGTTCTTAAGGGCAATTTTAAAACAGATAATGAAAGAATAGTGTAGTAGTAAAAATTAAAGGAAACGTTCAATTCTCTGGAGAAGGGACTAAACCTGGGCCTTGGAATTACTGTATGTGGACTAAGAAAGGACTGCACCAGATCAGAACTAAGAGATCATATGGAATTCCTTTAACACTACATTAATTCAACCATAATTTATAGTCAGCCTCTATGACCCACATTATCTTGCACCTTATCTGCTTGTCTCTTACTGATCACCTTACACACAGATTGGAATTCCTTTTTGTTGGTCATTTGACCTATGAGCTGAATGTTGTATATATATATACCAGAGAACACCACAGCTTCATTATAATCAGCTTGTAAAGTGAACTAAAATGTTCTGAAAGCCTGCTATGGTTTTCTTATTTAGTCAATAAAGGTATCACCTTTATACCACTTTGTTATTTTTTATTTCAAAAGAGTTGCCCTGTAGCTATGTAACAATGTGACTTTTCCCTTGTAATACTTGTCCCAACTTCATAAAATGTATGTGTAATTCATTACCATTGTTTTGCCTGACTTGTAATTTTCTTTATTCTATTGATCTAAGCCATCCAAAATACTTATGCCCAGCTTCTGCCAATTATTATCAGTGAGTTTCCATTGTTTTCTCAGATTTTTAGCCAATTTGAAGTGAAAAAGCTCATAAAAATGTATATACTTTGGAGTGGATTTTGTGAGCATTTTGTTGGGGCATTCCCCTTTACACATCAGCAAAAAATGTTTAAATTTACACAAGCAATTCTGCTGCATTTCTAAATATTCTGCAACCACAGCTGCACTGGTGATAGACAACAGTTAGTCCAGGATGAATAGTGACTGATTTATAAGTGTATTCAGTGTCTGATTAGTGAAAAGGTGACTTCATAGTGTTAAAACACTGAACATTTTAGGGGCAGAATTGGTAAATATGCTTGTATTTTCACAAAAAATTATTACATAATTAGTAACTGACAATTGTTCTTGTAAATATTTTATGTGCCGATTGGTTTGATTACATTACCCAATTAACAACTCATCCACCTCCATTTTTTTGATTTGGTAACATAGTAACATAGTCATTTTGGTTGAGGAAAAAAACACATGTCCATCAAGTTCAACTTTTTAAGTCTAAATGAAACCTGCCTAGCTGCTAGTTGATCCAGAGGAAGACAAAAAACTCTGGCTGAAGCCTCTCCAATTTGACACAGAAAGGGAATAATTCCTTTCTGACTCCAAGATGGCAACCAGACCATTCCCTGGATCAACTTGTACTATGAGCTATATTCTATAACCCTGTATTCCCTCACTTGCTAAAAAGCCATCAAACCCCTTCTTAAAGCTATCTAATGTATCAGCCAGCATGATTGATTTAGGGAGAGAATTCCATATCTTCACAGCTCTCACTGTAAAAAAACTATTTCTGAATATTTAGCCACAACCTCCTTTCTTATAATTGGAATGGGTGCCCACGTGTTACCAGGAAGTGCCTCTTTTCCATCTTAAATAACCCCAACTTGGCCAGTCTTGTCGCATAGCTGAGATTTCCCATACCAGCTTAGATTCTCTTCTCTGGACCCTCACTAATTGAATAATGTCCTGTTTCAGCACTGGAGACCAAACTGTACTAGATGGGGCCTTACCGGTGCTCTGTACAGTGGAAGAATGACCCCCTCCTCCCACAAATCTATGCCTCTTTTAAAACAGCTCAAAACCTTGTTTCCTGTTGCTGCTGCTGACTGGCATTACTTGCTACCACCAAATTTATTATCTACAAGGACTCCACGGTCCTTTTTCATTATGTGTTTGCCTAGTGAAGTCCCATTAAGGGTATAAGTGGCTTGGATATTTTTACATCCCAGGTGCATGACTTTACATTTATCAACATTGAATCTCATTTGCCACTTAGCTGCCCAGATTGCCAGTTTGTCAAGATCATGTTGCAAAGATGCCACATCCTGGATGGAATTTATTGGGCTGGATAGTTTTGTGTCATCTGCAACACTGTTACATTACTTACAATACCCTCCCTTAAGTCATTAATAAACAAATTAAAAAAAAGTGGACAAAATACAGAACCCTGAGGAACCCCCAAGACCCAGGGCTGGATTTACCTTTTGTGCTCCCCTAGGCCCAGGGCCGGATTTACATAGTGGGTCGTCCTAGGCCCGCTGTCGTTCGTCGCCCCTGTCCCCTCCTTTTAATTTGCTCAAATTTTCATCATTGGGACCAGTGCAAAAGGGGATTGGCGCACAGGAAATTAAAAAAAACTATTGTATCTCCTGCACATCCCCAGTGTTTCTGAACCAATGTGGGTGTGGTTGGCAGCATGTTGCCCCCTAAAATTCTGCCACCCTAGGCCCGGGCCTTGGTGGCCTCTCCACAAATCCGGACCTGCCAAGACCCCTAAGAATCCTACTCCAAATAGAGAATGTACCTTTAGAACCACCTCTGTACCCAATCCTGTAGCCAGTTTCCTATCCATGTGCAAACAACTTAATTAAGCCCTACAGCCCTGAGTTTAGAAAGCAGTCATTTTTGGGGCACTGTATCAAAGGCTTTGGCAAAATCCACATACTGTAGATCACATCTACTACTTTCCTGCTGTTCACCATCTTACTTACCTCATCATAAACAAACTTGTTTGACATGACCTATCCTTCATAAAGCCATGCTGATTACTACTAATAATGCCATTCACTTGGACAAAATGTTGAATGTGACCCCTTAGCAAGCCTTCAAATAATTTGTCCACCAGGAATGTCCAATTTACTGGCCTATAATTTGTGATGCAGCAGTTGTGTAATTGGCAATATGACAATATCAAATGTGCTTTTTTCCTGCTACGTTTGTTCATTGTATTATTACATTTACACATACACACTATAGGGCTAATTTACATCTTCAAGTGCAGTGGGAAACTTGCGCTCATACCTCAATCAGTCCTTCCTGCCTTCATTTCTGAATTGGCCACTGCTGCACCCAATGACACAGGGGAATCCCTGTGAATTCCCACCTCTTGACTAGGCGGTGGCTACAGGGTTCCCATTGCGCCCCACTTCAATAGGCTTATCACACTTGGGGCTAAAGATTTTGATATAGACCTCACCCACACAGCAAACACAGGAAGGCTGAAAATATTTAAAGCAACGGCACCCAATATGTGACGAAGTACACTTGTTGTGCATATTTTGGTAAATCAGTTTTGCATCAAGATTTGCATTTGATTCGGATTTGCATTGCCTGTTTATGTCCGCATTGATGCCAGAATTCTAGGAACAGATGCTGCATTGTGGGGGAAAAAAACATGACAATTGTGCTTGAAATTGCACTTTGTTCACTGCTTCTTAGTAAGTGAATGTGTCCTCCTAGATCAAAGGCTGATATGTATATGCATGCATATTAGCACCAATGGTATGTTGATATATGAATATGCATTTCTATGCTATGGAATATAAAAATACAAATGGCATGCTCCTTTAAAGGATTAAGCATATATTCCAGGGTAGAAATTCAGACAATGGCAATGAGCACACTGTAAATGAGTGTATAGTTCAACTTTTTAGACAATGGCAACGAGCACACTGTAAGTTAGTGTATACAGGAATGTCTAGTAGCCTTTTTTTTCAATATATTCCACACACATCACATAATATACTTGTAACATACAGTAGACTGTTTTGTCAGGGGAAAAAAAATCTGCCCTCTGGCATAGTAACAACGTTTACTCCTTGCTAACAATGTTTGTGTCAACTTAGAAAAATGAGATTTTCTTCAAAAGCACTTCAATATTTTGTTAAAATGGATTTAAGGTTTTTGAACTGAAGAAACTGTTTCTGAACAAAGGAAAAAAAGGACTAAGTTATTGTTTTCCCTGATGATTGCTGGAGAATGAATCCAATTGTCGTTTATCAAATTAATAGCTGTGCGGCACACTCACATCAGACCATGGCACTTTCTTTCCTCCAAGGTTAGTTTCCGGCCAGTTAATTTCTGCAGTCTTTCAAATGGCACTAATCAGGAATTAAGAGCTAACACCAGCTTTGCAGGGACAGATTCCTTCTTGAACGGGTTAGAAGGGATTTTCAAAATAGGCAATTCTCTGGTCTCCCTGATTATCCTCTGACAAGCTCATAATCCAGGGACTGGTATTTCGAAAGTCAAGCAGCGAGATAAACAACATTGATTATAATCAACTGTTCTTTTATTTTAGATGGATTAAGTAAGGAAACTTTAGTTTCTGTTTTTGCCATCTGTTTTACAATAGGGATGAAGGGGGGGGGGTAAATTGTATTCTTTTTATTCATTGAGTGCATTGAAATCACATTTCTTCCTACTGCAGACATTTGAGACAGCATTGGCTTTTTATCTTTAGAAACCCCTACTAGCATGTAAATAATGCTATGTCTAAATTATTATCGTTAAGAGGTCAGTCCAAAAGCTTTCTACATTCCAATCTACATGTTAACTTAATAGGCCATTCTTGAGTTGAACATTTCCATTTTTCTCATTTTTAAATAACAATTGTTTTAGGTGTTAATTTCTATAAAGGTGCAATGAAAGCCGACAATAAAGATTTGTATTCCCAGACAATCTATAAAGTTGTGAGCATATAACAGAAAGAGCAATTCACTGTGTGACATGTTCATATATTTATTTTGCATCACACTGAACAACTAAGGTTTTTAAATGCAAACAAACTATATGTACTATTGTGTCTTTAGGTATTGGGAAACCCAGTATCCAGAAAGCTCCAAACTACAGAAAGTTTTTTTTTTTATTTTTTTTTCTCTGTAATAATAAAACAGTACCTTGTACTTGAACACAACCAAGATATAATTAATCCTTATTGGTGGCAAAACAATCCTATTGTACTTCGCTTAGGAAAATTTGAAATTTGATTCAAATTTGAAAAGAATTCAAAGATTCAAATATCGAAATTTATCATGTACTGTCTCTTTAAAAATTCAACATCGACCATTCGCCATCTAAAACCTGACGAATTGCTGTTTTAGCCTAAGGGGGATCTCCTAGAACCTATTTGGAGTCAAATGAAAAGTTTTTTTTTTTAATCAAATTCGACCCCAAAAAAAACTTTGACTTAATTTCGGTTGGTCTTAATGAATTTGAATTTCGAAGTTTTTTCATTTGGAATTTGACCCTTGATAAATATGCCCCATACTGTACAGTATATAACTAATGTATATGCCAATACCTATACTAATCTAACTGTAGATTTTAGGATCATAATAGCTTTGGATATTATGCTTGTTCAAGAAATAATACAAGCATCTCATTAAGGTTTACGAGAAGCTGCCATTACAATATCACCCAACAGGGTATTCCACAGCTCAAACGTAAAACCTCCCAAGTCTAAATAGGTGACCTCTTGTTCGTTGATCTTTTTTTTCTGTTGGAAACAAAGTTCCTCCACTAGTTGTCTATAATGCCCTCTAATACACATGTAAAGAGTAAGCATGTCCCCTCTCAAGCATCTTTCTGCTGGAGAAAACAACTTTGACCCCACACCTCAATCGTTTAGGCTCACAGTTCAAATCTGCCATCCTCTTTACCAGGTTAGTTGCACGTCTCTGCACTCTCCCCAGCTCATTAAAATAGTTCTTAAAGCTGCACTGCATACTCAAGGTGAAGCCTTACTAGGGATCAAAATTATGTTTTCATCCCTTCAGTTAATGTCCTTTTCAATGAAATATCATTGAATCTCATTGATATTTATATTATCACATTTTTAACTTGTTTAAAAAAAATACAATACAATATACCTTTCACATTTCTCAACCAGTACTATATCAGCAATGGTATTGCCATAATTTTGTTTATTTAATACCGTTTACTGAAGCTTGTCTATTTTACCAGTCAATCTTCTTGTGTTAGTGAATATCCATTTACTACTGTTACTAGTCTATGCATTGCATACATATCTGCTATCATATAATATCATATTTTCCTTTAATATGCCCTTATCTACAGTATGTTCCACAGAACTCACCACTGTTCTCCCCATCTACTTCCTCCTACCTTCTAGCCACCTGTTTAAAAGGTGCTATACCATCATCATTGAGGTGCAGCTCATTCATGCAAAACAGCTAGTATCAACAAAAGAATCAGTCTTGCAAATCTTACAAGAGATTGCAAACACGAGGCACACAATAATGCCAAAACAATTTCTCTACTGCTGTATACCAAGTTGAGTTCCTTCTTCATCTTGTACTTTTTTGTTTTAAATGCTATTTTTTTTAATTAACAGCTTTTTAACACTCATGCAACATTTGCTTTACAGCTTACATATTTCCTCTGCAGCATTTAACTTGTGGCAAGGGGCGAGGTTTCATCATAAGGCCTCTCTTTGTTATAAAATCATTGTAAAGCTCTGCATAATTTGCTGGCTCTTTATAAATAAATGATGTTGAATCCAGACAACACAATAACTGAAAAGAATTTAACTAATTAACCACAATCCCATACTTTTATAGGAAGAGGGAAGGGGAGGGTATATTCATTTTTTTCCAGCAATGAAATTAATTCCATAACTTGTTTAATTGAATGAAATGCCTTAGTATGCAGAATATCCAGTTATTCCATGTCAGCAAGCAGAATACCGGTGGATACTCCTAGAAGTTAAGGCTCGTAGCATAGCAAATGTTATTTTTAAAGGACGTTGTGAACCTGCCAAACCATTAGAATCTGAGCTCAGGGAATACAGTAAAATTTAAAGTCACAAAAAGGTTAAATTTTGTCACTTTGTCACTTTGTCACTTTGTCAAGTTTCAGCCAGTATTGTCACAGTGAAGTACCTTTCGCATTTTAGCCAAATGGTTTATTTTATGAAAATCCCTTAGAGTGCTCCTTGTGCTGTGCGTTGATAGATAGGTGAATAGATGGATGATAGATAGATGATGGATAGATAGAGATAGAGGGAGATAGATACTATAGATAGATTGTTTTAGATATATTTTATTCTGTATAGGTACACAGTTCTAAGCAGAAACTAATTGTTGAAATATTTGAGAATCTGGTATTGGACAGAGCTCTAGAGAACTCACCTTGTGTAATGCAGTAAATACCTATTTAATACATCACTGCACAGGACATATTACACTGGACCTGACACCATACTTCTAAGCTCAGTAGAATTCCCACATGTTGATGTCTTTTAACGTTCTTCCATTCCCTGCGCCCTGATGAAAAATATGAAACTGCTAAAATGTGCAATTGCAGTACTAAAGTTATTCCAACTGTCATAACAGTAAGGATGTTATTGTGTATGTGATTCTTACACGTGCTAATCAGTTTCACTTACATACTATACCAGCCATATTAATTAGTGCAGTTGAAATGGCATTCATCATGATTTTACATTAGAGACTGTACTGTTTTCTCATTGTTGGGTTTACTTCTATTGCACTAAATCAGCACAACTTCTGATATTTTCTGTATATCATAAATTTAAAGAAGAATATTTGATTGTCTGTTCTTCATGCTTTGCAAAATGTAATTCTCAGGGATCCCCTAGGATAGAAAAAAACCATGGAGCCCTTTCATGCAATGGCCCTGCATATCTTGGGCCGTATCATGAGTTATTTTGTGTGACTATAAATTGAGGTTCAGCAATCTATTATACCTTTGAACTACATCCAAATGTAAAAAGGGTGGGTACACATGCATAAAACATGTTTCTGGGGGTGTCAAATAAGGGCTGCAATTGGCTATTTGTTAGCTCCTAAGTAGTGTAGACTGGCAGTGTACAGGAGGCTTTGTTATGCAACCATAACTTGCCTCCAAGCCATGGATTCAAAAATAAGCACCTGCTTTAAGGCTATTGGGAGCAACAACCAATTGTTTGGTGAGCAACATGTTTCTCTGGAGCCACTGGTTGGGGATCCCTGCCATAAATAATGTATTTGAACTCAGTTTAGGGATCAACCTCTAATGCAGGAGAAATTCTTTGCAAAAAAAAAGCCCAGGTTCCAAACAGACCACCAATCAATGCAATCAAATTTCAACTTTCCATACAGTAAAACCAAATTCACAAAACATATATAGATATTTTTAAGGGTTCTAAACTTAAATCGGCCACCCATTTTCCTCCAAATCACATGCCTGCCCAGATTGCTCCATTTTATAGTATTGGAGAACTACTAAGCAGCATATTCTGGCAAAGTACAAAACAGGCAGCTAGTAGTGTTCCAAGGTGATGAGTTCAATCTGCCATTCATTTACTTTAAAATCATGTCATCTAACCAATGACAATTATCTAACCATTTTATAGTATCCAAAAACGAGTGGTGTTTTCCAAGGATGCTGAGCATGGTCATATGCAATCAATTTGCCTGTATACCTAATTCATTTAGCAGCCAATAGTGGGTACAGGCCTGCCTACCTATGAGACCAATGACATTGTGACATCTGTGTGAAAGCCCTTCATCCACCCGAGAGAGCAGCGTGTAAACATAGGTTTTGCTGGAAGTATCAGGGAAAAGTCTGAATAGCATTACACTGCAATAACTAAACTGGCCGTCCTTTTTAAATGCTTCCAATTCTGCAGCAAATACATTCTGTCTGTACTTAATTTGAAACCATTTATCTGGATAAAAACAGCTAACAGATTCTGACATTTGTAACTGAGCATAATAATCAGGCAAAGATATTTTGGGCAGTGTAGAAGTCTCTGTGCTTTAGCTGGGTTGCAAAGGAGAAACAAGCTTAAAAACAATTTCACTTAAATTAGATATAAAAACATTAACTTTTTACTAAACATTAATAATTGTTCAAATAAAGCAATCCCTGACTAAATGTTAATGTATAACCATACTAATCGTATTCAGGCAAGAATAAAAAATGCCATTTTCATTTCAGCATGGATACCAATTAGTGATGGGCGAATTTATTTGCCAGGTGCGAATTTGCAGCAAATTCCCACGATTCGCGAAAGTGCAGTGAAAATTCGCCGGCATAAAAAAAATGGACGCCGGTGTCCATTTTGGACAACGAGACGTTGGCGACGTTAAACAAATTTTTTGCCTTTTCGCGAATTTCATGGGAAATTCGCAAATTTTTTGACGAAACAAAACGCACCAAATTTGCCGATTACTAATACCAATATGATTTTTAAAAGGGATCTATTGTGAAAATGAATATACACTTCATCTCACTGAAACCAGACCCTTCCTAAATATAATCAATTAACAAATCTGTACCATTTATGAAATAATCAAGTTATTCTTCACTGTCTCTCAGCAACCTGTCTCTTTCAATACTCTCTTCATGCAGAAATCAGGGTCAGATTTTGATTAACAAGTAGGCCAAAAACGTCTTTTGTGGGGGGTCCCTTTCCTAGTAGGTGTTTTAAAGCTAACTCAAATAACTAATTTCAGCACAGACAAAAGCTAACTAAGTGACTTACTCTGGCACAGACCCTGAATGTAGTAAAACAGGATTTCCATCAGAGCTAGTTATTTTAAAAGAGTGAGCTCTAACATATCTTGTAGGCAAAAAAGACTCCACCTACTGCATGAAGAAAAAAGAGGTGCAGTTTCTGAGTGTGGGATAGTGAACAATAACTTGGTTATTTCATAAACCGTACAGACTGCTTCATTCTTAAATTCTTATTTCAGTGAGATAAATCTTATACTAAGGGGCATATTTATCAAGGGTCGAATTTAGAATTGAAAAAACTGCGAAATTCAAATTCAAAAAGACCAAGCGAAATTAAGTCAAAGTTTTTTTGGTCGAATAGGTCTGTTTTCGATCGAATAAGTCAATTTTCGGCCGAATTCAAATTGTTCGAATCGAAGTAATAGCGCATTCGATCGAATTTGATTTGAAGTTTTTCCCGAAAAAGTCCACCAATTGACTTCAATTAGGTTCTAGGAGGTCCCCCATAGGCTAAAACAGCAATTTGGTAGGTTTTAGATGGCGATTAATCAAAGTAGAATTTTTAAAGAGAGAGTACATGATAACTTTCGATATTTTAGAATTTTCAAATTTTTTCAAATTCAAATCTAATTTGGACTATTCCCTAGTTGAAGTACACAAAAAAAATAGCGCAAAACTTGAATTTTTTTAAATTCAAAAATTCACCTCGACCTTTGATAAATCTGCGCCTTAGTTTATATTTTCATAGATAGTTCCTCTTTAAAGCATGACTGTAGTTCACAGTCTTGACCTACATCCACACTTCTTACTAACATACAGAAATTTTCCAGGTCAGCTCTGTGCTATTAAATTACTCCCTATTAATTTTTACTTGTATACATAGTCTCTTCTACATATGTTACCCACAGAGTCAGGGAAAGAGAACAAAATATGTACACTTTTATGGTCATCAAGCCACTTTTTAAACTTGGTTGCCCCTACAAGTGCACCCCACAGCCGAAAATATGGAAAATACTATGTTCTACAAAATCTCCCTACAAACACAACATCACTGGATAGTAGATAATAGATATATACATATATCTAGTGAAAAAGGATTGCGGCACTCACAGGGTTTTAGTGAAAAAACAAAAAATGTTTTATTATTAAGCCTCAACGTTTCGATCCCCCACAGGGATCTTCGTCAGGAGCAAAAACATATATATATCTATAAACAAATCCACATTTTTGGAAATATATATATATATATATATATATATATATATATGTATATACTATACCGAAAATATGGAAAATACTATGTTCTACAAAATCTCCCTACAAACACAACATCACTGGATAGTACTATAATATATTACATGATAGTCTCTCTTTGGTTCTTCCTTTTATAAAAAAAAGTCATAAGATTGATTAATCCCCAAATAATTGCTTGCTTTTTATCCTTTATTACACATAAACAGCAAGTGCAAAATATAATTTACACCAGATTCAGTGTGCTTTCTTTGTCTTGCTAATAAGTGTATATGGTTCATAAATTACACTTTATGTTTTCTTTATAGCAAATTATTTTGTTTTTTTTCCAGCATCTTAAATTATACGCTGCAGCACTGCCATGTGCAGAGATAATACAATCTTATGATGTATATCTAATCACATATTATAAAGCACTGCGTATCTTGACAGCGCTATATAAATAAATGATGATTATGATGATATTATCCCCGCTTATCAATAGTTATGCCTTCCTGCATACTGTATTATTATAATAGAGTTTTGTAGGACTGCTAACCAAGTAAGACATCATTAAGCGATTATTATTTCAAATATAAGCTGTTTGCATCTTCAGATAAATGTGGCTTTGGTGACATGTTTAGGCATATATGTATAATCCTACACATATACTTATTAGTGTTCATTTTTACAATATATTATAGTATAGTATAACCCGCTATACTAAATTTTATATAAATGTAGATTTATAATGAATTATGTTATGAACAAAAGTTCTTGCTTTTCAAACTGATAAATGTTTTAATAATGGTAGTTGGGCTGCCATCTCAATTAATTAAGCATGATCCTGGGCATGATACAAGTCCTTTTAAGCAGCATTTGCTTCAGCTATTTAATTCATTTCTCTAGTTTGTATATGACACAGCTTCTCCTATATCTGCTGATGGGTGCTATTCTCATAACTACCAGATAACTACCAATAAATGATGCATTGCATGTTAAACCTTCTCCAGCCTTTATGTAACCTGCTGCCCTTTGGGAGCCCTGTGTAAATTTTCTTGTAGTGTTTTAACATAACAGTCAAATTTGTACAGAGTAGATGGTAGATTAGTCAACAATTTAAACTTTTGTCTGACCACACAGAATATATATTTTGAAATTGCTTCATGATTTAGCTTGCATATTTACTTGTATAAAAAAAAGAAAATGTTTCATTAAGAGAAGAGAGTGATTTAGAGTTCTATATCCAGCAAGAACTGCCCTATCGCGTCCTCTAATTCTCTAACAATAGGTGATCAAAAAAGATGGAAGGTCAGTGATTGTGCTGTTATCATACATAAAGATATTACACTGTACTTTTGACTTTATCAGAATGCACTTTCAAAAGGGAGGCCATGCTGATATTTGTTGTTCTGTGAAAACTGTGTTTTAGTCTTCCACTTCATTTTAGGGATAAAGACCGTGGAGCCAGATTTCCAATGGGATTCAAATTCTTCTTGACTGTAATAGAGCTGCTGGTCCTAAAAAAACTGGAAAAATGTATTGAGCAATATTGTATTAAGAATACTGAGCTAAAGCTCCCACCATGCTTTTTACCTTTCATAATATATTAAAGTGTGCAGGGATTTGTAGTCCAGTAACAACAATGTTGGGTTTAGATCCAATTTAATATAAAAAGGCTTCAATCACGATTTGTTTGGAGAGATAATTTCATCAGTGATAATTGCCCTTGCCTCACATTTATATTTAGGTTTAAATGAAAATGATATGACAGCATCTGTGTAAAATGATATGACAGCATCTGTGTAAACTGAGCACACTGTGGCTATTGAATAAAGCTACAGAGAAACCTTTCTTATATACTGTATGTGCCTCATATGTAGATGTTTGTGTGGCAATGGCCTTCAGTATTCCCTAGTGGGAAACGCAGCTGTTTTTGCACTTGTACAATTAGTTTCCTCTTTGAAATTTTCGCAATTGATTTGAAGTGCTTTTCCTCATCCCCATGGAGAAAAGATTAAATTCACATTAACACAATTTTCTACAATTAGGCTTTTGACCAGGACCAATGACATCAAGTGAATGTTCTGTGTCCTTGTAGTTGCCCTAACTTTCTTGAACAATAACATTCTGATACTGGATCCGAACAATATAGATATGAGGATTGAAGCAATGCAGTGACTGAAATCAGACTGACAGATAACAGATAGATGATAAATTCCTCTATGATACTCTGTCTTGGTTGGAACACTATTTGTCAGCTCAGTGTTGTTTTTGTGCAGTGGGAGGAGCCACCACCACTTTCAGCTGACGCAAAGGAAAGCCTGCATAGGAGAAGAGGAAGAGGTGGAAGGAGAAGCAGGCAGTGATGGGATTCTGAAAAGTGGCAGGTGGATAGAGAACCCCTGTGGGAGAAAAGAGTGTTCTTATCAGGACATAAAAGAAAAGGGGACCCTTGCTAGGACTCTAAAGATCAGAAAATGTGTGCTTCTTTCAGAGCATGGGAAGCCAGGCTTTCTTATCAGGACTCTGCTATAGTCAGGGTCTCCCAGAAGCTGAATTCACTGCAAATTTCCGCATTTCACCACCTGCGAATTGTTTTGCAAAACTGCTGCAGAAATTACCCTGCAAAAGAATTTGCTGCAATAAAAAAGTAGCTTGTGTAAAAATTGTCATGCATCAAAATAATTTAAAATGTAAAAATTGTTGGGCGCATAAAAATTGTTGTTGGTCAAAATTATTTTGACCCCATAGACTTTTATGCATTTGGACAAAAAAGTTGCGCATGTAAAAATTGTCGCTCTGGTAAAAATTGTTGCACGTCAAAATAATTTTGACACTCATTGACAATGCGTTTAACAATTTTTTCGGTGAAGCGAAACAGAACAGATTCACCCATCACTAGTTGTATATCCATGTGAAGTCACTAATAGCTGGTAGAATGTATAAAAAAATTGGCAATTTCCCTGCAATAAACCCCTCCACCTTTCTTTAAAGTTGTGATTGCAGATCGGAGAAGTTGGTTGGAGGTGCAGCTGACCAAATATAGTAATTCCTCCTACTAAATATAAACCACGCTCTACTAATATTAAAAGTGGATGATATACAAGAGAAACATGCTGAATGTTTAAATTAAATGCAAACAACATGTCAGGGTTGTGATTTATTTTTCAGCTTATTATTTCAGTTTTTCCTAGGAAATAATACACTACATATACTGAATAAGGTTGAAAGGTATATATAAATAAATATTTATATAAATAAGTTATAGGTTCCTCTTATTTTCTGTATTTGTATACAAAATATATATATTTTTTCCTAAATATTAATGTAGAACAAATCTGTATTTGGTAGCTGTTAATTTCTTGGTATAGCCTGCATAAAAACTGAAAGTGTATATGAAAGAATATTTGCTGAATATTCAGTGCTGTATCCTGGATATGTTTCATACTGATAACTGAAGTCTTGAAAGATGTGCTAAAATAAACTGTACAATTTTATCTACAAACTCAAATATGGCTGGATTATTACTTCTTGCATTTTTATTAGGAAGACTGGGGGCATGAGAATAGATCTGACTTTAGCTATTCAGTTGCATAACTAGAAGACTGTGAACTACACAGCAAGAACTTTTCTTATGGTCCCATCCATAATTCTTTAGGAAGATGTCCCAAGATACACTTTAGGGCAGATTTACTGGCCGTCGCTAGCGAAAATTCACCAGAAATCTCAACCAAAGGGACAATTTACTAACAGATGTAGACATCAATTCGCTAGAGAAAGAGATCGTCGCTAGCCCAGTTTTAACCCCAGGCAAATTTCCACTCAGGTGATCAAACATTACTCTGCAAATTCACTAAAGTGCGAATCTTACAGAACGTTACCTCTTTCGCCAGAATTTTCTTTCACAACCTCAGACCTGGCAAACTGATAAGATGAAGCTACATCCTCCTTAATTTTATGTCAGTGACATCATAACCTGTATGCCGGAAAGTCATAAAAGTTCTAAAAAACGCTAGAATTTTGTCACATTTTAAAGCAAGGTTGCCTTCAAAAGTTGTAACTATTAAAGATGTTTGTGTTAATATTTGTTCCTAACCATTTGAGGGGCATGCCACATTTGTTTTAGGGTGGGCTCATGTCTAGGGCATTAGAGGACCTCTTTTGTCTTTATTTTGCTTCCTTGAACATTTGTAATAATAAGTACATTATAATAAGCCACTTCAAGCATTTGCAAAAACATCTCCAATAAAGACGTCTACATGACCTATATGTCCTGTAACTTGGAGCTGTCTGGATAACTGGTTTCTGGATAACAGATCTCATACCTGTATATATTTATTGAAACTGCTCATCAGTCTCAACTCCCTTTACCCTCGGCAGCGATAGAGTTCATTATTGTTATTACAACGATAATTATCATTAATACAACAAACAATGTATCCCACCTGCCAACTAGAGATCATATGAAAGCTAATTAACCCAACTACATAAAGGAAAAAGGAACGATTCTTTCACTATTTTTATTTTCTTAGCATTTATTAATGTAGAAATAAAATCTGGTAATTAGATAAGGCAGTATGGAACTATAAAGAAAATGAAGGCATATAACACTGCTAGAGATATTTTTAGGTATGAATTTGCTTGAAAAGACTGACATCAGTTGCTAACATTAGATTTTTTTTTTTTTTTTAAATTTAGCCTGAGTTCTATATATAGTTGTATATATCCTTATCACAGCACCATCACTCTTCTTAGTAGTGGAGGTTATTGTGACAGTTATCAATTATGGAATTTATTAGGCAGCTGGGCAAATAGCTGTCACGTCTTTAATCTCTTTAACCTTTAGTCAACAGCCCAAGCCTTTAACCGAAAGCCCAAGGTGTCTGTTAGATAACACATTGGAGAACTTTTTAGTATAAAAATAAAAACTGGGTACATAGATGTGCAAAATAAAAAAATGTTTTCAATATAGTAAGTTAGTCAAAAAATGTAATCTATAAAGGCTGGAGTGACTGGATGTCTAACATAATATCTGTGCTTCTCTCTTGGTTTCCACTGATTTACCAGGCAGTAACCAATCAGTGACTTGGGGGAGGGGGCTAACAGATAAAACTGGACAGGTTCATCACATTGATACAATAACTGTGTTTTTGCTATTTTACTTTTTGGATCTCTGTCATGACACGTGCTCCTGCTATTACAATTCAGTATGATCCACTTGTCATTTGTTAGTGCCTCTAAAAGCTTAGCTTTTGATCTAATGTTTGTATGAGGATTTTTTTTTACTGTTTGAAATAGTTTTGAGTTGTAGTACTTGCTTTATAATAAGCAAAAGGTGAAAGAGTGGAAAGTGCCTCAAAGAAAAGTCAGAATTTGATAAATTTGCCACAACTCATCCTTCATCGTTTATGAGAACCAAAAACTAATTTACATTCTCTGAATGCAAGGTAAAGTATTATGAACATCTGAACTGTGTAATTTATCGGATCTGATCCTTTTTTATTAAAACGTATAAATAGTAGAAGTTTAATATTTTTCTTTCTAGTTTAGTGGTTTTAATAAAAATATATTCTAATGCCATGTACTTTTTGGAAAAAAACTGCCATTTTTTGGCACAAATCCCACAGCTCTCAATTTGCTTATATTAAGCTCACAATGTTCTGAAATATATTTCTTACAATTGAAATTAACTAGTATTTTTTTGCGCTGAAATAACTGTAGGTTGTCATGTTATTGCCTAGGAGAATTGTCTTCCGAATTAAAAAAATGAATACTTTGAATATGTTCACAATAGAAATTTCCCAGAGTTAAAGACAAGTTTGGCTTTGTGTTTCATTATATTTAGCATAATCATGCAAGTAATTTAGTATCATTAATTTCCTTTAGAAATCTTATTGATATCACTCAGTCTCAAAAGACTGCCTCTCATGTGAAAAACATAACAGGCAATCCCTTTTAAGAGGACCTCTGAATATCGACTTTTTTTATACTACACATATAAAAGGAGAGTACTAACTGGAGGTCTTGTTTACTTAGGTTCCACATTTTAGAAATGTTTCTATTCTGTAAAGGTAAATGAACAATTGGACACATATTATATATAATTTTACTGTCCATTTGTCATTGAAACATGAACCATTGAACATTGTGAAGCACCTTATTTTCTCTGCTTCATAAGACCATCATTATTCTCTCACAATTTTTATGGTTTACCAACAAATAACAATAAAAATCATTAGGTTGATCAAACCATATTTGTACCCACCATCTTATTGTACATAAAATGTGCTGTACTCAAGTAGGGAGTCATCGGAGTCAAGGAGTCTTTCAAAAACACAGAGCATCACAATTTGATCAAGGGAATTATTATTTATGTGGTGGCCATGCAACTGACAAGCCTATGTTTTTTGCAGAAAATAGTCTAATTGGTCAAAACTGGACTGTGTATATGCAGCTCAAGATGAAAAAGTTGTCAGGTGCATGGATGACCATAATTTAGGTTATTAAAAATTGTGCCTGACTGGGGACAATTTAGTTATACCTAAAGGGAAACTGTAACCACACTGAAGCAGAGTAATTACAATGCTCCTTATGCTTCCTGCAGTAGTTAGCATGGGACAGTAGCTGGGGAGCTAGATGTTAAGGTTTAATATTAACAGCACAACTTTCCTTATAAGGGGTAATTAAAAATTAAGCAGCAGCTGAAGGAAAGAACAGGTAAGTATAGTGGTTGGTCAATGATAGTCACACTGAGAACTCCCTCCGGGGGTGGGGGGGGCAGGTCTGAAGGAAAGTCTTCCAGGGGAAGAGGACTACACCCTAGAGAGGGACTGTGGCAGCCATTTTGGAAAGTAGTCAGAGGTGGATGCTCCCGAGTGCACGCTGACAACATGGTTGGCAGACAAGCAACGTACCCGAGCCAAGATGTTGGGGATGAAAGATCAGTGGCTGGTGGATGGGCAGCACACGGCAGAGTGGCAGCTATGTCAGCCGTTACAGGCACATACCACCCATGACATGGACATATGGTTTTTATGGACTATATCTTTCACAAAGAAGTTGGCCAGTGCGTCTCCAAGACTGGATTAGCGCAGCAGGAAATCAGTGAGCTGCTGCCCAAGTGGCAGTGGGGACACACTATTAGTGATGGGCGAATTTGCGCCATTTCGCTTCGCTGGAAAATTTGCAAATTTCCCGCGAAATTCACGAAACGGCGAAAAATTCGCGAAACGGTGGGGTTTTTTTACGCCGGTGACCGTTTTTGACATTTTTTTTGACGCCGGCGAATTTTCGCGGGCATTTCGTGAATTTATTCGCTGGTGGCGAATTAGCGCCTGCCGAATAAATTCGCCCATCACCACACATTATCATGAAACACACCATTAAAGTTATTGACAGCATAGAACTGGCTTTACCAGGTGGCGCAAGACAGAGAAGCTGGATCCAG
Organism: Xenopus laevis; assembly: GCF_017654675.1. Classification (NCBI taxonomy): domain Eukaryota; kingdom Metazoa; phylum Chordata; class Amphibia; order Anura; family Pipidae; genus Xenopus; species Xenopus laevis. Next base: position 69,631,934 of record NC_054386.1, read on the forward strand.
ACTATTATTTGTCCTTCACTGACACTAAGGTGTGGTTCCACCACATGATCTGGGAGGACTAAAGTTCCAAGAGCCACTGCAGTAAGTGTGAGGGCTGTACCAGCACCCACTGTTTTTAGGTAAACTGTAAGGTTAAGTGTTTTGGGTACTACGTGCCATTGGAAATTGCACTGGATGCATTGGAGATGCATCAGTGACTTTGTTTAATGCCTTGTAGGGCACTTTGAGGTTAACAGCATCCCTGTCTGTTTCTATTAATATTTTAATAGAAAATACAGGTAGTTCCCAGTTGTTCAAAGCAAAATTATGGGTAACTGAAAAATAAATGAAATATACCTCTGCTGGTTCAGCACAGCTAAATTTGATTAGTGAAACAGATACACCACTCATTTGCCATGTCATGCAATTATTAAACAAGCTTAAGCTGCTAAAGAAAATTCAAACAATAAAATATAAAAATGTAAACTATAGCTCAGACAGTAGTCCTCTAATAAATGAAACTGCAGTGTGTTGTTAACGGAGGCTACCTAAAATAACAATCAACTGGGATCCATTCATTAACTGGAGATATTTTCCCCATAGATGCTATTACCATAACAATTAACTCAACTTAAGGATGCAAACACGGTAATGAAAAATTCATACTAATTTATTTTGTTAATACAATTTTGAAGGCAGCCATCAGTTTTGTGTGTATTGATTCTTTTAAGGAATGGTTTCTGCAATGTAAATGTAAGCATTAAGGTACTGTGCTTAATTTGGAGAATAGTTTAGTGAACTTGCCAAGGCTCAGACTATTCAGTAGAAAGAAAAAAAAAATACATCATCATGACATGTTGGTGTACTTAAGCTAATGTAAAAATGGGGGACCCCTTTAATCTCGAAATCAAAAAAGAAAGAACATAAAAGAACATAGATTATTTCATAATAAAATTATGCATTATTTTAAAATTTTTATTTTTAACAATATTAATATTTTTAAAATGTGTTATTGAGTAGCTTTTAGAGTAGATACTCCCGCAGCTGGCCTGTAATTTACTTCTTAAAGGGAATAAAAGACAGGGTCAGATTGTTAAGGATTTGCTTCACAATGCTGGGCACAAGGGATATGTGTGCTAATAGGTGTACAACGGCATTTATCAGCATATGATACACATGGCAACTGAATCTGATGCTGATGTAGAACAGCCTGTAATGGTTTATCTGGCACAAGGTCCAATGCACAAGGGAACCCTACACTTAATACCTGTCCTGAGCAGGCATGAAGTACAGGGATCCAGAGAGTTTTGTACTTGCACTCCTTTCTTTTGTATTATGAATCCAACAAACTCTGGAATGGAGCAGCGGCCCCTTACAGTGTTTGTGTGTCATTAAATAAATCAAGTTTTGCTACCAATATGGATTCATGAAGCTTAGTTACCATCAAGTATAGTGTACACTTTAATTATTACTGTAACGGGCCCGAAGGCACAGTAATAGTAAGGACCAAAGAGGAGACCAGACCAGGTTCGCAGTACAGAAAGGGTTTATCCAGAAGAATCGTCAAATACAAGCAAAAGGGTCAGTTCAGGCGGCAATCAGCAAAGTCCAGGAAACAGGCAATAAACGGTACACAGGAAAATATAGCAGAATGATAACACCCAGGAACACAGTAAAGGAACCTATAATCGGGCAATGAAGAAAAGGGGAATGGGGTTAAAATAGTCCTGGGCTTGGCGCCAAAAACTGACGCACTGGCGTCAGACGCAGACGCCAGCGTCCCCACGCTGACGTCCTGACGCCGGCGCCCGATTCTGACGCCGGCGTCCGTTCCGTCGCCGGCGACCAATCCCTGGGCGACTCGATCTTGACGTTGATGGCCTGCGACCAGCAGGGACCACATGGAGGAGCAGGGGGACGCCATCTTGGTCGCCATCTTGGACGCCATGCAGGTAAGAACCTTCGGATTCCATTACAGTACCCCCCTCCTTAGGGGGGGCCTCAGGACCACCGAGACTGGGGGAAGAAGGGAACAGTCTGTGGAACTTACGGACCAGGGTAGGTGCATGGACATCCGAGTTTTTTACCCAGGAACACTCCTCTGGACCGAAACCCTTCCATTCGATTAAATATTGAAGAGTGCCCCTGGAAAAGCGAGAATCCAGAATCCTCTTGACCTCGAACTCTTGATGACCATCAACCAGGACAGGAGCTGGGGGGGAAGAAGAAGAGGAACAAGACATGGCAGGCTTAAGTAAAGAAACATGAAAGACATTAGGAATCCGCATCTCGGGAGGAAGTTGAAGACGGACCGCCACCGGATTGATAACTTCGATGATAGGATAAGGACCAATGAATTTAGGACCAAGCTTGGGAGTGGGAATCTTGAGGCGAATGTTGCGGGTGGAAAGAAAAACCTTGTCACCAGGAGCATATGGTGGGGAAGGAACTCTCTTCTTATCGGCGAACCTCTTCTGAACCAAAGAACTCTTTTCCAAATTAGAGGAAGTAGCCTGCCAGATAGCCGACATGTGAGCAGCTTGGTCGTTGGCCGCAGGAACGTTGGTAAGGAGAAGATCCTGAGGGAAGGCCAACGGGTTCCGACCATATACACAGAAGAATGGAGATTTCAAAGAAGAGGAATGCAAAGCGTTATTATGAGCGAACTCAGCCCAGGGAAGAAGATCCGACCAATCATCCTGGCACAGGGACACGTGGCACCGAAGAAACTGCTCCAAAGCCTGGTTGACCCGTTCAGCGGCACCATTAGACTGAGGGTGATAAGCTGAGGAAAACTGAAGAGAAATATTAAGAACCTTGCACAGAGCTCTCCAGAACTTAGAGACAAATTGAGAACCTCGATCTGACACAATCTCGGCAGGGAAACCATGTAAACGAAAAATGTGTTTAATAAACAGTTCAGCGAGTTCAGGAGCAGAAGGCAATTTTCGAAGAGGAGTGAAATGGGCCATCTTGCTAAATCTATCGATCACCACCCAGATGACAGTGTGGCCGGAGGATAAGGGCAGGTCGACAATGAAATCCATCGCCAAATGAGTCCATGATGGGATGGGTAATGGCAAGAGAAGACCCTTGGGGGAGGAATGTCCAGATTTAGAGACAGCACAGGTGGCACAGGAAGAAACAAAGTCTCTGACGTCCTTTCTCATGGATGGCCACCACACCAGGCGTGAAAGTAGTTCAGTGGTTTTTTCAATTCCCGGATGATCGGCTTGCTTAGAGGTGTGGACTTGGGACAAAATGGACTGACGACAATCTGGAGGAACAAAAGCAACCCCCAAGGGGGCATTTCCAGGAGCCGAGGTCTGGGCAGAGAGGAGTTGCGAAGCCAAGGACGGAAATAAGGCAGCGATAATCTTGGAAGAAGGCACAATGGGTTCAGGAACCTCGGAACTAGGCATTTCGGAAATGAAACTTCTGGACAGGGCATCAGCCTTTCTGTTTCTAGAGCCAGGACGAAAGGTGATGATGAAGTTGAAACGGGAAAAGAATAAAGACCATCTGGCTTGTCGTGGATTGAGACGTTTGAGGGACTGGATGAATTCGAGGTTTTTGTGGTCGGTAAAGATGGTTACAGGAACAGAAGACCCTTCCAGTAGATGCCTCCACTCCTCCAGGGCCAACTTGACAGCAAGTAGTTCACGATTCCCAACATCGTAGTTTTGCTCAGAAGAAGAGAATTTCTTGGAAAAGAAAGCACAGGGATGTAATTTACCGTCGGAAGAGGACCTTTGAGACAAAACTGCTCCCGCTCCCACATCAGAGGCATCGACTTCGAGGAAGAAGGGTAGAAGAGGTTCCGGGTGCCTGAGAATTGGTGCAGATGAAAAGGCTTCTTTAAGGGATTCAAAAGCTTCCAGAGCCTGAGGGGGCCAGTGTTGAGGTCTACCCCCTTTACGGATTAGAGCAAGAATTGGAGAAATCTTGGAAGAAAAACCTTTAATGAACTGTCTATAATAATTGGCGAAGCCAATAAACCTCTGAATGGCCTTGACACAGGTGGGAAGAGGCCAATCAATAATTGCCGAGACTTTGGCGGGATCCATCTTGAAACCCTGCTGGGAGATGATATAACCAAGGAAGGGAATGGTAGGCACTTCGAAAGAGCATTTCTCCAATTTGGCGAACAGATTATTCCTCCTAAAACGAAGAAGAACTTCTTTGACTTGAGAACGGTGTTCCTGGAGATTTTTGGAAAAGATAAGGATGTCATCCAAGTAAACGACCACACTTTGCCCCAATAAGTCCCTGAAAATGTCATTTACAAACTCTTGGAAGACCGCAGGGGCATTACAGAGACCGAATGGCATTACTAGGTACTCGTAATGCCCGTCACGAGTATTAAAAGCGGTCTTCCACTCATCCCCCTCACGGATCCGAATGAGGTTGTAGGCGCCCCGAAGATCTAACTTGGTGAAGAGACTGGCGCCCCTCAACTGGTCAAAAAGTTCAGAAATTAACGGGAGGGGATAGCGGTTTTTAATGGTAATTTTATTAAGCCCCCGGTAATCAATGCAAGGTCGCAGACTTCCATCTTTCTTTTCAACGAAGAAAAACCCTGCTCCCGCAGGGGAAGAAGAAGGGCGGATAAAACCTCTTTGAAGATTTTCCTGAATATAGGTCTTCATGGCGGCAGTCTCAGAGGGAGAAAGTGGATAGGTGCGACCACGAGGAGGCATGGAACCAGGAAGAAGCTCGACTGGGCAGTCGTAAGGACGGTGAGGAGGGAGATCTCAGCAGAGCCTTTGTTGAAGACATCGGAGAAGGTCTGATAAACGGGAGGAAGAGAAGGATTCGAAGACACAGAAGAAACTTTGACAAGGGGCGCAGCAGGCAAACAATTCTGCTGGCAATAAGGACTCCAATGGGAGACTTGTGAGGAGGTCCAATCAATGACTGGGTTATGGGTACACAACCATGGAAGCCCCAGAACTATTGGAGTGGAAGGGCAGTCAATAATAAGAAAGGACAGTCTCTCCAAGTGCATAGTGCCCACCTTAAGCGAAAGTTCTTGTGTAGACAAGGAAATGATTGCAGAAGACAGAGGACGGTCATCGATGGCAAGGACTCGAAGAGGATTCGCCATGGGCTGAAGAGGAATAGCGTGATTAGCAGCGAAGACCTTGTCCATAAAGTTTCCAGCGGCCCCAGAGTCAAGGAAGGCTTGCAGGGAGACTTTCCGGGGGCCCCATTGGATTTGCACAGGAAGAAGAAATCGATGGGCAGAAGACTGTGGAGAGGGGACAATTCCTCCCAGAAAAGTTTCCCCAACCTTGGCTCTGGCGTTTCCAGGCTTAATGGGGCATTCCAGAGCGAAGTGAGCCTTGCCCCCACATATAAACAAAGTCCAGTAGCCTTTCTACGAAGTTTCTCCTGATCAGACAGATGAGAGCGACCAATCTGTACTTGCTTCTTGGCGGGCAGAGGAGGAGAAACAGAAGAAGTAGAAGTAGACTGGGGAGGTAGAATGGGTCTCTGGAAGCGAGGAGCTAAAGCTGGTTGAGGCCTCTGCGATTTCCAGACCCGCTCACAGTCAGCAAGATGTTCCCTCTGCCGGGTATCGACTCTTACAGCCAAGGAAACCAAATCTTCCCAAGAAGAAGGGATCTCGCGGGACACTAGGTCATTCTTGATACGCATTGCCAGGCCGTTGTAGAAGGCAGCGTGATAACTGTCGTTGTTCCAGGATGTTTCTGCCAGCAAGGTACGAAACTCTATGGCGTATTCCGGCACAGAGCGAGTTCCCTGCTGTAACTGGAACAACCGAGCAGAAGCCGAGGCAGACCGACCTGGCGCGTCAAACACAGTGCGGAGATCCCGGATGAAGGCTTTTGCATCGTCAATGGCTGGATCTTGCTTTTCCCAGAGTGGTGATGCCCATTCCAGAGCCTTCCCTTGTAACCGGGAGATGATGAAGCCCACCTTAGCACGCTCTGAGACATACTGGCCGGGAAGCAGAGCAAATTGGATTTCACACTGGACGATGAATCCGCGACATGCTTCCGGATCGCCGAAATACAGAGGGGGTGCAGGTATGCGGGGCTCAGGGACACATACCGGTGTAGCAGGTCTTGGAACAGGGGCGTGGGCCGCTGACGGGAATGCGGACAGCTTCTCCTGAATCGCCAGAAGGACTTGGCTGAAGTGAGATTGCTGGTCCTCGTAAGAGAGAAGACGAGAAGACAATCCTCGGACAGCTTGGTAGACATCGGGCGTAACTTGCGTCTCCTCCGCAGGGTCCATGGCCCGATTATACTGTAACGGGCCCGAAGGCACAGTAATAGTAAGGACCAAAGAGGAGACCAGACCAGGTTCGCAGTACAGAAAGGGTTTATCCAGAAGAATCGTCAAATACAAGCAAAAGGGTCAGTTCAGGCGGCAATCAGCAAAGTCCAGGAAACAGGCAATAAACGGTACACAGGAAAATATAGCAGAATGATAACACCCAGGAACACAGTAAAGGAACCTATAATCGGGCAATGAAGAAAAGGGGAATGGGGTTAAAATAGTCCTGGGCTTGGCGCCAAAAACTGACGCACTGGCGTCAGACGCAGACGCCAGCGTCCCCACGCTGACGTCCTGACGCCGGCGCCCGATTCTGACGCCGGCGTCCGTTCCGTCGCCGGCGACCAATCCCTGGGCGACTCGATCTTGACGTTGATGGCCTGCGACCAGCAGGGACCACATGGAGGAGCAGGGGGACGCCATCTTGGTCGCCATCTTGGACGCCATGCAGGTAAGAACCTTCGGATTCCATTACAATTACAAAAAAGGAAATATACATTTAAAAACGGTTTTATGGGAGATGGCCTTCCTGTAATTCAGAATCTTATGCATGACAAATTTTTCGGATACAGATCTCATACCTGTATTGTGGATATATTATATATATACTGTAGTTCTAGAATAAATGTTGTATAATACAGTATAAGCAAATTGAAGGAATAAGAGCCAGGTTCTTCATAAGCTTGTACAAAGATTTATATATAGATATATAAGTAATGAATCATACAAAAATATAAGTAAAAACTCATATGACCCCATGACAGAAGGAAATTGTACAAAATGTAACTAGTCTCATAGGCAAAGAACTTGTTATCACCTGCTTATCTAATCATATTGTTTTTATGGCATGTTGCCTGCAGTCCATAATTTATTCTTACATAGAAGCCATTGATATAGATTAAGCATATTTTCTTTATAAATATGCAATCAGATCATTTGGGATCAGGGGAAGCTGCAAATTCATCCATATGTTGGTGGTGGTGTATGTGAACTAGATGTTATACAGGGACTATCACAATAGCAGTTATAATTACATTTGTAACAAGTAGAATGGTGGAGCAGAATGCAGATATTCTAGCTCTGTTGTTTGGCATAGAACTGTATGTTTCTTACAAATGTATTTGTCTTTAATTATGCTTAAGCTGGTGAGTAAAAGGAAAAACAAACTCATTTATATGCTCCTTTCTCCATCCCTCACTTTGTCTTGTAGTTCACCATATCCATATAACCCATTTGCCACTCAATGCTATTGCATTACTAACGGTACAATCTGTAGTTGTGAGCACTACATGTAGGCCATGTGGGGAATTCATTTAGCAGAACATCATTGAAACTTTGGCAGCAGGAAAACTGCTAAATATTTTGAATTCTAAAAGTGTGTGAATCTGTTAGCTCTTCTAAATGTAAATCTATCACTCAACTATGAGTTCTTTATGTAGCCGGTGCATGGTTCCCAGTCATCACATTTTTTTTCTAATTTGTTGACATGAAATTAAAAACATAGTACTAGAGCTAACTAAGGGATCAGACATGGTGCAATATTAAACTAGATAGCCATGTTGCCCTAGAGTGAGAAAAAATTGAGTTTTAGTAAATAGGCCTCCCATGTGTTTATGTGTGTTTGAGGGGATGGCAGGCAAGGCATAATATAGTAAAATAAACAGCAAAAGGATCATGTAAGGAATGCTCCTTGTTTTGACCCAACAGAAGAATCCCAAAATATGTTTATCAAACATGCATGTGAGAAAGTTGAATAACTGGATTGGCAGGCACTCACAGAGATAAAGGAACTGCAGAACTTATTAGTCAAATAATAAGCAAAGCCTTACACATTCCGTGCACTTAGGAACTTAATCATATGCCTATGATTAAATGCCTAAGTACACAAAATACATCTGCAGTTTCTTCACTTTGCCTGTCCGTGGGATCTGTGAGTGCCTGCATTTCGTTCCTTGGTATGATACCTCCACCTTGAGCTGTAGGTTGGGGCATATTCTGATACACAGAATTCAGTGAATACATAACAATTTTTGTGCTGTTTTTGGTTCTCAAAAGAAATAAATGCTTAACCACCTCTGAAAAATGTATTTAAAAACAGCAATGTTACATTGCAAAAAACAATCTTTCCATTTATTAGGTGAGGTTTAAAACATGTATTTACAATATAAGCATGTGTTCTGGGAATGAGTAAGAGGTGAAAGGGCAAAATTCTAGACTTGAGACAGTACCAATAACTAAGAATCAAAAGCCTCAAAATTGGCTCTTGAACTGTGAATTTTGACCTAGGACAGCTTAGCAATATTGTACCCGTGTTTACATTTTGTTATTACCATGCATTATATGGCAATACTATATATATATATATATATATATATATATATATATATATATATATATTTTTTTTTTTTACTTTTTTCTCTAACTGAGGGCTCCCGTGGAGTATTCCCAAACTTAATGTTACTGTACTGTATGTAATATATATTTCAAAAAATCCAACATTTCTTGCTGTGCCTTTTACCTTTTTTTTAAACTGTATTTCTCTTTAATCTTCCCACATAAACTAGAAATAGAAAATCTATAATGTTGACATCAAGTCTGTTGGGCTGGGAACTCGACTTAAATAGTAACTGAACTGCTACTGCACTGATAAAGTCACTATGAAAATAATGCTAGAATAATTGACATTGCAGCTTTAAATTGTGTCAAGCAGCAAACTTGTATTAAAATTTCGGGCATACATAGCAAAGAGACAAAAGTGGGGCATCCAAGGAATATCCTGATACTTTGATTGAAAGAGAGAAATTACGACTCCTGGTATCTTACTGTCAGAAAGAAAGATTATTGTAAGCTTGATCCGATTATCTGCTCAAATAAAAGAAATTGAATTAGCTTCAGTAACTTTTTTTTTTCTTGGATACAGTAAAATGGGTTTTTAAATATAATTTCTGGTACCTAACAAAATGTAAGATTAACTAAACAGATGATATATGCCCAACACATGCTGTATACAATAAAATACATTTATGGGGCGTGTAATACACGTTATGAATAAAATGAACAATAATTGTAAATTTGTTTTACAAATGCTCCTTGCAAATATTTAATATACGTTTTGTGAGCCTGTAGCACCTCATCTCCAAATGGGAAAAAAATAAAGCTGCAATTTACAGTAATGTAATAAAAAGTCTTTCTGATAAAATTATTTTGCACCTTAAATAAGGCCTTAAAAAAATTGTAAATCTCAAAGTGTCTATTTATTAACAATTGAAATTCAATTTTTTCCACAAATCATAAAAAAAATTGGTTTTCCTATGTTTCTTAAAAGTTCTAAAATTTGAGATTTATTAGATTAACCTCTAATACAAACATTTGCCAGGTAAAAGTTGTTGAGGTCTTATAGAAGTCAATGGGAGCTGTGCTCATCTTACTGGATCATTCTTAATCAAGAATGGTTTTTGGATTTTTTTTTTTTGAAAAACGCAAATTTCTAGAGGTAGGTTTAAAGGACCAGTAACATCAAAAAAAAATATTTAAAAATTCGTTAGAGCACAACGAAAAATAAACATCAAGACAAATGAAATTTTTAAATAGCAAAGCTTTTATTAAGAAATAACTTACAGAATGTCCACTTCCTTTCCTTTTCAGAAACGGCGAATAGGCGACCATCCAGTGTGTAGTGATTGATTTCTCCTGCCTGGCTATTGACTGACAGACGTCGGCTTCATCCTCCTATCAACTAACAGCAGCGTGTCCTCTTGCTTCCCTTCCACTGGCCTGACTGTGTAGTCTCCCGACGCACACTTGCTTCCTTATACTGCCTCGCAGCTTTTCACTGTGCTTCCCTCCACCGCTCACCTCCCTCTCAGCATGCACAATCCAGTCTCGGCATTCCTCTGCATTCCAATAGCGCACATATCCTACACATGGAAGACACAGACCGGCTTATGCAGTCTGTGTCTCAATCGCACTCTGTTCAGCAATTTAGTCGGATCAAGTGTTTGTATCCAGATGGTGTGTACTGAGTCAGGCGTCTCTCGTCCAGCCAGCTCGCCTCCCCCAAACCCAGGCATGCACATTGTGCTTTTTGCTTTGCCATTACTTTGCTACAGGCAGAAATACATATGAAATACATTCCCCCTGCACAGTGAAAAGCTGAACAGAGTGCGATTGAGACACAGACTGCATAAGCCGGTCTGTGTCTTCCATGTGTAGGATATGTGCGCTATTGGAATGCAGAGGAATGCCGAGACTGGATTGTGCATGCTGAGAGGGAGGTGAGCGGTGGAGGGAAGCACAGTGAAAAGCTGCGAGGCAGTATAAGGAAGCAAGTGTGCGTCGGGAGACTACACAGTCAGGCCAGTGGAAGGGAAGCAAGAGGACACGCTGCTGTTAGTTGATAGGAGGATGAAGCCGACGTCTGTCAGTCAATAGCCAGGCAGGAGAAATCAATCACTACACACTGGATGGTCGCCTATTCGCCGTTTCTGAAAAGGAAAGGAAGTGGACATTCTGTAAGTTATTTCTTAATAAAAGCTTTGCTATTTAAAAATTTCATTTGTCTTGATGTTTATTTTTCGTTGTGCTCTAACGAATTTTTAAATATTTTTTTTTGATGTTACTGGTCCTTTAAGAGGTATTTGGATTTTTTTCCGATTGTTTATCTTCGTGATCATGATCTTCGTGGTTTTAGAGAAATCGAGATTAGTTGTGTTTTCAAAACCACTAAAATGAGAAACCTGATAAATAAACCTAAAAATTTCTAAATTCTTCCATTTACATTCATTACATTGCAAATGTTTATTGTGCATTTTCAATACAAAGTAAATCAGAAGGAAAATATGAGATTCAAAAGCATCCTAACTAAAATACAGAATCCTTCTAAATTTTCCATAATTCTATTCTGAATAATGAATTATTATTTATTAAAATGTTTCTTAGCTCTAGTTTGTCAACTGAGAACAATATGCAATAATGAACACTGTGACCTCTTCAACTCTACCCCTCTTAAGGATCACAAAGAAAATTCATTTGAGCTGAAAAATAATTGCAGATGACAATCTAATTAAAAATCTCTAACTAGAGCTTTTCAAACCTTTTCCTTTCATCTTTGAAGTTAAAATATAAATAAATACCTCTAATGCAGTAATAGTAATGCAGTGATTTGTCATTTGAAAACCAGAGGATTTAAAATTATATATATGTACCATAGATGCCTAATTTATCTCCTTTTGGCTGTTGTTGATTTTAACAACTGACCAAAAGCAAACTGAAAAAATAAATATAAATATTACTAAAATGTATTTACAATTTTAGAGTTTTTCCATCAGCAGTTCTTCTAATGAGAGATTTCAGCTTTACTAATGAGAATGATCTTAAATGCTCAGTATGAGGTCTTTTTATTAAATCTCAAATTTTTTAATTGAGTTTTTAAAGGGGAAAAACTTGATTTTTAAGAGAAAAAGCCCCCATTTTTTGAGATTTATTTTGCTCCAAAGCTGCTAAAATCTGAATCCAAAAATACTCCAGCAACATCTGTCAAAATCAAGTAAAAGTCAATGCCACGTGTCCCTTTTACAATTTGAAGATGTTTCTTGTCTTCATGTGCTGGTTTTTGTTCGATAACGCAAGAAACGTTTTTTGGATGACAACTCAAAAAAGTCTGATGATTTGAGAGTCAAATAGAAACATCATTGTTAAATGATTCAAATTGACGCGTGATTTTGTTGCGACCTTTTCCTGCATCAATTTTTTCCCAAATTCAGGTTTGGGAGTTTTTAATTACAGTGAGAAAAAGATTTGTTTTAGTAAATACCCCCCATATGTATATATCAATACATAACATTTTATAAGTATTAATGCAAAATATTGTTGAATGTGTGAAGTAATCTACAATATTTTGTAGGCACCTGGCTGGACCGACCCTTAAAGCCTGGATGCTATAAATGTGTTAACTGCCTGACTTGTGGAGGAATGTCACAAGGCACCTTTTTTACACACCCAAGAACGGGGGCTAAGTACAAAATACAACATAGAGTAACTTGTACATCTGACCACATTGTATATATGGCTTGGTGCCCATGTGGACTCCATTATATTGGTAAAGCTTCTACTACTTACCGGGAGCGAATGAATAATCATCGCAGTGCAATCAGAAACGCACTGGCTACAGGAAAGGTGGAACAACCGGTTCCCAGACATTGGTTTAAGATGAAACACACAATTCCACAATTTAGATACATGATAATAGACTATGTGCCTATTCCCAAAAGAGGAGGAAAAAGGGATCTCCTGTTATTGCAGAGAGAAAGTATGTGGATCTTTACATTAGACACACTGGCCCAAGAGGGTTAAATGAGACCCTTCCAATGTCCCCTTTCTATTGAACTATGGGAGTTGGAGGACAGTACTTAGAGACTGGTTTGATGAAAACAGTGACTTTTAAATAAGTTATCTATTTGCTTTGATACTTTATTTACCTTCATAAGAGTCATTTGTTACAAAAATATTGGTGATAGTGTAATATAGATACAAGAAAATTAACAATGTAACATCAGAACAATGTGAGCTGTTATCACATGGTTGTTTTGTTTTGATTTTTCACAGAACCTGATCACATGAGCTGTTGTACATTCTTGCCATGCTCTGACCCCATGGAGATACTGAATGAGTAGCAGCATTAGTAGACAGGCCTGGGGCAGGTAAGACGTATCCAGTAGCTGGACACCCTGCAATGAACAAGAGCCAATGACCGTTTGTAAGGCTGTCGCTCCCCTCCTTGGTCTGAATGTAGTTAAGTGCGATGTCCCAATATTAATACTACACTACGATTAAGTGTGGGTGATACACTCACTCTAGCTTCAACACCCTGGCGTGACACAGTATGTAGACGCGGGACAAGTAGTTGTAGAGAGCGGAGAACCAGATGCTACAGGGCTCACAGATGTTGTGAGCCGGGCCTGCCCCGTACCGAGTAGAAGGTGTGGCCTACTACGGAGACACAAATGGAGGTCGGTATATACCGATAACAGGAGTGTGCCTAGCTGGGTCGTGAGATGTTGAATGGGGTGACCGGCTTGCTTCGTGGATTACACCTTCTCGCAGTAAGGCGATACAGAGCGAACTCCTTCTGCTACTCACAGTTCTCTGGGGTAAGTGATGATCAGTTCACAAAGAGGGGCACTTTGGTATACTAAACAGTACGTCTTTAGATATTATTCAAATAATTGTCATTACCCACTAGGTGTGCGCTTACATAAGATGGACACTGGAAACATGTCCATATAGGAGGAGCGCTTTTTTGATTATAAAGTACTTATACACCTTCACCTAGTGACGCCCACATAACCCTATGACGTTACATGTTGTGTTTTGGCGCCATTTTGTGTTTAAATATTGATTGTCATTTTCCCTGTGCTCATCACCTGAGGAAGGCTCCAGTACTGGAGCCGAAACGTCGAAATAAACAAACTTTCTTTGCACCTTTAACAAGTCCTGTGAGTGCGGTTTTTGTACAGTGTTTGGTTTACATAATTTTGTGAATCCTGCACCCAGGCAGCTGTTTTTTGATTACAGTTTTGAAGAAGATAGACATTCCACAACATTAATTTCAGCATTAACAAATCCATTAACGTTTCGCTTCAAGTCTAGAGCACAACCGTGTGCAGCATCCATAACAATAAGGAGTCATTTTGAGTGAGGGCGGCCTCTGAAGATACGTATATATATATATATATATATATATATATATATATATATATATATATATATATATATATATATATATATATATATATATATATATATATATATATGGGTGAACTTCAGTGTAATTCAGATTTTTATGCATTTATAAGATACTTTTCATAGTGCTAAATCAGTTTAAATACATTTTCTCACTGCTTATATCAAATTTATGTATGGTTATGTGGCCATTCATTTCAATCCACTGACTCCTGTCTACTTCATATAAATCAAGAAACTCATAAAACCCCAATTCATTAATGTTTTTGATGACTTCCCAAATTTCATTTCTGATCTACAAGCAATAAAACCGATAAAAGCAATACATCACAGTGGAACCTTATTATATCAGAGGTGTACAGGTTACAAATTCATTTAAACTAATATAAGATACATTGCCTTAGGTTTGTGCAATGCAGGCTCATTGTGATGGCACAGTATCTTACTCAGTAATGCCCTTTTATGATATAATAAGACTTTTACTTCCTGTGAAGTTTTAGTCTACTTAAATGTCTCTAGGCAAATTCTCTTAACTTTACAAATGACATGATTCTGGGGCCAAAACAGACTTCTTCGCTCATTGATTATGGAGAACAACTACAATAGACAATTAAAGTGCAGACAACTGTTTCAATGTTTGTGTGAGCCATTCTGCAAACTCCATTATTTAACATTTTATTGAAGTGAAGATAGAAAGAGAAAGCTAGAGAAAGAGAGAGAAAGAAACAGTTTCAGAAACATAAAAAATAATTTAACTATTTTTAATGCTCCCTAAAGTTGATATCTGCTAAGCATCTGGTCTTTCTAAGCAAGTTTCTGCATACAGACTTGCAAAGCTTTATTAGTTTACCAGTCCTTCAGTGCCACGAGTGTCCCTAAATAGTACAGTGTGACTTCTCAACAGTAGTCCTCAGATGATTAAATGTTTTACAAAGACAGTTCTCCTGGGACTCATTCACTTGGAGACACATACTGACTTGGACATTTTTACACTTGAAAGCTCTCAAATGACATTGTACTGTAGCACAGGAAACATTTTGTACAACTTCAACTAAATTTTTAGGTTACTTAATCCAACTGGGAAAAATTATGAGCGTCTCAGCTCATATTGGGAGAACCTTTTGTCCTTTATTCTTGCAAGCAATGTTCAGAGGTTTCCTTTTTAAATTAATACCTAATTCTTACTCGTCTGCCCTATTAAAAAAAAAAAATAGTTGTGTTTTAAAAGTTCCAAATTCCCCCCCCCCTCTTGTTTACAGGAGATTACTGCAGCTCTCGGATGTGTCTGTATATTATATCTATGCATAAACATATTCTTTAACATAAAAGGTCATAAAAAGTTAAACCAGGGGAAAACTTCCGCTGCCATTATAGAAGAAGGAATCAAATAACAATTAACTAAACCTTTCTTTTTATCAGTAGTGCCAAGAGGTATTTTGAAGGGTGGACCCTGACAAATACAGATCTATTATCTGAAACATTTGAGACCTGGAGTTTTCTGTATACGGGGTCTTACTGTAATGTTTGCATACATTTCTTAAGACTAATAAAAGACAATTAAACATACAAAGTTTTCCACTAAACTGGATTTGTGCTAGCTTAGTTACCACAAGGTATTGTTTTATTAAAGAAAAAAGGAAATCATTGAAAAGAATGTTTGATAAATAGGACTCTATGGAAAATGATATTCCCATATTTCAGAGCTTTCTGAATAATGAGCCTCCAGAACAATAGATCCCATACATATGTACCTATGTCATGGACCAATGTCAACATTAAGGGGGTTATTTATTAAAGTCTGAATGCCAGAAACTCCGAATTTTTAGTGGGATTTATTATACCGCGAGGATGTAAAAATTCTGAATCCAAAATTCCAGCATCTCAGACCTGCCGAGGTTTTATATAAATCAAAGGGAGAAGTCTTGAAGATATTATGATCTGCCCTGGGTTTCATGCAATAATCTGAAAATTTTGTGTTTTTTGGGCAAAAATGTGAAAAAATTAGTTTTCAGGTGAAAAATCTGAACAATTGTTTTGATTTAAATTTTTGTATGAGTTTTTTTTAGTTTTTTCCCCGCACTGGATTCTTTTGCTAAAATGTATTTATAAATAAGGGGAAATAACCCGTGCAGAATAGGTATATTTCAGAAAATAATGAGATAAATTCTGATTTTGATAAATAACCCCCTATAAGCTATATGTATAAACATGAGACCCGGACACTTTTTATAACAGTACCTAGGAATAGGGATGTAGCGAACTGTTCGCCCGCGAACTAGTTCGCGCGAACTTCGACCGTTCGCGTCCGCCGAATGTTCGCGAACGTTTGGGAACGTTCGCATTTTGAGTTCGCGTTCGATCGTTCGACCATTCGACCATTCGAATTCCTTCGACCGCTAAAAATCGAACGATTTCCATTCGTTCGAACGATTGTAAGCATTCGATCGAATGAAAAGCATTCGATCGAATGGCTTCGATCGTTCGATTCGAATGAAAATCCTTAGATCGAACGATTAAAATCCTTCGATCGTTCGAATCGAACGATTTTAGCGGGTGTTCGAAGTTCGCGAACTGTTCGCGAACGTTCGCATTTTTTGCCGGTGTTCGCGAACGGCGTTCGCGAACACCAAATCGGCAGTTCGCTACATCCCTACCTAGGAATGCATCGAAGATTTTGAGCTACAACTTTTCTTTACAAACCATATCAAGCTCATACCAAGATCTTGTTTATTGTTTTCAGGAAAATTTGTGAGCACAAGTATTTGAAATCATGGTTTCCACAAATAAGCCGAACAAAAATTATATATATCGGCATGCAACTGCAATGTCTACAGTTTTGACAATTGATAGCAATTAAAGTGTATTGATACTTTATACACATTATTTGGGAAACAATATTTCACTTAATTGTTTCAATGGGTACATGTGTAATGTGTACGAATGTGGAAAAACAGAATAACAATGATGGAATTAGAAACAATATATTCGCATCTGCTCTTTTTATTGTCCTTTCTGCGCATTGTGTAAATCTTTCTAAGGCAAATCTGCTACATCTGTATTGACAATCTTCTTAGAAACAGTTGCGCAAAATGATGCTTACGTTTGTTTGAACCCTGCATCTGAAGTCACAGAGGGAATTGAGATAATAAAACCTCCTTTTGCTATTTATCAGTTTTGTTTCATAGGAATTTTAACAACTTATGTCAGCTAGTGCCAAAATTACTTTCAATAAGAGGATTTCACTGCAGATGTTCATGTTTCGAAACAGCTGTACAGCATGTCATTTCATTCAAATTCGGTTCTTTAAAACCAACATAGTGTACGCTCAGCAATACATAACTTTTCTTTGTTAAAGTCAACAATTAATTTTGGCTGCGTAGAAACATTATTTACGCAAAGAAGTTGAAAAAAAAGAGGGAATTACTTTTTTCCTGCTAAGCCCAACTGCATATGGCTTTCCATTGTATTACAAGCTTCGGTCGCTTCTGAAAATAAATATGTTTTCTGAACAAAATGTGCCCTACTAAACTGATATTTTATTAAAAAAAAGGTCCCCAACTCATACAGCAAAAAGCAATTAATTTATAGTATTCCTATTTTTAAGAATGAAAACAAAAATATTTTTCCAAATGGACACTTTTCTTCCTGCTAACAGATGGAATAGATGCAATTCGGATGATATAATAACCTTGAGCAGCAATAAAAAAAACTGACACAATTCAACATATTTTTGTTACTCATAATGCAATCTTTTTGCCCATCAATCCAGTGTAAATATTGTGCCTAGACTCACTGTACAGCCCATGTACAGCATGAACAGAGAAGTGCCAAGAATAGAGATGTGCCTTAAAGAATAGCTATTTTTTGGCCCCCACTTTTAGCAACTAGTGTTCATAAATGAAAAATCCTCTGTGCATCTTGATGAAATGCTCAGTGAAGATGTTTCTGATTGTACCTGATGTTTTCACCACAGTAAATATTATTTAGTAATCCCATGTATATAAAGGAAGAGGTTGCATTTCATACTTCCAAACTCATGCAAACACTATCTTGCACCAAACAGCAGTGGATTACTGGATACTAATATAGTTACACCAGAATTGCTGCCCTTATGGTAATTTAGTCAGGGCCAAATTTATATATAGACCCCCGATAGTTTTTCGAAACCATCCACCACGGATTTCTATGAAAATCCGATGACGGAACTGAGGGGGTGAGGGGTAGTTGTTCCTAGGAAGACTGCAGAAGTGACGTCACGCGCACGGGTGATGATGTCACTTCTGCTGAATGAGTTGCATGATATCAGCATGTACAACGTGGGGGCGTGTTTAGGGCCAATGCTTAGGGCATTGGACTTAAATACAGCCTTGAATTCAGTCATCTCAATTCAATTCAATCTATAAACTCAGTATTTTTCCTAGAATGCCTCTTTCTAGTTATAGAATGCCCTAATTAGCATTATAGCCATCACAATATCATCGAGCAGGGCATTCCACAACCTCACTGTCCTCACAGCAACATAGATGGTTCTTCACATTGAGCACAATGAGGGCAGTGAGGTTGTGATGGCTGATTCTGGTAACTTTTAGTGGGGCCTGGGTGATGTTGAGGACAAGCATAATATCCAAGGCTAAACACCTCTTTCATGTAAATAAATTGTTTTCATAAAACCCATACTTTTTTTAGTAGTATGCACCATTAGGTAATCCTAAATACCAACCTCCAGGATCATATGATTCACAGTGCACACAAACAAACCAATGGGCACACATAAATGCTAGGTCACATCTGTTACTGATTGAACAGAGCTGTGTCTTTAAGTGCCACACTTCTTCCTGTTACAATCAGAGCTGCATTATTTCCTGTCAGGTGATCTCTGGGGCAGCACACAGACCATCACAAAATGGTGGCTCAAGAGAAAAGATGTAAAAGGGCAATACTTACTGAGATATATTGCATGATTAAAGAAAAAGCAACCTCACCCTCCATTTTTAACCAATAGCAACTGCTGCACAAAGCCCCCTGCTTCCTCTTCAACCTCATGCCTGCTCCTGGATAAAAGTTCAGGCCCCACCCCATATCATTTCTTATCCTGGTTTGATTGTCATCATCTACAGCCATGTGATATCTGGTGTTTGTCTCCCTAGCAGTGATTGCTGAGCAGGAACATGTGCATGCTGTGTATTTTTATAATATGATAAGGGTAGTGACATGATGTTTTGACCCATGATGCCCTCAAGCACAGAATACCATTAGGTGCCAATATATATACGACTTCAGAATCCAATATGTTATGAACATTTGACATATTATAAATCACTGCACATATAGTAAGAAATGCAGCCATGCAGTCTGCAGCAGTTTGAAGTTAGCGAAGCAGGACATACATTCAATGCTGTTCATGTTTGAAGGAATGAAGTGCAAAATCTTTTTAAAACTCTTTTTTTATTCTTGATTCAACCTCCTGGAATAGTTGCAATGTAATATCTAAGATAAATGAATTGGCTGTTTAAGCAATATAAAAACCCAATATTCAGGTCACTTTAAAGGCAATTGCTGATTGCCTCTTTTCTCTTTATGCTTATCCATTTGGGTACATTAACATGTTTCTGATGTTTATGTTATCCATAGTGATGCACCGAATCCAGGATCCGGTTCGGATTCGGCCTTTTTCAACAAGATTCGGATTCGGCCGAATCCTTGTGCCTGGATGAACCGATTCTGAATCCTAATTTGCATATGTAAATTAGGGGTGGGTAGGGAAATCATGTGACTTTTCATCACAAAAGTAAAGCAATAAATCCAGCAGCACTCCAATATGTGAATCAATGATTATTTATTCATGCCATTAGCAGAGCCATCACAAAAGAAGATTTTTTCCCTTCCCTGTTCCTATTTTGCATGTGCAAATTAGGATTTGGATTCGGTTCGGTATTCGGCCAAATCTTTCATCGAGGATTCGGGGATTCGGACGAATCCCAAATAGTGGATTCAGTGCATCCCTAGTAATCCATTTAAACTAGTCTGCAGACTGTATATACATACACTTAGGATAGGATTGAATAGATATATAATGCAACATAATGCAATGTTAGACTCCAGCAAACACACAGATATAATGCAGGATCTGACTCGCATATATGGCCCTACTGCAGAATGAGATCATAGAGAGAAATAATCTTAGACCTAGTGAAGGGATTTATCAGATAACCCAAATTTATTTGTAGCTAAACTCAACCATCTGTGACTGAGCATTCCGGAAACCTGAACACTGGCAAATGTCCAGGGATAGGCAACCTGCAGCACTGCAGTAATGAAAACTACATTTCCCAATATCCTTACATAAGTTCTGTTTTTTGGAGGAATTCTGGGAGCTAATGTGCCAAGGCTGCTGCTACCTCAGATACCTCAGTACCAGTTTTCATCATGCAAGGCAAGCAGTGATATCAGCAGGATTCCAGCTAAAGGATGTGCATATTTTAGGAGTTCTCTCCCTTCCCTTAAATAAGGAGTATCACTCACCAACTAACCAATTGCATTAGTTAATTGTTCATTCAAAACAACAGAATATCATTTTAACCCTAACTTAGTATATCTTTTTTTATATTTTTCTTAAATTTTTCTTCAAATATGAACATGTAATGGATTTTGGAGACTGAAGGCTATTACAAACTACCGCACATCCAGGCCATCTTGCAGCAGAGGATAACTAGTAATCAATAACCAATCTACTTTGTGTGAGCAATGTTTCATAACAAATATAGATACTTTTTAGAGTTCGGTGTGGCTCATATAATTGCAGTGAAAATTTTATAGAAATTTTAGTGCAAAGGACAAAAAGAATGCACAGAGGAATACTTTTAGATGGAAATATGAGAGAACAATTTTACCTTGGGCAATTAGTTTGATTTGGCACTGTGTTGTTATATGAGAGATGCACAGTGTGATGCATTAGTACCAGACAGAGCGGTCAGAAAATGGATTTAAATGGAACGAAATATACTTCTGAAATATTTTGCCTTTGGTGTATTAGAAGAGAGGCAGGCTGTAGAATTGGAGATGGATGTATAAAACAATGTCGTTCAGTTCAGCTAAATCATTTCAGCACAATATGCAGAGATTATATTAAGGTGTTTTTTTTGGAATCTGGACAGTTTCATTAGCTAGCTATAACAAGACTAATACATGAATAAGACAGGTGTTAGTGAAACACAATGTGACACATGAAGTCATCTTCATTGAGCTTTGGAGAAACATATTAACTCAGTGTGACATGTAAATATCATGAATTTCTGCAGTTTAATACATTGTGAAATATCAATACCAAAGAGCCATTCCACATTTTCCTCTACAAGTCCTTCTCTGACAATTGCAAATTGCCTTTGTGACACATTGCTTATCTTATAAACATGGTGCCTAACAACACTACTCTCCTTTGCACCGCTAATTGTAACAAGCTCAAACGCTTTCCTCCTATCAGAACTCATATGAAGGAGCATCCTTTTCAGAGTAATCAGTCCATTATATGAATTACATTGCTTGAAATAAATGTCTGTCCAGAAACCATCTAAATTCATGGTTTCCAAATGACATTTTTATATCTTTCACTGTACGAAAATAGGACAAAACTTGCTAACTAAAGCCTGGTTTTAGTCATGCATTTGCTTAATGCAAATGTTTTGTTTCTCCAGCATCTTTAACTGCAGCTCCTATTATATTGAATGCAAAGAAAAAAAGCATAAGAAAGTAACTTTGCTGATGCATATTTTTACCTGGTAAATTTAAGTTAACAAAGCAAAGATGTATACTAGAGAGGAAGAAAGAATGCAGCCTTGGTAACTTTTGAATTACATCAGTAGAGTTGTTATGGTTGAAAAAAAAATACCTCTGTGATCATTTTCAGGCTTTTAGCAATGGTGATAGTCATAAAAACTGTGAGTTGGAGCTTTTGCTCAACACCTTTTAACACCAGTTTATGTTGCACCAGTTAATGTTGCAGATGATTTATTCTAGACATGTGCATTTTATGTGAGGCTATTCTCTGGTACAGGTTCTGCCTCTCCTTTTGTCTATCTGAAGCTCAAATAACAAGCAAGCAAAATACTTTGATCCATCTGCTGTAGGTAGAATAAAAGCAAATCACTGATTGTGATGTGGATCACTACTCCAGGGTAGATTATCCAAGAGTTAAGCTGGCCATAGACGCAACGATCTGATTGTACGAATCGTGGATTCGTACGATTTTCGGACCGTGTGTGGAGAGTCCCAACATTTTTCGTCCAGCGGAGATCGGTCATTTGGTCAATCGGACAGGTTAGAACATTTCTGTCGGCTGCCGATAATATCTCTGCGTGTATTGCCGATCGTACGATTTTCAGTGGGAGACTGTCACTAACTTTGTCTATCGTACGATTGCTGTCAGGGGCAGAACATCGGCTGATCTGTTGTTTAACTACTTTATTTGGTCGGAATGGTAAGACTTTGATCTGAATGGTTAGTGACAGGTCGGGAGATGGGAAAGTCCGATCATACAATGATTGGTACGATCGGATCTTTGCGTCTATTGCCAGCTTTAGTCACTCCTTCACAAACTTACACAGCCCATGCTGCTTTTACTTCATCCATCCTCTACATACAGGCAAACATTGTCAGTCCTAATTTACTGTGTTGCATCTTTCTCCACAAGCAGCTCTATCTTCATACAAGTTTCGTTTTTGAACATTAGAGACCCCATAGACATTTGAATGGCTCTGATAAAACCAGCCCATTTAAGTTACAGAAAGTTCCATATGCTCTTCTTTTTTTGGCTTCTTCATTTTCTCTCTGCCAACTCTTTTGACTGCTTCTTTTTAAAATGTGAAAAAGTTTTTAAAAATGGTAAAAAAAAAAGATACACCATCAGTGTCCTCTTTAAAGTGTATGTATAGGATTGGGATAAGGGTGAAAAATGTTTTATAAAATGAGTGTTAAAGTGATAAATAAATGATTGATACTGACACTTTTAATGAAGCGCTAGTATTAACTGGTCAATATAAAAATGTGTTAAAGGAAAACTATACCCCAAAATAAATACTTAAGCAAATTAAGTGGCATATTAAAGAATCTTGCCAAACTGGTATATATATAATAATAATAAGTAAATATTGCCCTATCTTTTGCCACCATTTCATGATGGTCTGTGTGCTGCTTCAGAGATCACCTGATCAGAATTACTACTAACAGGGCCGGATTTCTATTTCAGATGCCGCTAGGCCGTCCGCAGTCTGCCTGCTTCCCCACCCCCATCAGGTGCGTATGTGCACATGCGTACACACTTTCTGGGAAACTTTCGGGGACTGTGAGCGCGGGTAAGTAAAATTTGTATTGCAAAATGTATAGGAAAGTTAGGCATCGAAAGTTAGGAATCGTATCACCCTAGGCCCAGGCCTTTATGGCCTTGCCACACATCTGGGTCTGACTACTAACTGGAAGTGTGGAAGCAAAAGGCAGAACACTGTCTGTTGGCTCATGTGACCTAACATGTATGGTTTGTTTGTGTGCATCATGGGTCCTAGGATCCCAGGGGGCGACCCTTATTTTTTAAAATGGCAGTTTTCTATTTATAATTACCAGTGGTACATACTACAGGTATAGGATCCCTTATCCGGAAACCCAATATCCAGAAAGCTCCGAATTAAGGAATGGCTGTCTCCCATAGACTCCCTTTTATTCAAATAATCCAAATTTTTAAAAATGATTTCCTTTTTCTCTGTAATAATAAAACAGTAGCTTGTACAAGGTCAGCTGTAGTAGACACTATCTAGGAAAGAGACTATCTTCATTCTTTCTATGTTTAAGTATCAGGTTCCACATACTATATACAAGACTTCAAAAGGGTCTGAATTAACAGAAACCACTAATGTAGACCATTTAATAAGAAGTGACTTACCTAATATTATAATATTTATATATAATATAATACTATTATATAGGCACCATCATCCAAATCAACAGGGATCAGACTGAAAATGTTTATAAAAATGAACATCTTGATCCAATTGATTTTTATTTTTATCAACAGCTTAAAGAAGGAGAAACACGTGCACTAGGACAGAAAGTACATAATCAATTCTTGCCTTTTATGCCTTATCTTACTATAATAAAAAATGTGGGAATAGAGACACGAATTGCAGTTTAAATGGAAAATAATATACAAGGTAGTTTAATATTAACAAGTAATTTATAACATACATTCTGGTAATCTCTCCAGAAAATGTAGCAACAGCTGTGTGTCTGTATGTTTATTTGCTGCCTAATTTAGTTGTTCAAGGCTAGAGGTTCAATGTATAAAGGTAGAACTGTATAATTGGTTCCTTCGTATTCATCTTATTAAATCTGTAGATATTTTTAAAGCAGTGCCTTTTGCTGAACTGGCATGAATGTTCTTTCCAGATATTGTTGTACATGAGATTTCAAGTCTTGAAGTCTATTCTTTAAGCAAATGGTATGTGATGGGTCACAGAGATACAAACATTTCCCATTTAAATCCAAGTTCTATAATGCACTTGGATATATTCTGTAAATATGCACATTAAGATGTTTATTTGTAAAGCTTAACTTCTTTCCAAAGTAGCTAAAATCTCCAACATATTGGACACAGAACACTGAATATCCACTCTAGGGAAAATAAAATGTATATGTGTGAGTATGTGTCTGTCATTTGTTTGACACACGAGAACTTGTCAGTAATGTCTGATTTCATTTGTGTATCATACAATTTAAATATAATGTTTAAATTAAAAGCATGCCATATACAATTGTAATATTTTTTTTAAGAATGAAAGAAGCAAAATTCATTAATTGAACAGTTAACCTAAAGTCAAAAACCTGGAAATGAACAAAATGTGAGACTAAAAAAAGCTGGTGGATAGGGTATGGGAAAGATGCAGGTTGTTAAAGGAGCAGTTCAGTGTAAAAATAAAAATGGGTCAAATAGCTTTTTAGCTCTCTTAGGCTGGTACTACATGATGCATCTTCATCAGATCCCATGTGATGAGAGGAAACGGATGCAACAAAATGGATGCGACGAAAATAAGTTAAGTAATAGAAATGTCTTTCTTTTCTTGACCTTGTAGCTGCTTGCATCCTGCACAAGACGACTGCATGTTGCATCTTCATCCGACAGTCGTGATGCGTCAGATGCATGCAGCGACAAGGTCCGACATTTCTGTTACCTTATTTTTGTCACATGAGTCTCGCCGCATCCGTTTCCTCTCACTGCCATCGGATCTGATGAAGATGCATTGTGTAGTTCTAGCCTAACTATGAGTTAGTCAGCGACTTGAAGGTGGCTCACATGGGAGTTTGCAATTGTTCCTTAGCATTCAGCTCAGATTCAAAAGCAAACAGTTATGACTGTGCCCCCTCTACTCAAGTCACAGATTGTATACTGCCTAGTAACCAATCAGTGGAAAGCAAAAGAGCTGCAAAGCAGGAAGTAGTGTACTGTTCTGTTAGACATCTAGTCACTCCAGCCTTTATACAGTACATTACATTTTTGACTAACTAACTATATAAGGAACATTTATTTATTTTACACAGTCTAGCTATTTACCCAGTTTTTGTTTCTATACTGAACAATTCATTTAAAGGGGTTGTTCTCCCATTAACTTTTGAAGGTCAAAGTGTTGAAAAATAATTGACTAGAAGTAGAAGATGTAAGTAAAAAGGTACTTTACAGCCTAAGAGAACCAAGATAAATACAAAATGTACAGTTTAGCTGATTTACTATATATCATTAGAAATACATTAAATGCCACTTTCCTGTTTGTGAATTAAACATGATAAGGCCTCACAATGGCCAGGCACAAGCCAACAGGTATTCATTATTGATCTAGCCAATAGACATAGACATAGCAGACCATTTTTAATAACCGGTGGATTTTTGAGAAAAGAATACATTTCTGTGATAAGGTAGCCATGGCAAATATCACGAACTGGCTGGATACTTTACCAGAGTGTGCAGCTGGCATCACTATGCCTGTTACCTAAACTAACTGGCACATGTGGAGTACATAAGTGAACAAAGAAGTTCTGTACATTGAATGGGCCTCCCCAAGAAGGTTATTGAAAGATGACAGTTGGGAACTCTGTAGAAAGCACCCTTGACCCATGGAGTACACACAATTAAAGTTATTGCAGGAGTTTACCCATTTGGTAGGCACTTATTTTCCTTCTCTATTTAGTGAAGCTTCTTTGATTTGAATGACAAATCAATTTGGATAATGGAAATCAAACAAATTAAACTTAATATCATGGTTTTTATTGTGAATGTATGTCCAAATTTATGTAAGTAATCTAAGATTTACTCACATTCTGGTCAATAACCCCAAAGGTTACCACATATTTTGTTCATATCTCTATTTGCCCAATAGATACACACTGCATTCATTGTTACTTTTTGTAGTGGTAGTAGCTTAGTAGCTGTAGCTTCTTTTATTTAAGATCATATCAGCTGTAGACATATAATTAGAATGTTCCCTTGATGTTCTATAACCATACTGAGCAATCTGTTATATGAACTCCAGTTTAAATATTCATTTCCGAAAACAAATGAGTCATTTTTACAAGAATAGATTTTTAAGGGTCCACGTGATTTCTCAATTTTTTTGTCATGGGTAAAAATATGGTACAATACTAATTTATCCTATTTCCATGCAGCTCAGATTAGTTTGCAGTGATCTATTTATGTCAATGTTTGAACAGAAAAAAAATCTAAACTCTTGCATACAAAATAAACATTGGTAACTAACCCTTTATAACTGGACAATCCTGGCAGCACAGAGAAGCTCAAATATAAGACATAAATACTGGGGTATTTATTAACATTGATACCAAGTTACAGTACTGCAGTTACCTATAGCAACCAATTAATAACCAAAAAGTAATAGTATTGCTCAGACTTCTACTTTGGAGTCTGAATAGTCAACACAGGTATAATTTAGCAATCATCTCAACTTATAATTAAAGGGCATTTCCAACTAAAACCTGTTTTTATTTTTCTATTAAGAGTAGAACTAGTGGAATTCAGTTTAGTCTGTGGATTTGGTTGTTTGTGTTGGCCGTTCCTTCCACAATACACAGAGGGCCGGGATGTTTATATTTGCGTTAGGCAGGCTGTGTACAACCCACAACCCCATGTGATGAAAACAATAATAGAGATGCAGCTTACAGAATCATAGTGATTGACACTGCACTGTTATTAACATTTCTAGAACGCAATTGCATCTAGGGCACAAATCTCCAATTATTGTTTTGTTTACTCCTATAAATGGGAGCAGCCATGCTGGTTACTTACTAGTGCATCCTATCTATGGATTAACTGGTGTAGGATTATTTTTTATTTTATGGGAATAAAGTGTATGCTTACTAATGTAAGCATACAATTGTATCCCATCCTATGCTGTTTCTTAATAATAACACTTTTAGGAAGAGTATATTTATAGAACATATGTTTGCATATGTGTTTTGTAATGTATTATTAACCTGTCAAAAAATGGTCCATTAGACACATGCATGATGACTGGGTTCTAAATTAACTTGTCTACTGAATTAAACTAGAACATTCTTAGTTATTGTACTAATAATGATGTTTGAATCAGAATGGTCTAAATATACGTCACTTTATGCTACTGAATGTGACAACTTACATTAACGGATTCTGTAAGTATTCAACAATGACATAAGTTGTTTACTAACCTATGTAGCAGTTCCAACAGCTCAAAGACCAGAGCACTTGAAAGTCATTTGAATGCATTTTCAGGTTGAGAACATTATAATATTGATGATATTGCCATTTTATGGTTAAAAGCCTTGCTAATGAACCCACGTTATTTGGTTTCCATTAGCCTGTTAAACCTATAAACAAGACAATCAGCATGCGAGACTCACTGATATTAGTGTGCAGCATTGTAAAATTAAAATAATTTGCATACAAATCTGTATGCAGTGAAACAAGGGACCACTTCAAATGTTTTTTATGAAGAATTTCAATCAGTTGAGAACAAAAACGGTATTATAATGAAGTCTTTTCATTCTTTCCCTCCCTCCTTTTTTTTTTTCCTTAAGGAGATCATACATGGACCAATAAAAGGGACTAAAGGGAGGAAGCTCAGAGTCAGCAGCCTACTGGCCCATGTACTGTATGTGGTAAGTTGGGCAGGTTTAAAAATCTCATTGGAAGGTTACACCAGGGAGAATATATCAAGGACTAAGTAGAAGCTGCAACTGAACAACAGCCATACTGAAAAACTCTCTGATGTGTTGATCATTAGTAGCACTGTTCAGCTAATCAACTGTGACAAGGATTGGCAGTTTCTAAAAGGGTGTTTTAAAGAGATAGGATTTGATGGCGAAAATATACAGTGCAGGGCTGAATGCATCATATAGGCTAGGGGACCTCAATAAAAGAATAATATCAGAAATAGAACTGGAATGTTAGTGAAGCAAAATTAATCATGTTTGTGTTTTTGCTGTATGTGTGGAGCACAAGAAAGAAAATATATTTAGGGAAATCACACATTACATCCAAACCTACAATCTGAAATATTTTTGCTTAACTATGTTTTAGATGGCAAGAACCAGCAACGGTCAACATTATTATTAAGGTTTACACATGCTGAGAATTGTAGTCAAGAACATTAGGGATATATTCTTAAAGCAACATCACACAACATAACTTTTCTCCAATAGGACACTGTCATCAACCTAATAAATGTAAGAGAATCCTGAGGAATAGAAGATTCAAGATTCAATCCTTTAATTAAATTTGCATCAAATATTTGTAAATCTGGTTCCTTGTTCTTTGGTCCTGTAATTAGGGCCAAAAACAATATGTAGGTATGGGATCTGTTATCTATTATCCAGAAAGCTCTAAATTATAGGAAGGCCATCATCAATAGACTCCATTTTAATCAAATAATTAAATTTTTTTTAAAATGATTTCCTTTTTTGTGCTGATCCAAATTACAGATCCCCTAATGCAAAAAATTCCAGGTTCCATGCATTCTCAATAATAGTTCCCATACCTGTATTTCTGGAGCTGAACTGAATATGTTTATATGTCCTACATCCTAATGGTTGTATGCAGTGTAACTTTGGGAAGACATTATGGGTAAAGTTATCACTGTATGTTAAATAACTGTAAGATGACTGATGAGTGTGTGGGTCGTTAGGATTCTCTTTGGAAAATATACAGTACTTATATATCTGCAATGCTTGGGTGGTGAGCATGCCTTTAATGAATCCTAGGCATTTAAAACAGCAAAGATAAACAGATTGAGGTTGCTATGTGAGTGTTTTCCTACAGTGCAAAGGAGAATTGTAATATAAGGTCAGACTGTGCATATAAAAAGTTGTAAGGATTAATGGTGCTCATTTTGAAAAGCTTTAGTCTTCAATCACTAAAACATAGGTTAAATACCAATATATACAGAACCTCTTTCATAGACACACACATAACTGCAGTTAAAACTGATTGCCTAAATTAGTTGACATCTACTATTGTAAACCTGCTTACTCAAAATCAAAGTCAAAGTAAACTTTATTGTCATCTCAGCAGTATATGAATACACAGTGAGACGACGTGGCTTCAGCTAGTACATATCACAAAAAGGCACTTAAAATACACAATAAATATGTAAACATTTGAAATATGCAATATATTGGCAGTAATTGGATATATACATGTGTAAACCTTTAGTTTAGAATTGTTCACAGTTCAGTTGTGTCTGGAATGTAGTGGGAGGTCAGGCAGCGAGTTGAGGAGTCTGATAGCTTGTGGAAAAAAGCTTTCGCGCAGCCTGGTTGTTCGGGCTTTAATGCTTTGAAAGTGCCTGTCGGATGGTAGCAGTGTGAACAGTCCGTGTGAGGGGTGTGTGGAGTCCAGTGCAATGCAGGAGGCCTTTCTTGCACATTGCTTGTGGAAGATGTCCTGCAGTGATGGAAGAGCCACTCCAATGATGTTGCCAGCTGCTTTGACTGTCCGCTGTAGACTTTTCCGGTAAGCAGCGCTGGCACTACTGTACCAGACGTAGATGCAGCTCATCAGGACGCTCTCTATGGTGCCCCTGTAGAACACTGTGAGGGTGGGAGGCGGAAGGCTGGCCCGTTTCAGTCGTCTTATGGAAGTGAAGACGCTGCTGAGCCTTTTTGGAGATGGAGGTGGCGTTGGTGGTCCAGGTGAGGTCATCAGAGATGTAGACTCCCAGGAATTTTTTGTTCTTTACTGTCTCTACCATGGAGCCGTTGATGTTGAGTGGTATGTGAGCAGGGCGAGTTCTCTCTTTCATTTTATCCACATTCAGTGACAGGTTGTTCTCACTGCACCAGACTGCCAGCTGCTGAACCTCATCTCTGTACGCTGACTCGTCGTTGTGGCTGATGAGCCCCACCACAGTCGTATCAACGGCAAACTTGATGATGTAGTTTGAGCTGTGTCTAGCTATGCAGTCATGTGTCAGCAATGTGTACAAAAACGGGCTGAGAACACATCCTTGAGGAGCTCCTGTGCTCAATCTGATGGTGCTGGAAACGTTGTCGCTGATACGAACAGACTGAGGACTCTCTGACAGAAAGTCCAAATTCCAATTGCACAAAGAGGTGCGCAATACCAGCTTGCTTTGTTTCCCGCTCAGCTTTTGAGGGATAATGGTATTGAATGCTGAACTAAAGTCTATAAACAGCATTCTCACATAGCTGTCTTTCTTGTCCAGATGAGTTAGTGAGAGGTGGAGAGCAGGAGACATGGCATCCTCAGTTGACCTGTTTGGCCGATATGCAAATTGTACTGGGTCCAGTAATTGGGGGAGAGTGCTCTTGATGTGTGCCATCACAAGTCTCTCAAAGCATTTCATGATGACTGGGGTTAGTGCAACTGGGTGGTAGTCATTCAAGCAGGTTACTGAAGATTTCTTTGGCACTGGAACGATGGTGGGGGACTTGAAGCATGTGGGGATGATCATCTGGTTTAGCGATGTGTTGAAAATGTCAGTGAAGACGCCAGCCAGCTGATCAGAGCACACGACCAGGAATGTTGTCTGGCTGCCTTTCGTGGATTGACCTTGGATAAGGTTCGCCTCACGTCGGCCGTGGGTAGACAGATGACTTGGTCGGTGAGAGGAGGTGTGGTTTTTCTCACAGGATAGAAACGTGCGTATAACTTGTTCAGTTCCTCTAGGAGTGTGGCATCCTCGTTGCTGCTGCTCCACGCAGGCTTGTACTGTGTGACAACCTGAATGCCTTGCCATAAGTTGCATGAGTCTTTTCTGTTTGTCAAAATGATTTTGAATCTTCAGTGTGTACTCCTGCTTTGCTTGTCGGATGGTTCGAGAGAGGTTGGCCCTGGTTGTTTTAAGAGCAGCTCTGTCCCCTGACCGGAAAGCGGCATCTCTCTCATTTTTACTCTTACTCATTTTTCCCTCTCCATAAAATAAGCACCAATGAGGATTGATGCTTATTTTATGAAGAGGGAAAATGAGTAAGCAGGTTTACAATAGTAGATGTCAACTAATTTAATCTATTAAATTAATATTCTAAGGATGCAGGTAGGCAGGTGTGTAATTTGAGGATTTTACGGATTTCCCCCATTGTGCTTGGTTTTTACGTTACCTTTCAGCAAAGCCAAATTGTGTGAACAGTTGTGTTTACCGGTCTGTGACCGCTAAGAAACCAGTTCGCTCATCTCTAGTTGTGAGAATAATTGCATCTGAAAACTTTCCATCTTGAGTGGTAAATGCATTGAAGCATCTAGTCTCTGAATTTCGTTCAGTATTCATTGTAACATTTCTTGATATAGTCATGCTAAGCAGGCATACACTCAAACAACTGCAATGACAGTAAAATATATGTCTAACAAAACCTTTGTGCTTGCTCTTATGCCTGTTAGTTTTTTGTATAAATCTTTTTTTTTTCATTTGTTAAGTATGCACGTTAGTAACATTACAAACCACTGCCCGGCTGCTGTAAATTACAGATTTACACATCACCCAGGTAGGCATAGTTCATAAATTGGAAATGATCCTCTTGTATGGATTGCTCTCTCCCAAACAGTAATATCTAAAATAAATGCACTATTTTTCAAAAAATTTAGAATTTATCCCTTTAAATCCCATCCCTGAATTTCATTTTAACAGTAAACCTGCCCATTTTGATCACTTTTGAAATGGTAGACACTTTGTAATCAGTACTACTAAGTTTGTGTGTTTGTGTTATCACAACCAAGTTCATTTATTAGCACTCAATGTTTCCTTTATCTACATGCCGGTTTTTACACAGCATTATAAAAGGGGAATGGTATTTTTAGAACTTTGCTTTATATATTGATAGCACTAATATTAATAATAAGACAGGTATAGAACCTGGTTGGGACCTGGGCTTTTCCAGATAAAGGATATTTCTGTTATTAGGATCTCCATACTTTAAAGTATACTAAATAATAATTTAAATAAACCCAATAGGACTGTTTTTCTTCCAACAAGGATTAATTGTATCTTAATTTGGATCCAGTACAAGGTACTGTTTTAATGTTACAGAGAAAAGGGAGCTCTCTGGATAAGGGGTTTTCGGATAACAGATCCCATACCTGCAATAATAATAATACTTACTCTAAATTGTACAGTAATCCCCAATTCTTAGTCTTGATGTTTTTAGTGGGAAAACATGAAGGGTGGTTCTTCTAAACACACTTACTATGAACATTCATTTGCATTAGACTATTTTTCTGTATCAAATTTAGGGAGGTTTTGTTTTTCCGGTTTGATCAGTGAAATCATACACTGCTTTCTTTATATATCTCCCTGCCTGTGGAGTTTCTAATGACATATCCTGGAGTTCAGTGTTGACTCATATGGATACTTTAATACAACACATAAATTTCATTTTTAATATAAGGTCATTCAATTACCTATGCTGCCTAGTAAAAAGAATTACAGTGAGCAATAAAAGCATTTCTATTAGAAGAGACTAACCAAAACTCTCAAGACAGGCACTATGCATACCATTGTGCAACAGAACCTTGGTTAGTGGACATCCTAACCTTGCTAAAAAAAACACTGGTTACACAATTTGTTTGACTAACGATAGATTTTATGTTTAGCCTTTTTTTTTTTTTACAACCTACTGCACTTTGGTACATGTTGATGTTACACACTGTGAAGAAGGAGAAAAGAGAAGGAAGCCCCCACTGTTTATAATAAGGCAGTGATAGCTTCAGGGATTCTTAAATGTCACTATAAACTGAGATGCAATTATAACTTTAATTATGGTCAGTGGGTGGTTCCCAATATTCTTTGTAGTAATAAAAACCCATTCGTGCTATGATGCTCCACCTCAGCATTTGTTTCCCAAAGAAGATCATGGTGTAGTTATGCTGCTTATACACACTCTACTCTTTTCCACTGGGGCAGACCAGGAGCTATAACATTTAGGGGTTTATTTATCAAAGTCAATATCTTCTGCTACAAACTCCGATCAAATCCACTTGGGTTTTTAACGCTTATTTATATTACATTTTCCAGAAAATTTGATTTGCATTAAAAAAATCAATTTTCACATGCGATTTTCATGATTTTCACAACATTTTCAGAATTTTCACCCGAAAACTCTCAAAACGTCGGGGTATTGCATAAAACCCAGCTCACATCAAAAAATCATTGGAACTTCTCCTATTGACTTATATGCAACCTCGAAAGGTCTGAGATGCCGGATTTTCAGATTCAGACTTTTCCATCCTCAGGGTTTAATAAATTATGAAAAATTGTGATTTTTTTTAAAAGTCAGATTTTTTAAAAAAACATCATGAATTTTTCATGATTTTTGCATTCAGAGATTAGTAAATAACGCCCTATATTTTAAGTAAAAGAAAAAAAAAATATCTGTAGCTGTTCATTACAGTATTCTTGCAGCGTGTGTAAATAATTCTTAAAGTCATTATTTTCAAACACAAGATTTTTTATTTGTGCCTGAGAAATGCTGGACTTGAGGAAAAAACAAAAGTACTGCTAAAAAAAAAAGAGGAAATATTGAAGCAATTCTCCCTTTTTACATTGAAAGGTGAATTTGTCAATAGTCATGGCACTATTTCTGCTACTACTTTTCTAACATTGAAATTCATCAACCCAGAAGGATAAGAGAAAAGGCTTTGTTTGTCCGCCTGGCACAGTAAGGAGACCTGACAGTGCTGAGTATGTATGCAGAGTAGAGGCATTTGGTCAGTTTATGCTGTATGATAACACAAACTGAATACTCATTGGATCATCTTGGGTGCATCACAAATTAAATTAGCTGAAACTGACAGTAAAGAGGAGTTTACTGGCAATAATGATCTAATAGTAATAAAAATATATAAAACACAGAAAGAAATTGCCAGCACACATTGAAGATTATGTGAAATTGACTATTCAATGGGCAATTTTCAACTTGAAGCATTAACCCAACTACAATACAAGAAGTTCTTGTTCAAACTTCGATCAATAGCTGCTTCCTAGCTCTATTCTTCTGGAGGAACCAATGGTACATCGAGCTCAACCTAGCTCAAACAGAGCTCAAGGCCTTACTGCCCAAACCTAGCCTTTTTCCTCCTTTTACCATTTTATTGATGGCATGACCATCAACCCTGTTAATTCAGCATGCTGTCTGGCTGTTAGCTTTGACCAGTCCCTCTCCTTCTCTAGTCATATTATTAACACTACCAAAACCTGCCACTTTTCACTCTGCTAAGATACACCCCTTTATTTCACAAGTAACAGCTAAAAAACAAGTCCATGCCGTTATTCTATCTTGTTCAGCTTACCGTAATCTCCTACTATCCAGGTTCCCAGACTCCAACCTCTCTCTCCTGCAATCAATTTTAAACTCACATGCTAAGATCCTTTTGTTCTCTTCTAAGAGGGAAGCCCATCATTATTCAAAGCTCTTCTCACTACATTTCTTCATGTCTCCTGAAGTCTCTTCCACTCCTCTCAGAGCCAAATTCCTCCATAAGGAACACTCTTTTAACCTCTTTTAGAAAAAACAGAACAATATTTTGTCTAGTCTAGTTTTGCACTTAAGGGCCAATTCCCAAACCTTGTGCACATTTTGCCTTCCGAATTTGAGCCTTTATGTTAGTCACCCACTAAGAATGTTATCTCTTTTAGGCAGGGACCTCCTTCCTGCAATCTCATACTACAGCACTTGATCTCTGTGCATTTATACTTATTTATTGTATTTAGTATAATACTTGTCCTCCCTTGTACACTTTATAAATAAAGTTATACATACATACATACATACATACATACATACATACATACATACATACATACATACAAAACAATCAGCAAAAAACATTTACTAGTAACTGGTTTACAAGAATGCAAACTTTGCAACCTTTATCGCATATGTGTCTACGCTATCAGAGCAGCAGAGGGAGTGTGATAAGAATTCCACATGAGGTGACTTTGGGACATCATTCAAATGTATATTTTTTGGGCGTTTCCCCACCCTAATTCATACAGGTAGCTCATGAGATGGGATCACTGTTTTTACATCACATATTGTGATATTGGCATACAGATTATAGTACTGATGCAGATGTATTCCAATATCAGTTAATTAGCCTCTTTTTTTTCAGAAAACAAGATGATGTGTGTAACACTTTATGGTCTAAACTGGGGTTATTAAAAAAAAAAAATAACAGAAAATAAGGTTATAAATTATTTCCTTCCTCAAACTGTGTAACGTGTAATAATACCATTGTGCATTGAGATGTAAATTAGCTTTCAAATACTCAGAGGTTTGTTTACCATATCACGTTCACATTTGCATATATTGTCTTCCCGTGAATTCTCAGGTTGGCTGAGAGCACAGAAGGAAAGTGGATTTCTATGAGAATCATCTAAGCTGAAGAAAAAAAATATGCGCTAAGATCTGTATTCCTTCCCAGTTTTATAAATGTATCCTCTTGTGCCCTACAACAGATGCTAAATGTTTAAGTGAGATTACAGCTTATTTGACAAGAGAAAAGGACTAAACTGCAGGAACCAGATGATAATGTCAAATGAGTAAGCTGTTAAATTTAAATTTACTTTAAAGTTTACTATGAGGGGGTTTGATTTAACAAATGTGTATTTACATATATGTATTTATTTTCCATATTGGTTGAACCAGCCATAATTACTGTGATTAGTATCCCTCGACCAATGTTTGCAAAGAAACTATAGCCTTTAGAAACATTAGTCATGGAATTTCTTTTATTCAGAAAGAAAAGTTGCCAGTTCCTATTAAGCAGTAGAAATGAATTTCAATAAATTAATTATAAAAATGCTGTTTATGTTCTAGAATATGCATTGCATTTTATATGCAAAGATCTTATATCTCTAGAGCTATTTAATCTATGTGATATAAGATCACTTGGGATCATTTATCATTTGCTATAAAAACTATTCAAACCTGATTCTATCGATGCAAATAAGATCACTTGGGATCATTTAACATTTGCTATAAAAACTATTCAAACCTGATTCTATCGATGCAAATATGCCTTCTCCCAATTGCATGTAAGAAATGATAAATACGGGTGATGCATTTGATATGTAGGATATTTAAAGAGATAGACAAGTATCTGTGTAGTTTTTCCCCGTCAATACATTTTGTTACAGCACATGCAGCATGAAAAATAAACCATAACTACAGTATAATCAAACATAGAGTAAGTCAAAATTCCAAATGCTATTTTGGGCCCTTTATGTATAAAACTATTTTCTCAGATGCCCTCCAATCTTTCTTTCTAAAAAAAAGCCCCATGGGATGCCTAACCAATCAATTTTAACAGCTAATTGGTTGCGTTGGAATACTAGACTTGCAAAGGCTTGGTATAATTTATTATATTACCCTTCATGTTTCCTATTGATATCACTAAGGTCTTTGCATACAGGTCTGTTGGTTCACAAGATTTTCTTTGTGCAAAAGTTCAACTAAGGGGCACATTTACTATTGGTCGAATATCGAGGGTCAATTAACCCTCGATATTCGACCCTCAAAGTAAAATCCTTCGACTTCGAATATCGAAGTCGAAGGATTTACCGCAAATACTTCGATCGAACGATCGAAGGAAAAATCAAACAATTAAATCCTTTGAATCGAACGGTTCGAAGGATTTTAATCCATTGATCGAAGGATTTTCCTTTGATCAAAAAAAGCTTAGAAAGCTTATGGGGAAGGTCCCCATAGGCTAACATTGATGCTCGGTAGGTTTAAAGTGGCGAAGTAGGTAGTCAAAGTTTTTTTTTAAAGAGACAGTACTTCGACTATCGAATGGTCGAATAGTCAAATGATTTTTAGCTCGAAACGTTCGATTCAAAGTCAAAGTCGTACTCGAAGGTCGAAGTAGCCTATTCGATGGTCGAAGTACCCCAAAAAAACCTTCAAAATTCAACGTTTTTTTCATTCTAATCCTTCACTCGAGCTTAGTAAATTTACTCCAACATGTTTTGTCACTGTTTTCCAAAGGTCCGTGTGCCATCAGCCCAAAAGAAAACTGATCTTCCGTCTACCTATAGTAATAATAACAGAGGGCAGTAGCTTACAGTGAAGTAAAGAGCAAGGTTAATTGCATTGTCAAGCAATGATCTATAAAAATTTGAAACGTGTATGCAAATACTTGACACCAATTGCATTATTATATCTTAAATATGTACAGTACTTTACTCATTGGTTTTTAAACAGCAAGAGGCCGTGATTATAGAGATCTACTGAACATAACAATATGCATTTCAGAAAAAATTGTTGCATTTCAGGGAAGTAGAGGAATACATTGTCATAGCTACAGAGTCCATCCTCTGATGGATCTTCTAACTAATGTATTCTTGCCATGTTAACAGCATGGGTTAGTGACTTTAAACAAATTCTTCCCATTTAGATGCATGTCGAGCATATAGTACACATTTAATGCATTCTAGTAGTCTTTGCCTACTTTAAATAGCAAATAAAAATCAATAGATCAATAAGAAATCAGTGAGAATCAGTTTATACCTTATCATGAATATCTTTATGATGCTGTTATGAAGTAAACATGGCATAAACACATGAAATATGCTTCATATGTGTATAGCTGAATATATTACAACATTATTCTGTTCAATGATTTTTTTTTATAAAAAGGAAATGTCAACCACATATGATGCATACATGGTAACAGATTCATCTTTTAAACCCCACACACTGCATGGCTAAACAGGAATTGCAATGTTTTTGTATGTATTTGCACAGTATTTATACAAATTTTATATTTTTTTGCAATCTGCAGTTGGCACCATGGGTTGGTATTCCTGTTAGCGCCATCATATTGTCTCTCTCTCTCTCTCTCTCTCTCTCTCTCTCTCTCTCTCCAGTGTATGGTAAAAAAAAAGGACCTTATGGTGATGATCCTATATTCATACCCCAGGCTCACTGAACAGGACCTCCGGTCTAGTATCTCAGGTAAGTGATTATAATCCATGGGGTTGTCCCCCAGTGATTATCCATGTTCTTCTCCATCATTAAAAAAACCTATAAAGTATGCTGAAACCTATGCAGAGAGCATTGTCAACTCAACCCTTTAGTCACTGGCATTTCAGAAAATGAGCTGAACTCTATAAGACCATGTATTGTTTATTTTACATAAGCATTTATCAGATGAATATGTTGGCAACTTTGTCTTGTTCTGTAAACTGCACTGCTGACATTCATACAGCAACACATTAAGAATATCATATGTATCTATCATAATGTAATTCTGATCCTAAGAATTATGTTATATAACATAAGAGATGTCACTGAGCTGCATGGTTAGACAATGAGAATAAGCAGTGTGGGTACATATAGAATTGAAATCTCATTATTCTAGTAACTCATATTTAAACATAATTCTGATTTGATTAAAAAAGATAGAAAAATATTAGTATATAAACATATAGTGGTAGGTTTGAGCAGCACCCCTCATTTGAGGAAAAATCAAATTACATATTTACCAATGGACCAATTAAAGTTAGACAGCCTCCAATCACAAACTGCAAAAGGACAAGGCTGTAAATGGCTTGAGTGGGTTGTCAGAACATAAATGGCATTACATTCCCAGAAAATGGCCCATTCTCAGGATTCCCCTTCCTAAAGCTCTGCCCAATCTGTCAGAATATACCTGAAAGCAAGGCAAGCTGAACTAAACATATATGCAATTTTCAGACCAAAGACATATAAAAATGTAAATTGCTTGCATGTGTTAGTGTAGTGGTTCCTTAATGTGTAGCGTAATTTGAAACACACACAGATATATGAGATGGTCAACCTTCCTGATACCAGCGAGGGGGGTTGCACCCAAAAAATTTTATTTTGGTTAATTTTCTCCCTTTGAAACAATAAAAAGAAGCTTCTGAAGCTTTGAGTTCAGCAATTGATAAAAGGCCTCAGCCTGAAAATCCCTTTTCAAAATTAATTATTTTCGATTTAAAATGCTCTAATGTTTAGCCATCCTTAATGTCTTTAGAATTAATAGGCGATAAGTCCTAAAACCTTCCATTTTATTAGCACAATCTACTTCAAAAGAAAGTATGAAAACAAGTAGCAACTTTATTAAACTCATCTATGCTTCAGCAGTCTCCTATTAAGTGATAATTGCTGATGAATAATTACGGGAATAGCGACATTTTTAATGTATAATATTGGAGGAACAACCAAATGAATGGTGTAAGCTTTAGAACTATATCTGTTCTGATAGATTTGTGGGATATGAAGTGCTGGAAAGAGTGCAGTTGAACACCAAAGGGTAAATAAAAGGCTTCATTCATGGAACTGAAGGTAGGTTTTTTGAGATGATATTTTATTAAAAAAAAGTACATCAATCTGCCTTGCTCCCATTTCACTTTATTTAATGTTTTTAAATCTTCCCCCAGTGTGCCACTTTGACTAAAGGTGAAAAGAAATATTTTCTAGGTGACATAAAACAATGCCATTTAAATGAACATAACAGTCTAAAACCTCAAATCCCATTTATACAATACCCATAAAATGGACTACTTGCAATGATACAACATTCTATAATAAAGCTATTTTAATAATTAGCACGTTATTAAAGTTATCATATTACCTTTGTATTACAAAAAGTTTAAAGAAGAGAAGAAGCTGAATTCCTTTTAACTGCAAAACTTCTGTACCCTCTAAGCACACAAATGATTTGTGGTAAGTGGTAGACAGAGGTCATGTCATCTCTAAAAGGATAGATCTAATTAAAGGAATACAGAATGGCATGGGTTTTCCCATACAGTTTGCTTGTCTACAAGGTCAAATTTCAAATTCATGTGAATTTTTTTTTAATTTGAATATACTCTCAATTCAACTGGGAGGTTATTTAAGAAACAATTAGAATGGCTAATATTCGATCAAATGGTTCCAACCCAAAAATTTTAATCGATCATATTAATTTCTTACAAATCTGAAAAAAAAACCTCGAAGTTCAATCCATTGAAGTTCAAAGTTCAATCCATCGATCGAACAATTTTTGTTCGACCAAAAAAAGATAGCTAAGCCTATGGGGACCTTCCCCTTGCCACTGTTACTGGAATGCCCATTTTACAACCTTATGCAAATTCTGTAATTTCCTTTAAATATCACATTAACACATTTATGTCAGTTTCCAGTTTGTAATAAAGCCAGAGAGGGTTACACACTAAAAAAGGTAACTATAAATGACAATTCTGCATCTGTGTACAAGCACATTTATGCTTGTGTTGTTACTGAAAAAGCTATTCCTTAAATGACAGTTTTAGGTCATTTTTCTTTCTTACACCTATTGTTTGGACTTCCTTCCCTTAGGCTAATGCCACATGTTGAGATTTGTAGCTGGTCTTATAGCTTACTACAAATAGGTTTCCAATTTGCTAGGCCTAATGATGAATTAGTTCAGTTGTTTTTCACTTAGGACACAAATCCCCATGTGTAACAGATCTCATATAAAACATGTCAGCATAAAAAATAAAAAAGATACTGCTTAGAAATAATCAGGGAAATGCATAAAAAGGCCAGTCACAAATTATGGCACTGATGGATCAAATATCTAAAATATATTTCAAAAATATAAATAATTATTTTCAAGTAGTTCACATTTACACTATAACCACAATTTCCTTATTTTTTTATTGTCTTTTCTCATTGATATTATGATGTGAATATTGTTTAGTATTTCTGCTACACTTGTTAATATAAGCATGTCTTTGTTTTTGCCTATAACATGCTTTTAAAGGTGAACTAAACCCTAAAATGATTTTGGCTAAAATGACATACAGTATTTTATATACTGAATTTATTGTTCCAACCAAAAGTTTCAGCATCTCAATAGCAGCAATGATCTAGGTCTTTAAACTTATCACAGGGGGTCACCAACTTAGAAAGTGCCTGCGACACTCACATGCTCAGTGGGCTCTGAGCTGCTGTTGAAAAGATAAGCTTAAGTTGTTGCAAATCATCAAGCAACAAATGAGATGTGCCTGTCTTTTAGGGTAGGGACACACTGGGCGATTTGGGGAGATTTAGTCGCCTGGCGACTAATCGCAGCGACTTTTCTCCCCGAATGCTTCCCCTCTCTCTGCGCCTGGCTAAAATGAAAAATCGCCTGCGCTAATCACACGCAGCGATTCGTTTTCCGAAGTCGCCCGAAGTTGCCTCACGAGGAAACTTCGGGCGACTTCGGAAAACGAATCGCCGCGTGTGATTAGCGCAGGCGATTTTTCATTTTAGCCAGGCGCAGAGAGAGGGGAAGCATTCGGGGAAGATTGGTCGTGGAAAGTCGCGGCGATTAGTCGCCAGGCGACTAAATCTCCCCAAATCGCCCAGTGTGTCCCAGCCCTTAAACTGATGCTAAACGACTGATTATTACATTCTGATGCTAGTTGTGCTGATTTCTGAGCTGCCATTTACCAATAATCGGAATTATTTACTAATCAGCCTTATATTGTGACATTTCTATTCTATGGGGCAGATTTATCAAGGGTTGAAGTGAATTAGAGGGAATTTTCGAAGTAAAAAAATTCTAAATTCAAAGTATTTTTTTGGACACTTCGACCATCAAATAGGATACTGCGACTTCGAATCTATTTTAAAAATAGTTTGAATATTCGACCATTCGATAATCAAAGTACTGTCTCTTTAAAAAAACTTTGACCTCAATACTTCGCCAAATTAAACCCGCCAAAGTGCTATGTTAGCCGATGGGAACCTTCTACAACCATTTTCTAAGTCTTTACACATCGAAGTAAAATCGTTCGATCTTACGCTAAAATCGTTCGAATCGTTTGATCAACCGAATTTTACTTTGATCGTACTATGGCCAAATTCGGTGAAAAAAACGTTGACTTCGATATTCAAAGTCAAAGTATTTCAATTCGATGGTCGAATTTCGAAATATTTTACACTTCGAAATTCGACCCTTGATAAATCTGCCCCTATGTGTACTGTATATTGTGAGTGGGTCCCTAAGCTTAGTAAGTGACAGCAGCACAGAGCATATGCAGTGAATCAGCAGAGAAGATGTGGAGCTACTAGGGCATCTTTGGAGGTGCTGATCTTCCCTGCTCAAGGGCTGTGATCGCTTTGAGCTGGTACAGAAGACCGAAACATAATGTATAACATTTCTAGCTACTTCTTTAGTTAGGCTTTAGATCTTCTTTAAATTACTTGACGAACAGTGATCTGTGCAGGTGAACACCTATATAACCTATGAGTAAATGTTGGTGCTTAAATATCAGTTAGCAAACACTATTAGTAGGACCTTATCAATATCCTTTCAGAGTTTTTTTTCTTCATACAACAGCAAAATGCTGTTGACTCACATACAAAAATTGGTTAATAGTTTTAAAAAAATAAGAAATCAAATATTTGATTAAAAGAAATGTTGAAATACAATATGATTTCTAAGTATATTTTCAAATAACCTTAAGAACACAAATGAAAAAAAAAAATATTTATATAAATATATTTATATTGAATGATTCTGTAAATAACCTTGCCCAGTTACAGCCGAAAACCTGAAATAATTATGGAGCAGATTTGAAAGTCTTTTGTTTCCTAAAAACTTAGGGGCAGATTTACTAAGGGTCGAATATCGAGGGTTAATTAACCCTCGATATTCGACCAGGAACTAAAATCGTTCGACTTCGAATATCGAAGTCGAACGATTTAGCGCAAATCCTGCGATCGAACGATCGAAGGATTATTCGTTCGATCGAATGATTAAATCCTTCGAATCGAACGATTCGAAGGATTTTAATCCAACGATCGAACGAATATCCTTCGATCAAAAAAACGCAGGCAAGCCTATGGGGACCTTCCCCATAGGCTAACATTGAGTTCGGTAGCTTTTAGCTGCCGAACTAGGGGGTCGAAGTTTTTCTTAAAGAGACAGTACTTCGATTATCGAATGGTTGAATAGTCGAACGATTTTTAGTTCGAATCGTTCGATTCGAAATCGAAGTAGTAGTCGAAGGTCGAACTAGCCCATTCGATGGTCGAAGTAGCCAAAAAAACACTTTGAAATTCGAATTTTTTTTAATTCGAATCCTTCACTCGAGCTTTGTAAATGTGCCCCTTAGACTGCAACACATTAAGGTCATGTTCTACACATTAGTTAAGATTTATTTTTAATATGCAAATTGTCATATATAAAGAAATCAATAGATGTTTTACAACCTAATCTTTTATTGGAATTGTGACAAAAGTAAAAATGAAGAGGTGCTACGAGACATCTCTCCTACACATCAAGGTGAACAGGCTACAGAATTGCATTCTTAATTACAGTTTGAATGTTTTATTGGCGTTTACTTGTAAATCAAAATTTGGTTAAATGGTTAAAGGCATCAAGA
The DNA here is from genome assembly GCF_017654675.1 of Xenopus laevis. Lineage (NCBI taxonomy): Eukaryota > Metazoa > Chordata > Amphibia > Anura > Pipidae > Xenopus > Xenopus laevis. The sequence goes on from NC_054386.1 coordinate 69,675,862, forward strand.
TATTTGCTTCAAGCCTACATAAAATAAGCATCAAGGGATATGTTAAATCAGAGTAAAAATGTGATTACTTTAGCCATTTTTTACTACACAACCTACAGCACAATCTGCCATTATGCTTCAGAATACATTTAGGGGCAGATTTACTAAGCTCGAGAGAATTTTCGAAGTTAAAAAATTTCAAATTTCGAAGTAATTTTTTGGGTACTTCGACCATTGAATAGGCTACTATGACCTTCGACTTCGATTCAAACTAAAAATCGTTCGACTATTCGATAATCGAAGAACTGTCTCTTTAAAAAAAACTTTGACTTCATACTTCGCTAAATGAAAGCTACCGTAGTGCAATGTTAGCCTATGGGGACCTTCCACAGCACTTTTCTAAGTTTTTTTGGTCGAATAGAAATCCTTCGATTGATCGCTAAAAATAGTTTGAATCATGCGATTCGAACGTTTAATCGTTTGATTCGAACGATTTATTAGTTCGATTTCTATTTGGTCATTCGATCGCTCGAATATGCTAAAAATCCTTCGAAGGATTTCAAATTGAGGGTCGAATTTCGAAGTTTTTTTAACTTCGAAATTCGACCCTTAGTAAATCTGCCCCTTAATGATTAGTGAAAATTTTTGCAGTGCAAGTGACCAAGTTTTTTCACCAAGTTTTGCAGGGCAAGTGACTCCCACAGATTTCAATGGGTAAAAAAATGCACATCAAAAAATAAGTTTTTGCCCATAGACTTCAATGCATTTCGCAGAATTTTTGCAATTCGCCCACCACTATCTAGGATTTATTTTTGTATACTGGTTTTTAAAAGCAGCTATAGATTCTAGGATTTTTATGACATTGCAACTGGTGGTAAACATAAAGCCACCCAGCTCTTGTTTTAAAAAATACTGATGAACCTTCCTTCTATAGTATGTAATAATTCTAAAAAAAATGACTGCTTAATAACAATTAACGCTCTGCATAAATGTAATATTTTTGTTCCCCAAAACAATATTATATGTCAATAATGTAACTGAACAACCCAACACTAGAAGAGTTTAAATTAAAACACTTTTGTTACCTTTTTAAATATGTGAGAATGTTTAGCTCAACACATGTTTTAAATTATAAACTGGTCAAATTCACCTTTAAAGCTTGCCACTGCATAGCCTATAATCATTAGGATTTATTGTGCTGAGGCCATTACAGATGAGCAGAAGTTCACAATAATATATGCCCGATCTTCTATTGTAGAATTGCAACTTAAAACACAGCAAGTACTATGAGGTTGCCAAGTACTTGGAGTTCTAGCTGCTGGCATGAATTTAGGTCATTATACAAAATACAGAAATGTTCATTGATCTATCTTAATTTGCACCTCTGAATAAAATAGAATTAATGCCAAGTAATAAAACTAATATTTTCCAAAATCTGAAAAGTTATTTGAACAGGTTCTCATCTGTTGAGGAGATGATGAATTGTTCTTAAACAGGGCTACGATTTTTCTTTTACATAGATTAAGAAAGGAAAAATGTACATTGAACCATTGAGACTTATCTGTAATTGATCAGGGAGAATAAACATATTTTCAATAAAATATTTTATATCAGGGAGAAATGTTAATGTAGCAGAGGAATAAACAAGGCCACAAACACAGTCATTTTACTTGTTAGTGTTGTATTGCTGTTTTTTATTATGTTTTTATTATGAGCAATTGCAACAATATACTGATGACCATTTTTAAATGAATTTATGTTGTTTGCAGAAGACCCTAGCGTTCCTAAATTCAGACATTTGTCTATTGCATATTTATTTACCCTCATATTAATATTTGGTAGAACTGCATTTGCCTGCTGTGAGTCTTTCAGGTATTAGGCTTGGGCCAGACAAGAATCCATCCCACTGCTCCTCTGCTACTGCTCTGCCTGCACCCAGAACCATGGTCTCCACTCGGGTGCAGGCAAATGCGGCGGATTCTGGAGTAAAAATGAATCATTTTGCATTTCCGCCTGAAAAAAAGAAGGAGAGAAGAAGGGCAGCAGATTCTCAGCCTGCAGAGAATCTTCAATAGTCTGGCTCTAGCCTAAATCTTTATAAACATTTTTTGTCTCTTTTCAAGCTCTGTCTGTCTTGCCACAGATTCATAGTGAAATTGAGGCACTGCAGTGCAGATTTGCTGCATGTTTACAATAAAATAGGGCGGACATATAGAATTTTTCGAAAAATCCACAAAGTGGACAAAAATAATTTCACACAGAAAAGCTTTCATTTCTCACCATTTCTAATATTGCTGAAGTTATTATCCACTTTTTAAGTGAACTCACCATATATTTGGGGGTACAGGTGTACCATCCTGAGCCTTCAGCCAGAAGTGTATATGCAGGATATACAATACAGGCAGGCAAAATGAAATCGAATAAAGGTCAGGCTTGTAAAATAATCTTTATTGTACAGCAAAGCCCAGCTTACTATATATCTACCAATATGTGAACCCCTTTCTGGAAACCGAAGGCTTTGAGTTAAGGGACGACTATCTCCCATACAGTCCATTTTAAGTAAATCATTAAAATTTTAATTGTCTGTAATAATAAGCAAGTACCTTGTACTTGATGGTACCTAAGTTGCATGAATCTATATTGACAACAAAACAATTATGTTTGGCTTATTTAATGTTTAAATGATTTTAGCAGACTAAGGTATCGATCCAAATTACAGAAAGATCTCAAATCCAGTATAGCAGTATAACAGATCCTATATCAGTCATTTCCTTTGGAAAACCCCTGGATACAAAACAATTTGTTGACTGTGACCCACAACAGAAATTAAAGTAGCACAATGCCTCTCTAGCAAATTATGCTAACGGACTTTAAATGATTATGATTGTAATTTTTAGTTAAGAAGGCATATAGAAACACTTTTGCCTATGGGATATGGTTCTTTCCTTTGACTGTGCATCTTGTCTATATTGCTGAGGCATAGCTCTATGCATTAATTATCTGAAAAGCAAAGGCCTTGAATCAGTAACAGCCTCAATATTCCTCCTACATTCATTGGGATTAATTTGCTGCTAATGTGACTTTTGCATCTTAGTAGAACTCTTCTTTAGAATACTGTATAAAACCCTGTTTCTATATATATATATATGCCTTATAACTTACTTTACATTCCTCTTGCAATGAGGCCCTTCTTGCCTCTAACAACACATTACATTGTTCAATAACAGACATTTTTCCTGTTTTATGGAATGACATACTCTTCAGAAAGAGACTTTATTGCTCCTGATCTTTGATACCACCCCTAAAAGCCCTAAGTGTCTACAGTCTTAAGAAGCCTTTTTTAGGGTTAACTGGTGATCAGCTTTATACAGAAGAAACAGAACATCTCCAAGTATTTATCTTATGCTTATCTCCACATCTACAGTTCTGGAATAACACAACATGAATTTGTACCTTGGGGCCACACTCCCTGACCAAGACACAAGATGAAAAGGGTGGGTTTCACCTTTGGATATTTGGCATTCAGTTTGCATTGCAATTATATATGATCATAAGCATTCAGTATGCTTCATGCAATGAGCATTTGGAGGAAAGTCCTTAAAAATATGGTGCCAAATTCAACTACAAGAGGTCCTCTGCACTCAACCCATTATCAATATATTTAAGACAGAGACATTTTGTGCATACTGCTACTGAAAAATGCCTTACCCTTTAAACAACACAGGGATTGTTTGTCCATATATTGCAATATATTTAAGCTGGCCAACTACGTCAAAGTCATCCCATATCTGGCCAGTCCTATGCTCAATTTTCATCTGATTCATTAAGAATTCAATTGCTTAATTGCAGGTAAAACTTAGTCCCTTTGTAAAATGTATAATGAAGCAATTGAATTCTTAATGAATCAGATGAAAATTAAGCGTAGGACTGGCCAGATATGGGATGACTTTGACGTAGTTGGCCAGCTTAAATATATTGCAATATATGGACAAACAATCCCTGTGTTGTTTAAAGGGTAAGGCATTTTTCAGTAGCAGTATGCACAAAATGTCTCTGTCTTAAATATATTGATAATGGGTTGAGTGCAGAGGACTCTTGTATTTGTCTATATGTATTTTGTGGTCACACCCTCATTGCACCCCCGCCTAATGGTTTTAAAAAATAGTGGTGAGCACAACTTTCCCTTGTTTGTTATATATATATATATATATATATATATATATATATATATATATATATATATATATATATATATATATATATATATATACCTACATATGTATACAGTACCTAAAACCTGCTCCAAATTTATAACTACTAATAATATGTCTGATCACTTAACCAATTTACTTTGATGGTTTTTATTTCCCCCAAAGCTATTCTGTGTCTGCCTTTGTTAGGCATAGCGTGTGTCCTAAGTAAATTGTAATTGAAGAAAATAAGGTCAGCTTTCATGCTAGAGAAAGAGACGCAAAATTCAAATGATTATAACCAATGTATGTTTTATTAATGAGGCATATAAAATAAATGGGAGCTTCTAATATAGCCCCTCTGACGTGATATCTGACTTTAAAAAATGAAACGTCATTTGCCTGAATACATTATAATGCAGCAAGAATAGTTTTACAATCAAGGAACATGTTGAAATTGATATATCTTTAAAAGCATTTATGTTCACAGGAAGTAAGGAGGATATGTGTATGTGAGAAAAAAATAAAGCAGGAGACAAACAGAGATTATGTTTAAAAATAGATGATATCTGTAATCTCAGGAGAGAAGTGATACTCCCTGTACAATAGCTTGGTCAATTCATCTTTGTCTTGCTGTATCTCAGAGTGGCACAAAGAGGCAATACAGTATATTAACATGTATTAGAGAGGTGGATAACTACTTTCTTGGTCTTTTCTTTGATCACTAAACAGCCTATTAATGCCTTATACAGTTTTCATCACTTCTGCTTTGTCTTGAATGATAAAAAGTGTCAATTTGGTGTCAGCATTAGTGCCTTCTAAGTTGCTGATGGACAGCCAAGAAGCAGAGTTGAACTGAAATAAGACAATGCTGCCGGCAAAAAAACAGTAAATAAATAAAACACAAAGACACATTTACAGAGTTTAGTTTCAAAGCAAAAAATATATTTAAAAACATTTTCCTTAAAAAATATTTTACAAATAATACTTAAAACATAATGTGCCATTTATAAGACAGGCATGGGAAAGCATTAAACATAAAATGTATATAAATCCAAATATAAGGTAGAACAAGGTGATTTACACTGCAAAGAAATTCAATAGACATATCAACATAATAGGGTATCCTATTGCACTTTGTTGCACTTAACATGAACTCTAACTTGAAGTGAATTAAAATAAAAGTGGTCCTTTGGTGCATTTCCATAATAATAACAACACACGTGAGTTACACAGACATCGACTTTTTATTCAGTGCCTTCCAATGGGATTTACAAGATTTAGGGGTCATCAGCAATTTACAGTCCACATGATGAATGTTGTCCAGGATCTATAGACTTTTGCACAATCCAAGGACCAAACACTTGTCAAAGACTCTTGATCTATGTTTAAGTGCTAACATGTTCTCTATGTCCTCATGGTTCAATCAATAAAGAGTGAGCAGCAAAAAGGAAGTCAACAGCTCCTTATCCCAATTATAGACATGCATTACATGAAACATTAATGTGGTATATTTTAAGTTAATTAAATGCAAATTGCATTTCATTAGGAAAACCCATTAAGTGGAGTATTTATTAAAGGTCAGATTTTAGTGGTTTTTGAAACCATGACTAAACTCCCATTCTTTAAAAACATGAATGTCATGGAATTTATTAAAAGATCTGAAAATAAAATTAAGAATGGAAAAAAAATTGCTGACCGATGCGGTAAAAAATACCTCTACATGGAATTTATTGAAAGATCTGAAAATAAAAGTAAGAAAGGAAAAAAAATTGATGACCGATGCGGTAAAAATACAAATACCTCTACATATTTGAGTTTTTCAGACAATTCCTAGCAAAAAAAAAATCAAAATGGATTAAAAGTGGTCCGATAAGAACAGAGCAGCACACGTTGACTCCTACAGCACCTCTACAACTTTTACTTTGCAATTTTTCTGCATTAGAGATTTTTTTGTTTTTGACACTGCATTAATCTCAAATCTTTTAAACTTTTAAAAAAGATAGGAAAACCACAAATGTTTCGAGATTGGTGGGAAAAAAAAATCTAAATTTGTAAATGGACCCCTAGATGGTGTTGGCTCGATACAAGGTTGCAATGGAAGATATTAGTGGAATGTTTTATATCCAGGTTACTATACCAAAAATATTAAATACAAGTAATTATAAACTTTTCCATAACACTACGCTATGGGGCGTATTTACTCACGAGTAAAAGGTTCACACATTAACCTCTGTTTTAATGAAACATTACTAACAATTTAACCTCTAAGGCAAAACTTTGCCATGTAAAAGTTACTGAGGTGCTATAGAAGTCAATGGGAGCTGCACTGATCCTATTGGATTTTTAGAGGCTTTTTTGATTTTTTTCTCAAGGAATTGTCAAGAAAAAGTCAAATTTTTATAGGTTTTCAGATTCTTTAGCTAGGTCAGCGCATTTTCGTTGATAACCCTTTATCTTTAGATCTTTTTATAAATTCAATGACAATTGTGGTTTTAGAGTTTGTGAGTTCAGTTGTAGTTTCAAAAATGTCTGAAAAATCTAAAATCCCACCGCTAATAAATACGCCTAATATTCATGGCCAGCCTTGACTAAGAATATTCAAAATCATGTTTACCAACAGAGTCTGGTCAAGACCAACAGAGTCTGGTCAAGTTCAGACCAACAGAGGTCCCATGTATATGCACCAAGCTGGGTATATATATATATATATATATGTGTGTGTGTGTGTGTGTGTGTGTGTGTATAAAATTTCATAATTATATATTATATATATATATGTAGATATTTGCATTGTCTGCTGTATCTGAAACCTACCTTCTTTCATTAAGATGAATTAAGACGTCTATACTCATCTGGGGCAATTAAATAATATAGGGGTTTCAAATTTAAGTACAGGTATGGGATCCGTTATCCGGAAACCCATTATCCAGAAATCTCCGAATTACAGAAAGGCCGTCTCCCATAGAATCCATTATAATCAAATACATTTTTAAAAATAATTTCCTTTTTCTCTGTAATAATAAAACAGTACTGTGTACTTGATCCAAACTAAGATATAATTAATCCTTATTGGAGGCAAAACCAGCCTATTGGCTTTATTTAATGTTTAAATGATTTTCTAGTAGACTTAAGGTATGAAGATCCAAATTATGGAAAGATCAGTTATCTGGAATACCCCAGATCCCGAGCATTCTGGATAACAGGTCCCATACATGTATATGAAAGAAAAATAAAAAGAACCCTCTATCATGTCAACTGCATGCCATTTTCAGCAAATGAAGAAAAAAATAATGGTTTGCTTCAGGATGCAATATATTTCTTTGCTTTCATATGGGAAAGACTTTTCTTGACAGGAGGGGGTTTGACTGTTAATCTGCTCTTTTATATCTGTTTAGATGTTTCTTTGGTTCAGCTGCCTTCCACCTAAGCAGTAGGAATTTTTGTCTTTTATCTTAAATCAGAGGGGAGAAAGGTTAAGGGAGTAAAGTTGCAGTAACATGAGGTTTGTAAGCTGAATTCTTCAGGGCTAAATGCCTTCTTTAGTGTCAGAGTAAAATGATCTCTAGGACCTGAGTGAGTTGCTGCAAACTACTTTGAATAGGTATAAAAACTGTAGCTCCGACCTTGAACATTCAGAGCACTGTGGATAGCTGCTGCTGAATGAAATGCTTTATATAATCTTACAGAATCAAGATGATGCAGGGAAAATAGAAAAAAAAATAATCAAAACCTGAGAATTTCTGGCTCAGGACAATTATCTAAAGCATGTGTCGTACTGCTCGGTAATTGTTAGTACATGACTAACACACAGTTAATGTGCATTACCAAATTACAATGATTAGGATATTTGTGTTTTCTTTAGCTCTTGTGCCATTTAAATAAGAACTCAACTACAGGCCTCTCGTCAGTTACAGAAATAATAAAGGAAAGATCTGTTTAATCCATCTGACGATTGGTATTGCTCAAGACACAATAAAAGGAAATATTTCCTAAGCAAGCAAATAATTAGCTTGTGCTACAGAAGTAATTATACAATTATCCTAGTTAAATGCATTCAACAATATCCTCATTATGCTGTATACTGTATGTGTATGTATAGTGAGTGCTGCCGAAGACTTATACAACCCTAGGGACTGATGGTGCTTGAAATATTATTGCATTGCTGTGTGTAATTAGTAGCTCTAATTAAGAAAAAAAAAAGGTTAATAATAAAAACAGATTTCTAAGATCTAAAATTTGCCTGTTTCCCAAAGTTGACATAAAAAAGGTCATAAAGAAGGCTCTTCTGTAGATCCAGTAACTGTCACTGGATATTGATATTGTGTAATGTATTACAAGATGACTTTAATTCTGGAGAAATACACTGGCTCCCATCAAATTTTTTTTCCTTTCATCTCAATGTCTCATACTTCTATTTTCCTCCTCCTAGAAATGAAGTATTGATTAAACATTTACAATAAGGGGAAGAGGGTTTATGTAAACAAGTAGTCCAGCACTGATTGATTATTTTTTTTTGTATAATTTGCATCAAATTGTAAATTTGTATTTGATTCAATCAAGTTATAAATGTAATTGCAGATTTTTGCCAATTGCTTAAAATAAGTATTGGAAAGTGTTTCCCATTATTTTCAAGCTTTACAAGCTTTGATGCACAAATAGGAAATCATACACGTACAGACAGATTTATCAAATTTCAAGATGCAAATAATATCTTTAGAAAAAAAAATGCTTTCCTATTTTATAATTATTTATTTTATTATTTGGCCCTTCTCAATGGCGTTGTTTTAACAAAAAACTTTAGAAACTTAAACTTGACAAGATCCACCCAAAGGAATAGGTACATCATTGTTTTTTTGTAACGGAAAACTATAATTCCACTTACTGAAGAACTTAAACTGTTGTTGAGAATTTTCAAATTGCTTTATAATGAAATGCTAATTCTAACCAAGCAAAAATATTTTTTGTGCACTTTCATGCTTGAGATGCAGTTGTAATGCAAGCTACAAATTATACAATTCTGATTCTGAAAAAAGTTTTTAAATGCTTTGCAACATTTTCCATGGACAAGATTTGCCAAAAAAAGATCAAGCATGTTATAATTTGAATGTGCTTCTGATTATTAACAAATAAAGAAGACTTATATTTAATACTTACACATTTATCCAGTATTTTAGTTTATATACATTGAGAAATACATTGGAAGAAGTTTTAGTTGGTAATCATCTTTATATATATATATGATTTAAGCATTAATCATCATGATCTGAAGATGATTTTAGTTACAGATAAAATGTATTTTTTTATGAGAATCATCCCTACTAGCACAATGTCAGTTATCTAACATATTAAAATGATTTGCTTGTCAAAATGACATTGTAAACGAAGATCAGAAGAGACTTAAAGGGATACTGTCATGGGAGAAATTTTTTTTTCCCAAAATGAATCAGTTAATAGTGTTGCTCCAGCAGAAATCTGCACTGAAATCCATTTCTCAAAAGAGCAAACAAATTTTTTTATATTCAATTTTGAAATCTGACATGGGGCTAGACATATTGTCAATTTCCCAATTGTCCCAAGTCATGTGACTTGTACTCCGATAAACTTCAATCACACTTTACTGCTGTACTGCAAGTTGGAGTGATATCCCCCTCCCTATTCCCCCCCCAACAGCCAAACAAAAGAACAATGGGAAGGTAACCAGATAGCAGCTCCCTAACACAAGATAACAGCTGCCTGGTAGATCTAAGAACAACACTCAATAGTAAAAACCCATGTCTCACTGAGACACATTCAGTTACATTGAGAAGGAAAAACAGCAGCCTGCCAGAAAGCATTTCTCTCCTAAAGTGCAGGCGCAAGTCACATGACCAGGGGCAGCTGGGAAATTGACAAAATGTCTAGCCCCATGTCAGATTTCAAATTTGAATATAAAAAAAATCTGTTTGCTCTTTTGAGAAATGGATTTCAGTGCAGAATTCTGCTGGAGTATCACTATTAACTGACGGGTTTTGAAAAAAAACATCCGATGACAGGATCCCTTAGGTACTGTTTAAAAGTTTGGCGCTAAACAAAAAAAATAAGTTCAATGACTTCATTGATGAGAGGAAAGATTTCATTGGAGGATCCATTTGCTCCAGTTGGACCTTTTGCCCTGGAGGACTTGGAAAAACTAGTAATGTTCAGTGCAGATTTAAGCATCTCTATGTTTGCTGGACTGCATCTGACTTCATAGTTTTAACCTTTATAGTATGCTGATGAATGCTGTGAATCTAAGTACAGCAATGGCTGGATGGCATAAGACTACACTATGGAAAGTACATTTTCATTTGAATGTTAACTGAAAAAATTATTTTTTGATTTGATATTCAATTCTATAATCCCTTTGGGTGTTTCAAGGAAATAACAATACATTGCTAGGGTAAATTCATTTCAAAACACTGTTGTTCAACCACACTTTACACATTTGTTGATAGACTACCAATCCTAGCATATTTTATTATGAAGTGGTAAAGAATGCTGGGAGCTAAAGCACCATAACATCAGGGTTGTAGTCTTTAAACAATATTGCTTCTTATGTTGTAACTTTTTTTGGGCAACACGATTATCTTTAATAAATTATCTTACATACAGTACATATTTAAGCAACTGTTATGGAGAATTAGTGGCCACAGTAGGACAGATTTATAGAGCCATTACGGTCCATTGAAATAATGTCTCTGTTTCCACCATAGATTGAGTTGGTTTGACTACTCTAATAACATTATTGCCTAAAAAAATCATTGAAAATATCCTGTCTACCTGAATGTTGGTAATTTTAATTACAACAAAACTGTACTTTCATGTGTAAAGCCTACCAATAATGCATGTTTGAAATGGAAAGATGCATGAACAAATAACTATAGTTGGCTTATTTGTGCTATCATTGGTCAGTACAGAGAAGGGTAGTTTCCAACAGGTGTAAAGTAGATCTGACATGCACATGAATGAGATCTGTGTCTCCAGCCATATAACTTATCACCTTGTGACATGATCAGTCAGATATCTGCATGCAACCACTGTAAATCTGTACTTACCAATATCCACCGATCATGATTTCTACTCATTCTCTCATACCATGTGAAGGGGCCAAGGTGATTATAGCCTATGTCAATCATTAGTGAGTATGGAGCCATTGCATGCTCTGATCCTGGATTAAATGTTAATGTTCTTTGTGTTTAGCTGGAAAACATTGCATTTGGCAAGAACTATGGGGCAAATTTACATAAGGTCAAATATCGAGGGTTAATTAACCCTCGGTATTCGACTGTCAAAGTTAAATCCTTCGACTTCGAAGTCGAAGGATTTAGTGCGATTCGTTCGATCGAACAATTAAATCCTTTGAATCGTTCAAAGGATTTAATCCATCGATCGAACGATTTTTCTTCGACCTAAAAAAGCTACCTAAGCCTATGGGGACTTTCCCCATAGGCTAACATAGACTTCGGTAGCTTTTAGGTGGCGAACTAGGGGGTCGAAGTTTTTCTTAAAGAGACAGTACTTCGAATATCGAATGGTCGAATAGTCGAATGATTTTTAGTTCGAATCGTTCGATTCGAAGTCGAATGTCGAAGTAGCCATTCGATGGTCAAAGTAGCCAAAAAACACTTCGAAATTCAACGTTTTTTTACTTCGCATCCTTCACTCGAAGTTAGTGAATCGGCCCCCTAGAAGAGTTTAAATTAAAACACTTTTGTTACCTTTTTAAATGTGTGAGAATGTCGAAGTTTTTTTTATTCATTCCTTCACTCGAGCTAAGTAAATGGGCCCCTATGTATTTTACCAGAATTCCTAATTGCCACATCTTAGACCTACTTACTAATGAATATACATGATAAAAGGAATATCCCTTTAGACGGGATCTCTATAAGTGAACCAAAGTTTATTTTAAATAGATTCCTAATGCACTTTGAGCATTTTGCAATCTGAGCCTTTTGTTATTCATTGCCGCACAGAATTAAAATTAACACATGCAAGTCATTAGTTAAATAGAGATTTTCCTATCTTGTGTATTTTGTCGCATCTTTCCATTTAGAAAAGTAATTTTGTACGAAATAGCACTACTGGGTTACATTTGCTACTCTTTTGTGTTATGGAAAGGTACCTTATTCACCACCTCCAAAATCAAGTTTTACAGTCTGTTATTGAACAATGAAATTGACTTATGAAGTTCAAGCTGTGTCTTCCCTTATGCTGCTCATAAACTCAAAATGATCCAATGTCCTGATGTTATCAAATGTCAGGTGGGTAGAAATTTCACATCTGTAGTTTAACCATCAGAACAAAAATAAATGTACAGTAATATAGACTTCAACTTTGAAGGTATCCTTTTTTTCTTATGGAATTACTAACAAGCATACCCACAGAATTAGGTTTATTTGCATAATGAAACTACTTACTAAGAGAGCAAAAGTTAGGTTCTTTGTAGCAGTTTGTAGCAGTTACAGCAAAATGACCTTATGGTAATGCTGTATTCCATGCTTTGGTTATAAAAGTATCAGCCACATATAATTTATATCCTGCTTTTATCTCAGAGCTGAATTCAGTCATTGACTACAATAGCAAATTAGCATATGTTCTAAAATGAATTAGGAAGTACACCTACTTTAGTATTTAGCTTCTCCTAATGGATTGTGCTTTTAGTTTCTTCAGCATATGCCATGCTGACATAAATTAGTAACAGCCTTTTCTGTTTCATTACCTACTTCTGGTCACTTATGGCATTCATTAATAATTTAGAGTGATGAATATTAAATTCTTCTTCTTGCTTGCTTATTTTACAAAAATGTTGACTGGAATGTTCTCTTCATAGATGTCAAAAAATAGTCGGTAACTATAGAGGACTTTGATTATGTATCAGTACTTATCATAGAACTTCACTTTTGATTTGATTTTCAAATTTTTTATTTTAGCTAAACACTGTTTCCTTATATCTCTTCAATATTACTCAATTACTGCTGATCTGTATTTCTTACTACTCAATGTGAAACATAGTGTAAATTAAAACACTCTGTAAAATTTTGATTCACATATAAAACTGTGATACGTGTTTTGTTTAGGAGCTTAAATATATATCCAATAAATAATGTATCTATTAAGAGTCTGCCACAAATTGTAATTGGTAATTGCATGCTCGCTTGCAGTACTCTAATTTCTATAAGGAAATCTTGATTTCTATTCTACAGTTGTTTTTGAGCTTGGCAGTGCTAAATTTTGCATCAATCGTGTAGTCAAAAGTATAAGAGTAGAAAACTTTAGCAAGCTCCTTCTTCAGAACGCTACGTGTGTATTCCAAAAACACCCATTAGACCTTTTTTTATTTGCAGTCCACTAAAACCCCTTTAAGGCCTACTAAATGTATTTACTTAATGATAAATATAGTAAGGAATTACAATAAACTAGACAAAAATGGTGACTGTGGTCAATGCTAATTTTTTTTGTATTTTCTTCCAACGAAATCATCAACAACAAAAAAAAAACGGTATATAATACCAATTTAATATAGGAATAACAATGCACAAAAAAGGGATATTATATAATGCTTTCTATAAATTTGGGGACTGGTCAAATCGAATGAGCTACTTTTTTTGTATTTTTAAAGCCTACTTAAAAAAAATTAAAAATAAATAAATAAATAAATATAGGACATTGTAGGAGTCAAAGAAATACAACATTTAACATTTTATTGTGTACTACATTTTAGACAGTTGTGGCTGTTTTTCTTGTTTTCTATATGTTTAAACTGTACCTATGCATAAATGAAACCACAGAGCATTAATGGAAGAGCAACTTTACAGGCTTAATATAGATACATGCATGATTCAATGGATTCCCTATGGCCTATAGCACCCTGGCTTAGTGACCACCACAGCTCTTTCAAGAAGACCTGCTGCAGTAAAAAACAGCCTTTCATTGTCTGCCATTAAAAAGAATGGAAAAGCTGTGGCTATGGCAGACACCTGCGGTAAAATAAAGGGCCTCCTGGCAAAGGAAAATCAGGCTTTTCCTTTACTGCATTTTTTTCGTTGCCCTAAGGAAAATTGTTGAAGTTCACTTATAAAACTGAGGCTAGAATGGTGGTCTAGAACCCAATGTAGTAAACTTGAACTGTTAAAATCGTTTGTAGAATACCATGTCATGTTTTTGAATACTTATTACCAGAGAACCTATTAATGGGTATGGAAGTCACAGTTCTTAAATTTGACATATACCCAAAAATGATTTACTGTAACCATTAAAAATTATAACACATTAAAAAATATTATTTTACTGTTGAAAATGTAAGGGCCACACAGCCCTATTTGTTCTTACACGTTGATTTAAGTATAATGTGTTAAGGTCAATGCAGAATTGTTAATGAATAGCTTATTTGTTTGTATGTAACTGATTACAGAATTTTATCACCCAATTCATATTCAACTTCCCAAGGCATAAAGATTAAAACGTATCTGTTTTGTATTATTTAGCAATATTATTTCTAGGGGATGCCAAAGTTCTTGTATTTAATGTGCAACCATACCAAAGAGATGTGTCCAATTGCTATGAAATCAATGGAGATTTTGGTAGTAAAAATAGAAAAAAACAGAACATGATAGAAAAGAAAATTAGAAAACCAATGAAAGAATCAGTACATTCTTTGACATAAAGAAAGTTTCTTTGAATATTATTTCTGAGGGAACACCAGTAAATTAGCAATCTATTATGTAATACACATTGATATTGATACTAAATATACATCATATTAAACATCATTATAAATGTAGCGTATAAAGAACATTACATTCTTTTCTATACATTTATGCACATTTTATTGCTCCCTAATTCAATATTGATAACCAGATATTACATAAATACAAATAAATAGAAGCAAATATTCATGAAGCATATGATGATCTCTGAAAACAATTAACCATTGGATTTATATCCATCCCTCAAGATGAGCAATGGGCAACAGTTGCCATATTTCTTGGTTTCCATGTCTACACTATAACACAAAGTTTATTGTCCATGGGAAAAATTAGTCTTGCCCTGGATACCTTTCAGTAGGAATGCTGGAATGGTTCATCTTTACTTCCACACCCATCAGGAGGTCAGATGATTAAATTCTTCGGCAATCAGAGACAGGAGAAAGGGCTTTTTTTCTCGTGCTGTTTCCTTGTTTCCATGTTTGCTGGTTTAACATCATTGTCTACGCAAACGACCTCAGTACATGACCTCAGATGCGGTGACGTTCTCAGAGCTGGCAAACAGAGAAACAGCATGAGAAAACCCCATCCTGAACCATGCCACCAAACACAACACTGTAAATCCCAGGTCATTCAGTACATTATGGGTATGGAGACATATACAAACTGTTGTTTAGTGTATATATACTGTATGTATGTATATATATATTTATTTATATATATATATATATATATATATATATATATATATATATATATATATATATACAGTCCAGAAGTCCTTAATGCACACCGTAATATATATCTAGCTCAGTCAATACCTGGGTTACTGGCAAAATTATCCAAATAGCAGAGGAAAGAAGATGCACACCAGGATTTGTATACAACTGAAACGTTGGCCGATTTTTTAATGTAAACCAATAAATATGGAATTTTAACTTTTTGTATACAAATCCTGGTGTGCATCTTCTTTCCTCTGATTTATATTTAACGATTTTGCCAATTTTGTTTATCTTGGTGGTGCTTAAAAATCCTAAACATAATTTTACAGTAACATTTGGGGACCCATAAGAATTAACAGCTGTTAAGTCAGCTCAGCATGAAAAGCTTATTTGTCATTTGGCTGCAATGGCTGACCACCCTACAAATTGAACCCTTAGGTGCTAAATAAAACCATCATCACACAGGACTGAGAGGGGTGTCAGAGGGGTGTCAGAAGACAGGCTTGATGGCACCTTCTCTCCAGTATGCTGTGTGATGTTACTCCATCTTTGTTTTCCAAATAATGCAATTCAGAGAGGTCAGGCCACTGCCCACAGATGATAAATAACTCTAATTATATTGTAACTTATGATTCAGAGAGTCAGTGTTCTGGAAGGACTCCGTATTGAAAATGAGTTAGTGTTTTAAACATATTTTACCTGCCACTTACTTTCATTTAAATGGGCAGTCTTCATTTAGCAGTTTTCACAGCCCATCTTTCAAAATATAACTCATAGGAGTACTTTTCAAGTGAGGACTACTCATATAATAGTTAAAAATATGGCAGCTCCTATTCAAAAGCAGATTACATTTTGTGCACACAATAATAAGTACAAGAAAAAACTCAAATTTTTAGTGTAAATAAAATAAATTGAAGATAATCCTTGCTAAAATGTAGCTAAAATTAGAAACGATTGCAATTATATCGGCCTCAATTTACAAACTATCTATAAAGACTGGATTTGTGCACAGCATTATTACTGGCCATTAAGGGCAATGAGCTACCAGGAGATTCTTGTCATTCGTCCACCTATGTAATTTATAACTCTGTGGGAAGTCGGCTTATCTCCATGGACTTTTGTGTTAATTTTTTAGACCTTGCTGAAGCAATTGAGAGAAAGGTGATTATCACTCACAGATGTGAGCATTTTCGAGCAATAATCATCTGACCTGCGAGTGCAATGGCAAGGTCTGGTGATTACTGTTACAGTCAATGGAAGGACACCTCCCATTGTATTAAGCATTAGTCTTTCTTACTGCAGCTTAAAGTGGCAGTGTATCACCTACTTGTGCTGCTTATCATGTTAAATAACCTGATACTAATCCATGAGGCCTCCCCCAATGACAAGTTACTGTGTACAAACCCAGACTTTTGCTGATTTGTAAATGATTCTCAGTGTATCCTTCTTTAATTAATATATGCTTTCACATTCTGGAAGAACACATTTGAAAGTCAGGGAGGAAGAATTTTACAATTATAGAAAAATGGTATTTATAATTAAAGAAAAATGAATGAGATTGCTCTATAATAAAAGAACATTTTGTAACACTCAAAAATATGTAAACAATACTATACTTTAATTAAACCAAAGATATTTAAAATTGCATCTGATTTATTTTAACAGCTGAGGGACATGTTTCTGCTTCTCTGCTGACTAGTAACTGAATTTTTTTAGAAGTATTCTGCTATGTAGCTGTTCTCAAAAGAGCAAACAGATTTTTTTATATTCAATTTTGAAATCTGACATGGAGCTAGACATTTTGTCAATTTCCCAGCTGCCCCTGGTCATGTGACTTGTGCCTGCACTTCAGGAGAGAAATGCTTTCTGGCAGGCTGCTGTTTTTCCTTCTCAATGTAACTGAATGTGTCTCAGTGGGACATGGGTTTTTATTATTGAGTGTTGTTCTAAGATCTACCAGGCAGCTGTTATCTTGTGTTAGGGAAGCTGTTATCTGGTTACCTTCCCATTGTTCTTTTGTTTGGCTGCTGGGGGGAATAGGGAGGGGGGTGATATCACTCCAACTTGCAGTACAGCAGTAAAGAGTGATTGAAGTTTATCAGAGCACAAGTCACATGACTTGGGGCAGCTGGGAAATTGACAATATGTCTAGCCCCATGTCAGATTTCAAAATTGAATATAAAAAAATCTGTTTGCTCTTTTGAGAAATGGATTTCAGTGCAGAATTCTGCTGGAGCAACACTATTAACTGATTCATTTTGAAAAAAAAAATGTTTTTCCCATGACAGTATCCCTTTAATGAATAAAAAACAATCGAGGTAGTCAGCCAGTCAGTCAGGATAATATGTCATAAATCTCAATCTGAGATACCAAATGCATCAAACAGCTTTCTTTAATTGAATGGGACAGCTCAACATGGCAATTGGTGAATTTATTCTCACTGTTTGTTAAATGTGCGTCTCTCGCTATGATATTCCAGGGAGGGAGTTTTGATTGGCCCTCTGAGAGCACTGTGGTAGTCAAAATACCTTGTGAACAATAGGCTTTATTCTCTTGAGATAACATAAAGATTGACCTATGTAACTATTCTACTGTTCAAAGATCAATAAAGACTGATTTATTATTTATCATATTAACAAGGGACATAATCATGTATCTATCTGTTTAACCATCACTGCAGGAAGAAATCTGTAATTACAGTTCCCATGAAGGCTTATTCTAGTTTATATTTAAAAAGCAGAGAATGCATATTTTGCCTGCTATACCATTTTAATACAATCATTCCAGTTTATGTCCTCTACTGGCTGAAAACTATTTCCCAGATTCTGCATTTTTGAGGTCACAAAATGTTCTTTCAGAGAACGCTTTGATTTTGCATGGAATTGTTTTGATGCAAGGATAAATAATACATGTAAGGGCCTCTACTTTGAGAGGATCTGGAGAAAAACTCACCAAGACAGCAAACAGTGATCAGGACACTGCTGTAGGCTGCCCAACATTTACTGACGCTGCATTATCAAGAATCCAGTGAATGCGTAGGGGCTGGAATAAAGGGGAGAGATCAAAGTGAAGTGCACCTCAGATGATCAAAGTCACACATGTAAACAATATCGACAATGGCGTTGTCCAATTATATCCCAAGCTGACGCGCAAAAGAAAAAAACAAATTAATCAACACATGCATTTTCATACTGTAAAAATATAAGGGGTAGATCACCTTTATATTAACCTTTAGTTATAGAAGGACCCATTTTTAGCATTGTTTTTCTTGTTTTTGCAAATTTTGTCCTCTTTTACCTTTCTCCAGCTCACAATGTAAAATCAGGTCATTCATCCTAGCAACCAAAATACTGTTGCTCGGTGAGGCTACAGTTTTACTGTTTTATTACTTATCTGTTAATTCAGACCTTGTTGTATTAATCTGACAATCTGTCATTCAACCCACTGATTAGTTGCTAGGATAGCTGAAAAAACTCAAACCTGGAGAGCTGCCAAATGAAGTTAAATAATTCAAAAACCACAACATACCAACTGATTGATAATAGCTTTAGAATAATTAAGTCTACAGCATACCAAAAGTTAATTTTAAGGTTAACTACCCATTAAACTGTGTTTTGGCAAGAAACAGACTCATAACAAATATACATGAATTATGTTATTATTATCTAACACACAGATTTCCAAAAAAGGGTAAAGCATTGCCAGGTAGTTTAGTTTTTAAAAAAAGTTACTAACTTTTCCATCACAGAAAAAATGTTAAATTAGACATAATCTGATTTTTTTTTTACTAAGCAATAAGCATAGTTACCACTTTCTAAAAAAAAACCCCAGTACATTGTAAATTAGCCCTGTTGTTTATATGGGAGGATTTGCTTTGCAATTAAACCACATTAGTAAAGATTAAAAATGAAATATCTATACAGTTCAACCATTCACAGATTCAAGCAAAAAATAAAACATAGCAATAATAAAAACTCATTATTCCAGGGATGATTTATCTCAAGTGAACTCATTTATGCTGAATGCCATGGGATTTACAGACAGTGTGTGGCAGGTGACATTTATCAGTAAATGTGCAGGTGTCGATGACAATTACCAGCCACTTCACTTAGCCTAGAAAAGAGGTAAAAGCACAATACCTCCCATCCCTTTCAGTGGCATCATCAGATTAGGACACCAGTCTCTGCATACTGCTACATACATCATCTGCTAAAAACTTCAGTTACCCATAGGGTCCATTCCTATTCCAGAATGCCATCCAGGTTTCCTTATGAAGATTTCCATCTGAAACATCTTATAGATTTCCCCAAAGCCGCATACAATGCCCTTAAATCTACTTATTTTGTATTAAATCCCCTACTAAATGAATTAACCCACCTCTTACCGTAAGTGAAATTTGTTGATTTTTATTTATTTATTTTTCAAACAAGTTCCTGTTACATGGTGCATGGCTGTTACAAATCAGAAGGGGTAAGATTGGAGGCATTGTCCAGGACAAGACTATATTAAGGAAAGCAAGAGCACAACAATGTAGCAACTAATTTTAATGGCTGCTCTAATGCACCGTTTATACAGAGATGGATATTTTCAGACACTTGTCATACTTGTAGAGTTGCATCAACACAAAGTTAAGAGCTACTGGCCCTTTTAAGTGTTCTTTAACAAGAACAAGTAAAGAATCTGTTGTAATAAAACAAGCTTAATGCCAGTGTCAAACATGGAATACGTCTAAGTAATCAGAGGCTTTTTCTACAAATGAAATTCACACAGAGGCTAAAAACATCCTAAAATGACTCCATTAGGTACTGGAATTAGTAAAATCTATAGTTCAGAATTCATTAATATTCATGCATTCATTTGTCCGAACACTAAAACAACACTAACCACGACTGCTAGTTTAATGTAAAGGGCCTCCACAGCTTCAAATGGATTACATGTTTTTCACGTAAACTGTAAAGAGCCTCCAGAATAACAAACCTTTCTCCCTCCATTTAGTCATATTTTATTTCTCTATCACAAGCAGCTGAACTGCAGCCCATTTAGCTACTTCCTTGTCTAGCATGAAGATTAGCCCCCTGAGCGCTCTCTCTCTCTCTCTCTCTCTCTCTCTCTCTCTCTCTCTCTCTCTCTCTCTCTCTCTCTGGCTATAAAGATCTCAAAGAGGTGCCTATTGCAAGTGCCTGAGTGATTTCCATTGGAGCATGAGCATGAGCATGTCCAGTAGGAACCTCTTTGAGGTCTTTATAGTCAGAGAGAGAAGGAGAGCTCGGGGGTCCAAACTGCAGGTTAGAAAAGAAAGTAGCTTTGGGCTGCAGTTCAGCTGCCTGTGATATGAAATAAGACTAAATAGAGGGAGACAGGTATTGTATTCTGGGGGCTGTTTAGAGTAATTTAAGAGAGAAAAAAGGTTTACTTTTTCTTCAAACCAGACACTTCAAATCAATGCTGTTTCCTAATGGACTGTAGGTAGAACTCTCAAGTCGCCCCTATTTTTAAGAGTCTGTCACAATGTTTAGTGATGGGCGAATTTATTCGCCAGGCACGAATTCGTGGCAAATTTGCCGCCAGCGAATAAATTCACGAAACGGGCGCGAAAATTCACGGCGTCAAAAAAAATGGACGCTGCCATCCGTTTTTTGGACGCAGATGCATTTTCGACAAAAAAACGCACCATTTCTAGACTTTTTCGCCGTTTCGCAAATTTCGCACGAAATTTGGCAAATTCGCCCATCACTAACAATGTTCAATCAATTTTGTGTTATTAATAAACTTTCTCCTTTTGTTTCAGTGTTCCTGTTTTTGCTTTACTGCCCACAGCCACAGCCATTCAACTGTAGACATATACTGGGGGGGTTATTTATTAAACTCCGAATGTAAAAATCATGAAAAATTTGTGATTTTTTTTTTATAAAATCAGACTTTTAAAAAAAATCTGAATTTATTAAACCCTGAAGATGGGAAAAACAGAATCTGAAAATCCGGCATCTCAGACCTGTCGAGGTTATATAAGTCAATGGGAGAAGTCTCAATGATTTTTTAATGTGCACTGGGTTTCGTGCAATACCCTGAAATGTTTGGAGTTTTCGGGTGAAATTTGTGAAAATCGGTTGAAAATGTTTTTTTTCCTGCAAAGCAAATTTTCAGGAAAATGTAATAATAAATAAGCGTAAAAAACCAAGTGGATTTGATTGGAGTTTGTAGCAGAAAATATTGAGATACATTTTGGATGTTATTGTAGGTGTGACATATTAACATTGTTTAATTCTTAGGTTCCCCCTACTGTGTCTCCCTTTTCTACCTCAAATGCCTGCATGCATTTATCTTATTGTGTAGATGATTTGAAATATATTAAGTTCAACTAGGAAGTAGAAATCATTTCAATATTTCAAAATAATTGAATGGCAGCTGCATTACAAGATGCAAAACTGCAACTAACTACAGTAACTGCTTATAATAAGCTATGTTTTCTCCAAATTGATATATTGCACATGGGTTACATGATAAGTCAAGGCAGACTGAAATAAATGTAAAACAGGCAATAGCTGCCAACAATTGCTTAATTTCTGTTTTATTTTGTTTTTGTTTTACAATAATAGGGTACTGTGCAATATTTAAAAATTATCATTGAAGCATTGTTCCTCAGAAGTGTCATTATGGGTGCCTGCACAATTTGTGCACAATACACCAATAAAGATGCAAAGTGTGTATATTTATGTGGCCAAAGTCTGCATGGTTTCTGATATAATCAATTTTATCTCCACTATCCCTCTCTCAGCATCTGTTTCTCTTCATTCTGTCTTCTGTCTTCATGAAGGAGTTGGGTGTCAGATAGTCATTGCCAGTTAGAGCCAATATATCTTATAGGGGGGCTTGTATGTATTCGAGCTCACTCAAATAACTGATTCTAGTACAAACCAAATCTAACAAAATAACTGCCTTTGGCACAGATCCTGCATGTAGATAGACACGATCTCTGATTATTTTAATAGTGAGCTCTAATACATCTTCTAGGCAAAAGGAGCCCCCTATAAGATATATTAAATCTATTTGCCAATGAATATATGACACCCAACTGCTGCAGAAAAATGAAGAGAAACTGAGTGAGGGATAGTGCAGATAACGTGATTATTTCAGAAACGATGCAGAATACTTAATTGTTTGTATTTAGAAAGTTTATTATTTCGTATGCTGAAGCTTAAATGACATTTTCGTGCTAGTTCCCCTTTGAGTGACAATATGTATTGTCTAAGGGGCAGATTTACTAAGCTTGAGTGAATTTTCGAAGTCTAAAATGTGCGAATTTCAAAGTAATTTTTTGGATACTTCGACCATTGAATAGGATACTACGACTTCGAATTTACTTCAACTTCGATTCAAAGTAAAAATCGTTTGAATATTCGACCATTCGATAGTCGAAGTACTGTCTGTACTGTCGTTAAAAATCCTTCGATTTCAATACTTCGCCAAATTAAAGCTACCAAATTGCTATATTAGCCTATGGGGACCTTCCAGTGCATTTTTTAAAGTGTTTGGCATCGAATAAAAATCCTTCGATCAATCGCTAAAAATCGTTCGAATCGTTCGATTCGAAGGATTTAATCGTTCGATCGATCAAATGTTATTTTAGCACTAAATCCTTCGAATTCGATATTCGAATTCGAAGGATTTCAATTCGATGGTCGAATTTCGAGGGTTTTAACCCCTCAAAATTTGACCCTTGATAAATCTGCCCCTAAATGTACTGGAATTGCACATGCTTATTTGTTTTAAATCTTGACTGGATGTGTTTAGGCCAATTAATCACAATACATTTGGTCACAAAAACAACATACACAGGATACATAATTTGATGCTAGAAAGGTTGCTGGCTGGAAAAAGGACCATTTTGTTCTAATGGATGTCACTGTAATCTCATAGTGTATTTGCCTTTGATACTGCTTTCACCGTTGAATTGATTCTTCTATTTTCTTCAATTTTACTTCAATCATATTCTTAAAAAAAGGCTAATTTTAAAGAATGAAATTAAGTACTATACTTTGAGAGATTGAATTTTTCCAGCACTTATTTTGCTTTAGATCTCTGCACTTTGGCTGAATATTACTGACTGTAACATATCTGTAAAAGCTTTTACTATTCTGCTATACATGCTTGATACATGGAGAAAAAATATGTAAGTGCAAATTTTTCTTGAAACCTCTAAAAAAACTCAGCAAGTTATGGAAGTCAATGGGAATATCCTCTAACAATTTTGTTTTTTAATTTATTTTCCTAGTTTATTAAGACATTTGCTAACAAATGCAATGAAAAAATGCACGCATGAATATTTTGTTTTATTTTTTCTTAAATAAGCTAACATTCACGGACAAAGTCACACAAGTTTTGTCTGCTTTGTCCAAAGTTTTTTTTACTCAACCTCTTGTCATTGGTGATGGGCGAGTCCCGTTTCACCATGAATTTCGCAAAAAATTCACAAATTTATTCGCGGGTGGCGAAACAGGCAGTTTTGCCGTGAATTCGCGCCTGACTAATAATTTCACCCATCACTACTTGTCATGCCTAAAGCACTGATTAAACTGAAAAATGGGTGTCACCTCCCCAAAATTATTTGCTTTTATATAAACAAATATGGGGAAATTATTAAAAAAGGAAATAAGGCAAGTATGTGTTAAAAATATTTTAGAAGATCTCATATATAAATAAGAGAAAAGAGCAAAATTCTTATCTAAAAAATGCTTTTTAAATAAAATATGTAAATCTGTATCCTTACACACATGTATGTGCAGTAGTTACATATAATATTGGCGATATGCAGACCATGAGATCTTGCTAGCAATGGCATTTACTTCTGTTGGAGTGATTCAATTTCATTGTCAGTGAATTTTTTGTTATCTATTCTAAGATACTCTGATATCTTTGCATGTTAAAAATAAATGGTAGTGATAGTGATAATTGTATGTGGGATATACCCCCTACTAGAGATGTCGCGAACTGTTCGCCGGCGAACTTGTTCGCGCGAACATCGGGTGTTCGCGCTCGCCGGAAGTTCGCGAACGTCGCGCGACGTTCGCCATTTTGGGTTCGCCATTGTTGGCGCTTTTTTTTGCCCTCTCACCCCAGACCAGCAGGTACATGGCAGCCAATCAGGAAGCTCTCCCCTGGACCACTCCCCTTCCCTATAAAAACCGAAGCCCTGCAGCGTTTTTTCACTCTGCCTGTGTGTGCTGAAGAGATAGTGTAGGGAGAGAGCTGCTGCCTGTTAGTGATTTCAGGGACAGTTGAAAGTTTGCTGGCTAGTAATCGTTTTGATACTGCTCTGTTATTGGAGGGACAGAAGTCTGCAGGGGTTTGAGGGACATTTAAGCTTAGGTAGCTTTGCTGGCTAGTAATCTACCTTCTACTGCAGTGCTCTGTATGTAGCTGCAGTGGGCAGCTGTCCTGCTTCTGATCTCATCTGCTGACTGCTGCAATAACAGTAGTCCTTGTAAGGACTGCTTTTATTTATTTTTTGTTGTTTTACTACTACTACTACTACTACTACTACTATAAGAGCCCAGTGCTATTAGTCTAGCAGTGTTGGGGAGTGGGACTGGTGTGCTAATCTGCTGCTCCTAGTAGTTCAGCAGCACCAACTTTAATTTTTTTTTTTTTAATATTCATTTTTTTTTTATTTTACTTTTTTTATTTTACTACCGCTGTAGTAGTGTATAAGTTGACCTTTTAGGCATTATTTGCCCTGTAGGCATTATTTGCACACTGTTTTCTTCAACCCGCCATCGAGCTGTGTGACCTTGTTCACATTCTGTCTAAATATCCATAATATTACCGTCTCCAGAAAAAACACCGGAGTCACTTTTTTCAAGCAGCCATAATATATTTTACGTAATCCGTATCCACCGCTGTAGTAGTGTATACGTTGGCCTTGTAGGCATTATTTGCACACTGTTTTCTTCAACCCGCCATCGAGCTGTGTGACCTTGTTCCCATTCTGTCTAAATATCCATAATATTACCGTCTCCAGAAAAAACACCGGAGTCACTTTTTTCAAGCAGCATTCATATATTTTACGTAATCCGTATCCACCGCTGTAGTAGTGTATACGTTGGCCTTGTAGGCATTATTTGCACACTGTTTTCTTCAACCCGCCATCGAGCTGTGTGACCTTGTTCCCATTCTGTCTAAATATCCATAATATTACCGTCTCCAGAAAAAACACCGGAGTCACTTTTTTCAAGCAGCCATAATATATTTTACGTAATGGCGAAAAATGACTATTTTCAGCATTTATATGGCATATTTTTTCTGGCAACTGTGCTTCAGTGGCTGCGTCCAAAAAAACTGGGCAAACAATGCCTACAAGGTCAACGTATGGCAGTTGTTTAAAGAGAACAGTAGATTACTAGCCAGCAAAGCTACCTAAGCTAAAATGTCCCTCAAATCCCTGCAGACTTCTGTCCCTCCAATACAGAGCAGTATCAAGCAGATTACTAGCCAGCAAACTTACTATCATCTGTCCCTGAAATCACTAACAGCTCTCCCCCTACACTATCTCTTCCAAGCACACACAGGCAGATTTTTCAGATACATTTTTGCCCTTGATCCCCCTCTGGCATGCCACTGTCCAGGTCGTTGCACCCTTTAAACAACTTGAAAATCATTTTTCTGGCCAGAAATGTCTTTTCTAGATGTTAAAGTTCGCCTTCCCATTGAAGTCTATGGGGTTCGCGAACCGTTCGCGAACCGCTCGCGTTTTTGCGCAAGTTCGCGAATATGTTCGCGAACTTTTTTTCCGACGTTCGCTACATCCCTACCCCCTACTGTTTAGAAGAAAGACACTACAGATCACAGGGCAATTAAGTGTAAGTCGGCTTTAAAAAGAGAAGAGTCATTTTAAATGTCTTGTATATACCTCATACAATCAGTAAGATATTATTATATAACATGCTGAAATTTATTCCAGGAATTTATTCCAGGACCCCTACATATAAGAATCTAATGCACCACAGAACTAAACAGAGAAGGAGATGCATCAGTAACTTAACTTTTTGAAAACTGGTCGGCCAGTTGGACATAACAGCAGGGGGCACTACTGTTGAAAATTATGATATTATTAGTGTAAGACTGCTAATATCATATCTTACGTTTAGGCAGTGTTCAGTAAACACTAAGTTTTTTTTATTCTATTCCTATTCATCACATGTATTTGAATACATAATTCTCTTAAGCTCACATATTAAAACCATTTCTTTGGAAGACAGATACAGGTATGGGACCTATTATTCAGAATCCTCGTAATTTGGAACTTCATACCTTAAGTATACTAGAAAGTCATGTAAACATTAAATAAATGTAATTCATACCGTTCTGGATAAAGGGTTTCCGGACAACGGATCCCATACCTGTACCAGATTTCATTGTTTTTCTTTGCAGAAAGTGCTTTTTCTGAGCGACTGAACCGTTATTGTTATGAGCGATACATCTTGTTTAATTTCTATGGTTAATTGGTCAAATAAGAGTTAACATATACAGGTATGGGATCCGTTATCCGGAAACCCTTTATCCAGAAAGTTCCAAATTACGGAAATGCCATCTCCCATAGACTCCATTGTAATCCAATAATCCACATTTTTAAAAATGATTTCCTTTTTCTCTGTAATAATAAAACAGTAGCTTGTACTTGATCCAAACTAAGATAAAATTAATTCTTATTGGAAGCAAAACCATTTTATTGGGTTTATTTAATGTTTACATGACTTTCTAGTAGGCTTAAGGTATGACGTTCCAAATTACGGAAAGACACGTTAACCGGAAAACCCCAGGTCCCGAGCATTCTGGATTATAGGTCCCATACCTGTACAATGTTTGCATACTCGGAGGCCTTGTAGCAAATGTTAAGGATTGGTTAAAATTTCTTGAAATAATTCCTTGAAACAACATTTTACTGTATGTCAAAGATTTCCCTACTGTGGTAAATCTATGTTGCAGATTAGCAGATATGAGGCTGCTCTAACTAATACCATAGTCCTACATCAAGTCCTCGCCTAAGGGAAACAGCAGCTGCAGAATACGATGGTTTCCCTTCTTGTGTGCACTGGCAGTACTATATATAAAGCAAGAGACCTAGCGGCAATCTATTTAAACTAAAAAAAAATAAACGGTTCAGGGATAAAACATCTGCACCATATGTTTAACATGAAAAAGAAAAAAAAGTGGAAGGGAAATGTCTTCTGTAATAAACGAATTATTGTGATTCACATTAAGCTGTTCACACACACAAGCATAGCATAGCAATGTCTCCATGGTAGAGAAGAAATGTACTGTAATAAATATTGGAAAGCTTGCACCAAGTCTAGTATACATTAGCAACTACAGGTATGGGACCTATAATCCAGAATGCTCGGGACCTGTGGCTTTTTTGATAACAAATCTTTCCATAACTTGAATGTTCATACCTTAGGTCTACTACAAAATCTTTTAAACATTAAATAAACCCAATTGGCTTGTTCTGATTAAAGTAAGGATGGACCTACTCTAGTGCTACTTCGCACCCTTTGGCCAGGCGAAGTTGCGCTATGGCGAAGGGACGTAACTACGCTAATTCACTAACTTGCGCATTTTACTGAACGTTTTCTCTTGCGCCACACTTGCCTTCGCCACCTCAGATCAGGCGAAGTACAATAGAGTAGTTAGGGCTTGCTTCAAAAAAAGTTAAAATTTTTTCTAAGTCCCAAAAAACACTGGTGTCTTTTACTTTTTTAAGGGTGATAGGCTGAAAAAGATCGTAAATTTTTTTGGGCGTACCCTCCTTCCCCCCTACATTTCTTAACATATGGCACCTAAACTATACAGTGGGCACATCTATAGGGCAAAATAACAACTCTATTTTATTTTATGAAGCTTTCCCAGGCTTGTGTAGTGTAATGTATTTGCTGCTACATATACGTCCATTGTACTTTAACTTGGCGTCGTATGCAAATTAGGCATCGCTAGCGTAACTTCGCTTTGCTTGACGAAGTAATGCTAGCGCAAATTTGCTACCTTTCGCCTCCCTGAGCGCAAGTTTGGAGTGAATTAGCGGTGCCTTAGCGAAACTTCAGCGAAGCCAACGCTGGCACAACTTCAAAGGTAAGTAAATCTGCCCAATGAAACTCCCTCCCACTGAGTTACAATGTACATGGCTCAGTCATTGAAAACTCCTGGGTTCTAAGGCAGGGTTCTGTGTTTTGTACTTGCAATACTTTGCACTTACTATGCACTTACTATGCACTTATGTTACCAATTTACTAATATGCAATACAGCATCAAGATACCATGCACCTATGCAGTATTTATTGACAGTAAAAATAGGAAAAAAAAGATGCAATATATTATCAGTTCTCGCTTTTGCCCATTGCATTTACTTCATGTTTACTGCATTACATTATACAGAACAGCAGCCAGACATTGAGGCAGAACGATACACGTAGATAAAAATTAATTAGTTCTAAAGTGTTTATAATTCTGTTCCAGAGCAGAGTTTTCGGCATCTCACATAGTAGCACAGGTGGCAGATAACGCACAATGTGTGCCAAGGAAAATATCGCTTTTGCCGCCTAATGAATCCTGGCCAAAGTTATTAAACGGTACTAAGCCTTACAACAGACTCACTGATCCCTGTGGTCAGACAATTTCCTTGTACAAAGGGTGCAGTTCTGACATGTGGCAGTTGTTGGATTAATCAGTGTTCTATTGCTTTGTGCTTACATTGGCATGCATCACTCTTTGCACTACAAGCTTTCTGCTCCCCTTCTGCAAGCTGTGGAATTACAGTACTTACCCAAACGGCTACAATTTACACTGAATCACTTACTGTACTAAAAGTTCTCCTTCAGACACCAATTGTTCCTTTTAACATTCACTAACGTGTTTTGTAATTATATATTTGAAGCATATGTTTATATCTACAAGGCAACATTTTTCATTTTTCCAGCATAATAGGAGGAACCCACTAAATTGCAAAAATGCATCCGGTGCATGTTTTTGTTACTGCATTATTGTGGCATCAATTTATCAGATGACTGAGATTATTGTGGCATCACTGCTGGGCATGGAATCAACAAAAGTGTTAACATGCACATTACTAGGGGCATGTGTGTAGTTGCAACATGCTAACAAAGTGTATCCTTAAAATGTGTGTGAAACACAACTCTGTCCAAGCACACACACAATTTTGTGTCGATGGTAGTATTTTGTGCTTTGTAAATTAGCCTTTGAGTCTAGGGATGGAAAGGAGGAGGGGGGGGACAGAATTCTTCTTTATTGTAAAACAATACATATATATTTACTGACCTAATAATTGTACACATACAAAGTAACTGCAAAAAAACTCCTACTGTATGTTTTATTTTGAATGACTGTGCACTGTGTCCGATTAAGTTTGGCAGGTATCACAAAAGGAAAATCAAAGCTGTGTTGCTTAAATCTCTACCTTGCACCGATTTCCTTTTTTTCAAACTGCCTTACTTGTTTGCGAAAGACCTTGAATACAGTTCAGTCCAGTGAAAGGCAGTCTTCCATTACTATTAAGAAGCACTGATCTGATTCTGGAAAACTTTATTGCTGTGCACCTGGCCTAGATCACTCAGAGTCCTATGCATACAATTGTGTTGAGGAGCAATTCAGTTTCATTGTTTCTCCCCTCTCCTTAGCAAGGGTGTATGCACCAAAGCAGAAAGTGTTGCACTGCCATCTACAGACAGGAATATCCCTTCCAAACACATCCAGCATTTCATTTCCCTACAGCCCAGATACACTTTGTTCTAATTTTCTCTTTCTCTAGCACTGATAAATCACAAACTGTTTAGATTTCACTGCTTCAGCCAAGCATCACATTTTTGGCTTTTAATCTACTCAGACAAGCTAGTGTGCATATTTTCCAGCTACAAAGAAAATAGAATGAAACAGAAATTGGGAGCAGTATAACCATATAAGCAAAATGGATAAATAGCAATCTTTAAATTACCTGTCTTGTGTGAATAGGACCAGGTGCCTTGAAGCCTCCTTGACAGCTGCATTCCGAGACACTATAAGGGTCCGAGCTACTGGAGGAACACTTAGACAATGAGTCACAGCCAACTACAAATGTATTATCAAGAGGCAGCTCTTGAATGACATGATGCTTCTTAGGAGCAACTGGTGTCTCAGGCTTAATCTGGAATGTAGGTTGCGGTGAAGCAGACTTGTAGTGCTTGGCTAAATCTGGGCTATCTGGCTTGAAAGTGGTTGGTGTGGTGGCCCAATTATACTTTCCCATAGTCTGTTCTTCTAACTCCACAGGAATGTCCAAAGTGCCATTAATGTGCTCATGAGCAGGGTCCTCTGACTTGGATTCTTCAATTGTGACAAAATTGAGGAGCAGATTTTTGGGGGAACGCTTCTTCTTCTTCTTCTTTTTCTTGATCTGTCTGTTTTCTTGGTTAGGGGAAACCCATTCTCCACTCTGCTTACTTTTCTGGACAACTTTGTGCCTTGGCGTCTGGCGACAGCGTACCAAAGCAGTGACAAAAATGACAAGGATCACTGTCATCGTGCCCGCAATAATAGCAATGACTATCTTAACGTAGTCATTGGTCTGCGGTGTTATTTCACCATCTCTAAAATCCTCTCCGACTGATGTTTCCTTACTCTTTCTCACGAGCTCTTGTACATAAGATCCATTGGTAATGGTTTCATTAACAAATAAATGCACAAAAGCAATGGTATGAAAGGGTTCTGGCTTTCCTGAATCGTTTACTTTTATAACCAGTTTGTACAATACACCATGGTCCCCAGCAAGCAACTTTTCTTTTAATGTGATATTCCCACTCTTTTCCCCGATTGCAAACAAGCCTCTTGAGTTTCCTCCAACAATACTGTAACGCAGGTCAGCATTTATGCCTGTGTCATTGTCAATTGCACGTACCCTTGCCACTACAGATCCTGGGCTTGTTGACGTTTGCACTAAATCATAGGAATAGTTATTGGAAGGGATGACAAATACCGGCTTGTTATCATTGACATCTTCAACGAATATTGTTACCTTTACGGTCGAGGACTTTTGCGGGCTGCCTTTATCTAAAGCTTTGACCTGGAAAGTGTATGAACCTTGTTGCTCTCTATCAAATGTAATATTTGGTCTGATGACACCTGTAAGAGGATCAATGATAAAATTATCTCTGGCATTGACAAGAGAGAGTGTGACAATTGCATTTTGCCCTGAGTCAGCATCAGTCACTGTGATTAGACCCACTGTGCCATACATAGGAAGGTTTTCTGGGACATAAAAGTTATATTCATTATGAGTGAATGAGGGGCTGTTGTCATTTTGGTCAAGGACAGACAAGGTGACAGTAGTGTTGGCCTGTAAAGAAGGGTTCCCATTATCCTTTGCAATTACTGTGAATGTGTACCTGTCTTGCTTTTCCCTGTCCAGTTTTCTAACCGCTGTGAGAATTCCTGTCCTCCGATCCAAATTGAAAATTGTGGGGGCACTGGGTCCCAACATGTAGCTTAGCTCTGCATTGCGCCCACTGTCTGCATCAGTTGCACTAATTTTGGTCAGTTCTGTTCCTGGAGGATTGTTTTCAACAAAGGACAAGCCAATCCTTGGTAATGTAAAAACAGGAGCATTGTCATTCTCATCCTTTATTTTAATCAGCAGCATTGACGACTGATTTAGTGGAGGTTTCCCAGAGTCTGAAGCGATGATTTTGATTGCATATTCTCGAGTACTCTCATAATCTAGTGGTGCTGCTGTCTCTAACAAGAATTGATTGTCAAATACTGGCTTTAACCTGAACGGAACATCGTGATCCGTAAAACATGTCACTTTGCCATTCAGATCAGCATCCTTGTCAGTTACAGTTATTAGGGCTATTTTTGTATTCAGTGGAGCTTTTTCAGAGATTAGCACTGTGCCATTCACGGGATTTATAATGTACCTTGTATCGATTGACGGAATGTTATCATTGATGTCAGTAATATTTATGGTTACAGTAGCTCTGGATGGAGTTGAACTGCCATCACTTGCCAACACAGTCAGTTTATGGTAGGGAGACTCCTCCCTATCAAGAGGTTCTTTGACAGTAATTAATCCTGTGTTATTATCTATAGCAAAGTGCCTTTTGGCAAGGTTGGTAACCTGATTCCCAAAGTAAAAATGAATTTTTGCATTTGAGCCCAGATCAGAATCTGTAGCATGGAGTTGTGTTACTGATGTTCCCACTGCTGCATCTTCTGGAATATTCACCTCAATGTCTTTCTCCTTGAAAACAGGCCGGTTGTCATTGACATCTGTAACAGTTACTTGCAAAATTGCTGTACTGGATCTTGCTGGATTTCCACCATCCTCAACTTTGATCTTCATGACGTAGGTATCTTTCTGTTCTCTATCCAAGCTCTGCTGCACAATAAGTTGTGGCCATTTATCCCCTTCTGGTGTTTCAATGACATCAAGTCCAAACACATTTTGGCCCTGTAAAACAAAAAATAATATGCAATAAATGTCAGTGAAATAATAGGAATGGGTACAGAGAATATTGCACTAGTAGAGTTCATCACCTAAAAATCAGCATTTTAGTGCATTTAAATACACATGCTACTATGTACCCCATGCAGAATACATGATTAACAACAGAGCAAAAGAGACACACAAACAGAAAGAAAGACACACAGATATACATTTTTTTTTTTTGGAGTTGTGTTGCATGTAATAATCGTCACACATTGTAATTGCTTTTTCCTAGTTAAGAAACCTATTTTAATTCATTATTAGGCCCAGCATATGAGAAACGATGAACAGCATGTAGATAGCTAATCATTGTGCAATGTTTATATTATGTGAAAAACTATTTTTATAGGAGGCAGAAAAAAAAAAGTAATAAATTAAAAGCACTTTTCAGGCTGTTGATTGGATTCTGCTAACCAGATGGGACCAAACTGCCAGTAAACACAAAAATAGATTTATGAGGCATTTGGATCCTTACTAAATAAATGGTTTCTAATGAGATGGCTTTAGAAAAGGCTGGCCATTTATTTTAAAATATATCTCCCTGGTGTGGAACTATGCACTAATTCTGCAACCTTTGCACTGACACCAGACAATGCACCATGGCACAGCATTTCATTAAAAGTATCATTATAGATACTAGTACTAGTGTCCCCGGCCACTTCCAATTCCAGGGACTAAGGTTACGTTACCACCTTTTCCATTGGAGAACTCCAATGGGACAGATGACATCAGGGGGCGGGGTTATGACGTGGCGATCAACTGATCGCCATGCTATTAACTTTAATGTCTTGTTCGGATTTCCTAATTTGTAAATCTGGACAGGCAGTTTTCACCCAAACAGCCCTTAAAAAAGACGGGCTGCCTGGGTGAAAACTGAAAAGGTGGCAACCCTACCAGGGACAATGGAAGCATCAATTCAGTTTGTACAAAGGTATTAAGCACTAGGGGAAACACAGATGTGAATGTTTTATTGAACTACCCAAATTATACTTTATTGGTCTAACTGGCAAAGAAGAAGCTCTAATGTCAACATGGTCCTACTCAGAGAAGGGCCTGGGTATCCGGCAAATGAAATACCACAGTATTCAGTAATTGTTTAGAAGTATTCCCATCTGCCAAACCAAGCCCCCGAAAAAAAAAAGAATATAGTGATCAAGCAGTCATATTATTTATTACCATGAAATGATGGATTAAGACATATGCTACCATGTACCTAATGCAGAATACATGAGGCACAGTTGCACTCTCTCCTTTTCCTATCACATATTAATAGCTATGTCTGAATGTACTGTTCCAGCAAGGCTATTTTTATATGAAATACTGCATTTTTTAAAACCAATATATTAAAACTAAAGGCAGGGGTAGAGCAATTAGAAAATCAGTTTTTGTTTCCTGTGAAGATGACAGTTTCAGTAGTTTTATTTCCACTTATAGCCTGTGGCAGCAGTCCATAAGGGAAACAATCAGTGCATTGTGCAATCGTAAGATTATTATAGTAAAAAGAAGTTTTAAATAGTGTACTGCTTCATTTTTTAAAAATAATTTTGTACTTTTGTTTAATTGCTTCATTTTATTTTAGTTTTGTTTTTCCCACAGAGCTGAAGGCATCTAATCGAGATACATTTGTTTTCTAAGAATTCAATGATTGTAACTGTGCAGTAAGGACCTAATGTCAATGACAATGCTGGACAAACATTTTCCTATAAATGTAAAAAGACTGGAATTTATAAATGCAACCACACTTGCTGCTGAGCAATCCATCCACAAACCAATAAGGTTTCCACTATCCCATGATATGTATTGCACTACATATGTATCCTTTCTGAATTACTGTATATGGAGCATACTCAATAATTTACTCTCAATTACAAATTACATACCAATAACAAGAAATTCATTTATGATATCTTTATTTTTTTACCACGACTAGCAAACAGCATGGGACACGTCACTCCAAGTACCATATCGGTAGTCAAGGCCAGGCCAGGCTAGCCGGGCACCCTAGGCAATCAGCCAGGCCGCCTTCCCCCCGCGCATGTGCACTCCAGCCCAACTGCAACGGAGGGGAGGGAGGGGACAGCGAGGAAGAGGAGGGAGGGGACATTGGCAGAGGGGTGGGAAGGGACAGCAGTGGAGAAAAGGGAGGGGCAGCAGAGGAGGGAGGGTTGAGCAATGGAGGGCAGAGGAGGGAGGGAGGCGAGAGCATGGAGGGGAGGGTTACAGGAGGGATGAAAGAATGAGGAGTGGGGTGACAGAGGGAAGGAAAAGGAGCAAGACTGAGGGCTGTGAACACGTACTAAGGATAGGCAGAGGTAGCTGCCCAGCCCCCCTTATAATTATATCCTAGGCAGCTGCCTCTTCTGCCTACCCCTAGTTCCTGCCCTGTTGGCAGTTGACATATTCCGATACTTTGATTGATACTGGAAAAATCTGTCACTCTGCATATACAGTATGTCTGCAGCTATAGAAAAGCATATATTTGCAAAGCCCCCATAGATTAACAATAAATACATTGTACAATATTCATAAGTTTAGAACCACGGAGCACAGGGCAAAGCTGATATAGTTATAAAGTTTAACAAAACTGACTGTCCACCCTTTATCAGTTTTTGTTTTGAGGAAACTGTCTGTAAACTAGAATAATTAGATCAGCTTTCCCCATGTAATAATAAAAGATCATTGTTTCCCATGTAATATGCTAATTATCCACTACACCAGTATGATGACTAGAAAATGTTATACAAAGACACTAGCTGGGGCTATAATAATAATAATTATGTGGCCCTACAGTTGGATTGTGAGTTTATATATATATATATATATATATATATATATATATATATATATATATATATATATATATATATATATATATATATATATATATATATATATACAGTATATGACGCCGGCTCCAGGTGAATGATTTATTGATACACACTGGATGGTGATCGCTGTGAGTGCTTTAATGGACTGATATGATTATTTTTTAATTAGCACCCAGCAAGTGACTTTGTGAGTGTTGAGTGTATATATATATATATATATATATATATATATATATATATATATATATATATATATATATATATATATATATATATATATATATATATATATATATATATATATATATATATATATATATATATATATAAGCTTTGGATATATATATATATATAAGCTTTGGTAGTGTTGTTAGACTTAGGATGTGTGAGTCTGACATATCTAAGATAGATACTGCTAGAGAAGTGACAGTGTGCCAAGAATCACACTTTAGATTGCTGAACACACAGAATGCTACCAGCCTACTACAAGTCTTGTTAAATCTGTCATTGGGATCCAAAACAATGCTTGTTTTAAGGATATGCACACAAAAACAAAAGTAAATCAATGGGTTGCATATATAAATCTGCTGTGCTGTGGACCCAACCCAAGGTAACCATATACTATACAGCCAATTCCTAATGCTAAATTCCATCAATATGTTTATAGACTATTTGAATGAGCAGATTTCCTTATACAACTATACATGGTTCTTCAAATTGAGAGGAAACCATGATGTCTTGAACTTGCATGGATAATTTCTCTGACCTCCTGCCTGGCAGTATCGTTCAACCCTTCCTTACTTCATTCCATATCAAAATGAGGGATTCTGGAACTTGAAGGCCATCTGCTTTCCAGATAATATACCTACCAGTTCTCCTCTAGTTAACATTTCTCTCTGTAGGCTGGTACCATGCCTTTTGCCCTGATTTTTTTTGTTCTCTCCTTCTCCAATGAAAAATGGAAGAGTTCCACCCCCGACCAACATTGCCCACCTCCTTACACTTCATCTGCTGCACAGGCTTAGAACACAATATTTGCTTACTACAAACTAGAGTAGACATGGTGTGTGGTATTTACATCATTTAACAGCAGAGAGACACAGAATACATAAATGCTTCTACTTGTAATGATGTATTAGTTAAGCTCAGGATTTCTGATGCAGTGGTTGGCAAACAATTTCACCAGATTTTGTCATGAAAATATGGCCACAGCCTCTAGTGTATAATAATAATAATCATAATAATAAAAAAATTGCATGGTTTGAAAAAAGTTTTGTTAAAAAGAAGCCCATAGACTTCAGTGTGCTTTCCAAATTTTTGCCATTTCACAAATTTACTGCCAACTAAATTGGGACAATTTCACCTATCGCAAATTAGCAGTAAATTTGAGGCCAGCTGGGTGACGGTTCAGATACAGTATATCAAACCTATGTTGAGCACAAACCGTGAGGAATGGAGAATGAAAAAATTAAAGTCCAAGAATATATGTAACGGAAAAATTTGAAGCAAAACATGTCAACTCTTCCCAGCATGAGCCCTAGCTAAGTGTCTAAACCCTAGTCAGTGAGCATTAGTTTTAGATATATTAATTTAGAAAATATGGAAAAGATGGTGCAAAAGCAGCATTAAAAGTAAAATTGTGGATTCAAAATGACTGATGCCCAAGCTGCTTTCAAGGAATTCATAGTTACATTTGCCATGCCTGTTTCCCACACCTCATCTGTCGCAACAGCTTAAACTAAGAGGCATGTCTGGGCACTGCTAGCTTGCCAATTTTTTTATGATTGCATGAAATACAATTCCAAAAGAAAATAATCACAATGAATGGAATCTGCTTAAGGTTGGTCATTCCCTGTCTATGAATATTAGAAGAAAGATGACAATAGCAGGAACTGCTTACACATTGACAGTAAATGAATACTGCAGGTCAGCATTCTCTATGTTGTTCAGACAGGTACTGTTTACATTCTGATGGCATGAAACACTTGCTAATATAATACGCTAGGGCCAACAACTAAGCATTTGTCAAAAATCAGCATTCAGGACATTCCTTGTCAGCATAATACCATGTTACTTGAGATTAATCATTATCTTGCTCAAATATCTCATCTTGTGATTAAAAATCTTCGCAAACACAATGTATCCCAGACAAACTCAATGGAAACAATATCTATAACAGATGCTATTCCGGTATGAAAGAGGAATGTACACAGGGGTGTTCAGAAAATCAGAATTCAACATTTTATCAAAGGTTTCTTATATAAAAAATATATGATAATAAAATCTGAGCAACATGAAAATCCATGTGATGTTGTAGCGTTACTGTACATTTAAGCCAGTGGGACAGGAGGTTGCTTCTGTGATTTTAAGTCTACTATAAAACAGCAGCCCATGTCAAACAGCATATAGTATACATACATTTTAAATTAAAATTATTTAAAAAATGAAAGTCTCAGCTCTTCTCTCAGCAATCAAGAAGTATCCGAAAAGCTGTTGTGAGCAAGTGTGGCACCCAGTGTGGAACCTCAATTACCAGTATAAATATGAAGAGGACTAAACATAAATGGAGACGACTAGTGGCAGAAACACTCCACTGGGTGGGTTTTGGCCCACCTGAAACATTCATAGCTGATAAACTGATTTACATACTTATATGGTTGGGCATTGACATAATTGGTATGGGTTTACATTCCATATAGATATACTGTAATACACAATTTGATAATATCAATTCTCCACATTGGTTTAACTTCAACTAGCTAGACATAATATGATTCATCACTACTATATTTGGGCAGCATAATGCTCCTTAATTTACTAAAGAGAAAATGAGAAAATGAGAAATGGGAACACGTTACTCAAATGTAATCACATCTTAATCCAAGGTATTTAATGAAAGTGATTGAAAGTTATTCTCCTCTGTAGAAGTGAACTTACTATGGCTTGCAACATTCCTTGCTCACCCTGTTATGAGTTATACTGATGACTTTAGTAGGACTGACAGTCCACAAAATGTCACATTCTGCAATACATGTCTTGTGATAACACTGCTTGATGTGATATTGTCAGCCATTTCCCATTTTTCCCTGAGAGTAATGAGAAAACTGGGTTGAGCAGAGCATGTGTACATGTGACAAAACACAATTTCAGTTCATTTTAATGGGTGTGATTCTGTTGTTAGAAGAACTGAAGCATGCCGTGTTCCTTCTCTACCAACACACTACATTGAATCACGATTGCTGCAGAAAGCATTCCTTAGTTTAGCCATATATGCTACTGAATGTTTAATATGCATGAGCTTACATAAAGCATCTTAAAGAAAGAAATGGCAAGATATTAAAAGGCTGAACTGAGAAACAAAAAGAACCATGCAAAAAACAAGTGGACAGTTAGTTAGTACCTACTGTATATTGTTCTTCCTCAAATGTAGAATTACAGTACATTTTTATAATGAAAAACACACATCAAATGTATTGTAATAAAATTATTTTATAAATGTCTAAATTTGTAATCTGAATATTGTGTAACTGCTCCAATATGGCAATAAATATAACTATTCATGTTATGTATCTGGCTGAATTGCAGTTTCTGTTGTACATTTCTTATGCAATTTTTCTCATAATGCACCTGTCCCCTCAGGAGTGGCACCTACCATTCACAGGTACAATAAGTACAGTAGTTGTGCTTGCTCCTGCACATGCTGCATACAGGCAGGAAAGACAGGCACCTAGACAGGATATGGTCATTCCCCAGCATGCCCCTTCTGCAACAGAACAGGTATTAAGTAGAGGGGTTCATTGCATTCGTGAGCGCTAAGGTACCTTTATTCAATCAGCACACATGGTAGCACTCAGGTGCCCTGCACCAGCATTACATGTAAATGCTAATTGTATTGCCTGCTATTGGGCCCATTTTTTAATCGATTATCGAGAATTGCAAGAATTACGTACCCTCATCAAAATGCTGAACCTTTGTCTATATATTTAGAAGCCTTAATAAATGTTCAGACATTCTAATTAGATCAATTCAATTTGGATTTCCCATCACAGCCTGAAAGTACTGTACTGAAACTATCCTGCAGAAATTTGCCAGCACCGGCTTCGCAACACTTCACCAGGCATAGATTCGCTAGGACAACGCTTATTCACTAAAATCCAAAGTTGCGTCCAGGGCGTTGAACTCTGGTGAAGTTGCGCTAGCCTTACTGCACCAAGCAAAGCAAAGTTGCGATTGCGTTGACTAATTTGCATATGGCAGGAAGTTAAAGTTGAATGGACGTATATGTTGCAGCAAATACATTCGCATCTTAGTGAATTTGCAAAGTAACTCTCTTTCGACAGAGAGAAACTTCGCCTGGCGCAAGAGTGCGAAGTAGCGCTAGAGTCTATCCTGACTCTTTTGAGCCCAACTTATATAATAAAATGATTTCCCCTTTATCTTGTAGTGCAGTCCTCATAGTTAGCCAGGCCTATTCATGGCTTTAATCACTGTAACCATCCAATCCTGGTTCTTGCTTTATCCTACCTTAATGGTGAATCCATGTAAAGAATGGCACATTAAATACTCAAGGATAATCACAACAGATATACAAAGCTACTAAGGTAAAATACCAAGTGTAAAAAATGGAAGGTGCTCCCTATCCTATATAGTTTATAATTTTCATCATCATCATCATCATCATCATCATCATCATCATCATCATTTATTTATATAGCGCCAACAAGATGCACAGTGCTTTATAATCTAAGTATATATCCTTAATCTGCAGTCCTACTAGCTATTGCTGACTGTGTATGCAGCATAACCTTTACCATAAAGACGAATTTGTTTTTAGAATTGCTACATACCATTTCCGTGTGTGACATTTACCTTTCACAAACACAAATATCTTCTTTATAAACCAAGATTTGACATCCAGTGTCCAATTTCAGCAAATGTTCCTGACATACCTGTCCTAATATTGCTCAGAACTAAAGATAAGTGAATGACATAATGCTGGCAAGCAGATGCACAGTGCGACTGTATCTCTCAATTAGGCCATGCAAGAAGGCTATGATTATTTCCCAATTCTAATGAAACACATGGAAACATTCCAGTTATGTTAAGAAAATATGATTTAAGCAGTTTTAGCTATTACTTTTTTCAAATGGCTTTCTGCAACAAGCAATTTTTCTGCATTCGTTTTTGTTGCCTTTGTGTAGGCCTGTTTGATCTCAGCGTTCGGAGAAAAAAAAATAATCATTGTGTATACAGAGATCTCTTATGTTTCTTTGCAATATCTCGGAAGAATAAAAAGTAATGCAAAAGAATTACAGTAATGGCCAAATAAATATTTAAGCTTTTGACAATGCCATAAACAGTCTAGAGCATTAAACTATATTCTGTAGTAAGGTCTTTAATCTAAAATGAACCGGTTCAGTAACATACCTCCTTGGCTACTTAAGGTGACTGAAATATGTATACTAGGTTAGCATACAAGATACAACAGATGTGCAGCTGCATAATCTACTGAGAACTTCAAGAGCAAGTGTGGATTACCACTGCAGACTCTAAGGGGCACATTTACCTAGGGTCGAATATCGAGGGTTAATTAACCCTCGATATTCGACAGTCAAAGTAAAATCCTTCGACTTAATAGATTTACCACTATTCCTACGAAACGAACGATCAAAGGAATAATTGCTCAATCGAACGATTAAATCCTTCGAAACAAACGATTCGAAGGATTTTAATCCATCGATCAAAGGATATTCCTTCGATCAGAAAATTGTTAGGAAGCCTATGGGGATCTTACTCATAGGCTAACATTGGCCTCGGTAGGTTTTAGGTGGCAACTAGGGGGTAGAAGAATTTTTTAAAGAGACAGTCGAAGGTCATAGTCGAAGGTCGAAGTAGCCCATTCGATGGTCGAAGTAGCCATATTCGTCCATTCAAAATTCAAACTATTTTTCCTCTATTCCTTCACTCGAGCTAAGTAAATGGACCCCTAGGAGTCATAAACTCAACAAATGATGGTTTCACTTGGATTATAAAAAAAAATCTTGGCAACCACGGCAGTCCTATTCTGAAAATCTATGTTCGATATTTCTAGCCCAAGCCCTTTCTCAACATCGAACCTTTACTAGCTAACTATGGCATCTACTGTAGCAATCCCCCATAGTTTGCTTAATGACTGAAAATATAGTATGAAATTCCTTGCACATTTTTATCCAAACCTGCCTCTTAATCACTTATGACCATATTATAATAACCCCATCACTTTGGGGCCAATTTACCAAATCACAACTTTTTCGGGCTTTTTGTCGCTGAAAATTCTCCAGCTAAAACCTGTCGAAATCATGTAGAAATCAATGGTAGATGTCCCTTTCACAACTGGAAGATCTGTTTTTTGAGGTTGTTGTTGTTTTTTATGCTGGCAGTAGGAAAAAGTCATCGTTGTCGTGCACCAAGTCAAAAAATTGACAGTTCATGCTTTTTCAGTTTGGACCTTTTGATAAATGGCTGAAATTCTTGGAAAGGAGTTTATTCAAGGTGTTAAAAACCTTTAAAACCATTAAAATTTAAACTCCAATAAATAGGCCTCCACATGTATTTGGACTACAG
The DNA here is from genome assembly GCF_017654675.1 of Xenopus laevis. NCBI lineage: Eukaryota > Metazoa > Chordata > Amphibia > Anura > Pipidae > Xenopus > Xenopus laevis. Next base: position 69,718,432 of record NC_054386.1, read on the forward strand.
TAAACTACAAATTAACTAACTGATCAGCTGAATGTGGCCAAGTAGGGCATTTTGAGAGGTAAATACAATGAATGAAGCACAACAATGTAAGATCCAGATCTGGATACAGTAAAATGCAATAAAACATCAATTGTCTAGTGTCACAGGGGCATGGTCTGTTAATACTAATAAATAATCGCCAATGAAACAAAACCCTGCTCTGAAATAAAACTAGGTCAGTTTAGAATTACTGTGTAATAAACACAATTTATCAGGCTCAAAGTGTATCATGGCCTTTTAATGTACCATTATTTTAATAATCACACTTTCAATTCCAACCACAAATATATACTGTACATCACACCCAGGCACACACAACTTTAGAAATAACAGTGACATTAAGGTAATTTAGTTGTGGGCTGCAGACTTGTAATAACAGTAAAGAACTGTAAAGAATTTGACATAAACTGGGACTATGAAGACAAAGTATAATGCTGTTTTCCCTCAAATTAAGGAAAATGATAATGTAAGGACAATTGCAGTGTAATTTATGTAAAGTGACCCTACAATGCTCTTCTCTCAGATGTGTCTTTCGAAAACCACAAAGTATTTCTCATGTTTAATCCTATCATTGATGAAAGCAGAGTCGAGGAATACAAATTATATTGTAATGAACTTTTTTTTCTTGCTGAAATAAAAGAAATCATATTGAAGCTGTCAAGAGGCTGCATCGACGATGGCAAATCCAATCAAGAATTCATTGTGTAAAAAAATAAAAATACAATAGGATCAAACCAGGAGGTAGATTAAGTTACTGAAAAACAAAAAAATAAGACAACTACGTGGAATATTCACATGAGAAATGCAATAAGTGTTGTGACTTGTGAGTCATATTGTAAAGAGATAATATAGGCTAGTTGTCTGTAATGTTTATCTTTCATTACCACTGATTACTGTTAGGAAGTAGCGTATGAAGCTAGTCTATTCTATTCAACTAATGTCCTTTCTCTGCATATTTATTTATATAGCCATATTTATTAAGCTGGCCACCTCCTATCGCCCAATTATTCATTATTATATCATTATAATATTTATAGTGAATAAAGTACCCCCTATTGTAAAACATAAGGACATTATATAAACAGGTCATGAGACTCAGAGGTTACTTCTAATATCCTCATATTTTCCAACAAGGGGTACTTTATTTATTATAATAATATGAGTCATGTGACAAAAATGACATTACATAACTGATGACATCAGTAAAAGGCATTTATAAGAATATAATTTACAGGATATTCATGGCTTTTGTGTATTATATAACATTAATATTTCTGCCCATTATACTATGTGGGGGACACCTTTTCCGTAGACCTTACTATAAAAGCAATATCTAACAGAATGGAATATGGCAGTCCCTACTATTATTTATACATGCATATATAAATAGATGGACTGTTCTGAACCTAAAATAACATTTGCATTTAAATTATATATTTATAAAGTAGATGAAAAACCTTACAGAATTGCATTTGAATGATTTACACTCCTGCATATCTTGTAGTTGCAGTAAGAATCCTATCATCATATTTATAGACTACATATTGCAAAAGAGCAGGTGGTCAGCTAAGGGGCACGTTTACCTAGGGTGGAATATCGAGGGTTAATTAACCCTTGATATTCGACTGTCGAAGTAAAATCCTTCGACATCGAATATCGAAGTCAAAGGATTTACCGCTATTCCTACGATCGAACGATCGAAGGAATAATCGTTCGATCGAATGATTAAATCCTTCTTAATCCATCGATCGAAGGATATTCCTTTGATCAGGAAATTGTTAGGAAGCCAATGGGGACCTTCCCCATAGGCTAACATTGGCCTCGGTAGGTTTTAAGTGGCGAACTAGGGGGTCGAAGAAATTTTTAAAGAAACAGCACTTCGACTATCGAATAGTGGAACAATTTTTAGTTCGAATCGTTCGATTCGAAGTCGAAGGTCGTAGTTGAAGGTCGAAGTAGCCCATTCGATGGTCGAAGTAGCCATATTTGACCATTCGAAATTCGAACTTATTTTCCTATATTCCTTCACTCGAACTAAGTAAATGGGCCCCTAAGTGTTGAACCCTTCACAAGTTAACAGATCCTTCCACTGCAATGTATACCTATTCAAGAAAATTGCCCAATACCATAGTTCATAAACAAAAATTAAAACAAATAGTATTCACATATCATACATCACAGGCAAAACAGAGCTAATTAGCATGGAATTCGTGTATTGCTTGCAACCTGTTCATAGCACAGAACTCATCACTCTTCAGTCTTTCTCTGCTCAGATGAACCAGTCCCACACTCCCCTTATTCACACAGTACAATGCTAGCCATCCCTCACTTTGTTCCACTGTGAAGTGATGGATGGATCAGGGTGCAAGTAGTGCATGACACTGTGAGCCATAATTGGGTTGGTAAATCATTCTTACAAGTATCATGGCTTCCTTTCAGTCCTTTCCTATGATGTTGCCAATTGTAGGAGAGTTATTCAAATTTCTTATGATGCCCAAACCTCTATGGCCAGAAACGTATAAAGTACACAAGGGCCATTTTAGTGTATAGTTTTATATAGGTTGGAAAATGCTAATTCAGTGCAGCCAGCTGCACCTTAAGCAACATTGTTATGAACAATATCTATAGGCAATATCACACTACCAAGCTTACTGTACTCTGCAACAGCAATAAACAATAAGATTTGTGCCAGGATAATAGTGTTACACTTCAAGTGATTTCTTTGCATCAAAGCAGTGGAGGAGGAAGAAAATGGCATGTGGCATAAATCCGTCTTAATGCAATAGATCCTGAGAGCTGACAAAATACATAAGGTTTCATTTCAAGTTGAATCTAGTTTTTTTTTGCATATGGAATCATTTAAATTTGAATACTTCAGCTGTATTGAGCAGCAAGGCCTTTATACAAGCCTCTAGTCATTATTGTCCTTTGGATGTGAGCTGTAAAAGATTGCTAGTTGTCTCCTTTAGATTACCTTCTTGCTAAAGCTGGAATTAAGTTCTTAAAGATTGTCTAGCATTCTTAGCAAGGAATTGTGAGATGATTTGCTCCACACTTCTTAGCTTTACATATGGTATAAGCTCTTTTCTGTAATCTGCAATATTGAGGCCAAGTTTAGCTTTGTTACCTGACTGGCTGCCAATAAACACAATTCAAAGCATACAGCATACAACATACATAACAGAAGTATGTTCAACTCCACATATAAATTTCAACTGCTTTACAGGAACAGAGGTTTCCTTTATGTACTAGTACTTGATAGCAAGATTGCAAAAACTATTACTATCCTAAGCATTTTAAAAATTGTCTGGAGCAAAAAAAAATGTTTTTTTTTACATGTAATAGTTTAGACATTGATTACAAGTCCAGTATTCCCATGATTGTATAGCATTCCATGTCTGTCTTGCTCAAGCTCTACAGCATGGGACCCCAACCTTTTTTACCCTTGAACCACACTCAAATGTAAAAAGAGTTGGGAAGCAACAAAAGCATGGAAAAGTTCCTGGGGTGTGCCAAATAATTTCTGTGATTGACTATTTGGTAGGCCCTATGTGGAATGGCAAGAGACTCTGTTTGGCAATACACCTGTTTTTTTTTTTTTTTGCACACAGAACGTGCCTACAAGTTTGGAATTAAAAAATAAGCACCTGCTATGCGGCCACTGGGAGCAGCATCCAAGGGGTTGGTGAGCAACATAGTTACATAGTTACATAGTTACATAGTTACATAGTTACATAGTTACATAGTTAAATTTGGTTGAAAAAAGACAACGTCCATCAAGTTCAACCCCTCCAAATGAAAACCCAGCATCCATACACACACCCCTCCCTACTTTTAATTAAATTCTATATACCCATACCTATATTAACTATAGAGCTTAGTATCACAATAGCCTTTGATATTATGTCTGTCCAAAAAATCATCCAAGCCATTCTTAAAGGCATTAACTGAATCAGCATCATAACATCACCCGGCAGTGCATTCCACAACCTCACTGTCCTGACTGTGAAGAACCCCCTACGTTGCTTTAAATGAAAGTTCTTTTCTTCTAGTCTAAAGGGATGGCCTCTGGTACAGTGATCCACTTTATGGGTAAAAAGGTCCCCTGCCATTTGTCTATAATGTCCTCTAATGTACTTGTAAAGTGTAAACATGTCGCTTGTGAGCCACCAGTTTGGGCCCATCACTCTACAGTATCTTGCTTTAAACCAAAATACGGTCTCTGGCTCCAGTGTATTCACACTTTTGTGCAACTCCTCCTTTCTTTGTTCTGTTTTTGTGTCATGTTATTAGCTTTCAGCCTTGGCTTTCCAATATTCTGATGCATTTTCCCTTTATATTTCTACCAACACTTATTTTGTTTTTAACTTACATGGCTCAATATTTGCCCCTTATACTTTATTAAACATAAAACCTTTTTTATTTTTTGTAGTCATTGATTTTTTGCAAAATATCTTTATGACAAAATAAACTGTGGATGAAACTTTCTTAGTTGTTGTTCTCGCACTGAAATCCTGTTGTCTTTCTTTATGGTTATTTTTATTTTATCTTCTCTTTCTTCTACACATCAAAATGCTATATGCACTTGTATCTCCTTCAAACCTGATTACTGCCCTTCAGCCACAGTGAATGTTATGATGCTAATCCTAGGTTTCATCATAAACAGCTGTAACTGTAAAATGGCAAATTATCTTACAGAATAAATTTGATTCACTGCGGTTAATTAGTACAGTTAGTTTTGTTTCATTATTTATGAATATTTTTTTTCCATATTTCACCATAGTACTTTTATTACATACCCATATGTATTACATATGTGTTTATTGTCATCTCCTGCACGTGGCATGATGGAGGTTCTATTAGATCATGTTGAACATTAAGATGGCATCTCTTGTATACAGTTTATATCTGTAGATCAGTGATCCCCAACCAGTAGCTCATGAGCAACATGTTGCTCCCCAACCCCTTGAATTTTGCTCCCAGTGGCTTCAAAGTAGGTGCTTATTTTTGAATTCCAGACTTGGAGGAAACTTTTGGTTGCATAAAAACCGTTGCTTTCTGTAAGCTGCCAGTCCACATAGGGGCTACCAAATCACAGGCCTTCGTTGGCATCTTCAGGAACTATTTTCTTGCTTATGTTGCTCCCCAACCCTTCTTACATTTGAATGTGGCTCACAGGTGAAAAAGGTTGGGGATCCCTGCTGTAGATTATAATAACCCCCCTTACACAGTGACTATTTATTAGGCATGTGAGGAGCTTGTTTTGGCCTCTGTGCACTTAAAATGTCAGGGCCTATTTTGAATCTCAGTCTGGACCTTCCTGTACATGTCATGGCAAAGTTCTATCAGATTGGACTATTTAACCTGCATTATTGTTTGGTGTTTTATTTACATGTTGTGCTATGTATAGCTTGTTTATTGATCCAGAATTTCCAGTGAAAGCACAAACAATGGTTTCCTTAGACATACCCATAACATCTTTCTCATCATTTTTTATACTGGTACAAGTTTTACATATGACAAACAAGTACATGTGCTTCTAAAAAGAAATGATAGTTTCCATGAGTAGTCAAGAAAGTAATCACTCAAAGAGACAAAAAACTCTCTATAGGTGACTTGAAGCATGCATTATAGTACTAAAATATATGCTGCCCATTGTAGGATTCTCAAACTAAAGGAAATAATGTGAATTCTCACACTCTTATACTAGAACAACAGACTATTCTTTCAGAAAAGCTTTTAACTAAATATTGGAACATTGCTAGTGGGATTTGCTTTTGATCAGTCATGATTGAATTGTTGCTGGAAGATTGATCCTGGCTTACAGGCTCTCTGCAGGCCTACTCAGCGAACCAATTCTGTATGGGCCTTACTGATATAGACTACGACTATAAAGTCAGAAAATGTACCCTTTGGCATCAAGGTTTGCCTTTAGTTGAACCTGGTCGATATCCAAAATCATATAAAATAGCCCAGACAATTCAACCTCCCCAACTAAACATTGGCATTACTCATTTAGGCAAGCAATATTTTCCTGACACCTGCCAAATTCATGCTTGTCCATTACTCCATAAAATGTGTTTCCAATTTTCCAACTTATTTTACCACTTTAGTAGATGTTTGCCATTGCACATGGTGAAGTTAGGCTTGTGTAAGTCTCCTACTCACACATGCTCAAACCTCCCAACTTTTCTGTTTTCTGCAAGACAGACCCAATTTTGACAGCTCAGCCCGCAGTCCCAAATTTTTAATAAAAAGTCCAGAGTTTCTCTTTGATCTCCGGCACTGACACCAGAAAAAGATACACATTTTCTGAAACTTAATTAAGATAAGAGGCTTTTTTGCAGAGAGCCAAAAACACTCAGCACCTGCACATATATATATTGTTAACAACTTAAGATAAGCAAAGATACAATTGCAACTATTTAAGATAAGCAAGTCTCTAAGGAGAACTAGCAGCTTAAAATATAATTTCACTTTCACTGGCAAAACTGTAACATAAAACATTGCCCTTCACGCGGAACTTCCTTTTATGCCTCTTTCAATTTTTAAAATCTTGGGGGGTACTCTATGTATGCTTGGAACTAGGACTTGGAAACAGATACATTTGAGGCTGAAACACAGTTATCCTCTCCACGGTTAAATTGATTGCAGTGTACAATTAATTATTACAAATTTCATTGTCCTAAAAGAAACATATAAATGTATACATTGTATACAATCACTTTATACAGATTAGTAAAGTGTGGATGGCTGAAACCCATGGGTTGGTGGGTTCAAGTTGACTTTGGCAAAAAATGACAGGGTTGTTGGCAATCTGCCAGCTTCCACCTCTGGCAGAATCTATTTATAGGCGTACACCGGCCTGTCCCCTTTCGGAATGCCAGAGATGGGCACGTTGGGTCTATAAATAATGCTGCCATGCCAGTGAGAAGGGCTCGGATTAGGGCTGATTGTTTTGTTCACCTGCACTAATACAGATATATAATTGTATAATTATATAATTTCTGGAATTGAGTTTTAAGAGGGTTAGTGAGATAAATTGTGATCCACAAACTGTCTTTAGAATTGACTATACTAAACGGTTAAAATTATTTCTAGTATAAACTAGGTATGCAAAAAGGAAACCTGCCACTGTTTAGGCAGGAACTCTAATGGAGCAAGTACTTTGAAAAGCAAGGCATTAGCAATAGGTAAAAATATACTGTACATTATGTCTATAGATGAAACCATAAAAAGCTTTCAAACAAAATGTGATACTATGTACAGAAGTATAGCTTTTGGTGTTGCTTTTTGTCTGAAAAAGTCACTTTATTTTGCTTGCAAGGAGAGAATTCCTTTTTCTGTTACTAATTATTCTATTTCTGTTGCCTTTCTGGCAAATGGAAGACATCCTGTCTTGTTTTATGGCAGGGATTCTAGATATATTGTCAAGTTCAGAGCCCATGTCCTACAAGGCAATTCAGGATTTATTACCTTTTATAGGAAATGTTCATTAACACTTACTACATTGCTGCTTGGAAGCGTCTGTGGCTAAATTGTTCCAGCACAACTACCAATGAGCCCTTTTTCTTTCACTGTTTTACTACCATAGGTGCTAAATTGTACTAATGCAATCAATCAGACTTTTGCTTTCACATTCCCCTATATGTGGGGACATGTGAAATGTGGAATATTTAGGCTCTATCAAATATAGGAAATCAGTGGTGTGGTGGAGCACTGAAAGGACAGAAATAATTTTAAATAATAATATAGAACTATTACCATTTGTATAAAAATATATATATTTTAACAAAATGGAATTTTTTATAACTGTGTTCCCTTAAGGGTATATAAAAATAGGCAACTATAATAAACATATTCAGACTGCAAAATGTTTAGGAAAACACATGCACATATGCTAATGTATAGTAGTTGGGGTGAGTATATTGAGTATATTGGTATTATATGTTTCAGCATTCAAGGCATTTCATAGTATGCAAATGAATGAAATCTGGGGTTACAGTTTATGATGGGTGAATTTCTCCTGAAAAATATGCGAATTTCCTGCAAAATTTGCGAAATGGCAAAAAAATTGTGAAACTTAAAAATTGACGCTCGCAACAGTTTTGACACTCGTGTCAATTTTGACACCATCATTAATCAATCAATGGGTGTCTGAATAGTGTTGACACGTGGCGACTTTTCAGACGAATTTCCAAAATTTTTTGACGTCAACTAATTTTGGCCATCGAATTCTCGCAGGATTTTCGCTAATTTATTTGCCGGCAGGAAATTCACCGTAAATTCATACCAGCCAAATTTATTCATCTGTCACTAGTTACAGTCTGCTACTGACTGATACACAGCTGATTAGGGGTTAACTTTTACTTTACCTAAAGTGCCACTAATTGTGAAACTTGAACAGATCTAAATTGAGTTTATAATCAAATTGTGTCACCTTAGTCATTTGTGTTCAAGTATCAATAAGACAGTATACGGTAAACTAAAAATAGCAAAAAGAATGAGTGGTTTAAAGTGAGTTATAATGGATTATAAATTTACTTTGTTACTGTGATGTCTCATTGCTAATTTGTAAGCAGGGCTGATGATGAACATCTTCACACAAATTACTATGTATCAATGTGATTATTTATTCTAAACCTTTTTTTAAAACTTTTTATGACCCACAGTTCTCTTCCTAGGGCTGAGGTAACATTAAATGGGGAATATATTTTTAAAGTGTTAAGCAGTCTCAGTCTCAATTTCATCATTTTATGTTTTGTTCATTTTCATTTCACTGAAGGCTTTTAACTTGTGTTGTTTTGTGATCCAGTTTGATGCCTGACCCTTTGTGGCTGTGATACAGTATATTGCTTACTCTGCATCACCAGCCATAAGACAAATTTCTTTCTCGTCATCAGCATCTTGTCTTGGTATTGACTCTACTCTCTTTTTATTATAATTTGGTTTTTACCTTAACTGCATCTGGTTTAACCTGGTTTACTTCCTTCTTTTGGTGCTTTGGTTTTACTAGAGCAATGATAAGCCCCCACTCATCCGATGAATTTAGTCTATAATTCCCTTTTCTCACCATCTCTATCTCATCGTTGTAGAAACATCACAGCTCAACATAAATCTCACTGTGGAGACCAATGCATGCTTAATCTGACAGCTTCTTTGATCCTGTCTCATCAATGCTGTGACACTCCTGCTCTTCGTCTGACCTGAGCCTATAGGATCAACTCCTTCATGGTCATGCATGTATTTTCTCTGTATGGATTCAACCCTAGCAGGCTTTCCTTGGCAGTTTTTGTTTTAAGATGTTCTGAAGCACAATATAAAATTGGCACTGAAATAAAGTATATTCTTACCCAGAACATTACTTTAGTGACAGCTTTTTAGCATATTACTTCCCCAGGCTAAATACCTCCTACTAGTAATGGGCGAATCTGACCTGTTTCACTAAAAATTAACAAAATGGCAAAAGAATTGCCAAAGGCATTAAAGACTATGGGGGACAATTTTTTTGATGGATGGTTTTCACCTATTGGAGTCTATGGGCATCTTTTTCGAGGCTTAACTTGGAGAACAATTCACTCATCATTACATCATACAATTTCTTCAATATTATATAACTGTTTTCCTTATAGTCATACATTTTGTGACCTAATAATATGCAGTCATGTAAAAAAGTTTAGGAACCCCTCTCAGCCTGCATAATAATTTACTCCACTTTCAACAAAAAAGATAACAGTGGTATGTCTTTCATTTCCCAGGAACATCTGAGTACTGGGGTGTTTTCCGAACAAAGATTTTTAAAGAAGCAGTTGTATGAAATTAAATCAAATGTGAAAAACTGGCTGTGCAAAAATGTGGGTACCTTTGTAATTTTGCTAATTTGAATGCATGTAACTGCTCAATAATGATTACTACCAACACCATTGGTTGGATTAGCTCATTAAGCCTTGAACTTCATAGGCAGGTGTGTCCAATCATTAGAAATGGTATTTAAGGTGGCCAATTGCAAGTTGTGATTCTGTTTGACTCTCTGATGAGTGATGAGTGACAGCATGGGATCCTCAAAGCAACTCTTCAGTACATTGTTCTATAATTCAGGGCAATTTGCACAAAGAACATCTGTATGGAAGGGTGATGAGAAATAAACCCTTTCTGCACTCACGACACAAACAGAGCCACTTGTTGTATGCAAAAGCTAATTTAGACAAGCCACAGTCATTTTGGAACAAAGTGCTTTGATCATAACAAAAAACACTTTGCACCACATTCCAAGAAAAACATCTGCTACCTACTGTCAAATTTGGAGGAGGTTCCATCATGCTGTGGGGCTGTGGGGCTGTGTGGCTAGTTCAGGGACTTGGGCCCTTGTTAAAGTCGAGGGTCAGATGAATTCAACATAGAATAACTCCAGCACACGTAGCATGCTCAAGGGATTGCTCCCGTGTTTAATGTCAATCCAACAATACAACGTTTCGGGGGCGTGCCCCTTCGTCACCTGACGAAGGGGCACGCCCCCGAAACGTTGTATTGTTGGATTGACATTAAACACGGGAGCAATCCCTTGAGCATGCTACGTGTGCTGGAGTTATTCTATGCTCATTAATGTTGGAGGGGCCGTCCTCCTATACCCCAGGCACCGTACGTAATTATTGGGAGAGGCCAGGTGTGCGTGTGCGACTCCTTTGCCTAATCAGATGAATTCAACCCAATATCAACAAATTCTTCAGGATAAATGTTCAAGCATCAGTCACAAAGTTGAAGTTACACAGGGGTTGGATATTCCAACAGGGCAATGACCCTAAACACACTTAGAAATCTACAAAGGCATTTATAGAAGTACAATATTCTGGAATGGCCGTCACAGTCCCCTGACTTAAATATCCTTGAAAATTTATGGGATGATTTGAAGCAGGCTGTCCATGCTTGGCAGCCGTCAAATTTAACTGAACAGGAGACATTTTGTATGGACGAATGGTCAAAAATACGGCCATCCAGAATCCAGTCACTCATCAAAGGCTATAGGACGAGTCTAGAGGCTGTTACATTTGCAAAATGAGGCTCAACTAAGTATTGATGTAATATCTCTATTGGGGTGCCCAAATTTATGCACCTGTCTAATTTTGATACATATTGCATATTTTCTGTTAATCCAATAAACTTTAAGTCACTGCTGAAATACTACTGTTTCCATAAGGCCTGTTATATATTAAAAGGAAGTTGCTTCTTTGAAAGCTCAGCCAATGATAAACAAAACTCCAAAGAATTAAGAGGGGTTCCAAAGCTTTTTCATATGACTGTTAAGGGTAATGCATATAGATGTAATGTTGCCTCATATTTTTGAAGTTGGCATTCCCTTGTGACCTGCAATCTTCTCACTTGTATAATAAAACATTAGGCAATTCAGAATGTGATCAGATAGAGTTACAACACAGTCACAAGAGACAAACTTTGCATTAGATTGAGTTTAATAAAACTTATTTTTTTAACTTAATGAAATATGTTGTTAGCTTTTGCCATATCTTCATTGCCAATAATAGTCAGAAAATTGAATAGCTTTTAGTTATCTCATATGGCAATTCTTTTGTAATTTTGTGAAGACTAGATCTCTGGATTATACTGTATGTGATACTGCGAAGTAGCCATTTTTTCTGCTCACTCTCTATACTCCATAAATTGAATCTGTGATTCTGGCTTTGCCATTTGTCAATCTAAATTCCTCTTTGATTTACTAAGTACCCAGTTTTTGGTTTCATGCCACTGTCAACTGGTCTTGACAGATATGGTTGAATCTAAGAGCTTTGCTAAAAAAAAGTTCCCTTTTAAATGTCTAGAATGAAAGCAGTTGTATCATAGGTATGTAGGTCGGTCTGTTCTGCAGTGACATTGTTCAATGTTCTGGCTCATCACACAATGACACAACTGTACCAAGAGCAAATCCAAAGCAATGAGCTTTCCTGTCAGCTAAGAAACAATGGTCAGTTAAGACTAGGTATTTTAAATTCAGTATGTCCTCTAGAACAGAAGAAGCAAAGGGCAGTAAAACACTAGGCAAACACATTGACTATTATCTCTTAGTTATCTGAAATAAAATACAATATTTGATCATCTTCATGCAACTGCTTTTCTTATGGCTGCCATTTACTTGGGAAAAATAATATTTACATATTGTTAAAGGGGACCTGTCCCTCAAGCTGTATAATAAAAGTCCTTTTCAAATTAAAAAATGACACCCAAATTATTATTTTTTTATTAAAACATCCTATAAACATCCTATAAAACATCTTATAAACATGTTTAAAAGTCTCAGCTGTCAATCATATATCACCTGCTCCTCCTTTATGCCTTGGGCATAGAGGCAGAGCAGGCAATTACAGTATTTTCATTTTCAATTCTGCACTTCCTAGATGCCACTGCCTTCCTCACACTCCCTCTCTCTCCTCACCATCTAATTATGTAGTCTGTGCATGGGAGTTGGCATCAAGTGCCCCATTCTAGTACGTGCAAGGCTGGCCTCAGTAATGGGGTCCACAAAATAGCTCTTGTCTGCTTAATGTGATTGTGAATTCCAAGACTAAAAGAAAACAAGATTTAAATAATTTTTGTAGTGTACATGAAGTTCATGGCGTGATGACGCCAGCGCGCCAGCGTGAAATTCAATTGGGTATTTAAGGGAGCTCAGTTAATTCATCATTGCCCGTTATAGGATTTGTTTCCTGGTGCTGTTAGCTGTTGCTATTCTGTTTGAACCTGATTCTGATTCTGATTACCTGTTTTGACCCCTGCCAGGCTTTTGACAATTCTACATTCTGTATCCTGACCCCTTGCCTGATTACTGACTTCGATTTTGCTTAACCCTTTGATTGACTATCTGGTATTGACCCTTGCCTGCCTGACTACGAATATTCTCTGCCTGCCCCGACCCGGCCTGATCTGACTACTCTATTGCCTAATGCCTTGTACCTTGACCTTCTGCCAAAAAGACTTTATTATCGTTGTGCCCCTCTGCCTATCCAGAACCTCTAGCCTTGCACCTCTCATTTAAGTCCTGGTGGCATCCAAGTAGCTGAGGGCTCCTCCCGAGGCCAACAGCGGTCACACTACAGGTGAAGCACGAGCCGAGACCAGGGTGCTTGGCATTTGTTCTGGTGTTGGGTGCCGACCGTGACATTAAGTCTACTAGAAAATCATGTAAATATTAAATAAACCCAATAGGCTGGTTTTGCCTCCAATAAGGATTAATTATATCTTAAGTTGGAAGTGCAAGGTACTCTTTTATTACTACAGAGAAAAAGGAAATCTTTTTTTTAAAAGTTTGGATTCTTGGATAAAATGGAGTCTATGGGAGATGGCCCTTCCTTATTTTATGTCTATGTAATGAATACGATATTTTATCAGTTAGAACCTACAGCATTTATGACTGCATAATTGTATTGAGAGAAAAAAATACATATTCACTTATACTGCTACACTGATTATATGCAGTACTGTATACAATGCCATACAGGGTTCCTTTAGTTTACAATCTAATTTTTATCATATTGATTACATCTCCTTCTAAAAAATAACAATAAATATCCTGCTATAAAGCATCACAAGTCCCCTCTGACTAGTATAATAGCATATGGCCTAAGGCTGTGTTCCTTTATGCAGTCGCAGAATTCATAGAAGACTTCTAAATTCTTGTATTTCTCAGCAGGGGTCATTATACTTTATATACTGGAGACAATCCATGTTCTCCACAGTTGCAAATGACTGTAGAAAAACCAAAATCTGCCATACTGCATTGTATAGTAAGCATAGACTGTCCGTTGCTTCACAACACATTTATGTGATTTTCGGCTTTTAGTAGTGACTGTCTGAATTCAGATGACTGGAACGTTAAGCCAAGAGCTCATTGTGACAGCTCGAGAAATGGAATAAAGGAAGAAATGAATGTATCAGGCATCAAATACACTGTAACAATGTTTGAAGAGGTTTGTGGAATTTTATGTACAGAAATAAGTTGGCTAGTGGAGCCACTTAATGAAATAGTACAAAATACAATGCATTAGATTTATTGTCTATAAAATATTTTAGCAGACCATAATCTATGGGTCCTGATGACAGACAAGGTACTTTATTTGCCTAGGGGTATACAGCCACCCATACTGTACAGAATCTACACCTAAGGCGATATCTCTGACAACTGTATTCAATGTTGAGTGCTGATTTTTCATAGTAAAAATGATGTATGCTCTGCTGCCATTGTTGCTTTTGCAGAAACCCCCCCCCCCCCTTCTAGTCTGCTTTTTTTGCCAGAAACAATAGAATCTCTGCAGTACAGTTGGGATGTATCAGAAGAACAGTGTGTATTCTTCCAACATGAGAAGCATCAGATGTCAACACTGTAAGAGGCAAACAATGCAGGCTCTATTGGTAAAAATAACATTCTTATTAAAATAATATCTTATATATATATATATATATACTGTACACACATAATGCCAGAACCTTTGCTACTTTTCTCAGATCAACTATTAGGCAAACATTAATTAGATTTGTCATCTAGAACGACTGCTGTGTAGAAAATAAAATACGAATGAACTGAATTCTGTGTAGCTTGTTTCTAGTAAGGGGAGATCTTCTTGGAAAACGTTAAGGGACGATCATTTAAAACGGGACATCTGGCTTCTCTAACTTTAACGCGTCCTAGTAAAAAAGTCAACGATCTGTTCATTACTGCAGTATATGTAACACAGAACGCATCTCTTTTGGTTAAACTGTTATAGCTTTGTGTTTGCATCTGGTGTAGAAGTATTCACAGATCAAACTGCATAAGGTGACTAAACCTTTCCATTAATGCAGGACATTTAACCCACTGAGCTTCTTATAAACAATTTCACCATACAATTTAGCATAAGCACCACGCAATAAAGTTAAGGTAAGTTCACCTGCACTTTTAGCAAGACTACTGAATGCTGAATTGCTGAAAATAACTGAATTTCATTGTCTGAGTCCACCCATAACCCACCCATAATTGAATGAAGTTGAACAAAACATTATTTGATATGTGTCTTGACAATATTTCCTCTGCAGGAAATTGCATCCAGAAACACTTGTATTTCTTTCCTGTAGTTTTCTGTGAATTGGATATATATATATATATATGTTAGTGTTAACGGTTCAGTGCTTCTGAGCACTCGCATAACCCATTTTGCTTTATAGAGAGTGGCAATGCATTTTGATAAATTCTTTGAAACTTAAAATACATTGAGCAGATCTGTTTTATAATAAAAAAAGAACATTTTGAAGGTAAGATAAAAAATGACTGTGCAAATTACAGAACATTTTATATTTTATTTCCCAATTTAAGTTTCACTTTGACTCCATATGGTAATTTGTATGTTTTGTTACCACTTACAAATATATTAAATATAATTCTCCTCTGCAATTTTCACATTATACACTAAAAAATGTCTACACCTGCAGTTTAAAGTCACTTTGATGGTTTAACATTACAACTGCATTACCATAAAATGAGAAAGTCAAAGAACACACACATTTATTAGTTAGTTTTTATCAGGGTACCTTTTAACCATGAAATATTAATGGTGTTGTAATTCTGAAATGGGTTCTTCAGTGTTCAAAGTTATTTTTGGGAAAGGCAAATAGGGATAAAATTACAACATTTATATAAAATTCAGTATTTAGGAAAGTTTATTTTTATTCGAGCACACATAAAACAACCCAATTTTCCCTTACAGCTATGATCTGTAGCTTTTCCCCCTAGGTTTCTTAGCTGTGTTTGTGTATTTATGATCCAGTAAAAATTCAATGGGCTTCAGATTTTTGTAAGCTTTCTGAAAAACCAAGTCTCCTAGTTAGTTATGTGGGTTTTTTCCTTAAGAGGATGGGTTTGGAGATCTTTCACGGACATACAGTATTGTTGTTGTGTGCAGAGAACAAAGACTGGTTAGGTAGGGATGCCAATAGACAAGCTAATTACAGATTTGACTGCCCCTGGCATCTTATTCCATTGCAGGTCTAGAAAAAATGTACAGTATATAATGCATTGCCAGTATCTCATGAGAGTTCATGATGTGGCACTAAGAGACCAAAATACTGATCACTTGTGTCTAGCAATTCCAGTTCTTAAACTGCATCTAGAATAAATAGTTGGAGAATTACACAGGGTGCAGTGCTGTTGGGTGCAAGGGAGCAGTAGTGCCTTGCATCCACAACTGATTTCCCTAGACCATAGAGGGCAGGTCCCCAACCTTTTTTACCTACGAGCTACATTCAAATATAAAAAAAAAGTTGAGGAGCAACTCAAACATGAAAAAGGTTCCTGGGGGTGCCAAATAAAGGACACTTCACTATTGGTACCCCCTAAATGGACTGGCAGCCAACAGGAGGTACTGTGAGAGTACATCTAGTTTTTATTCAACCAAAACTTGCCTCCAAGCTAGAAATTCAAAATTTAGCATCCAGACCACTGGGAGCAACATCCAAGGGGTTGGTGAGCAACATGTTGCACATGAGTCACTGGTTGGGAATCACTGCCCAAGAGGTGTGTCAGAGGGTGTCCTAGTGGTGTTCAACTCCTGACACTCCTCTATGTAGTGCTAATAAACAAATGCAGAGGTCCATACAAAAGTCAAATTCTTATCACTCCATTTTGGTGGGCAAAAGCTTCAACATCTATAGCTAGGGGTAGATTCTTCTTACCCAGACTAACCATTGACCAGAATGAGCCACAGTTACTATAGTTCTACTGAAACCTATTATTCAGCTCAGTATATAAATGTAATAGTATTGACCTTTCCCATGACTAAACTAAAATTATTCAGTGCAGACTATTCATTTTCAATGGCAAAATTAATGCAAAGTATGGGGCATCCATTATATTTCCATTTTTCTATTTTACTAGGTTCTGATTCATTGTGCCCTAAGTGGCCTTTGTTCATTTTAATAGCTTGTGGGGACATTCTCAACATATTGATATGATGAGATGTGATCATCAGTCCCTCTCTCTGACAGCATGCATAATGAAGTTAGCTAAGAAATAATTTAGTAAGTTAATTAAATGTTGAGCAAGTGGAGTATTATCTTTATTGATTTGCTATTAAACTTACTAAGTATGTTTTTATGCCTCTTGCTTTCTATACTGCTTATGGATCAGGCTTGCTGACTGCATTGTACTTTTCTAAATAGAATGAGAACACGGTGTTGAAGTTTAGTAAAAGGTACACTGATGTAAATTTTCAATGGGGCAAATTCACTAAAAGGCGTATACTAGCCATCGACCACATCACCGCACTTTGCGCTACTACACCAGACGAAAATTCGTGACCACTACGCTAATTCACTAAAATGCAAAGTTGCATTGCACTAGTGTTACTTTGGCAGTGTGAGAATTTCATAGCAAAGTTTCGCTAGCCTGAGAGAAAAGTCGCCTGGATATAGGGTGTGAACTAGCAACGGTTTTGTTCGCTAACAAATTGTCCTCTACGCCTGTTAGTGAATTGGCAATGTCCCGTGGATGGGATTTCTGGTGAATTGTTGCTAGCATCGGCCACATTGCCCTTTAGTGAATCTGCCCCAATGTATATTTTCTTATTCTCAACGTGATAAAAATGTTAAAAAAAATCTGATGCAGATATGTTTCTTGGTCCATTGTAAGTGATACTAGCATGCTCATTCTCTTGTTATTAAGCATACAAATTGTTAGTGGTATTTAATGTAAACATCAGACAGCATAACTCCTACTGTGCCTTAACCTCAAAGTACAAGGTTTTATACAGTTTGCTATATAAACCAAATTGTCTTTTCATTTGCATGCCATCATTCTTAACATCCAACAAACCAAACAGTGTAAATTAATTCAGCAGGTGCATACAAGATATGAACAACACTAGCTATGGAAATATCCTTAAATACACAGTTATTGTAATATTATGCAAACTTCTCAATACACAAAACTAAAATCCAGGCTGGAGAAAGCAGCTGTTGGATGCACTAAGCAGGTGGAAACATACATTGGTTTTAATTTGTCATTTGCAGTGCTGCATTGGCCTACCCGGGTTCCAGAAAAATTCTTGCTGGGTCAAGTGATCAGTGAGCAACCATTTTAATGATAAATACACTATACATACTGTACACTATATCAACACAATACAAAAGTATGTAGACATCACTTCAAAGTACTGAAATTGGTTATTGGAGCTAATTGCTGGCATAACTGTTACTACATTAAACAATGATAGTCTGTGTTCATGGACAGTCTTTAGTCTTGCCTGGATGTTCTTTCTGGACATCACATGTAGATCTAATTTGTGCAATTCTGCTCTCAGGCCTGTGGCAGAACTACTGGGGGAGCAGGGGGTGCAAGCGGGCCAGGGCCCCCGGCAGCTCGACCGCCACTGAAATGCGTGCCGTACAGAGGGGGGCCGGGGCCCGGCTGTGCGTCATGCACCAGGGCCCACCCCCTCTAGTTACGGTACTGTCTCAGGCTGAACTTGCTTGGATGGGCTGGCTTAGGCAAGTTGGCAGTTTGACACAAAACATATATATCTAAAAGATCCAAGTTACCAAAATGTATTTTTTGTTAAACTGAGTAAATTAATGCGTCACTTGGTAGGTTGGTTGATATACATTTTGTAAAGCAATCAAACTGTTTCTTTTTTAAATATTTAAATGAGTTTTACAGCCTTATGGCATAGTGCTTGAGACAAGATATTTTATCCAGAAAACCCCAGCACTCTACAGATCCTATACCTGCGTTCTTCTGTATTATCTTCTTTAAAAAACAGAAATTTGGCCCTTAAAGGTACCAGGAACAGCTTTTTGCTGCCTCTAGTAATCGATCTGGAGCTGCCATCTGATGCCTTTGATTCCAAACTTTTCCAAGTAAAAGTTGCAGAGGAGTGCTCATCCATTGGGCCATTTTTAAAACAATCAGAATGTTAGAGGTTTCAGGGGTTTTTCCCTATGAGCATTTTGTGGTATTCCTATTTTTTGGTATCACGGCATGACTTCACTTCAAACTTTACCTTCAAATAAGTATACTTAGCGTTAAAAAACTATTTTCAAACTTTTGGCCAAGGCAAAAGCTAATTTTCTAAATTATACCTACCAAACCTGCCACGAGCAGCCACGTGAGCTTTAATTACAAATTTAGTAGTGCACCTGATCTTGTGCATTGTAACATGCATATATGTTCTACTATAAGCTGGAAAGTCAATTTATGTAGAGTTGGTTATCTAGTATTCATACCTTGTAATTGCTATTCATAGTAACCTTCCCTCATATTGTATATGTTTAGTTTTACAAGTGTACACAAGGATTTTGTAATAGTTAAAATGAAGGAAAATGGCACATGGTGTTTTTGAAAACAGAATGTGATTATATAAATTGATGGAAATTCATGGGCACAAAAAAGGGAGCCCCAAGAGGTTCCACGACTGCTTCTATCTATCATTAGTAGGTGACAGCATTTGTTAAATAAAAAAAATTGACAGATGTTAATCAATATGTGTGCCATTGCTCTTGGCACATGCTCATTCTACTTTTGAAGATTACATTATGCTAATTTCTATAAGTTACTTAATTTGTAAAGTAAAATGTAACTATTCCTTACCTCGTTAAAAAAAGTTAACAAATCAATCCGTAAATAAAAGACTCAGTTCTTGTGCCAGCAGTTAATGAATGAGCCCTCCCTTCTCTACTCCAGCATTTAGAGTTATATTTCCGATCCAGTTCTCCCCAAGATGTTACTGCTCATTTGGATGTGTTGATTGGAAATAAACAAAAACACTCAAAAGGCAGATAGGAAGTTGCTTAATTAAAGCTTAACCCCTACAGTCCAGAGCAGAGCAGGAACACTGATATGCATGTGTATAAATTCTATTAAAATGTAAATCCTGCTATTCTGAAAGCACAGGAAATGAAGAAAATTGAATAAACATATTAACACAAAGGAGAATATATATATATATATATATATATATATATATATATTTATTCAGTGCTTTTTCTGGATTCCTTAACAGTTGTCACAAGCAAGTCATGACACATAGGTAAACCTTGTTTTTTTTTCTTTTCATAAAACACAAGGATTTTTGTGCCTGTCCACAGAGCGATTGTTAAAATAAACAATTATTTTATTAACTTGCTCAGTTACTTGTTGAAATGGTGTCACGAATCGGCACCCAGAATCCACAACCAATGCTAGGCTCCCTGGTCTCGGCTCTTACTTCTGCTTTTAATAGCCGCCTTTCACCTAGGGAGGAGCCCTCGGCTAATTGGATGCTGCCACGTCTTAAAAAGAGAGGAGCCAAGCGAGGGTTCTGGATGAGCAGAGGGGCACGATCGTTAGCAAAGTCTTTTGGGCAGAAGGTCACGGTACAAGGGGTAGGCAAACGCGTGATCAGACAAGCAGAGGTTGGTTCAGGCTGAATTAAATCAAAGTCGGACAGGCAAGGGTTAAAACCGGAATATCAATCAGAGTAGTCAAAACAGGCACAGGTCGGATAATGGCGTGTTGAATAGTCGAATAACAGGCCAAGGTCAGGATCACAAAAGTCAGGAGAAAGTCAGGCAGGCAAGGGTCAAAACACTAATCAGAAGACAGAATAAACAGGAACAGCACCCAGGAACTCACAAATGGAACCAAACAATGGGCAATAAGAAATTACACAAAGTTCCTTTAAATACCTTTAAACTTCGCGCCGTTGTGCGATGACGTCATCACACCAGTGTGAGTTTGCGCATAAATCAAGGAAGTAGGCGCCGCATGCCATAGGAACCGGCAGGCCAGAGGGGAAGAATCAACGAGGCGGGCGTCCCGCTGAGAGCGTGGCGGGCATCCCCACCGGACCACTAGTCCACCAGGGTGAGTTTTCCTCACAAATGGATTTTAACTAGTTTAGAGATATGTACTTTATATTTCAAACAATCACCTCAGTTATCAGAGGGGGCAAGCAGTAAAGTTGTGTGGGAACCAGGATATTCTTGTGAGCAACTGAAAATCTACATTTTGTATGGTATGGTACATCAAAGTGACCCCTGTTTTTAGCCCTAGGGGTTGGATTCGTATGACAGTCCTAAAAACAATTTACCTGCATCACAAATTCTAGTCTATACGGACAAAAGACAATGTATACATCTATACAGACCAATTGGAGCTGTAATGCACATTGGATAAAGACTGATATTTGTGGTATACAGAAAGCATATAACAAAGCATATAAAACATATAATGTGATGCAAATCAACTTTACTTACTAGTTTCCAAATTTCCTACAAAAAAATGTATTTTTAAATTGATGCTGTATTAAGAACAGCAGATGTCATAGCAGCAGGTGTGTTATAAACTGGGCAACCTTCCTTCTACTAACTAAGCAATTCTGCTGTGTTAGAGTTAAGTATGCACATCATTTGTGATTCAAGACATCCTTTTGTTTCACATATATATTGGAATAGGTATGGCTGTATTCTATTTTATAGCAAACAATTAAAACAGCCCTTATTGGAAACCCTGGTTATTACTAAATGGTTCTTCCCTTAACCCAGCTTTAATGTTGGTTAAATGGTATGAAGCTTTTAAAGACAAGGACTAGGTCCAAGATTTGTCTGAGAAGCACTGGACATTAGAATTCTTAAATAACAGGTTGTTTATTATGATTGAAAGCTTGAGACAACACAATGTGGCACCATTCCTCAATCAAGAAATAGTTTCCAATCTTGCAGAACTATTCTCGTAAATATTGATTGTCTTATGGAGACCTGCCACAGATTCCTTTTCTAAAGCTTGCTCTTAATCCTTAGTTAAAACAAACAGTTTTAATTGTTTTATGTATGCTTGTTTCACTGGCTGGCCATTTCTACAGAACACCCTCTTTATCTATTTAAGAAGAATGCTCCGATTTAGCCTTAACAGCAGTATCTTTAGTATAAACTCATAGTGCTTCTTGCACCTCAGCATTCAAGTAATGCAATTTAAAGTAAAAACATAAATAAATGAATGTTAATATAAGAACAAATGCATAATTAAAACATAATGGATCCATTTACCCGTGCATTACATCTGCATAGCTTTTTCCCATGAGTTTATAATAATGCAAGTGTTCTCTAAAAGGAAATAACAGTCAGATGGAAAGCTGACTGGTGCTAATATATATGAATATTATATTTGGATAGATGTGATGTTGCCCAGTTTGTTCCTGGATAATGAGTTACCATCAGTTAACATAAATAAACAGATGAATACATGTGCAGACTGGTCTCCAGGTTGGCTGTGAGCTTGGCATAGCATCAGCACACCTCAGCATTTTGCTTCAGATGACACTATGTGCCAAATACGTTGACTTTTGGGTCCTTAGGCCTAAACAGACTTAATATATTTAATTTGTTAGTGAACTATTGCTGAAAATAAGCCACCATATCCTCCCATGAGAATTCTGGCTGTCGATAAAAGACCCTTGGGATCAGGGGTGGTTTCCCAAAAGACCACAAATCTTTCCATGTGTGCAAATAATCTACACTGTGAGGAGATAGCTCTATACTTCATTGAGGGAGCTTCCTCTCCTCTTATTCTTGGTTTACCATGGCTCCAGAGGCATAACCCTCTGATAGACTGGGTTTCTAAGGAGGTGACTCAATGGGGTACAGGATGTAGTGGGGTTTGTTTTCCCTCTGTAGTAGCCACTACTTCTCTTGAGGGGTTACCCACAGCATATTCTGTTTTCTCTGATGTTTTCTCTAAAAGAGCAGCTGAGACCTTACCTCCGCATCGGCAGTATGACTGCCCTATTGATTTAGTTCCTGGGTCAACTCCTCCTCGTGGTAGAACCTACCCTCTTTCATTGCCCGAAGCCCAGGCAATGAAAGAGTATATACAAGAAAATCTTGACAGGGGCTTCATTAGGCCCTCTTGTTCCCCTGCGGGGGCAGGGTTCTTTTTTGTGGGTAAGAAAGACGGTGGTTTACGCCCCTGTATTGATTATAGGGGGCTTAATAAAATCACTGTAAAAAACCGCTACCCCTTACCATTAATCTCCGAACTATTTGACCAGGTCAAGGATGCTAAGATCTACTCCAAGCTTGACTTGAGGGGTGCCTATAACCTCATTCGGATCAGGGAGGGGGATGAGTGGAAAACGGCTTTTAATACTAGGGATGGCCACTACGAGTACCTTGTTATGCCGTTTGGTCTATGTAACGCCCCAGCAGTGTTTCAGGAGTTTGTCAATGACATCTTTCGGGACCTGCTGGGGATATACGTAGTGGTCTACCTAGATGACATCCTCATCTTCTCTGCCAATCTGTCTGATCATCGTCTTCATGTTTGTGAGGTATTGCGTAGGCTTAGAGCTAATAACCTGTATGCAAAATTGGAGAAGTGTACTTTTGAGGTTGCTTCCGTACAGTTCTTGGGATTTAATATTTCTTCCAAGGGTCTCGAAATGGATCCAGACAAGGTAAGAGCTGTCCTGGAGTGGACCCAAACTTATTCTTTACGTGCAACCCAAAGGTTCCTAGGTTTTGCCAACTATTATAGGCAATTCATTAAAAATTTTTCACTTATTGTGGCTCCTATCACAAATCTTACTAAGAAAGGTGCTGACCCCAGTATGTGGCCTCCGGAAGCTATCCAAGCTTTCGAGTTCCTCAAAAGGGAGTTTAGTTCTGCCCCAATCCTCCGCCATCCTGATACAACACTACCTTTTATAGTCGAGGTAGATGCTTCTGAGGTGGGAGCAGGGGCAATTCTCTCTCAAAGGCACCCGATAACTAATAAGTTACACCCCTGTGCATTTTTCTCTAGAAAATTTCTTCCTGCAGAGGCAAATTATGACATAGGGAATAGAGAACTATTAGCTGTCAAGTGGGCCTTTGAGGAATGGCGGCATCTACTAGAAGGGGCTAAACACCAGGTTACGGTCTACACTGACCATAAAAATCTGTTATATATTGAGTCAGCAAAGCGTCTAAATCCCAGACAGGCAAGGTGGGCTTTGTTCTTTTCTAGGTTTAACTTTACCTTGACGTTTAGGCCTGGTACAAAGAACGTCAAGGCAGATGCTCTTTCCAGAAGCTTTGACTCAATATATTCTGAAACTGATGACTGTAGTACAATTATTCCGGGTGAAGTCATTGTGGCTACTTTGGAATCTGATCTCTCTTCTTTGTTATCCCCTGTTCAGACAGACGCTCCCTCTAACACTCCTGTTGGGAGATTATTTGTTCCTGGAGATCTTAGAGAACAGGTTCTAAGAGAGGTTCATGATTCCAAGATGGCAGGACATCCTGGTGTAAGTAAAACTATTTCATTACTTACTCGAAGTGCTTGGTGGCCGACCTGTAAACAAGATGTTAAATCTTTTGTGGATTCTTGTCCTGTCTGCCAACGCTCCAAGACTTCTAGAAATTTGTCCCAAGGGTTACTGATTTCCCTCCCTATTCCTGAAAGACCATGGACCCATCTTTCTATGGATTTTATTGTGGAGTTGCCTGTGTCCCAGGGGAAAACAGTAATTTGGGTGGTGGTGGATAGATTCAGTAAGATGGATCATTTTATTGCTCTTCCTCACCTCCCATCTGCCAAAACTTTGTCCGAACTTTTTATTCAACATATATTTAAGTTGCATGGTTTTCCCAGTAATATTGTTTCAGACAGAGGTGTTCAATTTGTCTCTAAGTTCTGGCGCGCATTTTGCTCGTTAGTGGGGATTGATCTTTCTTTTTCAACCGCCTATCACCCACAAACCAATGGGCAAACCGAGAGAGTGAACCAGTCTTTAGAGCAATTTTTAAGATGTTATGTGTCCGAAAATCAATCTTCCTGAGCAGAACTGCTACCCTGGGCAGAATTTGCCTACAATAATGCTACTCACTCCTCCACTGGGGAGTCTCCGTTTTTTATTGTTAATGGGTTACACCCAAAAGCTTTTTCCTTCTCTAATTCTGGTTCTTCTGTCCCTTCCACTAATTCCTCTGTCGAACAATTTTCCATGATTTGGTCCCAGGTACATGATTCTTTGTCTACTGCTACTTCTGCTCAGAAAAGGGCTGCTGATAAAAGACGTAGAGAAGCACCCCAGTATAAAGTGGGAGACTTGGTGTGGCTCTCTACCAAAAACATCAAGTTAAAGGTTCCTTCCCTTAAGCTGGGTCCCCGTTTCATTGGTCCTTACCCCATCACTACTGTTATCAACCCTTCGTCTGTTCGCCTTAAATTGCCTGTTAATTTCAAGATTTCTGATTCTTTTCATGTTTCTTTGCTTAAACCTGCCGCTAATACTCGCCTTACTTCTGTTCCCCCTCCAGTGCAAGTTGACGGTCAGCCTGAATTTGAGATCCAGGAGTTCCTTGATTCCCGAATGGTACGTAACAAACTCCAATACCTCACTAGGTGGAAGGGATTTGGTCCTGAGGAGAACTCCTGGGTCTCAGTTGATGACATCAAGGCTGATCGTCTTAGGAAGCAGTTCCATTTAAAGTTTCCTGGGAAGCCTGGGGGTCCGGTGTCCCCCCCTAGAGAGGGGGGTAATGTAAGGAAATCTGTCTTACCTGGGATTGGGGGTGCTGTAAGTCGGCCGCGGGGACGCCCGCCACGCCGACCGCGGGGACGCCCGCCTCGTGGTTCCACCATCTTGCCTCCTTAGGACGCCCGCGTCTCGTTTCCTTTATTGACGCGGACGCGCGCGCGTCGATCCTGACGCGTGTGCGCTGATTTTGGCGCGAAAACCTTTGCGTCCAAACAAGGTATAAATAGGCCACTTCCACCCCCAGCAAACTGCCCGTGATAGAACTTGTTTCTGGTGCTCTGTTCTGAGGCCTTGTGCTATTTTGTCTGTTTGAATCTGATTATCCGTGTTTGACCCAGCCTGTACCTTGACCATCCCGAATTCTGTATCCTGACCAGTGCCTGATATCCGACTACTCTTCTGCTTGTACCCTTCCTGCTTGATACCCGGTTTTGACCCTTGCCTGCCTGACGACCCTTGCTTTCTGCCTGCCACGACCCAGCCTGTCTGACGATCCTTCTGCCTTATCCTTGTCTGTTACCGTGATCCTCGGTCCCAAAGACTCTAGCTACCAGCCGTGCCCCATTGCCTGCCAGAACACTTGCTTGAACCTCTCGTAAGACCAGGTGGCACCCGATTAGGCTGAGGGCTCCTCCCGAAGCTCAAAGGTGGTCACACCACTGGTGAAGCTTAGCTCAGACCCAGGATTCGAGCACTTGTTCTGGTGTTGGGTGCCGGCCGTGACATAAGTATATAACAATGATTGTATTGTGTTACTTCATTGTGGTACAATCCACTTACTGTATTAGGGCACATTCACTTTCCTAGATCCAGTGTAAAGTACGATTTCAAGCTCAATCGGCTTGTTATTTTTCCCCAAAATACATAGTTTTCACCAAAATTCCAGCACAGCACCTACCGCAACTGCAGATGATTCACCAAAACAGATGCAACGGTGTGTACTTCAGTGCAAATTGGCCAAATAGGATATTTTTAATATCTGACATTGTCATTTTCAGTGTCAGGTGAGTGAAGTCTATTCCAGATTTTTTAGGCGCAAGTGTGCTGCACCCATAGGAAGGGGACCCTGGAGCTACTGCTGGGACAGGAGGTGGTGGTGGCTCCTGGGTTCCCTTCAAGGACACAAAAATGTTTGTTTCAGGGCAGTAAGGAGACCCTGTAGCTACTGTGTGGACAGCAGGTGGCAGTAGCACCAATGTACCCTGTGTCAATAGACTCCGCAGCACTTGATTGGAAACAGAAGGCAGGAAGGACTGAGTGGAGCCAGCACTATACAGAAGTGCAAAGAATGCTTTAGGTTAAAGGAGCAACTCACTGTGGGGAAAAGCACAGGCGGATCACTATGGCATTGTGGACATAAAGGAGCCCTATTGTTTAATACACTAACTCTAGTGGCCACTACAGTTTCTGATCAATTCTGAGCTTCGCGGTAGCAGCAAAATTAGATCGCTATATATACAATAGCCAAGTTTTACTGTTATTTTAGCACGACAGAATAATGTTGAGTCTAGATGGAGTCGGAAAAAATCATTCATTCATTGCTCAAGCAGGATAATTAAGATACTGTGCAAACTAATGTAACATTCTCTGTGTGATTTTCTTAAAAGCTGAAAATATGACCCAATGCACAAAGAATATATCTGGGGAAAAAAATAACTTTTTTTTTTATAACTAAACTTAATTGTAACATTCTTTGTTAGCAAATGTAATAGACTTTGAGAACAAAGAGGTATTTCACAAAGGTGAAAGCTGACTTGCTGTATAAATCAATATGTGTATCTAATATTTCAATCCATGGTGCACAATATTGTTGAACACATACAATAGCCACAACAAATGCACCAAGAAATATTATGCCCCATGCAACAAAAGTGTTTCTTTAGTGTTCCTTAGCTCATTTGATGCCTTTGCTTTGTTTTTTAACAGAGTGAAAAATTGAGTGAGCCCCAGAAAAAAATATAACATTTGTGTCTATACAGACAATTGTCTTTCCCACTTTTTTTTTCCAACCAGAAATATAGATCTAAAGGTTATACATAAACCAACATTGACCACAACACGTTTTACATGCTTCCATTACGTTTGAAAGAATTTTATTTGCACACTTGGGGAATATTTACTAAACTCCAATTTTTTCTGGTCAGAGTTGTAAGGGTAAAAACACATTATTTTCATAGAAAAAACCTCTCAAATGTTGCATGGTTCATTAAACCCCAAAGCTGCTAAAGGTCTGAATAAAAATGTACTCCATCTCAGACCTGCCGTGGTCATGTAGATGTCAATAGAAGATGTCCCATTTACAAATGGAAGATATCATGCTCTGTGTTGGGTTTTGTACAATAATCCGAAGAATTTGTGGTTTTCGGACGATATTCCAACATATCATCATTTCACAATTTTATTAATCCTTTTCCCACACCAGATCAGTAAATGTATTGATAAATACAGTACAAATGTGCACAGGAGTTTAGTCAAAGTGATTTTAACAAAAGCATGACAAATTTTTGGATTTTAGTAAAAGAGTATATTAGCATAAATGTAGAATATGTATGAATAGTAAGCAAATGTTTTTTCCGTAGGACTCTGTAATAATGTTAGGTACACTTAGTTATATATTTGATATAAATACATTTAAAACAAACCTCAGATAGTAGACCTCAGTAAACCTCAGGCAGTAGACGTAGGCAAATGCAACTAGTCAATAATACTGGAAATGATGTCAAATTTATTTTTACATTCATAGAAAATCCACCCTGTTTATTTTCCCGATGAAGACCCTTTATGGGTTGAAAAGCATTGGGTCTATGTGGGCATCCATCCCTTTGATGTAAAAATAAATGTAGAAACGTTAAAGTGTGCAATGCTGATATATTTAATCTGATGTATTCAATGGAATTCAATGGAATTGCTGTATTAATCATCTCCTATGGATTTGCACCTCTCCACGTTTTGGGTGTGCTCCTTCTAACCATCTTGTTTCATGACTTCAGCTAAATGTATGTTTGCTTGTCGAACAATACTTTTGGTCTTATTTATTAAAAATCGAATTTGTGAGGTTTTCTCTGCTTCCAATAAACTCACAATTTAAAAAAACTTGAATGTTTATTTATTAAAAAATCTGATTGTAAAAAACTTGATTGAATACAATCATTTTTTTTTCAAGTTTAAAAAAGTGCGTGAGTTTACAAACTCAAAAACTCGGATTTAAACTCAAAAATTTAAAATTTTTGGCTTAAAAAAATTTGCCTAGGACAACGCCCATTTCCCATTGACTTCCCATTGACTTCTACATGAACTCACCAGCTTTTAGATGCAATTATTTTTACATTCGAATTTTCGAGTTTTTTTGCTTAATAAAAACCAGACATTTGAGTTTTTGAAAATATAATGCGAATTTGTGAGTTCTTGTGCAAAATACTTCGGAATCATGGCAAAAATTTCAATTCTAACCTTGATAAATAATCCCCTGTATTCTGGTTTTATGCTGTCAGACTAGCTGTTACAATAGGACCTGGAACTCCTAACCTGACTACTGCCACAAAACACACAGATCCTACAGTGGGGGGAAACAGGGATAACCAGATCTGTAGTGATCTCTCCAAGGATACGAGAGAACTGTTTCTTTTTCTGATCAACTGTCTCTCGTGTTATAGCCCATGCTTGCTTGGATCAATGCCCTGTTAATTTATTTTCATCTTGAGGTACCCCATCCTGGCCAATCCCTCTTTACACTTTTTCTGAAATAGACTTTTCTGCCACTTTCTCTATCTGGTTGGAGAACTTTCTGAAAGTCCACAAAAGCCACTCCAACTTTTCTCTGCATGTGTATGATCTGAATCCACTGATCAGCTGCTGTAGATGCTGCTTCAGTTGACCTTCCTAACTTAAATCTTCCTATACTGTTTTCCTGCTATGACATCAATTGAAATTTTCTTAACAACCTGGCTAAATAAGGTTCCCTTCCTAGAGAGACCTCTGGCAAAACCACACTTACCACTTTCTTATCGGCTGAATTTTCTGTTCAGTCTCCCATTCCATGCCTCCTAAAGCTATACACTCTAGGCAGCCCGGTTACATTATTATGCATCCATTTACATTTCTCAACACCTAGTGACCTCTCATTGTGCCCATTTACGTTACACTGTACCCAATTAAGTTGCTGAGTGTATATGCCTTAGCTACTTTCTATTAGATACATTAATCTGTGCCATTTGCTTATAGCATATTGCTTCTAGGTGAAAACTGATAAGCACTGTTGGGAACTGTAGTTCAACTAAAGGGTATCTAGCAATAAAGATACAACACATTTTTTTCCTATAGAAGACTTTAATTCATTTACAAATAGCATTTCTAATTGTATCCTCACTAATCAGTAATAAGCTACCTAAAATACCAAACTGTTCTAACTGATGTGTCATCATTAATTTCACTGTAAAGGATTAGCCAATGCTGGTGAATTGTCATGGCCTAAAGAACTAGGAAGATCATCTTATTAACAGTAAGCTATATAAGCTTGCATCATTCTCTGAGGTTAACTCTACTCATAGGTTTGTATCCCTTGGTCCCTCATCATCACTGTGTTATCTTTATTACTGCTGGGATTTCAATGTTAGCTTTAGCAATTGTAACTAAATAATAAGGCCTAGATATTATCTGAAAGGATCACATATATTTCTACAGTTCTCTATACTGCAGAATGTTTAGCTATTCTTATATTTAATATTTTTATCAAATCAGATGTATATTAAAAGCATTGTTCAAGCTCATTATTGTGCCTATATAAACACAGCAATCAGATCAACTGTATTACTACTACACATCCAACATAATTGTGCTTTCTGTGAATGTGAACTTTACCTTCCAAAGCCTGAGATTAATACCATTCTACAGTGCCAGTGATTGTAAGATAGAGACCACAATTGATGCTGTTGAACACTAGTATCAATCTCCCCTTGGCTCTGTTCCAGTTATAAACAACAATGTTCAGTTGATTCTGTTGATATTACTTTTTATATTGTATTTTAATGTCTTTAAAACATCATATTGTATGAAAAGTAGGTGTGTAGATTTTTTTTTCTCTGAAACCAGTGAAAAAACTTGGTCTTACATAAGTAACAAGGATGCCTGCAGTAACACTTGAAAGAATAAACACTCTGGTTCATTTATTAACATTGGGAAAATAGTCAACAGGCCGATAGTCCCTGGCAGCTAATCACATAAGAATAATAAATGATTTGTTGGTATAGCTTACTGCTCAGATGAATATTTGCTCAACTTGCTTCCATTTTCAACACAGACCTCATTTTTTCAGGGCTGAGTCAGGGCTGTATCTATCTAACTTATATTGCCCACAATGTAACGACGTGATGTTACACACATGGGTGAGCGTGACGTCACTTCCAGTCTACATCACTTGAACCGACAAGTGACCTGATTAAACATAGCACTAACAAGGTCAGATGTAATCACATTGTTATAGTTGAAGATACATAGATTTTCAGTAAATTTCCAGTCAACTAGCATTCAAATGCTGTGTATCATTTGCTTCTTTAGAATGGTGCTTACATTCATGGTAAAGAGCTTCAATAGCCAGAGGCTAGCAAATATCAGGAAGACAATTTATAGTCATTGTGACTATATTTATACATTAATTACAGGTATATAGGATATTTTGTACAGAATAAGTGGGACCTGATTTTTAAAAATTATTTAATTTTTCTCTGTAATAATACCAAGTGCAATGGCAACTAAGCTACATGAATTCTATTGTGCTTATTTAACACTTATTTTATTTTTTTATACTTTTATTAGGCTTAACCACAATAATCCAAATTAAGGAAAAAACTCAGGTCCCAAGCATTCCAGATAACAAATGCCATAACTTTATTTTCTTAAGCACATGTGCTTAAATTTGGGCACCCCAAAAGAGATATTACATCAATAGTTCAGTGAGCCTCATTTTGCAAATGTAACAGCCTCTAGATGCCTTGTATATCCTTTGATGAGTGTCTGGACTCTGGATGGCAGTATTTTTGATCATTCGTTCATACAAAATCTCTCCCGTTCAGTTAAATTTGATGGCTGCCGAGCATGGACAGCCTGTTCAAATCATCCCATAGATTTTCGATGATATTCAAGTCGGGGGACTGTGACGGCCACTCCAGAATATTGTACTTCTCCTTCTGTATAAATGCCTTTGTAGATTTCAAAGTGTGTTAAGGGTCATTTTCTTGTTGGAATATCCAACTCCTGCGTAACTTCAAATTTATAACTGATGCTTGAACATTATCCTGAAGAATGTGTTGATATTGGGTTCAATTCATCCAACCCTCGACTTTAACAAGGGCCCAAGTCCCTGAACTAGCCACACAGCCCCACAGGTATTTTTCTTGGAATGTGGTTTTCTTCTTCCACCATGCAAAGCAAAAAACCTACATTTGTGTCTCATCAGTCCAAAGCACTTTGTTTCAAAATGATTGTGGCTTGTCTAAATGAGCTTTTGCATACAAATAGCACCTCTGTTTATGGCGTGAGTGCAGAAAGGGCTTCTTTCTCATCGCCCTGCCATGCAGATGTTCTTTGTGCAAAATGCGCTGAATTGTAGAAAGATGTACAGATACACTATCTGCAGCAAGATGTTCGTGCAGGTTTTTGGAGGAGATCTTTGGGTTTTCTATAACCATTCTCCCAATCCTCTGCATACGTCGATCCTGTATTTATCTTGGCCTGCCAGACTTGGGTTTTACATCAACTGTGCCTGTGGCCTTCCATTTCCTGATTAAATTCCTTACAGTTGAAACTGACAGTTTAAATCTCTGAGATAGACTTCCCCTAAACCATGATACTGAACAATCTTTGTTTTCGAAGTTGCTTTGAGGATCCTATGCTGTCACTCTTCAGAGGATAGACAAACAGAAGCACAACTTGCAATTGGCCACCTTAAATACCTTTTCTCATGATTGGACACACCTGCCTATGAAGTTCAAGGCTTAACAAGCTAATCCAACCAATTTGGTATTGCCAGTAATCAGTATTAAGCAGTTACATGCATTCAAATTAGCAAAATTACAAAGGTACCCAAAATCTTGCACAGCCAGTTTTTCACATTTTAAAACTGAATACTGCTTCACTAAAAATCTTTGTTCAGAAAACACCCCAGTACTCAGCTGTTCCTGGGAAATGAAAGACACTACTGCTTTTTGTTGAAAGTGGAGTAAAGTATTATGCAGGCTGAGAGGGGTTCCCAAACATTTTCATATGACTGTATAAACAAAGGAAACCCAGTAAAATAAAGGCAGTAAAGTATGAATGCAGGAAAAATCCAGTTGCAGAACTTTAGTACAGAAAACATTTCTTTCACAGATAAAGTCTTCCCAAATGCGTTTTCTCACCCCTTTGATGACCCTGCCTTCCAGTTCCTATTAATCCTGGAGGTGCATGGAGCATATGTAGATAGATTAACACTTTCTGCTGGACCTGATGAAGACATCCCTAGACACACTGGAGTCTGTGGGAGTAGCTATCCATTCTCAGATACATAGGATTATCCATATTGGCTTTCCTGAACACAACTTTTAACTCCAGATATATAAAAAGTAAAAATGGATGGATGCAAAAATCAACAACATTTTAGCCACAGAAAACACAAAGGGCTACCTATCAGTGGAGAAAAAGCACCAACGCTTACCAGTAGAAGCAGAAGGCTATAGGCCAAAACAGAATAAAAATAGCTTATGATCAGGTTTAGTGATGATTGAATCTGATCTGTTTTGTTCTGCCGTAAATTCATGAAACATTGAAAAATTTGCCAAATGCATTGAAGTCTATAGGCGCCAAATATTTTGACGCAAGACAAATTCTTTTTGATGCACAACAATTTTTTTCACCCATTGGAGTCTATGAGCGTCTTTTTCGCAGTGAAACATGGCAAAAAAATTTTGCTCATCACTAATTAGGTTCATTAGCTCAAGGGATGTCAACCTCTCCATTCACCCCCCCACACCCCCAACCAGCAGCCTAACAACAGAACAATGGGATGTCAGCTCCCTGACACAAGATAACAGCTCCCTGGTGTATATAAGTACATCCCGCAATAATAAAAATCCAAGTCCCTCTAGATGCCTTCAGCTAAATTGAGTAGGAGAAATAATAGCCTGTCTGAAAGCAGTTCCATGCTGGGTCTTTCAGAAAGCACATGGTCAGGTAAAATCACCTGATATGGCTGCCTAAACACCACTATTACAACAAAAAAAATGCACTTGTTGGTTTAAGAATTAAATTGTATATGGTAGTGTGAATAATTTGCAGTGTAATTTAGAAATAAAGGCTACACTATAAAAAGCATGACGGAATCCCTTTGGACATTTGGAGAAAGTGCTAATGTGACAAATAGATTGTCGAATGTTAGTAAGTTATATATTCCCAGCCATTTATTTTGTGGGAAACAAAATAACACACATTTGTTACATAAATTACAGTATTGATTGATTCCCGATATTCTCAGGTAGATTCTTCAAACTAATGTAGAAAATTAAGCACCTGCACTCCAAATAAATAGAACACTGGGTGCTGTTCAAAAAATAAGCATATAGTTAGTTTGGAATTATTAGCAGTGATGGGTGAATTTATTCGGCAGGCACGAATTCGCTGCGAATTTCGCGATTCGCCTGCGGTGAATACATTCGCGGAACGCCCTTGAAAATTCGCTGGCATCAAAAAAAATGGACACAAACTTTTCACCCAAAAATTTGCCCATCACTAATTATTAGTTCCAGGACCAGAACACGTTTTGTTCTTTGTGAGGACCTTTATCAAGGATTCAAGGATCAAGGACATATACATGCACACCCACAAATATGTAGATTTCACAATTAATTATTTTGCCATTGCAGTATTATACTATGCCTCACTAGGCCTAAACATGGTTAATATAATTAACTATATTAATATACTAATAATAGTAATTAGCTGCATTCATTAATATAATGAATTGCTTTACTTTTATCCAGTAAGTATGAGTGACATTACTGCTGGCCCAGTGTAGCTGTTGATCTGTAATGTTGTAATACATAAAGCTCTTGTGATAAACCTTCAAGAGATTCACCCAGATCTCTCTGTCCCTAATGCCTGATTGACAAGATAACAACATCTGACATTATGTTTCATTTTGTCACAGTTTCTAAAGCCGTCTACTCCAGTCATGCTGAAAAGTCATCCTGCTTATTAAAAGAATGACCGAATTTGAATGCCAAATTATTATTAATATTAGTATTATGATTGTGAAATATTTTTATTTCCTGTGATGATGTTTTTCTTTATCTGTAGCCATAAAACCTGTTTAGAATTAAAAGCAGTTTGAGCCTTTCTGTTTAGAAATGAAGGATTAGATGAAATGACGAAGGCCAACTAATCCATTTCTTCTATCTATTTTTATAATGCTTTTAAAGTGCATGCTCGTATTTCATACATTTGCAGGACTGACCCTTTTTATTTAGTTTCAAATCCATTCATTGCAAAATAGTTTAGCTCTTTAGCTTAATTTAACTATATATATATATATATATATATATATATATATATATATATATATATATATATATATATATATATATATATATATATATATATATATATATTTAAAATTTGGGATAACAAACTAGAAACTGAGGGGCAGATTTATCAAAGGTGGAGGTGAATTTTTGAATGAAAAAAATTTGAATTTCGAGCTATTTTTTGTGTACTTCCTCTAGGGTATAGTCCAAATTCGATTCGAATTTGAAAAAAAAATTGAAAATGCAAATATCGAAATTTATCATGTACTGTCTCTTTAAAAATTCGACTTCAACCATTCGACATCGAAAACCTGCCGAATTGCTTTTTTAGCCGATGGGCGACCTCCTAGAACTGATTTGGAGTCAATTGGTGGACGTTGAAAGATAAAACTTAATTTCAGTTGGTCTTTTTGAAGTTCGAATTTTTTTCAATTCGAAATTTGACCCTTGATAAATATGCCCCTGAGTGTATACTGTAATAGTTATTTACAGTTATTGATATAATATTAATGATGCAATAATATTGCAGTATGTAGCAATTGTGGCATCACTCCTTTAAGGACCAAGTTATAGGAAAACAGTTAATATAATTGAAATGAAACACCACACTTTTTACAAATACAAATACAATACACCTGTACTTCTTATGCCAAAAATTGTTGTTTAATATGTGCCATTGCCTTTAATGAGTCGAGAGTGGTGTAAAAGAATGGTATAATATTAACTGTTAGTTAACTAAATATGTAACTTAATGCTTTTAAATGAGACATATAGGATACGTGAAATCCCTCTAATATTGTAGACAATAATGAATAATATATGGAGTTGTTTTTACTTTGGGCTAAAACGAATAATATATCTTTAAAAATTGCACCTATTGGAGCTCCCTATAGATCTGTTACAGTCTCAGTCCAAGTTTAAATGAGGGTTTGGGCATGTCCTACGGTCCCTGCCAGAAACACATTGGGAGGGGGATAGCCAATCACAGCCCTGCAGTTAGACAAGCAGAGCAGTTTCCTATTAGGTCAGCCTAGCTGCTGATTGATTTCTATCCTACAGTGCAGTGTGCTGAGTGTTGAGTGCTGCTAGCTGGAAAAGTGGCAGAAGGAAGTGGAAGGATGGATGGAGCTAGTCGTGTTTTTAGGGAAATATCCAATAAATCAAACTGAATCACTTTCCTTCTGTAATTAATAGAGTATAATGCACTGGCACTTTCTTGTTTTTCACACAATGGGGCACATTTACTTAGCTCGAGTGAAGGATTAGAATAACAAATACTTCAAATTTCGAAGTATTTTTTTGGCTACTTCGAACATAGAATTGGCTACTTCGACCTTCGACTACGACTATGAATCGAACGATTCAAACTAAAAATTGTTCCACTATTCGACCATTTGAGAGTCAAAGTACTGTCTCTTTAAAAAAAACTTTGACCACCTACTTCGCCACCTAAAACCTACTGAGCACCAATGTTAGCCTATGGGGAAGGTCCCCATAGGCTTTCCTACCAATTTGGGATCGAAGGATTTAATCGTTCGATCAAACGTTTTTTCCTTCGATCGTTCGATTGCAGGAATTTCGGTAAATCCTTCTATTCGATATTCAAATTCGCAGGATTTTACTTTGACGGTCGAATATCGAGGGTTAATTAACCCTCGATATTCGACCAATAGCTTTATAAATGTGCTATATATTTTACACCAACATTTACATCACTTTTCTCTAAATATATTGAATAATTTTTTTAAACATTTGCCCATAATTTTAGGCCTACATGAGGAAAATCATTTAGCCACAAATCAGCAATAGCAGAAAGTTTTTAGGATTGTGCACAAACAAGGACAACATTGCCCACTTAGAACCAATTAGAATTTAGCTTTTGTTGGTCTGAGCAGTTAAAAAACATCTCACTGGATACTAGAGATTACAGGGCTAGGTCAACATTCATCCATCAACTATGTTGTTTTTTTAGTTATAAACATATACATGCAAATCAATAGTCTGAGGCCTTTAGTCTGTGCTGCTAAGTCAACAAACGGAATGGTGACTTTTAATAGTCATAAAGTTTTCAGATGAGCTACAGTATCCCATATACTTGCCAATATTTTATAACAAAATGACACAGACCAACCAAAGAGTGGGGTACATAAGACTTTTTAGTTGTTTAAGGTAGCAAGAGCAGAATAACAAACAACAGCTAGAATATGTTAAATTACAAAAAGTTGGACAATTTATCAGGATATGCTAATTTTGGTGTTAGTTTATCTCACACACACATATATAATACACACAAGCTATGGATATATTGTAAAGGATATCCTTATAAACGGTGCGTTCTGATGTCATCACTTATAAACGGTGAGTTCTGATGTAATTTCTGTCACATGACTCACTGAAATTTGTGTATTATAATAAATATGAGGATATTAGAAGTTACCTCAGCCTCGTGTTTTTATATGGTCATGAAACTCCTCGGTAACTTATAATATCCTACATTATACAAGAGGGGGTACTTTATTCACTATATATATATATATAATACACAAAAGCCATGAATATCCTGTAAATTATATCCTTATAAACGGTGAGTTCTGATGTCATCAGTTATAAACGGTGAGTAGTGATGTCATTTCTGTCACATGACTCACTAAATTTTGTGTATTATAATAAATAAAGTACCCCAGTTGTAAAATATGAGGATATTAGAAGTTACCTCGGAGTTCCATGACCTGTATAAAAACACTCGGCCTTTGGCCTCGTGTTTTTATATGGTCATGAAACTCCTCGGTAACTAATAATATCCTTATATTTTACAAGAGGGGGTACTTTATTCACTATATATATATATATATATATATCTTCCAAACGAGTATCCGCACTCCAAGATCAATCTTGACAAGGACAGGGGTGCACGGTAAATCTTGTATACACCAATATTTCACAGACCAGCACTCCCTTTGATATAAGACAAACAATCTTTTATTGCATCTTTCTCCAACGTTTCGGTCCCTTTTGGGACCTTTTTCAAGGATGATACAAAAATTGTGATAAAACCAAACATTAAATAACCATGTGCTTCACACCAGACCAATCCGTGTCCCTGTGCTCACTCCACCCATAATTGGTTAATTGGTTCCATACCAAATACTCCAGAAATTTATGTGTAAAAAACTTTTTTTAAAAATATTTCTGTAAAAGCATTTTTTGTGTGCAAATGATGTAACCAACATCTTAATATGTGTTATAAATAAACAAATATTCAATAAATACTTTTTTTAAAAACATATCTGTGCTTGTGTCCAAATGAATAATCACATAAATAAATTGTAAAACTACATTACATCCACAAGCTTTGACTCCCCATGATCTTTGTCTAAACAATAAAAGTTATAATATATATGGCTACAAATGATAAAACTTCTGTTATTATTGGAAGCCAATTATTGTTAAATGTTTGAGGTCTGATATATAAAACACGTCAGAGACCTATAATCATGCACTCGCCTGAATTATGTTATAAAAATGCCACTGCAGTTCTATTTCAGGGTTTCAGTTACAAGTATAATTATTTCTTTAATTTTCATCAAGGCTCAAAAGGCCTAATCAAATCCTGAAACCAAAATCTAGTCTCGATTACTTAGCACTAAATTGTAATACATAACAGCACAGTAAGGAGGTTACAGGAGCCCCTATTCCCAGCTCAATGGCAGATGAAAACAAATATCTAGCTACAGTGCATCTGTTTTCACAGTTGCTTCTGAAAAAGAAACATAGGGAATAATGTTCAATGCAATTTGAAAATGAATTGCTAAAACTGTTTGTTTAGGGAAAAAAATCCCTTCAGTATGGTTTGATTATAAGTGACAAGAAAACAGTAACTTGACAGTCAATTGAAACACAAGCTATGCAAATAAATCTGTTCAGGAAACATTGTCTGAAAGTCCCACTTATAAAAGTTGCTATATCACTTTATACAGCAAGATCAAATGTGCATCTATCCAGGAATGGAGGGATACCAAATTTCACATACCCATCACATTTAATAAAAAGGAGCAGTTAAAGTCAACAATATATCTGACCCTCATAGAGAGCTATAGACACAGCACAATGACAGGAAAACTCCAACATCCCAAATGCCATACAGTTACTACTTCTGCCACCCCTTCTCAAACTCACTGAAGATTGAAAAAGCTAGAAGATATAGTTCAACTTCTGGAATGGCAACATTTGTCTACTTATATATTTAATTTCTTGCAAAACATTTATATTCACTTGCCAGTTCCAACATATAATTAATTATGCCTATTTATAAAATAAGAAAGTGTAATTTATAATGACCAGCAAATACTTATCTAATGATCGCTTACTGGCAATGGAATAACAAGCCAATGACAAGATTTACAGCCTACAAGATAATAACATAACAAAAAAATTCATGCAAACACGCCATGTAATGGCTAAGAGAGCAAATCTGTATATCTCACTATATATTTATATAATAGACCTTTAAGCTTATTTATATACAGTAGGACACTTATTTGTCCACCCCTATTCATGTCTTAATAAAATATTACTAAGACTTCCACACTTTATTTACCACATCTCCAGCGATTTTTGCCTTAAATTGAATCCCGCAATATTTCATAAACACATTAGCTATAAACTATAAGAAATCTTGATTTTTATATCCCTCATTCAACATTTATAATATTGGTGTAGAGTTATTAAATCTTGGATACATGTTCTGTCAATGCCCAATAACTTTTCAATAGAATAAATGTCTCATGTGAAAGCATGCCAAAAGCAATTAAGCAGTTTTGGCCTTGTCGTCTTCTTTGAAAATGGCTCCCAAAACAAAGAGGGTAAAAAAAAAAAAAGGGAGAAAAAAATGTTGAGTTATAAAAAGTTATTTAAATTGCCAGTGCTATAAAATAGCTTTGATGTTTTTACTACAGAACATTAAGGGGCCTATTTTTTAAGCATCAGGTTTTTCTGGTCAAGTGTTAAAGGGGAAAAAAAATATTATTATTAGAGGGGAAAAAAAACATTATATTTTTTAGATTCATTATGGGCCAAAGCTGCAAAAAATCTGAATCTGAAAATACTCCAGCTAAAACCTGTCAAAGTCATGTAAGACTTTTACATGACTTTGTGGCAGATGTCCCTTTTACAATTGGAAGGTGGTTTTTTTTTATTTTTAATAATTTAGGGGTTTGGGCTGTTTGATGCTGGTTTACATTCAAAAATCCCAAAAAGTTTTGTGACAATTCAGAAAAGTTGCACAATTCAAATTATTGCATGATTTTGTAGTGACTTTTCCAGCCCGTACAATATTCATTCTGAATTTTTAGTAAATTAAGCCAAATCGTGGTTGGGAGTTAGGTCAAATTTTTATTGTTTATATAGCTAGAAAGATTTAAGTTTTAATAAATACCACCACTTTAAATATTTACCATAATATGTGTACAAATGCATTGAATCTATCCTTAGCCTCCACTCCACAACTTCCTGCCTTCAATAGTCTGCCATGCAGCATTGCCGTTTTTGGAATTCCCTTTCAAACATACATCAGTATTTCAGGAACCAATGCTAAATTATAAATTTGTAAAACCAATCTTTCCAGCGAAGAAGGACTAACTGTTTTAACACAGTGATGGGTTAAGGTGATAGTAAACCTTAGAAAAAATATTTGGGGTAGGGGGGTGTGATCTGTTAGACTGAAAGTTAATTTGCACTGTTTTCCATCACCTATCTCTTTGACAGCTCCTTATTTTAGAAGGAGCAGACCTGCAGTGTCTGCAATACTTTCATGTGTTTAAGTTATATGACTCAGCATTTACCACATTTCAAAATGTTGCATGCATTTCGTTTTCATTTATAGAATGTTTCACCAAGTTTTAATACAACTTGTAATATAAATGAAGGAAAAATATTTTATCAAAGGCAGTGAGTAAAAATGGGTCAAGTCCCAGCACATCCAAGGCTTTTTATTTATTTATGTATGTATTTATTTTGGTATGTGATCCCTGCAATTAAATAGGGTTTAGGAACTAAGTACCAGCTGATTCCATAGTATAATTATCAAATAAATAAACAATTGATGATGCTTGCCCTGCTAAGAAGTCTACAAGAGACATTTCAGGCATGCATCTGTTTCTCTGTGAGAGAAAGCACATCTCGATATGAACATTTTTCCAGTTTGGATCCAATTACAAAGATTGTAAAAACCACTGCTGTCTGAAAAATACAATACAATCATTTGTTTTAATGCATGCCTTGACTGCCTTGGATTGAAGTCAACATAGTTTACATTATTTTCTTGTAACAGACAATGGCAAAACTATAAAAAAAAATCACCAAAGCATAATTCAAATGAAATGTGATCTATCTGCACATTTTAACATTAAAATCCTGAAAGGATTATTTAGTGTCAACCTGACCACCCTGGGCCAAATATCCCATCATATATGTGCATGCTGGTGTGTTTGTGTGCTTGCTCTTTATCCAATCAAGTGAAATCATTGCCTCATGAGCCAAAAACAAGTCTCAGAGCATGTAGAGTAAAGGTGTCAAACTTGATATTTCTGTTTTCAGATGACCTATTTATTTGGAGAAGAAGAAATGATCAAGGTTGACACTGGGTATTCAGATATTGGCAGATATGAACAGGACATTTTTTAGCAACTGTCTTGCTGATAAATGTATTGTTATTCATTATCAGGCCTTGCAGTTTATCCTAAGTTTCATAAGCAAAAGGGATAAGCCTCAAACTGATTCACAGTGTACTCAAGAGTCAGCCATTAAACAACTCAACGTTCTTTGGTTTTCAAAGCAATAATATCCCAAACCTTTTTACTACAACACCCATAGTTTAACCATTCTATTTAAAACTCTTTGGAAATACCGATAAGTTCTGCAGGAAAGCACAAAAAATACTATAGTGCCGTACCCTCTATTGAGCTTTAACATTGCATCAAAGCCAAAATGCTCTCTTTAAAGACATATTGGAGCGCAGTATTTGAAGTCTATAGAGCTAGCACTTTACTTCTATCTTATTTTAACTATTGTTTAGTATGTTAGATGGAAGATAGCATGTTGGCAGTCGAGCCCTTTCAAAACAATAGAGGATAAAAAGCAAATAAAGATATATTTTTAACATTCTTTATGAAAGAAGCTTTTGACATGCTATCGATTATATCAGTCTGTGTAATTCTGCCTGTGAATTTTTTCATTATTCATCTTTAATTCCAACCCTCTTCACCAAGGTGTTTAAATGGTCTGGTCTTTGACTGACACCAACACAAAGGGTGAGGAATGATGGTCGATTTGGTTTGTGTGCCTGTTTTAATAATTATACTTCTATTTTAGCCCTCAGCTCGTCTACTGGAGTCATTGACCCTAGCAATTAATAACGATTCATGACTGCAAATGCAAACGTGCATCTGGATTGAATAAATAATGCAAAGAAACAATACACAGGTTGAGGTTCTTATTTAGAATTGTTTTAGATACTAGAGATTGGCAAACTACTCACAATTTCTGTTCTTCTGTTCCTATATTTTAGCAATTCATGATTTTGTGATATGTATAGGTAAAATGATTACCCCATTATTATTAACTGAGAAAAATAAATAATTACTGGCATTAATACAGAGTACAATGTAGACCCAGGGATTAGGCTGACTGACATTTTGAAGTCAAACAAACTCTTTCTTAACTATTGAGGGTTGCTAGCAAATCTGGTTAGCCTAGAGTAGACTCCTTGCTGTTCATAAATGGAAGTAGACAAAATGCTTGGATGTAAAAGATAAAAAATACCTGTTGCAAACTAAATCCCTAAAATGTCCATATAATGAAAGCCAATAGCTTAACGCATGCATATTTCAGTGCTACCTGGAAGTTTTCATTTTATACACATCGAAATCTGGAATAATGAATGACACTTAGCCAGCTGGGCATAGTGCCGGCACAATCGTTCCTTTCATTGTATGCTCCTATTGTAACACAATAAAATTAAGTAAAAGGCATACTAAGGTATGGATTGGGGATATAACATTAATTTAGGAACGGCTTTTTTAAGCAAATTTGAGCAAGAAGTTTTCTAATGGATCATTAATTTTCTACATCTATACTTTTATTACAGCTAGCACTAAACTTTACAGCTTTCCAGCTGTTCCAACAAAGCTTTAAGGCTTTTTAAACTCTGCTGCTTAACATGGGGTTGAAGACTGAAAAAAGTGGTTCTTTTGTAGTTTTTTATTTCCGTTTTCTGCATTATTATTTCATTGGCTCTAGCTGTCCAAGTGGTATGCTTATTGACCATGGGGGGGATCAAATTGTATGGAGTACAGATGGAGTCCCATTAGCTGTAACTATTTATAGAATGGAAAAGGCCTTTCTGTGTGCAGCAACAAAAAATAACCACTAACAGGTCACAAGGTACATTATGCAGCACTTTAATATAATAATTGGAGATTAACCTGTCTTTTATAAGACAGAAGTCTACATTCTGTAGACTAGAATATAATGCACTTCCATTAATCTCTCTCTCTCTATTATTCTTGTTTCCAATGCTATACAGTACATACATATAATGTATTATTATTGGTTGTTAATCACTTAGCTATAATAATAAAGGAGGATATAAATATAAATAAATTTGTAATAAATTTTGTGATTTGTATTAGCTCATAGTGTTTTGCCCAAGTAATGTAAAAATAAAAAAGGGTAAAAAAAACTATTTTTATTTAGAGTGATTTCCAAACCAAATCAACAATGCATCTTATTTTTCAGTCAACTATTAGGGGCACATTTACTTAGCTCGAGTGAAGGATTAGAATGAAAAATACTTTGAATTTCCAAGTATTTTTTTGCCTACTTCGATCATCGAATTGGCTACTTCGACATTTGACTACGACTTTGAATCGAACGATTCAAACTAAAAATCGTTTGACTATTCGACCATTCAATAGTCGAAGTACTGTCTCTTTAA
This sequence comes from Xenopus laevis, assembly GCF_017654675.1. NCBI lineage: Eukaryota > Metazoa > Chordata > Amphibia > Anura > Pipidae > Xenopus > Xenopus laevis. The sequence goes on from NC_054386.1 coordinate 69,762,543, forward strand.
AAAAAACTTCGACCACCTACTTCGCCACCTAAAACCTACCGAGCACCAATGTTAGCCTATGGGGACCTTCCCCATAGGCTTTCTAGGCAATTTCTGATCGAAGGAAAATCGTTCGATCGATGGATCGAACAAAATGCGGTAAATCCTTCGACTTCGATATTTGAGGATTTTACTTCGATGGTCGAATATCAAGGGTTAATTAACCCTCGTTATTCAACCCATAGTAAATGTGCCCCTTAGATTTCCTTATATATGTGTTACCATAAAGGGGCCTGCCATAGACTAGCCAGAAATGACAAGGCTGGGGCAGCAAAGGGTGCAAAGATAACCAACTCTGTGTAGAGTTAATAAATGAGGAACATTTTAGTGGATGCTCATTTATTTAGGGAACACTGACTGCTAACTGGCAGTGATGACAGAAAGTGAAGTCTAAGCGGTAATGTCTTCAAATTCAATAGCCATTTTCTTTAATCCAGTGCTATTCTGAAATACTACTTATTCAGCAATATTTACAGTTCACTGCAGAAAAGTTTGACAGTTCTTCCATGGCTCCTTGGATATTAAGTGTGTAACAAATATATCCTATTTCCTTATTCTCTGGTAGTGAGACAGACAATGGGAACTGAAAAGTCAGTGATATCATCTAAGCTAAGGAAATTAGCACTAAAGAATGATAAAAGCTTTCAACACCACACTTTTGAACTTCAAAGATCAGTGCAATTTCTTATGGTTTGGATAAATATACTGGTGGCAGAGGAGGCCTTTATACCATAGAAATGTTGCACATTATGTTATTGGTTTCTGTATCCGCCCCAAGCAACCACAGCCCTTTAGCAGTAAGGTCTGTGTCACCAAAGATGCCCCAGTAGCTCCTTATCTTTTCTGCTGATTCACTGCACATATGCTCTGCGCTGCTGTCACTTACTAAGCTAACGCACAATATATATGCAAAATATCCTTACTATATGTATAAATAAATGTCACTATATAAGGCTGATTAGTAAATAATTCAGATTATTGGTACACGGCAGGTCAGAAACCAGCACAATTAGCATCAGAATACCAACCAGGCCTATAGCATCAGGTTATGATGATTTGTCACAACCCCAAATCTTAGCTTCTCAACAGCTGCTCAAAGCACACTGAGCATGTTCGTGTCTCAGACACTCCTAACAAAATTCAAGATGGGAAACTCCTGTGACAACTTTTAAGACCTGGATTATTACTACTACAGAGATGCTGAACATTTAGGCTTAACTGCAGTACTATCCTTAAAGGGGAGGGGGGAGGCAAGGATTCTGGAGAGAGACACCTCTCCATATAAACTATAAAAAATATGCAGCTCATCCACAAATTTGAATTAAAACCAGTTAAACCCCTGCCCCTTTGAGAATAGTTAAGAAGGTATTTAAAAGCCCAAAAAGCCAAATGGTTTCTTTGAAAGAGGTCATGCCAAATAAAGAGAAAAGCAGGTATGGTCTTTCTCCCCTCAAGGAAAATACACTCTCTTTTTTTCATTTAGTTAGGACTGCCTTGATGGAGCACATCAGCTTATACATACTTTGTACAAACCATGTAGATTAATTTACCCTTCAATGTGTGCAAAACAGGTTCTGATTTTCTCTTAAGGCTATATAACGGAGTGCCGACGTAATCTTCATGAATCAGATGCAAGTTGAGTGTAGGACTGGCCATACCAGGGATGACTTTGACAAAGTTGGCCAGCTTAAATATATTGCAATATATGGACAAACAATCCCTGTTTTGTTAATTGGGTAAGGCATTTTTAGTAGCTTAAAGGGGAAGGAAACCTAGTTGGCGCAAAAAGCCTTCCCCCCCTCCCGTGTGTTGCCCACCCTCCCTCCTCCCCCCTGGCCTACCCGTCCCGCTGGGCAAATGTCTCTAACTTGTTACTTACCCTTCTGCACAGGTCCAGTCCACGGAGTTCACAGTCGCCATCTTCTTCCACGCGATCTTCTTCCTTCTTTGACCGGCGCATGCGCAGTAGGAGCATTTCGCCGGTACAATCTACTGCGCATGTGCCAAAAGTACATCGTGACTTTTGGCGCATGCACAGTATATCCGTACCGGCGAAATGCTCCTACTGCGCATGCACCAAAATGCCGTTCAAAGCAGGAAGAAGATCGCGTGGAAGAAGATGTCGTCTGTGAACTCCCTGGACTGGACCTGCGCAGAAGGGTAAGTAACAAGTTAGGGGCATTTGCCTAGTGGGACGGGTAGGCCAGGGGGGAGGAGGGATGGTGGGCAAAACACGAGAGGGGGGAGTGTTTTTGCGCCAACTAGGTTTCCTTCCCCTTTAAGGCACAACATGTTTCAATGTCCTATGAATGATAATGGGTTGAGTGCAGAGGACCTCTTGTATTTGTTTATGTCAATGTTGTGGTCAAAACCTCATTGCAACCCCGCTTAATGTTTTTAAAAACTAGTGGTGAGCACAACTTTCTCTTGTTTGTTACAGTCACATAGTAATTGTTTAGAAATATTTCAACCACACGGTTAAGCTCTGTTAAAGACAATAGACATGTGATTGAATGGTGGTTTATGCAAATGACAAATTATATTCCTACATATGAAACTCAACAGTAAAGACAAAACAAAATGCAGAAGGTTACATGTAAAAGGAAAGTGAAACTATGTACTGGATAACTGGATATACTGTAAATAATAGGCATCCCATGTCCAAGTAATATTTTACTTTTTGTTTGTATATCTGTGTTACTATTCTTTTAAGATGCAACATATAATAATACATTTGCTCCAGATAGCAGCTGCAAGACCAGAACCCGGTCAGTGATGCATTCAATGATAAAGATGAATGAAGAAATATTCTGTGACTCTTTCAGGATCAGAAAGTGCCATAAATGCTTTAGGGAATGTATTACTTGGTAACCATATATTTAGCTACCAGGGGTTTGTGCAGTACTAACAGATATAGCAATAATATGAAATACTTAATTTGGCAATTTGGTATTGTGCTTATCATTGAGTATATTTTTTTGAAACATGAAGGAATGCTATTAACACATTACTTTGATAGCGGCAAAAGTTGAGATGTAACTTATAATTATAATTTTTCTTACATCTGGAAGGCTGAAGCTTGGTCAGTGATGCATTAATTAATCAATAATCATAACAGCAGCATGGTTTGATGCTTCAGGCATGAGTGTGAAGAACTCTTCTGGGACTCACACAGACTCACAGTGATAGAAGTGGCACCGACCCTTCAGGGAGTTTATTAACTGCTGCCTCCGTTTCCCTAATAAGTACAATATATGATGTTGGTGATGATTATTCTATGGAAACCAATTGTGACACTGGTAAAATTAACCTATGCATGAACCTAAAGACACATAATCGCATGCTATACTTTCAGGAAAAAAATATCGGTAATCAGACATAACCATTGTTATATGTTGCACTAGTAAAATGTTTTTAGAAAGCTTTAAACCTACAGTATATTTATGAGGTCTTGATTTCAAGCTTTAGGTGTGGATTTAAGGATTGTGTGGCATTATGTCATACATTGAATATAAACCAGAGAATGAATGATTTTGGATAATTAGATGTTGAAAATTGTTACAACAGCACAAATGCTTTCAAATTAAGTGCTATATTAAACACACAGTTTAGAAATGAAGCAATAAATGGGATTTCAATAAAACAAGCTCAAGCCTTGTCTCTTCACTGGGTGCCAAACACATATTTGGTACCAATAAACAAATTTTGGTGATTCATATGCGCTCCCTCAATTACACCCCCTTTCCTCAAGTCTCTATACCACAATACACTCATAGTGACAAATATGAATGCCCACACAGCCCACAAAGATATTATTGAGTTTAAATATTTGATATAATATGTGGTATAGCATGTTAAAATATCTAATGCTCCTAGTGCTCATTTGACAGTTTATGCCAGTTTAATTCCACTAGTTTGCATTGTTTGCATTTGTAATACTTTGAAAGTAGAGCTGCAGCCCTTGGTGTAAGTAAATAATTGTGTTTCAGGCCATGGAGGTATATGCAATAAAACACATGTGAATGTAAAGATAAATAAATAAATATAATAAATATATATGTGTGTGTGTATACACACACACACACACACACACACACATATGCACATAGGTCATAGATGCTGGATAGTTGCCTTTTTTAACTATTACTATTTTCAAATGCTTTATGGGTTGTTGCTTTGTTCAGTTCTTACTGGAATTGCAGCAGAAAAAATGCACCATCCTCTATTCATTCTGTTAGCAATGGCAGTTGTTAAACCAGGTAAAGTTCAGCTGGGAAATACTAATTGCCAATTTTATGGGATTTTGTGGCTGTTGTATTGCTGTCCAGTGGGAACCAATGCTTCCGCTTTTAATGTACTGCAACATTATTCCATTACACACGCATTTAAGAAAATTACAGCTATAATAAAAATAAATGACTAAAATTTTCCCAACATACACACACAATTCTCCATGCAGAGCAGCTTCAATATACAATGTAATATATCTAAATTCCTTATAGCGTCTGCTGCACCTGCTATGATTTTCCCCCATGGCTGTTTCTAATCATGTCTATAACACATTAAAGGGGATTTTAATAGTGTTGTTTAATTATTAGTTATTCTGGTGTTGAAACTCCCAGCATTCACCAAAATATTATTAAGGCTTAACGTATACTGGGACCTATAGTCCTGGAACATGGATCATTTTTAAGGAACACCTAAACTGCTTTATGTCTACTCTTAAGATATGTAATACACTGTAGTATCTGCAAACCAACACAGAGAGTCATTTTTCTTTGTTAGATAAAAGCAAGATGACTGATGTAGCTCTGGCAGGCAGCATTCTCAGAGGGCAGTTCTCTTAAATCTGTAGTATGAGCTTGGGCCGCCTAAATTGGAGTTTTATGGAAAGGTGACATCCACAAATGTATCTCAAACTCACCAACAGAGCAAGTAACCTCACGGTGTGACTGAAATATTACACTGTGGGATCTTACTCATTGTTTATCAATCAGGTAGATAATGAGTCTCAACCCTGAAACTGGGATTCTACTCTGACAATAATTAAATTGTCTTCAGCATGATACCCATATCCACATAAGTGTAAAATACTTTGTGATCACCACTTTGAGGCAAAGGTGTGTAAATGTAAAAATTCCATGTATTTCTTGATTCATTAATCCTGTTATTGCTAGCTTATCATGTGATTCTGTGCCAGAAGTCAAGCGGCATTGCAAAAATCTAGAGAAACCCAAAAACATGAATATATGGAATCAGCACTATGGGACTTGATGTAGAATATGCTGATTTAGAAGATTCTATAGTAGTTGGCAATAAAATTGTAATATCACACATAGGGATGCACCAAATCCAGTATCAGTTCGCTATTTGGCCAGGGTTTGGCCTTTTTCAGCAGGATTTGGCAGAAACTTTGTGCCTGGCTGAACCGAATCCTTAAAATCCTGTAAATTTTGGTCGCACTATGGCTCTGTATTTTGACAAATCTTTCACAAAGGATTCAGCCAAATCCCAAAATAGTGGATTTGGTGCATCCCTAACATGCAATGGCTGAAAGGAGCTTTTTGGACACAACACTTAACAGCAACTTGAACCAGGAAATACAAAACGTACACTAACCTTAAGGAGTTCATAGTGTTGGATTCCATTCACACCCACATCTGGGTCGATGGCTGATGGAACAGAGTATCTGGAATTAACAGCAGTGTTCTCAGGAATTGATATATTGATGACTGTTGATGGGAAGAGAGGGGGATTATCATTGATATCCTCAATTAAGAAACGGATCTTAACTAATCTAAAGACCTCATCGGGCAGGACTGCCACTTCCACCTCATAAAAACATTTGTTTTCGGTGAAAATTCCAGAACAAAGCTTTTCCCGGTCTATTCGATTTGAAGTCGTGAAAATTTCACCAGTGTTCTCTTTAACATGAATCAATGGAACATCACCAGTCTTATACACCAGCTTAAACTGAAGGGGGGTTGACAAAGATATATCAACGTCTAGAGTAAGGTTAAGGTCTTTTAGTAAGTTTCCAATGAGTACATTTTCTTGCTGTTCTTCCCGTATTATATAATTCTTCTCCTGAGCACCAGACTCAAATACTGTACAGGCTATTAAAACTGCCAAAATGTATGTTCCAGACAATAAGTCCATCTCCAGAATGTTTGAGTCTTTCAGAATAGTGCCTGCAAAAATAAAAGAAAAAATATATACTTGTGTTACAGATAGCATGAATTAAACATTACAAAAAGAAAAAAAAAAGCATCAATCAAGCATTTACCATACGTGTGTGTGTGCGTATATATACAGTATATATATATATATATATATATATATATTTTTTTTTTTTGTATAATACTACACAGATCATTATATCAACATCTCTGCTTTCCTTACTATTAATTATAACAGCAAGATAGAATTGTCAAGAGCATTGTACAGTTGATGGGCACTCTGCAATATCCCTAGTGAGAGTAATGTAAACGACTTAAGATTGTTATAATAATTAGTCACATCAAATGAAATGGTTATCTTTTTATTAATATTTTGGTACCATTGATGCTCATTTGCATTCAATTTATTTGTATATTTTATTATTTTGGCTTAGGCAGTAGAAATCATGAATAGAAACCACATTGTGTAAGCAATGCTTGGCATTTCTAATTGCTATCAGTTTTTCTATAATATTACCCTTGGCACAAATTGCATGAACCATCCTGGCTTAACAAATATGAGAGAAGCATGTCTGAAAGGTTCAGAGACCCCAAAGAATCATTAAATGATTCTACGACTGGGCAAAGTAAGAACTAAACATTCCACTACAGATAACAAGATAATTAGTAATGGGCGAATAAATTCTGCAGGCATGGATTTGCCGCAAATCTCTGGGGTTTCACCGACGGCGAATGTTTTTGCAAAACTGTGGTGAAAATTCGCAGATGAAAAATCCGCCACATAAAAAACAATCTGTTGTGCGTCAAAATTATTCAGACGCTCTTTGACTTTAATGCATTTGGACAAAATAGTCACACAATTGTCGTGCGTCAAAATTATTTTGACAGCCATTGACGTCAATACATTTCACAAATTTTTCACCATTTCGCAAATGCCTTATTTATCAAAGTCCAAATTTATCTGATTATTTTATTCAAGAAAGTCTAACTAAACTAGAAACCACAATTGGACCTTATTTATTATTAAAAAAATCACAATTTAATTGGATCGGGGACAAACACGAAAAAATTTATAGGGAGCACTCCCATTGACTTATGTACAGCCTCGGTAGGTCCGAGATGGAGTGATTTCGGATTCTGACCTTTTCTATCCTCGGGGTTTAATAAATTTTTATAGTAAATTCATTTTGCCACCCCAAATGGTTCTCATGTTTTTCCATCTTCCATATATTTTCATAAAGGTGCTTGGATGTATTATTTACTGAAAAATCTCTCAACAGGACAAGGGCTATATGTAAGGTACTAATTAAGATATACATGTGAAGATTAGGTACTAAAACATTGAGAAAGACAGACAAAACATCCTCTCAATTTACTATAAGAACTGTATTTTGCAGTTGCACAATACATCCCCCCCCCCTACTATGTGTGGGGGCATTTGCTAACTCATGAGCTACACAAACGGTTCAGTGTTTACACCTTAATACTCAGTATGGACATTTACCACCCAGTAGCCACTTTGAGAACTGAGTTTACAAACCACAGTATCTTTATCAAATATTGAGTTAGACTGCGATGAACTGCATGCAAAGGCGCAAAATGCACCTCAAACTACCTATTTAGGGGCAGTTTAGTAACTTGTCCCTAGTGAAGAGAACCCTGTAACTATACTTGCCTTAAAAACAGATGGTATACAAAAGCCTGTTTCACTTGCAGCTTTAGTATACCTGAAAGGTAACAAAGGTTGTTTTTTTACCAATAGAATGTACTCATGTACAAAAAGAAGCATACCATATTTTAGTACTGCTATTTTAACACTGCTCTCACCAAAATCGCCTTGTGCCATTGACATAAAATCTTGTTACTTATAAAAAGTAAAAGTGCTTTTTATCCTGTTGCTCTTCTTCTAAATACAGGTGACAAATGCAACTTGAAAACCAAACACCTACTGACTTTAACCCACACTGTATAGTAATATCTGCAAAGCCAGTGTCACGGTCGGCACCCAACACCAGAACAAACACCAGGCACCCTGGTCTCGGCTCGTGCTTCACCAGTAGTGTGACCGCCTTTGGGCCTCGGGAGGAGCCCTCGGCTTACTTGGATGCCACCTGGACTTAAACGAGAGGTGCAAGATGAGGGTTCTGGATAGGCAGAGGGGCACGACAGTAAAGCAAAGTCTTTGAACAGAAGATCGCAGTACAAGGCGTTTAGGCAAAGGAGTAGTCAGATCAGGCCGGGTCGAGGCAGGCAGAGAAAAATCGTTATCAGACAGGTAAGGGTCAAACCAGGGAGTCAATCAGAGGGTTAATCAGAGGCGGTAGTCAGTAATCAGGCAAGGGTCAGAATCCAGAAATCAGAGTAGTCAAATAGCCAGGCAGGGGTCAAAAACAGGAATCAAAACAGGTTCAGAATATAGCAAAAGCTCAAAAGCACCAGGAACAAAATCCTATCATGGGCAATGACAAACTGTAGGAATGCGCTTTAAATACTTTTTGAATTTGGCGCCTCTCGCGCTGACGTCATTACGTCAGCGCGCATGCGCCTTTAAATCAGAAGTGCGCATGCGCGCGCACTAGGGAGCCGGCACAGGAGCAGCGTGGCGTGACGGGCATCCCCGTCGAGGGGGCGGCAGGCGTCCCTGCCGTCCCCCCACTAGACCACCAGGACAAGGTATTTTTATCACAGCCAGGTTCGTACTATTAATATTGTTTTTGCTTACACTAATATGCTTCTTTTAAGTAAAAACTTTACCTCAAATGGTTACTGTTATGACCACAGCAAAATCCATTATTTTTAGTTTTTCCCCCGTTACTATGCCTGCAGTTGATTTAAACTGGATTTTAACGATCATATTTCCTCTTAGACACTGCAATAATGGTTTTATGCAACTTTTAAAATCACCTTTTGGATATGTGAATCCAACATTCACAGGGAAAAGAAAGTTAATGATCATTTTTTTCTGAACCAAAGAATGCTTTAGGGTAAGAGAAAGAAAAATGCTTCTTTTCATTCCTGCCCTAGCATATAATAAAGGTAAATAGGGTGATGCTTGAGCATAAGTAGCATTGATCTTTTAATTATTTTACATCATGATTAAAAGGTCAAAACAATATTCTATCCAAAAGAATCTCCTTTACATGTGATTTCTTTCTGTCAGAGAAAATTTAACGAGTGAACTTTGGCAAATTGCAACGGGCACAACACTGCATCGTGAAATGTTAATTGTTAGTGAAGAGAAATGTTAATACAGCTTATAATAGGGTCACCCCTTCCTCTTCCTTTTCCACTGACTGATTTTTGTTTTAGGAAGCATCTAGTTACTGTCTTTGTAGACACAACGGCTTCTGGTTTTTATATCAATCCACATCTGAGTTGCTTACCAAACCCACTTTGAATCTGATAGATAAAGTAAAGTAACAGTTTTTACATTTTGCCAAAAGAAGCAGGGTAAGTGGTTCCTGCCTCTGAGAAAACCAGACCCAGAGTGAAAAACATAATTGCCCTTGTTATTCCAAGTACTTGTGAATAGAGTATTACATACATGATTTTTGTATATATGTGCTGTAACTGCATATTGAGCTAAATGCAATTTCCTACTGATTTCGATTTTATTGAACTGGGGGTCATCATGCACTTTTACCAAGTTAAAAGCCAATTTCACAGTAGCTATTATACTTCTGGGTCAGTGTGAACTTGTCTCTGCAAAACATTAGAATATTGCACTCTTTGAAGGTGTCATCAGAAAGAAGGAAATAGAATTAATGGTCTAAAGTGCATTGATGCTCTTAGCATATATTTCCCAAGATACATTCTACAATGTCAAGAAAAGAAAGGAATTTAACACTGGAGAGGCATTATAGCACAGAGCATACATTTCTACAGATACCTCGTCAAATTATTTTTGTTGAAAAGCTTTCTTTGGTAAGTTATAAATAATTTGTTTTAAATATATCTAGCATGTTATAAAAGTTTGCAACTAAAAATATGTGCAATGAAAATATCCGGATGATGTGATCTGAAGTTTCATGGTCTGTAGCAGTGGCGATACTATCGGGGGAGCAGGGGGTGCGAACGGGCCAGGGCCCTCTTGCGAAGTGCATTGAAGTCAATGGGTGTCAAAATTATTTTGATGTGTGTCAATTTAGATGGCCGAGACAATGTTTATATGTGCCTATTTTGTCCAAATGCATTAGTCAATGGGCGTCTGAATAATTTTGACTCATGACAATTTTTATGTGCACGACTATTCTGACGCGCGCCCAAATTACTTGTTTCGTAAACAAAATCCCTTAATCAAAGCCTATGATTAGGGGTTTTGTTCCCGAAACGCATAAGGCCATGTACATTATGCAATAAACCTGCATTTTTTACCGGAGTGCTGTCCTTCTTTGGTTCTGAGATGACGTGTTGGCAGTGGGGACGCTGCGGACAGAGCACCCGGTGTTTTACATGGGAGCAGCCACAGGGTGGTGAGTTTGGAGTGGCCCCCCTTGTGTATTGGGTTTTATGGATAACAAATGGACTCTATGACTTTTTAAAAGATATTTAGCTCATGAGTGCTATGAAAGGTCAAAGCTTTGGTTTGCTATATTTAATGGAATTATACTGTAACTTTAAAGTAATGGAGTCAGTATCCCCCGTGCGTCTTACCTGTTTCCAACATAGACCACGTAGTTACAAATCCATTCTAATGTTTCAACAAAATGTAATTGGCTTGCCAGTTTCTGTTTGTAACCTTCCCAAGGTTGTCAGAATTTATATAAGTACACACTCACCCTTTGTGCTATTTTTTGCTCTTCTTGTATTTTGTCTCAGGAGAATGGGTTCATTTTGTGCCAGGTTCTGCTTCTTTTACAATCTTTGTCACAAGACAGAAAGCAAGAAAAATTCAGGGATAACATAATTGCCACCAAGATAGTAATTGAAACTGAAAATGCCACATAAGTAGTCCATTCTCATAATAGAGTGTAAAAAGAGCAGGAGTGGTTTGAAATGAGCCCGTACTACTGCTGATTTGAGAGTGTCCTCATTCTTTTTCATGCTTTGGGTCTTAAGGTCCCACAATCTTTACAGCCGTGTAGCTCTAAGGATAGGGTCAACAAATTACTGCGTCTTTACCTGCAATGACAATGTCACATCTGTCTAACTCTAGCACAAAAGCACTTTTATTGTATATGGTTACAATAATCCTCAAGCCACACTACACAAATGCTTTTCACATGCTTTCCACAACATTTATGTTGTCTTGGCTATTTGCAGGCAAGGCAGTGTTTATGACATGTATGTGCAACAACTAAAAAATGGTTAATATTTTAACCACCCCCTTTATGTTCCATATATTTATGGCTCATATTATTTAAAGATTCAAAGATTTATACACATGCTCTCTGCATTTGTCTCATTCTTATTATTCTACTTATTATTGGTTACATTGGTCTATAGTGATTACTCTTATTCCCTCTTCTAGAACTGTTAGAATACCTCCAAAACAAATCTACATTCATCATTTGGGTCACACAAATGACCTATTTATTTCGAAACAAAAAAGCAAAAAACAGAGCTTTCTTTTGTCTGGACCATTTACACACATGGTATATGTGGGGAACTGATTGACAGAAGAAGATAAGAAGATAAGGCAGAAGAACTTGTCAAGGGAATATCTACAAATTTAGTGTGAACTGCCAGTTTGTTCAGAAATGGCTGAGCATGTGTTTAATAAGCAAACATTGGTTGTGACTATCGGGCATATTTACTTAAATTTGTATTTTATGGACTTTTAACTGCGCTACATTTAAACCCCATATGTTACGGCTATTTTCGCAGGATATTTTTTTACAATTCTACACTGTTCTGAGAGTAGTGTTTTTAAATTAACTTGTGTATTTGCCCCCCATACACCCAATTGTAGATGGGACATTTCTCTAAACAATTTATGCTATAAATATTTGCATGTAGCGAGAGATGACATAGATGATGACATAGATGTGATAGAATGAGATGCAGAAGTGTCTCTTGGTCAAAATTAGTTATTGTGCTCTTTCAATTGACCAATAGTCACAGTTTCACAATGAAAGCAATTTCTGGTGAACTTGTCATACTTCCCTTTAGTAAACTATTGGTGCTGTGGAAAATTTTTAATTTTTGGGTGAAATTCTCCAAGATTTAACTTTCACCCTTTAGTTGATCTGTCTGTATGTGTTTATTGGATTATCTGGATTATTATAAACAAAGTTCAAATTTGGTTAGTGTTGTGGACAAGAAATAATAGATAGTTACATAGTTACATCGGGTTGAAAAAAGACCATCAAGTTCAACCCCTCCAAATGAAACCCAGCATCCATACATACACACACTGACCCCTCCATACACTCACAAAAACTATATATACTCATACACTAACTATAGATTTTTGTATTATATAATAGCCCTGAATATTATGCTTGTCCAAGAAATCACCCAAGCGGCTCTTAAAGGCACTAACAGAATCGGCCATCATAACATTATCTGTCAGTGCATTCCACAATCTCACTGTCCTCACTGTAAAGAACCACCTATGTTGCTTCAAATGAAAGTTCTTTTCCTCTAGTCTGAAGGGGTGGCCTCTGGTGCGGTGATCCTCTTTATGGGTAAAAAGGTCCCCTGCTATTTGTCTAAATGTTATTTTAAAGTGTAATCATGTCCTCTCTCAAGCGTCTTTTTTCCAGAGAACCAACACCAACCTTGACAGTCTACCCTCATAATTTAAGTCTTCCATGCCCCCATCCAGTTTAGTTGCACGTCTCTGCACTCTCTCCAGCTCATTTATATCCCTCTTAAGTATGGGAGCCCAAAACTGCACTGCATACTCCAATGATGATTATCTGTCCAACTCACAGGCAAAAATATATGATTAAAACACTTATGTGGAGAGCATCAGTATTATAATAGGGCATTCAAAGAAATATGGCAGTTTCTACAAATAATAAGGTGTAACACATTGTATATACATTGGGTACACATACATTTTCCCCTGTCCCTTGTAAAATAGGTGTTACTGTGTAAGACTGTCAAGATGCTTTGAATAATCATGCTTTATAAGCAGGTGGGTTTGACTCTCTCTCAAGAGTGTCTCTTACACATGTTTCCCAGAATGGGAAGCAGCTGCTTGTGGTTTGGGCATTTGCACTGCAGAGATTGAAAGGCCACTTGTACCAGTGGCCTAAAGGTTTTAGGAGTATATCAAGATATAAATATATCTAAGATAAGTCTTTGACCATGAATGAGACAATTTCTCCATTCCTTCCAGTAAGCCAGCTGAAGGACACTGCAGACACTTACAGAGGACAATAGCTTGCAGTAAAGTAGAAAACAAGGTTACATACAATGTCAGACAACTTCTCTCAGGGTTTAAAAACTTTTAAATAATACTTGGGAAAGTTACAATATGCATATTCATTTTGATTCATCTTTTCAGAATCTCTCCCTGAATTCCTTAAATATAGATCTATTCTAGAGTAATTTCTATTCTATGTACATGTAAAGTTATGTAACCCCTGAAGCATCATCTTTTTTGCTGGACTTTATTTCTTTCATATGTATATTTTATACATAGACATTTCCATAACACACAATATTTTTTTTTTTCTGGTGAGCGGCTTGTTCTATATTTGTTACATTTGTATATTTGAAAATAAATAAATAAACCAAAGAACAGCGACAAACAAGGAAGGAGATAATGGAATTTGAATAAGACATGAGTGTCAGTATGAAAATCACTGCTTGGAAAATCCACACAACAAAATGTCAGTTGACATATGCTCAAAGACAAACATACTTTGAATATTCCAGACAGCTAAATAAATTACATCGTAGAAGTCTTATTGTTCAGGGGAGAAAATCCTACACTCTTTAGTGTGGTTAATTATTTTTACTGACCAGCAAAGGTACTATATAAATTATGGGGGACAGGGTGAAAAACTGATATTTGGCTTCTTGGCCCCATAACATAGTTCTCCAATCTTCTCCCCAGAATTTGGGATTACTCACCCAGTATTTTTTCTCTCGGTGGATATAGTTAGGAGTCATCCTAGCATCAGAACTTATAATACATTATTTCACACAATTTTGCTTCTCTTCTGCTCTTGTAAACCCATTTCTGAGGGCAATATTTTTGAGTTTCTTTCTCAGACCCTCCTCCTTCCTTCTAAGCAGTCCATAAAGACTTTTGTCTACATTGACCTGATGCATTTGATGCATCATGAGGGTTCAGTCACATTTTTAATTGCTCTTAAGCTTTATAGATTGCACAATGAGTTAGCTAAGAAGTGTTTATTGCAATATATGTGAACAAACAAAAGTTTTTTTGCAACTTTTTCACAAACTTACTATAAGTGCAGGGCCGGGGAGCGAGCAACAGAATACCTGCAGAGGGAAGCAAATCCGGATTATGGGTAGGCAGAAGAATCTTGAACAGGCCCCTGCCCAGTGCCCCCACAGCGTTGCGCCCTAGGCAGGTGCCTCTTCTGCCTACCCCTAGTTCCAGCCCTGCATAAGTAATAAGTAAAGGGATGTGTATATTAATTTTATTTTTTGTGTTCCAATGACAGCTTTAAGACCCTGTCCATCAAACCCAAGCTGCAATACAGTAGAGTAAATATAAAACTGTCAACTGTACAAGGAATTTGTTTTCTTCCAAATTATAATTGTATATATGATTTATTCACGGTTCATTCATGTCCATTTTTTCTATATAACTGTGCTGTATGATGGTTGCATTTTGTTTTGTAATTTTGCACTGGTAAAGATTCTGAACACTTCTCATTGTATTCCTACATTAATTCATTGTATGTAGAGGTCAGTGACCTATGCATCTGAATAATGAAAACAAATTTGCAATGACAGACATAAAACATGGCTAACATTGACACTGTGACTCTGCATCAGCCCTCTCAGGAATTCAAGTATTTCTATTATTGTAGTTTAACATTTATACAAGGGCCAAAGACACTTCATTTTATACAGTATGTGATATTTCCCAAGCTGATTAAGGTTATTTTATCCATCAGAACTATTTTATGTTGTGTTATAATTGTTGATGTTTACAGGGTTTTATTTTGTGCAGGTGGTGCAAGATTTGCATTATAATGTAGCCTCAAATATGATTAAAACCACCTGACTGCTAGATGTACTTCATAGACTCCATTTTAATCAAATAACTAAAAAAAAAATTAAGATATTTCAATCTGTAATAAAAAAAGTAGCTGGTAATTGATTCCAACAAAGCAATCATTAATCTATATTGGTGGCATAATAATGTTTCAATTATGTTAAATCATTTTTAGTAAACTTAGGGGGTTATTTATCAAACTCTGAATAAAAAAATCACAAAAATGTTTTGACCAATTAAAAAAATCAGATTTTTTTCAGAATTTATTATACTCTGAGGCTGAAAAAAGTCAGAATCCAAAAAATCCGCCATTTCCAAGCTGTCAGGGTCCTATAGAAGTTAATGGCAAAGGTCCCATTTCAATATCATGGTCCGCAATGAGTTTCGGGCAAAAATTCCGATATTTAAAATGTTAGTGCCACAATTCAAATTTTGCCGGGAAAATTATTATTTTCCGGATTTTTTGCCCGAAGCGATTTTAGCGAGCTTTTTCTATAATAAATAAGGTCCAATTCAGAGTTAGTTGGACTTTTTCAATAGAAATAATAAATTCGGACTTTGAAAAATAACCCTCTGGATTTTGCCAAAGCGTTTGATACTGTGCCCCACAATGACTGCTTTCTAAACTAAGGTCTGTTGGGCTTAATGAAGCTGTTTGCACATGGATAGGAAACTGGCTACAGGATCGGGTACAGAGAGTGGTTGTTAATGGTACATTCTCTGCTTGGAGTAAGGTTCTTAGTGGGGTCCCTCACCTCAGGGCTCGGTATTGGGTCCACTTTTATTTAACTTGTTCATTAATTACTTAGGGGATGGTATTGTAAGTAATGTATCAGTGTTTGCAGATGACACAAAACTATCCAGCTACAACTACTATCCTTGCAACAGGATCATTACAAACTGGCAATCTGGGCAGCTAAGTGGCAAATGAGATTCAATGTTGATAAATGTAAAGTCATGCACCTGGGATGTAAAAATATCCAAGCCACTTATACCCTTAATGGGACTGCACTAGGCAAATCCATTATGTAAAAGGACCTTGGAATCCTTGTAGATGATAAACTTGGCTGTATAAAGCAATGCCAGTCAGCAGCATCAAGGGCAAATAAGGTCTTGAGCTGTAATAAAAGTGGCATAGAGTCACGGGAGGAGGGGGTCATTCTTCCGCTGTATAGAGCACTGGTAAGGCCCCATCTAGAATATGCCGTACAGTTTTGGTCTCCATCACTCAAACAGGACATTATTGTATTAGAGAGGGTTCAGAGAAGGGCAACTAAGCTGGTGAAAGGTATGGAAAATCTTAGCTATGAGGAAAGACGGACCAAATTGGGGATGTTCACGCTGGAGAAGAGGCGCTTAAGGGGTGATATGATAACTATGTATAAATATATAAGGGGATCATATAATAATCTCTCTAATGCTTTATTTACCAGTAGGTCTTTCCAGCTGACACAAAGTCACCCATTCCGATTAGAAGAAAAGAGGTTCGGCCAAAATATTCGGAAGGGGTTTTTTACAGTGAGAGCTGTGAAGATGTGGAATTCTCTCCCTGAACCAGTTGTACAGGCTGATACATTAGATAGCTTTAAGAATGGGTTGGATGGCTTTTTAGCAAGTAAAGGAATACAGGATTATGGAATATAGCTCATAGTACAAATTGATCCAGATGGCCATTTTGGAGTCATGAAGGAATTTTTTCCCCCTCTGAGGCAAATTGGATAGGCTTCAGATGGTTTTTTTGCCTTCTTCTGGATCAACTGGCAGTTAGGCTGGTTAAAAAAAGTAAAAAGGTTGAACTTGATGGACTTGTGTCTTTTTTCAACCTAACTTATTATGTTACTATGTCACTACTATGTTAAAAGTATGGTGATCCGGATTACAGAAAGATACCTTATTTGGAAAACTGCAAGTCCCAACAATTCTGGATAATAGAGTCTATAACTGTACATAAATTTAGCTCTATTATGTAATCTATGGGAAGTTCATGTTATAATTACATTAACTATATTGAAGATGTGCAAATTCTAAGCAACAATTTGGTTGTCTTCATTATTTATATATTTATTTATTAACCGTTTTGTTCTGTGTCTTTTTTCTTAAAAAACAGCATTATCAGCCTTTATAACACACAGAGGTCACAAAACAGAAAAAAGACATTATTAATGACACTTTAGCCTTCTGAACTATCAATCGTTGAGATAATGTGGTTTCAAAAATGTTTTTTTAAATTAGTTTAGGTATGGATATTTTAGGACTTATGATTAACCTGAAAAGGACTTCTATTATACAGCTTTTATGTCTGTGCAGGTCCCCTTTAAAATAGAAAAAAGGAATAACAATATAATAAAATTGTTTAAATAGGGCTCTATAGAAGTTGATTCTAGATAATTGGTTTCCAGATAACAGAGCCCATACCAAAATAACCGAAAGAAAAAAACAGTTATAATTCAAAAGTGAATCATGTTTATGTATTTATAGTTTGTAAGGGAAATGTTAGCAAGTGGGCAGGCTCCTAATATATATGGGAAAAAGCATTATTTTTAATATACATAAAAAAACCACAGCAAACACTTTAGACCTATTTTATTATGTTGTAAATAGACATATCTCTTTTTAGTAAAGAATTTATTTGTCCTTTGTATCCTTGTGATTATGCACCAGGAAGCTACTGAAGAACCTTGAGTGTAAGGGCTGTTACAAGAAAACATTATTCTTTTAGAAGTACTTAAGCCCTGCTTGTCCTATTGGCTTGCTACAAATGAAGTCAATAAATAATATTAGGCCTCTTCTACATTTATTAGATTCATCTTGGCATAAGCGCTATCTGTAAACATTACTTGCATTGATTAGTTTTGGTCGGACGAGATCCAAATCCTTCCGGGGCTAGTTATAAAATGTGCATTTTATTAATTGCATGTGATATTCTGAAGTGAACCACAAATGAGACCAAGTTGCTTCCTTTATGTGCTGTTGTAGGCTGGAAATGTGTGGTGTATGTCCACATCATTACAAAAACCATGTCAAGTTCTTTTTGTGGTACACTGACCTAACAACAATTTTTCCCTATATCTACTGAAGCCAAAGAAGGAAAATTATATTTTACATATGCAACCACATTGTCATTGTTCAGCTATTTATTATTACATTCATAATTATTTTTTTAAATAACACATGGTGCAAAACATAAGCTTACATGTAGCTTTTCAGACACTATGGTAATTATTTCTATAAGGGTTTAAATGTATTCCAAAAAAGTCTACAAACTGGCGTCTATAATTAGTTTATAAAGTTGCAGTCTAACAAGTAACACACCCACGCTTTTTCTATGATAATTCCAAATTAAATTCTCTTAGATATTTAGCTATTTCGGTCAGTGTGTACAGAAATATGCTGGTAATTATGCATTTTACGTACAGTTCAATTGTCTGGTGTATTTGATTCAACACACATGTTGTAAAATGTGGTGTAAAACTAAGTACCATCATAATAAAGTCCTGCTTTGATACTAAAACACAGTTTGTATATTTGATGTAATTTCCAATGGAAAATGCCTGTTAATCCAGCTTTTCTTCATAAGATGCAAAGTGCAGGGCGTCCAGTTGCATCGGAGCCTTAGAATTAACACACCTATCTTGTAAAGACGGTACTTTAAGGGGGTAATTTACCAAAGTCCGATTTTATCTCAACATTTTCTGCTACAAACTCCGATTCAATCCACTTGGGTTTTTATGCTTATTTATTATTACATTTTTACAAAAATTTACTTGCAGGAAAAAAAATCAGATTTTCACGATTTTTCCGGATTTTTCACCCAAAAACTCAGATTTCTTATGCTTTTTGCCTGAAAACCCCAAAAACTTTGGGGTATTGCAAAAAAGCCAGCGCACATCGAAAAATCATTAGGACTTCTCCCATTGACTTATATGCAAACTAGACAGGTCTGAGATGCCATATATTCTGATTCAGACTTTTCCATCATTGGGGTTTAATAAATTCCGAATATTTTGTGATTTTTTTTTTTTAAAAGTCCAATTTTATTAAAAAAAAAATCACCAATCTTTCAGAATTTTTGCATTCGGAGTATAGTAAATAACCCCCTTAAGGTTCCCTTTGCTTGGTGCATCTACACATAACTAAGTTGGCCTTCATTTGCATATAAATACTATATGGGCTTCATATATTTTTTTTTTTTTTTTTTTGTATATTCTTTATTTAAGGAATAAGCATTTTCTTATACAGAAAGGAAAAAAAATAAAGCAAAAATATTCACATAGCCAGTACATCGAATCCAATAATTTCTCATACAAAGTGTGTTTAAGTAACTACGTATAAGGAAATTAAGCAAAAGCATCATGCTGAATATGCAAACACATTATCTCAGTTACTCATCTAGGCGTTCATGAGCTAAAGGCAATCCTGAACAGCGAACCATAAAGTGATACAAGCCTATGTATGTCATATATTAACCAAATAAGCTGTACAATAGTACCGAGATAAAACTAGTAATAACAGTCTCTATAGGATTCAGTCATATATCAAGCTAGTGAGGAGATAAAAAAAAAAAACAAAAACAAGAAGAAAGAAAAGAAAAGAGAAGTAAAAGTAGAAGAGAAAAGAGTGCTCAGCCAAATCCAAAATAAAAAAAGGGAACATATGCCTGATACTATACCGAGTATGTACCCATACAGGCACCAATGAAGTTATTGTGTAAAACGTAGCCCCTAGTCCGGGTAAAATTACATCGGAGGTAAGGTTGCCACAAATGTCACCCAAGTGGACCAAGTCCTCACAAAGCTGTCTTGTCGGCCCTGTGCAAAACTCAAAAGCTCCTCCATGCGCATAATTGAGCCCATTTCCGTGTACCATTCTGTGAGCGTAGGTGCGACAGCTGATCTCCAATGACGGGGTATCACCGCTCTGGCAGCACCCAAACAATATCCTGTAAGTGATCTCTTATATGGAACCACAGGACCAGGCAGAATTGACAAGAGTCCAATAGCTGGATCGAAGGGGAAATCAATACCTTCTACTGTTTTAATAACCTGAAACACCTGTTTCCAAAAAGGCACAAGCAAATGGCATTGCCACCAGATGTGCAATGGAGTGCCAGCTGCCACATCACACCTCCAACATAACTCCGATACTGCCGGGAAAATTTTATGTAAAACATCTGGACATTTATACCATCGAGAGAGGATTTTGTAATTAGTTTCTTGTGTTCTACAAGCAACTGAAAATTTATGCGTTAAAAGGAAACTTGTATTCCATTGATCTTGAGTGAACTCCACCTGTAATTCACGTTCCCATTTTCTAGTAAATTTAGGTAGGACTAGTTTGCCTGCAGACCCTATCAGTTTATAAAGTATGGAAATAAGATGTTTCATTGGAGCTTTTGCTAGACATAGTTCCTCAAATGGTGTAGAAGGTGAAAACCTAACTTTTTTATTTTGGGGGGAACATAACCAGTGTTTTAGTTGATTATATTTAAACTTAACCAAAAAGGAATCTGAGTTCCCCGGGCATAATGTAGAAATCGGCAATAAAGCGTTTTTCTCCAATACATGGAAACACACAAAATTCTCAGTGCGCCTCCTACCCAGAAATCCTGCACTTGCCATTCCTGGAGGAAAACCAGGGTTCCCCATGATTGGGGTAAGGGGGCCTTCCCGGGAGATCATATTTGGGTTCAAGCGTAAGTAACGGTCAGCACAGATTAGCGTTTCTCTACAGATTTTTGGTAGGGTGGAGGAAGGAGGTCTAAGGATTGGGTATAACCACCAAAGTGCTTGCAGAGGTCTATCCACCAAAGATTGTTCAATTAGGATCCATTTCTTATTGTCATAATTGTGAAACCATTCCAAAATTCTGCTCAATATGGAGGCTTGTAAATAATCTTTCAAATTAGGCATTCCCAAACCACCTTGCTCTTTCGGTTTGGACAAAATATGTTTGCTTATTCTAGGTCGCGAACCATTCCAGATAAAGATACAAAAAGCTGATTGTAAGATATCAAAGAAACGTTTTGGGGGTGTTATCGGAATCGTTTGGAACTGGTATAAAAGTCGCGGAAGAATATTCATTTTGATTAGGCTAATGCGACCAAACCAAGACAGCATAAGTGGTTGCCACCGTTTAAGATCTGACTGTATTTGCCCCAACAAGACCATATGGTTCAGCGCAAAGTGTTTAGTAAGGTCAGAAGGAATTTGAATCCCCAGATATTTTATGGATTCAGTCTTCCATTTAAAAGGGTAATTTGCTTGTAAAGATAACTGTGTTTGGTGAGGAAGTGATACATTTAGCGCCTCGGACTTATCGAAGTTTATCTTGTAATTGCTGAAAAGACCAAATTCTTTAAATTCCTGCATTAAGGAAGGCAGGGAGGTATGTGGTTGTGTTATGAATGCTAAAAGGTCATCAGCATAAAGTGCCAACTTATGATTGACCCCTTTGATGGGTAGGCCTGTAACATTTGGATTTTCCCTAATTGCTATAGCTAAATGGTCCATAACCAAGGCATACAATAGAGGGGAAAGGGGGCACCCCTGGCGCGTCCCATTGCTTATCATTATAGGATCCGAAAGTTGTCCATTAATTTTTAATCTCGCTTGGGGGTTAGTATATAAAGCCATGATACGTTGTAAAGCTTTTTGACCTAGGCCAATTTGGATTAAAGATTCCCGAAGAAAGGCCCAGCTGACCCTGTCAAACGCTTTTTCAGCATCTGTTGACAGGGCCAGCATAGGAATCTTGTTACTAGTGGCATGATCTATTATTGTAATAGCTTTTAAGGTATTATCTTTAGCCTCCCGAAAAGGGACAAAACCCACTTGATCTAAATCTATGAGATAAGGCAAATGTATTTTGAGTCGGTCGGCAAGAATTTTAGCGTATATTTTAATATCCACATTCAATAGGGAAATAGGCCGGTAACTAGTGCACGTTAATGGGTCTTTACCTGGTTTTTGAATAAGGGAAATATGAGCCTCCAGCATAGGTGAGGGGTTGCAGGGATTTGAATCTAAATTATTAAAGGCATGCAACATTACATTCAAAAGGTCTGTCTGTAAAGATTTATAAAAGATGGCCGTGAGGCCATCAGGGCCAGGCGCCTTACCCACAGGCGTACTCTTAATAGAACTCTGTATCTCTTCTACAGAAATAGGGAGTTCCAGGAGTTCAATCTCCTCTTGGCTAAGTGTCGGCAGTGCCGTCTTTGCAATATAGTTTCGTAGACGGGGTAGCAACCTATCCTTACCTTCGCTAGAGGCGTTATCGATGTTATAAAGTGCTGAATAGTATCGTTGCATAACTTTCAGTATATCTTGGTTTTTGTACACTATTTTGTCCTTGTCTGCTTTAATAGCGGGTATGAAGGACGACCCTTGTGTTAATTTAACAGCTCTAGCAAGTAATTTCCCGGGCTTATTACTATGTTCATAATATCGACTTTTGCATTTTAGCAACGCAACTACCGATCTCCTATTTAATTCCCCTTTTAATAATTCCCTGGTTGCCATAAGTTCAGACCAAGTATCCCCATCCATGGTGTTTTTGTGCTGCTGCTCTAACATTGCAATTTTTTGGAGTAGATCGAAAATACGTATAGAATAGGCCTTCTTTAACCTAGCCCCATGCTTAATAAAAATACCCCTAAGGACAGCTTTCAACGCCTCCCATTTTATTACTGGGTGCGAATCATCTGAAGCATGCACTTCTTGAAAGCAGTTTATTTCCCGTTTTATCTCAGATAAACAATCAACATCCTTTAAAAGGGTATCATTAAGTTTCCAACTCCAAATTTTACGTTCAAGGCTAGGGAGGGTTAGCTTCAAAAATAGTGGTGCGTGATCAGATAATAGCTGAGGCCCAATTTTACAGTCCTGTACCCATTGTAATGCATAATGAGAAAGAAAAAGATAGTCAATACGGCTATAGGACTGATGGACCTGAGAAAAATATGTATAGTCCTTATCTAATGGATGAAAAATCCTCCAGGTATCCATTAACTGATTATTATGAAATAGATTTTTGATACGTTTTAAAATCTTATAGGATAGATGAGAATGTCCTGAGGAAGAATCGAGTTTGGGGTCCAAAGTCAAGTTTAGATCCCCACCAAACACAGTTATACCTTCGGAAAAGCCTTCAAGCCGGGTCAGGACCATATCCAAGAATTTATATTGATCTTGATTAGGAGCATAACAATTGACTAATGTGAATTTATGACCGGAGAGGAGTATCTTAAGAAAAACATACCTCCCTAGTGGATCAATTAAGGAATCTATCAAGGAGTATGCGAAATTTTTATGGAATGCTATAGCAACTCCTTTACTTTTGGAATCAGGATTATCACTGCAATACCAGGTGTGGTAGTACCTATTTTTGAAGGATGGCCTGTGACCCAGCTTAAAATGTGTTTCCTGTAAAAAAGCAATCATGACATTTTGTTTATGTAGACCTGTGAGAATTTGGGACCTCTTCATTGGGAGATTTAAACCCCGGACATTGTAGGAGCATATTCTAGTATCCGCCATCATAATAACTTCTGTTCGAAATGCGCAAAAAAGGAATGGCTGAGCAGTAGGAGAAAGAAGGGAAAAGTTAACATTAAGAGAAATGTCATTACAACTAAGTCTGAAAAACTCGAAACAACTCTAAACATTATGTTTAGTTTAACATTATCAAACTCAATATCATGAGATGGGCATTCCTGCCTGACCATCTGATACCTAGGGGGGGGCATAGGTGGATCGTAACCTCACGATTTAACCTGCCAAATAAAATCCTGCAAAACTCACATACAACTCACAAGCCGAAGCATATTTAACAAACTACAATAAGACTCAGCAAAAGATAAATTACATAACATAGCACCCAGTCATCGCCACCAGCTGAAGTCAGAATCTGTAGCATTCCTCCAAGACATCAGAGAAAAGTCAGCGGTTGAAGTTCCTCCTCTTAGTGGGGGTGTTCTGTCCACTTCTTGGAACTTGGTTTCTGGAACGATTCTGGTTAGCATTTGTGAAGCTGCTCTGTAGATTCCCTTGAGATTCCATCCAATCCCAGGTCTCCCAATTCGGGACATCAATATGTGGTAAATCGAGAAGGTTCAGAAAGGTCGAAATATCTCTGTGAAATCTTATCGACACAGGCTTCCCATTTTTAATAACTGTGAGGGCAAACGGGTATCCCCATTTGTATCGGATCGAATGTTCTTTAAGTAAATCCAAAATGGGTTTCAGCGCTCTACGTTGTCGCAGAGTGTTCCTAGAGATATCCTGAAAAAGTCGAAGTGTAGTACCTGCAAAGTCTATGTCCCCAATGTCTCTTGCCTTCAACATAATGGTTTCCTTAACCTTGAAGAAGTGTACCCTGCAAATCACATCTCTAGGAATTTCTGAGGATGGGTCCTTTGGCCTCAGTTCTCTATGTATTCTATCAATTATCATAGGTTTCTCTGGAGGTTCTCCCAGAAGAGTATTAAAGAGCTTTTTTATTGTGGGTAGAAGATCTTGCGAAGCAACAGACTCTGGTAAACCTTTAATTCTGATATTGTTTCTCCGAGATCGATTCTCTTGGTCATCCAAAAGATTTTGCAGATGTAAAAAACGTGAGTCATGTTGTGCTAGAGTCTTTTCAATATGCGCAAGGTTCGTCGCGTTCTCATTAACGGACTTCTCCAATTGCGTGTATTTTTCTCCCACTTGCTGTAGTTCTGTATGCACTACATTAATTTCAGACTTTAAAGCAGTTTCGGTGTTAGAAATAAGCTGTTCAATATCCCGTCATTATCCCCAGATGCACCGAGGCCTAGACAGCCTGATTGTACTGCAGGCCTGCCTGAGTTAGGATAACTGGGTGTCAAGGGGTCAGGGGCCCGTTCCTGATCGAAAAGAATAGGTGGAGTAGTGGGTCGCATGAGATGGGGATCGAGAACATCATGCAAAGGAAAATGTTCCTTACCGGGTAAGGCATAAGGAGGATCCATCGAATGCGTCACAAGCGGAGGCGCAGGCGGTATTTGCCAGTCATCGCCGCAATCCCAGCTGGGTGAGGCCCCTTGCGGCGTCATAAGCAGTGGATTAGGGGAAGGGGGTCCGGACAATTTTCCGGAGATGGTTGGAAAGGTATGTAGTTCGTCTGCGCCCTCATTCCCCTGTGAAAGGGTGTGCGGGGAGCGGCCCGATGGAGAGGGCTGCCAAGATGGCGGATGTTCGCGCTCGTCCTCTTGCACATCTGAGCAGGAGGCCGAGCGTCGTTGAAAAAACTTCGCTAAATGCGACTTTTGCGGCAGCTCCTGTTCTTCCGGGCCTTTCCGCCCTCTCTTGGTCTTCCCCATGGGTGGAAACTGCAAATACAAGTCTGCTGAAATGGCTTATAATCGGCTCTGTGTACGGAGCTCAACAAAGCACGTCTTTACTCGGTCATGCCCAGACCACGCCCGGCTTCATATATTTTTTAAGCAGCCTTATAACATGACATTTCATGTTTTACAATGTGGTGTAAAATGAAGCGCCATTATAAAGTTCTGCTTTGACACTAATACACAGTTTGTCTGTAGGAAGTAATTTCCACTGGAAAAGGCCAGTCGATCCATCTTATCTTCATATGCTGCAAAGTACTGGGTGTCCAGATGCAATGGAGCCCTAGAATTAACACACACTTTAAAGAAGGTACTTTCAGGGTTCCCTTTGCATGGTGCACCTACACATATCTTATTTGGCCATAATGTGTATATTAATACTATAGAGGTTTTATATATTTTCAAAGCAACCTTATGAAAAGATATTACACATTATGGAGAGATTCCTTCTCTGGAAAACCTCTGCACCAAGCATTCCAGTTCATTCTGTAGATCCCATACCTTTATCTGTTGTTGTGCAACCAAATGATGACCTACAATAGGGGACTTAAACCCAAGCAGTCTTAATGTTACTAAATTAAGTTGTATGCAACACATGTGTTTCCTTTTGTGCAGTTGCATGTTGCGTTCAGTGCATATCATTGTTGGGGTAGATTGTATCATTCTACTTTCTGATTGACATATGCCTTGGCCCTTATCAGTGGCCAGAGTCAGTGGTTGAGTACTGTAGCTTTAGTTACAGTCTGACTCCCTGTCTAAGTTGCTTTTAACTGTTGGAGGATGTTGAGAGGTGTTGTTGAGCTAAACAGTTTCTGATTCCTGCTTCATATACTTTTCTAACAGCTTTTCACACACATAAAATGAAATTACACTGAACATTACAAGGCTTGGCCAGGTGTTGAGATTTTCGCTAAAGTTTGAGCTTGGTGATTAAATGTGCCATTTTCCTGAGCACCTGTCAATGACTGTCAGGACGAGAGAAAGAGTAACTGCTGAAAGTCTATGTACAAAGCATATTACATTTAAGATTCTGTGTCTTAATTTGAACTTTACATTCTATATAATTACACACTGCCAAAAAGTCTTTCTTGCTAATGTCATGAGGGAGCCCTTTGTTACATTATTGTTTTTAAAATGTAATTTGCACTGACAAATTATAAAAGCTTTGCGGTTGTACTTTGTGTTAGCATGGTAATCAGAACATTTACCATTTTAATATGTTTTTGATATTCCCTGTGTTGGCGCCATAGCATGAACATATCCATGTTTGTAAAAAAAAAACACAATACAGCAGTTCGCTCAATGTAAACAGTAATAGGAGACTGTAATAATCTGGTACCTTTTAACATACTGTTTACTTGTATTGTTTACTTGTTATCGAGAATTCCATCATCCACTATAAATATTATATACAGTTTATGAGAAGACTCCCCCCCCCCTAGGTTATCTGTTGTATTTTTATCCATGGTAGAAGAAATCTTTCCATAGACATCAACAGAAGGTGCCATTCTAGGGGAATTTGTGTAAAGTATATATATATTGCTGACTCAATAAACCACTGTCAAAGGATTTTGGAGTGCTGCAGAGTGCCACAGTCCTATTTTACTGTCCACTGTAAACAATTAATCTGTTCATTTCATGCAAACCGATGCCATGGTTATAATTATTTTGTAGCTGGACGTGTGCAGGCAAATCTGTAGTTAATTTAGTACAATGACTACCTCATTTCACTTTAAAGCTCATGCAACAACAATACTATTCTTGATAAGCAAACAAAGAAAAATAAAAGAATATTAAAATGGATATCATTGCCTAAGTTTACGTATTTTCAATAAATAAATAACAGTTTCTATGAGGACAGTTTCTGTTCTTCCCCAGTTGTTTCTTCGAGTAAAATAGGACAGAATAATCCTTGGAGATATAGCCAGCTACAATCATGAATACTTAATAAGAGTATTGTGCTCTCTTTATGACACGTTTCTTTGCTTGTTTTCTCAAATAAAAACAGGATAAATAGAAAAAGCTGAAAATATGTTATTCATAAGAGAGGATATAACCGCACACTTCCAAAACCAATGATCTTTTATAGTGTTCTTTATAGCGTCTAATATATTTATATACTGTTAACACAAAGAAACCTAACAGACCTATTGCTTGACTGTATATATGCATAATAGTCAACTACTATTACAATATTTATTTTATTGGCTGTGCTGATTTGCCTTTTCTACCGCTTCCATTTTATATGCTTCAAGGTATTTTGGGCAATAAGAGACATTAGGGGCCTGTTCCTTAATTCCTTTTAAAATACCTTTACAGGTGATGGCCTTGCTCAGAAAATGTAAATGTTGTCGTATAGCTTTATTGCTTTTAATATGTTCTTTTTTTATATATAAATAAAGTAGAATTGTTTTAAGTTTATTTAACTTTATTAACCGGAATAACTGGGGACAAAGAAAAAACGCTTATGGTTAAAATCACTTTCTATTTGCTGCTGTGTAATTGACAGTAAGTGAACGGTTCCATTAAAATGTTCATAGTCTTCCTACACAGTTCAGTATAAACACTTTCAGTTTAACCCCATTCTCAGCCCATCAATACTAAAGGATTTCTGTAAATGCATTTAGCAGCATGGCCATGCAGGCAACTCTATTAAATGCCAAAGT
Organism: Xenopus laevis; assembly: GCF_017654675.1. Taxonomy (NCBI): domain Eukaryota; kingdom Metazoa; phylum Chordata; class Amphibia; order Anura; family Pipidae; genus Xenopus; species Xenopus laevis. Next base: position 69,790,941 of record NC_054386.1, read on the forward strand.
TACTGATGAAAGAATCTTTAAAATGTAAATTTGATTGAAATGCAAACACTTAAGAGGATCCCATGAACCCCAAATCAGTCATTAAATCACACACTGATTTGCCATCTATTCTTCTAACAATCAGCTCAAAATAGCACTTCTTGATGAAAATTGCAAACTTACACCATCATGAAATGATTTGAGGAGACCAAACACTTGTCATTCGCAGTGCATTGACTTAATTAACCTAATAGGAAACACTGCAGTAGCATAACCATGTAAAGCAGCAGCTCTGGACTATGCGGAAGAGAAAAAAATAGTGTAAATTCTAATACAAAAGACATAGGAATGGTTTCACTGAAGAGCAAATAAATAAATGGAAATCCATAAGCAGCCACAGCAAAGAAACAGGTTTAAGCTCATGAAAGGTATTGTAACTAAATTCTTTGGAGAA